>NC_083326.1:16869973-18200806 GCF_963455315.2 Globicephala melas
TGTCTCAATTTCTGCCCTGCAAACCGGTTCATCTGTACCATTTTTCTAGATTCCACATATATGCGTTAATATATGGTATTTGTTTTTTTCTTTCTGACTTATTTCACTCTGTAGGACAGTCTCTAGATCCATCCACATCTCTACAAATGACCCAATTTCGTTCCTTTTTATGGCTGAATAATACTCCATTGTATATATGTACCACATCTTCTTTATCCATTCATCTGCTGATGGACACTTAGGTTGCTTCCATGTCCTGGCTATTGTAAATGTTATTCAAATCCTCTATATTATCATTTTTTTTAAACTCTTACTGTAGAGAATTTCAAATTAACACAAAAATAAACATGGTATAATGATTTCCCATGTACTCATCACTCAGCTTCAACAATTATCAACTCATAGTCAATTTTATTTCATCTATACCCAACTCTTCTCCCCTCCCATATTCTGATATACATCTCTAAAAGATAAGTGCTATTTTTTTAAACATAAACACAGTATCATCACACCATAACAACTCCTTAATATCATTTATTATCTGGCCTTTGTTCAAATTTCTAATTGTTTCATAAATGTCATTATTGATTTGTTGTTCGTTTTTTCCCTACAGTTTGTTTCCTTGAGTCAGGATCCAACATTCCATATATTATAAGTGGTTAATATGTTTCTTGAATCTCTTTTAATTCAGAGGTTCCCCCTTGTATCTCTTTTTTTCTCCATACAATTTACTTGTTGAAGGAACTGAGTCATTTGTCCTATAGAGGTTCCCACAGTCCAAATCTTGCTAATTGCATTTCCCTTGTGTGGTTCAAAATGTTCCTCTGTATTTCCCATAAATTTACTAGTTGGATCTAGATCTAGAGATGTAATCAGGTTTGGGGCATGTTTTTTATTTGCCAAGACTTCTACATAGGAGGAGGTGTGTTTTCATTGTGAGGCAGGTAATGTCTGCTTCTCTCTTTTTTTGGTGATGTTAACATCTATTAATGATGAATGCCAGATCCGTTAATTCATTAGCAATTACAAAATGTATTACTCTATCATTCCTTCTTCATTTGTCAGCTAGAATTCTTCAGAAAGAAAACCGTCCCCCATATGTACTATTTTTACCAAGTTATACCGTTTATATAGTAAAGACAAGATAAATGTTCAATTCTTTCTCTTTATGTACCAGTTTCCAAAGTAATGAACTGATCCACCCTCCAACCGGAGGCAAAAGAAAAGAGAAAAGGGATTACATGCAGAAATATCAGCACTGTGCAAAGGACAAAAGTTTCAGAAAAGCATATTTGGGAACTGTAATTAAAGCTACAGCACAGAGTATGTACGGGAGAACAATAGAGATAAGTCTATAAAGGTAGACGGGCACCATTAATAAAGAACTTTGTATGCTACATGAGAGGTTTGGACTTATCCTGTGGCCAGGAGTCAACAAACTTTCTCTGTAAAGACAGTAAATATTTTAAGCTTTGCGATTCATATGGTCTCTGTTACAAGTACACAATTGAACTCTGCTATTGTAGCAGTAAGCAGCCATTGACAATATGGAAATGTATGGCTATGGCTGCATTCCAATAAAACTTTATTTACAAAAACAGGCAGCAGACTGGATTTGGCCTGTGACCCTTAGTTTACCAACCCTTAGTAACTTTGCTTCTCAGGCCTTAGGGTCCATCAGAATCACCTGGAAATTTTTGGGTGCCATCTCCAGAGTTTTTGATTCAGAAGATCTGGGATGGAGCCTGAGAATTTGAATTGCAACAAATTCCCAGGTGATGTTAATACTCTGGGTCCAGGAGCCACACTTTGAGAACCACTGCTTTGGAAGCCATGCTCTAGTGAATACAAGCAACAGAGAAGCAGGTGGAACAGAAAGCTACTGTAGTAACCCATGATGAAGGCAGGTATGGGCATGGATGGGCAGGTAATAATAAGATGCACTCATGAACCAGACACCATTCTCAGCATTTTTCATATATTTGCTAATAATTTATCATAATAACCCTATGAAGTAGATACTATTACTATTCCCATTTTACAGATGACACAGAGGTTAGGTAACTTGCTCAAAGGCCACCTAGCTACTAAGTGGAGGAACCAGAATTCAAACCCAGGCATTGTGGTTCTTGAGACCATGGTCTTAACCACCATGTTTTACTGCCTATATGTAACAGTGAGTATGAGAATAAGATGGACTCAAGATATATTCAAATGTGAACTCAGTTTAACATGGCAACAGGTTAGAGTAAGAGAGAACTAGAATCTAATAAGAATTCCCAGATTGAATGATGGCACCGTACAACCAAATGGAACTGTTCTGAAGAGGAATATTTAAAATTTGAGGTACAGGAAGAAAAACACTATAAGCAGTTTTTGAGATTTAGGAACCATTAGGATATAGGTGGTAATTAAAGGCTTAGGTAAGGACTAGAGGTGGATAGATGATATCACTTGGAAAGGGAGCTCAGACCTGGAATTAGACCAACATTTAAAATGCAGCATTTAAGGGACTTCCCTGGTGGTGCAGTGGTTAAGAATCCACCTGCCGATACAGGGGACACGGGTTCGAGCCCTGGTCTGGGAAGATCCCACATGCCAGGAGCAACTAAGCCCGTGCGCCACAACTACTGAGCCTGTGCTCTAGATCCCAAGAGCCACAACTACTGAAGCCCGCACACCTAGAGCCCATGAGCCCATGCTCCACAACAACAGAAGCCACTGTAAGGAAAAGCCCGCGCACCGCAACGAAGAGTAGCCCCTGCTTGCCACAACTAGAGAAAGCCCGCACGCAGCAACGAAGACCCAATGCAGCCAAAAATAAATAAATAAAATAAATAATTTTTTTTGAAAGTGCAGCATTTACAAGAAGCTTAACTGAGAAATAGGAGGCAAATCAGAGTGGTGTCAAAAAATCAAATAGGGGTTTCAAAGAGAAGGAATAGTGATCTTTGATTTGCAAGATATAGTGATGTGGAGAGAGAGAGAACTATTCTAGGACATAAATAATTTTAAAGATAGGCCAGAAGTAAGAGATTCTGTAGATTCAGAATCAATAAGAAATGACAGCTGGTTGGCTATGAGTTGCAAAGGAAAGATCTGAGAATCCCTTGAAAGCCTGCAGTAAGAAGACATTACAAGGCAGCCCATTTCATTTTTAACAACTCTGTTTTTAAAATATTCCTTTCTCATCCTGAGTTAAAGTCTCCCTTCCTATAACATCTACTCTCTATACCAAGTTTTCATCATTTGGCGGAGGGGTCAGAGTCAGACCCTTTTGTCTAACTGATAAAAATGTAAACTCTTTCTTCAGAAAAAAAAAAAAAAGGCCATAATGTAATGGTTCTTCACTAGAAAGCTTTGTAAAATACATACGTGGGTCCCCTACCCCAGATGGAAAAAATCCGAATCACTGGGGTTACGTCTAGGTGTCCACATTTCAAAAAGTTCCCCCAGGTAATTGTGATGTGCATCAGTAGAGCTCTATGGATATATACAGCTGTGCAGATATATATTATATATCTCATTTTTCATGAGTAACACAGAGAGGTATCTTAAGTCTCCTAAATCTTCTCTTCTCCAAACCAAACGTTCTTCATTCCTTTCACTTTTATCTCTTATGGTTTCCAGACTCCTTAGCATCATTGTTGCACTCTTCTTAGAATATCATTAACACTTGATGGGGGACTTCCCTGGTGGCGCACACTCCCAGGGAAGCATTCTCCCAATGCAGGGGGCCCGAGTTCGATTCCTGGTCAGGGAACTGGATCCCACACGCATGCCACAACTAAGAGTTTGCATGCCACAGCTAAAGAGCTGGCGAGCCGCAACTAAGGAGCCTACCTGCCGCAACTGAGACCCAGTGCAACCAAATAAATAAATATTTTTTTAAAAAAGACTTCATGGTATCTCAAGTATTATCTAAGCCATGTATCCTGTTTTTGTAGATACAAACTAAAATCATACTTATCTTTTACTTAACATTGTTTCCTACAGAAAAAAAACAGTACTATAAACCTAGAATGTTAAGGAAAGGCATCATGGAAAAGATAGGGCTTGAGCTGGGAATTAAAAGATGGCTAGACACGAGATAAAAGAAGAAATATTTAAGTTGAGAATGGTTTGAACAATTAGACTAGGCAGACCTGACTCAAGGGGGTCTAGAAGTTAAGTAGTGATGGTTGGTTAAACACACACACACACACACACACACACACACACACACACATAAGAATTAGATTGCTATGTTTCTTGAATGCCATGCATATTTTATCTTGTAGGTAGTAAGTGACCACTGAAGATTTTGAGAAGGGGTGTGATATAAAGAAGTGATTATTTAAGAGGTGAATCTGACTAATGCAAGGATGCCAGATCTAAAACTTTTGGAATAATTCAGTTGTAAAGTATTGGCATTAGAAATAAAAGTAAACAATAGAGAAGATGTTGTAGAATAGAGTCACAAGATTTGATGATAGTTTGAAATGGAGAGCCATTATATTCACTGTTGGGAAGAGAGGAAAAGGATAGAACCACTGGCAAGTAAAGAAATAAAAGTGAGTGATAAAAACTCTCCAGAAAATGTGCATAGAGGGAATCTACCTCAACATAATAAGGGCCATATGTGACAAACCCACAGCAAGCCTCATACTCAACGGTGAAAAACTGAAAGCATTTCCACTAAGATCAGGAACAAGACAAGGATGTTCACTCTAGCCACGGCAATCAGGGAAGAAAAAGAAATAAAAGGAATACAGATTGGAAAAGAAGTAAAACTGTCGTTGTTTGCAGATGACATGATACTATACATAGAAAATCCTAAAGATGCCACCAGAAAACTACTAGAACTAATCAATGAATTTGGTAAATTTGCAGGATACAAAATTAATGCACAGAAATCTCTGGCATTCCTATACACCAACAATGAAAAATCAGAAAGAAATTAAGGAAACACTCCCATTTACCATCGCAACAAAAAGCATGACATACCTAGGAATAAAGCTGCCTAAGGAGGTGAAAGACTTGTACTCAGAAATAAAAGTGGGGAGTTATTTCTAAAGTTAGGGTATGAAAAAAAACTTGAGACATTGGCTTTATGTAGCAAACAGTGGTAATGTGGGACTGGCCCTCAGGAAAAATGTTGTGATTCAATAAATATTTTTGAGTCATCCTATGGAGATGTTACTTAAAACTTATAGAATGAGTAAGTTTTGTAATTGAAGAACTAGAGCCAAATGCTGAGCCTCATGGAGGATTACTTTGTGGGAAGAGGAAAAGCAGCAAGAGAGGGGTATTCAGAGCACGTAGGGTCAGACCAGGTTGATGTACTGGCAGGAGGGCAATGGGAAGAAGAGACTTTCCGGATGGGCATCGTGGTCGGGTATTTAACTGAGTAACTCAGCACACACCTTTAAAGACCACATAGAACCAGAGGTCTTAGGTAGCAGCACATACTTCATGTGTAGATTTAACAGACGTCTGTTGAGCTCCTGTACGTCACTCGCCACTCATTGTCTTTGACATGTTCAAACATATTCTCTTACTTAGTCCTCAAGATATTTTGCAGTAACAGTTGCAAAATTTTACAGAGGAGGAAACTGAATCACAGTGATTTAAAGCATCTTGGCCAAAGCCACAAGGCCAATAAGCTGGATTACTGAATCCATTACAGCACAATTGTTGGATCACTGAAAAATTGTCCTTTATCAATACTCTGTTCAGTAATATGATAAACCAGCTGTGTTTAGTAGTCATTTAAATTGTGCTTACTTCCTACACAGAAGGTTGGTCAAAAAGAAAGGAAAAGATTTGACACTGTCCATCAAACCTAGTGCAATTGGCAATTGAGGACATGTTTCTTCTCCCCAACCCTGCCCCCCTAAAAAAGTAATATGTCCTAGGATTGTTAAAGACCTCACTGAGATTTCCTTTACTCATCTGTGAAAATAGGGATAATATCTATCTCCCAGGGTTGCTGTAAGAATTAAATGAAGTAATGCTGATAATAAGAAGAATAACTAACAGTTAGAGCATGGTATTACGTGCCTGGCACTGCTAATAAGCACTTTACACTCGTATAATCCTAAATAGCCATGTGAGGTAGGTACTAGAATTATCTCCATTTTATAGATGAGGAAACAGAGACTAAATAACTTGCCTAAAGTCACACAGCTGGTAAATGACAGAACCGAGATTCAGTCTCATTCCACACTTTCTCCTAATCACTATACCACACTGCTTCCTTTAAAAAAACAATGAACATGAAAGCTGCTAACCTATTATGGTACCAAAAAACTCTACTCCATAAATACTAGTTTCCCTTTTGTGATACCAGTTCAGAATGCATTTATTAATGTTATACTACTAAAGAAATGAAAAAATAGATATTTTAGTTTTTTAATTGCTTTACACGAATCTCAAAATTTCTTTCCTAGCTCAATGTCAATTGCTGCAAGCTTAGTGAGTGAAGATACAAAGACCAAGTTTTTGAACAAAATGGGCCAGTTGACAACATCAGGTGCCATGTTGGCCAATGTGTTTCAGAGAAAGAAGTAAAAGCAGGAAGGAAGCCCCCAGTAAACACTAAATGGACCTCAAGCAGACTGGTTCCTTGTACTTGAAGTACTTGCCTTTTTTTATTTCTTTTTTATGTTCTTGCATTATAATTTTATCTTAACCTCCAAAGATATTTGCACTGCTTTTGATTATTGCTGTATATCTGTTGATTTTGGAGTTACAACTGTGGTGATAAAAAATTGAGTTGATAGTCTGTACCAAGTCCCTCCTCTGTGTTCTTGTCTTTCAGAATAATTTTATATATATATATATATACACACATATATATATATATATGGTTTTTTTTTAATTTTTGGATGGGATATTAGCAAATATCTGTATGATACACTAAGCTATTACAGTGGTACTTAAAATAATGTAAATTTGCAGTCATTGTTATAAAGTAATAAAAGTGGAGATTACTTAAGTATTTAAATTATGAAAGAATAAAGCAGACTTTTTATTGTTTCTTAACTGACTAGAAAGAGCCACCAGCATTACTCTGTGCCTTTTGGACTTCAGTTTGTGTGTCTGTAGGAGTTGTGTGCATTCCATTCACACAGTGTTTATAATACTGCAGTGAATTTGAATTGCAAATCCTACAGTAAGTAGATAATAATGAAACTTTCAATATTTCAGCACTCTCATGAATATTCTTTAAGTGCTATTTAAACCTCCCCATCACTTACATGCATATAATGGACTTACCTGAGGAAACCCAGCACAGAAGCATGGGGAGTGGTTAACCAAGGTGAATTTTACATACTGGTGTGTAGTAGATTTAAATTCTCAAAACTAAATTTAAGTAAGAAGACCTAATAATTGTGACATTTTTTCCCAAACCGAAATACAGAAGAAAATAATGGTTTGAATCTAATATTTAACACCTATTTACATAAAACATTTTATTAAGATGTTTTCTAATGATTTTAATTTCAGAGATTATCTTTTCATTCTGTGTGTTACAGAGAAGTACAGAAAAGTTCAGGACATTTGGGGGCTGCTTTTTTCCCTCTAAACTAAAAATGACACTGGCTAAATTATTACTGGTTAGTCATCACCTTGTCCCTTAAAGTCAGTGACTATTCTTGTGTTTGATATATATTACATAGAGTCTTAAGTCAGTGTACTGTTCCGCTGGAATTTGACAGTTGTCTTTAAAGTAACGCAACTTGAAGTAGAAAAGAGTGGTCCTGGACATAGAAGGGAGGTGGTTGGTTTAAGGGGTTAATGTGAGGCCTTTTTGAAAAATGCATATTTTGGTAAAGAGAATTCTCTTTTGAGCACAGCTGATACAAATGGGTGATTGTCATGTTTGTTGTATAAACTGGTTTAATACACTTGGAACATAGGTGGTTTATATTCACTTCCTGGGAAAGCTAGCTTACCACATATTAAAGCTTATAAAATAAGTTGCCATAGGCAAAGCCATTTAAAAAGTTTATTCTGAAATTATTTCTTTTACCTACAGTGAAATAATTGTTAAGTAACTAGTCTTTACGGAAACTGTTGGATTCTAGGCATTCCTGAGAAATTGAAAGTGGCTACCTTTCATGTCAAAAATGTTGATCTATTATAAATAAAATGTTTTTGCATACTTGTTTTGGTTTTTACTATGTGTGTTTATTTTCATTTTGAAACACTATATCCTACATCCAAGCAAAATGAAATGAGAAAGTGTATGTTCATTAAAATATATTTTATTTTAAGAATATAAGCTATATAAATTACCTATTTTAGTTTACTTTTACTAAAAAAAGATTATGTTGTATAAAATTAATACATTTCCGAGGTGATTTAAAGAAAAAATGTTTAAATTCTTATTTGCTTTGAACTGTAGTAGAATTAGTATGTTTATTACCTGGTGAATAAATAATATATTTTTAATGTGATAATTTTTATTAATTTGTGACTCCATTTATCTAAATGCTAATGGTTTTTTTGGAAAGGCACCAGCTAGCAAGATACACAGTGTATCTCAAGTGAGTCCCCCTTATTATGCTGTTAAATGTATTAATGTCAGTAAGACTTCACATTGATTTTTATGGTAAAATATGGATTCTTTAAACACAAGACAGTCCTAATCACTGAAACTGCGTGTGTTCTTCCAAAACAAGCTGTAAAACTCCCATCCTCACTCTTTTTAAACAGAAGTAAAAATGATACAAATTAAAGTTAAGTTTGCAAAGTAATGAAAAGTTAATTTGAAATTATGCTCCAAAGCAAGCCAGAGACTAAAATTTTTCAGAAATCCAGAAGTGCCATAGCTAACAATTTTGCTGAATTATTCCAAGAGCGATGCTTGAGTAGTAGCACTGTCTACCTCTCTATACATAGTATCCTTGACCTTCATTTGTTTCCATCAGTGCACCTTTTGAAAGATTACTTTGCTAAACATCAGACTGACTTACAACCTGAATGAAATTGGGAGTAATTTTAATGGGATATCAATTCAAGGTGCTATCAAACTTCCTTTTCTTACAGAAAAAAAAAAATTGGTTCAAATAGTCTCTGAACTAAAATTTAGGGAGGTGAAATCAGTGTGGGCTGAATTGTCTTTTCATGACCCTGATTTTTAACATAAACTATTTTAGACCATTATTTGACCTTTAAGGACATAACTTTGTCTAGACCTACCTTGTTGATCTTTGAACAGTGATAGCCAACTGCCGCTAACATTTTGTGCTGATTACCAATTTCGTAACTACTTTTTGTGTAAATAATATATATTTAAAGAGCTTTGTAATTCGCTACTCTAATTCCTAAAATTCTCCAGATTGTCCAGGTAACAATATTCCAACTTTATTTTGGTTGTTAACTCTCTTACAAGCAAACTGTGAAGTAAATTTAGCCTTTCATATGAATAGACTTGTTTGAAAGTTGTAATGTAACGTTGCAGTGTTCTTGGTTTGTTACTATTTTATTTCTGTACGTTTAAAAATAATAGGTTAAAGCAATATGCTACTAATCAAAAATAGTAAATGTATCTGCATATTGGTAAAATAATTGGATTTTAGACTATTTTTATACTACATAAGGATGCTCTGCATGCATTCATCTGTGGAGTCTGTGTTCTAATCACAATCTGAGAGTGCCACATCTCATCATTCCTATTTTTCCTTCAGGACTAACTACAGGAAACTTTGTGTTGATTGCCTTCTTTATGTTTTACTTTGTTTGTGTATTTTTAAAAATCTTAAAATAAAAATTTCCATTTGCTGTAAGAGCATACCAATCATAAAGTACACAATAGTTAATATAAACTTACCACAGTATTTTAAAAGTTTTTTATGTGTTTTTGATAGCATATAAATAATTCCTTCAGTTCAGTGTGGTGAGGAATGTAAATTATTTGCTTTTCTCCAAAGAGTCTTCAGTAATATCTGGAAAGTTCTGTTCAAAGCATGTCTATATTAGAGGACTGTTTGCGCGCGGGCTTTTTCTAGTTGTGGCGAGTGGGGTCTACTCTTCGTTGAGGTGCGCTGGCTTCTCATTGCAGTGGCTTCTCTTGTTGCAGAGCACGGGCTCTAGGCGCACAGGCTTCAGTAGTTGTGGCTCGCAGGCTCTAGAGCGTACGGACATCAGTAGTTGTGGCACACGGGCTTAGTTGCTCTGCGGCACGTGGGATCTTCCTGGACCACGGGTTCGAACCCGTGTCCCCTGAATTGGCAGGTGGATTCTTAACCACTGCACCACCGGGGAAGTCCTGTTTTACTATTTTAATTCCTTTTATTTCATTAAAGATTACTCCATTATATTTATTTCAATTAGATCATTTCGTGAATAGATTTCTTGAGGGACTTTAATGTAGCAATATTTATGTTGTCTGTAAACTACCATTTTGTGTCATTATATGTATTAAATTCTTTGTCAGTAATGTTATTTAGGGTTGTCATTTGTTGATAGCAGTCTGCTTTTTAAAATTTTAAACTACTATCTTGGTGGAAAAGCAACCCTCTCTTGAACTGTTGGCATTTGCAACCTTGGATATTTTTAGATACGGATTTTCAAAAAAGCTGGAAATATTATAAATATCTCTATATGAAATATGCATTGTTGAATAGTACTAATAATTTCTCATTGACTTTATGATTTCATAGATGCTTTATCTTTATTTCTGACAATTACTTGACAGTTCTTTAAATTTTTAGCTTTCTCTGTTTGTAAGCTGTCCGTCATGTATCAAATAACGAACTTATAATGAATGCTTTAATAATGTAAATCATTTCCTAATTTATTTTTATATGGATTTTATAAATATAGTCACCTTTCTAACAAATTCTTTTGTCTTACCATCAAAGAGAATGAAAATAATAATATGCTTTCTATTCCTCAGAAGACTTTATGAAAATTACATAATAGTAAACCTGAAAGTGTTTTAGCACTTCTAAAGTTTTATGAAAGGTCAAAGTGAAATTTTAAATTTTAAATTACTGAATCACTAAAGTGTGGATAACCCCCTCCCTCATGCTTTTGTTTTCTAGCAAGTGCACAGGTTACCATGCCAGGCATGATTTATCTAATACTGCAGTAGAAGAGGCAGAAACTACTTTTGATGGTTACTTTGGCCTACTTTGACCTCTCCCAGAGTCTCCAACCTAGTGAAGACTAGTAAGGTAAATTTGCTCTTTAGGGACTTCCCTGGCAGTCCAGTGGTTAAGACTCTGTGCTTCCACTGTAGGGGGCACGAGTTCAATCCCTGGTCAAGGAATTAAGCTCCCACGTGCCGTGCAGTGAAGCCAAAAAAAAATTTTTTTTTGCTCTGTATTTACTAAAACTTGTGATTAAATTAAAATTTTTTCAAAGACCCAAATAAATTAGTTTGATAGATTCATTTTCCATTACATAAGTTGTTTAGGTTTTGAAAAAGTTTTACCCTCTGCATCCCCACTGTTGTCTGTTAGTATACATTTGATTCTTATAGTAACTAGCTTTGACGTGTAGTTTGAAATCCCAGGCTGTTTGCAACTAAAGTTTTCATACTGAGGAAAGCAAAATAAGAACCGGCATTTCTTGAAAATAATTGGCTGTAAATAAATCTACTGTTATCTAAGAGAAGGAAATCCTTCAGTTAACCATGGACCAATAAAAAAAACAATTCAGGTTTCTTCCTGAAGCTACATAAGTCTTCATAAGGAGGTAAATGCTACATATCAAATTTAGAGACCATTTTGCTTTCTTTGTCATACTACAGAAACACTTAATATTGTAATCATCCTCAAGAAATTATGAAGAGGTGACAGAAGACTAGAGATGAACAAATGTCCTGATTTTAAAAATGAGAAGCCAGTAGATTTTATAAATGTGGATTCCCATCTAGTTCTCAATTTATATAAAGCCTCTTCAAGTTGGCCCTTTCAGACCACCCAATACAAAGTAACCGTTGTAATTCCCTAATCAGCCTGGTTTATCTTTTTCATGATTCTTACCAGCACTCATTTTCTTATTTTTTACTGTCCGTCTCTCTCACTAGACTCAGCTCCATAAGAGAAAATGTTGTCTTATCCTTTTCAACCAGTGTCTCTCCAGTACTTGAAGAATGGTATATGGTAGGTACTCAACAAATATTGATTGAATGAATTAATGAATTGTTGAGCTTGATATCAATTCTATGCAAGTTTTCTAATTAGATTAAAAGAGTGATTATGAGGATAATCAGAAGTCCCCAAAACAGTATGAGTTTACTGAGACCACATTCTGAACTAACCTAATGTCCTTTTCATAGAGCCATTATATTTTGATCAGGAGAATTGTGTAGTCTTGTGCATCATGAGCTCAGCAAAGTATCTGACTGTTTCTCTTAATATCCTTCTTTATTTCCAAGGTAGAAAATATGGGTAAATAAAAGTGCAGATTAAGAGCTGTGCCATGTGCATATGGCCTAAAAAGCTCTCGGAGCTTGTATTCATATCTCTGGCTCCCTGGGCAGCGCCTTTAACAACAAACCTTACCATGTTTCCTAAGCCATTTGTAAATGTAGGGAAACGACCCCTTTCTAAGGATTATAAAGTCATTCACCATTCAACCTGTGTATTATTTATGGAGTACCTATGTTGTGCTAGGCATGGGATGCCATGAACGAGACCAACAGAGAACAGAGCTTGCAGCCAGGCAAGGAAACAAACAGGTTGAGAGGGAAGGGCTGAGGAGGACTTACCTTAATTAGGGTGATTACTTTGGAAGGCCTCTCTAAGGTGACATTGTACCTGAAAACTAGGAAGAGTGGGCTTTAACTATTTGGAAATAGGAAGAGAAGAAAGAGCAGTATATGCATAAGCCTTGGTGTATTTAAGGAACTGGAAAAAGAAGGCCAGTGTGGCTGGAGCATTTTGAAATGAGATGGAGTATCAAAAGATGAAATTGGAGAGGGGTATAGCCAGATCACAGAAGACCTTGAACACTATGGTTAGAAGTTAGAAAGGGAAGCCTTTGCATATTTGAAGTAGTAGAATGACTTGATCCAATTTACATTTCGATTAGATATGCTTTGTAAGAATGCTTTGGAAAAGGGTATGAGTCTAGGCTGCAGACAAGCTAATGCAGCAATCTAAGCAAGAGATGATGGCAGCTTGGACAGAAATGGAGGGAAAAAGGCAGATCTGAGATAGATAGATATATATATACTTTTTTTTTTTTTTTTTGGCTGTGTTGGTTCTTAGTTGCTGCGCGCGGGCTTTCTTTAGTTGCGGCGAGCGGGGGCTACTCTTCATTGCGGTGCGCGGGCTTCTCATTGCAGTGGTTTCTCTTGTTGCGGAGCATGGGCTCTAGAGCACAGGCTCAGTAGTTGTGGCTTGAGGGCTTAGTTGCTCCACGGCATGTGGGATCTTCCCGGACCAGGGCTCGAGCCCATGTTCCCTGCATTGGCAGGCGGATTCTTAACCTCTGCGCCACCAGCGAAGTCCCTGAGATATATTTTGAAAGTAGAATTGGCATGACAGGTTGGGTATGAAGAGTGAGGGAAAGAGAAAAACCAAGATGTCACTGAGATTTCTGTCTGGAATAATTTGAATAAATAATGAGTGATAACAATAGTAAGGAAGTAAGGTAAAGAACAAGTTTTAGGAGCGAATCTACAATTTTGTTTTAGATGTGTCAAATTCGAGATGTCTGAGAGTTACCTGTCTAAATATCAAGAAGTTAGTTATACAGGTCTGGATCTCAACAGAGGTCAGGATTGAAAATATAGATTATGGAGTCAACAATATTTGACTAAATCCATGGAAGTAAATGAGATGGCCCTGGGGAGAGAGTAACCGTGGAGAAGAGTATCCAAGTCTGGGACACTCCCATATTTGGAAATTCAGCAGAGCAAGAGGAACTACTAAGAGGTTCAAGAGGAGTGAGGTAGGAGGGAAACCAAGAAAGTGTGGCATCTTGGAAGCCAAGAGAAGAGTGTTCCAAGGAGGGTCAATTCCTACTCAGCAGTCAGGATGACGATGGATCTGAAATCTGGTGGAAGATTAAAGTCACTGATGACTTCAATAGTAGTTTCAGTGGATTGGTGGAAATAGAAGCCTGATTGGAGTGGGCTAAAGAGAGACAATGACTAGAGATGACAGCTCTTTCAAGAAATGTTGCCATAAAGGGGAGCAGAAGTACTGGTAGCTAGAAAGGAACATGAGGTCATGTAGGTAAGTTTTTTAACATAAGAAATTAGATCCTGTTCATATGCTGGTGAGAATAAGCCAGTAAATTGAGAGATAGTGATGATGCAACAGCAACAACAGGCAACAACTGCAAGAGTGAAATCCTTGAGAAGGCAAGAGGGGGTGAGATTCAGAGCACAAATGCAGCCTGGCCTCTTTTGTAATTGGAGAGAAAGCAGAGAATAGATACACTTGGAGGTAATTTGGTAGATTTAGTGGTGGGAAGGTTTGGGGGTTTCCATTCAATTTCTTCTCAGTGAAGTATGAAGCAAAGATGTTAGCTTGGCTGTCATGTGGAAAGTATTGGAGGTTTGAGGAGAAAGAAGGTAGAAATGGTTGTCTCCAAGAATGGCAGAGTGAATTGAGGGAATTGTAGGATTGCCAAGCAATTTTGAAAGCCCATTTTAGAATAGTAATTATGAATTTAAAGAAAGACAGTTAACACAATTGTGGGTTTTTTTGTTTTTTTGTTTCTTCCAGACAATATTAACTGTTCAGGAGCAGATGTGAAGATACACAAAATAAAGTATAACCAGGTCTGGGTTTTTCTAGATGCATAAGAGGAGGAGAAAAGGCAAGGACATTAAAGCTCTTGCAAAGAAATGATTACAGTAATGGACCATACACTAAACTGGGAAAGGGGGAAAATGAGATACTGGAATGAGGGGGGAAATAAATAATCTGAGGGATGGGTCTCAGTAAAGTAAATATGTAAGTAAACTGAAAAGATACTTCCTTTGAGAGTAGAAATGGAAAGCAAATAATATACCTGTTCTACCTCCAGCCTTTAAAGTACAGAGGTTTGTGGGAACAAAATTGAAAAGCCTCCACTTTAAAGAATAGCAGGGAAGGTGATGTCTTAGGGGTAGTCAGCTTTCAGTTAGTATAAGATGAACGAGAGACTCTTCAAGAGAAGAGGTTGAGGAGGTAGATAAGAAAGTTGAAGGCACCATGAGTTCCCATGTGCCCAGTGGGTGGTGGGGAAGGGTTAGAGATTAAGTAACTTTAAGGAATGTTCAGAGTAGCTCAGGGGTAAGAGCTCAGGTCAGAAAAAGCTTGGGCTTCTGATGAGTGAGGTAAGTGGGTTTGTGAAATGCAGTAGACTGACAGTCTCTGAGAAAATGGGTCCATTGGGCACCTGTACTCTCTGAAAGTCAAAATGTTCCTGATAGTGGCAAAACTTCAAGTTACTCACCATGAAGTATGCTAGCTAGGGTTTTCGTAGATATTCTTTATAAAGCTGAGGATGTTCCTCTTCTATTCCTAGTTTACTGAGTTTTTATCATAAGTAGGTGTTGGATCTTGTCAAGTGTGTTCTTCTGCATTTATTGATATGATCGTGTGGTTTTTCTTCTTTAGCCTGTGAATGTGATGGATTTACACAATTGATTTTCAAATGTTGAGTCAGCCTCTCATACCTAAGATGAATCCCACTTGGTTGTGGTGCATAATTCTTTTTATACATTGTTGGATTCCATTTGCTGATATTTTGTTGAGGATTTTTATGTCTGTGTTCATGAGAGATATTGGTCTGTAGTTTTCTTTTCTTGTAATGTGTTTGTTTAGTTTTGGTATTAGGGTAACATTGGCCTCATAGAATGAGTTAGGAAGTATTCTCTCTGTTTCTATCTTCTGAAAGAGGTGGCAGAGAATTGATACAATATCTTCTCTAAATGTTTGGTAAGAATTCACCAGTGAACCCATGTGGGACTAGTACTTTCTGTTTTGAAAGGTTATTAACTATTGATTCAGTTTCTTTAATGGATATAGGCCTATTCAGATTGTATCTTGGATGAGTTCTGGCAAATTGTGTCTTTCAAGGAACTGATCTATTTCATCTAGGTTATCAAATTTGTGGGCATAGAGTTGTTCACAGTATTCCTTTATTATCTTTTTAATGTCCATGGGATCTGTAGTGATGTCCCCTCTTTCATTTCTGATAATAGTAATTTGTGTCTTCTCTCTTTCTTTCTCTCTCTCTTTCCTGGTTTGAGGATTATTGGTTTCATTGATCTTTTCAAAGAATCAGCTTTTGGTTTTGTTGATTTTTCTCTATTGATTTCCTATTTTCAATTTCAATGATTTCAGCTCTAACTCCTATAATTTCTTTTTTTCTACTTCTTTTTTTTTTTTTTTGGTACGCGGGCCTCTCACTGTTGTGGCCTCTCCCGTTGCAGAGCGCAGGCTCTGGATGCGCAGGCTCAGCGGCCATGGCTCACGTGCCCAGCCGCTCCGTGGCACGTGGGATCTTCCCGGACCGGGGCACGAACCCGTGTCCCCTGCAATGGCAAGCGGACTTTCAACTACTGCGCCACCAGGGAAGCCCTGCACTTCTTTTTCTAGTTTCCTAAGGTGGAAGCTTAGATGACTGATTTTATATCTTCTTTTCTAATATATGGATTCAAGGTTGTAAGTTTCCCACTTAGCACTGCTTAATGCTGCATCCCACAAATTTTGATAAATTTTATTTTCATTTTCATTTAGTTCAAAATATTTTAAAATTTCTCTTGAGGTTTCTTCTTTGGCTCATATGTTATTTAGAAGTTGTTTAGTCTCCACGTATTTTGGGATTTTCCAGTTATGTTTCTTTTACTGATTTCTAGTTTAATTCCATTGTGGTCTGAGAACAGATACATCTAACTTCTTTAAAATTTGTTAAGATATGTTTTATGTCCCAGAATATGGTTTGTATTGGTGAATGTTCCATGTGAGCTTGAGAAAAATGTGTTTTCTGCTGTTGTTGAATGAAGTAGCCTACAGATGTCAGTTATACCCAGTTAATTGATGGTGTTGTTGAGTTCAACCATGCTCTTATTGATTCTTATGCCTCCTAAATCTGTCCATTTTGAGGGAGGTGTGTTGAAGTGTGCAACTATAATAGTGGATTAATCTATTTCTCCTAGCAGTTCTATCAGTTTTTGCCTCATGTATTTTGATGCTTTGTTATTAGGCACATACACTTTAAGGATTGTTATATCTTCTTGGAGAACTGACTCTTTATCATTATGTAATGCCCCTCTTTATCCCAGACAAAGCTTCCTTTGTCTGAAATCTGCTCTGCCTGAAATTAATATAGCTACTCTCACTTTCTTTTTATTAGTGTTAACATGGCATATCTTTCTCCATCCATTTACTTTTAATCATATGTGTCTTTATATTTAAAATGGATTTCTTGTAGACAACATATAGTTAGGTCTTGTTTTTTGATCCACTCCAACAATCTCTTTTGATTGGTACCTTTAAACCATTGATGTTTAAAGTGATTATTGAGGGACTTCCATGGTGGTCCAGTGAGTAAGATTCCGTGCTCCCAATGCAGGGGGCCTGGGTTTGATCCCTGGTCGGGGAACTAGATCCTTCATGCATGCTGCAAGTAATAGTTCATATGCCGCAACTAAGAGTATGCATGCCACAACTAAGAGTTCGTGTGCCACAACTAAGAGTCTGCGGGCGGCAACTAAAAGATCGCACATGCTGCAACTAAAGATCCTGCATACCGCAACAAAGATCCTGCATGCTGCAGCTAAGACGCGGTGCAGCCAAAATAAATAAATAAATAAATAAATGTTTAAAAAAACAAAATGATTATTGATATAATTGGATTAATATCTACCATACTTGTTACTGTTTTCTATTTGTTGTCCTTGTGCTTTGTTCATATTTTTGTCTTCCACTCTTTTTCTTCCTTTTGTGGTTTTGATTAAGCATTTTGTATGATTTCATTTTCTTCCCTTTCTTAGCATCAATTTTACCTCTTTTTTTTTTAACTTATTTTAGTGGTTTTCTGAGAGTTTCCAGTATATGTTTACAGCTAATCCAAGTCCACTTTCACATAACACTAGAATGCTTCCCGGGTAGTGTGGGTCCCTTATATTAACAAAATAATCCTAATTCCTCCCATCCCTTGTATCATTGCTGTCATTCATTTCACTTATATATAAGCATACATAAGCAATATATTATAATATATACATAAGCACACATATGTATATGATGTATACATAAGCAAACATCATCGATATTATTTTGAAAAATCTTTATCTGTTAGATTATAAGAAAAAAGTTTTTATTTTACTTTCACTTATTATTTCTTCAATGCCTTACTTTATATAAATCTGAGTTTCTGACCTATGTTACTTTCCTTCTCTCTAAATAACTTCTTTTAACACTTCTTGCAAGGCAGGCCTACGGGCAACAATACCGTCACTTTTTGTTTGCCTGAGAAAGTCTTTAATTCTCCTTCACTTTTGAAGGATAATTTCACTGGTTACACAATCCTAGGTTAGTGAGTTATTTCTCAACATTTTAAAATGTCTCCCCATTTCTTAGGAGAAGTCAGATATAGTTCTTATCTCTGCTTCTCTAAAGAGCAAAGATTTTTTTCCTCTGGCTTCTTTCAGGATATTTTTCTTTATCTTTGATTTTCTATAGTTTGAAAATGATAAGCCTGTAAGTAGTTTTTCTGGCATTTATCCTGATGGGTGTTCTCTGAGCTTCTTGGATCTGTGGTTGGGCATCTGACATTAATTTGGTAAAATCCTCCATCATTATTGGTTCAATTTTTTCTTCTGTTTCTTTCTCTCTTTCTTCTCTCCTGATATTTCCATTATACATATGTTATAACTTTTGTAGTTGGGTTTTTTTTTCAGTCTTTTTCTGTTTGCTCTTCAATTTTGAGGTTTCTACTGCTATATCCTCAAGTTCAGAGATTCTTTCCTCAGCCATGTTCAGCCTATTAATAAGCTCATCAAAGGCATTCTTAATTTCTGTACAGTGGTTTTTATCTCTAGCATTTCTTCTTCATTCTTTCCTGGGATTTCTGTCTCTCTGCTCGCATTGCCCATCTGTTCTTGCATGCTGTCTACTTTATCCATTAGAGCCCTTAGCATATTTATCATAGTTGTTTTTAAATTCCTAGCCTGATTATCGCAGCATACCTGCCATGTCTGGTTCTGATGCTTGCTCTGACTCTTCAAACTGTGTTTTTTGTCTTTAGTACGCCTTGTGTTTTTTTCCTGATAACCAGACGTGAGGTACTAGGTAAGAGCAACTGTTGTAAATAGGCCTTTAGTAATGGAGTGGTAGGTGACAGGGGAAGAGAAACATTCTAATGAGTCCTGTGATTAGGTCTTGGTCTTTGTGAGCCTGTGCCTCTGGACTTCGAACTTCGGAAGTGTTTCTCAGCTTTTTCCTCCCCTCTTACATGGGACAGAATGGCAATAGTGGGCTGGAGTTGGGTATTTCCCTTCTCCGGGTTAGGCTCTGATAATACCCAGCAGCTTAGGCTCTGAGGTTAACTAGTTTTTCTAAGGGCAGGCCTTGTTAGGAAGAACAGAGCACTCTGGTGTATTTCAAAATTGTTTCCTCTCCCCTCCCCCTGCCAGAAGCCCAGGAGATTTTTCTCTGACATCTGCTGTGAGAACCTGGTCAAGCTCCTGGAGGTAAAACTCAAAAACGAGTAGGGACCCCTCTACGACTGGGTCCCCCTGGAGTTTTTAACTCTCAGGCTTGTCCACTCTGGGCCTCCAGCAATTGATCAATTACAGTTGTGGTTTTTCTACCCCTGCCCTGGTTCCCACAGAGGTTACAGCTTGTGAGTTTCTGCTCTGGTAACTTGTGATTCTCTGTATTTGCCTGTCAGTCTCTCCAATGTGGGGGGCAGTGGTGTGCCCTGTGACCTCCCTTCTCTTAAATGGATTTAGGAAGATTCATTGATTTTTCAGTTTGTTCAGCTTTTTACTCATTGGGACAGAGTGGCAACTTCCAAGCTCTCTACATGTGGAACCGGAAACAGGAAGCAGCCCAGATTTTTTTTTTTTAATGCAAAACAGAGAAAAGAGGGTAAAAGTCATATGGGGCAGAAGGGGAGATGAGAGAGATTGGGCAGAAATGTTATTTGAAGAGACAGTGGCCAAAAATTTTCTCAAACTAACAAAAAACATCAAGAAGGACAAGGAACTACAAACAGGATAGATTCAAAGAAAACTAAGCCTACATATGTTATAGTAAACGTGCTGGAAAGCAAATACAAGGAGAAAATCTTAAAAGCAGCAATTACAAGACTGATAGTTGGCTTATCGAAAGAAAACAAAGCAATTATATGTTTCAAATGCTGAAAGAAAATAACTGCCACCCTAGAACTTCAAATGAAGGCAATTTAAGATATTTTTAGACACTGTCCCCCTAGAAAAACGTCCCCAAAACAGAATTTCTTACCAGCAGACTCCCACCAAAGAAAAACCAGAAAATGTTATTCAGGCCAAAGGAAAGTGGTCCTAGGTGGCATCTTAGAGATGCAAAAAGGAATATGGAGCAATAAAAAAGATAAATATGTGGGCAAATTTTAAAATGTCTTATAGGATTTAAAATATACACACCCAACAAAAGAGCACAAGGTGGGGATGGGATGTGATTGATGTTAAAGCAGTCTAAGTTTCCTGCATTGCCCAGGAAATAATAAAATACTATTTTGCATTAGACTTTAACAAGTTAAGGATGCATGTTATAATCTCTAGTTTAAGTAACCATTAAAAGAATGTCAAGCTTGTAGACAGGAAGAATAGAATGATTTTTTTAAATCTTTTTTTTTTTTGCATGTAATGGTTTCAAAATATATTAAGTAAACAATTACAGAACTAAAGGAAAAATCATCATATAATCATAGTGGAAGTTTTGTATGTTCTTAACCCACTCCTCTCAGAAGCTGACAGAGAACAAGCAGTTTAAAAATCAGGAAGGACACGAAAGATTTGAACAACACAATTATAAATTTGACCTGATCATCTTATGAAGAAGTCTGTTGCAAAAGACTTGTAGTTGCAAAATACACATTTATTTTCAAGTGTACATGGAGCATTTAACAAATGACGATACGCTGTGTCACAGAGCAAATCTTCTCAACAAGTTTCAAAGGACTGAAATCCTACAGAATATGTTCTCTGACCACAGCGGAATTAAGTTATAAATTAATAACAAAAAGGTAACTAGAAAATGCCAAATGTTGAAAATGTAAGCAATGTGCTTTCAAAAGAAACCATAGGTTAAGGAAGAAAGTTAGAAAACATTTTTATTAAATGATGAAAATTCAAAAATATCAAGCTTGTGAGACAAAACTAAAGCCATGCTTAGAGGGAGCTGTACATAAGCTTTAGATACATAGATTAGAAAAGAAGAAAGCCTTAAGGTCAATTATCTCAATTTCAAGAAGTTTGAAAAGAACTGCAAAGTGGAAGAATCAATAAAGACAAGAAATTATTGCAATAGAAAACTCAAAATACAATACGGAGGATGAACAAAGCTAAAAATTTGATTCTAATTAATTGAACTCTGATTAAACCCCAGCAAGACTAACCAAGAAAAAGAGAAGGCATAAATTACCAGTATTAGAAACTAAAAAGAAGAAACCCCTACAAACACTACATCTAAAATAGGAGATTTTATGAATGACTGTATACCAGCAAAGTTAAAAGATTAGATGAAATGAACATATTCCTATTTAAAGACAAACACACACACGAACTACTTACCAAAATCAACACAAAAAGAAATAGAAAATCTCTGTGTTCTATATGTACTAAATACAGTGAAATTGTAATTTAAAACCATGCCACAAAGAAACCCCAATGCCCAAATGGCTTCATCGGTGAATTCTACCAAATACTTAAGGAAAAAAATAACAACATTTATACACCCTTTCAAAGTTCTTCCATATACCTCAATCTTATCCAGCAAAACGCTGACACCAAAACTTGACAAGATCCAATTCAGAAAGGGAATGACAGGCCAATCTCTCTCACGAACATAGATATGAAATTTCCTATTATATTTGGGTGTCATTATGGGACAGTATTGCACCTTGATTTATCTGTGAGTGAACACTGATTTATCAATGGTTTACTTTTGTTTAAAAAGTTTTATAGGCAAGATGAGTGGAAGAGCAAACCATAACAGGGTAGGTAATAAAAACATTTGTATTTACTAGTAAGCTTTTACTGAAAGATTCATGAAGTCTTATGTTTACTTAATAACTTTGCTTTTTAAGTGTTTGCTTTAGCTCCGCCCAGTAACTATTTTGTATCACCACGTGAAAAAAATTACATAAGCTGATTAATTCTCATTCTTGCGGACATTCATAAGCATTTCATTAACAAGATAGTGTCTATTTTCGTGTGCCTAAATAAGGACCATTAAAATGTAATGCTATAATACTTACAAACCATCCACTAGAAGCAAAAATGATAGCCATATTTTTATTTTACCTTTTTGATTCTGAAAACTAAACAGTTCCTACAGAAGTGGGGAGTAGTGGGGATTTCCAGGGTGTTAAAACATCTATTATTTAAAATGAATTTTACATTTATTACATATAACCAAAATTTAATTGTACATGTGCCTATAAATATGGGGCTTATAAAAATCATAAATAACACTTAGTTTCTGTAAATGATGAGCAATCTCTTTAGCTATAGTGTATGCATCCTTCACTTAATAGAGGAAGATAGTATTTGATTTAACTTACTTCCATGTTTCTCATAATAATGCTATTCATATAGGAAAGATAATGTCCTCAAGCTCATTTTAATGGATCTTGTTGATGACAAATGTATTCTACATTAATCTTTATAAAATATTTGAATTATGTGAGTGATAGCTCTGTAAATATAGAGAGTGTTTAAAAGTACTTTCATTTTTTTTCAATTAAACTTGTTTTAGTAGATTTAATATGTTAACATGGGCATTCTGTTGTTCAGAGTGCTTCCAAAACCAGCACACTCACCTCTGGGGCTTTCCAAGCAGAAGTTTTAAGTCCCCTAAACTTCTCTGAAAAAAAAAGGGGTTGATGTTGGAAATGTGCCAGGAGTAACCCTTGGTATTTCTCATAAAGTGCCACAGTGAAAGTACCCTCTCCCACAAGTCAGTTCCTTTTATCAAAATCATAATCTCACACACTACTGTTTCCAGAAAGCCTGTCTCCACATTCAAGACAACAGTAGGCCAGATAAATATTTTTTAATCTGTATTTTTTACCATTCCTGTACTTACTTCATCTGGAGTTTTAACATCTGTTTACCAAATTTACAGACCTGTCAGTTAAAATGTAAAAGTACTTTTTCCTCAGTGTAAATAGCTTAGGAACATCAAAAGTTAAAATTATCAGTTTCTCCTTTTCCCTTTGGAACTCACCTAATGTTAAAAATTAGGTGCTTTAACCTAAGTGTCCATCAACAGATGAATGGATAAAGAAGATGTGATATATATATTGTATGTATATAGATACATATACACACACACACAATGGAATAGTACCCAGCCATAAAAAAGAATGAAATAATGCCATTTGCAGCAACATGGATGGAACTAGAGATTATCATACTAATTGAAGTTAATCAGACAAAGACAAATATGATATTGCTTATATGTGGAATCTAAAAAAATGATACAAATGAACTTATTTACAAAACAGAAACAGACTTACATAGAAAACAAACTTATGGTTACCAAAGGGGAAAGGGGGAGGAGGGATAAATTTTGAGGATGAGATTGACAGATACACACCACTGTATATAAAATAAACCACAAGGATTTACTGTATAGCACAGAGAACTATATTCAACATCTTATAATAACCTATAATGGAAAAGAATCTGAAAAAGAATATATATATAACTGAATCTCTTTGTTGTACACCTGAAACTAACAAAATATTGTAAATCAACTACAGTTCAATTTTTAAAAACCTGAAAAATAAATTGGTGCTTAGTAAGGCAGAACTCACACTCCAGAGCCAGATAGCCAGGGGCTTGAATCCCAGCTCTCTCACTTTTCGGCAAGTGACCCTAGGGCAAGTTATTAACCTCTATGCCTCAGTTTCCTCATCTGTAGAATGGGACTAATGACAGTATTTTTTACAAAGTTGTTGTGAGGATTCAATGAATTTGTAAGTGTAAGGATGCTGTTAGTGTTTGCTACTATTATTGTCTCTCCAGAAACTTCCTCTGCTTAGGTAAATAAATGTTTCTGATTATTGTTTACAACATGGGATGGTATTACTCTGTAACTTGTTTCCTTTACTATTGTATGGAATTGCTTTGTCAAAGGATATTTGCACTTTTATTTTTTTTTTTAATCAACACTACCAGACTGCTTTCCAAAAAGCACAAAAGTAACTGGGCAGTGTACCAATCAAGCTGCACAGCAGGGAGTTACAAAGTAAAGCAACTAGCATGATTACAATAGCACAAAGGTGGGAGGGGGAAATGGAAGTATGTCATTACAAGGTTTTTACAATATACCTGAAGTGGCAGAATTTTATCTGAAGGTAGACTGTGATGTCATAGATACATATTGTAAACCCAGAACTAAAAAGAACAAAACAAGAGGTATATAAAATAAGCTAACAATGGAGAAAAAAGAATCCTAAAAATACTCAAATCATCCAAAAGAAGGTAAGAAAAGAGGAAAAAAAGGAGCAAAGATGGAACAAACAAAACAAATAGCAAGACTTAAACTTCACCATATCTATAATCACATTAAATGTGAATGGCCTAAACACTCCAATCAAGAGACAGAGATTGTCAAACTGGATAAATTGAAAAAGCAAGACCCAATTACATGCTGTCACTTTAAATAGACATAGATAAGTAAAATGACAGAATTAGATATACCATGTAAATGCTATTCATAAGAAAGGTGAAGGGCTATACAGTATCAAAGGTTTCAGAAACCAAAATTTAACCACCGATCAAGGAGAACATGTAATAATGATAAGAGGATCAATTCATCAAAAAGACATAGTAATCCCGAATGTTTATGCCTCTAATCAGAGCTTCAAAAACATGAAATAAGAAAACTGACAGATCAAGAAAAATAGACAAATCCACAGTTTTTGTTGGAAATTTCCAGTTTTCTCACAAGTAGACAGAAAATCAATATGGGTATTTCAACCAATTTAACCTAATTGACATTTATAAAACACTTCACCAGCCACAGTGAAACACAGTTTTTCCAAGTGCACATGGAATATTCACTAGGATACACCACTTGCTGGGCTAAAAGCTAAGACAGGTTGATGCTTCTGGAACTCAAAACAATACATTCTATTGACCTGAGGACCAGTGTTTTCACACAGAAAAGTTATCTGTGCAAAGGCTTGGGTGTACGTGTGCATCCAGCATCCACCTGGCACGTGAGAGCTGACGTACTCCTAAGCACATGAGGCAGGGGGCGGAGACAGCGTGGCGGCTGACAGCTTGGAGGAGGCAAGAGGAAGTGGCTTCTGGCCGGAAGACTGAACGAGGGATATGATGAAGCGTGCTCGACGTTATATTGGGTTGATCCTTTCACTGAGCTCTATGGAATCTCCGATGGAGACCCTCTCCTCGTTAACTCTTGGTCGAGGTGCACCTACTTTGGGAGGCCCCGCCGGGAAGCCTGAGCGCGGGCGCGAGGCGGGGGCCAGGCCGCCGGGCTGTCTTCCTTCCCCGGGAGTCCGGCCCCAACAGTCCTGGGATGCAGGCCGGCCGCGTCTGTGACCGTGAAAGACACCCGAAGGCTGGTCGCAGGCAAACCTGCGTACAGGGGTGCACAGTGCGGCAGAAGACGCGGGCGGCGGGCGCGGAGAACACCCCAGGTCGCCCCCCGCGACCCTCACCTCCCGGCATCCTTTCCGTCCCCCCACCCCCCAACAAGGCGCGGGAAGCGGACACCGCCCGCCTCGTTCGGGCACCACCTGGCGGGCGGGCGGGCGGGAACAGGTGCCCGGCGCGGGGCGGGGCGGGGCGGGGCGGCGCCGGGCGGGGCGGGGCGGGGCGGGGCCTGGAGGCGGCGGGGAGGACCGACCCCGAGGCCACGAGCTGCCGCGTCGCCTGGGCAGCAGAGGCCGCAGAGCGGGCCGCCCAGCCCACCCCTCCGCGCCATGGCCCCGCGCGCCCGGCGGCGCCGCCCGCTGCCCGCGCTGCTTGCGCTCTGCGCGCTGTTCGGCCGGCTGCAGGTAAGGGGGGCCGCCCCAGCTCCCGCTCCCCGCGCGCCGGGTCCCGCGCCCGACGCCTTCGCGGGAACTGGGGAAGGACGCGGCGCGGCGGCTGCCAGACGTCCCGAGACCTGGACGGAGCCGCAGGAGCTGAGGATTTGGAGGGCGGAGAGCTGGGGGGGTGCGCGTTGGACGGTGGAAGGAGGGAACGGGCGAGTGGAGGGGAACTGGGGTGCAGAACGGGGAGTTGCGGGACCCCGGCACCCGGACACGGGCGCTTCCAAAAGTCCCACTTAGTGGCAGGCTTTGGTGGTGCCGTTTATTCGCTAAACATTTCTGGAGCGTCTGCGAGGTGCCCCCGCAGTGTAGCTGCTGCGGAGGCAGCGGCGTGGACACAGACCCTTCCCCCGCGAACAGGAGAAGAAGCGAGGGAAAAATTCGGAGTCGCGGACAGTGCCCATGTTAAGTAACCATCCCAACATACGATTTCTCCTTTCGGGCCATTTTGGACCCGCCGGAGCTCTCGGTCCTTCCCTCTAACTGGGCTTTACACGCTCTCCCCACCTCAGCTTCGCTGGTAGTCTGAAGACTAGAGCGATGCTCGCCTCCCGGGCGTGTGGTGAAACAGGATTTGGTAGTTTCTTCAGAAAGGCTGACATTAGATTTCTTTCTTATGCTCCCCTCTTTTTTATGTCTCCCTTCTCCCCTCCGACTCCTCCCTACAGTTTAAGGTCCACCGGCTCAGGTTCTGGCCCAGAATGACATAGAATCACTTGTTCTCAGAACCCTCTGATGATGTTAGGACAAAATAGTGTTCACAGTTGGAGACACCAAGGGACCTGGGGTGCTTCAAGCCAGTAGGGGAGCCAGAAACAGCCCTGTCCTCCGTGCGCTCAGCCGGAATGGGACTGGGACGGGCCGGCGGGCACAGCGGGCAGTGGTTAGTCTCACTGGGGCCAGGCCCTGCTGGGGCTCCCAACCCAGGAGGCACCCGGGGCTCCCCTGGCGGCCCACAGGGCTGATAAAGGGCATGAAGAGGTCTGGGGGGGGGTGCCAGAACAAGAGCATCTTCCTATGTCCTGTTGTCCTCCCCACCCCAAGTCCTCTCAGAAGAGATTTCTTTACAAGATCACTCGGTACAGCTGCCAAATAAATAAAACCAGTTACTGGTTTTCTGCCCTCCCCGGCGGAGAGCTGTAGTGTAGGAAGCCCAGCACCACAAATACTATGAAAGCCTTGTAGGGAAGGGTAGATATTGGTGGTTTTCTGGGTTTCAGTAGTTTCAGATTTCCCTTCTCTGTAAGACTGGCTTAGGCTCTTGTTAACAGCTTTTGGGGGAACAGCTCGAGACCCCAAGAAGACAAGGGGAACAGCACTTGGAGAACTGTGTTTGGAGTGAGGAGAGAGGGGGAAGCCAGCCTGGGATTAGAGCCTTGACAGAAATAACAGGAACGTGCTATAAGGCTGGAGCAGACAATTCTCAGGAAGATTCAGTCTATTTCGTTTCTACTTGTATGAGTCTCAAGGAATGGTTGAGGGCAAAGAAGGCGGAAAAGCCTGCTGGAATTTTTCATTTTAAACACTTCAGGTGTTGCTTAATTAAGTGTTCAACAGGTTGGACAGGGTGCTGCTGCCTTATTTGAACTACAGGACTAGGGCTCCAGTGAACAGCTAGCCACCTGAGAAAGACCTGCTCACTACACAGTTTTAAAAAAAGCATCTCGGGGCTTCCCTGGTGGTGCAGTGGTTGAGAGTCCGCCTGCCGATGCAGGGGACACGAGTTCGTGCCCTGGTCCGGGAAGATCCCACATACCGCGAAGCGGCTGGGCCCGTGAGCCATGGCCGCAGAGCCTGTGCGCCCGGAGCCTGTGCTCCGCAACGGGAAAGGCCACAGCAGTGAGAGGCCCGCGTACCACAAAAAAAAAAAAAAAAAAAAAAAAAGCATCTCACAGTGTTATTGCAAAAACTACATATGTACATATATGTGTAAAATGCAGTACGCTCTAACATGAACTCATTTGCTATCAAAACATTTATTTCTCAGAGCTATCTTTCAGCAAGTGCTATCTCCCCCCCGCCCCGCCTTTCCCTTTTGGCTACTTATATTATGTGCGTTTTTAAATCATACCTAAACAGGAAACAATCAAATGATATTGGGATGGCTCTAATCAAATGATGTAAGTTTGTGCCTAGTCTCCCCAGTGGAAATCTATTAATTCTGAAAGGTGGAGCTAGATGTAATGTTGTAGTATTACCCCCCAAAGATACTGTGGTTACAAGCACTCTGTTCAATTACTGCTTCTTCGGCCAACCTGATCTATTAGTTCAAAGAAAGGAATTGCACTGCCGATTAGTTACCACACACTGGGCAAGGCTTAAAGAACTGTTGAGTGTGGAGGATGGAGGAGGTATTGGTTTTGTAAAATAGTTGGCAAAAACAGCTTCTGGAAAGTGCTTTATCTGCAAGTATTGTATTAAATCGATTTAAACTTACCTGGGGGGCTGTAAGTTTTGCCTTTTAAAACATCTCTGTGCTTATATCTCTCTGCGCCTGTGTGAGGGAATCTGAGTTCAGACATAAGAAGAGTATTTGCCTACAGAAAAAAACATTTAAAATTTTTATGTTGATAGTTCTGCTGTTTATTCCAAGTAAGAAACTCTAGGAGCAGGCTGTTTTCATTGAGGTAATTGATCACCCAGCCATGTTTATCCCTAGATATCCAAGACCTAAGGGCAGATTCACTCGTACCCAGGCCAGCAAACATATTTGGGATGTAAAACCTTGTGCTGGTGAGAAACAAGGCGAAGACATAGCTGGGTCTTCACAGGTCACGGCCCAGTCAAGAGGATGAGACAGGTGAAGCTGTGATAATAATGACGCAGCCTATGATACGAGAAGCGCAGAGGGTGGTGGAGGAAGGAGGGAATATAGTTGGAGGAATCAGGGAGGACTTTTGGAGGAGGGGGCTTCTGAAGCGGTCTTCGGAGGATGGGTAGGAAATCAAGGGTCAGAGAGGGAATGATCCCAAGAGGCTGTTGTGGGGAAGAAAGCTTTCTATCTGAGAGGGTGGCGTCAGTGGTTTAGGCCTAAAGGAATCTTGCCAAAAAGAGAAAACCCACATATGTTTATGACTTTATAGATAGCACAAAGCTATCTGGAAAGCTAGCTTAATTCAAGAAACCCCATGACAGACAGGACACTAAACATTTATAGTTTTTGAGATAACACTTGTATGGCCCTTGTTGAGGTGGTAATGTAGACTAATCAGAAACAGATAAGCCGTGGGGCCCTGGAAGGCCTGTGGGGACACCCCGCAGAGGAAATCCCCTGGGTGGGACTGGGACTGTAGGGTAGGTAGGTGACCGCCCCTGTCCCGGCTGTCTTCCTGCCCTGCCAGCCCATCCTAGTGGGAAGACTTGGCCATAAGTTACTACTTCGTTTGGAGAATCACAGACTTGGGGATCAGTGTCCTTTTCGTTCACTTTGTTGATAAATGTTTCAAATGCCTTCCCTGTTATTTCCTTCCCACCACTTCCCCCGAAAATGGCACATCTGTAATATGAACATATTCTCCGTGTTGATAAGGAAATATGAGCTTGCTTTTTCAGTTATCTACCAGAAATTCATATGCCAGGAAAACTGAAACAATAAAGGTATGTCTTTGAAGGTCAATAAATCAGTGTTTTATGAGGCCATGAAAAGGGGAGTTCCAAACCAGGGCCTCCTTTTCAGAGTATTGTTTGAAGAAGGTACCACGTGAACTTTCTCTGCCAGATCAGTATTAAAATTCCCCCCATGCTATTTTCCTATCTTTGAAGCACATGGAAAATGATAGTGGTGTGTTTTTCCACATGGTGTGTCCAGAGGATGCTGTCTGGGCGGACTCCTGTGGATTGGATCTGCATCCCGCCCTGACAGTTGCCCTCTCTACGAGTGAGTCACCCCCCAGGGCATCTACCCTCGGGCCAGGTGGCCGCCAGGACAGCTGTGGCCTGGCTGCTGTCTCCCTGCAGCGGCCGCCCCCCAGCCCCCAAGGGAAGCATACCTGACCCCACCTCCCGGCCCCCAGAGCCGGCGTGGGTGGGATTCGCGCGCCAGGTGATTCTCCCTGCAAGCGCCTGTAAATTCTCCACCTGGTTTGTAGGAAGTTGGGCACCTAATCTTCGTGTTTCCTTCTGGCTGCCGCGTGGGAGCTTTCTGTAGGACCCACCGCTAGGAACACAGATTAAGCTCAACTCCTCCTTTCTACCCCCCAAACCCAAGCCCCGAGCCTGAAGAAACCACGAGACAGTGGACTTCAGCAAAACAGGAGAGCGGGTGGGTCTGAAGTTCTCAGTGCGCATTTGAGGTTTAACACTGAGTGGGCGGCGGGCTTGGTTACGCGCAGCCCAGCGGTTCCTCTGCCCTGGTTCCGAGAGGCGCCGTCAGGCTGCGTCCTGCCCGCGAGCCCGGCGGGCGCGGCTCCCCGGCGCCCTGCCCTCCCTCTCGTGGGCAGCGGCTGCTGGCCCCGCTCATCGCCCGGCAGCCGTCTCAGCGCGTCTGCGTGCATGTGTGCTAACCTGCTCTCTGTCTTTGTCCTGTGCGCCACCGGCGCCCCCCAGCCTGGGATTTCTGTGGGCTGCCACGTCCAGGGCACGGCGGTCAACAGTGAGAAAGAGGACTGCGTTTGTGTTAGATGTGCTCGTTTAGCTCAACGAAGCGAGCGCCTCCTCCAGGTGGGCCGCCCTGCAGCAGGCTAAGGAGACGGAGAGCAGGGGCGTAGCCCCCGTCTCCCGGAAGCGCTCGGCCTAGATGCGTGCAGACAGAATGCGGTGGGACACTCCTGCCATCAAGAGTGCTTTCAGAGTGTGGTGGGCGCCCAGGACAAGAGCGCTTTAACCGGCCTGGAAGTGCCGGCGGAAAATACCCCCTTTTCCTTACCGTGCGGTTGTGTGTGTCCAAAGCACAGAAAGAGGGGCAAGGGGGCAGCATGTGGGCTAGGGGATCAAGACTGGTTTGTGCTCTGCCTGGTGGGGGGAACGGTGGGGAGACCAGACCGAGTGCGGCGTTTTCAGGCGACTCGGAAGAGGACAGTGTTCCTGGGCTCCAAGGGCAGGTGGGGGACGGGGCCAGCACTCAAGGGCCTTCTGTGCAAGGAAAACAGTTTAGATTTTATCTCCGTGTATTGTGAGCTGGGGAGGGACGTGGTCAGATGTGGAGGTCATGGGGAAGGGTGCCATGGCGCTGGGGGGAGGAGGGGGTCCAGGGCGTGGTAAGGAGGCCACAGCCCCTGCTTTGGGGAAGAGCTGGTACAGGCTTGAATCGGGTCAGGAGGGTGGCAAGAGAAAGAAGTGCAGGAGCGATTTCAGAGCCAGCAGGCTGTGCTGGGCGCCGAAGATACAGGGCAAAGGATGTGGTTGGACCTATTATTAAAAAAAAAAAAAATGTGGTAGATGTCAAAACAGGACAGCTGACCATTTGATTGTATTTTTTCACAGTTTATTAAGGAAACTTCTGTCTTAGTCCAAATCAGAATCAAAGCAGGTTCAGGTTCAAGTAAAGAAGGATTGTTTTTTCCCCAAACAAACAATAAAGAAGGTCGCAGTTTAGGATATGGAATCGCATCTGCTTTGGATTATCTTACTGGGAGGCAAAGGTCCTTAGACCCCACTGGGGTTAAAAAACAAGCTAAGAGCCCCAAGGCATTGGCTCTGCAGGAAATTTGTGTGCTCTGCAATTCAGAGCCATTTCCTGACCTAAAGGTGTCTTTGAATCAGAGGTTCAGGATGTAGGCAGAGTTTTAAAACTCAGGACTAAAGAGATAAGCAGTCAGTGACCCCCCCAAAGAGTCCAGCATCAGAGCTGGTGTGGCCTGCGCCGTGGTCTTCCCACGCTGGCCTCAGATAGGTCACCTGCCCCCAGCAGAAGCAGTGTTTACCTTGGACCCACAGCTCAGCAAAAACTTTTTGCTTGCATGAGACACCTTTTCCTGGTGGCTATTAGTGCCTCAGCTGAGTGTTTCCCTTCCTCTCTGCCCACCCCCGCTTCTGCTCCCCACTGCAAAAAGTCCTAGGCTAGCAGGTGACACAGAGGCCTGTCTGGCACAAGCAAAGTCAGAGGGCTGCCAGGTTTCCAAGTGGTAGGAAGAACCGACTGCAAAAACTACCCTTTCGGTTCATCAGAGTAATAATAACTCATTACATTTCCTGTGCAGTGTTGAGAGTACAAGAGCCACTTCCTCCAGCCACCAGAAATTTGAAGACTTTCCATTAAAAATGAGGAAGAAAAACTCTAACTTTTTGTGAATGTGATGGTTAAACCTGACAAGCAGGGAGAGTGGACATGTGCTATCTCACAAATCCTATTAGCACTGCAGCATTTGCTAGCCTGGGTTCTCGTTACCCACCCCCAGAATGGGAAATGAGCCACTTTTCTAAGGTTCTGAGTTTTAAAAAATATTTGTTCCTTCTTGGAACATCCTTAGCAACTAACTTAGAAGTGTATCCTTAAGTAGCACAAACAGCCACCAAATTCACATCCAGTTGAAAAAATATCTGTCGAGGGTTCTCAATTTTGTACCCAAGGTAGAAGAACAGGATCATGTCTGAAACGTTCATGGGAATTGAGAATCTGTTCCATTTTTCAAGCCTTGTAGAGATTATTCACACCCACCCTTGCTACTCCACTACATTATTTAACAATTCCCAGTGGCAGGAACTTCCCTATAGCAGAATCTAATACTGTGTCACAATTTGACTCCGTTTCCTCAAATTTATTCTTTCATGGGGGTAAAGATCAGTTGGCCAACGTCTTCTTTATTTTTGTGTTTCTCTCGTTGGAGATTGTCAGCCCACTGCTTCCCCTTGCTCGGGTTATTCATGCTACTTCCTTTAACCTCGCTGTCAGCCTTTTTTCCTTTCAATTCTCTGGACCCTGGTTTTGCACTTCCATAAGACACTCTGGAAAACATCAGACTTACCCCACAGCCTGTGCCCTGGAGAGTTCCCCACCTAGTAGGGAAAATAAGACAGCCCCGTCTTCAGTCCTTGCAGTTAAGTAGGTCTAAAGCTTCCGAGAGCAAGACGCCGCGGGAGCGCAGAGCGCACAGGGTTGCCGTGGAGAGCTGGGCAGGTGGCACCTGTCTGGGCCTGGAGGGACAGTCATGAGTCTGAGGGCAGAGTGAGCAGGGGAAGGGGCAGAGGTGGGACAAACAGAGCCAAACAGGAGAAACTCAAGTCCTGTCCGTTTGTCCGGGGCCCAGAGCTGGCCAGAGACCAGGAGAGGCCAAGGCCAGCTGGGGATGGGAGGGGTGCTGGTTAGTCACGGACAAACCTCAGGAGGGTGTTGGGACTCTGCCCTGTGGAGGGGGGGGCCCTGGACCCAGCATCCGCAGCTGGGAACTTGTTAGAAATGCATGTTCTCGGGCCCCACCCCAGGCCCACTATATCAGACACCGTTTAACCACCTCTGCAGGGGATTCCGACGCACACTCGAGTTTGAGAACCGTTGCTGTAGACGTGGGATTCCATAAAAAGATTTTGAGCTCAGCTGTAAGTTAATATATGTGGTTAATGTACTGAAAGCACCTGCCTCTTGCTGACTCCGTCCTGTGTGCCAGGCATGTGCTAGGTGCTTTACATAGATTTTCTCTAATCCTCACTCCACCTTGCCAGGAAGATGAGAAAAGTGAGGCACAGAGAGGTCCAGTTTGCACAGCTCATAAGTGGCAGAGCTGGAACCCCTCCCACGTGTCCGCCCCAGTGGCATGGCATTAACCCCTCAGGGAAACTGCTTATGCAGTCACCTGTACGACAGGTAAGCAGCAGAGAAACAAACTTCCAGGACATGGTGGGGGGTGGGGTGGGCAGAAGCAAGCTCTTTTAGCGTTTTGGGAAATAGCATAACCAGTTTGCATTCGTGGGGCTCGGCTCAAGGAGGTACATTCATTGAAGCCTTTCTGTTGTTAACTGTCATTGAGCAGAAGGAAGAACACTATGACTTTAAGGCTGAGTTTAAACAGGCACTCTGAGCAGTCGCAGCATAGGGTCCATGTGCCAGTTGGTCCCTGACTCAGGAGGAAAAGAAATGTGACATTTTGAATCATCTTTGCCACTTCCTGAAGCAAAGGCATCTCTGACTCCTCTATGCCACACACACCCCCACCAGAAATAAACTGTACTGTACCACTGACTATAGCCCTGCTCCTGCGTTTGTCAAGACAGTTCACAGGCCATGTTTATCCCACTTCTGCCACCTGTCAGGCTCTGTCCTGGACAGGGTGGGGTGGGGGGAAAGTGCCCCTTCTGATGGGCTTAGGTTTTCTGTGTCCCAGTTGGGATCCCTGTGACCAGGCCGTTGAGGTCCTACTTAGTTGTAAAATTACAAATAACCAAAGCACTAGAATGCACAACCAGTCATATATATATATTTTTTTAAGAGATTGCAAGTTCTAGAAGGAGGACTTCTTTTGGGGGGGCGTGCTGCATTGGGTCTTCGTTGCCACGTGGGCTTTCTTTAGTTGTGGTGAGCAGGGGCTACTTTTCGTTGTGGTGCGTGGTCTTCTCATTGTGGTGGCTTCTCTTGTTGCAGAGCACGGGCCCTAGGCACACAGGCTTCAGTAGTTGTGGCTCACGGGCTCTAGAGCGCAGGCTGAGTAGTTGTGGTGCGCGGGCTTAGTTGCTCCACAGGCATGCGGGATCTTCCCGGACTACGGCTCAAACCCGTGTCCCCTGCATTGGCAGGCGGATTCTTAACCACTGCGCCACCAGGGAAGCCCACAACCAGTCATCTTAACTGCATGGAGCAGTCCTCACGGGCAAGGGAATGCAGGTGTGACCGGCACCCGGCTGCTGTGTGCCTGAACAGCGAGTCCAGGGTGGCCTGGTGAAAGGGGCCTCATCCAGTGTGAGAGGCATTCTGTTCCCAGCACGAGGGACAGCATAAGAGGCTGGAGCAGCTGTGTTGTGTGTTGATTAGGCGGACCTGTGTTCTATCCCTATTAGAAAAGACAATTTGAGCCCAGGAAGAGATTTCTGATCCTGATTTTGCAACCCCTTTCCCCCAGGGTGTCTCTAATTTTGCCCCCAATTGGTGCAACCTTTCCAAGTCTACGCTTGGGAGTGTGAATTTGATTCAGAGCTAGTAGGAAACCATCACAGTTTTCTGTAAAGGGAAGTTATAAGGTCACAACAGTCCTTCAGGAAAAGTTATTCATTAATTTACCTAGAATTCGAGCATTTGCTCTGTGTCTGGCACTGTGCCAGTCGGCTTATCAGTAACTATCTGAATGGGCTGCCTTGTCTCCTTGTGAGGAAGCAGAAATATGAGGAAGGGAAAGCCTCAAGCATGGTGCCTGGCACGCAGTAGGTGTTGCAGGAGGCCCACTCAAGATAAATGGTGTCTGTCTCCAGTGATGGGCGAGGTTGTTCTCAATGTCCATTACGTAAATGGAGACAACTGTACAGCGTTTGGGAACATGAGAAAGTTCTGGCTCTCGGTCTTTAATGTAATCTCTGACCTTGCTACTCAAAGACCAGCAGTGTCAGCATCACCTGGGAGCTTGTTAGAAAATCTGCATTTTAGAAAGATTTCCCGTTGATTCTTTTTCACGGTAAGGATCGAGAGGCACTGCTCTGTGAACATGGCAGTGGAGGAGAGTCAGATTCCCGTACCTGGCACAGTGCAGCGCTTAAAGGTACCGAATAATTTTGAGTGGTTGAGTTCGTTTTATATATTTTTAAAATTCTTTATTGGAGTATAATTGCTTTACAACCTTGTGTTAGTTTCTGCTTTATAACAAAATGAATCAGTTATACATATACATGTGTTCCCATCTCTCTTCCCTCTTGCGTCCCCCTCCCTCCCACCCTCCCTATCCCACCCCTCTAGGTGGTCACAAAGCACCGAGCTGATCTCCCTGTGCTATGCGGCTGCTTCCCACTAGCTATCTATTTTACATTTGGTAGTGTATATATGTCCATGCCACTCTCTCACTTCGTCCCAGCTTACCCTTCCCCTCCCCATGTCCTCAAGTCCATTCTCTACGTCTGCGTCTTTATTCCTGTCCTGACCCTAGGTTCATGAGAACCTTTTTTTTTTTTAGATTCCATATCTATGTGTTAGCGTACAGTATTTGTTTTTCTCTTTCTGACTTACTTCACTCTGTATGACAGACTCTAGGTCCATCCACCTCACTACAAATAGCTCAATTTCGTTTCTTTTTATGGCTGAGTAATATTCCATTGTATATATGTGCCACATCTTCTTTATCCATTCGTCTGTCAATGGACACTTAGGTGGTTTCCACGTCCTGGCTATTGTAAGTAGAGCTGCAGTGAACATTGTGGTACATGACTCTTTTTAAATTATGGTTTGTTTTTTAAAAAAGTATAGGTTAGTTGTGGCTGAGACAAGAGAAGATGAAGCTCAACTGTGTTAAAAAGAAAAAAAAAAAAGGGAAGAAGAGATGAGTTCAAACAAGTCCAGGGATAGCACTAGGTGTGGGGTGTAAAGTCTTGAAAAGCAAGATAGATGAAGGGTGCCGAGCATGACAGTGATTATTCTGGAGGCCAGGGCAGTGGTGCCTGGTGCCCCAGCCACCTCGACGGGGAGGGTCCCCCTGCTGCATCTCCCCCCAGGTCCAGAATCCTGTGGGCACCTGCTCAGTCGCCAGCACTGGCTTATCCTTCCGGAAACTTGGAATCTAGTTGATGTCCTTGCATGTGGCCCTGTGAGGCCATCAGAGCGTGTGAGATGTGGGATACATGAGATACATGGTGGGATACAGGAAGGGTGGAGGGTCTCGTGGGTCAGAGTCCCCGGGCAGGGCTCCCCAGGAGAGGTGGGACGGGCCGAGTCAGGAGGGAGGGCTGGCGTTTGGATTGGTGATAGAGGCGGGGAGAGCCGAGCAAAGCATGGGGACAGGGTTGGCACAGGAGCAGGCGTGCTTAGTAGAGTGGCGTGTGGGTGGTCAGCAGGCACGGGGGACGCAAAACCAGGTTAGGGGGCTTGGAATGCCGGCGAGTTAATCAAGGATCCTGAGCGGGGGTTGACCCTGAAAGTGGTGTAGGACCATCTGTTGAAAAATGCTGGGGACAGGCGACTGGGGGGAGGGGCGGTGTGCTGAGGGCCTAGTTGCAAGCTTTCAGTCTACCAGGAGGAGCAGACACACGAAAGACAACCGTAGAGCATCAAAGGGATTGGGACAGGAGACAGTCCTGGTGGATGTGAGATCATCTAGCGCAAGGGGCTAACCAGTCCAGGTGTGAGATCTGAGGTTAAACCAAAGTGGCCAGTGTGGGCAAGGTCATGTGTCAGACTGGTTGACTTAGGCTCCAGGGTTGAGTAGGATGACACGGGTTGGCTGGACGAAATGGAGCGCGTGGAGGCCGGGGGCCGCAGTGTGTTTTAGGCCTAGGATCCAGGGCAGGGCTGCTGAGGAGACAGTAGGAGGAGGGGTTGGGGTGAGACTGAGCCCACGTGCGGGCCCGGGGAGCCTTGCTGAGGCGCTGGACTTCATCTTGGTCTTGAACGATCTCTGACCTTGCCACTCAACAACCAGCAGTATGAGCATCACCTGAGAGCTTGTTAGAAATGCAGGGTGAGGCCCCACCCCACACCTACCCAATGAGAATCACCTTTTAATGAGATTTCCAGGTGATTCTGTGCACCTTTAAAAGGCGGGCGGGGGGAAGTCTAGTCCCTGCCCTGGCCACTTTGGGGGCTAACCACCTTATTAGCTTGGTCCACCCCCAGTATGGAGGCAGAGCCTAGGAGGGTCCTTGGCATCCAGCAGACCAGCACACGCTTGGAAGCACAGGGGCCATTAGCGCTTACTACAGGAAAGAAGAGAAAGCAGTTCTCATCTCAAATGAATAAAAGTTAAAAAAAAAAAAAATTCAAGAATGGCAAAAAAAAAAAATCCTTTCGCACTAGGAGAATAAAGGGGCATTCACTGGAGCCTGTGGGGTGATGATGTGAGGACAAGGCAAACCCATCCTAATTACTGTGTTTAGGAAGCTAACCTTCCTTGGACCTTCCTTTCAGGTAGCTCACAGCTGCAGACTTTTCTCATCCTTTATCTCCCCGGAAGACAAAGAAACTTGCAATTAAAGTTTTGACGTGCAAAGTTATTTCTTCATTTTCCCTTAGGCCCTATGTTTTCTTGTCTAGGAGCAGAGATAATAAATACATTGGGAGGAAAGTAAGAAGGAGAGTTTTGCAAAAATCAATAGACCTTTGATATGCTCCTGTCTAAATAAGTGCAGCACTTCTTTTCTTAAAGGAGCTTATCTGGAATCAAGGTGGTCAGAGAAAAAAAATACTGATGGGGCCATAAAAAGCAACTTTCAAGACAGCTCATGAAGTCAACTGTAACTGCTAAATCGAAATGGTGAACATACCCAGACTTCTAATAGGCCACAATTACTCTACATTTTTAAGGGTTTTTTTTTTCTTTTTTTAATCAAACCTGACCTGAGTCAGATTTTTTTTTCTCTGTATAGTATCTATTTTTTTTAAAATCTGGTGGCAAAACGGTGAAGACAGCAAATTTTATGTTATGAGTATTTTATCACAATTAAATGTAAAAATTAAGGGCTTCCCTGGTGGCGCAGTGGTTGAGAGTCCGCCTGCCGATACAGGGGACACGGGTTCGTGCCCCGGTCTGGGAAGATCCCACATGCCGCAGAGCGGCTAGGCCCGTGAGCCATAGGCCCGCGTACCGCAAAAAAAAAAAAAAAAAAAAAATGTAAAAATTAAAAACTCTTATGGCAAATATTATATTTCCTGCCTGGTGATAAAAATAGTATGAAGTGCTTATTATTTAAAATGTTATGTCCACTACGAACCTAAAGTCAGTATCACACAGTCCTGGAGCTGCAGGTGCATGTTAACTCACGATCTGGGTAAATTATGTCATCAGTTGTGTGAGTTTATACTCCAGCCTCTCCTCGCTGTGCTAGTCACACAGGCCTTCCTGCTGTTCCTGGTCCAGCCAGGCACACACCCTCCCGGGGCATTTGCAAATGCTTTTTTGTCCACCTGAACTACTGCTCTACCTGACACTTGCTATTAATTTGGCTTGTTCCCTCACTTCATGCAGGTCTCCACTCAAAAGATCATCTCATCTGATGAGGCTCCCCCTCATAATCCCATTACCTTACTTATCCTGTTTTATTTTTTTCATCACAGTCATTCCAACCAGATTCCGTTACATGTTTGTTTACTGTCACTCTTCTCCCAAGAAGTACAATGTAAGCAAGGACTCTGTCTAGTATCTGCTGTATCCAAAAAACTTAAAATTGTGTCTGGCACATAGGATGTGTTCAGTTAACCTTTGAGGAGTAAGTGAATGCATATTTAATTTGTTCCACTTTTAGGTTGTGAACTCACTGAGCACGTCTTACTTAAATGCTAAACCTCCTTGATTGTTTTCTAGAGAGCCATGCAGTCATGCCGTTTAGACTGGGAAGGTTTTTCTTAAACAGGAAAATCAAAGATTTCTTTCAAGTTGGTTAAAATGAACCCAAGAGTCCTACAGCCCTCTAATAACCATTCCAGTCCTATATAATAAGTCAATGCTGTTGACAGCTAAATTGAGTCCTGTGAACAGGTCCATGCAAAATGAAATTACCCCATAAAAATGGGCAAAGGACTTGAGTGGACATTTCTCCAAAACTGGCCAAAAGGCACATAAAAAAGATGTTCAGCATCGTTAGTCATTAGGGAAATGCAAATCAAAACCACACTGAGAGACCGCTTCATACCCATTAGGATCGCTATTACCAAAAAAATGGAAAATAATGTGTTGGTAAGGATGTGGAGAAATTGGAACCCTCCTGCATTTTTGGTGGGAATGTATTAAAATAGTACAGCAACTATGGAAGAAAGTTTGGTAGTTCCTCAAAAAGCTGAACATAGAATGACCATATTTGTGTGCCAGTGTTCACTGCAGCACTACTCACAACACAGAAAAGGTGGAAACAACCCACGTATCCATCAACAGATGAACGGATAAACAAACTGTGATGTATTCATACAACGGAATATCATTCTGCCATGAAAAGGAATGAAGTTCTGATACATGCTACAATATGGATGAACCTTGAAGACCATGCTAAGTGAAATAAGCCAGACATAAAGAGACAAATACTGTACGATTCCGCTTATATGGGGTACCTAGAATAGTCAAATTCACAGAGACAGAAAGCAGAATAGAGGTTACCAGGGGCTGGAGAAAATGGGGCATTATTGTTTAACTCCAGGGTTCCCAGGTGGAGGGGAAAGTGAGGAGTTACTGTGTAATGGTTAAAAGAGTTTCTGTTTGGGATGATGAGAATGTTCTGGAAAGAGACCATGGTGACGGTTATACAACATCATGAATAATTAATGCCACTGAATTGTACACAAAAAAAATGGTTTAAATGACAAATTTAGTTTTATATATATATATATATATAATTTTTACCCCAATAAAAACAGTTTTTAATTAAAGTGCCCCCAAAGTTTTTTTGAAAATGGGTTTTCAAAGGACTGGCATAAAAAGACCTAAATTCAGTGTTTCACGATGGAGACAGCCCTTTCTCATCTCCCTGAGATAAGCCACTTTCTTTGCTCCTCCTGCAAGATCTAGACTCCCTACCTTGTTTGTTCATGCCAGCTCTTTACATGGCTATTCCTTCCATAAGACACCAGTCATTCCCTCCATCAGACACTGTTCATTGCCAAAAGGAGTTCACACCTTCTTATTGGCCCTTCTCATTCCACCATTGTTTGCAGTACACTCCATGGTGCTGCTAAAAATGACCGCCCTTCTACAGCTGCCTCTTCCCAGGACCCCACTCCCCTGCCTCTGCATCTGCCCCAGGTCTCCCACTGCCCCTCCTCTCCCCCTCCACCAACCCAAGCCCCATTCTTCACTCCTCTGCCCTTGCCCCTGCCCTCTGCACTTTGTGCATCTCCCTCTGTGATTCCTTCCCGTGTATCCCAGGCCGGGTTCCCTCCCCTTCCCAGTCCGTGACCAGTGAGAGTTGCATCCAGGGACTTGGTGGAACTTGATCTTTCCAGTGCACCAGGTCTTGTATTGTCCTGTGGGTCTCTATCTGTTAGTTTTTTCTCCTCTATCTGCCTGTGTCCTCTGCTGCGACACACTTTGAGAGGGTAGGGATGGACTCATTCCCTTTCCTACACAAGCCAATCCCTTGCACAAGTATTGATATATGAGAGCTCAGTAAAGACAGCTTTGAAGATGTGATGATAGCAGAGCTTTTTAAGAGACTGGTACTTTGTATTATTAAACCCTAGACCAGGCCAAAATTTGTCTTCTGGTCATAATCAAATGAAAAGTCATCTTACAAGATAAGGCAAATGACTCAGTCAAAGGAATGACTGGCCTTACTCTAGTGTCTGCATAGTGAGGAAATCAACTCACAACCCCTTCATGGGGAGTGGTCTGTATGTGGGGAGGGGGTTGATTCATATTAGTGGGTTTTCAATGAGACCAGCAGGAGTTGACCAGCTGTGATGAACACCTTCGAGTTGGAGTTCTGAATACTCTTTATCACTGGAAACACATTCGTAAAATGCATTTTAGAATGCCCCAAATCCCTTAGTAGCAGGTCAATTATTATAATAGTATTCATGATGGTCATGATTTTCTTCACATTCTTCTCCAACAGACACGTCTTTTCATATTGTACCAATCAGAGAAGAGTTGAGCCTCACTTTTTTTATATGTAAATTATTTATTTTTGGCTGCGTTGGGTCTTCGTTGCTGAGCACGGGGTTTCTCTAGTTGCGGTGAGCAGGGGCTACTCTTCATTGCGGTGCATGGGCTTCTCCTTGTGGTGGCTTCTCTTGTTGCAGAGCACAGGCTCTATGTGTGCGGGCTTCAGTAGTTGCAGCATGCAGGCTCAGCAGTTGTGGCTCACGGGCTCTAGAGTGCAGGCTCAGTAGTTGTGCCACACGGGCTTAGTTGCTTCACGGCCTGTGGGATCTTCCTGGACAGGGCGCAAACCCGTGTCTCCTGCATTGGCAGGCGGATTCTTAACCACTGCACCACCAGGGAAGTCCTGAGCCTCACTTTCAGCAGCAGAATTTTTTTTTCAAGAACTGTGTGTATTTGTCATATATGGCCTTTATTATGTTGAGGAAAGTTCCCTCTATGCCTACTTTCTGCAGGGTTTTTATCATAAATGGGTGTTGAATTTTGTCATCTCAATGGTGAAAAACTGAAAGCATTTCCACTAAGATCAGGAACAAGACAAGGTTGCCCACTCTCACCACTCTTATTCAACATAGTTTTGGAAGTTTTAGCCACAGCAATCAGAGAAGAAAAGGAAATAAAAGGAATCCAAATCGGAAAAGAAGAAGTAAAGCTGTCACTGTTTGCAGATGACATGATACTATACATAGAGAATCCTAAAGATGCTACCAGAAAACTACTATAGCTAATCAATGAATTTGGTAAAGTAGCAGGAAACAAAATTAATGCACAGAAATCTCTGGCATTCCTATACACTAATGATGAAAAATCTGAAAGTGAAATCAAGAAAACACTCCTATTTACCATTGCAACAAAAAGAATAAAATATCTAGGAATAAACCTACCTAAGGAGACAAAAGACCTGTATGCAGAAAATTACAAGACACTGATGAAAGAAATTAAAGATGATACAAATAGATGGAGAGATACACTATGTTCTTGGATTGGAAGAATCAACATTGTGAAAATGACTCTACTACCCAAAGCAATCTGCAGATTCAATGCAATCCCTATGAAACTACCTCTGGCATTTTTCACAGAACTAGAACAAAAAATTTCACAATTTGTATGGAAACACAAAAGACTCCGAATAGCCAAAGCAATCTTGAGAACGAAAAACAGAGCTGGAGGAATCAGGCTCCCTGACTTCAGACTATACTACAAAGCTACAGTAATCAAGACAGTATGGTACTGGCACAAAAACAGAAAGATCAATGGAACAGGATAGAAAGCCCAGAGATAAACCCACGCACACATGGTCACCTTATCTTCGATAAAGGAGGCAGGAATGTACAGTGGAGAAAGGACAGCCTCTTCAATAAGTGATGCTGGGAAAACTGGACAGTTACATGTGAAAGTATGAGATTAGATCACTCCCTAACACCATACACAAAAATAAGCTCAAAATGGATTAAAGACCTAAATGTAAGGCCCGAAACTATCAAACTCTTAGAGGAAAACATAGGCAGAACACTCTATGAGATAAATCACAGCAAGATCCTTTTTGACCCACCTCCTAGAGAAATGGAAATGAAAACAAAAATAAACAAATGGGACCTAATGAAACTTCAAAGCTTTTGCACAGCAAAGGAAACCATAAACAAGATATAAAGACAACCCTCAGAACAGGAGAAAATATTTGCAAATGAAGCAACTGACAAAGGATTAATCTCCAAAATTTATGAGCAGCTCATGCAGCTCAATAACAAAAAAACAAACAACCCAATCCAAAAATGGGCAGAAGATCTAAACAGACATTTCTCCAAAGAAGATATACAGACTGCCAACAAACACATGAAAGAATGCTGAACATCATTAATAATTAGACAAATGCAAATCAAAACTACAATGAGATATCATCTCACACCAGTCAGAATGGCCATCATCAAAAAATCTACAAACAATAAATGCTGGAGAGGGTGTGGAGAAAAGGGAACACTCTTGCATTGCTGGTGGGAATGTGAATTGGTACAGCCACTATGGAGAACATATGGAGGTTCCTTAAAAAACTACAAATAGAACTACCATATGACCCAGCAATCCCATTACATTACTGGGCATGTACCCTGAGAAAACCATAATTCAAAAAAAGTCATGTACCAAAATGTTCATTGCAGCTCTATTTACAATAGCCCGGTGATGGAAACAACCTAAGTGTCCATCATTGGATGAATGGATAAAGAAGATGTGGCACATATATACAATGGAATATTACTCAGCCATAAAAAGAAACGAAATTGAGCTATTTGTAATGAGGTGGTTGGACCTAGAGTCTGTCATACAGAGTGAAGTAAGTCAGAAAGAGAAAGACAAATACCGTATGCTAACACATATATATGGAATTTAAGGAAAAAAATGTCATGAAAAACCTAGGGGTAAGACGGGAATAAAGACACAGACCCACTAGGGAATGGACTTGAGGATATGGGGAAGCGGAAGGGTAAGCTGTGACAAAGTGAGAGAGTGGCATGGACATATATACAGTACCAAACATAAAATAGATAGCTAGTGGGAAGCAGCCACATAGCACAGGGAGATCAGCTCTGTGCTTTGTGACCACCTAGAGGTGTGGGACAGGGAGGGTGGGAGGGAGGGAGGTGCAAGAGGGAAGAGATATGGGAACATATGTATATGTATAACTGATTCACTTTGTTATAAAGCAGAAAGTAACACACAATTGTAAAGCAATTATACCCCAATAAAGATGTAAAAAAGAAAAGCTGTGTGTAAAATATATTTCTGTAAAGTGAATTGTAGTATTTTGGACACTCAGGGAGTTTTCTATTTAAACCCTCTGATTCTCTGTATCCACTTCCATCATGACTTAGACCACATACCTGGCTTGCAAGACGTGGGGTCTTCACACTCTTAACATGTTCCACAGTTCAGTGTTCTCCAGGGAATGCGTGGGGTGATCTACTGGGGTTCACAGGAGATCCCCAAAAGCTGCTCCTTAATTTTATCTCTTTAATTGATAACATACTATCTTATAGGTGCCTGTGTAATGTTCTGAAGTATGAAATGTGAAGCTTTGGTTTGTGCAAAAGAAAAACAAGTCTGATGTTTTCTCTGTAAACCTGTAAGCTTGAAATTCTTTCTCTTGAAATTCTTTCTCTTGAAATTCTGAGTTTTTCTAAAATGAAAATGTCTAGAAGGGCATTTGGTCATAGCTCGATTCTGTCCCAGTTGACAGAAATCACTGACAGAATCTAGCGAACACTTTATCAGCAGAAGCTTTGAGTAAGCTCGCTCCCTCCCCAGCCCGGCTTCCGTCCCCATCACCGACTGAAGCTCCAGACAGAAAGCCACTACCATGACTCGGGCCACCTGCCACCATTTCAGTCTCATGAGAAAGCACTTCTTTATGTGAAGTCAAACATGCTTTAAAAAAAAATAAGCCTTTTGGATTAAAAACATGTTTCTCTGGGAATTCCCTGGCGGTGCAGTGGTTAGGACTCCACACTTCCACCGCAGGGGGCACGAGTTCTGTTCCCAGTCAGGGAATTAAGATCCCGCAAGCCTGGAGGTGCAGCAAAAAAAAAAACCCCAAAATCATGTTTTTCCAATTGTGCAGCTGAAACACTCTGCCGTCAGCTTTTGTCATCAGGGCCATGTTAAAACTAAACAGGGATGGTACGCTCAGGAAAATTGCCAGGCCTTCAGAATTTTTCTACGAGTCCCTGGTCTCTTTTCCACCCTCTTTCCTTTTTCTGTCCCACTCCTTTCCCTCCAGCCCCCCACCAGGGAACGATCTGATAAAAGTAATTAGTGTTCACCGATTCTGCCCAGGTGCCTACAGTAGCATCCCCCCTACCGACCGCCAGCCAGGTGTGCGCCCCTCTGTTGAGTGAGTGAGTGACGCAATTCCCGTCCTGCCTCATTCCCCCAGCTACCTGCTAGAAAGGTCCTTCGCTTCAAAGTGAAAAAACAGAGCCTTCATTTTTCCTGAGTATTGCCACTTGCCATTGATACATAATTTTCCATGAATTTCCATGAATTATACCGTCTCATCCTCACTGTGGTGGGATGGATGCAATTATTTGCCCCATTTTACAGGTGAATAGACTGAGGCTTAGAACTGACTGAGGCTTAGAACTGACGTTTTCCCCCCTTGTCCTCAAATTGTAGAAATGTAGACAGTTTTATTAAAGAAATGTCAGGCATTCTTCTATCCAGGCCAATCTGGAAGCTCAACTCTAAGAGCTGCCCTGGTTGGAAGAAGTCTGAAGCCTGTCCTGAAGTCTGCCCTGCCCTAACCGACCAGGGGAGCTACCTGGCCAGGCAGCTTCTTCCGTCTTCACCAGCGCGCTGGTACCATGCTCCCTTCTCCCTGTGTCTTTCTGGCCCTGGCCTCTGCTCTGCTAAATCCCTCCATTCTGGCATGTCAGACTTTACTTCAGTTAGTGTTTCATTTTTCTGTTTTCTCTGGAAACCTGCCTTATCTGATGTGCAAGCTCAAAATGATTCCTCTACGATATCCACTTCCAATTCTGAACTTTTAACCGAGAGGCATGACAGTGGATGCTTTCTTTGCAGTAACAGACATATAACTGTGCCATGTTCAAGAGTACAAAGCCAGATAAAATAGAAGAGGGCCACTGGAAGCTTCTGGAGAAAAGGAGCTAAGAAAGGGACCAAACTGAGCAGGTCCTGTAGAACATCTCGGTTGAAAGGGTCTGTGTTTGGATTCACTAACTGAAATGTTTTGAGGGGAGAAACTTAGACCTCGTCTCTGGCCTGACTGCTCAGCCAGCTAAAAACAGAGACATTCAAAGAAATGGACAAGAAGGAACAGCATTTGTTTGTCGGTTCCTCTGGCCTATGACTGAGACCTTTTGTTTGTTCGCTGTTCATTTATTTCTAAAAACAAAAGCCTTCAGATAGAAACAATTTCCTGGTGTGAGACCCTCATAGTAAAGCCGCTTTCTTGGTGTTCTCGGGAACACAGGTCACTAGTAATTGATTTCTATTCTATTCTGGATTAGAGCACTTTTCATTCGTGACTTTCTTTTTTTTTTTTTTTTGCGGTACGCGGGCCTCTCACTGCTGTGGCCTCTCCCGTTGCAGAGCACAGGCTCTGGACACGCAGGCTCAGCGGCCATGGCTCACGGGCCCAGCCGCTCCGCGGCATGTGGGATCTTCCCAGACCGGGGCACGAACCCGTGTCCCCTGCATCGGCAGGCGGACTCTCAACCACTGCGCCACCAGGGAAGCCCCGTGACTTTCTTTAAGGATATTTTTTTCAAGGGCAGCAGAACTATTAGGTGTTATTTTCACATCCAGTAGTTTCTCTCTTAAGAAAAACCACATCTTTCAGTTGACTGTAACATTCAGAGATTTGATACCACCTTTACTTAATTTACAGCCAAATTCTCAAGTATAGTCATGGGTGATATTTTATAAAATGAAATCTATGGAAAATCCCTCATTTGTTCGTCTGGGTTGGGTTCTTTTCCCCTTGGTTTGACAGAAGGAGCCAAGCTTCTTTCTGTTTTGTTATGTGTCAGCATGAATTTTTAGTAGAGCAGCAAAGTAATTTTAGTATTCATAACGGCTTTCACTACAATTAGGTTGATTAACAGCATGAAAAATAAATATTTAAGTCAACCTTCCCTGCAGAATTCTGAATCCAGACCCTCCGGTCTCTGCAGCTCAGCTCACAGAAATGTTTCTTCAGCTTGGGGTTTCTCAGGGTTAGACCCAACATGGCATTACACTGGGAAATAAATCCACGGAGCTTTATAAAGACGATTTTGATGTACAATTTATTATCTCCCTCCGGCCTCCCAAAGCCTCGCACGGACTGTGGACATGCTTATTCCAGAAGAGTTTGTCAGCCGTTAAAATTAAATACCAGCCCGTATGCCCTGAAACAAATACACACATGACACAAAACACACAAGAAAGTGAGGCAACAGATGGCCAATAAAGCAGGTGTATTGTCTTGCCATTTTAACTCCTTTATTTAGACTTTCCAAGGAGTTTAGATGGGGGAAGGAGAGGCAGGGGATGTAAAGGCTATTTGCCATAAACAGACTCTATAGTGTTTCTTATACACTCAGGGGAAGTCTGTGAGAAAGCAGAAGTTAGTCGATGTAAACTCTGGGGGCCAAACATTACTTCTGTATTTCATTGATTAAGAACTGTGGTCGGTAGGACATGGCTGGTTTTTTACGAGACTTCTAAGTACCATGCATGAATCAAATCGTATTCCCCAAAACACAAGCGCTGCAACAGACCTGATTTTGAATGTATGTGACTGTATTCTTTATTCAATAGATAGACATTTTAGAAGTGGTTCTGCTTTACTTGCTTAATGAAAACAACGATGGTTCCAAAGCTCTGTTGTTTTAGAGGGAAACAGGTCAATCCTGAAGGCAAACTAGACAAAAACATAGGTAACTCAAAGTTTGTACGTCTCAACTCGGTTACCAAAAGCCTTCTGTTGCTACATCTTGGGCAAAGAGAGGAGACTGGAGGTGGTTGACAAAATCACCCGATGAACTGAAAATCTGCAGCCTTCTGCTGAATCCCCCCATTCCCTGGGAGGTTGCTTCCAGAACACTGAAGCAGGAACATGTTTTTATCAAATTACTGCCTTACTAGGATTGCTACCAATAATAAGAGCTACTACCTCATAACCGTTGGGAGCTTGGTCTTGGGGGCTAGAGTCAGGCCCAAATTCTGAGCTGTTGGGCGGGAAGGGCCAGAGGACCAGGAGGGGCTTGAGCAGCCTGGAGGCTCTCCCAGCTGCTGTTGAGATGGGAGATGTCAGAGCTAGAATCTGTAGGAAAAAGAAGGGGTCATACCATATGCTAACACATATATATATTGAATCTTAAAAAAAATGGTTCTGAAGAACCTAGGGGCAGGACAGGAATAAAGATGCAAACATAGAGAATGAACTTGAGGACACGGGGAGGGGGAAGGGTAAGCTGGGACAAAGTGAGAGAGTGGCATGGACATATGTACACTACCAAATGTAAAATAGATAGCTAGTGGGAAGCAGCCGCATAGCACAGGGAGATCAGCTCAGCTAGGTGCTTTGTGACCACCTAGAGGGGTGGGATAGGGAGGGTGGGAGGGAGATGCAAGAGGGAGGGAATATGGGGATATGTGTATATGTATAGCTGATTCACTTTGTTATACAGCAGAAACTAACTCACCATTGTAAAGCAATTATACTCCGATAAACATGTTAAAAAAGAAAAAGAAGGGGTCAGACTGGGAGGGACTGAAGGGCATTCGTTCATTCACATCAAAAAACCACCAGTCTGGGGATGTATTTGGCAGGCTATCCAGACAGAGGGAGGCTGGTGTCAAGGAGATCCAGCTCAGGCTAACCAGAAACCGAGCCCAAGAAGGTTGGATGTGGGAGCTTGGGATCCAGGAGGCAGGCAGGTAGAGCCCTTCTGGCCTGTAGCATGGAGGGACAAGTCCTCAGGGGATCAGCAAAAGGTGACAGGCCAGGGTGTCCAAGATCTGGACTTCCTAATAGTTACAAATGCGGGGACTGCAGTGCAGAGAGCAAACCACAGGGTTCCTGGACGTGGAGCTTAGGATCAGAGTGAGACCAGCACAGGGCAAGCTTTACATGCTATGTGAAGTCTGGGGAGCTGCAGATCCTCTAATAAGAAGGTCATCCTAGAGCTACAGCTCTACCAGTGGGGGAAAAGAAGCAGAGAGCTTCTTAGAAGCAGAGAGGCAGAACAAGAGAAGGAAAAAACACAACAAAGGCACATCTTGCCTTCTGAAGGTGTAGGCCTCCTACAGAGAGTTTTCCAGATTCTTTTTATTTACCCACAAACCACATTTCCGTAACCATATCTATGTATGTATGTTGCCTTTTGAGTTGTATATTTATTGCCATTTTGAAGGTTTGAAGGTGTACTGCAAAGTATCTGATGTAACTCAAGAGTAAAGTAGGGTTCAGTTTAAGCTATACCTTAAATTAGATTAATTCCATAATTTTCTGCCTCACCATAGCCAATTCTCCCAGTAGCAGAATTGCTTATGCAACTTAAAAGATCTGTAATCCTAGAGCTGTGTCAAACAGACATATCAGTTTTGGAGTGATGAAGGTGTTCTGGAGTTAGCAGTGGTGGTTGCACAACTTTGTGTATATACAAAAAAAACACAAAACAAAACACTGAATCGCACCCTTTGAAAGGGTGAGTTTCATGGTATGTGAATTATATCTCCATTTTAAAAAAAGAAGACATGTCCAGGTGTAAAGTCACAGTAAGCTTAGGAGACAGATATGGATTCTAAGGAATAATCTGTGAAAATCTGTTTAAGAGCTGAGACATCTGGTTACCTCTGGAATCAGTAGCTTCCCCATTTTTGCTAGGAGGTATTACGCTCCTGGGTTAGACGGCGGATGGGTTGAATGAATCACTGCCACTCTCCTAAACGTGTAAACAAATTGTCCACATATTCAGGTCAATGATGCTCACCAGGTACCAGGATTTGGAGCCCAGGGCACAGCCTGTAGCACCTGACAGACCTTCTAAGCTGCTGCTTGGGGGGAGTCCTTTTACCAAATTCCCCTAAAGAGAAGCTGTGTGTGTAATACAGACAAAGTCTGTGCTCATCTTACAGAGGCTCTTGCAGCTTTCTTATGGGTCAGAAGCCATCGACCTTTATCTCCCACCACACATTTCTCTTGTTTGCCTTTGTCATCAGCGTCGCAGGAGTGCTCACATATCATCAGGCTCAGACAAATCCCGTTTGTGAGACAAAAGTTGCGCTGACCGAATTCAGCTGCACCGTTTTGCCTCTGTGCCTCTTTCTTCTGCGTGCACACGTTACTGTGCCAGGCGCAGAGAAACAGATTCCTATAAAAACAAAGAGAAAAAGAGACCCGAAAGGAGAGGTGGGGTGGTTTCTGTTACATCATTCTTCCTAATGTTCAGTGGGCTCACTGCACTGTCCACCAGACCCTGTCACGTGGTGAATGCTCGGGGAACATCAATCCATGTTATCAGGGGTCCACAGAGAGTGTTAGACAGGTCTCGGAAGCAAGTCCGAATACAACCTTCCTGGCATACCTGGCTCCAGAAGCACATTTGACATTCTCATCGGCCTCAGAGTAACTGTCCCTGGCCCCAGCCCTCCCGGAAGCCCTTTACCTGGCCTGGGGGAGGTCGGAGAGGTCCGTACTGGGGGCATCCTGCACACCGTACTCAGCTAGCCTGGGTTTTTCTGGGTGTGGTGCTGTCTCTAGAAAACTTCCTTCATAACTGAGGTACTGTGAGGATGCACGGCTTCTTCCAAGCTACACTATTTCTACACCTCCCATCCAAGCTCTTGAATAGGCAGGTGAAGCCCTCTGATTGCTCTGACCGTCCTTGGTCTCGTCTCCCGGGACTCTGCTGATGGTCTCCACTGCCAGCCCCACCCGACATGCCACTTCAGGCCTCAGTATCCCTGTTTGAACATCTTATGCTCTGCCAAAGACGGCTTCCTTGCCCTGCCCTCCACTTCCACGGGCCAGTTCCTTTTTCCTCATCTGGCTGAGTTCTTTTTTATCCTGTGAGCCTGTGCTCACTTGTCACACTCCTTGGGACACCTCCCCTGGCCTTCAGCTGAGGGAGGGACCCACCTGGCTCCATCATAGCACACACCCTGATGTGCGGAAGTCCCTTGAGGGCAAGGTTGTAACTTTGGATCCGTGGGACCCAGCAGGACTCTTGGTACGCACAGTGTGAAGTCTGTGCAGCTGAGCCCAGTGCTTCCACTTCTTCGTTCAGTTCATCGCTCCACTGCCTGCCTGTCAACAGGAATGTGTGGTTTTTTTTTCTGACGCTGAGAAAGCTGATAAAGAAAAGAGCTTTTCTGTGGCAAACTGATAAGAATCTGAGTGATTGTAAGGGACTTGGCTTTTTGTTTTGTTCTCCTTAGATGAGCAGACTTGGAAATTAGTATTGGTATTAGAATCATACAGAAAGGAGACAAGGTTCAAAGAGCTGAAGCAGCTTGTCGGGGATCCCTCAGCCAGCGGGCGGTCGGTCAGGGCTCCTGGCTGTAAGCCAGAAGGCTTCCTGTAACCCCTTGCTGTCCCACTTTTTCAGATTCTCTGCATGTTTAAAATTTTAAAAGGTAAGCGGTATTAAGCATCTTTTTAAAATCAGAGCTAGCTTGTAAGACCACCGTTGGCCTCCCCTGGTATAAGACACATGTTAAGGGGCCCCATTCTGTCCTTCTACAGTCTTATGACCAAAGTGGACTGAGCAAACTGTCCACCATGTGATGACACAGAAGTGGGACCAATTTCGTATGTGGGTTGTGTAAAGCGGTTTTCAACCTTCTGTGTACCATTTGTAAATTTCCCTTTCATCCGGCCTATTACCAGGAGCATGACCGAAATTGTTTTAAATGCTTAAATGGATTTGGGTGCCAGAATCATTGGTTTTGTACATTGTTAGGGAGAAATGGGCTAGAATAGGAAAGTGACATCTTTGGGAGGGGGGTGGTATTATGCAGAGCAGTTGTTTCAGGACTGTTTACGGTGATTTCTTATACTTTTCAGAAATGTGAGTCAGTAATTCACTTTCTGTTTTCTCTAGAAAGAACTTGTGCCTAATCTCTACCTGATGCTTACTTTCTCTTTAGGTGACTTTTCAGATCACCTCTCCGTGTACTAGCGAGAGGCATTACGAGCGCCTTGGACGATGCTGTAACAAATGTGAACCAGGTTTGTACCTCCAAACCTCCTGTCATTGTACTCCAAAAGCGGGTGGGGTTCTTTTTTTAATCTAAGGAACCGTTTCTATCCTGCCAGACAAAAAAAAGGAATTGGGTAGGCGTTTTATGGCGGTGGCAGGTAGTGGTGTTTGTCACTCTGAGGACAAAAACTTTTCTCTCAGTAGATGAAATCACCTAAAAATCAAGAGCAATTTCAGAAACTGGTACTTGAATTAAGTACATGCTGGAACATGAATTAAGTACCAGCTTTCCAAAACGCTGCTTCTTGAGAAGGCAAGATGGTTTCTGAAACTCTGTTTTAGAAGTTTGTGATTCAAACTCTCAAAATATGAGATACAACTCTTACTTAAAAGTATTATTTTGCGAAATCCCCTGGCGGTCCAGTGGTTAGGACTCGGGACTTTCACTGCCAAGGGCCCAGGTTTGATTCCTAGTGGGAGAACTAAGATCCTGCAAGCCATGCGGTGTGGCCAAAAAAAAAAAAGTATTATTTTCACAGAAATTAGCGGAGGATGGGGGTGGTCATCTATCCTAGAATCACTGCTAAAACTTGCCGAAACCCTGTTATAACTCCTCCCCACGATACCTGCTGAGGTGTAGAAGGTGGACTGGTCACCACTTCCCCAAAGTTGCTCTGCCAGAAGGTGACCAAGTGTTTCTATGGCCTCAGTGAAGCCCCAAGTCCAGAGGGTCCTCACTCACTCACTGTGCTGGGGAGAGGAGGAGAGCTTTGAGGAAAACGTGCTTACCTTATAACAAGATCCTTTAGATATTTCCGCTACAAATACTTTTTGGGTTCGTAGAATGAAGATCCAGTGATTTTCATGCGTGCATGTGTGTGTGTATTACTCTCTGATCAAACTAAGTTAACCGTGAGCCCACAGTGTACTTGGGACAAAAGAAGTTAACTATCCAGGTTGACAGGAGAGGGGTTTTGAAGATGGGAGGGGAGAGGTGAGAGGAAGTTCCTCTTGCTTAGCCCCCAGGGAACCCCTCAAGTTCTGTAGGCACCAGTTTGAAAACCATAGTTCTTTTCCTGAGTCAGCAGAGGTTTGCGGTGGAAGGGGTGATCTTTTACTTAGAAGACCTAAAAGACTGCTGTGAACACAGGCACAGCAAACCCAGGAGAGGTTATCTGAGCCAGCCGGGAGGGCTGAGGAGCCGTCGCTGTGAGATGTGGTCTTATCTCATGTATCAGTCTACCTTTGGGGGATGTCCTGGGATCATGGTCATGTAAGGGGTCCAGTATATTCGTGCTTGTTTTTTTTGTTTGTTTGTTTTTTGGCCACACCCCGTGGCTTGCAGGATCTTAGTTCCCTGACCAGGGATTGAGCCTGGGCCCACAGCAGTGAAAGCACGGAGTCCTTACCACTGGACCACCAGGGAATTCCCAGATTGGTGCATTTTTGTTGATTTGTTGGCTTTTTTGGGAGGAAGTATTTTTGATTGGTGCATGTTTCTCCTTCTAATTTAAGGAAAGTACTTGTCTTCCAAATGCACTGCTACCTCTGAAAGCGTCTGTCTGCCCTGTGGCCCGGATGAATACCTGGACACCTGGAATGAAGAAGATAAATGCTTGCTGCATAAAGTTTGTGATACAGGTGAGTCAGTCATGTCAGGGGCTGTGTGGATAAATGATATTTTTAGATACAGCAATACTGTCTCTTTTAGGGGCCATGGGAAGAAGTTTTGACCACAGACCCCCAGAAAGATGTGCTTCGGATCCCAGAAGGATTGTGTTAAAATTCTTCATGTAGAACTTCTGTTCTGGAATAGTTTTGTTTTGTTTTGTTTTTATTGAAGTATAGTTGATTTACAGTGTTGTGTTAGTTTCAGCTATACAGCTATACAGCAAAGTGATTCAGATATATATATATATCTGAATATTCATATCTCCGATATTTCCTGTAAAGGGGTTATTAGATCTAGAAGGCTGATCAGAATCTGGGTTTTTCTGCTTTGTTTTTGACAAAACTCCTTCAAAGGTGAGCATAATGTGGTGATGTCAGTACTCACAGAGTAGCTGCTTCTCTCTCTTTTGGGTGATATTAGCAGCTGTTGATGATCATGGCCTAGATCCATTTTCATTAGGGGCTGCAGAAAGGTGATGTTCTAATTCCATCATCCCTTCTTCCTTTATTGGCTGGAATGCTTTCTAAAGAGAAACTTCCCTCATCAGCGGGTTGTTACCCTGAAGTACAGTATATACAGGAAAGGCAGAATGAACGCTTGTAACTTTATTTACCACTTTTCAGAATAATGACTTGATCACCAAGTTGTCTCCAAAGGAATTGTATGAATATTATGAACTCATGCACTTACGTCTTTGAGGTGTTTTAATCTATTGCGGTTACTAGTTTTACTGGTGCTTGGATTATCTCACCTCTCCCAGGTGGCCCCCAAGTCTTTCGATGTGGACCCCGGTGTCCTTCTGAGCTCTCTTGCTCCCAGCCTCACCTTGGACGTTTCCTGCCCTAAAGGTGGAATCAGCCATTTCTCCAAGGATTTCTCATTGCTTTCAGCAGAACATCTTATTTAGCAACTTCAGTCTGGGTGCTGGGAAGCACTCATTGCTACTGGATTGATCCTTGTATATAGGTTTGTTTGTTTGTTTTTTCAGTAGACAGAACTAGGAAATAAGCATTTTTCTAAACATTGTAATTTTTCTAAAGTGTTAGAAACAGCTGGCAGACTTTGTCCAGAGAAGGTAACATGGAAACTCCATTGAGCAGAAGCATCTGATCAAGTCTTTTTTCTTTCCCACTGCTTAGTAATGAGCTTGACTCATTGCTGTCTCTTGGAAAGAAAGATTCACTCTGTCTACTGCCAAAATTGATTAAAGCCCCAAAACTAGCACATTAAGATATTTTAAAATATGTCAAAATTGTTCATAACCACACAGGTTTACATGCACGCACTTATATATATATATATATATATATAAATTTATTTATTTTATTTACTTATTTTTGGCTGTGTTGGGTCTTCGTTGCTTCATGCAAGCTTTCTCTAGCTGCGGCGAGCGGGGGCTACTCTTCATTGTGGTTCGCGGGCTTCTCATTATGGTGGCTTCTCTTGTTGCGGAGCATGGGCTCTAGGTGCGTGGGCTTCAGTAGTTGTGGCTCACGGGCTCTAGAGGACAGGTTCAGTAGTTGTGGCGCACGGACTTAGTTGCTCCCCAGCACGTGGGATCTTCCTGGACCAGGGCTCGAACCTGTGTCCCCTGCATTGGCAGGCAGATTCTTAACCACTGCGCCACCAGGGAAGTCCACATGCACTTACTTTTGAGTGGGATACTGGAATTCAAATTTTCCAAGGAAAATGACACTTGTTCGTATGTTCCAGACAGTATGTCCATGTTTATGCAAGTTGGTCTTGGTGCTTCAGAGCTGACCTGGGCCTTGGAGAGTGGACACAGAAGGGAGTGGAGACTTCTCAGGTTCACCCAGCTCTGGTCTGAAAAGAATGGGAACAGGAAGCATTCCCTCCCTGCTGGTTATAACTTGAGACAGTGAAGGAGGGAACAGGTTTCTGGCTTCTTTGTTTTCTCTTGGAACTCTGTCCTAGGCAGTTCAGGCTGCTATAACAGAATACCACAGACTCAGTGGCTTAAACAACAAATATATATACAGAAGAGTTCTGTAGGCTGGAAGTCTGGGATAAGGGTGCCAGCATGGCGGGGATCTTGGTGTGTTCCCTATTCCTTGTTTCAAGACAGCCACTTTCTTGTGTCCTCACGTGGTGGTGAACAGAGAGAGAGCAGAAGCAAGCTTTGTGCCGTCTCTTATTATAAGGACACTAATCCCATTCATGGGGGCTCCACCCTCATGACCTAATCACCTCCCAAAGCCCCCACCTCCTAATATCATCACACTGTGGTGGGGGGGGGTTAGGATTTCAACATATGAATTTTGAGAGGACACAAACATCAGTCCATAACAAACTCTGATTAGTATTCAGAAATATAAAGTACAAGGGCTGTTTGGACAATCCAGGTGAGATGGGGATGTATAGGAGGAGTAGGAAGTCTGTTTTAAATAAATGTTATTGTGTTGTTTCATGTATGCATGTGTGTGTGCAGGTAATTCTTGTTATTCATGGTAGTTATGTTCTATAAAGTCACCACAACACTGAGCTAGCAAATACTGAACCACCACTCCTGGGTGGGTGAACATAACCTCATTTTGTATGTGTTTCTGTGTAAAGACACCTTATTTAAGAAATATTTTGATTCATTAACAATGAACTCACAATAAACAGCCTTGAACAAAGTTTATCTAATGCATGGACTTTCTCCAGAAGACACATCATGGCCTTCTTGGACTTAGAAACACTCGACAGCACTTCAGCCCTATGCTTGGGGGCCATTTTAAACAGTGAACTCACCAATAAAAAACACAAAAATGCCAAAAATAGGACACTAAATAGACCTCAAAAAAGACTCTGATTTCCAGTGTGACAGCTAAAACTAGAAGGCAGTGTCACCCCGTTTGCCCTTGGCTGGGGACATCCACGTCCAGCCGGTGACTCAAAATTTTCGCTGTTCTGCATGTGTTGGAGGATAACTGCAAAAGCACCAGGAGTTATTGATTTGGGGGTTACGATTAAGTTTTAACTAGTAGGCGAAATTGCCAACATGAACCAGCGAATAATGAGGGTCGACTGTGTATGAGCATTTATCTCTATTCCACAAAAACTGGAAAGAGCCAGGAGGTTTGAGATAAGGAGAAGAGAAGAGCGCTTTGCTATGTGTTGTGAGAAAAGAGACAACTAACGTGTTATCCTAAGTTTTGGGGGAGAGATTAATTTCCAAGTTTGTCACCAGGCCCAACCTCCTTACTTTGCCCGTATCTAATCCCACAGTGACGCCTGTTTTCAGGACTCTGAATAATCCTGCAGTCCTGCGGGATCCCAAGATGAATCCCCAGTCTCCAGAAACCCAGTTCTCTTAGGTCTGATCTAGCATTGGTGTTAAGAATGTTTGTTACATTTGAATTTACTAAAACTCAAGAAGCTGTGAAGTCGATTATTTTGCATTCGTCAAAATAGTCAATGATCAGAAACTCCCCAGGCCTTAATCTTCCTACCAACATGAAAACTGACTTTTCAAAAACCACAAGACTCTTAATTATTGAGAGAGAGAGAGAAAAAAAAACACAAAAAACCTTCTGGGATGTTTTAGTGCCAGCACAGGAAGTGTGAGGGGGAACTTGGGAGTTCCTGAATCCCGGAGTCCTGAGTGATTCATCCGTGCGCTGCGTCCGGGGCGGTCTGGGTGGTTTGGGGCTGGTGGTGCTGGAGAGCGAGTGGCACGAGGTGGAAGGTGTGTATCCGCCCTTGCTCCCGCTGCCTCGCCGCCCTGTCTTTCTCTCCCGCAGGCAAGGCCCTGGTGGCCGTGGAGCCCGGCAACCGGACGGCTCCGCGGCGCTGCGCCTGCACCGCCGGGTACCACTGGAGCGAGGACTGCCGCTGCTGCCGCCGCAACGCCGAGTGCGCGCCCGGCTTCGGCGCCCGGCTCCCGGGTACGAGCCGGGGTCCCGCGTCTGGCGGCGCTCCCAAAGCCGTGCAAGTACCCCCAGGCCAAAGCGGCCTCTCAGACGGCTTCCCTGAGTCATGACACTCTTCGGGACCAGGGGCCGCTGGAGGAGGCTGAGGGTTCCCTGGGAACGGACTGCAGGTTGTGCGCCTCCGGGGGAATGTGAGAGCTCGGCCCACGCGCTCTTCTCAAGGCTCCTCCTTTCGAACCTTCCCATGCCCACTAAGGGGGGAACCGGATCATGCAGGGGTCCCCAAACCTTTTTTAAAACATGTGCACCCTCTTAGGAGAATTTTGGAAAGCCGTGCACCTCCTGACAAAATTTTAAATAGCTAAACATTTTTATTACAAATTGAAAAAGTCGCTTAAGGACTTAGTTTGCAGGGAATTGGAACAGCAGTAAGTTACACTTTCTAAAATATTCAGCGGAATCAAAACATGGGATAGCAACTGAATAGCCATCATCATCCATTTAAAAATGCACTGATCGTCTTTACCTGTTGGAAATTTTATATAGTTCTTTTCTCTCCTTTGATTTGTATCCATTTCACCTTCCCCACAGAGTTTTATCCTAATGTATTTTTAGGCTGGGGGGGGGCGTTTATGCTAATCACCTTTTCATACTCTTTCACATGAAAAAAAAATGCACCTATTTGAAATTTTAATTTTTAAAAATTTCTTGTGACTCAGGGTTCTAAGCGTAAAAACATTTCTTCTGGACTGAGTTGTTACTACAGTTGTTATTATTATACACAGTTGGTCCAAAAGCTGAATATATTATATTTTGCTATATTATAATTATAAAAGTAAAACACAGGGTTGGGAGAATTAAAAAAATATTATTCATTTCATTTCGTATGGAGGAAAATGTCCATCACAGAGTCTGACACAGTCAGTCCTTCAATTAAACCAGACAGGCTTTCTCGTGGGAAGAAGTCTGACGATTTTTTAATTACTAAAATAAATCTCCCTGTGACAGCCTGCTCCCTTCTGAATTCTGGTTCTGAGATATAGGCAAGACCCAGAGCCTTTCCAAAAGTTTGTTAGCTGCATGAAAAAAGGTGCTGGTAAAAAAAATAAATAAATAAAGGTGCTGGTCCCTTTCTGCTTTTTTTTTTTTTTTTTTTTCTGGTCAATGTCCTCTCTGCTTTGCTCCTTTGGAAATGGTGCATTCTTCAGCAATAGGTGGAGGGTAGAGGGGGGTGACGTGGATGACTGAAAATTTTACCCCTGCCTTGCAGTATATTTGAACTCAGAACAACTGAACCTGATCCCAAACACCCCATATCTGTTGTCACACCCTTGCCCTTAATAGATAGGGAAAGACAGAAGCTGTAATGAGGTGCTCTGAATGCAGGAGCTTTTTTCCATCACCAGTATTTTGACTTGTTGCTTTGTTTGGCATCTCAGAAGCTGTGGTAGGATTTGGAGAAGGTATGAAGTGTGCCTTCTTTTATAACGTGGGAGTGTGATTGTGGAAGGAAAAAAGAGAAAGGAGAATGTGCAGGATGCCCCCAGCAGGTCAGTGTTACAAAGAGCAGACGTGAAAGTCGTGTCCCTTCAAGCTCTTCGTGCCTTGCAGCCCCTTTAGGAAGCCGCTTTGTTTTTAAGGGTTACTCTTCCAGAGGGTGTTTGTCTTTTGAAAAGCTGTTTGAATTAATACGAGTGACTAGATGTTACATGCACCTTTGTTGATATCATTTCAAGGCAAATCAAATTGCTAGAGTAAGGGGTGGGTACCCTACTAATTGAGGCAATTGCAGAAATCAAGAATGTACTTCCCACTTGACTTTGGACAAAGAAAATGTAATTCCTTATTTTAGGGTTTTATTCATGAAAATAAACCACAGAAGTGCTACTAATTTCAAGAGTGATTTGTGGTTTTGGCACAAGCCAGTTGCTTATTATGATATCACATGGTAGCCAGTGTCCTTCTTTACTGGAATTACCAAAGGGTCATCATGTGTCAGTTGCAGTAAAGGTAATAGACATAGGAAATCTGAGACATTTCCTATTTTGATAATGTAGTTCATGTGGAATATGAGAGAGGTGAAGACAGCTTACTAACCAGGATCAATTCCTGCTTTCAGTGCTGTGGCTTAAGGCAGGGGTCCAAAATCCATCCCCCCACTTTTGTTTGTGTAAATAGGATGTTATTGGGACACAGCCCCATCCATTTATTTTTAACACATTATCTGTGACTTCTTTCACACTACAAGTAATTTGCAGAGACCGGAGGGCCTGCAGAGCCTAAGATATTTATTGTATGGCTGTTTATAGAAAACTGTTACTACCAACCCTTGGTTTAGGGGAAAGAGACCTATAGTGTAGGTTGGTTCATTTTTTTCTTTTCTCTTTGTTTTGTTTTGTCAACACTCCAATACTTAGACTGGTGAGAGTATTGATCAGAAAAGGTCAAGACAAGAAGTTTCCTTTAAAAGCAGTCAATGGGCTGCCATTCTCTGTACCCAAAGCCTGGTGTAAGCCCCAAAGGGGAGACAGGTGAGAACAGACAGGTGCTTGATTAAAACAAAACAGATAGCAGGCTCCCTGGCCAGGAAACAAAGGATCGGTGACCAGGACGGTGGCTTTGACCGGTAGAGGGTCCGGACCAGAGAGCTGGATCTAATTCAGATCTAATTCAGGTCTGGCGTTGGCGCCCTGACAGTGAGCCAGTTCCCCTCTGGACACAGTGCTGTCACCTGCTGTGGGGTCTCGGGCCCTCTGAAGTCTGTGAGGACTTCAGCCACCGGCCGCAGGTGGTGAGGGCAGGAATGGGGAGGCAAGAGACAGGTGGGGCGCTTCTGATCTCTGGTCCTCTGGACCATCCTCCTGGCCGATCTCTAAGTGTCCTCGTTTGTCTTGTGTTCTTTTGTCTGTTGGTCTTTTTGACAGTGCAGCTCAACAAGGACACGGTGTGCGAGCCCTGCCTCGCAGGCTACTTCTCCGACGCCTCTTCCTCCACAGAAAAGTGCAAACCCTGGACCAAGTAAGTGACAACGAAGGAACCCAGAGGGTTTGTTGATTTTAAACCCAACTCAGCCTCTGCTGTCTCGTCTGTTTTGAAAACAGACTGATTCCGTGTGATGAGGCTTCCTCTGGAAGCCAGGTTCACAACAGAAAAAGTCTGTCAATTGGGCCTGAGGGCCGTAAACCAGTGCAGCCAATCTTCTCCCTGTGTGTGACAGGAGCTGTGTATTGCTTGTTAGATTCAGTTTGACTGAAGCTTTGACTTATAGTTGCAGCTGCTTTTTCCCTTTTTCTAACCTTATTTAGTTGCAAATTACTTAACGATGCTTATTATCAGTCCCACTTTTCCCAGCTTCCCAGCATCACTGGTTTACTTGTACAAAGATGTGTGTGTGTGTGTGGTGTATGTGCAAATAGAAGCCTCCTGTTTAAATAAATGTTTACACACTTGGGGTTTTTTTCCCGCATAATATATCCTGAAGGAAGCTCATTCCATATTAGTTCACTTAGATCTTTGTGGCTTTTTATAGCTACATAGTATGTCATCATAGAGATGTACCATAATTTATTTAATAAGCTCTCTATTGATAGTCATTTAAGTGGTTTGCAGTCTTTTGGAGTAGTAACTAAGTTTGCAATGAATCATCTTTTCTATGTACTATCTCACACTTATGTGAGTATATCCAGAGTGAAATTCCTGAGTCCTTTCATGGCATGCTTGTTGTTGAATACTCATAATCAATGTCATGATTCTTTTAGTTCCCAATAAATGAATTCTCGTAAAATATTTATTTTCTGATCCACTTATCCAAGTTTTATTTTGAAAAGATTTTCTGTGTTTTCAGCTTCGAAAGGGTATTCATCCAAAGTTTATCACTTAGCCATGCCATGGTAATTGAATTTGGAATCTTCTTTACTGAAGCCACCAGTCTTTTCTCTTTTGGACCATGCTCTCAGAGTGGTTCTTAGAGAACACTGGCAGTAGTTACTATTGGCTTTGTCCACCTTAATGATGTGTGGCTAGACACTGGCAATTCAAACATCCACAAAGACCTGGTTCCTCTCCTGAATGAGCTTGCAATCTAAAGGGATAGGACCTTTTGTAGTTTTAATAAGAATATAAAACCAAAGCACTTACCGACCTTTCCCCTCACAGCTGTACCATTCTTGGAGAGACAGAAGCACTTCACGGGACCGATAAATCAGATGTGGTTTGTAGTTCTCTTCCACCTACAACACCACCAAATGGTATGTTGAATAGAGCAGGTTGGTTGGGTAGATGTGCCCCAGTCTAGTCAGCTCTTCTAGATTTCTCCGGAATTACATGCTGTATCCAGAGGCGTCCATTTCTCCCTTTTCATCTCGTCCTATCCATGGTCAGCTCAGTATTTCATTTTTATTAGTATTTTAATTCCAGATATGTTGTTTATTTGATAATTTTCTACTGTGGAATGGATAACTAGTAATTTATTCGTATGTGCCAAAAAAAGGAATGGATAACTAGTAATTTATTCGTATATGCCAAAACAAGAAAGAAAACTGAGGTGCAAACATAAATTAAAATGCCCAAATGTGATAGGATGGTGGTGGTCACAGTGGTCACAGTAGGGTACCTATGGGAGATTTTGGTCACCAGCCAGAGTTAACAACTTGTTAGAAGATAGTTATCATTATTTCTGGAACATCCTGTGGATCAAATCAATCTCAAGTACAGTTTTCAATGATTGACAGAAAGTTGACAGTTAATGGCGGAAGCTGCTTACCCAGGTGAGCGAGATGCTGTGAAGGTGGGTCCGTGTATCACAGCACAGGAGGAGACATAAGTGGCAAGAAAACCTTTCTAATGAGGCAAGAGAACCTAGGCCACAGAGCGATGGGGTTGATGAACATTGACTAAGAAAATCAAGGCCTTAGCTTTGACATTTTGGCAAATGGGAGAACATCAAAGCGTTCTGGGTAAGGAATTGCACGGTCAGAGCAGCATTTATAAAGACCATTAAGAGGACATTCAGAATAACTGAGGGAATAAAAAACTGTCTTAAAAAAAACAGAAGGAGAGGACTTCCCTGGTGGCGCAATGGTTGAGAATCCTCCTGCCAATGCAGGAGACACGGGTTCAAGCCTGGTCCGGGAAGATCCCACATACCACGGAGCAACTAAGCCCGTGCGCCACAACTACTGAGCCTGCACTCTAGAGCCTGTGAGCCACAGCTACTGAGCCCGTGTGCCACAACTACTGAAGCCTGTGCACCTAGAGCCCAAGCTCTGCAACAAGAGAAGCCACGGCAATGAGAAGCCCACGCACTGCAACGAAGAGTAGCCCCCGCTCGCTGCAACTAGAGAAAGCCCGCGTGCAGCAGCAATGCAGCCAAAAAAAAAAAAAAAAAGACAGAAGGAGAGGAAAAGCAAGAGTCCGGAAACCAGGTCATGTAAACCAAGAGCTTATAATATAAAGGTACTAGCATTTAAGTGATCAAGGGGAGATGAAACAAATGGTTGAGTCCACACTGTGTTGTAGATGAAGTACCTGAAACACTTTGCAGGGTGGCTGTGGTTCTGTTCTCATGACCAGAAAAACCCTGGTGCCATGTTATTTGGAAAGAGATTTGATAAGGGGCTTCCTTTTGCCTCCAGGGCCCATCCACCTAGACAGAGTGAAGTGTTCTGTAGGTAAACAAAGATGATGGATGGTGTGCTCGTCCCTATTAGAGTTGTTCTAAAGTAGAAGCATTTAAATATGGTCCTGGGCTGGCCCCGCAGAGATATGGCAGCCGGCAGGACCGGGCTGCATTGTCGATTTCACCCTTCTGAGCGGGAGCTCTTCCTGACAAACCTACAGTCAGGGCCGGGGACCTTCCTGTTGTTCTTATTTCACACCAACACCCTTGATTCTGGGGTTTGATTGAAAGGGTTATGGGTTTTTTGGGGGGGGTTGTTGTTTTTTTTGGGGGGGGTGGTTATGCGGCCCTCTCACTGTTGTGGCCTCTCCCGTTGCGGAGCACAGGCTTCGGACGCGCAGGCTCAGCGGCCATGGCTCACGGGCCCAGCCGCTCCGCGGCATGTGGGATCTTCCCGGACCGGGGCACGAACCAGCATCCCCTGCATCGGCAGGCGGACTCTCAACCACTGCGCCACCAGGGAAGCCCAGGGTTATGTTTTTAAATGGAGAAAGTAAAAATAAACAGTCTTTAATGCCATTTTTCTCATTTTCTTCCAACACAGAACCACAGATTTACTTGCCCAGTTTAATTATTCTGCTTCTCTTCATATCTGTGGCATTAGTTGCTGCTGTCATCTTTGGTGTTTACTATAGGAAAAAAGGGAAAGCACTAACAGGTATTGTGTCTATGGTGGGTTTTGAAAATGAATCTTAAAGCCAATAGATACATTTCTAGGTGTATGCTTTGAAGAGGCGTATACTGCCCTCCGACTGCCTCTGGTGATCTGTTTAAACTAAGGTGACACACGCTTTATACCTAATTCATTGTTCTCTGGCAAAACAAACAAACGAACAAAAATCCATTGTGCCTGTTTATGTATATGCAAACAAAAATATTCTAGGTGCAGGAAACCAATGACTGTTGTATAGATTATATAGTGTCAGATATACAGAGGTTGCATTTATCCTAGAACACAAACATTTTTAATTACTTAAATTTAATTAATTACTTAATTAAAACAGAGACAAAATGTTCAGGTAAATGACAGATGGAAAGTTTTGACTGGGGTGTTACCCTGATAGGTGAATTTAAAATTCTGAAAATAAGTGGTCTTATATTCAGTAAAATGCAGGTGCTCATTCTTAGAATGAATAATCAAGTGTCGTCTTGTTTATTGGGAATAGTTTTTCCACAAAAAAAAAATTGTTTGATAGTGTCTTTTAACATCACATCCTGTTTGACTTTTATACTACAAAGCTACAAAGTATAATTTTTAAGAAACTGTTCAAGGCTCCACTACATTTCCTAAACCTAGTGCACATCATTGTCTTTTGAAGCACCTGTGGTCTCACCATCCTTTCCCATTTTCAGTTGCTCACTTGTTTTGTCCACCTCTGCTTTGCTGTGATTCCATCAGTTCTCTCACAGTCACATCCATAGACTTCATGAAATCCTGCATATCTTAGTATTTGCATTAACATTCCATTGCCTAATGTAACACTGGGCAATCAAAAGATTAAAGAGGGAAGATGGTGACTGACGATGCCAGTGTTAAGCAGAGAGTATTTGAAGAGGAAAAGTTAGAATTAACTTTTTAAAAAGTCTATCATTATTGAATATTGTTATTTAATGCAACGTCACCTCCCCAGCATCGGAACTGGGGATTTGAATAATGCATGTTCAGAGATGCTGATGGATTGCTCACTCATATAGCCATGTTTTCATGAGATAAACAGACTCCCAGTATTTTATTCTTTAGTTTTTTTCTCTGTGATAATCTCTTTTGGCCATATCTTACCAATGGCAAAGGCAATGGGCCTGCCCGTCACTGAGTCGGGATGTGTGACTGTCAGCTTTCTCATCATCCCTTCATTCAACACATGTTTTTTGGCCACCAGGGACTGAACAGACACTGGGGTCTCAATACTGAGCAACACAAACAGAGCCAGTGCCCTCATGGAAGAAGCTTCTCTGTGAGCAAGGCAGGGATTGGCCCATAGAATGAGGCTGAGTGTGGAAAGGGAGGTGCAAGAGCTCCAGGGGTGACAGAGTTGTCTGTCCAGCCTCAGGTTCGGCCAGGGCCTCCCAGGGCGGAGGCAGGGGACCTGAGATCTGAAAGACAAGTTGCAATGAACTAGCCCAAGGGGAGCTAAGGAGAATCAAAAGCATTCCATGCAAAGAGAATTGCATGATTGGAGGGAGCAGAACAAGTTGGGGGGATTGGAAGGTTAGCGCAGCTGGAGCAGAAAGTCAGAACCAGTGTGACATGAAACTGCTAAGAAATGTGCTCCCATCCTGAGCAGAGGGAGGCAGAACAACCCTGTGGTTTTCGTATTTGGCTATTTTAGTAATTAAAACAAATTTGGGGGGTACAGAAAGAGTGGATGCAGACCCACCAGTAAGGAGGGCTTTTGCAGTCAACCAGGAGAGAGATTATCATAGTAGTTATGAGTAATTACCACCTCTGTGTACAAATGTTATTTTTAGTATCATCTGTAATTGTCTAGTCCTGATCCCTAAAAGGAAAGAGCTGCAACTTTCCTTTTATTTGGAGTATCTTTATTTTTATATAATTTTAAAGTGATAGAAAATAAGCACAAATAATAATGATGATAGTCGTCACTGACATATTAAATATTTATCATGTGCCAACACTGCTCTCCATATTTTATGTGTCCTAAGTCTCCACAGCAGCACTGAGAGGGAGGCATTATTATTTCCCCCGTTTTATGATGTGGAAACTGAGGCTCAGAGAGGTTAAATAGACCAGGCAAGGTCACATAGAGGCATCATTACCTATTATGATGACGTCATTATCATCCAGTGGAAAATGGACCACCTCTTAGCTTTAGTCTTTATAGTGAATTCAACATCAGATATTCAGTGGAGGTGGGAAAAAATTTTATCTTTGTATTATATACATTCATAGATTTTTTTAATTCATAGATTTGACCTTTTAAGTTTCATCAGTTCTATTTTAAAAAGTTAAGGAAGATATACTTTGTACATGCCACAGAACATATTCTTCTTTCTTCTGAGAAGCAGCAGGGTGTAGGGGAAAAGGATTCGGGGCCCGCTGGAATTCAGTGGGGCCTGACACAGCATTCTGGCATGCACTTTACTTTTATCATACATATATTTGTGCTAAGTCCCCTAGACCCACGTCACCTTTGTTCCCCTACAATACCTAACAGGGTCCCTAATAGTCAAAGAAAAATTGCTAAGGGCATGAGAATGTCTATAGTCAAAACAGCAGCTCTGACAGCCCTCAGATGTGCCTGAAGGTATTCAATGGAACATTAGGGCATCATGTTTGACTTTACATAGATCAAAAATTTCTGTGTTTAATAGGAGGAGGAAGATGGCTTTAGTCTTTAAATTGGTTGATTTTCCTTTAAATGTTTCACTCTCAGATTTGCAGACGATTTTGTTTAAAGACAATATTGATCTGACATAGTGGTCAATAATACTGAATTAGAAATAGGAAATAATAATATGAAGCGCTTATCCTTACTTTGTTTTTCTAGCTAATTTGTGGCACTGGGTCAATGAAGCTTGCGGCCGCCTAAGTGGAAATAAGGTAAATTTAAAAGTCTTAAGTGCCTCCTTTAAGTACTGTTAACAATTTGGGGGAATTCCCTGATGGTCCAGTGGTTAGGACTCGGCGCTTTCACTGTCAGGGCCCGGGTTCCATGCCTGGTCGGGGAACTAAGATCCCACAAAGCCGAGTGCACGAGGCCAAAAAAAAAAAAAAAATTGGCTGATATAACTATTATTAGTCAAATATTGAGTCAAATTGTGAATGGGTACTTCGTTGAGAGGATGGAACCTCAAATCCCAGGACTGATCCCCACAGAGTAACCCAAAGCCCAAGTCAGTGCTCATCCTAAATGCTGTTTTCTTTGTATTTCATTCCATTTCTGTCATCTCTCTGCCCATGTATTATTTATATTATTATTTTAGTGCCAATCTCTATTGCCTAGGACAGATTCCTAGGAGGGAAGAGCAGTCACATTCCTGTACTCTGTAGTTATTTTGGTGGCTTTTAATTTTGGTATAACTTTAGAATTGTAGGAAAGCAGTGAGATAGTACAAAAAACTTCCACCTGCCCTATACTCAGATCCACCGATTGTTTATATTTTCACATTGCTTTATTATTTGCTATCTGTACGTTTGTATATGCATATGTATATTTTTTCTCTTGAACCATTTTTTTAAAGTTTATTTATTTAATTTATTTATTTTTTGGCTGCGTTGGGTCTTTGTTGCTGCGCACGGCTTTCTCTAGTTATGGCTAGTGGGGGCTACTCTTCGTTGTGGTGCACGGCCTTCTCATTGCGGTGGATTCTCTTGTTGCAGAGCACGGGCTCTAGGCGTGCGGGCTTCAGTAGCTGTTGCTCACGGGCTCTAGAGCACAGTCTCAGTAGCTGTGGCGCATGGACTTACTTGCTCCCCGGCATGTGGGATCTTCCCGGACCAGGGCTCGAACCTGTGTCCCCTGCATTGGCAGGTGGATTCTTAACCACTGTGCTACCAGGGAAGCCCTCTTGAACCATTTTAGAGTGTGTGGCAGACATCATGTTCCTCTACCCTTAAATACTCATGTGAATTTCTTAAGAACCAGGACATTCTCTTATATAACCATAGTACCTTTATCAAAATCAAAAAATTTAGTAGTGGTACAATACTATTATATATCAATAATTTACATTTGATCTTAAAATTTCATTAATTATCCCATTATATCCTTTAGGTCTAGGTTCTTAGGTATAAAGATATATACATTTTTAAAATTTTTTTTTTTTTATTTTTGGCTGTGTTGGGTCTTCGTTGCTGCATGCAAGCTTTCTCTAGTTGCGGCGAGGGGGCGTTACTCTTCGTTGCGGTGCTCGGGCTTCTCATTGTGGTGGCTTCTCTTGTTGCGGAGCACGGGCTCTAGGCACGCGGCCGTCAGTAGTTGTGGCTTGCGACCTCAGTAGTTGTGGCGCAGGGGCTTAGTTGCTCTGTGGCATGTGGGATCTTCCCGGACCAGGGCTCAAACCTGTGTCCACTGCATTGGCAGGCGGATTCTTAACCACTGTGCCACCAGGGAAGTCCCTAAAGACATACAAATTGTAAACCTTGAGCTCATACTGATTTCTCCGATTCTGGTCCCAACACTACAGGATTTATTGTAGTCTTTCTTTAGCTGTATTTGAATCTTCCCTTCTCCAGCAGTAAGAAACCCAGCTCCGATTATTCTCAGTATATTTACTCAGTTCCAGAATACACAGAAAGTAGTTTCAGAATCCCTAAGCCATACCACAGCGAAAAGCAAAGCTACTAACCAGAGTTCAATATTTGTTTACAGGGTTTTTTAAAAATTTAGATTGAGGGTATAGGCAAAATCCTGTGTTCTAAAGTTATTTGGGTCAGCTCTCCCCCTGGCTTCAGTGTAAACATGCTATCCCATTGGAAATGCAGTTAGATTCATCTGATTCTGGTTGTACTCTATCTGAGGGTTCTCCCCACCCCCTAATCTTAAATAACCCAAATAAAGCGACATAGTGAGTATTCCATCTGTACTTGTTATGGTGGAAATAATTACTCTAAGCACCATTTTCAGCCACGTTTAGCAGACCCATGTTCTAACATCGCTGGATTAATGCTCTGCCTTCTGAATTTGAATCAGCAGGAGTCCTCAGGCAGCAATCTTAGCTGCACTCGTGTGGAAGCCCCTAGTCAGCGTGAAATCTGTGAGGGTGTCTTACTGCTGACTCTGGAACAGAAGATGTTTTCTGAAGATATGTGCTGTCCTGACAGTGGAGGTGCGTGTGCAGGTGGCGGTCCCTGTGTGCTGGGAGAAGATGCCGGGATGCTCACCCTGGTCAGCGAGATTGAGGGGGACCCCTTCAGGCAGATTCCCACGGAAGACGAATACGTGGACAGGCCCCCCCGGACCCCAGACTCTATATTATTCTTCACTCAGCCTGGAAGCACATCCACACCGCCTTTCCCTGAACCCCTGGAGGTGGGAGAGAATGACAGTCTAAGCCAGTGCTTCACTGGGACAGAGAGCTTGGTGGATTCCGAAAGCTGCCACTTCGCCGAGCCTCTGTGCAGGACTGACTGGATTCCTATGTCCTCCGAAAAGTACTTGCAAAGAGAAGTGGAGGGTGGCAATTGCCCCCACTGGGCAGCCAGCGCCAACTCTGCAGATGGCTGTGCAGGCTGCAGGAGCCCTGCTGGGGAGGACCGGCAACCCCTGATGGGTTGCCCCCAAAGTGGACCCTTGCCCCAGAGCGCCTATGGCATGGGCCTTCCTCCCGAAGCAGCTGATGGGGCAGAGGCGGGAGGCCAGCCCACGGATGGGGCTGAAGCACGGCTTCCCAGCTCCACGAGAGGAGGTCCTGGCTCTGGAGGCCCTTCCGGTGAGCAGCCACCTGCATCAGGTAAGTGACTCTGCTGCTTTCTCCCTTCTGAGCAAAAAGGCCTGGTCTCTGTGCAGTATCTGGGGACAAGTGTCATGTGCCGTTCAGGAAAGAGGGACAGTAACGTGGGAAAAGTTCAGCTCGAGAATTTCCTCCTGATAAGCCTCTTTACAGGCTGGGTTTTGAGTCAGTCCACATGTTGGGTTTGTGGATTGTACCCCTGGGGCTCTCTCTCTTGGTTTATACGTGCCCCATGCCCTTTTGCATTCAGGCTTCTCACAATGGGATTAGACCTCAAATCCCCGCATTGACCCCTGAAGACAATGCCAACATTGACCACAGGACTGGCTGAAGGCAAGGCGTTCCCTCAGATTTCCGGGTTTGGGTTTTTTCTATAAAGCGACCTAGGCCTCAAATTTCCCCCTAAAAAAGCTGTTATAAATTTCAGGACAAGAAACAAAATTGTTTAGTTAATCGTTGATTAATTAATATTTATTGAGTGTAGCTTGTTGATTCTGGGCCGGATTAATGAGGCAGTGGCTGTCCTTTGATGCTTTTTATGAGAAGCCCCTTTTATAAACACTGCATAGGATATATTTATGGAACCAGGAGGATGGCTTTACAATTTAAAATCATTATAGAGATTTATTGCTGCACCACTGCTTGAGCGTGAATAGCCCACCAGTTGTAACATTATAACTTTTCTGCGAAGGTAGAACAATCCTCTGTTTTATTATGTAGTTACAGGGAACTTTTCTGCTGATGGTGAGGGCTTTCTCTGGTTCCGGGGATTATTTGCTGTATTATGGGAAGGGGGTGGTCAGGGATCTCTGAGAATTTTCTGAAAGCTATAGACCCTCTCTCCAGAAAAATGAATATATGCATATGTACTACTTAAGGGGCTTCACAGAATCTTCCCAAACTCTAAAACCACAAAGCCCGTTCATGGACCACCTTTATCCTGGGATGCTTTTTCTTTTTCTTTCCTGCCTCTTTAGTTAGACCGCCACTGGGTCTAGCAGCTGGTCTTTGAATTGTTTTATAACCGTGAGGTAGCTCAGTCGGGCCCTAAATGGAGACTGTTTTGCCCCATGCTAATGGTGGCTCCTGCCTCATTGGGTAGAACAATGAATTTGAATCTGTTCTCCAAGGTCTGTGGTTTTGCCACAACTACACAGATTCACTGAGGTGTAAATTCTCTCTCAGTTCTCAGTCCAACTGAAAGGAGGAGGTGGGCTTGGGGATATTTTCCAAAGAACTGATGTGTTTTTCCTCCAGAAGACCTCAACTTATTTTTTCAAAGATTTTAAGTAATTTCCGTGTCTAAAAGTTTGGCTCTATGGTTCGTTTGTATTGTTCTCTTTCTTTTCTACGGGTTAATTTTCTTCCCACTGGTTGCACACACAGAGAGAACACGAGTATTTGGGGGTGTGGGGAGGAGGGAGGCGGAACCTCAGTTTGGCAGCTGCCACGTCTTGTGACGCTGCCAGGGGACAGACCTGTTTTTCAGTTGCTAACATCAGGAAGGTGATGTTTGCTGCTGTGTGAAAGGCAGCAGCAGTTCTTGGAAGAACAGCACTGGCCAAAGTGAAGGAGATCAATGTTTTCGTTGTGTCAGGAAACCAAAAAGGCGGATCCGAGCTCTCCTATAAGGAGTTAAAGCAGTGCCCATCTCTGCTTTTTTTATCTTTTTTTTTTCTCCAGCACTAAACATCTAGGCATGGAAAGAAGAAGAAGAAAAAAAAAAAAAAAGCATGTCATCAACTAAGTGGTATTAATCTGCAAAAAGTTGACACTGCTTTTCCTGTCTTGATCTGGTGCTCAGCCGTGTAAAACACCCGTAGAGAGTTGCCAGCAAGGGGCCAAATTCATGTTTGCTTGAGGAGTAGCAGCCGCCAGGCTGATTTTTGAGGCTGTGCAGGTCTCTCCATAATTACTTCTACATAAACAGGCCTTCTGATTCCTGGTCAAAATAGCACTTTCTCATTATTGCTTTTTTTTGGTCATAGTTTATCTTCTATAAAATGTGTGAAAGAGGATGGAGCTTGGGTGGGGTTAATTCTACATGATCTCTTGAAAGCCACTGTGCTCTCAGGACTTGAGGGAGGTGACCTTTTTATTGGCTTTTGGATTTTTATATGTGAGTATTTAAGAAGAAAAAAACTTACAACCAAATCAAGTGGTTTCTGCAGAAATGACAGGGTTGGGCGCCACCTAAGTAGGGAAAAGTATCTCCTTTGCACCCAGCTTCCTTTTGAAGAGGATGATTGTTCTTCAAACAGCTCCACAAGCCTATCTTTCAAAAATAATACCCGACGCTAAGTCGGTGTTAGCAGTGTCACAGCTCTTAAAGCACAAGGAGGGTTATCAGCAAAAACCAATGAAAGGGGAAAACATACTTGTGGTTTTGTTTTGCGTAACCATGTCTTGATTTACATCTTAAATTATCCTGATGACATGACGGTGGTTACCTTGGTTTTAAGCCCTTTCACCTGGAGTTTGGAGAATTCTGTATCTAGAAAATGATGTCACGTGAAGAAACAACTTCTTATGATTAATGTATCACTAGTTGGCCTGTGACTTGCTTCTGGCTCCTGAGATCACTTAATTGGTTCAGACACTTCTGAACTGGAGAGAGGTGTTTGTTCCCAGGGCCCACAACGATTCTTCATGAGCACCAGCTACATGATTCTCTATCAAATCTTTATTGAGGGTCCACTGAGACACGGAGACTTGGAAAAGCTTGGAAAACAAGTAGGGATTGGTGCTAGGGAATGGACAACACAAAAAGAATCAATAATTTGAGAAAGCAATGCCCTCCATGGCCAGCCCGCCTAACCTGCAGCCTCTTCACCTGCTCACCCACCTAAGTCTGGCCAACGCCAGCCTCAGCCATGTTTAGTGGGAATCTCTCACTTTCCGGCTTCTGCACTGTAACAGGCCTCCCCAGGTGTGGCCACCCTGTCCCCGCACGGTCCCCTTTTCCAGAGCACCCAGCTCCTCCTGACCTTCAAGTCCCAGCTCAAATGCTGCTTCCTAAACCAGGGATGCGCGTTGGCTGCCTGGGTGGCCACTCTCCCCTTCCTCAGCAGCCCCTCGTAATTCGTCTTGGCATCTTCCTCACCGAGCCCAGCACACTCACACCTTTATCAACAGCCATCTTCAGGCAGCCACGAACAGTTAGTTGGTAGGAATTGCCGTGACCTTCACCACTCCCGATCTTCTAGTCTCTCCTATGGCAGCTTATTCACAGTATAAATGAATAAATGTTCATAAGCTCATTCATTCATTCATTCATTCCTCCATCCATCCAGTCATGAATAACTAAAGGAATAAGAGCCCATAGCTTCCTGTTTGTTCCCTAACTCACTCTCAGCCTCCTACCTCTTCGGTCTGTTCAGGGGAGCAGGGGGCCAGGTAGGGGATGGAAGGATGGCCGCTAGCTGTCCTGGGCAGACTTAGGTGTCCTGGGCAGAGGAGGCAGAGATGGCAGAAAAAAGGATGCGCTGGTCCATCCAAGTGGCATAGACGTACCTAGGCTAATGCCTGGGAGCCAAGGGCACTGGAGGATTAGGGTACATGCCTGACTCCCACATCCCCCACCCTTGGTCTCCCATCCCTGGGCCCCACCCCGTCCTGAAATGACTATTCTTGACCATCCACTTCCATCCTGAAAGACAGATAAACGTTCTCTTACCTCAGTTTTCTTCCCCTTCCTCCCCACCCCCTGAGCAAAGGATAGTCCTCTGTTTCTAACTTTCTTCTCTCTCCTGTTGCAATGCCATCCACTAACTTGGGTTTGACTTTTAGCTAAGTATCATAAGGGCAGGTATTAGCTCACAGATTCTATAAGTTAAAAATATTTTTTAATTCAGTTATTTGGTAATAAAATTCAGCATTCATTGATGCTAAAGGTCAATGCATTATTTCAAAATATAAGAAAAATTTGTTCACTATATCTTTTAGTTTAGCCCTACTTCCCTTCCTTCTCTTCTAATTTTGGAAGGGTTTCATTTGTCAGCCATTCTAAGTAATTTTCAAGCATGATTCAGAATGGAACTATTAAATACTGTTTCCCTTCCCATATCATCATAGACCCAGTTTCTTCCAAATGCCTGAAACAGATCTTGCATTTCCATAAAAAGGAAAATCACATGAGAAGCATATGGGTTAAATATAAAATAAGTTTTTAAAAAATTCCAAAAGAACCCAATATAGCCTGGGTAATTTGAGTGGATTTGTGTATATTTTTAGTTCTTTTCCTTGGAAGAAAATCTACATGACAATTGGGTGATATTATTTGCTATAGTTCTTGTGATTTAATATTCATACGTACATTTTAAACAACATAATAAGCCTTTGAGAAGACAAGTATGCATTACCTTGCTTAAAAAATGTAAATTGTGTCAAGGATTGAGTTCTTAAAAGGAATTTTGTTCTCTCTGCCGGAGAAATAGGGATTCCACGGGGCCTGCTATGCAAAGCAGGGACTTAGCAAACTATAAACATCTTTCTGGTCATGATGAGATACTTCATTTATTCATTGTTTCTGTTGACTTAAAATGCTATTTTTAACTCTCTCAGGTGACCTGAAAATTCTTCTAGGTAAGTCACGTTAAATATTCATGTTAAGCCAACCAACCCATTTTAAATGTTAGAAACTCTTCAGATTTTCTAATTTAATAAAAACCCTCATGTCATGCTAATTCTCAAATCATCCTTTTGGGTAGCCTTCACATAGAAGTCTATCAATCCCCTTGTGTTCAGAGACACTTTAAGCCTGTTCTGACATCCTGAAGGTTGCATTTTTATCAATGACATTGTAGGTATTAGTTACCAGGTGCTGGCTAAGTGCTTCGTGTAGGTATTACCTTCCCACTTCCTCACAGGAATCCTATGGGCAAGTTCCTCGCCCAGGACCACACAGCGAGTCAGCGATGAAACCATGACTCAGCTCTCTGATTCTGAAGCCTATGCCTTCAACCATGGCACTGTCTCCCCATAAATCAGTGCCAATGTTGCTGATTTCATTTGTTTACCATGCGCTGGAGAATCCTCAGTGTGCTGTAGAATAAGGGCAAACTCGGGCTGGGATCATTGGCTTCTCAGGCTGAGCGCAGGGCAGTGGCCAGGCCAGGCCCAGAAGACTCCATGGGAAGGGGCGCTAGTGTCTGTGCAGGAGGTGATGGCTACTTTGACCTCTGAGTCCCCTTTCTTCTGCCAGTTGTCTCAGGAAGTTACTGTTTTCACTGTCACCGGTTCTTTTGGAAGGAAAGCTCTTTCTTCCACATGCCTCCAACCCCATCTTTTTTTGAAAGTAAAATAAAACTAAAATAAATGCCAGAGGCAGCTTGCTGGGGAAAGCTGGCGAAAAGCCAGCTCCGGAGAGTAGGGAAGAGGGAAGTGACGGGCCTGGCTTTGCTCGTATTCCCAGAGGTCTGTGGACTAATGGGACCTATGAAAGCCTTGAGCCTTCTTAAGGCATCTTGGACAAGCCTCATGCACCCCATCCCTCCCTTTCCACATTCCCCCCCTTAACCAGCCACCAGCAAGGGAGAAGGTCTCCCCTGACATCAGAACGTCCTGGGGTTTCCTTGGCTCTCAGTGGAGAGGGCTACCCCTTCTGGGCATGTACCAACTGCGGAAACCCCGGCAACCATGCTGATGAGGGGGCCCGCAGCACCCACCTTGCTGACATGGGGTCCTTTTGACTTGCCATCCCAGGGCCTTGCCCTCTCAGGTCCGTTCACGCAACCGTGTAAAACCCTCTGAAAGGCAGAAAGCTGATTTCAAGGAACGATTGTTTGTAAACAAGGACAGTTCAGGACTGAGGCGTAATACAGGGTAAGGATATTACCAGCTCATTCAAAACCTTGACCTACTCTAGTGCTACATTCAACTAGCTGCTGACTTGCACGATGAGAAATGAGATGGTGGGGGATTTGTGTAGAATTACATAGATGAGTGTTCAAACCAGAGACAGTCAGAATGATGGATTATTTCAGCAAAGAAAAGAAAAGTTGGTTAGATTGCTAGAGGTAAGTGCCCTTTCAGTCTTCAAGGTATTTTGAAGTCCTTCAACAAGACAGGGGTGGAAAGATAACATGACCGCTCAGTACGTTTCCTGAATCTCGTTACCTGGGGAGTTGCATGAGCACAAACATTACATTCTGGGAGTAATAATGCCAGCATTGCACCTATGAGAAATTCTGTGCTATTTCCCAAGCATTTTCAAATCCACTGTCTCGTCTGACCTTATGCCATCCTGCTGGCTATTCACACATTCATTTATTCATTCATTTATCATATGCCTGGTCTGGGCGGCTGCACGCTGCCAGGCTAGCTGGGCTTGAAAATTGATGCTCATTTCATAAAGAGCAGACCGTGTTGTTAGGTAGTTTGTCCCAACTCCACAGCTAGTGGAGGCCGAGCCAGGGCAGGACCAGAGCTTTCAGGGTCCTGCACTCTCCTCTGTCCCAACCCCATTTCTGTCCCTCCTGTACTCGGGCAGCCACTGAAACCACCACCCTTTTAGTCACCAGTCATGCTCTTCAGAGAGTGAAACACCACTCTAAGCTGCTAAAACCTCTTTGCTATTGAAGTTGAGACAGGTGAGACTAGGATGCCATGGATGTTAGTAGATTACTTGCAGGTGAGTCTGTATTGTGATGAGGCTGGAGAAAGAAGCCTGGACAGCTTTCATCCCTGAAGCCATGTCAGTCAGTAGAGGGGGAAAAAGAAGCAAGCCTGGAATGCTCACATGCGGAGGAACTGCGAGCTGGTGTTTGTAATGCAGCCAGCCTGGCACAGAGGGAGCACGCAGTAAATTCTGGATTTGAGGGGTTCCATCACTATTAGTATTATAATAGCGATCTAGCTTAATCTTAATCTAGCTTCACTTAACCATAGATTAGCCCACATCCCCCTAACCTCTGTAGAGTGACCTGACGGAAGCCGACAGCACACTGATTACTCACAACTAATGGGTCACTCTAGGACACCCCGGACCTTCTGCTCCCGCCCAGAGAATGGCCGCGCTTACTAAAATCCATAGATCTGCCCAGTCTTATGAGTGTGAGCTGATCCTGTTGTAATTTAAAACTTTAACTGTTGCATTAACTGGTTAAAAAAGAAAAAATGAAGTTGATAAGCATGAGAATTATTTCTATGAACTATTAAGTGCTTCAGGAAGATTCAGAGAATGAGCTGCTAAAATCTTTTTGCTGTTGAAGTTGAGAGGGTGAGGTGATGAAAGGTTGAGGCAATAAAACTCTAGAAGGATTCTGCACTTAGACTGCTTGGCAGCTGGCTTGGTTCTCATCTCACTTTAAAGAAACCAAAACGAGATCGGAGGCAAAGCCTGACAGGTATAACTGATACAGTCAGCAGACCTTTTCTCAAAGGGACAAGCCTCAGTTCTCTATCAGAAAGTGGGTGTTGAAAGTTTTATAGCAGGTGGCAAGTGGCTTGAACACCAGGGAAACATATCATAGAGTCCACGTTTTAGGAGCACCGGTGGGTAGCCTCTGCAACTCAGAGTTTTACCGAACGTTGAGTTCTTTATCAGTAGAGAAAATTAGATCGGCAAATGTGTCTGCAATATTGAAACATGTCCAACTTATAAGATGTTACCTCCAAAAATAGTAGCATTAAATTAGAGTATCAGTGAGGGGGGGGAGGGGGAAACAGAGCAGCACTCCTTATAGCTGTCTGCCATCTGCTACAAAGTTTCCAGAGCCCAGTGAAAAGTGAATATATGAAGCTCCTTGTGCAAAAATTAGTAAGAATTTCAAGATGATGACAACAGAACGTTAAACAAGCACGGGGCCCTTCTGAGCACAGGGCCCTGTGCGACTGCACAAGTCACATGCCCCTGAAGATGGCTCTGCTGTCACTTACTGTTACTGGCAAATAAGTAGAGCTTTTTAAAGTTTTGTCTGTACCAGTTTACTACTCTCATAAAAGTCAGTGTGAATGGAACAGACTTGGACTTGATCGAAGGTAGTTTTTGTCATTAATTGTACTTTCGATGAAGAAACACATGAAGAATAAAATTGAGAATCTCATACTCTTTCTAGGTAGCTTTTCTTTACATCCTATTTGTCAGGAGTTGAAAGGCCTTTTTTTGGTCCTCCCCTCCCTACTGTGCCCCCCGCAAGAATAATACTCTTGATCCAGTCTGTGGATCGAAGAATTATGAAATGTTTAAATATATTTCTTAGGAAAAAGGGTTTGAGTTCCATTTCGGAAAAAAAATAGAAAATAAGGATATCGATCCTATAGAATATATCAGAAATATATTGTTGACCATGAGGTAAAGGCATGGAATGAAATTTCATTTTTTTTTTTTGGTTTTTTGGCTGCATGGCATGTGGGATCTTAGTTCCCTGACCAGGGATCAAACCCATGCCCCTTATGTTGGAAGCGTGGAGTCTTAACCACTGGACTGCCAGGGAAGTCCCCTGGAATGAAATTCTTAAGAAGAAAAGTTTAACACAAAATCTTGATGTGTAAGATAATGGTTTAAAAAAAAATGGGTTTTTATCTGAGTTCAGACAAACTGAAGATTCTGATGAGGAAGGTAAACAACAATGGAGGCATGATGATGATTTGTTGGAAAATAAAATTTTAAATGATGGAGAAATTATATATACCATGACATAAATAGATAAATCCATATGAAGAGGACAAAAAAGATATTAAATTCAAGACCATAAATCAATCACGCAGTGGCTAGCACTGCCCTGTGTGTAGGTTTACAAGATACTGAGAAACAACAGAACCATGTTGTTCTTCAATGTTGTAATAATAAAAAGCTAAAGGAATTATACCAAGAAAAAAATCATACTTTGAAGCAACTTAAATTTGCTGCTCTTATTAAATAACCATGGTATTTTTTTATTTTTTATTTTTAAACAGTACATTTTAAATTGGAATATGGTTTATGGTACACACATATTATTTTTGATTTCTCACTTTGACTTTTTCTGTTAACTAGTGATCCCTCAACTAGGAAGACTTCTCCTGTGTTAGTTATTACGCTCATGCATGCTGCTGCTGCTACAGTAGAGACCTTATATCAGCTCTCAGTTAGCAGTTGTTGAGTTACTTGAAAAAGTCATTTACAAGTTCACCTCTTCAACATCTTTTTAAACTTAAAACATATAACTTGCATTCACACATTGATTTTTTACTATAGGGACATATGTGTTGGCTGAATATAGTTTCCTGAGCCTTTTTCACGTTAACCACACCATCTTAACTTCCAGGCGTAGCGAGTCTGAATGCAAACTCCTTCTGCATTTTTAAAGTCTTTTTCATTTTTTCTTTTAACAGCTGCCTTGTCCACACCACCACACACCAGTCCAGCAGCTTGCTGATGTCTTTCGTTTTGCGTTTAGTGGCTCACATTTATTTGGGTCCTTGCAAAGCATTGTTTTCTTAGAAACATTTGCCTTTTTTTCACACTTACTTACATTTCGCAACTTTACATAAAGACAGACCTTGGAGATACTGCAGGTTCAGTTCCAGACCACCGCAATAAAGCAAACACCACAATAAAGTGAGTCACACGAATTTTTTTGGTTTCCCAGTGCATATAAAGTTATGTTTACACTATACTGTAGTCTATTAAGTGTGCAATGGCATGTCTAAAAAAATAATGTACATACTCAGTTTAAAAATACTTTATTGCCGGGCTTCCCTGGTGGCGCAGTGGTTGAGAGTCCGCCTGCCGATGTAGGGGACACGGGTTCGTGCCCCGGTCTGGGAAGATCCCACGTGCTGCGGAGCGGCTGGGCCCGTGAGCCATGGCCGCTGAGCCTGCGCATCCGGAGGCTGTGCTCCGCAACAGGGGAGGCCCCAACAGTGAGAGGCCCGCGTACCGCAAAAAAACAAAAAAAAACTTTATTGCCAAAAATGCTAACCATCATCTGACAATGCAGGGTTGCCACAGACCTTCAACTTGTAAAAAACGCAGTATTTTCAAAGCACAATAAACCCAAGAGCAAGAAGACAAGGTACACTTGTATTTCATTAGATTTCCTAATAGGTTCAACTAGTTAAAAACAGACTTAAGAACTAACTTGGTAACTGGTGAGAGCAGAAAGACATAGGCATAATAGAGAGTAGACCTGTAGCATAGAGTATGCTCGATGTTATGAACACCTATGTTTTTAAAAAATTTTTATTTTATATTGGAGGATAGTTGATTCACAATGTTGTGTTAGTTTCAGGTGTACAGCAAAGTGATTCAGTTATACATATATCTATTCTTTTTCAAATTCTTTCCCAATTTAGGTTATTGCGAACGTTGAGTAGAGTTACATATGCTATACAGGTCTCTGTTGGTTATCTATTTTAAATGTAGTAGTGTGTATATGTCAATCCCAAACCCCCAATTTATCCCCCTCTCCACCTTTCCCCTTTGGTAACCTTAAGTTTGTTTTCTAAGTCTGAGTCTATTTCTGTTTTGTAAACAAGTTCATTTAACTTCACTTAGTATGATAATCTCTAGGTCCATCCATGTTGCTGCAAATGGCATTATTTCATTCTTTTTAATGGCTGAGTAATATTCTGTTGTATATATGTACCACAATGGATTTTCTTTATCCATTCATCTGTTGACGGACATTTAGGTTGTTTCCATGTCTTGGCTCTTGTAAACAGCACTGCAATGAACATTGGGGTGCATGTATCCTTTCCAACCATAGTTTTCTCTGGATATATGCCCAGGAATGGGATTGTGGGATCATGTCTGTGTATTTTAGAGGGAATGGAGAACATGGGTCAATCTGACTAGTTAGTGAATGGAATACTAGCTGTACTTGCCCAAGTCGCTTGGGGGAATTAATAGGCAAATAAATCCCTGCCACCACCCATCTAGGAACACCCCCAATACAACTGCCAACGGGAGAAGGAGCGTGAGTCACAAATCCTCCCTTGTGACTTTCAACTTGTTGCTCATATTTGAAATCTCTATTTTCATTGAAATCCCTGTAATGGGCCACTGTGCTTGTCTCAGGATCTCTGAAGGTACCCTGTGGGTGCAGGGAAGGCTCCTGGTATTTCCTGTATGCTGTTGGTATTTCAGTGAGACCATCCAAAATATGCCTTCCACATTTGGGAGAAATCTCTTCATGGAGAGTAATGACAGAAACGAGTTTATTTGTATAAGTTATTATTAAGCTTTGTCACAACAGAGAAGAAAAAAAAAAGATGAGGTTAATAGTGAGGCACTGTTTTTATGTTCACCTTCCCTGGTCAGACTGAAAGATTCTGCTGGTGATGCTGAGTGTTGGGGCATTTCTGCATCTGCTTGGTTTGTGGCATTTATTTTCACCTGCGTCATTTGTAGAGCATCAGTCTTTGACATAGGAGAATAAGAGGTAGTAGGTTTCCTAACATTTGTTGAACTTTCTATTTGTTTTTCAAAAGGCCCACTAATTAAAGGCTGGCTAAATCCAGTCACCCACAAAAAGTGATGACAGAACCCCCTGAGGACAAAACACCTCCCAGGGATCGAAGGAAAGAGTGATTTGTAAGATTGTTTTTGTTTGGTTGGTTGGCTTTTCTCCATTTTACTTTAGTCTTGTGAATCTCTCTTTTTTCTAGGAGTTTGAAAAAATGTTAAGGAAATTAATTTCTGCTAAATACTGAGCCCGGGTGGCCCCATGGCCCACCAGGGCTGAGCTTAGGGACCTCTCCAGGGAGGGTGAAAAGATGTGAAAGAGTCTGGTCAGAGAGGAGGCTGAGCTGCTGTGGGCTCCAGGGTCCTAACAGGCCGCAACCTTCGCTCCAGCCTTTGCTTCCCTTCCTGATGCATTTGACCATTGCCGAACCACTGGCTGTGTTTGCTGCGTTATCCATCACGTGCGCACACCCTTTTGCAACATCTGAATCCCGTCCGTGATTCTGCGATGCGGGCGGGCTCTCCTGCCAGTGTCCCCCGAGGTCATTGTGGCCAACGACAAAACCTGAGGATGGCCCACTGTCTTGCTTCTCTTCCCTCGTCTTCTTTCTCTCTCCCTCCCTTTTTCCTTCCTCCACCTCAGTCAGGCCCGGTGAGACGGCAAAGGAAGGAACCACGGGGAGTGCCCCATGCATTTTAGGGGACGGGTGGGTGAGGAAGGGCCGCCCGTGAGAGGGCCGGGGCGCCAGCGCCCCTCCATGCATTGGGAAACTTTCCTCTCACAAGACCAAGTTCTCGCCCAGAACTGATGACTCACCCTCTGCGTGTTCTCTCTTCCTCTCCCCTTGTAGGAAATGTGACTGGAAACAGTAACTCCACGTTTATTTCCAGCGGGCAGGTGATGAATTTCAAGGGCGACATCATCGTGGTCTACGTCAGTCAGAACTCGCAAGAGGGTCCGGCAGGGCCGGGCGGCTGCGCGGGGGAGCCGGTGGGCCGCCCGGTGCAGGAGGAGAGCCCGCCGTGCTGCGACTCGTTCGCCGGCCTCGGGCCGCGCTTCCCGGACACGTGCGCCGGCCTCGAGGTGGGCCCGGGGCTGCAGGAGCGAGGCGCCCCCGGGCCCGACAAGGCCTCGCGGCCGGTGCAGGAGCAGGGGGAGGCCGAGGCCGGCGCGCCCGAGACGCGGCGCTGAGCAGCCGAGAACCCGCTGCGGTTGCAGCCGGGCGGGCGCGGAGCTGCGGGCCTTCCAGCCCGCCCTCCGCGCCGCGCACATCGGGAGCCGCGTCCCCAGCTGACGACGCCGCCGCGCACCCGTGCCTGGGCGGGACTGAGGGCGGGGCCTGGGATGGGGCGGGGCCGTGGCCCCAGAGGTGTGCCGTTGAGCCCCTCCGTTCGGTACACCTGCGTCAAATGACCGGACGTTCTTTATCCATCTTGTTCTAAATAGAATCGGGGACTTTAAAAACAAACAAGCAAACAGAAGTACATTTGTTATTACTACTCACTTCCATCCACGGTCACGTGTCTACTAATTGCACAGGTACACGTTGCTCTCTTCTGTTACTCCACTTTTTACCTCCTTCTAGTTTTTCTTCTTCCACTTCCACCTCCCATTATTAGTTCGTCAGTAGTTTGTCTCTTTACGACATCTGTTTTTATGGCCGTCCTGTTCTATTTGGATCTGTATCCCTTCCCCCACCCCGTCCTCCATGTTTGATATTTGTATTTCACTGTCTCTCATAACGTTTCTCTTGATATTGTCCGCCCTTTTTTCTTTTTACTATTTCACGATTTTCTTGAAAGGTCTCGTAAGGGTGACGGTCTTCTTTATATGTTTTCTTTTGGTCCCTTCTCACAAGTAGATGACTGTGTTTTGGTGATGGCGGGGGCGGGGAGAGGTGAGGAGTCTGTACTAAGCACTTTTGGAAGAAGGCTAGAAATGTGAAGCCTGGGGGGAGGCTCAGAGAACAAGAGGAGGGACTTTTAGCTTTCGAAAACTTTTCTGAGTTCTCAGTTTTCTAAAGGAAGGAAAAGGGGAAATCCCATTTTCACCCTGAATGTTTTTTAAGTTTGTGTCAATTTCTAGGCAGCACTAGGTTGCAATTCGTGTCTGCCTCCTTTACTCCATCTCAAAATGGTTCATTTCCCCCTGGTGAATGTAGTACCCTTCCCAGCAGAGGCACTCAGGTACTTGGGAAACTAAATCTCAAAATTCCAAGTTGCTGCACTTGGCATTCTTATTCTTGATGTGTCCCTGGAAAAGGTGTGGAAAATGAGTAGGACATGGGATGGCCTGCACACACGGTGAAAGGAAGGTGCCAGGAAAGTTCAAGAAAGGAAGAATAAAGTTGTGCATTTGTTTTCTTTCTAAACAAGAATAGCATAAATGTGTTCAGGCAGTAGGCACCATTTTCTTCCTAAAAAATCGTGTATCTGTAATTTAGCCTTGTAGAAGTGGAAAACATTCTTATTATTTTCCATGCGTTTACATTAAAAACCCAAATCCTTATATTGTGAACTTAAGAAAACTTATCATAGAGGTGCTTTTCTCTTAGCATCAGTGCTCTTGTGAGGAAACATACAATGTGAGTCAGAGTGAAAGGAATTACCTAGGATGTTTCATCTGTTGTGGCCAGTGAGCATTTGTTCTCCTCAAATACTAAAGTTAAAATATCTAAGCACATTAAAATTAATTTTGCAGATCTGGTTGGTTTTAAGAGTGGTGATAGCAGTCACTGTCCAGACTTTAATGGCCACAAATGCCCAGCTGAAGGGAATGAATGATCGTTGATCACTGGTTTCTCCCTGTCGGTTGCAGGTCTCTTGGAAATGCTAGAATAGTAGCCATCAATTATGACTTTTAATGGAGAAGCAGAGGTGGTTCTATAATTTATGGGGCTTCTTAGCTGACAAGAAAAACTGCAGGAAATAACTGTGTTGCCAGGATGATCCGTTGGTGGGAATTTACTGTCTGTGCTGCCCTTTTAGTTCACATCCATCCAAAGAGAGATGTTATAAAAATGGAAGAAGCCGTTAAACCTTTTGACATATTAAACAAAGTATAGTTCACAAAGGAGAAGGCTGAGCTAAAGACCCAAGTTTCTACTGTGACTGTCATCATCTCACTAATACTTTCCTTTTCTTTCCTATAAAAAGGCACTAATTTTTGACATTTTCCCAAACTAGAGATAACATAAGGATGCTACAGTGAATGTTAAAGTATTTTGAGATCCTTAAATAAAAAGTGCTAAATAAATACATAAGAATCTACTTTCAGAAAAAGGTAGTATTCTTTCCCATGCTGATCCCTACTAATTCTATATTGATCCAAAAACAATTAAATGGTAGGAGGTATATAGCAAATATAGGTCTGTGTCTGTGTATTATAGAGATGTATATGACAAATGTAAACAGAATGAAATGAAGACAATAATGAAAAACTGGGGAATGTGATAAAGAGATTATTAAACATATTTGATGATAAAAAAATTTTTTCACGGCTTGTTTAAACAAAGCTTTTTGTGAAATAATGATCTGACTTCTTTCTGATCTCTATGATGTACTGTGGTATCAAATGTTGGTTATATGGTGTCACTGGTGGAAACCTCAACAAGAGTTGGGACAGAAAGTGCCTTTTTTTAATAATATATCTACCATTGATCTCATAAGTAAAATTCTTTAAAATGTAGGTTGGCTAGGCAGTGAAAGAGTTGAAACGGAAACGGAGTCTAGTGTTTTCTACCCACACCTAATTCAGCTGTCAGAAGTAGGAAGAATTAATTTCTTCTCTCTGCCTGCAAGCACAAAGAGTAGTTTGAATGTGAGGTATTGGAACCTTCCTATGGCAAAGGAAAAGAGGGCTCTTGCTGTGTAACAAGCTACCCCAAAACTCAGTGGTTTAAAACAATCACCATTGATTTAGCTCCCAGCCCTGTGGGTTGGCTCAGCTTGGTTGGTTCATTAGGCCTGGAGGAGCCCAGCTGGGCTTGCTGACCTGCGTGCAGTCTGCAAGCTGACTGGCTCCGGGAAGGCTGGCTGGACTGAACCCTGTCCACGCGGTCCCTCATCCTCCCAGCAGGCTGCCCTGGCCTTCTTCTCATGGTGGTGCCTGGGTTCTGAGAGCAAACAAAACCATATCAGGCTTTTTGAGACCTAGGCTTGAACTGGTGTGCTGTCATTTCTGCCACATTCTGTTGGCCAAAGTAAGACACAGGGTAGCCAGATTGAAGGGGTGAGTACACAGAGTTGCAGGGTGACACTGAGAGAGTGGTAGATACAAGGAGGGGAGAATGGGGCCCTTTTGCCATCTCCATCACAGGAACATTGTTCATAATCAAATGGTGCTGGGGAGAGTGCAGCTGGGAGCAGGAGAGGAACGTTTCCCAGCCCCCAGTAAGTGCTTCCTTCTCTGGTGACCAGATGCCTTTGATGCAGAGTACAGTCAGTTCCTACAAATGAGTACTGAGGTTCCTTCCAAAGCCAAACATCCATGATGAGGGAACTGGGTCTATGGTACTACTGCATTCCATTGGCACAGATCATGGAAAAGTGACGATTTGTAAAATCAAGAAAACTGGTGAGATACTTTGGGTAGAAGAACCTGCTACATAAACAGATAAACGATGTCATGTTCACCCTTTAGGCTGATTCAACAAACAAACTCTTTATGGTTGGGTACTGGGCAAAAGGGTGAGCTTGAGCAGAAGTACTGTCTTTGGTGGAAGAGGCATAATTTTGACATGTTTGCCCTTTGACCGTCTCTGATGGCACATGACTCTCCTTGGCCATCTGCTTTGGGGAGCCCTGGGGTGCTCTGGGCATGAGTTGCCTAACCTTTTGTGCGAAAGGGTAAATCAAAGTCCTAAACGTTCGGTTGGTGAGTCATCATTTTTATTTAATGTGCTTTTGATGCTTGGGCCCCGAGCATCCTTGAGAAAGGAGATGAAGATAGCTGCAGAGTCCTAGGGAGTCTGGGATGTCCTAGATTTCTGGGGAAGACTGTGGATATTGCTGTGCTCCAGGGCATAAGGATGGGTTATCTATGGAATTCCTGACTCCCCAGGGCTATGCTGGTGAAGAGACTACTTTGCAACTACTAAAGCCTTTCCAAAAATAGGTGGGTAGGATTTCCCTGCTAGCACAGTGGTTAAGAATCTGCCTGCCAATGCAGGGGACACGGGTCCGAGCCCTGGTCTGGGAAGATCCCACATGCCGCAGTGCAGCTAAGCCTGTGCACCACAACTACTGAGCCTGTGCTCTACAGCTCACGAGCCACAACTACTGAGCCTACGTGCCACAACTACTGAGCCCGCGTGCCACAACTATTGAAGCCTGTGCACCTAGAGCCCATGCTCCGCAACAAGAGAAGCCACTGCAGTGAGAAGCCCGCGCCCCACAACGAAGAGTAGCCCCCACTCGCCACAACTAGACAAAGCCCACGTGCAGCAACAAAGACCCAATGCAGCCAAAAATAAATAAATAAATAAATTTATTTAAAAAAAAATAGGTGGGTATCTGAAATTGAGCAGGGGTGGGGTCAGCAGTGGGCACAAGCATGTAAGGTGGTATCACTGAAGCCAAGCTCAGAAGTGCAGGGGAACCACATGTTCTGGAAACCCTGGACCAATGCTCCCATGGCAGCTCCTGCTATGGAGCTGAATTAATATAATGAAATGGGTTATTCCTTCCTTCATAACTTTATTTAGTTTAAAAGAATTCCTTAACCCTTTCAGCCTACATTATGACTTGATATCACTGTTTATAGTGAAAATTTCTCTAAAAACCTTTTAGTATAGCAATAGCTGTATTTATAATTTAGACTCTTTAAATATTATAGCATAATACCCTTGAGATCCATCCAAGCTATTGGGTACATCAGCAGTTAGTTCATTTTTATTGCTGAGTAGTATTCTGTTGTATGGATGTACCACCGCTTATTCACCCACACTTGGATTCTTTCCGGCTTGAGGCAATTACAAATAAAGCTGCTATAACAATTTGTGTGGACATGTGTTTTCATTTCTCTTGGGTAAATACCCAGGTGTGGAATTGTGGGATCATATGGTAAATATATATTTAACTCTATAAGAAACTGAAATTATTTTCCAAAGTGGCTGTACCATTTTACATTCCCTTCATTTCATCAGCAGTGAAGGAGAGTTCCAGTTGCTCCATATCCTTAGCAGCACTCGGTAGCATCAGTTGTTGATTTATTTTAATTTTAGCCGTTCTAATAGATGTCATTTGACTTTAACTGAGCATCTTTTCATATGTTTATTTGGCCATCTTTATCTCTTATTTGGTGAAGTGTGTGTTTGAATCTTTTGCCTATATTTTAATTGGTTTGGTTATTTTCTTATTGTGTTTTGAAAGTTCTTTATATATTCTGAATATGAGAATATATAGGTTTTTAGGGCCTTTTATTTCAATGACAAAGAAACCATGGAAAAATACATATTTAAAGCTTTTAGAGCATTCTGAAAGTATATTTAATACCGTTAGTAAAAAAGTAAAGATGTCGCAATTTTTCATTTTATTAAAAAATTAAGGTTCAGGATATGTATAGCAGTAACATTTTTTCAGAGTAAATGTTTCTACAATAAAACCTCTCTTCACAGTGGGACTCGCAGTGGCAGGGCCCAGAGCCGTCGCTTGCTCTGTGGGCTGCTATGTCCTATAAGGCTTTATGGACTACATCAGTCACGCTTCTAGGGAGCACATTCACCCATGGAAACTGTGAGTTTTGTGTTTTACATGCTGGTATAAATGTCTTTATTTGGTTGGAAACGTGGAATGTTTTTCTATTGATATTTTCTGATTTCGTCATTTTATATATTAATAATAATATAATAATGAGGTGCTGGGAGAGGGAAACCATGAAAACAAACTCCAAATGCTACCGTCACCTATGTCTGGAAATAGAGGGAGCTGGTAGCCACGGGATAGACTTTGTTATCATGGGCAAGGTTGTTTGGTCTTATGAAGTTAAGGCCAGTTGGTATCTGTTGGCTGGAGTGTGATGGGATCCGTTGTGCCCTGACAGAAATGCTCCACATTTGCCCTTGGTCTGCAGAACTAGTGGAGGGGAGGGGAGTAAGGCCGGGCTGCATGGAGACGTTCCACGCTCAGGAGCTCTGGGAAGGGCTAGGAGCATCCATGTGGGGTCCCCTGGGAGAAAGGACACCAAGGGCTCTGAGGAGTATTGGGCTGGTGCTGAACAGCTGGGGCTGACAGGTGGACACTCCTGCAGACCCAGCCACGTCCCACTCAGCTCTGGGGACAGTGGCTGAGCGTGAGCGAGGTAAGTCCAACATTATCCCTGGAGGCTCTCCTCTCCTCAACAGCACACAAGTATCTCTAAGTGTGGGGCAGTGCTCGACGGTGACCAGAGGCCGTGACAGACCACACCTGAGCTCACTAGCTTTTCTCATCTTCTCTGGGGTATTTGGAAGGAGACCAGTTCCCCTTTGGACCAAGTAAGACCTTGGGGTTCTTGGATGCCTGGATGGAGAGGCTCTACCTGTGAGCTGTTTGACACATGGGGGCTCCAGCAATTAATAGGAAAGAGAAAAGAGGTGCAGCTGTGTTTATACTTGCAGCTGGTGAAGCAGGCATGCCAGAGATGGACAGATAATGGAAAAGAGGAATCAGGACTTTATGAATTTGACCACAACTACCCCAAAGAGATCAGAACCTTTCACATGGACTCCACAGCCCCCGGCCCTCCAGGTTCATCCCACACCGCCCTCCTCCATTCCAGCTGCACTGGTCTCCCAGTGCACACGCTGCAGAATGGTGCAGTCAGAGAAAATAGCATGTGCGAAGGGGTAGGATGACTTCCCTCTGAGATAGACTGGGATGGTATTAGTAGCTCTTTTTTTAACCAATCAGAAAACAAGGACAATCTAGATGGGGAGAGGCCATGCCATGGAGCGGGGGTCACCGATGAGAATGTGTCAGAACCAGGGAGTCTTGTCTCTCTGTGTGTCTGTGCCCCCCCATCCTCCTGCACTCTTCCTTTCCAACTTCCCTGATCTCTTCTCTGTCCCCTAATTCTGTGTCGCTTTCTCCCTCTTTTCCTGTTGCTCAAGCCATTCTCTGACTCTCTGACTCTTCCCCCAGGCACTTGGTCCGCTTCCCCTTTTCCATCCTTCCATGTGGCTCCCACATTCCTTATTGTTCCCTCAACGCCTCTTCTGTCCCTCCCTGCCTCCTGGGCCCTCAGAGCCTCCCCTGCCCAGATTCCTCATGTCCTGTGTCCAATCCCTGCTCTGGTCCCCTCTGCCAGGTCCTCCATTTCCCTCCTCCACCCCGGGACTTCGGGCTGCAGAGGGTGCTGTGCTGAGGTCTTCTTGCTGAAGCTAAACCTTCTACCCATCACTCTCTAAGAATGTGACTTTTTCTTGGAAATTACCCGTTTATTCCTCTTGCACCAGTGAGCATATTGCTTTCATGTCAAGCCAAAGTCCAGATCCCACCTTCCTTAGGAAAGGACCCCTCAGTCACAGAGGTGGGGTTTGGACTCGAATCTCGCCATTTCAACCTCTGGCTGCGTGTATGGATCCATAGCGTTGTGTTTTATTTATTTTTTTAAATTAATTAATTAGTTTATTTTTGGCTGTTTTGGGTCTTCGTTGCTGCGTGCGGGCTTTCTCTAGTTGGGGCGCGCAGGGGCTACTCTTCGTTGCGGTGCACGGGCTTCTCATTGCAGTGGCTTCTCTTGTTGCGGAGCATGGGCTCTAGGCGCACAGGCTTCAGTAGTTGTGGCACACGGGCTCTAGAGCGCAGGCTCGGTAGTTGCGGCGCATGGGTTTAGTTGCTGCGCGGCATGTGGGATCTTCCCGGACCAGGGCTCGAACCCGTGTACCCTGCATTGGCAGGCGGATTCTTAACAGCTGCGCAACCAGGGAAGCCCAGCATTGTGTTTTAAATGGTTGTTTAAACCCTTAAAGTCTGCTCGGTGGTAGTGGAAACCAACAACTATTTCTGACTGCCTCAAAGTCAAGCTTGCACAAAGGAACCCACTGTGGTGAAATCAGGTCAATTCAGGGAGGGATTTCAAAGACGAACCTTAGATGTTGGAAGGGCAGGAAGGAGGCAGCTCCAGAGATAGCCCCTCTGTTCTTGCCCCCTCACGTTCCCCCTCAGACTCAGTTTCTCTCTGTCTCCCTTGTAGCTTTGCTATGCGTGGTGCAGGTAACAGCTGCTCTCTTCCCAAATCTTCAGCGCCCAAATCCTTTCATTTCCAGTGTCCACTATCCACTGGCCAGATGTAGTTGTGTGTATGTGTATATGAGTATAGATAAACCTTATAGATATAAACTATACCCAGTTTATACATAAGACAGTTCCAAATTCCATGAAATAACACTCTAGGTATCTCAACACAACTTTCCAACCAGAATACCATTCATAGGTCACATGGATCAGTCCAATCAGTGGCCAAGGAGGGCCACTAACATAAAACAAGGCACTCGTTTTACGGGACAGTCAGGCGTGTGGGCAGAAGTGTGTCCAGAGGAAGATGGAGGATGCTGGACCCCTGAGCCATGTGTAGCCCTGACTGCTGAGGTCTGATAACATGAGCAAACACAGTGAGGACAAGATCATTATAGGACTTTCATTCTCTTCCAATTTCTGTTCTATCAATAATGAGTCAAGAAAAGATACGTCTTTCTAGTTGGAAGACACAATTTAAGGTTCTGCTCTGAAGACGTTGGTGGGAAAGTGGGACTATTTAGAAAAGAGTTCTTCGAGTGCCTTCCTTTTTAAAATAAGCATTTTTATTAAGCCAGAGCTGGCTATGCTTCTGAAGGTAAGGTAGGGATAGAGCAGTAATTCCTGACAATATATTACTCAGCCATAAAAGAATAAGGAAATTCTGCCATTTGCAACAACATGGATGGACCTCGAGGGCAGTATGCTAAGTGAAATAAGTCAGACAGAGAAAGACAAATCCTGTGTGATGTCACTTGCATGTGGAATCTAAAAAAGCCAAACTCACAGATACGGAGACCAGAAGTAGCTGCCAGGGGGCTGGAGGTGGGGAAATGGGGAGATGCTGGTCAAAGTTACAAAATCCCAGTTATAAGAGGAATAACTTCTGGAGATCTAATGTGCAGCATGGTGACTCTAGTTAGCAATACTCTATTAAATACTTGAAAGTTGCTGGGAGAGTAGACCTTAAATGTTCTCATCACAGAAAATTATGTGAGGTGATGGAGGTGTTGACTAAGTTTACTGTGGTAATCATTTCACAATATACATGTGTATCAAATCATGACGTTGTATATGTTAAACTTAACGCAATGTTATATGTCAGTCAATAAATCTGGGGAAAAAATAATTCCCAGTGATAAAAGAAACAAACCTTAGGCGCTGCGAGAGTTCACATGTCAGGACTGAGGTGCAGTGTGACAGCAGAGCCAGGGGCCCTAAGCTCTGACCAGAATCCTTGCCCAATGCTGAGCTGTCATTTGTCACTAAGCCCCGGCCTCTCACACTGACAGCGGACTCTGCTCTTGAGAGTCAATTCCTGCTGTAAATAAATCCACTTGTGGCGGCCACCAGGGGAGGGGCAACAGCAGTGATCACTGACAGTCCTCTTACCGGAAGACAAGAATGTGGGTTTGACCCACAGTAAAGAGAGAGCCTCACCTCACGTGGGTTATAGGTAACATCTGGGCAAATAACTACCATTTGTTGAAGCCACCTGCAAAGTTATATACATACATATATATATATATATATATATATAATCCCATTTAATCATCACAGCAAATCCAAAGTGACTATTGTTATCTTTACAGTAGAGAGAATAGGGTCAGTGAAATTAATGAACTTCTGCAAGCTCACAAAACTAGCGTGTTGGTTTTACACCCAAGGCCCAAGGTTTGCGTTCCTGCCCACTATTATAATGACTTTGTGGATTGTGGTCATATTTATATCCACTCTGTTTTGCTTCCTCTAAAGTGTTCTGTTTTGGGCTATAGCAAAATTATGTACACTAGAGTAGAACTGATGCGGGTGGAATAAATCAATGATGCGAATATTTTTTTAAAACCCCAAACCCTCTTATTATAATCAGACTTAGTTTCCCAAATTCATTAGTGAGCCCTAAAACTTTGCATTAGACACTTTATATCCTAAGCATACAGTCTGTTGGCCCTATGTCCCCAAAGGGATTCCTTTCTGTGAATAAGATGATGTTGGTTTTCCTTTTTTCGCACCTAGAGCGAGTGTAGACGCGCAACGTCAGAAGGATGAGCAGCCCCGCTGACGGCAGCTCATGGGCCCTTGTCTGTGATTGTATCCACTGGGTGAATGCTGCAGGGCCCTATACCTCTGTGTCAGTGACTGTATATTCATTACGGCATTTATGATAAATAATGAAACAGCCCCCATGGCATGGTTGAGAGATCTTTAAAGTCGAGCAAATACAAACTCAGCAGTTATCTGACGCTTCATATCTGCGCATCCGTGGCTGGTGCGGATGGTGAGCAGATGTCCACGGGATAGAGGACATCTTCCAGGAGGGGCAGATGGTGGCCTCTGTTCTCCAAGAGCACTTCAGTCAGTCAGGGCCCTGTCAACCTGTGCATCTGTCTCCTGGTCAGACGGAACAAAGCCGCTATAGCAGAACATCTGGGCTAGTTATTTGAAGAACAGAGGACCTGCCCACCTTCCCCACACTTGTTTGCATCAAGAGTGTTCATGAAAGCTTATTCAGCACCAGCATGATACTTAGGAAGTCACAAAATGACTGGTTTTTAAATCAGTTTTATTGAGTCAGTATCATTTAGGACCTGCAGTAAAATTCACCTTTTCTAGGACTGCGGTTCTGTGAATTCTAACACATGCGTGTCGTCATGTAACCACCACCATAATCAAGACAGCATTTCCATCTTTGCAAAAGTCCCCCCTTGCTCCTTTGTAGAAAACTGCCCACCCCCCCACCAGCCCCTGCCACCTGCAGATCTGTCCTGTGTCCCTAGAGCTTTGCCTTTTCCACCGTGGATGGAACCATACAGTGTGCAGCTATTTGAGTCTGGGCTCTTAGCACAGTGTTCGTTTTTGCACGTATCAGTAGTTTGTTCCTTTTTATTGCTGCGTAGTATTCTTTTGCCTGGATATAGTTTGTTTATCCATTCACCAGTTGAGTGACATTCGGGTTATTTTCAGTTTGGGGTAATTGTGAATAAAGCTGCTATGAATCTTCACATCCAGGATTTTGTGTGGATATAGTTTTCATTTCTCTTGAGTAAATAGCTAGGAGTGGGATCGTTGGACTCTCTGGTAAGTGTGTGTTTGCAATATGGCAATGTATGAGAGTCAGTTACCCACCCTCCCTCCTCGCCAGCACTTGGTATTGTCCACAACCTGGCTCTAAACACAGTTTCAAATATTTACTAATGATGAGCGGACTTTGTATTGTTTTGTTTCCTAAAAGCAAGGCTTCTGAGGACTTTAGATCTATCCGCAGAAGTTAATAATGAGGTAAATTATTCTGGGTAATTGCACTCTTAAATTATGGCTTTTTCCCTCTTATTATGTAATTAAAACTTTTGCAACCAACATCCTTGATACCCATGCAGTAAGTAGTCTAGCAATTACTCCTGTGTTCAAGGGGTATTTTTTTTTTTTTTTTTTTGCGGTACACGGGGCTCTCACTGTTGTGGCCTCTCCCGTTGCGGAGCACAGGCTCCTGACGCGCAGGCTCAGCGGCCATGGCTCACGGGCCTAGCCGTTCCGTGGCACGTGGGATCTTCCCAGACCAGGGCACAAACCCGTGTCCCCTGCATCGGCAGGCAGACTCTCAACCACTGCGCCACCAGGGAAGCCCCCAAGGGGTATTTTTAAACATTCAAAATGAGGTTATACTTTCATTAAAAGGAAGCTTTCAACTTCCTTAATGCTGTTTTGAAAAGAATGTGAAGATTCCTGTGCTCTGGGGAAAACTGAAACCATAATAAGAACATTGGTAACCTTGGACTGTTCTCATTTCTCTTGTAGGAAATGGCTTTTTTTTTTTAAAGCTAGCTGTCTATATGATACATGTGGATTATCTGCTTCCAGAATTCTGCACAACCAATTTAGAATACATACTGAGTTGTCCCCAATTTGCCTCTAATTCCCCTCATTGCCCAACTGATTTTTTCCTAGTCAATCCAGGCATGCTACAAACAAATTTTAAATAATCAGCATTAGTGCAAAGGGAACATAATTAGAGAATCAACACTTGGTAATCAAAATAATTATGTAAACCAATATTAAGACAGAGACTCACAGCTTGAAGCAGTCACCATCTTTGGAGCATGGATTGGGCAGTTCTTGGTTACCCAGGGAGATTGAGAGTAATGTGCCGTTGTGTCGGCCACAGGATGACAGGGAAGCACGTGGAGAGCCACCTGGGCGGGACTCTCCCTTCCCCCTTGGCCACAATTCACAAGCCAAGCGAGCATTATTTGTAAAATCAGCACTTTACAAATAAAACATGGAGCCTTCTGTGACGATTTTAACTAATTGTCACTGGTAGAACTGTCGAGTGTTTGAATTACTAGGTAGGCAAGGGGCTCCTGGTTTAGTCTCGCAAGAACGGCCTCCAGATGGGCCCGTTCTCTTCAGGCCTGAAGGGCTGACCCGCGAATTGTCAGTCAGGTTCTGCCTGTGAACTACTGAAGCCCCACAGAAGCTGAAAGAGAGAAGATGGAAGTTTCACAAGTGGCTAGAGTGCTCACCATATCCTTCAGAATTCCAGCAAAATTGTTTCCTCAGTGATTGATCCCAAATAAGAGAGGGAGATGTGAGGAGAGGTTGGCACTAACGTTGATTAAGCAACTACTATGTGCTAATTTGTGCTAGAGTCTGTTTCATGAATTTTCAAATTTACTTCTATCAACCACTCACGAGGGAAGTGTTATCTCCCATAACTACATATAGCTGGAGAAATTGAGTCTCAGCGGGGTTAGTTAACTTGCTCATGTTGCTAATTAAGTGACAAAACTCAGTCCCACCAAATCCGACTCTAGAACTTGTTCGTTTCCCACCACCCCACAACTGCCTCCCCGAAGACCTGACAGCATCCCTTCAAAAACCTGCCTTCACTTGGTGTCCCAGGAATATGCAGGATGCCCAGTTAACTTTTCAGATAAACAAATACATTTTCAGTATTTGGATGTCCCAAATATTGCATGAAGCATGAAGATTCTAAAAATTATTCCGTGTTTATCCAAAATGCAAATGTAACTAGGCATCCTCCATTTCTATTTGCTAAATATAGCAACCCTGGCTCTCAATGATGCTTTCAGGCCATAATGGAGATGCCAGTAGTCTGCAGGTCACTCTTCACTGTAAAAACATTTTTTCCCGTTGTGTATTTTGGGTGGTGGAGTGAGAAGGATGGGCTGTAAGGGAGAGCTCCATCACATGTGTGAAAATAATAAGCGTTTCCCTCTTTAAGGATCACAGAACTATGATTGGGCTGGAAAACGCCGGGTTGGATTTCCATGATCCCCACGTGCCTAGTTTAGAGCTTTGCAAAGTTTGTTTTTGTGGAGTCCTAGCCCATGAGCGATTTGTGGAAAAATAACTTCGGGAAATGCTGCATACGGGACCCCCTGGGAGAGTCCTGGGGCACATTAGATCATTGAAGGTCCTGAGAAATCCTATAGGAAAGACTGCTATTAACTTTCTGAAGCTGAGAGCTTCTCAGTCTCTCCGAAGACAACAGTTGGAGCCCCTGCCTGTGGGATGACTGGAAACCCAATCCTTCCTCAGGTCCCCTCTGAGAGTGTTTCTGAGAATCTGCAAGGAATATGTATACGTATACCTTTTTATTTTGAGGGTCTCAGAATGGAGGTGAGCCACTAGTACTCTGTTGCTAACACCGAGCTTACACAGTCTATAAATCCTTAGAGGTGTCAGCTCTCTGGGCTGGGCTGTCTCCACCTACACGTCACCTCTTTCCACCTTGTCACTTGCTTGCTCAGGCAGCTGGGCTCTGCTATATTGATTTGTCCTGTGTGTAGACACTAGCCTGCTCCTTTATTCCCCTTTTCCAGCACAGAAAAGACAGTCAGCCTTGGAAACCAAACAACTCCCAGAGCCAGTAGTTCGGTCGCCTCACAGTGTTCCCCATCAGTGGAGTGCTGGTAGATAGTTCACAACTGGATGGAGGGGGCTGATTTCTCATCTTTGCACTTCCCATGGTGTACATCCCACCATGGCCAATTTCAAGCTGCCAACTGTGATGTCATTGAATGGAAGTTGGGAAGAGATGTATGGTAGCACACCCTATATAACCTGATACATTATTTCCACCAACTGACACATTAGACTTCGAGAATACAGATAATAGAAAAAGTAGTAAAATAATTATGAAGTGATGAGCTCGAGTATTTATTAACTTTGTTTCTAATATAATTTATTTAGTTACACATTTACATAATTTAATTTTTAATGAAGGCCATGTTTATCAATTAGCTTACAAAATTCCTGAGAAGCTTACAATCATCTACTGCAAGTCCACACAGCCGGCTCCGGCACACACACTACTGCCTCTTCAAGGTGACGTCCTCCTTAGCCTTCAGCCTGGCTCCATTTTGCATGGCCTGTAATTCCCACCACCCACCCCTTCCACTTCTCCCACCTCCACCCCAAGCAAAGGAATGCTCTTGAAACCATCTTTGCCCTACCCAGAACCCAGGCTCAACTGCTGCCCCCAGAAACAATCTGCAGAGTAGTGATGACAGATTTTTATATTACCTAGAGGTCCTTTTATCTTGAGCTACCCTATTTCAGAACAGGATATTTGCTCTACTTTCCACAAACAATCAGTGTATTTTTCCCAAAGCAAAAGAATCGTCTGCCTCCAAAGATGACTTCTAGCCTCTAGCAGGGAGTCAGCATAATGGAGAACCATTGAAGCTTTGGAATTTGGGGGTCACTTTTCCCCCCAGGATATCAAGGACTTCAGGATCCAGTCTTAGATGGGGCCCCAGGTCTCTCACTTAGGGATCCCTGTCCTCAGAAACTATGGAAAAAGGCTTTTCCCATATAGGAGGCCCATGGGGATGTTGTAAGTTGAATTGGGTTCCCCCCAAATATGTTGAAGTCCTAACACCTGGCACCTATAAATGTGACCTTATTTGAGGAGTGGGAGGTTCCTGTCCCCGTCTTTTTTTTTTTTTTTTTTTTTGCGGTACGCGGGCCTCTCACCATTGTGCCCTCTCCCGTTGCGGAGCACAGGCTCTGGACGCGCAGGCCCAGCGGCCATGGCTCACGGGCCCAGCCGCTCTGCTGCATGTGGGATCTTCCCGGACCGGGGCACGAACCCGCATCCCCCGCATCGGCAGGCGGACTCTCAACCACTGCGACACCAGGGAAGCCCCCTGCCTCCTGTCTTACCACTGTGGACTGCATTGCTCCAAAGAATGTAGAAGCCCCCCCAGGACTAAACAGATCCCTCTACATAATTAACCCCTGGGTGGTTCTGGCCTGATCTTAACTTATCCTTGATTTGTAACCCATGCAAATGGGAATTCACCTCTACTCCAAAGGTTTGTCATTAGCTGTGGACAGCCCTCTTCCTCCCCGCCCCCGCATTGCCTCCCAAATAAATCACTTCCCAGAAGGGGCCTCAGAGTTCTGGAAGTCTCAGGATTTAAAATAGTTGACCTTGGAAAATCTTAATTCAGTTGATTTTTTTTTCATAGCAGATGTTATATAAATATTTTATTATTAAAGATATTCTCAATTTGCATAAATGTTTATACCATGTTAAAGGAGATGAGAAGAGAAATGATATAATTACTGCAAACTAATTTTACTAATTATTCAGAGTGTGACATAATCAGTGGTTTCAAAAGAGCAGAGAGAGAGAATTTCCTGGCAGTCCAGTGATTAAGACTCCACGCTTTCCTTCAATGCCTGGTGGGGGAACTAAGATCCCACAGCAGTGTGGCCGAAAGCACAAGAAGAGTGGAGAGAGGCCCTGAGTGCCGAGTGCTGAGGATTCGGGGTGCATGGGGGACCGAGCACTGGGTGTGTGAGGTGGACGAACAGCCAGGGTCCTTCACTGGCGAACTCAGGAGCCAGTGGTGTGGCTAAGCCTTTCCTGGTACCAGCTCCCAGGCCTGAAGTGGCCCCCTGCCCCCAGTCTGGGTGGCCAGGCCCAGCACCCCTGGAGTTCTAGGAGGACATGGAACTCCTGAGCCGGCCTAATAAGCTCAGAGGATGTCGTTGACCAGAAGCCACCGGTTCTTTCCATATATTGCATTTGATTATTATGTCTCAAGTCCTTTTTATTCTATTTATCCTATTATAGACTTTTTTTTAAATAGTGCCATTGATTTGTTTGGAAATGAGTCGTTTAGCCTGTAGAATGTTGTACATCCTGGGCTTATCTGATTCCTTCCTCGGGCTGTCATTTAACTAGTTCCTCCTACTGTTTCTCCTGTAAAATAATATTTACAACTAGCGTCACGATTAGATTCAGGTTTAATTATTTTAGGCAATGCCTGGGTGGTGGCATGTCCCACTTATTGCGTCTTGTCATGAGATATGTTGTGTCTGACAGTCACGTTCTTCTGATGCCTGTGTTCTAGATGGAGAAGCAGATTCAGCTGGTCTGATGATCGCTCCGTTAGAAAGACTCTTATTTTTTTTTAATGGGAATGTTTTATTGTCTTTTCATTCTAGTCAGCAACAAATATTCTAAAGGAGGTAAATACCTCAGAGAAAGAGGAATCTGTATAAGGCAACTCTAAGTAGTCTGTGGTCATTTTTTTCTTTTGTATTTATTATTTTTTTATTGAAGTATAGTTGACGTACAATATCATATAAGTTACACGTGTACAATATAGTGATTCACAATTCTTAAAGCTTATGCTCCATTTATAGTTATTATAAAATATTGGCTATATTCCTCGTGTTGTACAACATATCCTTGTAGCTTATTTTATACCTAATAGTTTGTACCTCTTACTTCCCCACCCATGTATTGCCTCTTCCCCCTTTCCTCTTCCCACTGGTAACCACTCGTTTGTTCTCTGTATCTGTGAGTCTGCTTCTTTTTTGTTATATTTGTTGTATCTTTTAGATTCCACATATAAGTGATATCATACAGTATTTGTCTTTCTCTGACTCACTTCACTTAGCATAATGCCCTCCAAGTCCATCCATGTTGCTGCAAATAGCAAAATTTCATTCTTTTTTATGGCTGAGTAGTATTCCACTATATATATATCTCTCTCCACATCTTCTTTATCCATACATCTGTCCATGGACACTTAAGTTGCTTCCATATCTTGGCAATTGTAAATAATGCTGCTATGAACATTGAGGTGCATGTATCTTTTCGAATTAGTGGTTTTGTTTTTTAGAAAGCCTTTATCTTTACGACGTTCTTTCCTAGAAGTGTCATCTCCTGCCCTCAAAGGCTCACCTGCTGGTTGCAGCATCCACCAGTGAGTGCCGCTTAGTTCTATTATTTCAAAGTGGCAAAATGGCGATTATCAAATTCTATTATCCCCTCTAAAGTTATCGGCTAGAAGTCTTTTGTTAAAACAAAAAGCCTCTCCTCATCAACTCTTGGGCAAGAATCCATTTTAGTGCTATTCTTAAGTGTGTGATATTGCTTGATGAATGTTTACGAAGGTACCTCTAAAGAAAAGCATGATTTAAGCATACACAGCAGCAGAGTTGGGGGAGAACCTGGCCTCTGTGACTGTGTGCTTGATGCCTTTCTCTTCTTCCTTGGACTTTCCAAGGTTTAGTCCTTGGTTAGTGCTTTAAATTGCATTTCCTGCTACATCACTTTGGACCTTGCTATAGCAGTCGTACTATCTGATCTTTGTCTTTAAACTCTATGCCTTGATAGTTTCTCTCCTCTGCCTAAAAGTATACTGTCGTTTTCCCTATTCTGGAAAAAAAAAAATCCTTCTCTTGTGCTCTAGTGCTGAATTCATCAGCCTGGCATGAGGCTTCCTTCTGACCTGAGCCTCCCCGTCTCTCCAGCTTGGCTTCCTTTCGTCTCTTCTTACCCCTTATGTCTTGGCCCAAACGAATCGTATTATCCCCCCAAAATGACCTGTGCATTCTTTCCATCACTCTTTTATGCATACCTTCTTCTGCCAGTAACATTCTTCCCAATGTTTGTCAACCCTACCTGTGCTCAAAGACTTGGTTCAAATGCCATGTGTTCATGAAACCATTCCTGGTGATGCTGCTAGAAGAAAATGATCCTGACCCTGATCGCCCCAGGAAGTGTGTACCTCTTCAGGCTATAATCTACTAAACTTTTGAAAAGGATCAACTAAGTGAAAAAGGGATTCAAAGAGACAGTAACAGACATACACAAAATGTAATGAGATAGAAAATACAGATTAAGGAATAAAGAGGATGTAAGCACACCAACTATTCTGGTGAACAGAGTTGCTGGGCTGTGGATGCATTTCTCAGCTTCCCAATAGCTTGAGAAAATGAGGGAAATGCTTAAATTCTGTGATTTTCATTACTGAAAGAAATCCCCTTCAGTTCTGTGGTGTTCTGGGAAAATTTTCTTGGCCCCAGTTTCTGAAACAGACTTTCCAGTTGGCTTTATATAGGTGGTGTAGTGAAGAACATTTTATAGCAACTGCAGAAGCAAATTTCATATGACCATTTCCTATAGCAACATCAGATAAAAGCTAAGGCAATTAAGGATAATCTTCTGATGGGCTAATCTAATATACTTCAAATATCGAGGCTTCTGGTGTTCTAATCTGATCGAAGGATAAAACTCAGAATACTTAAAGGAATAAATGGAATGTACAAGCTGTATAGACAATCAGCTCTAGCTCTGTTTATCACATTACCAATCCAGTGATATGAGCTGAGTGAATGCTAGTTTAAATTGAACCTATTGGTGAGAATCTAGAGTGCTTGTCTCCTGTATTGCTGCATGAGGGTAGATGCATATAATTTGGAAACCAAGTAAGTAGATGGTAGGGTTGATTACCCTCTAAGGGAGTTGAGAAGTTCATCTCTGTTTTCACTCAGATGGAAGGTCATTCTGCCTGTAATTAGCTATCCAGAAAGCCAGCAGTCCCCTAAAAAGGCAGTTTTTATTGGCTCCTGAAATTGAACACAAGGATCTCTAGAAAAAAAACATTTTAGGGCCTGGAAATTTTTCCGAATTAAAAAAAAATTCCCACAATAATTTAAGACCTCGGTGATGTTCTTGTAGAACAACTGGTCCTCTGCAGTTTGGCTTCTGTCTGCCTCAATGGGACTGGCCCCATGCAAGCTTTCTTTAAAGAATTATTACGTACCATCCAATTATTCAACATTGGATTTTGGAGAATATCTGACAAAGATGATGATTTGCTTGCTTTAATTTATAAAAAAAATTTATTCTGAAAGATTTCAAAATACACAAAAGTAGAGATAATGTAACAAACCCCAGCTTCAACAATTATATATATATATTTTTTAATTTGCTTGTTTTTAATTATAACAGTACTAAGCACACATAATAAAAAAAATCAAAGAATGCCAAAAGACATTAAATTCAAAGTCCCTTCTACCTTCTACCCCAAGATAACCACTTTTACAGTTTCTTGAGTACCCTTTCAGAAATGTTCTGTGTATATATGTGTGTACACTTGTCCTTTTTTAAAAGTGTGATCATAGTGGGGTTTATTTTAGAGTTTTTATTTTTTCCTCTTTTTTGGCCATGCCCTCGAGGCTTGTGGGATCTTAGTTCCTGACCAAGGATTGAACCCTGGCCCTTGACTGTGAAAGCACAGAGTCCTAATCACTGGACCACTAGGAAATTCCCATGATCATAGTCCCTCATAGTGTTTTTTTTTCTTTTATGCATAAGAAAGGTGTTTTTCACCTTTCTTATGCATAAAAAGGTGTTTTTCACCTTTTTAAACTAATAATACACCTTGGAGAGAAAGCCATATCTTCATGTATAAATGCACTTCATTCTTTTATTAATAACACTCTTATGTACTCCTAACTATGTACCTGCAATTGCTCATCTTTCTTTACATATTCTTTACTGTTCATTCTCACAACAGCTCTACAAGGTAGGAACTATCATCCCATTTTATAGATGGGGAAACTGGGTGGGGAGGTAAAGTAACTCACCTGAAGTTACACAGCTGGTGAGCGTCAGAATCTTGTTCTTAGCCGCCACACTAGCCTGCCTCTGTGTAACACAATGTTGTACATCTGTGTGGTATTCCATTGTGTGGACCTACTCTGCTTTACTCCTGTGGGTGGATGTTTAGGTTGCTTCCAATTGTTCTTGCCATCATAAACAATACTGCTGTGACTTCCATTTAAACACAGATATTTGAACTTGTATTTATTGCCTCTCCCCACTGAAACCCACCAATGTGACAATAAAAGTGTACACACACATACACACACACACACGGACAAAGATAACAGGGAAAACAGATGAAAGCGCCAACATTTGGAAGCTGAAAAGCATATGACTGGATGCAGATGGCAGTTGACTGAGAGCAGATCAGAAAAAGTTGAAACCTTCACTGGTAGAGGGTGAAACCAAGAAGCAGGTCTGTTGGTGTTTGAGAATCCCAGAAATGCTCAGGCACCGGGAGCCTCTGAAAGAAAGGGTGCAGGTGGGGCTGGGTTTAAAATGTTTGAGATGATAACACTTTAAAATGTTAATAAAGCAGAATAAACAGCCCTCCAAATCTATGGGTTCTGTATCCACGGAGTCAGTCAACCTCAGATGGAAACTATTCAGGGGAAAATATTCCAGAAAGTTCCCAAAAGCAAAACTTGAATTTGCTGGGAATTCCCTGGCAGTCCAGTGGTTAGGACTCCGTGCTCTCACTGCCGAGGGCCTGGATTTGATCCCTGGGCGGGGAACTAAGATCTCATAAGTTGCTTTGCGTGGCTAAAAAAAAAAAAAAAAGTCACCACAGAATTTGCTATGCACCAGCAACTATTTACATAGCATTTACATTGTATTAGGTATCGTAAGTAATCTAGAGATGATTTAAACTATACAGGAAAATATGTGTTGGTTACATGCAAATACTATGCCATTTTATATGAAGGACTTGAGAATCCAAGGATTTTGGTATCTCTGGGGGTCCTGGAACCAGTCCCCCAGGGATTCTGAGGGATGACTGTATTGTCATGTCTTTAAGGAAGGATTTCTAAAAGAAGACACAAAAGGCACTAATCATTTAAAAAAAAAAAAAAGCTTGTAAATTCAACTACACAAAGAATTTCTCTTCATCAAAAGACATAGGGGTTTCCCTGGTGGCACAGTAGTTAAGAATCCGCCTGCCAGTGCAGGAGACACAGGTTTGAGCCCTGGTCCAGGAAGATCCCACATGCCGCAGAGCAACTAGCCCGTGCACCACAACTACTGAGCCTGCACTCTAGAGCCCACGTGCCACAGCTACTGAAGCCCGCGTGCCTAGAGCCCGTGCTCTGCAACAAGAGAAGCCACCGCAATGAGAAGCCTGTGCACCGCAACGAAGAGTAGCCCCCATTCGCCCCAACTAGAGAAAGCCCGTGCACAGCAGCAAAGACCTAACGCAGTCAAGAATAAATAAATAATTTTTTAAAAAAATTAAAAAAAAAAAGACATCGTAAAGAACACAAATGAAAACCAGAGTGGGAAAAAATATTTGAAATATGTGTAACTTACAAAGGACTAGTATTCAGAATATGTAAAGGATTCCTGGCAATAAGAAAACAAACATTTAAAAAATAAACGTAAGACTTAGGTATTTCCCAAAAGAGAAAATCCAAATAGTTGATAAACGTGTGAAAAGCTACCCAATGTCATTTTTCATCAAGAAAATGCAGAGTAAAGCTACAATGAGAGATCATTACATACCCAACAGATTGGCAAATTTTGAGCATTTCTAACAATAACAATGGTTGATGAGGAAACAAAGACACAGGCACTTTTTACACTGCTGGTGGGAATGAGAGTCAGGAACCGCCACCAAGGAGAACAGTCTGGTGTTATGACAAAGCTCAAGGTACGCATCCCCCACGACCCAGAATTCACTACCAGCTGTACATCCTAGAGAAACCTTTGCAGACATGCAACGGGACACGCGAACAGAGAGGGTCGGAGCGTCATTCCTCAAAATAGCCCCAAAGTGGAAACAACCCAAATGTCCATTAACAATAGAATAGATAAGTTCTGGCATAGTCCTTCAGTGGGATACTGTGTGACAGTGAGAATGAATATAAAATTCATACAATAATATGGATGTACTATATAAAGAATAGATAATAGGGACCTACTGTGTAGTACAGGGAACTCTACTCAGTATTCTATAATGGGCTATATAGGAAAAGAATCTAAAAAAGAGTTGATATACATATATGTATAACTGATTCACTTTGCTGTACCTCTGAAACTAACACAACATTGTAAATCAACTATTCACCAAAGAAACTTTTTAAAAATAATAATAATATGGGGCTTCCCTGGTGGCGCAGTGGTTGGGAGTCCGCCTGCCGATGCAGGGGACGTGGGTTCATGCCCCGGTCCGAGAGGATCCCGCGTGCTGCGGAGCGGCTGGGCCCGTGGGCCGTGGCCGCTGGGCCTGCGCGTCCGGAGCCTGTGCTCCGCGGCGGGAGAGGCCGCGGCGGTGAGAGACCCACGTACCGCAAAAATAATAATATGGATGAACTGCATAAAAATGTTGAAAAAAAGCAAGACACCCAAAAATGCAATATGATGCCACTTATAAATCTTTTGAAACATCTGGTAAGAGCTGAAAAATATTCTGATTACTTTATTTTATCTAGTTGAGCAAAACAGAGTCTAGAAGTCCCTCAGGGAAATACATGGAGCCCAAGCTCCAAGCTGTGTCCCATGGACATTTCCCAGCATTTCTGTGAATCCCCGATCTCAAGAGGTCTCCTGGCCCTCTGCGTCCAGGCTGGTTCATGCTAATCTGGCCGCCTGCCAGAGCTCTTCTCATGTCTCTGCTGCACCACCCTAGGCAAGAGCCCAGCGGGCTTTTATTGCCCATCCCTCTCCCCAATGGTGCATGTGTGTGGCGCGCACCGGCACAGCGGACCTGCTGACATGTCGTTGGGTGGGCAGGAGGGTGGACGGGGCCCTGGGCTTAGACTTGGGGTCCTGGCACCATCACCTAAAGGCTTTGTGATCCTGAGCAAGTCACTTAACCCTTTTGCACTTGCACTGTCACCCCCAAAACAAGCATATTAACAGAACCCACTTCATACTGGCTCTCGTGAGAAATAAATGAGGTGAACCACATAGGGTGCCTGGCACAGCCTATGTGCCCAATAAATATTCAGTATTATCAGCCCCTGCAGAAGTACAAATAACGTAAAGGAATGTTATCCGGGCCGCCAATGCTGGGGATTTCTCGCGGCACGGACTTCTCTGCAGCCTCTGTTATCTTTCTTGTCATGTCCGTGGCCACTCCCACTCCCAGCCAAGTCTTTCCCGAGGCTGTGCTTTTCCAGTTCTGGACTTGCTTCACCCCTAGCCTCCGTCTCAGTTCTGTTATTTCTGAGAGCAGTGCAGTCCCCTCCTCAGCCCCTGGCCTGCCTCGGCACAGCCCAAGGTACCCATGTGCCCCTCTAAGCGCAAGGCCATCCTCTCCGGGTGACGACCAACAGGTGAGGCTGAGACGCTTCAGTCTCCCTGGCTCTCCGCCCCCCACTGCCCATCCCTCTACGTGGACTGAGCAGGAGGGAATTTATTTTCCCACGGAAATGAACGATGCCACTGCCCTTCTAATGGAGAGTCACCTCAGGTCTTAAATAACAAAATTTCCATTCTCGCTTATAAGTGAGCCGGTCCAGGTCCCTGTTGGATTTGCTTCCGCTGTCCTCTCAGCTAAACAGTTCCCGGCGGGGTGGTGAGACTTTGCTCCTTCTGCTACTGTATTTGCAGCTCTCGTCCCTCCGTCGCTGGGTGGCGGCAGTCTGTGGAGTCCAAGACTGGTCAGGCCTGAACCTGAACCTGAAGGTACACCTCCTCTTTCTCAGGAGGGCAATTAAACTGGGGGAGCGACAGAGGGTTCTTGTACAGGAGCCTGGGAGCTCTGGTCTGGCCCACTTGGTACTGAGATTAAAGTGGCCAAACCACAAGGCATGTCTCTGCATGTTGCTTTTTGGATTTTTTCCCCTGTAAGCTAGAAAAGAAAAGGACCTCAAGCCTTGGAGATAAGAAAATTCATTTTGTAAAATGCAGGCCTCTGGGAGCAGGTAATCATAACGTAGGAAGGCTGACCCGTCAGGGCGTTTGCTTTAGAAGCAACCATGCCCCGTCTCCAAGCAGGTGTGAATTGGTTCCACATTCAGGAGCAAAACATGTCCTATTACTACATTTTTTTCTAAATCAAATTAAACGTGACCCTGAGCCTCCACTTGACAAGGGTAGTGAGAAATTCACTACCAGCCAGGTTATGGGGTGCCTCTCTGCCTACCTGGGGGACTGTGAGTCTGTCCAGAAAATGTGGGGAGAGGCCTTTGGTTTCTCGTCCATCCTTGACGGTGCTCTGGGTCCTCACAGGCTTACTGTCCCAGCTCCTGTGGCCCTCAAACGTGGGCTGCCGCGTTCTTACTGAGCGGAGCTTGCACACAGATGTCTTTAGTCTCGTGGTTTAGGGACTGGCCTTCTGGTTATCCCACTGGAATATCCCACTGGGTGCTGTCTAGGAAGGGGGTGGGGGGAGAAGTGCACCCCACTTGGGCTTGGAAAATCTAACCCCTCTCTCGGGGGTCACGCTGGTGGTTCCTCACTTCCTCAGCCCCCTCAACCCCTTGGTCAGCTGAGTAATGGTCTCCTAAGATGTCCATATTCTAATTCCAACCTGGGAGCTCCTCCATGGGTGTCCATTTCTGGCTCCCATAGCCAGGGGGTGGGATGAGCCCTTTTACTCCCCAGGGCGACTCCTTAGAGATGTCTGGAGCTGACCCTTGTTCTAGTCCTCAGCACTGAGTTCAGAAACATCCCTGGACCAGGCTGTGCTAGCCTGAATCTGAGGATGCTGAGTGCACTGTGTACTGTAGCCTGTATAACTCTGAGACGGATCAGGTAAGATAGTTTCCGGCATATACGCAAATTAGGCTACATCATGCCTGCTTTAACCATATATAAATGGTTAGGTTTCCAGAGGTGTTGTGTGACCCTCATTCTCTCAGACCAAATGTGCACACCTTTCCCTGATGAGGACTTAATAATCTAAATCTGGGCTGTGGCCATTTACATCTAAATGATTTAAAATTAAATCAAATTTAAAATTCATTTGCTCGGTGGCACTAGCCACATTTCAAGTGCTCAACAACCATATGTGGCTGGTGGCTACCATATTCGACAACACAGGTTCGGAACATTTCCATCATCTCAAAGTTCTGCAGGACAGCTCTGATCTAGATGCTTGTACCTCCGTCTTTGATAGTATTTCTGATTTTCCACAGGTCCCCTAGCTGATCTGACCTCCTTCTTGATCCTTTAGAGATGAAATCCTGTTGATGTCATACAAACCATCTCTGAATCTGCTCTTGTCAGAAGTTTGTGAGCCTGTGATAACATTTGTCATAACGACGTAGACCATCATGCTTCATTTCTTAAGTGCTGGCATTTCTGACATTTTTGCTGATGTTATATTTTATGCATAACATTTCCTTTCTCAGTCACAGTGATGAATGAAAAATTGTCAAAATTTGGAGAAAAATGTACAAAAACTAAAGAGAGCCATTAGAGAGATGCATTAGCTCGAGGTGTGGGTACTGGCGACTTCTGCTGGCCATTAGGCAGACATGGATATGAATTTGGTTATTAATGAGGGTATCATTTATGATAAAGGAGTTGTGACAGCAAGCGTTACAAGTAATCATAATATGCCAGTGTTGACTAGACGCACCGTGATCGCTACAGCCAACATAACTGATTTCAATGTCTTCATAGCTGGATATTCAAATAAATTGGTAGTTAATGAAGCCATGCCCATTGAAGATTTCAGTCTAGAGTGAAAAATCCATAGTCCTACTAGAAGGGGATCACAGTGAGGATTTCTTTCCCTTTTCTACCTATGCTGGAGGACTCCTATCAAAGCATCTCAGACTATAGAAATTGCCTTCTCCAAGTGATTTTCAGGGGGGCAAAACCTGTTCTCCTAAAACACTACTTTTAACTATTCAATTAAATCCTCCTTGAAATGTATTTTTGTTAGTCAAATAGTGGCATCATTACTGCCCAGGCAATTCCCCGAGGATCCCCATTAAGGATATTTCTGGGAGTCTTTTTCCTGAAGAGGTAACTCTTTAAAAGTTATGCTCAGACACCTAGAATTTCCCTGAAAGATTACAGGAGAATACTCCTGGCAGGGGTTTGACATCACAGCCCATGCTAGCCGGGCTAATAGTTAGTACCCATCATCTTATGCAGGAAGTGCTAGCATACTGTATGAATTTAAATTGAAATTCAGAAATACGGCTGGTGTAGTAATAAAAATATTTTGGCAGAAGCAATGTGGAGCCCTTGACAATTACAGCTGAGAAAATATAGTGAGATGGCTGGAACATCAATTACAAAATAACCTTCCAACTTGACAGTTTTGGAATTTCATATTTTCCAGGGTTCCAAATGGGAAGACAGACTGCTCTAGTAGTCAGACTTATCTTTCAGTATATTCAGTATATTGAGAAGCCAAAGTTAAGGCAAAAACGTAGTACATACTGGACAGAGAGAAGCGGGCAGACATGGGTGGTGCTGGTTGACTGCCGTAGTAAAGGCAAATTCTTTGGGCCAAAGTTTCCAATCTTTTATGACATATGAGATAGTAGGAGGTTAAAGACATTGGATCAATCGTTTATTCATGCCTTCATTAAATTATTTATATATTCAATTGATTATCTGTGGAAGAATGGGATTTTCTCTCCCCCTTACAGCCTGCCTTCCTTCTGCTCCTATCCCAGTGAGGAGAAGGTTTTGGAAAGACAGCTGAGCTAGGCAGACATGTTAAATATGATAATATATATTTAGTGGTCAATCTTAACAAGAAGGGTTTGTCTTCTTCACGTCTTGCTCTGAGAAACCCAGAAAGTCTTAGGACTTATGCTGAGCAGGGCAGCAGGGTGGGATGGAGCTCTGCCTTCCTGGACAGAGCAGGATGAATGGCCCCCATGACCCTGTGGGCTGCTGCTGGGATGATGCCGGGATCCTGGGGAAGGGGCGGCAAAGGAAGGAGAAAAGGGAGCAGAGAGAGCCGGGACCCTCTCAGGAGCCCAGTGAGGAAGGCTTCCTATGAAGGGACACAGATGGAAAAGGAAAGAAATGTCTGGCCCCATCTTTTGGGCCAGACGGTTCTGTAACCAACACTTGGAAAATTACCGGGAATCATGAAAGAGGAAAGCTAGTGTTCGTGACAAGTATGAATTTATTCAGGACCTCTTCAAACATAGAAAAGGAGTAAGAATAATATAATGAAGGTCTATGTAGCTATCAAACAAGTTCAATAACCAACTACATGTGGCCAATCTTGTTTGTTTTACACTTCAACCCACTTTCCCCCATCCTCAATGCATTATTTTAAAGTAAATTCCAGACAAATATTTCATCTGAAAAATACACCAGTTTGCATCTCTAAAGATAAGACTATTTTTTAAAATTAATGTATTTATTTTTGGCTGCAATGGGTCTTCGTTGCTGCACGCGGGCTTTCTCTAGTTGCATTGAGCGGGGGCTACTCTTCATTGCGGTGTGCATGCTTCTCATGGCGGTGGCTTCTCTTGTTGCAGAGCATGGACTCTAGGCACGCGGGCTTCAGTAGTTGTGGCGCATGGGCTTAGTCGCTCCATGGCATGTGGGATCTTCCTGGACCAAGGCTCGAACCCGTGTCCCCTGCATTGGCAGGCGGATTCCTAACCACTGTACCACCAGGGAAGTCCAAGATAAGACTGTTTTAAACATACCATAATATTATCCCATATAAAAATAATAATTCCTTAATATCATCAAATGTCTCCAGTTCTCTTATGAGCTTTTAACAGTTTGTACAATCCAAGACCCAAACAAGACTCATACATTGCATTGGGTTAGTATGTCTTTTATGGAGATTTTAGTCTCTCTCTTCCTCTTCCCTCTCAAAAAAAAAAAAGAGGGAAAATCGTCTTGCCATCTATTTATTTAAATACACTGCGTCATTTGTCCTATAGATTCTCCTACATTCTGAATTTTTCTGACTATATCCTCGGTGTCATTTAACATGTTTCTCTGTTCTCTGTATTTTTTGTAAAGATACAAAATACCTTTATAAAATTTTTGAAATATTGGCTGGAATTCTTCTTTAAAGAGTAACTTGCCCTTAGCAAATATTTGGTTACCTTAAGGTATCACTTATACAGAAAAGATAAGATACACACTTGATTCTCTCCCCTTATTTACCAGTTTTCAGAAAAATGAGTGGTGCCCTAGCAATCTTCTAAAGCGACCGATAGAAGCTTTTTATGAACTCATGGATTTTAACATAATGTATGTGTTTCATTTTATTAGTTATTATTCTTTTTGATGCTCAAGTTTTCCTATCTTTGGCCAGTGGGAACCACTTCAAACTAGTTTCTGTGCCCTTCAGGCAAAACTCGGTAGTCTTTGATAGCTTCCTTGATTTCTTGTATAAGAAGATCTTCCAGCGTGGCTTATGCATCCCCTGACTCTGAACTGGAATCCACCATTCCCCAAGGAACTTGCTTCTTTTAATTGGGAAATAGTATTTAGAGACCCACATTTAGCACTAGGAATACTCATAGTTACTGGGTTGGTCATTGTTTTTAGACCTTTTTAATGGAATGTCTAGGAAACATTTTTTTTAAATTTATTTTTGGCTGCATTAGGTCTTTGTTGCTGCACGTGGTCTTTCTTTAGCTGCGTCGAGTGGGAGCTACTATTTGTTGCGGTGCGGGGGCTTCTCATTGTGGTGGCTTCTCTTGTTGTGGAGCATGGGCTCTAGGGCGCGTGGGCTTCAGTATTTGTGGCATGCGGGCTTCAGCAGTTGTGGCTCGTGGGCTCCAGAACGCAGGCTCAGTAGATGTGGTGCATGGGCTTAGTTGCTCTGTGGCATGTGGGATCTTCCCGGATCAGGGCTTGAACCCGTGTCCCCTGCATTGGCAGGCAGATTCTTAACCACTGCGCCACCAGGGGAGCCCCTAGGAAACAACTTTTAAAAAGGTACTGTACATTCTGAGTTCATACTGGTATTTGCCATTCAGAATTAGGATTACAGAATTTTTGCTTTGATTTTTCACATTCTTTTATACTGAAAATCTTGCTTCCTAATACCATTAACATAATTCCTTGTTTTAGCCTACAAATATGTTCAAAATATTAGTTCAAAATAACAATACCACATCATTACCGACAATATGGTTACTGAAAATAAAACTTCTTTGCGGGTTTTTTTTTCCGGTTTTTGTTTGTTGATATTTAAGAGATCATATATATGTATGTGTATATATATGCATACATATGTTTGTGTATATATATATATATATATCATAATATAATAATTAGTGTTTTAAAGTCATTTGCAATAATGACTTTCTGTGTGATTAAATTATCAGGTCAACGTACAGTTAGGTTCAGTTGTTTCCCTTTGCTTTTGAGTTTTTTTAAGCTTTTTCCCCATTTTGATTTAATTTTGCTTTTAAATTGTTAAATATATACACAGTTAAATGTCATAACCCTAAAACAAGGTATCTTTAGAAAAGTCTAGTTATCATTCCTGTTCCCACTCTTGCTTCCCTTTCTCTATAATAATATATTTTGGGGGGTTTTGATTTGCCTTCAATTTTTTTATATAAGAAAACATGTATCTGAATATATATGAGTGTATATTTTTTCATTCTTTGGCCTCTTAGAGAAAATATAACCTATTACATACATTTGCTGCACCTCAGCTGCACCGAAAAATACCTCCCAGTCCTTTTCAGTACATAGAGAACTGCTTCATTCTTTTATAGCTACACAGTATTCTAATATGTGATGTGCTTTAGTTTACTCAACTGTTTCCCTATTGATGGACATTCGGGCTATTTCCAGTCTTTTGCTTTTACAAATCGTGTTATAGTGAAAAGCCTTGTGCATATGCATTTCTTGTTTTTGAGAGCAGATCTTTGGAATAGATTCCTACAAGTAGGATTTGCTAAGTCAAAAGGTAAATGCATGTAGGTTTGCCAGCTATTGCCAAATCCTCATCTATAGGAACTGCATCCCTTAGCGTTTCCACCAGCAATGAGTATGTTCTCCCCTTTTGGATTTTTGCCAAAGGGAGTGGCAAAATAATCTATCAGTGAAGCTGAGTTTGTATTTCTTTTTCTGTGATCTGTATACTAAGCATTTAATTCCAAAGAAGCAGGACTCCTTTTGGACAGTAACACCTTTGAGGTTGTCAAAGTAGAAAAATTTGGCTACATTATATGGTATTGAATAAAGAAGTTTTTCCTATAGCTGGGCTTGAATTGCCAAGCTCTCATTCAGAGTAGCTCAGCCACGGGGAGTTTATACAAAAGGAATGGCCAAAATGCACGGAATAAGAAGCCTCAAAGGGCTCTTTTGAGCAGCATGTGCCGTTGGATATCTTTGGAGGCATTTATACCCATCAAGTAATCCATGGGCACTTTTTGAGAAGATTGAACCTGCTCTGGAGTTAGAAGTTCTTGGCACAATAAAGAAAACAATGGTTGATACTGAAGGATTAACCGGGTAAACAACATGGTGCTTTCAGTCAAAACTTTATGAAATTCTTACTCTTAAAACTCCATCTCATCCTGTGTATGCAAAAGAACCCCAGAAGGAATATTCACAGAATATTATCTATATTACCTGTTTGGATTTCAATACTGTATAAATGCTTGCAAGAATACAGATTTGCCTTTCCCTTTCTCTTTGGTTATTTTTGATCAATTTGGCACTCAGTGCTATACCGTGGATCTTTTAAGTGGGGGGCTGACTTTACAGAAAGGGTCAATATCACATGTTTACAAAGGAGCACTCGCTGAGGATTTGTTTCTCTTGCACTTAATTTTACCAAGTTGCCAGTTAGCATGCTACCAATTTACCGAGCATTCAACATTTAGTGATGATCTTCTATGGCGTAGAACTGTGCTAGAAGCTGGGCACATGAAGATGGCTAATGCCTGGTTCCTTCCCTAGAGGAATTTACCATGTGGTCTGACAGACTGACAGGTAAACACATAAGTTAGAAGAACCTCTGACATGGGACCGTTCAGAATGTATGGTAATTGTTTACATATATTTCTGCTGATAGAGTTTACTCTTTCTTAGACACAGCTTTATTGAGTTAAAATTCACATACCATATAATGCACCCATTTGAAGTGTACAGTTCAGGTGTTTTGTGTGTGTCTGCGCATTCACAGAGTTGTGCAATCATCACCACATTGATTTTGGAACGTTTTCATCATCACAAAATGAGGAGAAACTCCTCATTTTCCTCCAACCCACTCCCCAGCCCTAGGCAACCACTAATTTTATGTCTCTACAGGTTTGCCTTTTATGGATATTTCAGACAAGGAAATGAAAATGAAGTCACACAATATGTGGTCTTTTGTGACTGTCTTCTTTCACGTAGCATATGTTCAAGGTTCATCAGTGTTGTAGTATGTGTCAGTACTTCATTCTTTTCTGGGGGGGCAAATAATATTCCACTGATGGATATGCCATATTTTTTGTAGTTGTTTACTGTTCTTTTATTGAGGTGACATTTGTATACAATGAAATGTGCAAATCTTAAATGTGGCTATACCACATTTTGTTTATTAACTTAACAGCTGATGAACATTTAGGTTGTTTCCACTTTTTGGCTACATATAAAGTTGTTAAGAATGTTCACGTGCCAGTTTCTGAGTGGACACTTAGTGAAATTACTGGGTTTAACCTTTTGAGAAACAAGCTCACTTAGGGAAGGAGTGCATCTTCATATTCCCAGTAACAAGAGCAGTAGTAGAAATGTATAGTAAGTTCTCGACTCTGTGCTCAAAATTGGCATCCCATTGACTTTCCTGTGTTTTGGAATTGGGAGGGACCTTTGCTGTCAGAAGGCTTATGCTCTGGGTCAGGTGATCGCCCAGCCCATGGTTGTGATGTGACATTATACAGTTCACAGTTCTCCATCGTGTTTACGTGGTACCGTGAGAACCTTTGCCAAAATCCACATACCTGAGCTCTGTGACTGCCCTGATTTGCTAATCTACTAGTAATCCTATGAAACGGGAAACTGTGGTTAGTTTGACCATGCCTAGAGCTGAAAACTGACCACTTAATGATAGAATCTAATCTTTAGCCTGGAATGAACACTTCCTTGTCCATCCTTCCCAGATTCCACCTTTCCCCTTTTTCTTAAATGATGACATCGTACTTGTCATTGGGATTTGTCTTTTCTCTCTCATCCATCTGGTTCTTCAGACACCACCCTGCACTCACTTCCAGCACCCCCGAACGTGGCTCATCTGAGCTTGGTGGCCAGTCTGCTCTCACTGTCTCATGAACTCAAGATGTTAAAGCTGGAGGGCCCCTCCCTCTCTGGGTTTCACATCTCGAAGCTTATTTTTATTTTGCACTTCCCAGTAGAAAGATCATTTTCCATGATACAGAAACAAAAGCACTATTGAGTAGTTGAGTTGAAGTTCTGAGTAGTTCTGTATGCCTTCACCAGGTATTTACACTGTCCCTCAAGCGGGGGAGTGGTCTTCCTTGTTCCTTGGCTCTGATTGGTCAACAAAGCCCTCAGGATTGGCCACAGTATTTTTCGCCAGCCCTGATCGCTGGAGTCTTTAGAATTTCCTGACTTGGTTCTTAAAGGTCCAGGCTCCTCTTGGGTGGCTGGCCAGAGGGCAGTCACCCGAGGACTATTTGCCTGTGGGCGCTGTCTTAGAATAATTTCTGTGGTGGGGATGCCCCCTTGTTTCTCTTTTCACTGGGTCCTAGGGCTGCTCTGCTTCTTAGCTGCCACCAGCCCGTTTTCCCCAGGCTTCCTTCTCCCACTCGGGCACTGAAAGAAGGAGCCCAGCTGTACATCTTTCTTGCTCCCCTCCAACTCTAAATAGGCTTAGAAAATATTTTTGAAGCCATCCAATGCAATTTAGCGCCCGTAAGGGCAGGAAAACAGTCAGAGGAGGGGATTAAAAATAACAGAAAAATCATAAGAACGCTTTAACATCTATAATAGTCATCCTGGGAACCTATTGTGACGAGATTAAATCTGGATCTGCTCTTTCTTCGTCCCCTCATGGGATCAGCAAGTCAGCTCTCCCCAGCCCCTCTATCCCTGTGTTCATTTGTAGGGACCCCCGTGAGTCTTTCTTCTTGTTTATACCTTCCTGCCTTAAATGAAAGATACAGATATTAGGCTATTTGGTTTACAAATCAGAAGTCCTCTCCAAATCTAATAACGTTTTTTTCTTCTAGTTTAATTACCTTAATCAATATGTTCCCCTCCCATCTGAGGGCTGGCTGAGCAGCCATGCTGATTTCTGTAGACGCCACCCCTCATCATGTGGAATTCTATGAATACTCCATATAACTATATGTGTGTGTGTGATGGATATATACAATTCTTCTTATTCACAGTAGTTTTGGTCTCTAAAGTCACCATGAATGTGAATTGGTGAAACCTGAAACATTGGTCCTAGGGAAAATACGGGCTGAGTTTCCTTCAAGCCTTTGGCCACGTTTTCTTTCATCAATGGGTCAATACATTGCTTTATGTGTGTTTCTGTTTGAAGACACCTTACTGAATATATGTTGTTAATTAATGACATTGAACTCACAACAGCAGCGCTGTAACTCGTGCCTGAAGGAAGCTTACCCAGCACACGTATTTTCTCCTTAAGGCACATCACAGCCTTCTTGCACTGAGAAGAACACGCAACAGCGCACTCCAGCACTACACTGGGGGGCATTTTAAATCGTGAAATCCACAAAAAGCACAAAGGTGTAAAACATGTGACACTAAATAGATGGTGAAAAGGACACTTGTTTACAGTGTGAGAGCGGAAACAAGAAGGCAGAGCCATTGTCTTGTTTCCCCTCAGCTGGGAAGGTGTCACATCAAGTGATGCAATTTTTTGACCACTCTGCACATCTGGGCAAATAACCGCAACTATTGATTTGGAGTTTACAAATAAATTTTAGTGAGCGTGCCAGTTTGCAGATACAGTCAGTCCTTCATATCGTCTGATTCTGATCTGCAGTGGGTTGAATCCATAGATGCAGAACCTGTGCGGATAAGGAGGCAAACTGTACTCCACCATTTCATATAAAGGACTTGAACATCCATACATTTTGGTAAATCCACGGGGTCCTGTAACCAATCCCTTAGCAGATACTGAGGGAAGACTGTACAGAATCCACGAATAATGAGGTTCAACTCTATACACACATGCACACACACACATATACATACACACATATACACACTCATACACACATATATACGCTCATACACACACACACAACTCCGAGGGCAGATTTCATCTGTCTGTGTTGCACCTACCATGGCACAGGCCATGGGGTTATGCCATTTGGTCATCAGTGTATACACTATACCTTGCCCAGCGCCTGGCACATTGTCCAGTGAGGTCAATCACACACCCACAGAGAGACTACACTCCATCTACCATCTACTCCAGGTCCATAAGGATTAGATGTAATTTTATAAAAAGCTACCAAGGCTATTTAAAGTTGCCCGTCACATCTTCAGCTTCATTAGATATATAATTTTTATTATTACAATTTTTACATTGATGTAGCTCTTTATGGATCAAAAACACATTCACGTAGTTTCCAAGCTTATAGCGTCTATTGTACATAAATGGATTGCTGATGTCAATTCCACGTGGCATCACTGTGGAATTTTATTTTCACTTTTAATAAAGCTTAGAGAAACACTGTGGTGAACAAGGTACTCCATAGGCCCAGTTTTGTGTGTTTTGACTCATTAGTAGTCTGGTTCTGGTTCTATAGCCATTTGGATTTCTAGCACCCAAAGTGGGGAGATGTGTTCACTGAGGGATTGGGTAAAGAGTTCAAGATCTTTCGGAGGAGAGAAAATAGGCATGTCTCCACCTAGCGGTCAAAAGTAAAATGTGGGAATGTTGAGATGGGTTTAGACCATTAGGTGTCAGTGTACGCACCTAAACTGGGGCTGCTTTTCTTGTGAGTCAAATGCCGGGGAGAGGGAAAAAAAAAACTAGATTAGTCAAGGAAAATCTACCAGGATTACTGTGAAAAATATAAAGGTAGTCCAGTATGAGCTTTGGAATCATAAATTTGAATGTGAATTCCAGCTTCACCACTAAAGAGCTATGTGATTTGGGGCAAGATCTTAGTTACTCAAGTCTCAGCTTCTTCATCTGTAAAATGGGAATGACAACACCGACAGCATGATTAGTTTAAGAATTAAACAAAATAATGCATATAAACCAATCAGCACAGCGTCTGGAGCATAGAAGACAGTCAGTCAGTGACAGGTATCATTATTATGTCTGTTTGAAAGGAGAGATAAAGTATTTCCCTAACACTTAAGTGTTGCATACATGCATGTGTTATCAGTAACAAGGCAATACGGACTGTAAAAAATATAAGTAATGAGTGCTATATGCTTTTGTGCAGTAGGATCTATTGAATTACCTGTCAAATAGATAATGTATTAAATAAGAAGGAATCCTAGATAAAAAGACTGAGAGAAAAGTTTCTACATATTTCACATTGACTCTCCATTTCAATGGAAATGCACAGATTGTGTTAAATGGGTCATATTTATTTTTTTTACACCCACTAAAAATAAAGGGCAGTAAGCTAGTGACAGATATAAACTGGAAGGGTGTTCCCAATAAATAGTGGACGCTTATTTCCTTTCTAAGGAAACAGCATGTCTTTAAAATATATTTCTGGGACTTCCCTGGTGGTCCAATGGTTAAGACTCTGCTTCCACCGCAGGGAGCATAGGTTTGATCCCTGGTCGGGGAACTAAGATCCCGCATGCCGCACAGCACGGCCAAAAAAATTTTAAATATATATATTTCTAATCCTATTGAAATAATAGTGCATATCATGGTCTTATCTGATGTTGCAAACATAGCCTCATATTACAGAGGTCTGGATGGATGAGAATGTGGGAATTCAGGGAAAGAACCACCAGCAGCACCGAGGTGTCCCTGTGTCCATCACCTCTCCCTCACCCTTGGAACTGGCGTTGGTCTTGTGGTTTTCTGCCTGCCATTGTCCCTTCCTATTTATTGTGGGTTAAATGTACCCCTAAAAAGATATGTTGAAGTCCTAACCCCCGTGCCTGTGAATGTAACCTTATCTGGAAATAGGATTTTGCAGATGTAATCAAGAGTGAGTTAAGATGAGGTCACACTGGAGGAGGGTGAGCCCCCAAATCCAATAGGACTGGTGTCCTCATTAGAAGAGCAGAAGAGACCACACAGAGCAGAATGCCATGTGAAGACACCAGTGAGCACAGAGGGAAGATGACGTGAGGACACAGCGCGAGCACCGTGTGATGCTGAGGGAGAGACTGGAGTGATGTGTCTACAAGCTAAGGAACGACAGGGATGGTCGGCAACACCAGAAGCTGGGAAGAAGGCAAGTATCCTCCCCTAGCACCTTCAGAGAGAGCACGGCCCTGCTGACACCTTGATCTTGGACTTGGAGCCTCCAGAATTGGGAGAGAATACATTTCTGTTGTTTCAAGCCACCAGTTCATGGTACTTTATTAAGGCAGCCCTAGGAAATGAATACAGTACTTCTAGCAGAGAGAAGTTCCAGAGTAGCTGGGTGGTGGGTGTTTATCTGAACAGTTTTTAATCCCCTGAAATTCTTTTTTTTTTAATTAATTAATTTATGGCTGTGTTGGGTTTTTGTTGCTGCGCGAGGGCTTTCTCTAGTTGCGGCGATCAGGGGCTACTCTTTGTTGCAGTGTGCAGGCTTCTCATTGCGGTGGCTTCTCTTGTTGCGGAGCACAGGCTCTAGGCATGAGGGCTTCAGTAGATGTGGCATGCAGGCTCAGTAGTTGTGGCTTGTGGGCTCTAGAGCCCAGGTTCAGTAGTTGTGGCAACCGGGCCTAGTTGCTCTGCGGCATGTGGGACCTTCTCAGACCAGGGATCGAACCGTGTCCCCTGCATTGGCAGGTGGATTCTTAACCCCTGCGCCACCAGGGAAGCCCCTCCCCGCTGAAATTCTAACCTTATAAAAGTATAGTGAGCTGCCGCTAAACAAGAGAGATGAGAGGATTGAAATCATTTGTGCTCAGACCACATTAAGCAACAGGTGATTTGCAAAGAATCTAAACATTTAGGATCTTTGAACAACGCCAGCCCACCTGTGTGGGGAAGAGACAGGGATTTTCCTCTTGATGGCTGAGAGCCAGCTTCTGCAGCCTGGGGTGCCGGGTCACCTGTCTGCTTCTGTTTTCGTGAGGATAATGCTCACTTAATCTTCCCATGCCTGATCTTTTACGAAAATTTCCAGAACATCGCCTTGTTCTCTCCTCTTCTTCCCTGCTGCTTTCCCAGCTGCCTGGGACTCCATCCCAGTGTAAACAGGTCCACTCTGCTCCCCTAGTCAAGGGTAAATGGAACTCAAGCTACTAGGCTGTGAAGAGCCTCGCTCAATTAACGTCCAACTTGTTTAAATCCATAATATGTTAATTCAGCTTATTTGGATTTAGGAAGTGCCCAATCATCCTGCTGACACAGCGCCTGAAATAAGCAAACGCCAAGCCCCTTACACAAAAGGGACTCCCTTGGCAGCATACTGCTGGTATTTGAAAGCAATTCCGCTAGGTGGCGCTCCATTGAAGGTTGGGCCCAGGATCCTGGTGCTTCCCTCTCGGTGTCGGCAGGTAATGGAAGCAATCCCGGAATGAATGAGGACGTCCAGAAGGCAGTCCTAAATTGCTCTGACAGATGTAGAAGACGACGTTACTTACCCTTAATCTTCAGATTAGACAGAACCTCTGACTGCTTCCCTCATTGATAGCCTCCTCTGTGATCAAGTTCCTTCTACCTCCGTCCCTTGAAGGGCTCCGGATCAACACACAACCAAAGCATTAGGGCAGGTGGAAACAAGTGAATGGGGCTGCGGGGCTAACATAGGAGGTGATTCTCCATCCGGCTTAGCCTGGTGCCCGGTGGAAGTGGTTGGGTGGGCAGAGAAGGCTAATGTCAGCATCTCGTGGGTGGATGCCCCCCGGTGCTGGCGAGCCGGCGAGAACCCTTTGTGCCCATTAACACCCTCTGGATCGTTCAGAGAGGGACCAACTGAGAAAGCTGGGATGTTTTCATGTGACGGGGTTAAGTGCATTTCCGGTTGGATCTGAGCCAAGTTCTTGCATCCGAAGTATTTAAACATGGAAGTCAGATGGGGTCAGGCTAAAAATAAAAAGGACTAAAAAGTTTAACAAAACAAAACAAAGCAAAAAACTCTGAGTTCTCTGGCTAACACCACCGTGTACCTTGAAAGAGGCTTCCCCTTGTATCGACTATAGAAGAGTTTGCGTTTCCTAAGCGACAGAGGTTCTGTCGGACACCAGCTTCCTGACATCCTTCCGATCCCCAATTTCCGAGGCTGTGAGTTGCCAAAAATAGTTCTTTTCTTGTGGTGCTGTGATGAGGCCAGGAAGTAAAACATGAAACTCCCTAGCAGGTCCTCAAGAAATAACTCACTCCTTCTCTCCCTGCTGCTCTTCTGAGAAGTCTGGAGGCTTTATAAACACAAGAGGTTGACATAATCAGTACACACCAATCACCAAAGCAAAGCCGCCAATACTCCGGCACAGATGTTTGCCCTACTTACAACTAGAGCAAATTCTGTCATCCCCACCTTCACCAGCTTCAGTGTTGGTTGTTGGTTTATGAACAGTGGAGAGGGACACAGGGGGCTCCCTGTTGCCTTCCAATTTGCCAGCAGAATGGCTCTGGGGACAGAGCCAAAAAGACAAAGCAGGTGTGCTGACTTCCTTAGAATCATCTGAGCACTGGAGGCTCATGGCAAGTGCTCAATCTGCACCATGCCAGGGACATGGTGAAATAGACAAATCTGATATTGGGTACCTTCAATTTCTCTTTATGTACCCCTTTCTTTACTCTCTCATTGAAATTGCAGGCCCCCATCCCCTTCCCTTTTCTCCTCTATTAACACTTGGTCTCAGGAAAAAAACTGATTGTCAGTAACCTTATGTCAATGGACATTTGTACACTGCTCCTCACTAGATGAGGTTTTCCTCATTTATTCACCACCAAGAAGGTGGTAGGAGTGTTCTGGAAGACAGGGACCTTCTGGTGTCCCTGAAATCACCCCCGAAGGACATGTCTGCCCTTCACTCTACGTAGGCTGTTGGAAGCGCGAATGTATTTCAGAAGCCCTTCTCCAGTAACAGGTGGAGGTTTGGAATAGTTGGATAATTGCTACTAGAATCCTGGAAAATAGCAGCAAATATCCATAAATAAACATTAGAAATGAAACACACGTGCTTGGCATTTAGCATATTTTAAAAACACCGTTTACCAATTTCTTTCCTCTTTGCCAATCGTTAGAGTTGCCAAGCGGCTCTTTAAGATTTGACCTGGCCCCGCCTCTGCAATGATGAGACCAGCTCAAGGAAAACGCCACCTGAATTCAAACAAGCCAAATGTGTATTTGTGCTTGCTTAAATCTCCAGATTTTATTCCACTGCCATGTTGAGCCCGTCAGGAAAGGGTAGCCTTAGGATGAAGGACACATGCTTGGCTTTGACAGCTGAGAAGCAAGGACAGGAATGGCAAGTATGGAGCTCCATGTGCCCGCATTCTCTGCTTCCTTTTCCACAGCAGGGGTTACTAATCCATCTCAGCCTTCCAGTGAGAGCTTCAGGTGGTCCCTAGTGAGAGGGCCAAAGCCGTATTCCAGTTGTTAAATTCTCTAAGTGCAGAGCAGGTCTCTCAAAAGAAGCTACTGGTTGCCCCTAAAATTCCTCCCAACTCCATGTTGCCTTGGTGCCTAAAATTTTTTACAGATTAAAAAAAATCGTGGCTCAGAGAATGAATTGCCCAAGGTCATACAGCCAGTAAGGGACAGAGCCAGGATATCAAAACTAGGTCTTTTTTTTAATTAAAAATAAACAAATTAACTTTAAAAATAAACAAATTAACTTTATTAAGTTACACTTCAGTCCTTACATTGATTTGTTTATGAAAATATCAAAAACTAGGTCGACACACTAGTAGATATAAAATAGATAACTAATAAGAACCTACTGTATAGCACGGGGAACTCTATTCAATACTCTTTAATGGCCTATATGGGAAAAGAATCTAAAAAAGTAGTGGATATATGTATATGTATAACTGATTCACTTTGCTGAACCCCTGAAACTAATACAACACTGTAAATCAACGATACTGCAATAAAAATTTTAAAAAACAACGAACTAGGTCTATTTTATCCCTTAAGACCCTCATTTTCTCCACTGTATCCGTCACACGGCCTTCAGTAGGTGAGGATTTGAGAAGGCAGGTGAAGAAAGCATGCGAGGCAGAGGAATTAAATTCCTGAGACAGAAGAGAACAGAAGACAGGCTGCAGGGCCAGAGATAAACCACCCAGATTTCACAGTCCTACCTTGGGCTGGTCTTGGTTTGAAATAAGAGAACCTCAGAGTGGAAGCTGACATTTCCCCCAGAATCAAGGCACCTGCATCCAACAGGATTCAGCAGACTTTTCCTTTAGACAGCCCAGAAGAGAAGCAGATGGCAAATATCTGCTGTGTGATAAAGGGTAACCATAGAAATGTGCTATTGTTGTTACAAAATTGTATATTATTATTATTCTCTTGGTACAAGTGAATGTCACATTTAATGGGCAGAAACTCCTAGAATGTTATGCTTGCGCCAGTGGTGGACCGCATGTATTTCACACCTGGAGTGGATTCTTTTTAACAACTCCCCTATCATACAACAAAGTTAGTTTTAGTAATGATCATGAAATTAAAGTATCTATAACAGCAGGGAAAGAAATGCAGGCAATGACATTTTTCTTTTGTTAAACTTCACATAAATAATCATGGTAGTTAAATAAATAAATGAATAAATAAGTAAATAAATAGTACATTACCCCCAAAGGGGAAAAAGTAAATACTTTAAAATTAGTCTCTTTTTTTTTAAATGCCAACTACTTTATTCTTTTTTTTTTAAGATTTTTTTGAAGATTTTTTTTCTTTTTGATGGGGACCATTTTTTAAAGTCTTTATTGAATTTGTACAACATTGCTTCTGTTTTATGTTTTGGTTTTTTGGCCACGAGGCATATAGCTCCCCGACCAGGGGGTTGAAGCCGCACCCCCTGCATTGGAAGGCGAAGTCTCAACCACTGGACCACCAGGGAAATCCCTTTTTTTTTTTTTCAAAGAAAAGGTGAAAAACCCTTTGCCTCCATGCTGGTAACAAACAGAACGTTACAGTTTTTGTTTTTGAGACTTCCGCAGATTTGTCAACGATTTCATCAAAATTAATCGTGAATATTCACATTCAGTACACAACATAGCCAGACTTGTCAATCTAGTTCATAGTTGATTGAGGAATATTTTTCACTCATTTTAATTCCTGAAGTTTTCTCTCACCTGTAACAAGGGAAATATAAGTAGTTGGGGAAAGTCTGAAGCATAAAGATAATTTTGACAAAGACCCAGCTCAATCTCATGTCACAGCAAATTCCAGAATTGACGATACAACCTCCTTCTTCAGGATCGATTCTAGCAGCTTTCAAAGGTCTCTGTAGTTGAAAGTTTTTCACTAAAACCCATCACCAGGAAACATCACAAATTTCTGTTGTATTTGGTTCTCAAGTTTCTCTTCTGCAAAAATCAGGGAAAGTGTCAGAATGACGGCAAACTGGACTTATTTGAACCACCAAGTACTTGTCCAGTTTCTGCCCACAGTGACTCGGGCTTCAAATGCTGCCCTTTCATCTGGCAAATGTAAGATTGACATCTTCAGTCATTTCTCCTAACATTTCTTCTTTATGATTTTCTTTGAATTTGATTTTCTTTTCTGTATAAACTACATATATAGTTTTCTATATAACTGTCCATTTCTTCACCTTTTTTTTTTTTGGCAGAAGTAGCAGCCTCTTTCCAGTTTCTTCACACTGATCTTCCAGGAACAATTTTGAAGCATTGTGTACCTTGTTCAAAGTGGATTCTGACAGTTTGCAAATATTTTTGTATGCTTACATAGAACAGCAGAATTAAAGCCACTCAAGTTCGCACCTCTGTCTACCATCACCCCCACTGTTAACGTCTCATGCCCTGTTTGGGAACAAACTCATGTAGCTGAGTCCTCTCCAGGTGACAGCCAAATTAACTTCCACGTGGAATAATTATTAAAGGATAAACAACACAAATGTGCTAATTGAGGCTTAAGTATATAATATTAAACTCCACAGTAACCACGGTTGTTTAGAACATAGACCAACAAAAGATGATTTGGGGAGGAATCTGTATCATTAACATTTAGAATTGCCAGTGCATGGTGGTAATGAAAGGCAGACCAACTTTTAGATGGTTTTACTAGCGTTTTAAAATTCTCTACAGCAGGGGTCCCCAATCTTTTTGGCACGAGAGACCGGTTTCATGGAAGACAGTTTTTCCATGGGGGCTGGGGGATGGTTCAGGCGGAATGGGAGTGATGGGGAGCGATGGGGAACAGCAGATGAAGCTCTGCTCGCTCAACCACCCTCGCCTCCTGTTGCACGGCCGGTTCCTAACAGGCCAAGGGCTGATACTGGTCCACGGCCTGGGGGTTGGGAACCCCTGTTCTACAGACAGTGCTCCGTCCCCTTCCCCCTGCACCAGGCAGCCTCTTCCCACTTGCCTACCTTTCACCAGAAAATTCAGTGGCCTCACCCCTGGGGTTTGGATCTCAGGACCAACCCCTTCTGCTCCCACAACCCCATGACTTCTTACCGTCAAGCTAGTTTCATTGCACAGGATTCAACAGATTTAAACAACGGAAATCCCACACGTGGATTTTTTTTTTTTTTTTTTTTTTTTTGCGGTACACGGGCCTCTCACTGTTGTGGCCTCTCCCGTTGCGGAGCACAGGCTCTGGACGCTCAGGCTCAGTGGCCATGGCTCACGGGCCCAGCTGCTCCGCGGCATGTGGGATCTTCCCGGACCGGGGCACGAACCCGCGTCCACTGCATCAGCAGGCGGACTCGCTACCACTGCGCCACCAGGGAAGCCCTCACACGTGGATTTTTTCCTGCTCAAGCTACCACCCTTTCCCTGGGAAGGAACCCATGGGTATCAAAGTCCAGCTGGCAACCCTCTCGTCTCAAGGCTCATCTCCCAAAGCCAGCTCTTCACAGGGAAGATGGGCTTTCCCTCCAGTTCCCTGGACATTCTCTTTTTTCCTGGCATCTGGAAAGTAAGGTTCTTGTCCCCTTTTAGCCACTCATTTGGGAACCTGGCAAAAACGACTTTTTCTACTTCTTCCTCACATGCAGACGTTTAACTGAGTAATTTCTAAAGCCCCTGATAGTGTCCTCTGGGGCTGGCCGTGAGGTCAGATGACCTTGGCCGCCTGTCCAGGGCGCCTGCAGACGGTGCCCATGTGGGGAAAGGTCAGCTCCCGGCACCGTCTCTCTCGGAGTGTTCCCCGTCCCGGGGGCACTGCTGACTTTTCAGATTATTGCATTTCCTTGTTTGGCATCCTCAGAACGGTTGGGCCCTGGAGACTTCCAGATGTCTCTCTTGAACAATCAGAGCCGGATTTCCTGGGCAGTGCCCTCCTCATGCAAACATTCTTATTTGTCACGGCACTGCCCTCAGGTTGTGCAAGAATGATTTCTAAAAGATAACTCCCACTCTGTTCTAGGCTACACGACTGCTCCATATATGCCTCACACTAACCCTTGTCGGAAGATAGGGGTTTATTTGCATTTTAGAGATGGGGAAACTGAGATGCCAAGGGTTGAAATTACCCATGGGGGTGCATGCAGCTGCCCTTAGGGACAGAACTGGGACTAAAACCCTCCCATCCCCAATTTCTTATTCATTCATCCACCCCCACTTCAACGAGCTTAGCTCAGGCCTGGCCTAAGCCCAGTAATCTTGGTCACACGTGACACCTAGCATGCACTCAGCTGGAGAGTATAAACAGACACAGTGCCTTGCCTCTAAGAATTTACGATTCAAAAGTCAACTTGTACATTGAGTATCAAGATGTCTTTAGAAATAAGAAAAAGTAGTGATAGCATAGAAATAACTTGTTTCTATGACTTTGTATGTTTTTATATCAGGACATAAAAATCTGTTACCTATGTATGGCAACAACATATTTAGGAAATGGTCCAAACAAAGCTATACACCCGGGATGACAGATTTGCGGCACGTGCCCCGAGAGTCCCTGGAGATGTTTGTGGCAGATGGTGACTTTATCGTGACTCTCTTCCCACTTAGCACACAGATGCAGCCTCAGAATCTTTCCGAACACAGCACTCTGCTCAGTCACACGTTTTCTCGCCACATTTCAACTGAATTTGCCATCCCTGCTACAAATTTTAGGTTTATTATTCTAGGAAATATGAAATGAGTGAAGTGTGGATGGTTGGCCCTTTCAGGCGGCTACTCCCTAGTCTACCTTACCTTCGCTTTTCCCACTCACACCTCCTCCCAGGCCCCAGACAAGTGCTGGAGTCAACGGATTGCAAGGAAGGGCATAATCATGGTTTGAAACAGAAGTTACACACCTGAGATGTGGAAAAAATTTGCAGGAGTGCCAGCATTTCACTATGGAAATGATTAATTTGCAAGGTACTCCTTCCTCCCACCCCAGGCCCCGGGCCAGATAAGGCTCCCTGTCACATGATTCTAATTGCCCCATCCCTTTGAGAAGAGTAGCTTGAGAAATTATTTCTCAGAGGTATTTGCCATTTCTCAGAGGACTGCATCTTGAATACTGAGTCAAGTTGCTTAGAAATTGTTCATGGGAAAATTTCAGCCATAGGAGTAAGCGGTGAGGGAGGTACCAGCTATGTATCCCCCCTTCCACGACATCCTCTCTCCCTACCCGTTCAGCTTAGTCTCACTGTCAACATTAGGTAATTCCAGAGTTAAGGATCCTTGAGCCCTGTGCTGGGTTGAAATTTCACATTCCCCCAGAACCTCAGAATGTAATTAAGGTAAGGATGGAGATGATTGGGTTCAGGTGGGCCCTAAATCCAACGAGTGTGTCCTTATAAGAGAAACACAGCGCAAGGCCACGTGATGCGGTTACAAGCCAGGGAATGCCAAGGGTTGTGAGCAACTGCTGGGAGCCTGGAAGAGGCAAGGAAGTATTTTCCCTTAGAACCTTCAGAGGGAGCGTGGCCCTGCAAACATCTTGAGTTTGGACTTCTGGCCTCTAAAACTGTGAGAAAATACATTTGTGTTATTTTAAGCCACCCAGTTTGTACTAATTTGTTTCAGCAGCCTTAGGAAGTGATTACGTTTTCCAAATGCTCTATCTGCTCCCAATTCTTTACTCGGGCTCTGCTCTTGGGAAAGAGGAAATCCAAACCAAGACAGTAGGTATAAATATCCTGAGATTACAGACTGGGGCACAGTTCTGCTCACGAAGCAGCTGTGGGTGCCAGCACCTAGCCGTTTCGCTGTAGCCTTCCAGAGCTATAGCCCATCCCCTAAGCGGCCTGCTCTAGAGCATCGGGGAGGCTGGATGTAAGCTGAAGGCCCACAGCAGCTTTAGGAGCTCGGCCAATGACTTGAGAAAGATGGGGGCAACCGTGGGCTACTGGGTGCTGGAAATAGTGTCATAGAAACGTAAAAACATAGGCTCCTTGGGCTTCCCTGGTGGCACAGTGGTTGAGAGTCCACCTGCCGATGCAGGGGATGCGGGTTCGTGCCCCGGTCCGGGAGGATCCCACATGCCGCGGAGCGGCTGGGCCCGTGAGCCATGGCCGCTGAGCCTGCGCATCGGGAGCCTGTACTCCACAACAGGAGAGGCCACAACAGTGAGAGGCCCGCGTACCGCAAAAAAAAACCCCCAAAAACGTAGGATCCTTCTTGTAAGCAGTGGTTGCAGTGAGAAGGACCGTGGGGAAGTGGGGCTTAATATCTTATACCTTGCCTAAACAGATCTTTAACAGGCTTTATCACCAGGTGCTCTATTTCACGTGTATGGTCATTGGTTGTGAGGATACAGTTAATCAGAGCATTTTGTCCGAGAAAACTGCTATAACAATTAATAGCTCAGAAGGCAACACAAAGGTATTTTTCTTTCTCTTGTTTGATATATTTTTCAAGGTAACATTTCTTACTATTTTTTGAGAGCTCCTGGGTGCAACCAATATTTTATCTTTAGGGGGAAAAATCCTCAAGCCGTCTTGCCTTTTCCTTAATTTACAATTATCACTGAAAATAATCGGAAAACATTAGCGACTTATGCTCTATGTTTCCATAAGCTCAAATAACCAGTTGGCCAATACTCCTTCATCCCCTTTGGAAAAGAAAAATACCTTTTCCAATAAAGCAGTGTCCCCATGAATGATGATCTACATCTCCATGGCACTGTTTATTCCCCTCTGGTGGATGGGAGAGAGGCCATTTTCAGAGTACTGGTAGATTCTAGACAGGACAGTCACCTGGTGTCCTGTGCTCCCAGCCAGCCGGGGCTGGTGTCTGAAGACATCAGGAATGGAGGGATCAACAGAAGCACATGAAAAGGAGGACAGGACATCTGCCAGCAGAGTCTCTGTGTCCTTGGGTTGCTGCATTTTCATCCACCTTCTTCCCTGGAACAAAGCCCACCTATATCTGCTCATCTGCCTATTTGCTCCTGGTGCCTCTGTAAGGATGACTCAGAGGCACTGGTGAGCTGAGGACTTTCTGCAGGCTGGCATGGCAGCCATTCGAACTCTGTAGCCGTGATGTGCAGGTAGAGGAAGGCCTGACTGAGTGGGAAGAGAAGGCAGTGAGGCCTCTGGCCTTTCCAGGAAAGGCAGCAGGTGATATCACGCCAGACGAAAGACAGATTGAAATCTTGGGGCTGCTTGCACCTCCTTTCTAGTAGGATCCACTGCCCTTCCCACTAACAGAAGAGCTCCAGGAAAGCACAGAAAATGGCTGAATTATTGCCACCTGCTAAAGTGGGTTCAGGAAGGACCATTGTGTATTCTCAAGATATGCACCAAACATATGCTTTATTTTCATGATTTCTTTATTTTTTAATTAATGAATTAATTTATTTTTGGCTGCCTTGGGTCTTCATTGCTGCACGTGGGCTTTCTCTAGTTGAGGCGAGCAGGGACTACCCTTTGTTCCGGTGCGCGGGCTTCTCATCGCAGTGGCTTCCCTCTGTTGCGGAGCACAGGCTCTAGGCATGCGGGCTTCAGTAGTTGTGGTATGTAGGCTCAGTAGTTGTGGCTCACGGGCTCTAGGGCACAGGCTCAGTAGTTGTGGTGCACGGGCTTAGTTGCTCTGTGGCATGTGGGATCTTCCTGGACCAGGGCTCGAACCCGTGTCCCCTGCATTGGCAGGTGGATTCTTAACCACTGTGCCACCAGGGAAGTCCTTTATTTTCATAATTTCTGAACCATATTTTGATGAACTGGAGTGATTTATTGGTTACATTCCAAATAGAGGTTAATTTGCCCCACCCTGGGTTTCATATTGCCCAGGATGCAGTGTGGAAATTCAGTCACTCCAGAAGGATGGTACCTCCCAAAAAGTCAAGAGAGACTCCCAGAGCTGCCCAGGAAACTGCCATCGTATAGGGTGGGGGGAGGGGACAGGAGCCCCATGGGGGAGTGACCATGACCTAGTCTGAATCTCGACCCGGCTCTCCTACTAACTAGCTATTAACTACTAACTAGCTGTCAGCTGCAGAAACATCCCTCCCTTGGGCTCCGGTTAGCTCGCCTGCTGGATGGGCAAGCCGTCCTGTGAGTCCCCAGGTGCCAGCTATTCCTAATATTTCCTGATCTTGAGACCCTTTAAGTATCCAGGTTACCCTCAGACCACTGGATAGAGGCCCAGTGGTTCTCTTGGATGGTTCAAAACCTTCCTAGCCCTGGAAAGCTCATACATGAGAAAGAAAAGAACTGTATAGCTGGCTGGCCGCCCCCTCCTAAATATTAAGCCTGAACAGCCACCTTCCTGAGGAGTGGAGAAAACAAATCAGTTAGAAATAAGGGGTGACAGTTCAGGTCAGGAAAGAATTTGCAAGGACAGCTTCAGCAGGGCTGTGAAAGAAGATGAGGCCTGTGGATTTCCTCTTCATAAACTGTCACAAAACTAGAGCAGCAAACTAATAATCATGTTGTCTATGGCATGATTCTGTCAACTGCAGCTGGGAAGGGGAGGGAAGAGAAAAATGCTACCCTCGGCTTCCAATTATGCTATGATAACTGTTTAAATTTTATTGAGTAAATAATTATCTCTGTGGGTTGAACCAAAAAACACAACACAGCATAACACCCATTAGTCATCTGTCTGAGGTAAGACTTAAATATATATTTAACATATGCGTTTTTCTATTCAGCGCCTTGATGCAGAGCAAGGCCTGAGCTATTCATACCTCCAGTGGGTAAATGACTAGTCCTTTTGATACATTAGGTTTTTGTTTTCATCTCTTATTAGAATTTTTGTTTGGGGTTTTTAATTTATTTTGAACCAAAGGCCACAATGGAGGGGAACATACAGGTTTCTCTGTGTGACCTAGGTGAGAACTGGGTGTGTTTTGTAGAAGAGATGCAAACCCAGTGGGGTTTCCCTGGGTCCAGCTCACAAGGAACCAGGGAAGTACATGAATGTGCCTGGAACAAGAAGGGAGGCAGACAATAGAGCTTCAGACACACTGGTTTGTTATTTAAAGAGTAGTTTGAAGCCCTTTTATAATGTCTCTGCTGGGCTGAAAACGAAGGCTTTGTGGACAATAATAGCAGATGCAATGTCAAGAGAAAGTGGAGAGGTGAGCAGTATTGTTCCCTTTCGATTATAAGTCAAATCAAAGCCTGTGTGTGTGGTTGATGTCAATTCAGCTGTTGGTTTAAACCACAGCTCTCTCTGATTAAAAAATGAAGGAATTGATCGTCCTCTGGGGGCGCTGGCCTCTGATGTAAGGTTTCCTACTCTGGAGTTGCTCTTGGTCATGACCACATCTGGGTCTTCTTGCCCAGCTGGTACAGGTTTAGGGAATTTAAATTGCCATGGCTGGAAATGGGGCTGATAATGGGGACTTGGGACTAAAAAATAGTAGAGACCTGTCTGTCCTAGCCCAGTGGGGGGCTGCGGAGACTCTGGCAGAGAGGTGCTGGAGAACGCAGAGACGGGGTCCCTTGGTGAAGATGGAAAAGTATATGTTGTCAGGACAACACTCCTTACAGAACCCCTTCCTCCTGGTTTGCTACTAAGCTTAGTTCCTCATGGGAAAAGAAGGAAAAATATATAGGTTTTTGTGCTTTCTTCACCTTTGTTGACGAAGCCATCTAGAATCTTGAATCTTCTGAAAGTGTGCGTTGGTGGCTGTGGATGCCCACCCAGGTGTTCTTTACCTGGTCCGCGCACCTGTCCCCCAACTGCTCAGGGCAGCCGGGAGCCGCCTTGCCTCAGAGGCTACCCCCTACTCCCAGGATCATGCTGCCCTTGCCAGCAGCAGCCCGATGAACTGCCAGGGCACAGTGGCAGGGGCACAAAAAGCCGGTCCCCTTCCATCAAGATGGCACAGCTCTGCCCTGCGGCTTGTGTTCAAGAGCTTTCTTCAAGTTGAATGAACTTAGATCGCAATCATTGCTTGGAGAGCTTTGTGCAGGAGGTCATGGTGGCCTGGACAAAACATCCCGGCCTTCAGCACTAGAGGCCTGATTCTCTCCTTGGTGAGGGAGCTGCTTAAGATTTACTCCGACTGTGCTGGGAAAGTAGTATCTGCCCTGTATAACCAGCTGACCCCAACGTGCAGCTTTCTAGGAGAATGGTCCTGGGAGTCGAGGGAAGCAGCTGACGCAGGGAGAACAGCACGGTCTCCAAGAAAAGACTTGTTACCAAAGCCAGAGCTTAAGACAGTAATAACAACCTTGATTTATAACAAGAACTATTTGTACATAATTACTAAAATCTTGATTGCACATTCAACAGTACACTTAAATTAGAGGCAAACCAAATCTGGTAACAGAATCTTATTGCAAACAGTCACCATTTAGCCCTTTCCTGCAATAATCTGGGATTTTGTAGAGCACATTTCAATATACTGAGCATTGCCTTTGACGGCCGTGGTTCATCCTCATCCTTAAGGAGCTCCTGGTTGAAGGCAGAAGACAGTAAACATGATATAATGGCCGTTCTTTAAGTACAGACTGAGATAGAAACAGGGACGGGGGTGCAAATAAATCAGACAGAAAAAGTCGGGGAAAACATCAAAGACGAAGGACTAGGGGAAGGAGAGGATTCCAGATGCAAGAGAAGGAATGCCAGACAAGCCGGGATGGAAGGAGCTTGAGGGTCACTTGCGAGCTGCATTTTACAGTTAAATTCAAATTTAAATTCATGAGCACTGACTGCATATGGACATTTAAGGTGTGATTGCCACCTGGCATCATCCCTTGCTATGCTGCAAGGCCCCAGGACCCGCCCCCTGCTACCTCTTGGACCCCCGCCCCGTCTTTCCACCCATACAGACCTCTTTTCCAGGAGGTCAGATTTATCCAGTGCATCCCCACCCCTACCTCTGGGCCACGATACTCACTGTTCTTTGGCCTGAAATGCCTCTCCCCCACCCCAGTATTTTCATGGGCTGTTCCTTCATCTCTTTCAAATCTTTACACAAATGTCAATTTCTTGGCGGGGACTTTTCTGTCCTTCCTATTTAAAATACAGCTCTACTCACACCTGGCATTCTCTATCCTTTTCCCCTGATTTATGGTTTTCAAAGTATTATGCTGTGTATTTTATGTGTTATCTATTTTGTAACCTGTGTGTGGGCAAGGACTTTTGCCTGTTTTGTTCACTGCTATACTCCCCTGACCTAGAACAGTAATTGACTTGTGGTAAAGATTCAATAAATATTCAAGGATTAAATAAAAATAATCTCTTCAGCTATACTCATTTTCTCTTTTACCTACTCAATTGAGGTGTGTTTTGTTAACGTTTATATTTTTTCAATTTTCAAATTTACTTTTTTTCCCATAATCTTCCTGGTCATTTTATAGTCTCTTATTGCTTACTTATTTTGTGATTCCTTTGTTCCACCTTTAAACGTCGATACATCGTTATTTTATATTTTTGTGTCCGATTAATTCATTAACCTGAAGGAAGGGAGTTTGATTCTGTGGTTCATAGTTTCTGCTGATTCTCACGCATGGTGGCCTGTTTGCTTGTATTTTTCATGTTGGTTGATTCTGAGCTCATTGGTTGATCTTAATCTGGGGGACTCCCGAGGGCCTAAGATGGGGATGCTTTTATCCAGAGGGGACTCAAGCATCCCAAACTAACTCGAATCTCCGTTTCCCTCCCCCCCCATCCCCTTTCACTGCGGCCTTAGCTTAGCCTGATCATGACGGGGCTAACCCTGGTGGCCGAGCTCAAGACAACTCTGCCTTCCTTATTGGCTTGTTCCCCAGTGTTCCCACTCCGGGTTCGTCTCACTTTTATTCCCCCTTAACATGAGCCCCACAATGCAATAAAAACTCTGTTGTATACAGGAGTTAGGTGTTGGATAGGATACAATACTGCTAGACTACATCTCGTTTGTCCTTCTCCCAGGCACTTCCATTGAATTCTAAGCTCTAGTTGGGGTGGTGCTGAGACTGTCTCACGCCTCTTGGTTACCTCTCAACACAGTGCTTCATAAATAGGAAGTGTCCCATTTATAACTCCTGGTGTGTCGGCTAACGTTAAACATCAAACCGGGCAAATCAGCACGCTTCAGTTGTGCTCCTTTATGTCAGTGCTCTAGTTCCATGTGGCATGGCCTTCCCTAATTGTTTGAGCTTGAATTATTCTAAAGAGCTTCCTCCCTTCACTCACAAGGATTAATGCAATATGGTTGGTACAATCTCACCCGCCACCTCCGAGCCTGCTGCCAGCCGTGGTTTGGAGTGGCTGGGCCTGCATCCCGGAGGCCTGTTTGTTTGTCCTAGTATTCATTACTACTTGGCTCTCCTCCCACTGGCTGCCAGTGCAGAGTTATTTATATCAAATCAGGGAAGCCTTGGTGAGCTTTGCTGTGGTAACTCACATCCTCAGAATGCCTTGCCTCCCCGAAGACTTCACACGTGGTATCCTCGCAGGAAACCCCTACCCCCTGGCCCAGGGGGATCTCCTGGCTTCCCTGGGAAGTGGCAGCTGCTCCGTCCATCTGCTCGGCCGATAGGGCCTTTGCATTTAGATTAAGAGCTCTGGCCCACAAAACATACAGTGGAACTTATCCAAAGAGGTTGTGTCAGCTGAGTCACGGAGAATAAAATAGCATTTAAACTGCCATCCTGGGGAAAGGAGAGTGTCTCCCAGGAGTGGAGCTAGAGTGCTGAGTCACGCCTCTCAGCCCAGTGTTGTCTGCTCTGTGTCAAACTGTCAAAGCTTCCAAAAGGAGACACTGTTTAGAAGCCACCAGTCTCCCCCATCCCAGGCCTGCTCCATGAGCTCTGCAGTTCTGAGACCCACGTGCATCCCCTCCCCGCTCCCCCCCTCCCCCCTCACCACCCGGAATGATCGAGGCTCATCAATGTCACATTTCTGGCTTTAATTCATCAGCCCTCATTTTCTCCCAACCAGTACAGCTTCATTACAGTCAGCGTTTCACAGTTAGACACAGGATAAACCCAAGCGAAGGTCCTCGGATGTCTGGCAGCAATCTAACTCAATTAACAAATTAACACGAGTCTACAGGCACAGATCGCTCAAGAAATTAGATCAGCTCTGAAAGAAACCAGGCTGGGGGGAGGGGAGAGTCGATAATCATTTTAAACGAAACAGAACAGACCATTGACGGTCAACTCCATACTCTTGTTGGTGCTCGCAAGCAAGCAGCATCAGAGACATGACACTGGGGAAAGGACCAGTAGAGAGAATGCATGGCTTGGCAAAATTCTGTGCTGAAAATAAAATTTCAAATCAAATTAATTTGCAAGTCTGCCCCACACCATCAAATCACAATGCAGGGACGCTGCTACGAGGAGAGCTGCTTCATCCTCTAGCCTCTGGGAAGGAGTTTCTGCCAGGGGAATATTGACATTGCTCCACTAGCCCAGTGTTGAAATTCAGAGGGTGCAGAGAGGTGGCCAGTGTGGGCGGCAAGTTTCAAAACATTCGTTTTGAAACGCCCACGGTGCCTAGCATCACAGGCTCTGTGGCAGACAGAATCGTCGGTGCTGTTTAACACCCCTGGAAGATTGTTCGGATTCTCCCACTAGGAGAAGACTATTCCAGTTCTAGAAGAGCAAAACTGGCTTCTTTTTCTCTTCAGTGCAGCACTTGTCTCGGTGCATTGTAATTGGTCAGTTTTCCCTTTGCTCTGAAAGATACCCTCCTCGTTCTCACAAGATTAGTCAGAATAAATATTACAATTTGGACTTTAAGCTTAGAACAACCAGAGGTTAACTATCCCATCATTTTCCTTTCTGGAGAAAAGTAAATAGATTGTGGTTTGTGAGAGGTTCTCCAGAACTTGACGACGTTCTTTGATAGAGAAACTGTTCTTGTAGACCAGCAGCTCATTCCAAAGGTGAAACCTGATACGTAATTTTTATTCATTGGTGAACCATTTAAAGGGATGTATTTCATTTGATTTTTATCATAGAATATGAAAAAATCAGGAATAAAAAACCAAAACCTTTGAAATTTGATTAACATTACCTGTTTCTCTCCTGTTCCCAAGCCTTCAATATTCTGCTCCCCCTTTTAATTATCGGCAATTGGTCTTACTGCTCCACCTAGAAAACAGAAGTTCGTTTCTGATTCCTTCTGTGTCCGCCTCCCCTAATCTATTAGGCTGCCTGCATTGGTCCCCTCTTGCTTCAGTTTCCTTCCATTACTCTGATGACCTGTCCTTCCTCCCCATACAAGGTATCCCATCCTCTCCTATCTACTCAAATCTTTGCTTCCATGAGTCTCTGCTCTCTTTTGAGCACTGGGTCCTTCCCACGAGAATACAAATGTGCTCTCATATTTCCTCTTTTAAAAAACCCTCCTGACCCCACGTCCCCTTCCAGCCACAGTCTCACTACTCTGCTTGCCCTTCACCTCCTTTCTTCCCATTTTCTGCTAAACCCACTTAAACCAGCCTTCTGTTCTCATTACAACAGTCAACCACTCTTGTCTAAGTCATAGTATGGTCCCCAACGCCAAAGTCCATGCAGTATCCAGTGTCTGAGTTGAGGGTGGTATCTCTACCAGGCCAGTTCTGGGAAATGTTTTGGGGCATCTTTCCTGTTTCAGAAGCCATTGTCCAGGCCTGGTTCTCTAACCTTCTGAAAGATGTCGGCATCCTTTTAATAAATTCCATTTGGGATTACATTAGCTAGAGCTGGTTTCTGATGTTTGTAGTAAAGAGCCCTGAACTGATTCATTGGGGGAGCTAGACTGACTTGGTTCTGTGGAGTTATTCCTGGAATACAGTGATTTGGGGGATTCCTCCAGGCTCCGCACCACCTGGAGGGGTGGAGTAGTATTGTAGTTCCATCTGCTGAGGGCTGAAGAATGGCCTGTTACCACCATCAAGACAAACCAGCCTCTCTTCCCAATGGTGCCTCTCTTCCTCCATTTCAGGATTGACCATGTTTGTTCTGTCTAGATTTGGCCATTCAAAAATGGGGCAAACAACCTAAAAATTAAAGTGAGCAAATGATACGAACAGGAAGGGGTTCATAGAAGCAGCACCAATGGCCAATAAACACATGCAAAGATAGTAAAATTAGTAATTAGGGACATGCATATTAAAACCCATCAGATTAACAAAACTAAGTCTGGTACTACTGAGCTGATGAGATGTGGGGCAAGGGGAACTAGAAGATACAGCTCTCTTGAACAGCAAATGGGCAGTAATTAGAAAAGTTAATGCTGTGCAGACCTTTTGACCGCAGCTGTATAGAAACCCGAAGGAACTTGCGCAAGAATATATGTAGCATCGTTGTTTTTAATGATGATAAACTAGAAACCACCTAAATATTCATCCTTAGAGAGTGGATGAATGGTATATACATACAAAGGAGTATTAACAGCAGCAAAAATCAATGAACTTGAGCTACGTGTTCAACATGAATAAGTTTCACAGACAGTATGTGGAACAAAACAAGATACAGAAAGAAGCATTCAGTATCCTTGTAAAAGTTAAAAAAAAAAAAGGGAAGAAATGCTACAGTTTGTTTAGGGATACAAACGTGCATAGTAAAGTATAAGATACATGGGCATGATGGACACTAAATTATGAATAATTGTTATTTCTGGGTACAGGGGTGTGAAGGTGGAAAGAGGAGGTATAGTAATGAGCAGAAGGCTTTTATGTTGAACGAGTTGGGTTGTGGGTTCACCTTTTTCACATATCTGAAATATTTCATAGTAAAAACTTAATGAAACAAAGGGATTAGGAAGAAGGGGTCAGCCAGAGAGGGTTTCTCAGGTCACTCAGGGTCAGCTATGGGTTTTGCAAACAGTGATTTTTCTAGAAGTTGCCTCGGGATTAATTTGGCCAACATTTCCACCAACATCACCCCGTTTCCTGTTTCATGAACTAATGATTCTATTGATATGAAATCTGCCTCCTGCGGCTTAAATTACATGATTTGTTGAGAGGAAATGTGAGCAGCTAACAATCACTTTGGTTCATTTCATCTTCTCCTTTCCATCTCTTTCCTGTTATGGATTGGATTTGTTTTGGAGAAAAAAAATAGGTAACTGATTTCTGGCAATGTTTTCTTCTTTCTGAGTTCTTGGTCTTGTGCTCACTAGCCTTCTCCAGCAGCAGTGGAAGAAACAAAGCATTTGAATAAAAGAGGAGGTAGGCTGCTGTTGCGGGCTTATCGCCATCATTGTCCTGTAACAAAAATGATGGGGGGCTTCCCTGGTGGCGCAGTGGTTGGGAGTCCGCCTGCCGATGCAGGGGACACGGGTTCGTGCCCCGGTCCGAGAAGATCCCACATGCTGCGGAGTGGCTGGGCCCGTGAGCCATGGCCGCTGAGCCTGCGCGTCCGGAGCCTGTGCTCTGCAACGGGAGAGGCCACAGCAGTGAGAGGCCCGCGTACCGCAAAAAAAAAAAAAAAAAAAAAGATGGGAAAGTTCCATAGCTCATCCATATCAGGACAATGGCCTCTTTCTCCATGAAGAGTCCATCCATAGGTTGGGCAGTTGTAACTTAAGGGTAAGACAACACTAGGATGTGGAAAGGACACAAGTACAAACTCTCTGGAAGTGAATTGCTCTTTATCAAATCCTTTCAAATGCCCATGCCCTTTAACCCAGCAATGCCACTTTTAGAACACTAACCAAAGGAAACAGTCAAATGTTATCAAATATTTGTGCCCCCAAATTACAGAACAAACCTAAAGTTCCCAAACAAGGGCCAGTTAATAAAATTATAGAAAATCCAAGTAATGTACAATTAAGCAGCCATTGAATATGATATGCGTAAGAGTGACAGAGGAGATATAACAACAGTTTAATTGGAAGAAGCAGGATATGAAACTATAACTACAATATCAACTCTATTCTATACATTTGTCTACCATCTGTCTACGCAGATACATAGGAGAAAATCAGAAATAAAATATATAGGACTGTTAGCAGTAGTGATCTCTGGGTAAAGAAAGGGATCATAGAAATTTAAAAATATACTGTAATGGTTTTGCCAAAGTTTTATACAATGCCTATGTATTACTTTAAAAATTAGGGGAAAAGTTATTAAAAGAAAAGCACATTGGATTGAGAAACAGGTAAACGAGGTGGGTTAGAGAATGCTCTTCCACAATTCTCTTCTGGGTCTCCTTGTTCCAGGCTGTAAGCAGAGACCTTAATATCCCTTCCTTGCCCTTGTAGGGAAGCCTGAACTGTATTTGAGAAGATGCTGGAGACTCAGTGTGGACAACTTTGAGAGTATAAACTCCAGAGAGATCCATTCATGGTAGGGGCGGCTGGGGGGGGTCCCCAAAATACGGTGAGTTTTACCTCCAGGAGCTTAATCAGCTTCCTCCTGCTTCCAGCCCCGGGGAGGGAAAAAGGGACCATTCTAAAACACACCAGAGCGTTCTGTTCTTAACAGAGCTTCTGCCTTCAGGGGAAACTAGTTAACCAGAGCCTAACCAACTGACCTGGGGAAGGGAAATACCCAACTCCAGGCCACTCTAGTCATCCTATCCCACTTAAGGGGGGAGAAAAAAAAGTGAGATACCCTTGTGAAGTTCACAGTCCAGAGGCACAGGCCCCTGAAGACTGAGACCTAATTGTAGGACCATTGACCATAGCCTCCCCTCCCCCTGCACCTCACCACCACATTACGAAAGGCCTGTTCGGGGACTTCCATGGCGGCCAGTGGTTAGGACTCATCGCTCTCACTGCTGGGGCCCCAGGTTCCATCCTGGGTTGAGGGACTAAGATCCCACAAGCTGTGCAGTGCGACCCCAAAAAAAACCAAAGGCCTGTTTACATCAATTCCTTTGACCCAGTATATCATGTCTGGCTATCAAGAAAAAATTGTAAGGTATGCCAAAAGGCAAAAAAAAAAAAAAAAAAAACCCCACACCATTTGAAGAGACAGAACAAGTATCAGAACCAGACATGATAGGTATGTTGGGATAATCAGACTGGAAATTGTAAACAGCTGTGATGAATGTGCTAAGGTTCTAGCGGATAAAGTGGACAGCACATAAGAGCAGGTGGGCAATGTCCACAGAGAGATGGAAATCCTAAGAAAGAACCAAAAAGAAATGCTAGAGATTAAGAAATCACTAACAGAAATGAATGCTTTTGGTGATCTTATTAGTAAACTGGATATGGCTGAGGAAAGAATCTCTGAACTGGAGGATATGTCAATAGAATCCTCTAAAACTGAAAAGAGAACAAAGACTTTAAAAAAAAAACAATATTCAAGACTGTAGGACAACTACAAAAGGTATAACATAATGAGAATATCAGAAGGGGAGGAAAAAAGGTAGAGGAGAAATATTTGAAACAACGACTTTCTTTACCAAATATATTGACATTGTTTCCTCAAATTAATATCAGACACCAAACCATAGATTTAGGAAGGTCAGAAAACCAAGGAGGGTAAATGCCACCCCCAAACTACATCTAGGCATATCATTTTCAAATTACAGAAAGTCAGAAATTAAGGAAAAATTCCCGGACTTCCCTGGTGGCGCAGTGGTTAAGAATCCGCCTGCCAATGCGGGGGACACGGGTTCGAGCCCTGGTCCGGGAAGGTCCCACATGCCGTGTAGCAACTAAGCCCGTGCGCCACAACTACTGAGCCTACATTCTAGAGCCTGTGAGCCACAACTATGGAGCCTTTGTGCCACAACTACTGAAGCCTACACGCCTAGAGCCCGTGTTCCGCAACAAGAGAAGCCACCACAATGAGAAGCCCGCGCACCACAACTAGAGAAAGCCCGCGTGCAGCAAGAAAGACCCAACACAGCCAAAAATAAATAAATTTATTTAAAAAAAAAAAGTGAAGGAGAAACAAATACCTTCTCAGACAAACAAAAACTGAGAATTTGTTCCTAGTAAACCTACTGTGCAAGAAATGTTGAAAGAAGTTCTTTAGACAGAGGGAAAATAATCCAGGTCAGAAACTTGGATCTGCATAAAGAAAGGACAGACATCAACATTGAAGGAAGAATAAGTGAAGATAACATAAACTTTTATTCTTCTTATTTTTAATTGCTCTAACAGTTAACATTTTGTTCAAAAAAATAATAGCAACAATGTATTCAATTATATATGCTTGTGTGCATGTGTGTATATATATATATATTTATATACATATATACTTATATATAAGTGGAATGAATGACACCAATGATACAAGGGACAGGAGGAAAGAATTAGGATTATTTTGTTCTTATAAGGTACTCGTAATACCTGTGAAGTGGTATAGTGTTACTTGAAAGTGAACTTGGATTCATTGTAAAAGTATATTGCAAGTTCTACACCACACGTCCAGCCTTCTGCAGGGGCATAGTTTATTTAACTGTCTGGTCCATCTTTATTACTCACGACACACCATCATACAAGTGACTCATAAAAATTGGATGCAAAGGAGGGTAGTGTCATTTTTAATCCCTTTAATGTAATGTAATGGGGAAATGAATCATTTATCACAGCAGACAATTGAAAACCACTCAGAAAGAGTGTTCTCTCCTTCCTGAAACTTGGCAGCGGAAGGCTCATTCCCACAGTTTTCTGAAATCTTTGCATCTTTTAAATCTTTGGCGAAGGAAACATCAGATAATTTAAATAACAAAGTTTTGGGGTTCCTTTGTCTGTTTTTCGTTTTCAAGCTTCCTCATCAAGGGTCCTAAGAAACAAACTGAAAACGGGATGCAGGTGAGTTGGTCGTTCTGCAGCTGTCAGCATTTCAGGACTTCACTGCAGTGTGAAAAGAGAATAAATTACCTGCTAGCTACCCAGAAGAGAAGGCCCAAGTCTAATTCATTACCCATATTTAACAAATACTCTTCTCATCTCTAATGAGGACCTCAGAATATTTTGCAAAAGGAATTGAAACTTCACAGTGACCCAAGGGATAGACATAGTTCAGCTAAATTTGCAACAAAGTAGGGCAAAAAGCATAGGAGACAGGGCCAGGTCAGCCAGTTGGGCTCTCCAGATTGGCCGGGCCCCTGCTCCAGCACCTTCCCAAGGCAGCTCGGCCTGAACAATCACACCATGGTCGCTCCGTGCAAGTATATCAAATATCACTACCCTGAGAATACGCTGTCTCTTTGAGCTTGTCCTGGTCCCCGACAAACCCATGCTGGTCCTTGCACCGCTCAGGCTCAGCACAGGGAAGCAGCTCAACAGACGCCACTGTCAAGAGCCACCACACTGTCTTCAGGAGCACAGCCAAGATGACATTGTGGCAAAGCAGCCACTGGCTGCAGAGACTGATGCCACCGGTATTACGTGGAAGGCTCCTGCTGCTATGATAAGTTGCCAGCTTACCAAGTGAGGAGATTGGATCTGCTCCAGGCAAACCTAAAACCCCCAAAACTAACCAACCAACAGCAAGGGGAGTCGTTAAAGCTACTGAAAGCTAACGTCTCCAGCCTTGTTGGTGCATTATGGATTCAAATGGCAAAGCACAAGAGTGTTTCCAAAGGGTTTTTGATTCAAGGATAAATAGTGGTTCCAGGAGTCTGTCCCTTCAGCGTCCAGGCCCGGGAGAGCTTCCAATAAAGAATCTAATAGGCTGACATGAGTTACACGAATCCAGCCGCTCTTTGCTAACTTTCATTGGCCAACTTCTTCCACCTTTTGTCAACGGGGTGTCAAAATGGGTGGACAGGCCCCAGAACATCGCATGTCACCTCCATCAACGCTGGGGCCGCTTTTGCTCACTGGTTTCTCCAAAAGATCTGTGTGGAGATGGCATGATGAGCTGTGCTCTCCACGGGGCTCCTACGCCTCCCCATTGGCCTTCCTGCCTCCCACTTTGGGATGCCTGCTGCCCTGTAAGACAGTCCCTCCCTCCCTCCCTCCCTCCCTCAGGTTTGGGGTGCGTGATAGAATTTCTTCTCCTTTGCACTCTGTCAGCAATTTGTTGGGTGTCTGCTGTGTGTCCAGTCCAAAGCAAAAGGAAAGACTTAGGTATACTCAGTTCTGGAAAATGTCTTATGTTATGTAGGTCCATGTATTTCATATAGAAGCATCCCTCAGTATTCAACTCTATTCACTTCCTGAGTTTTGGAAAGTGATAGCAAGAAATTAGTTCTCAAAGGGTGTTCTGTTTCCAAACAGCCCTATTTCCAAAAAGTTTTATCTAAATCATTCAATTCCTGAGTAATGAAAAATAGGAACATATCAGAAAAAGGAGGAATTGATAAGATGCTTCCAGAAGAGCTAGCAAACCAACATCACAGCACAATATTAATTATCTCCCTAAGGCTTTATTTCCAATTTTTAAAAACATTAATTTGATACAGGGTCCCTCCCAGGAATGGATTTTATGTATTTGTTAAAAATGCTTTATTGTGTCAAATATTAAAAATAACCGTAACCGAAATATTTAATCTTTAAAAATAATACAAAATTCCCATGACCTAACAAACCAACCATTTCATTTGCCATATTTCCTACTAGTCTTTTTTTAATGTATTTCTATTTTATACATAACTGCACAACATAGATGGAATTTTATTGTCTTTCTCCCATTTTTACCTTAAATTGTAAGCATAAATCACAAATTTCCCATTTTTACCTTAAATCATAAGCATCTGTATAAATTTCATGCTTATGAATGTTTACTGATTCATGATATTCAATCTAGTAAATATGCCATAATTTACCTGCCATTATTTGCTGTTATAAATATCTGCAATCAGGATCTTAACGTGTGTATCATTTTTTCCTTTGGTGGAATATTTCCTTAGGAAAATTTCTACAATTAGGATTATTGGTCTAAAGGGTCTTTTCAATATTATTTTATTATTTTTGGTAAATTAAAATGTGTTTCGTTTGGAAAATTTCACAACAGCTTTTGAGGTCATGGGGGCACGAGGGTGTTGCAAAACCCAAGGCTGGTGATCCTAGTGGCTGGCGTTGAGTCTGCTCAAGCTATATCACTGGCATAAGGACATACCAGGCTGACCTTTACACACAAAGGAGGGTTTTTAGAAGGCAGACAGAAAAAGAGACTCACATCTAAAACAATACAGACATGGCATACAAATGACTAGACTAGCAAAATGATCTTTTGCCTTCATTGATTTTTGTTTTCTGCTATTGTACAACATGTTATGAAAATAGAGTTCCCAGCTTTCATTTACCTGTGACTCATCAGAAAATCTTTTCAACTATGTTCAGAGCCAGCAGTGGGCCTTATAAAAACAGGCACTCAACAAATATTTGTTGAATTGAATTGAAGGGAACTGAATTTTTATAATTTAAAATTTTTCTGATTTTTGCAGTGGACATATAGCGTGAGCAAGAAATAGACCACTGTTGTTGTAAGCACAGAGATCTGGGGGGTTTTTGTTACTGAGCATAACCAAGACACTCTGGGCTGATATACCACTTGTCGTGTGCTTTCTATGAAAAATGGCTAAATGTACAAAGGTATTGCATCATTGTTTATAGTTGCAAAATAAAAGAAACTGGAAATTATTAAGTAAAGGATGCAATTCCACTCAATTTATTATATAATCATTAAAATGAATGTTTATAAAGACCTTGAAATTACATGGAGAATTCTTATAGTGTAAGATTAACTTTAAAGGGAAGACAATATAGATATAGATACATAAAAACATGGTTAACATTACATTAAAATTTATACATATGGAAAAGAAATAAAATCAATGCAACAAAACAACGATAGCTTTAAACCTGAGAGAACAGAGTTGAGTTTTGTCCTTTTTTCTACTTTTCTTAATTTTTTAAGTGTCTTTTTTGTTTGTTTTTTATAAATTTAGTTTATTTTTTATTTATTTTTGGCTGTGTTGGGTCTTCGTTGCTGCATGCGGGCTTTCTCTAGTTGTGGTGAGCAGGGACTACTTTTCATTGCGGTGTGTGGGCTTCTCATTGCGATGGCTTGTTGCAGAGCACGGGGTAGGCGCACGGGCTTCAGTAGTTGTGGCACGCAGGCTCAGTAGTTGTGGCTCATGGGCTTTAGAGCACAGGCTCAGTAGTTGTGGCACACGGGCTTAGTTGCTCCACGGCATGTGGGATCTTCCCGGACCAGGGATGTAACCCATGTCCCCTGCATTGGTAGACGGATTCTTAACCACAGTGCCACCAGGGAAGTCCCTTTCTAGGTGTTTTTAAAGTGCGTGTCATTCTGTTTTTTGGAGATTATTTTATTTATTGGAGTATAGTTGCTTTACAATGTTGTGGGTGCATCACTCTTATAATTAACAAAACTTTTGCAAAAGACCACTTTCCTTGGGAACCCATTTTTTTCTTATCTACTTCTTTTATAGTTATTTCTTCAAGAAATGTTTATTATTGAGCACTTTCTATGTGCTTCTTATGGTTCTGCACACCAGAACACAGTTGTGAACAATACAGACAATAATGTTCCTGTTCTCATAGAGCTTACATCTAATGGAAAATTATAAGCAGAAAATTTCCATAATAATCACTTACGTCAATCATTTTGAGACTTCTTGGAAGGAAAGGAAGGAGAGCGGTATCTATATAAATGGGAAATTGGACCTTGTTTTTTCACCAGATGTTTAAAGATCTGGGTTACTCGTTTTCTGTTTTAATTAAAGTCATTTGCTAGCACTTTTAAAAAACTGCAATCACTCTTAAGAGTTGTGTCTATGTTTTGCAGTTTTACTTAATAATTGTTACTAAAATATACAAAATAAGTTCCAATCAGAATATTGCCAGAGAGTAACCAGTGTTCTCATCAAGATACTGACCATGGACATGTACAGTATGTGACAGGTATACATTTACTGGAATCCAAGTTTCACAGAAATGTTCAGCTTGATTCTCTGAACTCAGAATCAAAAGCTAGGCTCAAAATAGCAGAAAGACATTGGCCCACTGCTGCAGGAAATGAGGGTAACAGAGATTTCCTCTAGCTCTTAGGGCTATCTTCCTATGTTCTCCAAAGCCAGCAAGGAAAATTGCTCTGATTAACAAAGTTTTTCCCTGAAAGATGTATAAAACATGTAGGAATTAAAAATTAAAAATAATTAGTGGGATACTCAATCTGGTTTTTAATAACTTTTATTGTTTTACCGATTATAAAAATAATATATGTTCTTTGTAGAAAATATGAATAATGCAGAAAATTATGAAGAATATAAAGCTCATCTGTAATCCTGGCACAGGATTAAAGATAACCACTGTTATTATTATGGTGAACCTGTATGCAACCTTTCTTCTAGAGCAGGGGTTGGCAAGCTTTTTTGGCATAGGGCCAGATATAAATATTTTAAGCTGTACAGGCAACTACCCACCTCTGGTTAGTGGGAGAGCAGATGTACACAACACCTAGATGAACGAGCGTGGCTCTGTTCCCACAAAACTGCGTTTACAGAAACAGGCAGCACCCCTGATTTGGTCCTATCTACAGTTTGCCAACTCCCTATTCTAGAGCGTTCAGTCTGGAGAGGGGCAAGCATGGACTTATAAATTCGTATTTCCCCTCCTGCCCTTGACATTTCCATTGCCATCATCCTAACAGAAGACTCATCACTGTTCTCCATGTTCACTGCTCAACATTTACTGAAGGCCTATGGCTATGCTTTTGCGCCTAGAACACGTTAAGGGAGGACCCCCCAGCCCCCATGTTCCTGCCCTCCTAGGGTTACAGGCCGTCAGGAAACCATTACAAATATGTGAATAATGACAAGTGCACGCAGGAGAGCTGTAGGGTGCTCTGGGAGCGTATAACAGGAGGGCCTAAACCCATCGGAGGTTCAGAGACAGTTTCTGTGGGAGGGTCAATGAAGCTGCGGTCTGAATGATGAGCAGGCGTGGCCTGGGCCACGTGCTGAGAGAAGGGGGAACAGCAGATGTGAAAGCGGAAATGTGGGACAGCTCACATGGCCAGAGCGCAGAGATACCGGACAGCCAGTGAGAGAGCAGGTAGGAGCCAAAACGTGCAGGGCTTTTACACCACCTGAAGCATTTGGACTTGATCCCGTGGGCAGTGGGAAGCCACAAAAGAGTTTTAAGCAGGAGAATCATGAGATCAGCCTCATTCCAGTGGATCCTGAACTCAGTACCCACACCCCAGACCACCAGGAAATCTCCCTTTCAGTCCTTTCGATGCATCGCTGCAGAGTAATCTTTTAAGTCTCCTCATCTTGTCGTGGTGCTGCTAAGACACCAGCACCCCATGGATGTGAAATTAAGTCCAGACTCATAGGTCACCTGACACACCTCCTTAGTCTTGCTTTTCTTCAAAGAAAGTCATTTGCTTTTCCCTGTACGTATCTCCTATTTCCCCATCTTCATGATTTGGTGCAAGCTGTTTTCTCTGTCTAGAATGTTCCATAGCACCAAAGAGGAACACTAGAACTGGCTAAGAATTTTATTTTTTCTAAAAGATTTAATTTCCAAAATTAAAAAAATGTAAAGCCTAAAAGAATTAATAACAAACATGGCAATTTGTTACATCTTAATGAAAATATTTAAAAAGAATATAGAAATTTTTAAAAATCAGAAATATATTTATATGAAATATATACATGGAAAATAAAAAACACCTATAATCTTGCCACCCAGAGGTAATCATTGTTAATATGTGGGGCATTTTCTTAACAATTTGTGTTTTAGCAGCATTCAACTTGGAAAGTTAAAATGGAACAACCTAAATGCCAGAGTGTTTCTTAGGGAATGAGTACTTTCAACCTACCTGCTTTTTTTTTTTTAATTTGGCTTTTTAAAAAAAATAAATTTATTTTATTTATTTTTTTTTGGCCTCGTTGGGTCTTCGTTGGTGCTGGTGGGCTTTTCTAGTTGAGGCGAGCAGGGGCTACTCTTCATTACGGTGCGCGGGCTTCTCATTGCGGTGGCTTCTCTTGTTGCGGAGCACAGGCTCTAGTCACACGGGCTTCGGTAGTTGTGGCACACAGGCTCAATAATTGTGGCTCGTGGGCTCTAGAGCACAGGCTCAGTAGTTGTGGTGCACAGGCTTAGTTGCTCCGTGGCATGTGGGATCTTCCTGGACCAGGACTTGAACCCCTGTCCCCTGCATTGGCAGGCGGATTCTTAATCACTGAACCACCAGGGAAGTCTCAACTTAACTGCTTTTAAACAGAAGAGTATAGAGTGTAAATTTTTCTGCAGTGAAAGCAGCAGACTTCCTCCCCTGCCCTGCACATACGTCATTTATTAAGAGAGTGAAGAAGAGAAGAGAAATGGGGAAAGAAGAGAAAGAAAGGGGAGCAGGATGGAGACAAAAAGGCAGGGGAGAGCAGGGCATGAGCAGAAGAGCAGGAAGTAGAGAGGGCAAAGGAGGAGACAGAAGCAGATTGGGAGTTTCCGAAGAGACAGAGACAGAAAGAGACGGAGACATACTGGGAACGAGAAGTTTCCACACATTCTGAAGTGAGAGCTGGACTGTCTGTCAGCTGCTCAGGGCAAAAGGAAAATAAAGTGGAAACAGATGAAGAGAGATTCAAGTTAGGTAACAGCTAATTTGCCCAGAACTCAGGTCCCGGGAGCCCATGTACAGAGGGCTAAAGTGAAGATTTGTTTGTTTGAATATTTTTTTTATGGTAGCATAACATATGGAAAAGTGAACAGGTCATAAATGCACAACTTGACGAGTTTTCACAAAGTAAACACATTAGTGGAACCGCTACCCAGGACAGGAAATAGGACATTCTTAGTACCCCCAAATCTCCCAGTTCGTTTCCTATCCTCCACCCAGTAATGACACCTCAAAAAATAATTACTAACCTAACTTTTACATAATGGATTAGTTTTGCCTGTTTGTTTTTGAACCTGGTATTACATTTACATGTAAATTAACTGAGATGGTACCATAAATACTTTTTACGATCTGGCTTCTTTGGCTCAATATTATGCTTGTGAGATATGTCAGTGTTACTTTGGGTGCAATAGTTCATTGTCACGGACATCACAATGTTCTGTTGCATGAGTATAGAACTGTCCCTCTTACTGTTGATGGACATTTGGGATTGTTTCCAATTTATGGCCATTATGAAAAATGCTACTATGACCATTCTGGAACATGTCTTTTAGTGCACACATATTATCTTAGAATTATAATATCTCTTTTTTTTCATATTTATTTATTTGGCTGTGCTGGGTCTCAGTTGCGACTCACGGGATCCTCACTGCAGCATGCAGGATCCTTCAGCTGCAGCATGTGGGATCCAGCTCCCGGACCAGGAACCAAACCCCGGCCCCCTGCATTGGGAGCGCGGAGTCCTAGCCACTGGACCACCAGGGAAGTCCCTATAGTAGCTTTTTCAAGTCTGTAAGACCTTTAGCAGTGTCTCCTTTTCATCCCAGATAATAGTGGTCTGTGCTAATGGGAGAAAATATTTGTAGTGTATTCCGTAAGTGTTTAGAATATTTAAAGAACTCTAACAACTAAAAGACAAACAACCCAATCTAAAAATGGCCAAAGACTTGAATAGGCCTGTCTCCAAAGAAGATATACAGACAAAAAGAACCTTAAAATATGCTCAACATCATTAGTCATTATAGAAATGCAAATCAAAACCACAGTGAGATACCACTTCATACCAAACTACGATGGCCATTATAAATAAAGCAAAACAAAAACAGAACCAGAAAATAACAAGTGTTGGTTAGGATAAGGAGAAATTGGGACCCCTGTACATTGCTGGTAGAAGTGTAAGATGGTACAGCCACTGTGAAAAACAGTTTGACAGTTCCTCTAAAATGTAAACATAGAATTACCATATGATCCAGCAATTCCACTCTTAGGTATATACTCAAAAGAACTGAAAACAACTATTTGTACATGAGTGTTCATAGCAGCAGTATTTACAATAGGCAGAAACACCCAAATGTCTGCCAGTGAGTGAATGGATAAACAAAATGTGGTATAGCCACGCAATGGAATATTATTCAGCCATAAAAAAGAGTTTGGTTGCACAAATCTGTGAATGTACTAAAATCATTGAAGTATACACTTAAAAAACTTATACTCAGGACCAAACCTGAAGTGCTGAGTGATTCACTAACCTCTAAGTGATCAGTCTATAGCTTATTTTGTACTGTCTCTGGGAGGATATGAATAAAAAGTGGTTATAAGAAGGGTGTGTTTTAACAGACAGTAGAGCCGTAAATTAAAATACTAAAGCTCGGGCTTCCCTGGTGGCCCAGTGGTTGAGAATCTGCCTGCTAATGCAGGGGACACAGGTTCGAACCCTGGTCTGGGAAGATCCCACATGCCGCGGAGCAACTAGGCCCGTGAGCCACAGCTACTGAGCCTGCGCGTCTGGAGCCTGTGCTCCGCAACAAGAGAGGCCACGATAGTGAGAGGCCCGCGCATGGCGTTGAAGGGTGGCCCCTGCTCAACGCAACTAGAGAAAGCCCTCGCACAGAAATGAAGACCCCACACAGCCAAAAATAAATAAATAAAATTTAAAAAATAAAATGCTTTATAAAAAAAATACTAAAGCTCTGGGTTAATTTCCCACCTTAAATCATGAGTCTGAAGTGAGGTTTGGGGTCTCCTGGAATAGCATCTGGCTGTTCCTAAAGGGAAGGCTCATTAGCTTTGCTTAAACCATTATAATTTGCTTTCAAACCTGTTTGACTTCAGTTAGGAAAGTCATGCAGTTAACAAGCCTGATTGTGAAATATTTATAAACCCTAATATAGCATTTACACTGCTGTTAAGATATGTTGATAATGTTGAGACTGGCTCAGGGCAACACTGCGTCATAAGGATCATGACAGATTTAATACGTATGGGGTTTTACTCATCTCACTCTTAAATGTTCTTTCTGCCTTTTAAAGGAAATATCCCTCCCAAGGCATTCTTTTATGCTTTTCCCTTCCTTTCATTCCAAAGCTTCTACACTTAATGCTGCTTCTGCTTCACCAGCTCAAGATCATCCCAATGTATCTGACAAGAGCTCAGACTTTTAGAAAAGGGATGTTGGAATGCCATCTGCCTAACCATTAGATGTGTCCAGGCAGACACATTGTGGATTATCTTCAGGAAGGAAGAAAAATAGAAGAGAGTCTCAGAACTATTTATACAACTATACAGCAGGCTTTGGCCTGGAAAATAAGAAACTAGGACTTTAAGGGTTTTGATTGCATTTCCTCTTTCCGGTATTTCATGAAGTTTAAATTATAACCGTCTGTTTCAGAAGATATAAAAATCCTGAATTCCATCTCCTTCCATATTAACAGCATAATAACCCCTTGGGGAATCTTATATCAGTGGAGGTTCTCAGTAATGACTCTCCTAAAATCACAGTGTAAAACAAGCACTAAGCTACATCTCATTACCTCTCTACCTCATTTGCCTCTTGAATGTAGTGATGAAAAGGGCGTCTAACTCTGAAATGCATCTCCTAATGAGGATGTTTGCCTGTGTACTAACAGTGACATTGTTTTCTGCTTGTTTAATGATGGTGTTGAGGACAGTAATCATGATGGTGATGATGGTAAAAGTTCTCTTTCCTCCAGCTCCTATTAAAGACCATTAAATTACCTACTATTTTGGGCTGACTCTTTTGCTCATCTTAACTTTTCAAAATATCCCCAAATGATTCCTGGTGAATTCAAAGCCATTTTACACTTGGCGATTAATTTAATTCTGAAATTCACGAACTGCAGTGAGTCTGATGCCATTCCCCACTCTGTCACCCCTCCCCTCTCAGTTTGGTAGGTAATCCTTGGTGCATTTCCAATAAGCTGGAGGGAAAACATGGCACTGTAGCTGCATAAAATAACCTTTTCTGTGGTGCAGAAAGTCACTGAGTTTCTTTTTGTTAATGTGCTAGACTCCGATTTTCTCCCTCAATAGGCTTTCTCCATTCTTCTCTCAGAAACACTTTCTTTTCTTCTTCCCATTAATAAGCCTTAATTGAGCATCCACTGTTTTCTAAGCACAGTGCTGGGTACTGGAGACACAGAGATAAACAAAACCTGGTTTTTATCCCTGAGTTACCAAAATCGAACACAGTGAAACAAGAGCCTCATGAGAAAAAAGTTGAATATTACAATATGAGCCTCATGCCCTGCTCTTGTTTTTTCTTCAACCATGTATGGGTTTCTAGTATTTGATGGTGAATTTATTTTTATTTTATTATTTCATATACCTTTAAAATCTCTGTGTCTTCAAGGCTTCTGTTTTTCACCTTTTATTATAACACTCTACCTTTTGTAGATACAGATAAATATAACCTTTTATTGCATCCATTGGATTTTTATTGGGGATCTAGAAAGCAGGTAAAGAGAAAGATTTGGAAGGAGTGGTAACGCGCGGGTAGAAAGTCTTGCTGGCGTTGCTGAGATATGAAACAGAATATGCAGTTGTGTCCCACACCCTCCAATAAACATGCTTCAGGCTCTTAGGGAAAGGCACAACAGAATGAGTCAGAATGCCTGAGAGGGAAACCTACCCTCCAGCCATAAAGAGAGAAGAGAAAAAGAAAGCTTGGAAGGCTAGAGGGAGTCCAGTCATGTGTCTTTCAGGAGAACAACAGGACACACTCCCATATAAACAATTCACTAACTGCATCATTGTCAAGGTGAAGCATTTTTAAGAACTAAGATGAAAAGCAAGTGAAAGCTACTCAATACACTGTTCCTTCCTATCAGGTCCCTAACCCCATGGGGAGGCTAAAACCAGTGTCTTAGAATGAAATGTAAACACATGTGTAAGGCCTTTGTCTGGGCCAGGAGATGGAGCCAGGGAAGAAAATACAGAAGTATATTACCTGAGAAAGATTAGAGAACAGAAAAGCTCTTCTTATCTTGAAAAGGTAATCACATTCTTGCATAACTGGAATCATTAACAGCTCATTGTGAGGGAAAGGGAATGAAATGAAATGAATACTAGAAAGAATTTTCTGGAAAGCATTTAAGGCCTTGGCCAACTATATCATCCACCCTCAGAGTGAGATGTAGAGTTCTAGTCGCCCCACTGTACCTGAGGGGGGTCCATCTTGAGAGGGATTCTTTGCACTGGTGTTTAAGGCAACCTGGTGACAAGTCTCAGGGAAAGAGTCAGTAAGCTTCAGTAATTTTTAAAAGTCAGTTGTCAGAGGCAATGGGTGAGTCTGAACACAACAAGCAGTCTGTCCATTGGGGCCAACAGCCCACACTTGGGGGCATAAGTAGGGGTTAGGGATGCTGGCTAGAGACTGCGGAAGGTCCAGACGCTTTGCCTGTGCCAAGTGGCCGCACGGCTGGTGGGGCTGAGCTATGTGGTCAGCCCTGGGGCACTCCACAGTCTCCCCACAAGCCCCCAAGGGTACCAGCGGGTGAGGCCCTGTGGGACCGGAAGCCACAAGATCCCGCAGGCTCTGGGAAGCCTTTGTTCTGTGACTGCAACCAGATGTCACTGCTTCAGGGCCAGGCTCAGTGGGGTGGTGTTGGAAGGTGGGGAGGGCAGAAGGTTCAATGGCCCAAGCAGTGGAAACAGCAGGGCAGGTACAGCCCTGAAAGCTACAGTGGAGGGCAGTGACTTCAGGTGGACATTCAAGTGAAGCACCAGGAAGTCCTTCAATGCGACAGACAGTCCAGGAGACCTGACAGTAGCTCCCAAGGAGGGACTTTCCATCACTCACTCCACAGGGAAGGCAGCACAGGCCCTACGGGCGGATGGGCGAAGTTCTCACACTACACCACCTACTTCATGCTCTTCCCGGCCAAGAAAGGCAAAGTGACCTGCTGCTTGTGTTCTGACATCCACAGGATTCCATCCAGCCTGTTTCAGTGAGGTGTTTTTACCCTGGCTGTTCATAATGCTGTCCCCAAACTTTCTTGCTTGCCTGCTCCACCAATAAAAAATTGGAGCATGCACCCCAGTGTGCATTTATTTATTTATAAATGAATTATAAACATAAGCTCCTGTATGGTATGTTATAAACCATACACAAAAGTAGAAATGACAAAAGGATGAGATTAAAAATATATATAAGTAGAAGTTCTGTTATTTCCTTCCAGGACCCCAGTAGGGTTCCTTGTGCATCTATAGGGTACAGGCGCCCACTTTGAAAGTCACAGAAGATGGAATAGAAAGTATGCATAAAGCACTCTGCTGTGTATCCAACCATCATGGTTATCTCCAGAAAAAGTACTTGTACCACCATTTAAGTGGTGAGCTGCACCAACTGCTTTCTTCATGGCATATCCTTTTTACTTGAAAGAACAGCTGGCAACTCGGGTTATTCAGACTTGACTGCATGGTGGGCATTTTCTTGAAAATGCACCAAGTGAGCTTGTCACACCAAGGAAAAGCAACCGATAATATTTGTTTCTTTGAGCTTTTAAGCAAAAGTTCGATTTTTAAAAATCTCGTATCAGGCATCATAAGCTTGACAGCATCCCAATACTTAAAGACTTTTCAGATGAGTTTGTTGTGGATAATAATGAATGTGGTTTTTTGATATTGTGTAATGAAATGGGTCAACATTTGGAAGAAGTCCACAACTCAGGGAACCAATATTTTCAAAATAGTCAATGCATGATGTTATAAAATTATGCAAGGGTGTGGACAGAATATCCATTCAAAGTGCATGTGTTCCCCCCCCCTCTGCAATTCAAACACTGGAGCCTAATCCCCAGTGTGATGGTATTAGGAGGGGGACCTTGGGAGGTGATTTGATAGGTGATCCTGTCCTCATGAATGGGATTAGTGCTCTGATAAAAGAGACCCCAGAGAGTTCCCTCACCCCTTCTGCCACCTGAGGACATGGTAAAAAGTCTGTGTACGAGGCTCTCATCAAACACTGAATCTGACAGGGTCTTGAACTTGGACTTCCCAGCTTCTAGAACTGTAGAAATAAATTTCTGCTGTTCATAAGCCACCCAGTCTATGGTATTTTTGTTATAGCGGCTTAGTGATAATGAAGTGATTGCACTCATTTAACCACTGGTTATAATTCATCATAAAGTTATGACAATTTTTTTCAGTTTAATTCCACAAAAATATATTCACTTTGTGTTCTTCCTCCATTTTTGCTTTTCTCTGAAATTGCCTTCTGTTCTTTGACCTACAGTAATATCTAAATCACTAAGAAAGGCCATAGGACAGTCATACATCAAGAAGGTGAAGAATTAAGATAAATAGTTAATTTAAAGGAGAACACTTTGCATGAATGTTTTATGAAGGTTTCTGAGGAAGGCAGTGGGGGGGGGGTTCTTCTGATTGGTTGCCTGAGTTCTACATTCATTTAATTCCTCAATGCTGTTATCTGCTTTGAAGGTAATGTGGGGATTTTTAAGTGAAAGCAAACACGCAAAAACCTTTATCACTAACGTTACCAAAGCAGTATTGTGGAATCATCCACTAATCTAGAGTAAAAATAAGACTTTTCATACAAATTGCACTTTTCATTCTAATGCTGACAGTGTGCACTGCACAGATCTTTGCTCTGGATTTTGTAACTCTTCTAAACCTTATCTTGGATACAAATAAATCTGTGGCATGTCGAGAAGGTAGCAGGACCACTGGAGATTAGGAAGGCTGTGTGGTCGAGACATTTTTTAAATTTATGAAAAATACTCTACTGTCATGCATACTGGTTTCCTGGGGTTATTTCCATCCTCTTCTTTCAGTGCAAGACCCAATCATGTTTATACACAGTGTCTTGGCAAACACGTGGTATTTACCATGTCGCGTACACTAGGATGAGAAGTTCAGTCTTGAACTGTACTGCCCAATATCGCAGCTACCAACCGTCTGTGGCTATTCAAAGTTAAAAGTAAATTAATTAGATTTAAATAAAATGTAAAATTTACCTCCTCATTCTCAACCAGCCACATTTCAAGTGCTCAAGACCTCATATGGCTAGTGGCTACCATACTGGAGAACGCAGATGCAGAATATTTCTTTTGTCGCAGCAAGTTCTATTGAACGTGGTTATCTAGAACACAACCTGTAGTTCTCATTTTTTAATAGATGGCTGTATGATGATCATACCTGCTTTTTAAAGAATGTTAGTAATTTGAAAAATTAATTACATTCAAAAAATGAGTTTTTGCAATTCTGTTTACAAACTCATGTTTTTAAACTTAAGTAAAGTGAATACAGCAAAAGCATGTATTTGCAGACCAGCTTCTTCCAGGTTGCCTATTTCATTCTGCCGACGTTCACTGACTCATTCGAAAGATATTTACCTAGTGCCTTCTGTGTGCCAGGTACCCTTCTGGGCTCTGAAACAAAACGAGCAAAATCCCTGGCCTCACGGAGCTTACCGTGTACCCTGTGGGATGAGAGGCAAATGTTATCTCTGTTTCCAGGTCCAGACACAAGTATCTGTATAGGGTATTATGTGCCAAAGCAGGGAACAAAGTGAGAAGATTCCAATTCTCATGTTGTTGCTCATTAAGAAGGCATAGAAAGAGGCAAATACTAAGAATATAACTTCTGATTTTAAAGGACATTCTCATCATCAAAAACAAAACAGCCTTGCCAAAAATTTTAAAATACTAGTCCTGAAAAACCCCATTTGCCTGACAAAGCGTGCCAGGGACTTAGGCACATTTTCCAATGTCACCGTCTTCCTTCATGGGATCAGCGTATAGACAGCTAGAAGTGGTTTTAGCCTCTTCTGTTCCAGCTTCCCTCCCAGAACATCCAGCCAGGTAACCATTTCAGCCCTAGCTGGGTGCTTTGGATAGCAGAAAGCGCACCAATTTAATGAACAGCAGGGACACATTTTCATTAGTCCTAACTTTTATTATTATTATTATTACTACAGTATTACATATCTGTAGTTAGAAGTTGAGAAACAACAGATAAAAATGAAAATATTAAATTAGTTGTATTCCTGATACCCAGAGAGAGAATCACCAGAAGCGTTTTGATATGTATTCTTCAAGAATTTCTCTCTCTCTCTCTCACTCTCTCTTTCCCACATATATATTATATATATAATGTATATAATGTATATAATATATATATAATGTATATAATATATATATATTTCTATCAAACCAAAATGGCACCATTTGTATCTCACTTTTTTTTTTACTTAACCATATCGTACAAATGCATTTTCATTCAAATAAGTATGACTCTCCATCACCATTTTTTTTTCTTGGTCACGCCCACAGCTTGCAGGATCTTCGTCCCCCAACCAGGGATCAAACCCAGGCCCCTGGCGTTGAGAGCGCCAAGTCCTAACCACTGGACCACCAGGGAATTCCCTCTCCATCATCATTTTAATAGCTGTGTAATATTACATGCACTGACTATATTCAATGAGTTATTTAAGGTCTTATTGTTGAAAGTTTACATTATTCTAAATGTTTCACCATTATAACCAATACACCATCAAACATCCTTGTACATATATCTTTGTGAAGTTGATTTCATTTCAGCGATCAAAATTTAGAAGTGAAATGCCTGGGTCAAAGGTTTGGTACATATTTAAGGCTTTTCATGTAAATCACCAAATTCTGTCCCAGAAAAACTGAACATCTACCCTAATTCCAGCAGTTATGAGAATGCCCCTTTCCCCAGGACTTACCCCCAATACTCTTCTTGGGAGAACTTTACCTTTTTTCTAGTTTTCACTCATTTGTGCCCAGCTTGCCCCTGGGACAGCTGTTCTAGTGTTTGAACAAAACCGTCATGTCCCAACAAAGTCTCCTCCTTTTTAGACCTCACCTCCCTCCAGTATGGATTAATAAATTATTGTCAGCCTGGCACCTGGAGGATCAATAGTTCTGTTCTTGATCTTTTACTGCTCAACATTCTAATAGATGACTTGGAGGAAGTTATAAAAAGCATGCTTGCAAATTCTGCTCAACGTTTATTTAGTACCTACCAGATGCCAGGCATGATGCCTTGTTCTTAAGACATAAATACAGACGAGCTCTCTTCCCTGCCCTGGAGGAGCGCATGGTACTATCAGAGCGAGGAGAGTATGACGGGGCTGGACCAGGTGATGGAGTTCCAGCATGGCTCACATAGGAAATTGTAATCTTTGTGGCAGAGGGCACCAGCCACCCCATCCCTTCCACAGGCTGTAGCACGCTGATTGGGAGACTCTGCTCCATTCAACAAATATTTATTGAGCACTGTCTGTGTGTCAGGCTGTGTTCTCCAGAACGATCCCCTAGAAATTAGTTTTTGAAGTGTGCTGCCCTTTCCCCCAGAACAGACACAGCAGAAACGTGTTTCCAGTACACTCATACCCAAGTGTCCTCTGCTTTAACTCTGCCTTTCCCCGTGCCGTTATTTATTTTCTCTGACAATTTCCCAAGAGAATTTCTGGCTGACTAATATAAAACCAAATGCATTTTGTAGAGTTCTAGGATGCAAACACATTAATCTTAAAGGGAGATAAGCTGTCTCGAATCCTTTTGGGAGGGGAATGAGGCAGTGTATAAATACCTAAGATGGTAATTCCAAAACTCCACTGTGAAGTATAATTAGTCTGGAATAGAAAAAGGAATGCTCCAAACTCTAAAACATTCGGCACTTGGTGATTGACAGATGATTCCGTTACTAATATTAAACCTCCAGAAACTTCTAAACTGTACTCCGAGATCAGCTCTCCCGTATGTCCTACTTCCTTCTGTGCCACGACTGTCAGGTCTCAGATTTGCGTTTTCCTCAGAGAATGGGGTTGTTGTACGCTCCAGGAAATCCTCGTGTCTGACAGGATTTAACATAAGAAACAGCTCTCCACTGTGGGCCTCCTGGTCAAATGTCCTGGCGGGGCCAGAAAGACGTAGAAAAGTTTACTGTGCTTTGAACTGTTGGGCGTTGGATGCCAAAATCAACAGCCCTTCTTTCCAGAGGAGTACAATCAGCTTGTGATTTGAAGGTTGAAATAATGAAGCATCCCTTGTTCAATTTCAGGTTTCAGTATTTTACTCTTTGCATTGGTGCCTGACATTTTGCTGGATGTCACAATAGTTTGTGGTTGATTGGAGCAGAACAGTTGATCTTTGTCTCTGTGTTTTATGAACCATGTCCCACTCACTAGAGGTCAGAGAGTGTGTGTTAAGGTTGGCTTTGTCTTCTCACTTTCCTTTCCAGAATCTTAAAGGGAAAGAAACCATGTGCCTGTCTCCCCTTCCCCTCACTGGTCATGGCCATGAGTGGTTACCAACATTCTAAGCCTTCATTTTCCAAATCAAGCTTTGTTCATACGCTCCACAAACAGCCACCCCTCAGGCTACCCTTGGGCCTAGAAGTGCAAACACACCGGCAGTGCAGGACAATTCGCTCAGGAGGACGGCAAAAGGGAAAGGCCACGCAGGCCCCCGGAAGTGGGCTGGAGGCTGTTTCCTCAGGGAATTCCAAGGCCTTGGTTTGGAAGGGGAAGCACCCAGCAGCCCTAGGCAAGACCCCGTAACCTGTGGGCTTCTTGTCCTCTGAGGAGGGGCCAGGTTGAAAGTGACCAGAGGGGGCTCTTGAGAGCAGACAGCCCAGCACAGGGGCACATCTAGTTTGAGTATATGGGCCATGCTGCAAACATACACGCACACACACACACTCACACACACTCTCTTTCTTTTAATTAAAAGTTTTATTGAGATAATCATAGATTCAAATGCAGTTGTAAGCAATTAATGCAGAACTTGGACATGTTGGCTGGAGTGTCCACCCACATACATGAAAGGTCCTTCCTGGTGTAAGACGAGACGAGTGACAGGGTAGGCCCCAGGCAGAGGCAGGGGATTCTAAATTGGAACATGCTTGCCACGTCATTGCGAAGTTATATTTGTCAAGGAAGGAGCATATGAATACCATTTAACAGTTTGTTAGCTTGATTTATATCTGGATTTATAGACCTATGGCATGCGGGCCTCCCTTTGTACCTTTCCCCTGCACCCCTGCAAAGGTTAGGGGTGAACCTAGGGCTGGAGAGGAGTTTATTCCTAAGTTAATTACCCCTAGAGATAGTTTGAAGGTTCTGAAACCTATCTAGAGCAGCCTGTTGGGTCCCAGAAAATGTCCTATCCCTCCCTTGGAGAGCCTTCTAAGAGTCTGGTAGCCAGGGAAGGAGTTTGCTAGGGGTATTGGGGATGGTGTGTGGAAAACTGGGGTTTGGGGAAATATTCTCTCGGTAAGACTGAAATGAAGAACTCTTTTTCCCGCAAGATAAGTGATCCATGTCTTTTTCTCTGCTTTGGTTGTTTCTTTTGTTCTTGTTCTTTTGGGATTTCCCTTAGCATCCAAGTAAGATTTCATATGAAAAACTCCTATATGTCTTGGCTAAGCTGAGAGGCTAAGGGGGAGGTGCACTTGTGGGCTTGAGTAAGTGGTGAGGTCAGCGCCCTGGGCCGAGGACAGAGGCAGTAGCCAGGGCAGGTGGAGCCCTGGAAACATTTTGTGACCTCTGCTACCTACAGCAGCTTCAGGAAAGCAGGGTCTGTTCCTGTCCCACCCCCGTGCCCAGGGCGTGTGTGTGCTCAGACAATGTTTGTTCAGTGAACGAACAAATGTCCTCATCTAGCCTGCTACACCAAGTAAACACCTAATAAATTGTTGAGTTAAAGAATTAAGCATTTTAATTAATTAAATAGTACTAATAACTGTGATTAACAAAAAATAATAATGTTACCTGTAAATATAATATATTATAATTATATAAATAATATGCATACATGGTAATAAAATTAAAATATAATTAATAATTAATTGTTAATTTAGTTAAAATTTAAATAGTAAACAATTTATTTAGACCATTTCATTGAATTTATTTAAACTAAATTCACTCCTAGAAAGCTTCACCACTTCATCTAAAGAGAGAGAAAAGCAAATCATGTTACCAAACTGAAAAGAGGGGGTGATTTAAAATAGCTGCCAGCAAATGCATCATAACTCCTTCCTGGTTTCAGCATACGGAGCACTGTGTTCCGAGTTGTTTGCAGTGTCCTTGACGGATGTGCCCTTCCGTAAGATGTTTGCTTGAATTTGTAGAACAAGTTCAACCACCAAGATAAACACCATTGCTTCTAGGCCAGGCCTTCCAAGTAAGGCTCCTCAGGTTGTCTCTTTATATATTTATTTCAGGCTCTTGCAAAGGTCCCTAAATTGCTGTCTCAGCATACGTGTTTGCAGTATTTATGCTTAATGTTGACAGCTCTACTCTTTTTTTTTTTTTTTTGCTACAAAGCATTTTATTAATAAAGTCCAAGATTGTTAAATAAATATGTAATGAGTAATGTGTTTAATGTGTAGCATTTTCTTCCTCCAATAGAGATGATCAACCTTATTCACATCATTATTTGATTTTTGAATGAGCACCTTACTGCAATGCATTCTTATTTACGTTCAATAGAGGACCCATCAAGTTTCTCTCCAGCCCTAAAATACATGATGCAATTCTATAAATTGAAACTGAATTATTCCCAAACAGTAGTGGGCATGTACAGCTCTACTATTTTATCAAATTTACCAAGTGCTACGTATCTGATCTGCAGCCAGAATTTATTGATACATTACCATGACTCAGTGCAAGGCATTCTTATGCATATTTATCCACACCAATTAAAAATGATAAGACGTATAGATCAATGGAATAGAAATGAGAGTCCAGGAATAAACCCATAGATCTACAGTTAATTGACAAGGATGTCAAGACAATAAAATGGGGAAAGAACAGTCTTTCAACAAATGGTATTGGGACAGCTGGATATCCACAAGCAAAAGAATGAGCTGGACCTCTATTTTATAGCATATACAAAAATTAACTAAAAAATAGATCAGGGATTCCCTGGTGGCACAGTGGTTAAGAATCCGCCTGCCAATGCAGGGGACACGGGTTCGAGCCCTGGTCTGGGAAGATCTCACGTGCTGCAGAGCGACTAAGCCCGGGCGCCACAACTACTGAGCCTGTGATCTAGAGCCCGTGAGCCACAACTACTGAAGCCCGCGCACCCTAGAGCCCGTGCTCCGCAACAGGAGAAGCCACCGCAATGGGAAGCCCGCCCACCGCAAGAAGAGTAGCCCCCGCTCGCCGCAACTAGAGAAAGCCCGCGTGCAACAACTAAGACCCAACGCAGACAAAAATAAATAAGTAAATTTATTTTAAAAAATAAAAATAGATCAAAGGCCTAAATTTAGAAACTAAAATTATAAAATTCTTAGAAGGAAATATAGGGGTAAATCTTCCTGACTTCAGATTTGACACTGGATTCTTAGAAATTACATTAAAAGTACAGGCAACAAAAGAACAAACAAATTGGGCTTCATAAAAATTAAAAACTTTTGTGTATTAAAGGGCTATCAAGAAAGTGAAAAGACAATGTACACAATGGGAGAAAATATTTGAAAAAACATGTATCAGATAAGAGACTTGCATCCAGAACATATAAAGAACACTTGGAGCTCAACAACAGAAAGACAAACAACTAAATTTAAAAATGGGCAAAGAGCCTGATATTTCTCCAAAAATATATAAATGACCAACAGGCACATGAAAAGATGCTCAACATCATGAGTCATTAAGGAAATGTAAATCAAAACCACAATGAGATATACTTCACACCCAGGAGGATGGCTACAATTACAAAAATAAAATAAACAAAAAAATAACAAGTGTGGGCAAAGATGTGGAGAAATTGGAACCGTCATTCATTGCTGGTGAGAATGTAAAATGGTTCAGTTGCTGTGGAAAACAGTTTGGCAGTTCCTCAAAAAGTTAAAAATAGAATTACCATATGATCCTAGACTGAAAATAGATACTCCAATAAATACACGTACATGAATGCTCATTACCACACTATTCACAATAGCCAAATGGTGGAAACAACCCGTAGGTCCCTCAATGGATAAATGGATAAACAAAAGGAGGTATATCCACACAAGGGTATCTAACTCAGCCATCATACTACAGTGCTGTCTGCTGCATCCTACAGTGTGGATGGGCCCCCAAAACATGATGCTAAGTGAATGAAGCCAGACATAAAAGGTCATGTCGTGTATGCTTCCATTTATACAATACGTCCGGAATAGGTAGATCCATAGAGACAGAAGAGAAAATTAGTGGTTGCCAGTGGGTGTGGGGAGGGGGAATAGGGAGCGACTGCTTAATGGGTACAGGGTTTCCTTCTGAGGTGAGGCAGCTAGATAGAGGTGACGGTTGCACAACATTGTAAGTGTACTAAATACCACTAAACTCTATACTTTTCTTTTCTTTCTTTATTTTTTGGCCACGCTGCGCAGCTTGTGAGATCTTTGTTCCCTCACCGGGGATCGAACTGGGGCACTCAGCAGTGGAAGCGCAGAGTCCTAACCACTGGCTGCCAGGGAATTCCCTGAATGCTATACTTTTAAATGGTTACTTTTATGTTATGTGAATTTTACTTCAACAAAATAAAGGGGAAAAAAGACAACAACCAGACCCTTCCTTGCCCCTCTCCCAGGTACCTCTGTGGAGCTGCTTCTATGGGAACGAGCCTCAGGCTCCACAAACTCCTGCAGGTGCTCAGCCCATCCTCAGGGGGCAGGAAGCACAGTGCAGTCCTGTCCTACCATTTACTGGAGTTTAGGGAAAAAATCACACACACCAGGGCAGTTCCTGGTCTCCCTGTGTCCCCCCTCTTCGTCTCCCCACCAGCCCTCTGCTAAGGAAATCTTGGACGTTGTATCAGGACTGGCTACACAATTTGGGGAACCCAGTGCAAAGTGAAATTGCCAGGCCCTCTGTGAAAAGATTAAGAATTTCAAGATGGGGATAGCAGAGCATCCAAAGAAGCACAGGGCTCTTCATTTCTGAGCATGGTGTTCTGTCTGCCCAGGTCATGTGCCCTGGTGGTACCCCACCCCTGTCTCCTGTTTCTGGCTCCGTCATCACTTTATAGCACTATATAGACCCCCTCTCTGACAACAATGAATGTTGTATCCTGTCCAAGCTGCCTGGGACCACTCAGCTGTCCCCCCAGAGCCACCTTCCGAAGCCAGATCAGTTTAATGTCCTCCCAGCCTTTCCCCTCTCACCCCCTCCCTCACATTGCTTGGCACTCAGTTTGCCTGAGAACTTCAGTGGGCCCAACAGAAACCTCGGCTGCCTCTAGAACTCACAATAGGAACAGGAGAGATGGGCCCTGAATGTGAGGGGGCTGGGAGGAAGCATGGCAAGACTGAGGCCCTGAATCAATGGAGGGGGTCAGGCCTGGTGGTCTCTAAGTCCCCTTAAAACCCTGAGAGTCTATATTGAATCTAGGCCGACGTGTACTGTTATCCCTATTTTCACAGATGAGTAAACTGAGACTCAGAGGTTAAGTAACTTCAGCAAGATCACACAGCTGGATACATGTTTCATTTTGAGTCTAAATGTAACTTAGGAAAACTTAAGACATCTTTACTCTTGGTAATACTGGATAATATATAGTTACCTGCTAGAACTCTGTTAAGATCAGGACTTTTTTTTTCAAATAGCTTTGCTGGCTAAGTTTCAGTTTCATTTCATTTTCTTTCTATCATTTAAGTTTCATTTCTGTTCTCAGGATATTCTCTTTCCCTTTTTAGTGGTTTTATCTGATCCTGTTTATTATAATTGTTCATTTGTGCCCTTGAACCTGATTAAGATACACAAGTTATTCTATGGCAGATATTCCTAAACAAGAAGTTTAAACAGATTTAAAGGTTAGCATCATGTGTATTTACTCTAGCATTAAGCAAAATGCATCTACTTTATTATTACCATAAAGTTTCCCAGTAGCTGCTTCGGTATCTATGCATCCATGGCTTAACTTACCCATCTATACATTGCTTGATATGAAAAGGCCACCAGGAATCTCTGACACCCTAATCAGCCTATTGTGAATGAACCATATCCAGGATTTTTGCCTTTGCCAGAAAAAGGACTGATTGAGAACTTCCTGAACTTGCTGATATTCTGGCCGTAAAGTGGAGGAAAGGAGCCTGTGAGCCTCGTCATTCACAGCTTATTCTCAAATCTGTCAAAGCCAAACAGGCCAAGGACTCCATGGGACAATATGAACTGGAAAGTGTGAGGAAAGGACTCGAAATAGTGACCAAGTGGTTAGAAAGCTCTTCAGACTTGACAGCACTTAGGGAAAAGAAAGATTGAACTTCTATTTAGATAACCAACACATACTTCAGACACTAAATCATTAAGATATTTAAACTCTAAAAAATTTCTGCTTGAAACTTGAATCCTTGATGATCCTGTATTTTTTAAATTAATTAACTAATTATTATTATTTTTGGTTGCGTTGGGTCTTCATTGCTGTGCACAGGCTTTCTCTAGTTGTGGCAAGTGGGGGCTACTCTTTGTTATCGTGCACGGGCTTCTCGTTGCGGTGGCTTCTCTTGCTGCAGAGCACGGGCTCTAGCCGCGCGGGCTTCAGTAGCTGTGGTTCGCGGGTTCAGGCTCAGTAGTTGTGGCGCTCGGGCTTAGTTGCTCCGAGGCATGTGGGATCTTCCCGGACCAGGGCTCGAACTCGTGTTCCCTGCATTGGCAGGCAGATTCTTAACCACTGTGCCACCTGGGAAGTCCGATGACCCTGTAGTTGAAAGTACATGGTTTTCCTTTCCAAAATTAATATATGCCCCATTTTGACAATTTGGAAAACAGATGAAAGGAGAAGGAGAAAAAAATTCAAATTGTAATTTCACCATTAAAGATAACTCCTCTTAACATTTTCAGGTATTCTTCTCCATTTCTTTTTTCTACTCATATTTTTGGCGTATTATCTTGACCATACTACTTGTAAAATTTTATACCCTGATTTTTTTCCCTTAACGTTATATTATAGCATTTCCCTGTGTTGGTACACATTTTACCAACCCCATTTTTGTAATGGTTATGTAATATTCTCTCATTTGAATATAATGCATTTGCCATTCACTTATTTTTGGACATTAATATTACAAATTATCCTGTTATGGACATGTTTGCATATAAAGTTTATGTTTTTCTTTGTTTTCTTTTGTTTGTTTTTTAGAATTATTTCCTTAGGAATCATTCCCAGAAATAGGTATATTAGTCAGGCATTCCGTATCTGTGTGTTCTGCATACACAATTCAACTAACCTCGGATCAAAAATATTTGGAAGAAATAAATTTCAGAAAGTTCCAAAAAGCAGAACTTGAATTTTCCATAGACTGACAATTATTTACACGGCATTTACATTGCATTAGGTGTTATAAGTAATCTAGAGATGACTTAAAGTATACGAGAGGATATGCATAGGTTATGGGCAAATACTGTGCCGTTGTATATAAGGGACCTGAGCATCCTCAGATTTAGTATCCAAGGGGGTTCTGGAACCTATACTAAATGGTACAAAAAGTTTTAAGATCCTTGACACATAGTGTCACGTTGTTTACGAAATGATTGTAGCAGTTTACACTCTAACCTATTTAGCATCAAGGCTCCTAGCAAAATCAGTTACTTAAAGTTATTTGAAGCAAATATTCCCTTAAAAGAAGTTTCCCACACATCTAATTTATACAAAAATGTCCTTTATTTTACTTATGCCTCTGAAAGGTTTTTGCAGTTCACTACTGTGACCGTATTTGAATTTAAAAATCAAGCTTTAATCAGTTTATTTGTGTGTCATGGAGGCCTAAAGAGGAGTATAGAATGTGGTCTGTGTCCCATAGGATAGACAAGAATTACATATAGAAATAATTGTGGGAAAACAGCATTGCTGAACTGGGTGGTAAGGGCCCCCACAGTTCAGAGGGAGATGAGACTCGTGGGGACTGGAATGCCTGGGGAGACAGGTGAGTTCTATTCCTCTGGCAGTGGTGGAATCTGACACTGAAGGATGGTAAGACCTAGATAAACACAGATGAGATGAGGAGGGCCTTCGAGACTGGGAAAACAGGATTTACAAAGAAGGTTTGCCATAAAAGGAAATGAGGAGACAGTAGGCTAAAATTTACAAGTGATGTAACCTACATTTGTACACTAAATTCTGATGTTCCATCTCCTGATTTGTACTCAAAGAAGTCAGTCCACATAAGCTCATCTGATTTTAGAGCTAGAAGAGATCTTAGCTCAGCCCAATATCTCCCATATTCTATATTTTTCAAAGGAGGAAGTAGAAAAGAGTGAAGGATTAGAAGCTATATGTTCTAATTCCTAGGACAGTGATTTTTCTATGGGGTCCTACACTCCGGCACACCAGATGGGAATCTGACAGAGACCAGGTTTATTTAATGCCTTATATTTATATGTTTAAACGCACACACACAACATTCTTACAGAGCCTGGGAAAATAATTGGGGGGAGGGGAGTGCCAGGTAGGAGTGATTATATAGATGTGAAGAGGGGACTGAGTTTTCATCAACTTTAAAGTTTAGTTCCATACCCGTATTAGAATATTTTTTGTGGAATGATTAAATGGTGTAACTAAATATTAGAGCTATTTATGTCTTGCATACTTAAGTATATTTAAAGAAAGAGTGCAAATATAATCATCATACAAATTAAACTTTTCCTTTAAGTCTTAATAGAAGTCACTCTGCTAAATTTTATGAGGAATGCAATAAATAATAAGATGGAGGGTGCAGCCCCAGGCAACTCACAATTTAACTGAGAAAATAAGATTTAGAAACATATATCTACAATGTGCATACAGATACACAGATAACTTTGATACAGATAACTTTTACCTATCTTCTGTCACATAATCAGTGTCTTACAAAGAGTAGGTACTCAATACATATTTGCTAAACAAATAAATGAAGGAAGGAAAAAAAGACCATTTCCAGGTGGGATAGCAATGGGAGAGTTCCTGAAAGAGTGAAGATTTGACATTGGTCCTTGAGAGTGGTTAAGTTTTAGAAGAATTAGGAGGATGTAAGAAACATTACAGACAAGGAATGAAACGGAAGTCTAATGTGCCTATTTTTGGCAAGTTAGATAAACGTGCTCTCTGATCACTAAAAATTAACTTTCTTAAACAGAGAACTGTGGTATACACAGAGGCATGTGAACATACACATAGGATGAAATTAACAGTACACCTCACCAAGAGGTGATTTTTAGGGCTAGGGGAAAAATACATTCTAAAAGATAGAACTGAAAAATAAACTGTTTGTCCTCAAAAAAATAAACACAACAAAGCAAAAAACACACCCTGAAAACTTTTCCTCAATTGTGTTGCTATAAACTAGAATAGTCTGGAATAGAAAATATACCATTTCCTGAACAGCCTAAGGGATATTAATGATTAGTGATCACATTGTTGCAAAATACTGGATACTGATACTGATTCTCTCCTGGTGTAAAAGATATGTCAGTTCAGTTCTGTGAGATTGAATGAGAGCAAAGGTGTTACAAATATACACAGATCACTCACTCTGCACACAATACCTTTGCCCCAAATAACCTTCTGCACCTTTTATACAGTGAAAGAATTAGAGCTACTATTCTAGGCACTAGTTCCTAAAATATAAAGGCATTCTTTCCTCTTTGAAGAATTTTAAACTATAGGCAAAGACGTGCTATTTATAGATGCAGGACACATGTAAAGAGTTTTTGTTATAACTTTTTTTCTCTGCTAAAAGCATTTGTCTTATTTTGAGTGAAAGGGGGCTTACTAGTTATTTAATCTAAATCCTGAAAGTTGTTTGTACATGTGTGTAGATATATGATAACACAGTGTAAAGGACAGGAGGTAGGGATGTTTACAGTCTCTAAGTGGTAAATGAACCTACATATTCCACGACAAAGGAACCTATATAGGAACCTAAGCAGTAGTAAATCAACCTATATATAACAAGGTTTCTACATTTTGTATGAAGTAGAAACATTAAATAAAGTGGAATGAAAAGTTAGGGATGTGTATTGTATCCCTATAGAAAGAACTGGGGGGGCAGGGGGTAAGGCAGGGGCAGGATTACCCAAATGACTGAGGGAGAAGCACAGCAAATCTTTTCCCCAAACAGCAACAATAAAATTGGACAAAATTATCAAAAACAACCATCTCAGTACTCTGTAAATACAAAAAGTTGAGAAGAATTTATCTGAGACAACTATTGAACTTCAGTGAGATCAGTGGAAGTTGGTGGCATTTTAGCCTGGGGCTGCTCCCAGCCACCCCTTTCCTCAGCTTCATGGAGAGGCAGAGTAAGTGATGAGAGACAGCTGCCAGAGCAGGCCAGCATCCAGTAACATATAAAAAGAATGATACATTATGACCAAGTGGGATTTATCCCAGGAGTGTAAGGTTGGTTCAACATCTAAATATCATTTAATATAATACACCATATAATAGAATAAAGTGCATACACCACATTATCACCTCAAAAGACCCAGAAAAAGTATAGGACAAAATCCAATACCTATTTATGATAAAAACTCTCAGCAAACTAGGACTAGAAAGGAACCTCTGCAGTCTATTAAAGGGCATTTATGAAAAATGTACAACTAACATCATACTCAGCAATGAAAGTCTGAATTTTTTCCCCACTAAGTTGGGAATAAGGTAAGGATGTCTACTCTCACCACTTCTGTTCAACATTGTGCTAGAAATTCTAGCCAGTGCAGACAGGGAAGAAAAAAAAGGCATACTGATCAGAAAGGAAAAGTAAAACTTGTCTTTATTCAGACTCATGATCCTGTACGTAAAAAATCTTAAAACACACACATACACAAACACTCACACAACTAGTAGAATGAACAAGTCAGCAAGGTGCAAACTGCAAGATCAACATACAAAAATCAATTGTATTTCCATATACTAGCAATAAACAATCCAAAATTAAAATTAAGAAATCAACATAGTCTTAAGTTAAAAATGTAGCACCCACAAAACTACAGTGTATAATATATATACCCTGCACAAATATACACACATATATGTGTGCATACTCAAACACATACAATCACAGGAAAATATTGGAAATAAATTGTATAAGTTACCTCTAGGCAGTGGAATTATGGCTTACTTAAAAATTTTAATTTTAATCAAATTTTTTTTATTAATCAAAATTTTAATAGTGACTGTGTGTGGCTTTTATAGTCAGGAAACACGTGGTAAATTATTCATTATCTAGATGGTATAATGGTTGAAAACAGTGTAGGGTGGCCAATCTGGGTTTGAAACGTATCAGTCACCTTCTAGCATGAGACCTTGGGAAAATAGCTTAACCTTTTAGTCTCGCTTTTCTCATCTATAAAATGGCATATACCATTTTATAGAATGTTACGAAGATTAATTGGCAGGTGGATTCTTAACCACTGCACCACCAGGGAAGTCTGATTTTGTACTCTTCTTTAGGAACATTTCCGTCTGAGGATGACCTTGCTTGCATTTGGCTGTGGCCCAGGTTTCCTTCAGAATGCATTGACAAACTGACTCTTGGGACACCTTATAACTCTGCAAGCCATTTCAAGTTGATTCTAACCAGCTTTACTCTCTAATATCTTGAAAGGTCAATATATTGAGGTAACAAATTCAGAAAACCCATTCTCCATTAGGCTTGTGTTCCTTTTACAAATCTTATTCTTCTATTTTATATATAGTTTTAAGGGGACTTTGATTAATGTTTTGTCCCATTGACAAAACCAGTTAATTAAGCAACTTTAGGGACTTTCCTGCTGGTGCAGTGGTTAAGACTCCGAGCTCCCAATGCAGGGGGCCCAGGTTCAATCCCTGGTCAGGGAACTAGATCCCGCGTGCCACAACTAAAAGATCCCGCATGCAGCAATGAAGATCCTGTGTGTTACAACTAAGACCTGGCACAGCCAAATAAATAAATAAATAGTTTTTAAAAAGCGACTTTAAATGTGCTCAACTCCATTCCTAAATTAACAAATTTTATTTTTTTACTCATCCTGTGGATGTGTATTTGCAATCGCCATTTTTTCCCACTTTATTTTGAAAAAAAAAAAATCGCACCTAAAGAAAGGTGAAATTGTACAATGTTCACGCATATACCCTTCATCTAGATTTGTCTACTGTTAATATTTTGTCACATTTGCTTTATTTCTCTCTATATAATAAAAGATAAAATTGTAGATATCATGACATTTCAACTTTCAGTACTTTGGCATGAACCAACTGAAAACATTTTTCTATACAATCATGATGTCATTCTCACCCAAGAAAGTTAGCATTGATACAGTAACCATATCAAATAAGAAGTCCATATTCAAATTTACCTAATTATTCCCAAAATGTCTTTTAGAGTTTTTTAAACCCAGGATCCAATCATAGATCATGAATTGCATTTGGTTGTCATGTCTCTTTAGTTTTCTTTAAGCTACAACAGTCCCCTGCCTGTGTTTGCTTTTATGAGATTGATATTTTGGTTGATTCAGGCCTGCGTCTCGTATAATGTCCCCAATCCAGATTTTGTCTCTTTCCCCATGACTAGATTCAGTGTAGACATTTTGGCAAGAATACTGCAAATAGTGTGTGCTTCCAATGACATTCATGACAGGAGGAGGAATGTTAGACTGTCTCATTATTGGTGATGCTAATCGCGACCACATGGTTAAGGTGGTATCCATCAGATTTATTAATGTAAAAGTACCATCCCTCCCTTTTAACTAAGTGAGGTGTTATTTTGAGGACCTGTGAATGTTTTGCTTCCCAACAACTTTGCACCCAGTGGTGAAAATGCCTGGATCAATTATTGCATTTGGTGGTTGCAAAATGATACTTTCCTTCTAAAATTTTCAGCTCGCATTCTTCTATAAAGAAGCGCTTTCCATGCACCCTTCTCCAGCCCTTTTTCTTTGAGAATCCCTATGAACTTGGATTCTTTTTTATTCACTGGCTCCATCTTATTCTTTTTGATATTCAAATTCTGCTAGATTTGGCCAGCGGGAGCCCCTTCACGTACTAATTTTATAGAGTTTCTTGGCTCGTATGTCCATTTGATATATCCCAGTCATTCTGGGTTTCTGAACCAATTGGAGAGAAGTATGGGCTTTCCTGATTGGGTTACTGCTCAATCCACGGAGCTGGCAAAGGTATCCCCCAAGCCACACAGGGTCTTTGGGAGAAGCCTGGATACTTGAAAAAAAAAAATGAGGCTTCTTTTATGAAGATGAAAGGGTAAGAGATGGTGGGTTTAAGGTGGGTTGACAATCAACAGCTCACCAATAATATGATGTTACCATATGTTTAAAGAAGTACATGAATTCAGCAAATTCTATTCCAGAGATGCTGCTGGAGCAGAGGTTATTTTTCTATCTAGCAAGTCAGCCTTCCAGAACTTCAATTCTACCTTTCCACAGGTCCCTAGAAGGCCGTGTGATTTTTTTTGGCGGGGGGTGGTGGTGGGGGAGAGACAGCCCTTGCCTTTTTGAGCGATTGGGTACAAGGTCTATTTGCAAAGCTACCAAAGAACCACACAAGTGCCTAAGGTCATCCAGCTCCTTAATTTCTAACACAAATCAGAAGCCTGAGGATTTTGCAAACCAAACCACTTCAGAATCAAGTTTATTTTCGCACAGGGCTCAAAGATTGGTGGATTTCAGGGTTTCTCTAAAAGTTTTGATTTATAAGTGGGAATACTCAGGCAGCCTGGTCAATCTAAGTCCCTAAGAAACTTTCTGACAAGTGGAACCATAACTCCAGGGAGACTCCGAATTTTACCCAATGGTAGCCTTCCAGAAAAGGTGCCATATACCAGTATTGGGCATGGACTGCCAGCTGATCAATGAGATCATGGACTGCCAGCTGATCAGTGAGATCATGGACTGCCAGCTGATCAGTGAGATCATGGACTGCCAGCTGATCAATGAGATCATGGACTGCCAGCTGATCAATGAGATCATGGACTGCCAGCTGATCAATGAGAATACTGCCACAGCATAAACACTGAGGATTTCTTTTTATCTCAAATCTGTCATATTGGGTGTTTTTGTAAACCTTACAAAAACTTATCCTTTTAATTTTAAATACGCAATATTTTTTCCCTTAAGTTGTGTGTCAATGAATAATTTACCTGTGTTGTTTGCAAGACCTTTAGACCAGATTTTTAACTGTAATCTCTAAAGACAATTTAATATTTAATCTCTTAAAATAAATATGATGTAACAAAAGGAAAATATGTGACCTAACTAAACAAAAAATTGTTCTTGAGGTACCTTAAACCCATGACAACTTAAGTGATCAAAACTATAGATTGTAAGTACAATGACACTGGACACATGTTGGGTGCTTCCCCAGCATCCATGTTTCCCTTCCTTCCAAAAGCCCTGGATTTCTTTTGGGGGATCCACACAGTTCTGAAGAAGCTGCCTCCACTTCTCTGGCTCCAGGATTGATCAGGAACAGGCATGTAACCGAAGCCAATTCAGTTAGAATAAATCTCAGAACTAGCCTGGCAAGGTTGGGAGCCGATGTTTTCTCTTCCCTGCTAGAGGTGAAAAGGGTTCAGGTGATCCCAGGAGCTGTTAGCAGTTACTTTTGGTCCCTGGAGCGTTATTCATTCATTATTTAACAAACATTTAGTAACAGCTACTGTGTTCCAGATGTGAAAATATAAAAGTGAATAAAACATGGTCGTTGATGTTAAGATATTTATATTGTAATGGAGGAAACAGGGAGGTATAATGGGGAAGGGGGCAGATAGGTCAACATTCACAAAGACTAAGAGAACAAATTCTTGGTACGGATCAGGTTAGCTGTTGCAGGATATCATCTGAGGTAGACGTGGCTGTATCTAGGCATCCTTTATATGGAGTAGATGTCATTACCAGTCTGCCTTGAACCATCCAATTAATTGTGGTTTCAGTGAAATTTCTTGCAGTAACCTAACTGCAAAAGGCTTACAAAGTCTCCTCAATCTTCAAACACTGGCTGGTTCTTAATCCAAAGTATAATCTTAACTTGAAACCAGTCTTCTGGGTATACCATCTTTCATTGTTAAAGAGGCAAATAAAACAAAGTATATTGAATATGCATAAGTATCATCTAGGGACAAGACACAATAGCACTTTGTGTCCTTAAAGATGTCTTTTACAGGATATATTCCTCTGAAAGATCTGGATACAAACACACACACACCATTACCACAGCAATACTATTTGGCCCATCTGAATGATTATATAGAAAATATATAAAATACCAGGGAATCTAGAGCAGGTGTTCCCAATAGGTAGGTCCGGTGGGAGGAATACCTTGCTAGGATGTCTTATTAGAATCATCTGGATAGTTTTTTCCAATAAACACGCCTACACCTCATCTTGGGATTTCCATCTGGGCCCCTCCCTGTTGTAGTACATTAGTCTTAACTGAAGGTGTTCTCTCTCTCTCTTAGGGTGGGGTGGAAAAAAACAGAGGCCTGGTCTAATGAGTAGCGGTATGGAGAGGGACCTCTGAAACCATGTACTGGGGCATAAATAGCAAATTATCCAGCTGATGGATGATGACCAGAATCATTAAATCACTGTGTGTCATGTATGTGATTTGATCACTTTGATCACTGCATTTTCTAATATGGATGAAAGATAGAAGGACAAAAGTAATCATCATTGATTACAAATCTGAATTCAGACCCAAAATTTATGGATCAAGTATTGTGGGGAGTTCATACCAAATGGCTTCTTGTTGCCAAGGAAGAGGTGAAGACCATATGCCTGGATCACCTCGATCCTCATCTAGACAGGGTGACTCACTGTGGACCTGTGAGTATCTAGCAAGATTATTATTGGTTGCCTAAAGTATTTCACCCTAAGCTTCAGAAATGTGGGAACAGATGAGATAGGATAGAAGATTCCAGGGCAGGTGAGGTTGACAGCAAACAGGGGCAAGGACTGTAATAATAAAAGTCCTTGTAAAGTTTTCTCCTGATTGTAATGATTTCTACATCACACCAAAAGAACACAAGGAAATAGCAAATTACAGGAAAGAATGGCTTTCATATATTTTACTAATCTCAAGTGTGTTGAAAACAGTTGTCTCCCTATTTTATCACTGAAACTGATTTAGGCTTTAGTTCAGCCTTTTACTGAATTATAAATTAGCTTCTTAGGGCATAAAGCTGTGGGGTAAAGAGGGCTCATCATATGCTCTCCCAACAGATGTCCAAATAGTTTCAGAAAGACTTTCGTAAAAAGTGATTCTTTTTTTACATACTGCCACAATATAGCTATAATAGGACTTCCTAATTTAAAACATTAAGGATTTTTTTTAAAACCCACCTTTTTAAAGTTAACCCTCAAAAGATCCAGTGGGACCGTAAAAACTTAGGCTCCATTGGTTTTTAAAAAGCAACAAACAGGGGCTTCCCTAGTGGCGCAGTGGTTGAGACTCTGCCTGCCAAGGCAGGGGACACGGGTTCGAGCCCTGGTCTGGGAGGGTCCCACGTGCCGCGGAGCAACTAGGCCCGTGAGCCACAATTACTGAGCCTGCGCGTTTGGAGCCTGTGCTCCGCAACAAGAGAGGCCGCGATAGTGAGAGGCCCGCGCACCGCGATGAAGAGTGGCCCGCACTTGCCGCAACTAGAGAAAGCCCTCGCACAGAAACGAAGACCCAACACAAACAAAAATAAATAAATTAAAAAAAAAAGCAAACAGAGAGGGAAGAGATTTTGGAGGTCTTTAAACCTTAAAAATGAAAACTTAAAAAAAAAAAGTTGAAAGCCTGTTCCCGGCATGGGAATTCAAAATATTACGTTTTGTAGAAAATAAAATAATCCCCCAAAGATGGGGGCTTTGGAGGGCTTTTGCTAACTGTCGTGGAAATAATTTCCAAAGAGCGTTACAGACCAGAGGCAACTGTTAGGCCAGAGGCGTCCACACCAGAGCGTCCCGCCTCGGTCCAGAGGCCGTGGAACTCCCGTGGGTCGGGTCGCCCCTGCGCCCCCAGCGTCGACCCGTGCCGCCCGCGCCCCGGGTGAGCGCTCGCCCGGAATCGAGGTGTCCTGGCCCCCCAACCCACAGCCGCAACCCAGCTTCCCCACCCTGTTCCCCGATCCGCAATCCGGAGAGCCGACACAGAGATCCCGGTAAAGCTGCGGTGGGAACTGTCCTGTCGCTGACTTCCAGACAGTCGGCCGGGCTGTGAACCGAAGAAGTGCGGGTTAGCGCGCTCCGTCCGGAGGAAGCCCGGTTCCTGGGACGCGTACCGCGCGGCCGCGAAGGGAACCCGGCGGCGCTCTGGGGCGGCGGCCCCCGTGAGGAGGTAGGGCAGAGTCGGTAGTCACAAGCCGTGCTCGGGCCCCTGGAAAAGGTGCAGTTCGCCACCTCCCTCCTCACACGTGGGGCTTGCACCCTCCTCGCCGCGCTCCTGCCCATCTAGCCGCCACCCACGGTCCCACAGCGTCCTCCCCCCGACCCGCAGCAACCACCAGACATTAGGACCGCGCGGAAGCCGTCCAGAGGGAAGGCGCCTAAAGGCCAGTTGGGCGTGGCTTCTCGGAGAGAGGCGGGCCTCGGGGGCGGGGAGATCTACGCAACCATTGGTTCGGGCTGCTGATTGGCTGAAGTGCCGGAGTGGAGCCCGCAAGCGTCTCCGCCCCGACTAGCCGCTCCTCCTCTTCTCCCAGCCGATCGGTCCGCACCAGTTCGCGAGGGAACCGCTCAGGTACCGCCGCCACAGCCCAGTGCGGACGACGGGAGAGGGAGGCAGAAGGAGGACACGCTCGCTCGCTTGCTCGCTCCCACCCGCACCCGGGCTCCTAGAGCCGGCGCGGAGCCCAGGGGGAGGAGCCACTGCGGGCACGCCCCGCCTCTGGCCCGGGAAGACTACGCCAGCGACCCCGCCGGCTGGCCACCGCCCCCCTTGCCGGCCGAGACCCGCCCCCGGCCCTCCCTCGGCGGCATGGAGGGGACCCGCTCCTGACGGCCGCGCCGCCGCCTCGGCCCCCGCCCCTCCTCCTGGCCCCTCCCTCCCGCCCCCGCTCGCATGTCCGCGCCGCCTTAGCCGAGGATGCTGAGGATGAAGCTGCCGCTGAAGCCGTCGCACCCCGCGGAGCCGCCGCCCGAGGCGGAGGAGCCTGAGGCGGACGCGCGGCCAGGCGCTAAGGCGCCGCCGCGTCGCCGCCGCGACTGCCGACCCCCGCCGCCGCCGCCGCTCTCGGGCCCGCCGCGGGGCCCCCCGCTGCCGCCGCCGCCGCCGCCGCCGCCGCCACCCGGGGGGCTCGGGCAGCCTGTTGCTGGCGGATCGGCGGCGGGGGCGGGCATGCCGAGCGGCGGCGGCGGGCCCACGGCGGCGCTGCGCGAGCAGGAGCGGGTGTATGAGTGGTTCGGGCTGGTGCTGGGCTCGGCGCAGCGCCTGGAGTTCATGTGCGGGCTGCTGGACCTGTGCAACCCGCTGGAGCTGCGCTTCCTCGGCTCGTGCCTGGAGGACCTGGCACGCAAGGACTACCACTACCTGCGCGACTCGGAGGCCAAGGCCAACGGTCTCTCGGACCCGGGGCCGCTGGCCGACTTCCGAGAGCCCGCAGTGCGCTCGCGCCTCATCGTCTACCTGGCGCTGCTGGGTTCCGAGAACCGTGAGGCCGCCGGCCGCCTGCACCGCCTCCTGCCCCAGGTGGACTCGGTGCTTAAGAGCCTGCGCGCGGCCCGGGGCGACGGCTTGCGGGGCGGCGCGGAGGACGAGCCCGGCGAGGACGGCGACAACGAGGAGGACGCCGAGAAGGACGGCTCCGGCCCGGAAGGCGGCGGCGCCGAGCCCCAGCCCTGCGGCGGGCTGGGCTTCAGGGCCCAGGAGGAACTGCTGCTGCTCTTCACCATGGCCTCGCTGCACCCGGCGTTCTCCTTCCACCAGCGGGTCACCCTGAGGGAGCACCTGGAGAGGCTCCGCACCGCGCTCCGCGGGAGCCCCGAAGACGGGGAGGCGGAGCTGTGTAACTTTGCCGGCCCCAGGGCCCAGGTAAGGCGCGCCAGCCTCCCTACGCCCGCGGGGCGGCCTCCCCCGCCTGCCTTTCGGACGCCCCTTGACCGAGCCTCACCCCGGCGCAGGTGGCTCGGCATCCCCAGCCCAGGCTCCCAGCCCCAGAGCACTAATCTGCGTTTTGCTGGGCCGCTCAGTTGCACTCCCCACCCCCCCGCCCCTACACACACGGGTACCCGCCATAACAGAATGCTCTAGAAGTCTCTTCCGTGCCGGAGTTGCCACGGAAAACATGGAGCGCTCAGCCCCGTCCCCCTCTCGGATGAAGGGTCTCGGGACCTTTCTGGCTTTGAGCATCTCGACGTGCTGGGAAAGGCGAAGCGCTAGGGGAGCCTGTGTGTTGGCCGCAGTCAGCCCTGGGCTGAGCTTTCCCTTTCCTGCCTCCTGGCGCTCTGCTCACACGTTGTAAAGCTCTGCCTTGCCCCTCGGTGAGGCGTCCTAAAGGTGCGCTCCCGGCGTGTGGCCCTGTCTTTGATACAGAGGGGCTCTTTTTGCTCAGTGTATGCCTGAGTTAGAGGGAGTCGTAGGGTCTTTGGCTCCTGCTTAGGGAACTTGATGTTCCCAGAAAAACGTCAGATGTGGAGACCCGCGAAATGACTCAAATTAGATAAGTCGTAGCGCTGGTTGTCTGGGTAAAGAAACCCCTCGTGGGGCGGTTGGTTATGCTCTTTGCCTCTGGCGTGTCCTAGTTTCTAACGGGTTTGAGCCGTGCTTACACATTTGAGTACGGGGATGTTTGTTGGTCCTTTACTGAGGCATAAGTGTTTTCTAAAAAGTTATTAAACACCAAAGTGTAGAAGACGAGAATTAAGATAAGTCATTTGTCGCAAACATTAAGGAAAATTAATTTATTTGGCCACGAAAGCAATTTAATAATAATCTAGGCCCAATATAAAGTCCTTGAGCGTCACAATCTTATGGAGTAGTAGCTTTTATTTAGAGTAAAACCTGTACAGTAAGTTTATTTTCGTGGTTCACAACTATTTAAAAAGTATTTATTTGGATGCCGTGTTAACTTAGGTGATCTCCAGGATGGAAAGGGGGAGTTTTTTCACTCCTTGCTTGAAAGTTAATTAAACTTATATATCTGCTGACGTTCAATACCTTGGAATTTAAACTGGGCATTGTATTTCTCTAATGGCTGTGTGGACCCAGCACCCATAGAATGAAAGGAATTTGGGGGCTGGAAGGGATTTAGGGATAATCTAGGCTGAACCCCTCCTTTTTATAACGAGGCTTCTGTGAAGTGACTAACTCACATTTTAGGACATACTTTATCAAACTCAGATGTAGTAACGCTAGTATCCAGAATTTTCTTGGTGAGCTTGAAATATTTTCCAATGTCTACTACTAGCATGCAACTGTGTATACTGATGGTATAAGCCCTTACCACTCTTCAGCCTACTCACTAAAATAATTCCAAAAAAATCCTGCACCCGTCATTAAATTTAGAGAAGCAAGTCTGAACTCAGAAGCAGTACTTATATATCTTTAAAAAAATTGTTTTCTTGTAGTAGTATATATTGTAGAGATAACCTTAGAGTGTAGATATAATCAAAATGTCCCACAGTGGAGCAGTTTATATTCCATTCGTATCATTCCAACAAGGGTAACCGATTTCTGGTTTTAAAGCTGAGTCTTTTTTTTTTTTTGCCTTTAAAATTTGCTTATAATGTGTTGGAAGGTGACTAGACAAGGAGAGAGAAGCACGAAAACCACAGTAATGAAATTTTTATCGTGACTGCAGTGTGTGGCCTTTTCTGGCAACCAGTGAGTGCTGGGAAGAGTGGACAGAGTGAGGCTGGGCATCCTGCCATTAATTTCAGCACATCATTACTTCTCAGGCAGTGCCTTGTGCTGTGGCTATCAGTAGAAGTGGGGGAATAAATAATAGGGGATACACACACTACAGGTGACACTGAAAGCTATTTCTAGACGTTGGTGTTGTGATGAACTTTTTTTCTCCAGTAGTTGTTTAGGGTTACCGTAACAAGTCACTTAAGTCTCACTAAATTGTTACTGCCCCACACTTTCTGCTTGTTGGCGTGGACTCGGAGGCCCTCAGCTGTGGCTTGTTATGGACTTGAAGACATTTCCGCGGATCTTATTGCTCCCAGGCTCGCTCTCTAGAGGCGGCAGATGGGGGTGGATTGATTTCAATCCCTGTTCACTGCAGTCCAACCCAGCTGTACCGCGGCCTTGCACCGTCGATGCACTAGGGGGAGGGAGGGCCCACCTCCGAGTCTGCAGGGAGGTGCCCGAGGCTCGCGCCCGAGGGCCGCGCGGTCACGCGCCGCCGCGGACCGGCGGACGGCGACTGGGGGCCGGTCCTGCGGGGTTCCTCCCCTCGCCCGCCCTGCAAGATGGCGGCCGCGCGCCTCCCACGTGACTGGCGCTGGGCCCGCCCCCGAGGGAGCGGGCTGAGGACGGGCTGCGCTTCCAAGGGGGTGTCCCTTAGGCCTTCGCTGGGCGAGGCGGAGTTGAAGGATCGAGCGAAAAACCCTGTGGATTGCATGGTGCACTCTGGGAATGGCAAAAGGGAGTTCTTGTGGCAGCCTTTTTTGGCCCCGGAAGTAACCTTTCAGACCCATACTTGTAACTTCTTCATTGCTTAGGAATAATTGTATTTCTTCACTAGTGTCTTAAGCATCAGCTATATTAAATGGATGAAGTAGAGCTAATCGTCTTTTAATTCTCTGTTAGAGTAAGGGTATACTAGCCATGACTTACGGGAAGTTTTAGGTTGCTTTGGCTGCAGCAAAGAATACAAACAGCTCACTTAATAAATGCCTTTGGGGAGAGGCTTTTAGAAGATCACAGTTAAGCAGTGATTATTTTAGTAGCAAATGGGAGCTATTGGGTATCCTCCTCCAGTTACTTACATTTTTCTCTGCAGTGGTTTTCTCAGGTAAGGAGAACTCAGGGAAAATCTCACTTATACCGTAAGTTAATATACCATTAATTTTTCTGCAAATTAACTAATGTAATATATATCGTTTGTTTTTAATTACCTTTTGTGGGGTTTTTTTATGGGATAGGGGACAGGAAGTGTGTTGTAGAGGCTATCAAAGCCTTGAAGAGTGATAGCCATGTTTAGTATAGCACTAGACTTGGAGGCTTAAATTCCAGCTCTGCCACTTACTTTGTAATATTAACCAGGACACTTAAATCCGTGAGCCTCACTCTGATCTGTAAAATGGGAATAATAACTTATTTTTAAGGTTATGGTGATTGAATTAAGGGGATATGATGCAAAATAATTCACATTGTCTTGAGCACAAATTCTTTGAGAATGACGTTCAGTGCGTTTTCTTTTCCACTAAGATGCAGCCATCCAGATTGTTACATCAGTTGTTTTCAGGAGTAGGTTTTCTTTTCTTTTCTTTTCTTTTTTTTAGCCTAATAGAAGTCTATACATAATAGTATTTTCTGTATTCTCTATTACCATACCTCTAAATTGATTGGTGTTCAGGAAGGTTAAGTAATTAAGCTGATGTATGAGACACATTTGGGGCAGTTTTGTTAATTCTTACATTGTAAAGATCTGGTATGCTACAGATAAGCCCAAAGGAAGCATTTCTCTGGGTCACAAATCATTAAAATATGTATTTTCCCCATATTGGATTTGGGGATGGGAATAGAGAAAATACATATTTTGAATTTGGGTTATCATGAACTCCCGTGCAACCATAATCTGCTTAAATCTTTTTCACATTTAGTTAGGATGATGTAAAGCTATTTTGCAGTTTTGTTAAGTTATGTAATTTTTCGTTTATTTCAGAGTGCAGCCTGGAATCCATGGATAATTAAACATTTTTATGCCTTTTTTTATAGAATCTATTAAATTGGCTGATGTTTAAGCATATTTAATATTTTTGTTATTCTTGAGAAATAGTAAGCTTAATTTTTTTTTTTTTTTTTTTTAAGAAAAGCAGAAAAAGCCTGAACTACCCTCAAAGCAGACTGAGTTTCACTTTTATCAACCGTGTTTTCCATTATGGAGGACTGTGTTGTCACAGCAGTCCCTTTCTTCACAGAGAGCGCTTTGTTACACAAGCCACCTTCATCCAGGCTGTGTAAACAGTCACTCCAGAAGGGAAGTGCCTAATCGGGTGTTTATGTTACAGGTGGCAGAGCTGCTGGGTGCTCGGTAGTCCGTTTCCTTCTGTTCTTCCTATGCTCCAGGGAACATTTGGCTTTAATGCCCTTCTAAATGTCTTAGTTCATTGGGCCTGTTTAATGCTCATTCAAGAAATCATTTGAGGTCAGGTTTAGGTTTTGAAGAGGTCATTTTTGCAAGTTATTTGGCCTTTCACGTTTCAGACTGCCTAGTATTGAATAGGGATCTCATCACCATTTATTGCATGTAACTGCCGTGAAGATGAACGTGATAACGTACATGAAAATGCTTGGTAAACACGAGTGAGATAGGTCAACCCATCTGTCTATTGATGGTTCCAAGAGTGGATAGCACAATTTGGTTGCAGTGGATGAACAGAAATGCAGAAGCCTGAAGAGATGATAGGGGTTGGGTTACAGAGGGCCTTGAAGATCAGATGAAAGAAACTGGTTGCAGTGGGAGCAAGTGGAAATTTGTGTGTCTCCCTGAAATGTTCACTGTCACTTTAAATTCATATGTATGAAAAGAATGCATCACTGATTTGTAAAAAAAAAAAGATCTTCCAGACTCATCCAGTTTTCTCAATGGTACCATCATATTCCTAGTCACTCTGATTTGCTTGATAATCTTAATCCTCTCCACCCCTCATATGCTGGATCCCCCCTTTTCTCATCCTTGCTGACACCATTCTGTTTTGGGACTTTTACCTCTGATTCCCTTGCTTTCAGCCTTCCCACTTCTTACCTGTTGGATACCACTGCCAGATACATCTTCCTAAAGCAATATTTAATCATACCATGTTTTCTTACAGTGACTGATGGGACGTGGTCTCTACTAGGTCTTTGGACTCAAAATCTTTCTTCTGCTCCTTCCTCTCACGTCTGTTCTTTTATTCAAGGCTGACTCATGCCATCATCTCTTGCATGTTGTTCTCTGGAATTGTCCGTGTGGTAATCTTCTCCTAAGACTCTTCACTGCCTCTGCATTCCAGTAGCGTGTATATTCTGTGTTACAATTTCGCTACGTATCCTATGATTCTTTTTTTTTTCTTTTACTTTGAGTTATTTTTAACTTAAAATCCAGGAGGGAAGGTCAATTTTATAAGTTCCCCAAAGACTCAGGCATCACGTCTCATTTTTTGGTCAACATTGCATATATTGTAAGTGTTCAGTCAAAATTTCGTATGCTTAGGATATTTCAAATATAGCTCTGAGGGCTTCCCTGGTGACGCAGTGGTTGAGAGTCCGCCTGCCGATGCAGGGGACACGGGTTCGTGCCCCGGTCCGGGAGGATCCCTCGTGCCGCGTAGCGGCTGGGTCCGTGAGCTATGGCCGCTGAGCCTGCGCGTCCAGAGGCTGTGCTCTGCAACGGGATAGGCCACGACAGTGAGAGGCCCGCATACCACAAAAACAAAAACAAAAAAACAAACAAACAAAAATATAGCTCTGAAAAATACCATTATGATTAATTGCTGTAAGACAAAGTGCATCAGGAAGTGATTTTTTTTTGGTGGGGGGGGTTGGTGAATTATCAGCTACCTTATGGTTACTTGCAGCCATGTAGTATAGGCACAGTTGTTTTGGAAATAATAGAAGGAATTGTTCCTTTAGGTAGAAAGCATGGAACAGTATAGATTTGAACTGAAGCTTCAATGAGTGAATGCTGAATAGTTGTGCTTATTAATTATTCTTTCAAAATCAGGTCGTGTGTTATGTACAGCACTCCCTAAATTAACTAAGTTTTTGTGTGTAGGGGTGCATATTGGTGCAAACCTATGGGTGATGTTTTGATAGGATGGAGAAAGTCACAACTTACAAACTGTATTATTGTTTGGGTAATCGTAGTTACTGTCGCCCAGTGTTGATCTCTGATCCGTGATTTGCTTGAGGGGTGGTGGGAGCCAGATGTGGAATTGAGATAGTACCTTGCTTATGATCTGAAAGTTAAAAACTTTGGTCACTCAAGTGAGCAGTTTATAATCTAAGAATTGTGGGGTTTTTATGTTTCTTGTTAGGAACGTTTAAATTGGGAACGTTAGGAAGCATAATGTTCCCTCAGTATAACTGATTTTTGTTTTGGGTATCAAATGCTTGAAATTCTCTAGTGGTCCTGGAAGGAACAGCATGGTCGTGTGTCAGCCACAGTGCTGTGGTGTTTGGAGAAGACTTCCTCAGGAAAGAGATCAAACACTTACAGAGAGGGTGATGTTGAGTGGTTTTGTTAGTTTGGGGAAGGTGCCTGTTCTCCCAGTTGGTATTGAACACAAGTCCTAATGCAGTGTTTCCCAACACTAATAATTACCGACCTATAAGTCACTTTCTGTCAAGGATGCTTCATAAGCTTTATAAGTTACAATTTCCACATGGTCCCAGGAACATTTCTCCACTGGGGGTGAAGGCTGTGCTTCAGCTAGAAGTCCGTGCAGGGCCATTTGGCTGTCAGGCTCCTGAGCCCAGGCTCACCTCCTACCAAGATCCTTTGGTGTCTCCTGTGGGGTGGGGCTGTGTAGGAGAGGGCAGTTCTGTCATATACGGGCTAGGGAGGAGAGACACATCCTCGTTAGATCCTTTTGTACCCATGCTCATGGGTGCGTTCTTTTCAACTCACCCAAGAAACATTCTGGCAAAGTGGGGATTTAAAAATCTGGGGGCTGCTAGCCCAGGGATGTAGCAGCTCTTGTTCAGCCTCCTAATTCCAGGGTAAAAGAAGAGGTCTTTCCCCTTCTGTGGTAGGAGAGCAGAAGGTTGGTAAAGGAAACAGACGCTGATGTTAAAGAGGGGGCCACCCCAGCTTTGGTCTAGGCCAGAAGCCATTACCACTACTCCCTGCATTCTATACCTTTCTAGTCCAATACAGTTTATATTTTTTCACCAGTCCACCTATCAGCTACAGATGGCGCCATTGAGGTTCAAAGAGCAGAGACACAAAGGGAGTTTCGTAAACATCACATCCAGGTAAAAACTGCTACCCTCACTTCTTTCATTCTATACTCCCCTCATCCCCAGTAGGCTTTTGTATCAGTGTTCTTCTGCTAGATCTTCCCTAATTGTGCATCCTACAAGAGCAGTTCTCTAGAAAAGACGATGACATCGACAATTTTAATGTTTTTTATTTGTAATAAATTCAGAGTTCCCCAGAATACATAGAAAGTTACAGTGAATCAAGTTTCCCACTCCCATCTTTGTTTGATGCACCCAGTTCCAGGCCACTCCTGCTCTACACAGGTAGCCGCTGTCAGTTCAGAGATGTCATGTTAGGAAGAATTTAACAGAGCCAGGTCTGGTCTGTGGGCTGTGATGGCAAAGTGTATACACGGATTCAGTACATAGTTTAGCACTTCCTCCCACATTCAATAACTAGAGTGCACTTACCCATGCTTTAACATAGTGAATTCTACCACACTCGTCTTGCTGAATCACCTTATTCGCACATTTCTAGTTAAACAGTAAATTACATAGGAAGTGAGTCCATGATCATAGCAGAAATCCATACTGAAATCCATAGCAGAAACCCAAATGGCATACTGTTTCTAAGCTGCTGATTCATTGCTCCCTCCTTTCTGCACTGTTGGGTCAGTTTTGTTCTTTGCGACATAACTTTAATACATTTACCATCCATGTTTCTTCTCACACCAGAACTTGCCTTTTATCAGATGCTATAGATTGATTCAAGGCATTTCTTTGGGTTGGGTTATACTGTTTCATTGAGTAAAGATGAGACAGATATCTGCTTTTCTACCACATCCTCTCAATTAAAGAGACAGACAATAATTCTTAAATTCGCCTCAGCTTCTTCCCTCTTCTTCTACCAAAAGAGATGAAATTTGACATCTCAGTAATGTTTCTAATAATGAATCATTTTCTGACATTCAAAGGAAGACTTTCTATGAATCTTGCTTAAATAATAGCATATGCTTTAGGTACAATCCTGGTTATTTAAAGAAGAGAATCTAAAACCTAGAACTGTAACAGATTACCCCAAAACTTAGTGGCTTAAAGCAACAGCCATTTTATTATTATTTCTCATAATTCTGTGGCCCAGGAATTTAGACAGGTAACTAACAGCAGGGGCGACTTGTCTCTACTCCAGGATGTCTGGAGACACAGCTGGGGACTGGGGGCATCTCTACCCCTCTCCTCTCTCTGCGTGGTCTCTGGCATGGCAGCCTCAGGAGAATTGCACTCCTCACAGGCTGGCTCAGGACTCCAAGAGCAAGTGTTCCCAGAGGCCCAGCTGCAAGGCTTCTTATGACCTATCTATAGCCATCCAGGAACATCCCTTCCATCCCATCCTACTGGTCAGTCAGGTCTCTAAAGTCAGCCCAGATCCACTGGTTGGTAATTAGACCCACCTTTCAGTGGGAGGAGTATCAAAAGTATTTTTGGCTATCTTTCATCTACCACAAAAGCTTAATAAGGTGGTGGTGTTATATAAACTAGTGTTAAATTCTAAGTCTGATTTGATGAGTGTAAAAACTTCTGAAGTTAGTAAAATTAGTAAAAAAAAAAAAAACTAAGAAATTCATTTTCTGCTTTTGTTTTTTGTTTCTTTCTTAGAAAGAATGTCTTGGTATTTTAAAATGTACAGTCCGCATCAAAGGACAAGAGGGAATGTGTAGAACATTGGTAGATGAGCTAAAATAAACCTACAGTTTGACCTTTGTTAAAGTAAAATGAGACCAGTGTGATCTTTGTTCTAATGATGTATTTTCAGAGAAGAATCTTTTTAGGACTGTCCAGTCACTTGACTATTTCACAAACTTTCTCCACATTTAAGAGATCTCAAGTATGTAATTGTGATGGCTCTACATGCGTAAAATTGAAATCTGAGCAATCTCTAGAATGAACGAGATATATTACGTGACATGTGGATTTGAGCTAACCAGGAGCACGCCATAGGTCAGAAAAAGCTTTACACACTCAAATGAGTTATAGAAAGGAGAAGGGCACACACATACCAATGCTCTTTTTGTTCCTGTGCATTCTTTTGCCGGCTTAGAATTTTTAAACTTCGTCTTCTTAATCCAAGCAGAGAAAATTCTCCCACTTTCTACTTGGTCCTGATTCTTTTTGTAAAATGCCAATTCTGGCATGTCATCTATATTGCATTTGCTTGGGAATCTGAACTTAATAGAAAAAGTGGGCATAATTCCTTCCTGTACGATTCCATTGAACCAGTAGTTCTCAGATTTTATGGCACCTTCCTCTACGCAGAGCAAAGCACTCGTGACAAGGAGAGGAGAAACGGCAGAACTGACCACCGTTCACGCTGGGACCAATAAACACCATGATTCTGATCTCTGTAGCTCATGAGGCATTAAATTTTTGTTAAATTAATAAAATTTAAAATTTTATAGTTTCTAAATTTAGTCTAAATGATTTTATAGCTTTGGTACATGCTGAGACTTGGTGTTGGGAGGGGGCAGAAAACTTAATTAGTAGATATTTCATGGGTTGACGAACTTCAGTCCTTGGTCAAATACCATTTTTCTGCCTATCTTATTAAACTAGGAGGCTTTTTACTTGGTTTTTAAATTGTGTTCTTTAAAGTAACTTCAGGCTTTAAAAATGTGATTTTGATTGTGAAGCAAACTACTTTCACACAATTGCTTCAATATAAAATTTGTGGAGACAACATGATAAAATTATTCTTCTTAATTTTTTATTGTGGTAAAATATAATAACAAAATTTGCTGTTTTAACCTTTTTTGAGCGTACAGTTCAGTGGCAGTAAGTACGTTCACACCGTTGTGCAACCATCACCACCATCCATCTCCAGAACTTTTCTTTTATCCCGCACTGAACCTCTGTATCCATTAAGCAGCTACCCCTCGTTCCCCTCTCTCTGAAGCCCCTGGTAGCCACCATTCTACCTTCTCCATGCATTTGACTACTCTAAGGTACCCCATATAAGTAGAATCATACAGTATTTGTCTTTTTGTGTCTGGCTTATTTCACTTAGCATAATGCCCTCAAGATTCATCCATGTGTCAATTTTGTTCCTTTTTAAGGCTGAGTAATGTTCAGTTGTATATATACCACATTTTGTTTATCTGTTCATCAGTGGACATTTGAATTGTTTCCACCTTTTGGCTATTGTTCATAATGCTGCTATGAACATTGGAGTACTAATTATCTGCTTGAGCCTCTGCTTTCAGTTCTTTTGGGTATATACCTAGGAGTGGAATTGCTGGATCATATGATAATTTTATTTTTTTGAGGAACTGCTGTACTGTCTTCCACAGTGGCTGCACTGTTTTACACTCCCACCAGCAATGCACAAGGGCTCCGATTTCTCCACATCTTCACCAGTACTTGTCCATTTTTTGGATAATAGCCATTCTGATGGGTATGAAGTGGTATCTCATTGTAGTTTTGCTTCTCATTTCCCTGATGAAAACTGTTGTTTCTTTTATATTTTGCATTCATTTATATTTAAAGGTGTTATTTTTAATTCATGAACTACATATGAACAGTGTGGAAAATACTCTCTATAAAATGGTTGACCTATTAAGCTAAACTTCCAGTTTACACAAGTATTTGAGAGGATTACAGTGCTTTATTTATATTGATTTTTGACGTATTTACAGCAATTTTAGGCCAATGTGGTTGTATTACTTTGTAGTAAATGATTATATGGTTTGGGTTAGGAAATACATGATTTTGTTATTGTTAGAAGAATTCCTGTATCCACTTTTTTTTTATTCAGTAATATTGAAAGTTGGTGAATGCCATTCGAAAGTTGGATGTTGACTTAAGAGGTCAGTGCTCCCCTTCTTAAGTGTTTCTGTGTAGACAGTCTTTATTTCCTTGGGTTTCTAGAACAAGACATACTATAAGGCTGAAGCTTTGCTCCCAAGAGTACCTATTATGGTGCCTTATTCCTAGAAATAGAGGTGTCAACTGGCAACCCACACTCATTGACAGGCCAGAATGAATGATGAGACTATAGAACAAAATATATTTTTTTAACTTCTTTATTGGAGTATAATTGCTTTACAATGGCATGTTAGTTTCTGCTGTATAACAAAGTGAATCAGCTATACATATACATATATCCCCATATCCCCTCCCTCTTGCGTCTCCCTCCCACCCTCCCTATCCCACCCCTCTAGGTTGTCACAAAGCACCGAGCTGATCTCCCTGTGCTATGCGGCTGCTTCCCACTAGCTATCTGTTTTACATTTGGTAGTGTATATATGTCCATGCCACTCTCTCACTTCGTCCCAGCTTACCCTTCTGCTTCCCCGTGTCCTCAAGTCCATTCTCTGTGTCTGTGTCTTTAAATTAGGATTCTTGGAAAGTTTAGGGTCTTCTGTTTACTTCATTTCTCTATACAGTTCAAAAAATTAACGTATATTATTTATTGCAGATTTGCAAAATTGTAATTGGTTCCTGTAACTGAGATAATTTGGGTCTGAGTAGTGTTTTGAGATTCTGAACATAAAGGGGAGGAGTTGTGTGAGTTGTGATAAAGAATTGTGATAAAGCTGTTTTAATTTTTGGCTTACCCAGTGGGTTAGAGTAACAATATATACAAGACAATACTTGAATTCTGAGAGCTGTGTGTAAGATTAGCATGCTCTTCATTACTCCAAGTAGCAGTTCTGGGGTGAAACTTACCTCTAGTTCACTAATGGTAGCGATTGGCTGAGCAAATTCAGATTTAGAGCACCCGGTTGCTATTAGATGGTTTAACATTAATAGTAAGGTCATTGTCCACACACATTCTTGTTTAGAATTGTGTATTGATGATACTTTTGCTAACAAAGCGTCTTGTTAGACTGTCACTAAGACCAAGTAATGAATAAAAATTGCATAATTATATAAAAAATACAAATACCCTTACATCTGGGGAATAGCATAAAGGGTACCATCTTTTTATATTTATTTCTTCGATCCTGGTTCTCTTAGGTAAAGAATTGACATCATTGGCAGTTCTGAATAGCAGTTTGCAAGGTGTCCCAGGAAACTGGGACAGTAAATAATGGATAGAATATTGCCATTAAATGAAGATAAATATTGATACTTCTTTCCCCACTGCTCTGACACTGTACCTTTCTGCTCTTAATGTGTAATCACCTATTTTATCTCTAAAAATTGCTATTAAAATTATTGCTATTAAAAGTAGGACTTTAATCTGGTTTATTTTTGTGGCATTCACTATTCTTAGTCTCTGATATAGATTAACATGTGCCCCTCTTTCTCCTCTAGAATGACTCTGCTCATGGTGATTACATGCAAAGTAATGAGGCCAGTTTAATGGAGCAAGCCCCGATACCTCATGATGGACTTACTGTGGCACCTCATAGAACCCAGCGAGAAGGTATGCTGTGTTTTTCCTCAACTTTAAAACATCTGTACACGAAAAGATTGCAGAGCGCTACTGACATTGGTTAACTCACTCCTCTTTCTCCTTTTTGAAGTAGAGAAATCCTACAGGTCCTGGGTTTAGCTCAAATGCCAGCCCTCCCACTTCCTTGACTCTGTGTCTGGGCTCTGGCTCTGCAGCCCCTGTCCCAGCCCATGCTTACATGGTTCTGCCTTGTGGTCCCTTGTCTTAAATCTGATTGCGTACTTCTGGAGGACAAAGACCTTAACGTACTCCCAGAGTATTAGCATAGTGCTTTATCTGTAGAACGTGCTCAGTGTCTACTGAAGAAATTAATTTTACAGAAGCTCACTGCAAGAGAGTGAAGAAATTCCTTACAAGCCCGTTCTTCCTGCAGTAATGCAGTTTTCAGGGGGACTGGGTGGAGGAGTGAAAGGACATTGCCACCTGAAAAGAAAAGAGTTCAGATATTCTCTTCTCCTCACATCTGGGGAGTCCGTTAACCTGTATTGAGGGAAATTTGAAATGGCAAATGTTGACTGCCACCTGGGTGGTCTTGGAAGGGTGAAGGATGTACAGTTAGCATCACACTCAGTTATAACAGCTTTGAATTGATGTCGTTTTGCTTCCTTTTAATTCCAGTAATAATCCTTTCGTGTAATGCATTTTTCCTCACGGAGGAAAAATAGGTGTGAATGTTTAATGTTTAGAAAATGTTTACAGAATTACCACTTCTATTCAAGACTATTAAACTACTCGAATCATGAATGAACTGCTTCAGCCAGGCTCAGTGAGCCTACCAGTAACCTAGAGCAGAGTTTGGTTTTGCCGTGAAGGTCCTTTTTTTAAAAAAAGTAAAGATATTAAAAAAAAAACATAAAGACTACATCAAAAAGGTAACAATTAACTGTAACGTACTCATAGATGGTTTTTCCTTTATTCTTAATTTGTAAACAAATGTACACAGTCCATGCTTTTCAGTTTTAATTTATGAGGGTTAGGGGATCTCCCGTTATCAGCCATTCCTCACCACATACTCCTTTGTTTTCCTCATCTTGATTCTGATAGATCACAGCAGGTATAACTTGAAATCAAGGCTGAAGCCATAGCCGTGTTCCCGTACCCACACTGCCCCAGTGGTCCCCTTCCCTAGAAGTAAAGCTGCTTCATATTTTGGAACATTTATTAGTTCAGGTGGTTTTTATTTAATAGCATCATCCTTCACATGATTTAATAGAACAGCTTTTGGAAACAGCAGACTCTCTCACTTCCCCACTTTGGCTTTTATCATACTGCAGCAGTTGTGAGCAGTTGAAGGCTTCTAACCTGGCTTCTGAGATTTTCTTTTGTCCCATTCTCAACATTTCTCACCCACCAAGGGAAATTGGTCCAGAAGCAGGCCACCAAACATTATACATTTGGAAAGTTAACACAAAATACTGGTAATGGTATCTCCTTAGTTTATTATACCTGTTTACCAGCAAATTTCTGTAATCTTACGTTTCCTGCTTTCTCAGTGCCCACCTTCTGTGATCTACAGCAATCTTAATTCTTCCTGTATACTTTTGTTGCTTTGTATATTCTACTTCGCCTATTTTAACTTATTCTTTTAAGGCAGAGTGAGTCCTTCCCTTTTCTTCTCCATCTCCTGTCCCCTGAATCCAACAGTGACCTTCTGTTGAGTCACTTTCCTAACTTCTTCCCTGTGACCTTTATCATCTTCATGACTATTTCTTCTACTTACACTGTGAGCAACAATCTTTTTTTTTTCCCCCCCTTAAGTCCTTATATTATGCTTAGTAGACTGGCTCTTTTCAATTTGTAAAGAGATTTACTTGCTAAGGTGATAACTTTTACTGAAGGATGTATGAAATGAGTAGTTTGGGAATTTGCACTTTTGCTTATTACTTCACGAGTAAGCTGACCATCTTATCTAGTTCAATTCAGAGTAATTGTTCTTAAGCCATTAATGTAATTTATAATCACTATTTTATCTGTATAATAAATTGTGAAAAATGTTGCTACAGTGAACCATCATAGTTTATTATAATGTTATGTTTGTGTTACTGTTATATGATATTAAGGGTCACATTCGAAAAAACCAATTTTTAAATTCTCAATTGGAAGGAAATTTTTACCAGTTCATATTACTTTTGAAGGGTTTTTCCCCCCCAATTTTAAAAAAACCAAAAAACATTTTCTAGTTTACACCTAATATGCATAAATAACTGAATGACTCTAAAGTGCTGTATTTGTGGTAATTTGAATTAACAGTTCTGAAGATTTCATCTAGAAAAATAATCTTCACTGCAGGCGCCTTTTATTATTTATCTTTGGTGCTTAGCAGAGTGCTTGAAATGACTTCAGCCATTCAGCATGCTTAGTGGATATAGAAACAAATTACTTCATGGATGGACAGCACATTGCTGTGCTTCTGGGTTTTTTTTGTTTTATTTCATGATTAAGGCTAGTAGTAAAGATGAAGATAAATAGCTTAATCGTTTGGCTTTGTCAGGTTGGGTAACTGAAATATGTATCTAGTCTCTGTAGAACAAGTCAGCATGTTTTCTTTCTTTCAGCTGTACACATTGAGAAGATAATGTTGAAAGGAGTCCAGAGAAAAAGGGCTGACAAATATTGGGAGTACACCTTCAAAGTAAGCTACTCTCATCACCCAAAAAGATATCTCATACTATGTTAAATGATCTTTTGGAAAGAATGAAAATTGATCTTTGGAACAACTTAATGGCAGGTTTGCCAATTTAAGGGAAGCTATACCCATGTCTGTGTTTGTCTGAATTAAGGGAATGTACTGTTTTCAGTATATACTGCATGGTTTGCCAAGTGTTAAAAATTGTGTCACATTAAAGTTACTCTGACAGTTTTATTAAAAAGAAATAAGAGCCTTAGATTTAAGGTGTAAGATATATCTTTAAAAAGTGAAAGTAAACATTCACCAGTATTTTTAAAAATCAAGATCACAGGCATTGTCTTTTCCTGGTATTTTTCTCCTCCTCTTCTTTCTCCAAGGCTTTTATTTTCTGGCCTTTGTTGGCTTTTCTTATCTCTAATTGCTCTGCTGTCATTCTGTCCTTCACACAGCTTTCTGATTAACTGCAGAGCCCAGCTCTGTTAGTCCCCGCCGCTCCTTTTTGCCTGTTGACTATGATGTGCATTCCGTGTTGGCATCTTCCTTCCTCCCTGCTCGGGCTTTGCTGTCAAGCACTTTCTTCTGATGTGGGACTGCCCACGCCTTGAAGCCACATGGAAGGACGCTGTGTTTCTGTGCATCCTCACTTCACTTCCTACCCAAAGGTGTTGCTTGCCCAACGTTAGCTGTACTTGCCTCACAAAGTCATTTCTGATCCTCCAGCAGAATGTTTTTTCATTCATCCCAGGTGTACCACCATCATCCCTTTCCCAGATTCTTAATTTGGGTTACATGATTTTTCTTTCCAGAAGGCTGTCATCTCATAGAGAGCAGGAATCTTCATCCTCTGCATCTCGCCATATCTGACTTGCTTAGTACATTAGTTGGAGTTTCAGGACTCTGGCTTCTGCCTTCTTCTGTGAGAAATATTCTCAGTTTTCAAATTTTAAGTCCTTATCTCCATGTTTCACCTACGTTTTGTGACGTTTAACACAAGCCCCCCTGCTCTCGTCATTCAGTTAGACCAGCTCTCCTTTTGTTGCTGGAGCTCTAAGCGCATTCCTTCCTTAAGGCCTTCGTTGTCCTCTGGCTCTGGAACGATATTCCCCCAGACCCTGGCACAGCTGACGTCCCTTCAGGTCACACACAGGCTCGACGGCCCCTACTCTGAGGCTTTTCTTGGCACCCCTCTGATGTGCTTCTCCCAGCTCCTGCTGCATGCCCAGCTCGTTTTCTTTGGAGCACTGATCACTGATGGAACTCCTTGTACATTCATTGGCTCTAATCTGACTCCTGCACTAGACTCTGACCTCAGCCAGCAGAGGCTTCACTGTCTTGTCCACTCCTGTATCCTTTCATAAGAACAGTGTCTGACACAAGTAGCTGCTCAACAAACATTTGAGTAATTAAAAATCATTTAAAAGATGTGTCACTTAATAAGGATATTTGTTTGAGGGTTGCTAGATAAAATTTTGTATGTATTCTTAAGTATCTGGTTAACTGTGGCATGATTGGTTGGTAAGGCTTATGTATTAGCATAGTTCAAGTATTCACTCAGCTCAAATAATTGTGAAGTAGAAATTATTAGTGGGTTACCATCGAGTCCACTGAGTTAAAGGTATCCAAGAAGTAGGTGGGTAATAGATTTTAGTTCTGGCTCTTCTGCTTACCTAGAGTTGAATCTAAGTAAGTTAGCCTTTTTGAGTTTTAGTTTCTCCATCTGAAAACAGAGGTAGTCATGTCTGCCCCATCTACGTTAATAGGATTGTAAAGCATTAAGATAAAGATGAAATCTTTTCATAAACCATAAGTCCCCATAAAAATGCAATACAGTACTACCAAAGAAGGGCGGGCAGTAAACTTGGTATTTCTCTTAAGAATGTATATTTAATTAAAGTTCCAGGAGATCGAGTTTTTCTTTTTTCTTGGGGCATAGATCTGTGCTGTCGAAGTGTCATTTTAGAGTCTCTACAATGTCACCAAGAGGAACGTACGACATTTCCCTTTCTGAAAAATTACTAAAGTATAGTCACATTTTTAGAAGACAGCTTGTTTTGATAAACAATGAACTTTGAAAGGAGTTATTAAAATTTTTTAAAGTAGAATGTCAATATACAGTTAATTTTAACAGTTTTGAAGAAATTATGACAATACCAGATTTTTATATTTCTAATTGTTAATCTTGATAAAGTTAAAGTAAGGTCATTTGTTTTACACATGGCTTTTTTCCAGTCAGTTCCTGCCTAAGAAATAACTGTATAACGTGTTTTTTTTTTTAAATCAGGTAAATTGGTCTGATCTTTCAGTCACAACAGTAACAAAAACCCACCAAGAACTACAGGAATTTCTGCTGAAGGTAAAAGTATAGATTTTTTTTGTTAAAACGATTTTTATGTGATATACAGCAGGGGTCCCCAACCCCCGGGCAGTGGGCAGGTAGCGGTCCTCGGCCTGTTAGGAGCTGGCCGCGCAGCAGGAAGTGAGTGGCGGTGAGCGAAGCTTCCCCTGCCGCTCCCCATTGCGCCCCATCGCTGGCATCACTGCCTGAACCATCCCATCCCACGACCCCCCGCCCCGGTCCATGGAAGAATTGTCTTCCACGAAACCGGTCCTTGGTGCCAAAAAGGTTGGGGACTGCTGGTATACAGAATCCAAAAACCTTAGTACCAAAACAAACACCAGGAAAATTAAAGCGTGTATATAGAGGCTGGCTTACAACTCTTCATGAACATTGATGTAGAAAATGTCATGTTATTCTAAACATAGATTATGTTACCTTACATTACCAATATAAGGAATTGATGGTTTTCCACATTAAAAAAAAAAGGGGGGGGGAACCTTATTCCTGGTTCCTTGCTGAGATGTATATTGTTGGTGACTCTGCGCCTGGCGCCCGACAGGGTCTCTCCTCTGGGTTTCCCTAAACTTTATCTACTGTTTGTCTTGACAGATTTCATTTTTCAGTCACAGAATTTCTCTAAAGGCTTAGGTGTTTTTTTAAAAAAAATGCAGCCCGAAATAAATAATTTGCTCTTCAGAATCACAGTAATTAATGGTCCCCCTACTTAGCCAACATCTGAATATAGTGGTTTTTTCGTAGGACCAATGCCTTATCAGGTTATATGAAATAATTGGCAACTAGCATACTTCTAGGAATGAATTGCTGATTATGAAATATCCTTTCAAGTTTACCATATGTCTCTTTTCCTTTTCATCTTCCTTTTAAAATCATCCACAAAAGGTAAGAGCATAAGCTGTCTGCTTGACAACCTGTACATACTAACAGTCTTTAACTTCTGTGGAGGCTGTTGAACTGCACCTAAAGTTTGCTATAGTGAGAAGGGTCAGTGAGTTTGCTGTAGTGAGTTTGAGGTCAGTGCTTTCCAATCCTTTTTTCCATATCAGTAGTAGCCTCTCTGTCCTCCACATCCTGGCCTCCTTCCCCTGCTGCTCCTTGACGGCTGTGTCTGGCACCTGTGTTGTTTCTCCTTGCCAGAAAGGAAGCTCCATGAAGGCAGGGTTCTTGTTTCATCCTCACTGCTGTATCCACAGTGCCAGAAACAGTACTTAGGACAGGGTCGGAGTTTGAACTATATGTTGACTCAATGAATGAATGGATTAATGAGGAGAGTTGCAAAAACCAAATTGTAATGAGATTTTGTAGATGGTTATCCGTCAGGCCTCAGTGTTTTTAAAGAAGAACTTGTACCGAGGTGTGAATGCCTTCCAGCACGCTGAGCTTGTGCTGTGGCTGAGCCGGGGCCCCGGAGGTGGGGGACTGGGTATGCTGGAACAAAGACCAGGCAGGTGAGAAAGTTCGAGTGACTGGTATAGAAGAGACATGTATTTTTAGCGAATATGCCTTCCTCTAGGACTGGAAGTAGTCCCTGGATATTGAAGGTAAAAGCACTTGAAAATAAATCAGTTGGCAAATTCCACTGGCTGCATATCCGCACTCTGCCCAGTCACGTGAGCAGTCACTGACCAGGTGAAAATGAATATATTCTCACCTTCCTGTGTTTAGAAGAGCCATCAGTCATTCGGTAGTTGAAATAAGCTTCTCCACTGAAGCTGGTTTTGGCTGTGTACAGATATTCAGGAGAAATTGTGTTTAAAATGGGTAATGTGATATATGCCTAATGTTCTAAATCTGTATTAAAATGATAACATCAAAGTATAAATACTGAAATGAATGGTCATTTCCTTGTTTGGAAAAATGTGTAGATCCAGAACATGTTTCTTCCTGTTTGTGGTCTGAGGATGTGATTTACACAGTGGGTGTGTGGAATGCCAGCAGAGTGTTTGACCTTACCACGTTAATAAAAGGGCCAGGAAGAGCTTCATTCTGTGATAACATCTTGATTCCATAGTCTTACTGTGCCTAAAATAGTAATACTTACGCTACCTTTGTTAAATTTTCCATTTCTGAATTGTTGACTCAAAATGCTTATTTGTCAGAAGAATACTTACTTTGGGTTCTCCAATTAAACATTAATATGTAAACGGACAAATTTGTATAGATTGTTATATTCCTGTGGCACCTTAGATAAATGTGTTAATGGTTCTATTCTTAATTTTAGTGAAAGTGACTGCAGTTCACAAGTTAATTGCAAAGACGAGTTATCAAAAGTCAAATTTAAAACTTTGACTTCTTGAAAGACTTGGAAAATTAGTTTTATAAGGGATCAATTTATTAGGCATTTTAGTAGGTAAACTAGTTAATAAAAACAAAGTTTTAAGTCATTTTATTTAATTAAAAAATTTTCTTGGTCAACTGATGATTTTTTTGTGATTTCTTGTACATGGCTCTGAGGCCACCTCCATCACACTGAGGAAAAGGTTACTAAACCTCCAATTCATCTTTTTATGTAAGATTCTGAGTGTTCACCCCATCTTTCACACCCAGGTCTTTATTTGGTGTGTAGCGTTGACAGTCTGACATGGCCTGAGGTTCACACGTGATACAGAAGGCACAAAAGTGGTAACTACAAAGGCGGAGATCGCAGTTTTCAGAATACTATTTGAGGATAAAAATAATACTCCCTGTGCCCTGCAAAAGGCTCCATTTCACTAAAGAACCTTGGTGCGGTGTCCTGGGATGGGAGGGGAGTGCCGGCGGGCCCAGAGCAGGCTTAGTGCTGCCGGCACCCTCGGCCCCTCCCCTTCCCTCGGGACCCCGCGGTGCCCTGTGCAGTGCCGCTTTTCTTTCGGGAAGATTTAGAAAAGGAACTGCTTTGGGATGATTTCTGAGTAGGAGGCATTCATCTTCCTTTTGTGCCTCTGGTGTGTGACATATTTGTCAGTAAGTGAGAAACTTAACGTTGGTCGTGCCGTTTTTCTTTCCTAGCTTCCAAAGGAGTTGTCCTCGGAGACTTTTGACAAGACCATCTTAAGAGCCCTGAATCAGGGCTCATTGAAGAGGGAAGAATGGCGGCACCCTGACCTGGAGCCCATCCTGAGGTAACGGTTTACTGGCACCTCCCCGGCAGCCTCACAGGCTGGGCCATGGCTGTCCCGGGGCTGAGGATGGAGTTCTAGGGGAGATCACAGAGATTCCTCCTCTGGAGTACTTTTCAGAATGGACTTTTTATCCTTGTGTTATTTAGATCTAGGCTAGTAGTAGACACCAAACGAATTTCTCATATCCTTGTACTTTTCAGCTGTCTGTTATCATAAAAATCATTTCTGAAGTATGCAGATATTCAGTGAAACCTCTTATTTTCACCATAAAATATTTATTGGAAGAGGCCCTTGTCCAAGAGCTCAACTTTGGAAATGGTTTTGGATTTAAGTTGCTGAGTAAGATTAGGCTAATGGGTGGGAAAGTGAAGGGCAGCCGAGGTTTGCAGTGTGGTTTTGGTCATTGTTGGCGCTCATCCCTCTCTGAGGGCCCCCCTTTAGGAGAGAGAAACTAAGGAATAACGGCCAAGGAAACAAATGCTGTTATACTGGAAACTTGCAGTTATTAATGAGTAAAATAAGTGAAAGCAGTGTTGGCGCATATGTGGCTTAGAGTCGAGGCTTAGGTGAGACTGATCTGCCCTCTGAAGCTAAGCGGGCCCAGCCTGGGAGGAAGACTTGCTGAGGCAGAGGTGCGAGCCTTTTCATGCAGTGACCCTCCTGCTGCCCCCAGGCCCCCTGAGTATTCTCAGGATGGGGTGGGGCTGGGGACAGAAGCAGAAATCCGGGAGGGAGGGTATTTTCATTGTATGACAAGATTTAGGGTGTGATTTGGAAGCAAATGAGGGAAACCAGAGAGGAGATGGAGGGAGTGACTGGGAAAAGGCAGCGGAGCAGAGAGCTGGAGGGTCCGATTCGAGGCCCCCCTACGAGCGCGAGCACGATGGAAGGCGTGGAGGGACTGAAGAGCGACCTGGAGGCTGGAGCCAGACGTGGAGTGGCCGGGGAGCAGCCTCAGGGGAGCGCCCGTCCCGCGCAGCCCGGCGCACAATGGGCTGTGAGGAAAGCGGGCCGGGCCGGCGGGATTTTAGAGTCAGAAGGCACCAGCCCATTCACTGAAGGGCGGGCATCCCAGAGGGCACAGTGGGAGGGCCCAGAGAAGGCCGAGGAGAAGTGGGAGGGGCTGGGTCTCTTGGGGGTGGGCACAGAGAGCATTCCAGGGCTGAGATGGGGTGGGGTTGGGTGAGGAAGAGTTGGCTGAACTCGAGTCCCCTGTGCTGCTGCTCAAGCATCGGTGGGCGTGTGCATCCCTGGGGAGCCTGTTAAAGGGCAGAGTCATGCCGCACAGTTCTGGGGTGAGCGCAGTGCTGGGATTCTAGGCTGCTGGAGGCGCGTGGTCCGCAGAGCACGCCTTAGAGGGTGGCGCGCTCCCAGGCCCCCACACATACAGGTGGCTCAGGAGGGGCTTGTGCAGCTGTGATACGGGGGTGGGGGGTGGCAGCGCGAGCCTGGTGTCTGCGCTGGGTGACAGCCTCTGGGGAGGGAAGTCATTCCCCCCCCCCCCCCCCCCCCCCCGGCATGGTGGTGGGAGGCGTGGCCTAATGTTCCAGAGGGTGCACACATGACAGGTGGCCCGGCAGGGCGTGGGGCCCAGACGGGGTCAGGAGGGCGCATGCTCAGGGCTCCGAAGGGAGAAGCAGTGACAGTGGGAGACAGATAAGCTTACTACAGGGGGATGGGCCTAGTTAGGGTATATATTAAGAATCATGAGAACCAAGTTTCTCTGTTGGAGAAGAGAGTTATGGTATGGAAAGGAGAAAACCAGAATGAACCGTGGAGTGTCTCATTGGAATTGAAGATACCGGTGCAGACTCATGATTTTCAGTATATATAGGTAGATACAGAAATAAATGTGGTTGTGTGTGTACACGTGTGTTCCCTGACTCTGGTCATTGAAAGGGTCTGGAAGCAGCCACACCCCAGTAGTGGTGGGCATCCCTGGTGTCCAGAGCTTGACTTGTAACTCCGTTCTCCACTGAACAGAGCTAGGGCTCCTTGGAGGAGAAGCTGATTGCAGGGCTGGAGGAGGAAAAATACAAGATGAGCCCGTCGTGCCAGAGAGCAAGGAAGCGCTCAGGGAATGTTTGGCTTGGTCACAGGACAAAGGCTAGCTTGAAGGGGCTCCTACTGGTCAAATCTGGAGCAAATTGAACATCAAAATAAATAAGAACAGTATCATTGAATAAAATAGGAAACCGTGGGTCCATGTTGAGATAAATAATAAACGAATAGATTGAATGTTTGAGGACTAGGACATTTACATTGTCAAAGTCATTCCCCAGAGCTTCTTACTTCTAAAGAAGGGAGAGTAACCCTGGGTGGAGAAGTCTGACAGATGCTACTTGGATCCAGGAGAGTGAACTTGACTCAGGATCGCCTACCACACAGTAGGCAGCACCGAAGGAGCACTGCCTCACTCCTGTGATATTCCTGCTGTGAACCTAATCTCGAGGAAACAGCAGACAAACCCAAATTGTGATCATTCCACAAAATATCTGCGCTGTCCTCTTAAAGGCAGGACAGTTGAGGGAGGGCTGAGAAGATGGCACGGCTAGCTGGATGCAGCACAGGATCTGAACTGGGTCTTTGTGGTAAAAAGGATACTTTGGGATCAATTGGCAAAATTTAACTGGTGTCTGGGGGTTAGGAGGTCACGATTTATCAGTATTAACGTCCTGATTTTGATTGTAGGAGAATGTCTTTGTAGGAATACTCATGTTTCACCCGGTGTTGGGGCAGCAGAGGTCAGTTATTTATGGTTTAGAAAGAAAATTCTCTTTATTTGCAACTTCGTAAGTTTGAGGTTTTCAGAGGGAAAAAAAATACTTCCACAAGGAGCCACTTTCAGAAATTTGGCTCTTGGCCAACACCACAATTAAGAAGTATGTGTTGGACTCCTTGTTATACCTTTTAGGATTCTCCTCATATGATCTCGTGTGTGTGTGTGTGTGTGTGTGTGTGTGTGTATAGCCTTTTTACTCTAAAGATGTTATTCAAGCTATTTGTGGAGAATGCAAAGGAAGGTGTAATGTGAAAAGTCCCTAATATCCCTTTCTTCAAGTCTACTCACTAGAAGTGGCCTTCATTAAAAACTTACATACCTTTCCAAAAATTTTCTGTGCACGTACACATCCCTGAATTTGTGTATTTGTGTGTATTTCCTTTGCGCAAATGAATCTCCTTTGCACACTTTTTTGCCACTTAGTCTTTTCATTAAATGTATTGGACATGGTAAAGCATCAGTACATGTAAAAAAGATTGCTGCCTCATTTTTTATTTGCTACGTAATGTTCCATTTTTAGTTGTACCATAATTAAACTAATCAGTGTATTTTATGGCTGTTTTGGTTCTTCCTAAATATTTTAAAGCTACAAGAATATTACAGTGACTGTCCACATATATGTTTCTTAACACACTTCTCTGTAAGAGAAATGTCTGGAATTGGAATTTTTGGTCAGAAGTACAGTGTGCATTTTTTAATATGCGGTACTTCCAGATTACTTCTGAGGAGGCAGTAGCACTTTATACCCTCAGAAGCCTTGTTTTTGCATCTCCTCCACACCTCAGCAGACATAAATACTCTCAGCTTCTCATCTTTGCCAGTCTCTCAAAAAGGAAGACTGTATCTCATTTTAATCTGTATTTGAGTGGCCATTTGTACTTTCCTGTGAATGAATTTTTCAGTCGCTTTCACTTTTTTATTGATTACTAATTTATAAGAGTTATTTGTTAGATAAAAGAAAGGAGCACTGTTTGTCATTTCTTGACCATGCAGAAGGTTTAAATTTTTATGTAGTTGGATTTATCAGTCTTTTCTCTTACGGGTTCAGGGTTTTGTGTCCAGCTTGAAAAGACTTTTTCTCTTCAAAAGTTATATTTTTAAAATGTTTTCTTCGTAAGACTTCCTTTTAAAAACATCTTTGATTCTTTTGTATGGCTAGCCTGTGGTCTCAACACCGTTAATTGGATTTTAGGACACTTATTGTCAGTTTGTGAATTTTAGATTAGTATCGCTATAATTCATTTAAGAAATGTAGCAATTATAAAGGAGGGGCAGAAATGAAAGCGAGAGGTAGGTAATGAATTTATAAGTGAAGTGGAGATTGGATTGGTACAGGACATACTGCATTTACTTCCAAGTACACTGTAAATTAGGAAAATGAAGATATGGCACTGAAATGTACATTTGGGGTTGGATGACTTCTGTTATGTCAAAATGTAATCCTGGGCTTCCCTGGTGGCGCAGTGGTTGAGAGTCCGCCTGCCGATGCAGGGGACACGGGTTTGTGCCCCGGTCCGGGAAGATCCCACATGCCGCGGAGCGGCTGGGCCCGTGAGCCGTGGCCGCTGAGCCTGCGCGTCCGGAGCCTGTGCTCCGCAACGGGAGAGGCCACAACAGTGAGAGGCCCATGTACCACAAAAACAAACAAACAAAAAATGTAATCCTGTTTTTCTTATTTGATTGCTTGAGTAGTTTATGGCCACTTTGGGTTCTAGTTGGGTATAACTGCCATCTTGTGGTTATGCAGCAATGAACCCTGACTTGAGTCTGATTCCAGCCAAGCCCCTGCCTTTATCTCAGGTGTGGTTTTCCTATACTGGATATGCCTGTACTTTTGACCAGTTAATTTGGTTTGTAAATGTAACTGGGCAGTAGATGCCTTTGGATTTTAATCCTCAGCCTTAGGTAATGTGTTCAGACCTGGAAATTTAGATTAGCTCCACACTTTGTATCTCAATTTCTCTTCCATCTCTTCATTTCCTCCCTTTGTCTTCCTATTGAATATTTACCTCCACATTTGAGAACCAAGAAGCAATTTTGTCTAATGCACAAGGCAACTTTGGTCCATAAGGGTCATCTCTTGATATGGTATTTTGATGATTTTATAACTAATCTGAATGATAGGTCCAAAACCTTGGGGAGACATTAAGAATTAAATTTTTAAATGAGCATTTAAAATGTTCAAAAGTAATGGAAGGGGGTTTGGATGTTGAGCAGGGTGACAGTTTAATATGCGTATACTATTTGAGTGTCATAATCTTGAAGAATGTTAGTATATTCCCTAAGAAGAAATCGGAACTGAAAGGCCAGATAGCTTGTTTAGGGTGATTCAGCTTTTAAGCGATTGAGCTGGTACTCAGATCCCAAGTAAACTTTGCATTAGACTGTGCTGTAACTATGCCCCTTTTTGCAGAGTCCCTTTTGTAGGGAAGACCTCCAGTTGGAATCTTCTAATGACATTAGTAAAGCATGAGGAAAGCTGTTTTTTAAAGATAACAGCTTAGAATTATGGTATGATACATATTGAGGTGAATCATCAGTCATACCTTAGTCTGTAGTAATACTTGTAACTAACTTGGCCGCTGCGTTCCGTTCGTAGTTTCCAGAACTCCTGCATCCCGAACTTCCGAACCTCTTACTTTCAGACTGTGGGAAGGTGCCTTCATGGTACACCCAAATGATGAAAAGTAACACCTATGAAGAAGGGTAAAGAAACTGAAGTTGTTTTTCTGAGCAGAAAGGCGACTATTGGACCACTTGGGTAAAAGGCTGAAGTAATACATAGTTGGTTAGAATTGAAGCATTACCACTAGATTATATAAAATTAAAAATAAGCCTGTTTATTAGATTCTTGTAAATAAGTCTTTTATTCACTTCCTCCTATGGGAAATACATTAGCAAATAATATTCTTTTCCTTAGGAAAACAGTTTTTTATACCTGAATTAAACTGCCACTGGGTTTGTTTACAATCTAAACTATCTCGTGGATTTATAGTACATGAAATTAATGAATGTCTTTTCTTTTTATATGCAGGCAGCTATTTTCAACTTCATCACGAGCTTTTCTACAGAATCAGAAAGTACACAGCTTTTTTCAGTCCATATCATCAGACCCTCTACACAGCCTCAGTAAGTGTCCCTCTGCTTCTCTGTAGAAATTTGGCCTTTTCCTTGCTTGGATTTCTTGCTTTACCATGCCATCTTGTATGGGATTGTCACTTTAGTTAAGGTCAAGGAATAGTGGCATACAAAATTAGAAACATTTGTAGTTTTTAGTGAATTTTACACTGCAATTTTAAAGAAAATAACTTACAACAGCTAATGTGACAAAACAGTAATGACCTATATGCAAAAAGAATATAAAAAAGAGTGTATGTATGTATATATATGACTGATTCACTTTGCTGTACAGCAGAAACTAACACAACACTGTAAATCAGCTACACTCTAGTAAAAAGTAAAAAATTAAAAAAAAAAAGCTAATGTCACAAAACAGACTGATTCCAAGGCAAGGGCCAAGTATCTCAAACTCGTGGGCATACTGGATCCTCAAGTTCCTTGGGAGATCTGGCTTACAGGTTGTAGAGATGCTGCAGTGCTGCTTGCATGATGGATAACCTCTCATGATGTGCCCCTGTTCCCATAATGACCTCCCCGGCCTCTTAGGCTGGAAACTCTGGCCTTACTCTTTTCACTTTTCCTCTTTGTATTCAGTCATTTAAAGGCCAAGTCATGCCAGACAAAGGACATCATCCTTTTTACCCCTCCTCACCAATCCCATTGTTAGTTAGGTCTTTTTTTCATGCACAGACTGTGCAAAGCCTCACTTCTCTCAGATTCTAGTTTCTTACTGTACTATAACCTGTCCTGGGCTTGTCTCGGGGATCAATTTGTTAATCCTCTATTTAGAACCTTAAACGTTTGCTGTGAAATTCAAGCCCTGCCGTGAGCCCCTTGAGCCGCCTCTCGCCTCTCTCGGGCTCACAGGCTTGGCAGCCACTCAGGACACCCTCCCTGCCTTTTCCTGTCCCAGGGTCTTGGCTCGTTCTGCACCCCATCTTTTGTTACAGTCTGTTAAAATCACACCTGTTTCAGGACCCAACTGAAATAACACCTCGTGAGGATTCCCTAGATTTCTCTTATGTTCCTGTGGTTTGGTTTTGCCTGCATGTTTCAGCATTCATCATGGTCTACCTTGAGTTTAGTTTTATACACGTCTATCTTAGCTGCCTTTTTTAACAAATATTTTGCCAGTAACATCGATGTGTGCTTTAGGAGAATTTCTGCTAACTTTAAGCACAGCCACTGTGGCAAGTCGCTGTGTATTTTTCTTGTTTTTCAAATCTTTCCTTCTGCTTTCAACAAAGCCATGTCTCCCTGTATCTAGAGGGGAAAGAAAATGCATTTTTCCTCAGTTCGAAGTGGGAGAAAAAAAAGGTAAAAAAAAAATAGTATGATTGGATATTTATTGTAACATAGGGGTTAACCTTTAGTTTTTCTAATCATTTGTGTGTATGTATATATCTCTTAAACAATTTAAACAAAAAGTAGCAACTAGAATTAATGACTCTTCATGACTAAGACGAGATGAACAACTCCATGTTTAAATTCATGTCTGAATAGTGGCAATAGCTTTTTGAAAAGAGAATCCTGATCATTCTAGAGTCATAACAGATTTAACAGTCAGTGCTTTTCACTTGAACCAAGTGTGGTTTTTAATGAATATCTATAAATAGCGTCTGTCTAATTCTAAAAAAGCACTGAAGCATGAACTTAAGCTTTTAATTCAGATTTTAGCAGGCTGCCTAGGAAAATGTACCCAAGTGAGTAGTACACACATAAATAACAGAAAACCCGTCTGCAGAGTTTGGCAGTATCTAAATTACATGAGCAATGCTAAAGAGGCTGGTAGATTTTAAGGTATCAGTTCGTTGTGAAATCAAAATAGTGTATTAAAGGACATGTTTTGAGGGCTTCCCTGGTGGCGTGGTGGTTGGGAGTCTGCCTGCTGATGCAGGGGACGTGGGTTCGTGCCCCGGTCTGGGAGGATCCCGCGTGCCGCGGAGCGGCTGGGCCCGTGGGCCGTGGCTGCTGGGCCTGCGCGTCCAGGGCCTGTGCTCCGCAACGGGAGAGGCCACGGCAGTGAGAGGCCCACGTGCCGTAAAAAATAAATAAATAAATAAATAAATAAAGTAAAGGACATGTTTTGAGATTGTGGAAAATCTGGTCAGGATGTTCAAATTATTTCTCCAAAGAACACACCATTGGCAAAGTTCATTTGCACTTACTCTTTTAAGAAATGACAGCTCTAACTTCCCCTGCCCCCGCAATAGAGAGCAATATTCCATATCTGACAGCTGAGAGAACAAATGTTAAACTCCTGAATGACTTAAAATGTTGACCTCCAGAAGCCTACTGGTCTGTATTTTAATGGAGACGTAATCCAGTGCATCAGAGTGGGTTCCATGGGTCAGTGCTGGTCCGTGACTGCTGGTCACTGGTCTATGGTAGAAGAACAGGAACAGAGAGGAGACGCTGGGAGTAATCTGACGTTGCCACATTATACTGTCTTTCATAAAAGGAGCGATCCACACAAACTGGAGATTCTGAAAAACCTTACACAGCACAGATAGCTGAGAAGCACTAATCTAGTCCATCTCCTCATTTTGCACAAGAGCACACGGGGGCAGGCAGACGTGAAGCAGCTTGCTTCACTCCTGTGGCTTTTATGGGGAGAGCTGGCTCCATGCTTCAGGGTCCCCACTCCCAGTCCAGGGTTTTGTGCTATGTCCTCTAGCTTTCTTCAAAGTCTTAACTACTAGACATGTTCTCTTTACCATTAACTCTCCACTCTCATCCTCCGTGGGAGAAGAGTAATTATTATATTTGTTTTTCTCACTATTATAATTTTCCCTAAAAGTTAATGGTATTTAATACTTCCCGCAGATAACTTACAATCCTCTCTGAAGACCTCTAAGATATTAGAACACTTAAAAGAAGACAGCTCAGAAGCTTCAAGTCAAGAAGAAGGTAAACGCTGATTCACTGGAATAAAGTCCTTCTGCGTGATGTTGTCACAGGGATAGGTAAACAAACCGTTAGAACAGGTTAAGGAACTGAGAAACAGACATATGGGAACTTGGAATGTGACAGGTGGCCTTACAGAAAAGTGGGGAAAGAATATGCAATAAATGGTATTGGCTGGCTTTCCAGTCAAAAAAAAAAGTTATATAATTAGATCCCTACTTCTTTGGGCCCAGAAAATTTCAAATGAATAACAAATTATTTGCAACATATATAAACTTAATGTAATATGTAAAATGTAAAACTTAAATTTTTAAATGTTAATAGTCTGGGATGAGAAGGCTTTCTTGACAGGCCAGAGCATGACCATAGTGGAGATCTTTCTAATCTAAATGAAAGCTTAACAAGTGACAAGAGGTTACCATTCAGAGGACATTTGCAGGATATGTACAGGTGTAAAGACTATACGTCCAGACTATAGATTCTTCTAAAAATCATTGAGAAAATCAGTCTGGTCAACAATATGGGGAAAGATAAACATAGGCAGTTCTCACAGAAGAAACTTGAATGGTTCAGCCTCACGAGTAGTCCAGAAAATGCAAACTAAAAACAATGAGAAAAAAGAAAAAACAAACAAACAATGAGAGGGGCTTCGCTGGTGGCGCAGTGGTTAAGAATCTGCCTGCCAATGCAGGAGACACGGGTTCGAGCCCTGGTCCACGAAGACCCCACATGCCACGGAGCAGCTAAGCCCGTGCACCACAACTACTGAGCCTGTGCTCTAGAGCCCGCGAGCCACAACCACTGAGCCTGTGTGCCACAACTACTGAAGCCCGTGTGCCTAGAGCCCGTGCTCTGCAACAAGAGAAGCCACCGCAATGAGAAGCCCGTGCACGCAACGAAGAGTAGCCCCCCGCTCGCCGCAACTAAAGAAAGCCCGCGCGCAGCAACGAAGACCCAATGCGGCCAAAAATAAATAAATAAAATAATTAAGAAACAAAAAAACAATGAGAGATTAGTTCACACTCATCAGATTGACAAACCATTTTCAAGTCTGACATTATCAAAGATATGAAGTAATGGGAATCCTCATCTACTGTTGATGGGAATTTAAATTGGTACAACTCTTGGTACAACTATTTTGGACAAAAATTTGACACTCTCGTGAAGTTGGAGGTGATTAATGCTCCTATCCAGCAGTTCTGCTTCTATGAAAATTGTCGTCCGTGTGTTCAGGGGCCAGGGATTCAGGCTCTCCCAGCAGCTTATGGGTAACAGCAAGTACTTGGATGTTAACCCAAATGTTTCAAATGTTAATAAAGTTATAAATAGATTGTGGTACATTCATGCTAGGTGGCAATTAAAATAAAGCGTATTTATAGTATATTCAAACATGTAGCACCACTGTGTGTTTGAATACACACAGGGGTAGTTAAAATAAAAACATGCACTAGATTATTTCAACTAGTTAACCTCCGTAGAGGGAGGGAGCCGAATGGAATGGAGGGAGGCCTTCGGTTGTTTCTGGGATATTTCCTTTCCTAATAAAAAGAGGCAAATACAGAGATACCTGGGAGGTGGGTACATGGGTGTTGGTTTTATTAACATGTGGTGTTTTGATATTTGAGACACTTCTTTTTTTTTCTAATGATTAAAAAAGAGCCTGAAATTGAATGTGTGGTTTTGCAGCATAATGCTCATGTCAAATTTCGTAGTCTTGGACAAAATTGATTTTGCTATTAGGTGGAACATATTTGAGAGGATATTTAAGGAAATTACTGTGCCTTTGAAAAATTGTTTCTTTAAGGAATTTTCTGTGAAAAATGCTTGGAAGTGCTCTACGTGGTCTGTCAACACTGTTATGGTTACATACATTAGTTGTGTCTTCCTTTTGGATTTTGTAGAAGCATATGGTATAATAAATTGTTTTTTTCCTCCACTCTAGATGTATTACAGCACACCATAATCCACAAGAAACATACCGGGAAAAATCCCCTTGTGAAGTAGGTATCTAGTTCCTAAAACATGAATGACTTTGTGTGTTTTTAAATCAGCATCACTTTTACTTTCTGGTGTATTTGGCTATAATTCTGCCGGTTTACTGTTCGCTTGTTATTTGTCTCACCTTTTCTGTGTTTTCCTTTCTCTCCTTTCTTGCTTTTGGGCGTTTTTTTAAAATTCTGTTTTTCTCTTCTATTAGCCTTGATAGTTCTCCATACGTTGTTTTTCGATTTTTCTGATGGTTACCTAGAGGTTTTATTCTACATCTTTGACTTAGGAAGGTCTGATATTTGTGCTTGTACCATTTCCCATGTGAGGACCTTGGATCACTGTAACTTCACTTACCTCCTCCCAGCTTATAAACTGTAGCTGTCATGCATCTTAATTCTGTTTTAAACCTCATGAAACCTTTTTGCATTAATCATTTAGGTTTCTACCATTCCACTGTTCTTCATTCCTTCCAGTGTGCCTGAGCATCCTGCTAACTGAGGAACGCTTGAGAATTCCCTGTCATCATATCTGCCAGTAATGAAATCACTTTGTTTTTATCTGGAAAAAATGTCTATTTTGCCTTCAGTTTTGAAAGACATTTTTGCTCATATGACATAGGGCTCCAGGCTAGCAGTTACTTTCTGTGAGTGCTCGGAAGCTCCAGTGTCGCTGTCTCCGGTCTAGTGCCCTTGGTCCTTCACATCATATCCTCTCAGCCCAGTTTGATTTCTGCTGCAAGCCACATAAAATCATTTACGTGACTTCTAACCCCCCTCACACTGCGACCGTCCCTCCGCAGGCCCTGCCTCGTGACTGTCCGCCTCCTGCCTCAGGGCCCGCGCTGATTCTATGAGCCTGCTTAGCCCTTGAACCAGCCCAGTTCAGAGCTGCATGTTAATTTGCCCCAGGGGTCAGCCCTCAACTGGTGGGGAGCTCCCGCTTCCTGCCCTTTGGGGAGATAATTCTGGGAGGTCCCAGCTGGTTTGAGCCTCTGTCGCTCATAGCGGCAGCCTCACTAATGGACCCACACGCTGGTTTTTCCTCCTTTCCTGTTTCGTTCTCCCCACTCCTTGCTCCCACTTCTGGATCACCTCCCACATCAACTGTGTCATCCCCAGATTCTGCTTTTAGGGGCAACAGTGGACAGTGGGTACTGTGGACAGTGGACACTGTTCTTCAATCTTATTGCTGCTCTTTGAAAGTTAGTGTGCTTTTCCAAACTGACTGTGTTTTTGAATTTTCCCATTGTCTGGTTTTCAGCAGTTTCCTATGATATATTTGTAGCTTTCTTTGAATGAGTTCTGCTTCCTAAGTCTGAAGTTTGATACAGTTCTGTTTTAGAGAAGCCCAGGCCATTCTCTCTTCACATATTGCGTCTGCCTGTTCTCTTGTTCCCTCTTCTGAGGCTCGGGATGCTTACAGGTTAGACTTTTCACCATGTCCTAGGTGTTCTCTCAAATTTTTTTTGTTTTCCACATTTTTTTCCTCTGTGTTCCAGTCTATTTTCTCATGATCAAATTTCCTCTTCGGTGATTTTTTTCATCTGTTTCCATCCATTGAGTTCTTAATTTCAGTTTATTGTACAGTTCTAGAATTTAAATTTGGTTCTTTTTTTATATATTCCAGTATTCTTCCAAAATTCCGTCGTCTTGTAGTCCTTGACCGATGTGAAGCACTGTTAATTCAGAGTCCGTGTCCAATCACTTCATTCTCTGGATTCTCTCTGAGTCTGTTTCTGTTGTGTGTTTCTCTTGGTTTTCAGTCACATTATCCTGTCCCTTCACTTGCCTCAGACACACACAGTACATAGTGGTTCTCTTGAGATTGGAGTTACCCCAGCTGTGCGTGGTGCAGGATGAGTCTAAAGACAGACTGTGCCTCTGTTGTCAACCTCCTCAGAGGCAGGTATTAATTATTAAATAGGTAAGAGAGGTATGAACTGGTTTATTCTTATAGTAGACTTTTTTCCTTAGAGCTGTTGCTAGGCATTCTATAAAAAACTAATATACTGAAGAAAGGATTAGTATAGCTTCTTCATTATGAGATGAGAAGGTTAGCTGATTGAAGACAGAGTTTCATACTTGCGTGAACTCTTCTTTTGATAGCACTATTGGTACAAGTTGTTCTCCGTTGGATGGGCTCACCATGCAGTATTCTGAACAGAATGGAATCATGGATTGGAGGAAGCAAACCTGCACCACCATTCAGCACCCGGAGCACTGTGTGGCCTTAGCTGACCAGGTACGGGGGCTTTGTTTTGTCTTCGTGCCATACTGTTCAAGCATTGTCACTGCATGAGAGTCGAGTTCTTTAAGCATTATTATGTCAGATAGTGTATCTGGTAAGAAGAAATGAAGGAATGTTTCAAAGTTAATTGGTGTACATGATCTGAGCTCCTCTGTGACCTGAAGAAGTGTATATGTATTACTTTGGTTTTTTTTTTTAAAAAAATTTAATTAATTAATTAATTTTTGGCCGCGTTGGGTCTTCGTTGCTGCGTGCAGGCTTTCTCTAGCTGAGGCGAGCGGGGGCTACTCTTCGTTGCGGTGCGCGGGTTTCTCGTTGTGGTGGCTTCTCTTGTTGCAGAGCTCGGGCTCTAGGCGTACGGGCTTCAGTAGTCGTGGCACGTGTGCTGAGTTGTGGCTTGCGGGTTCTAGAGCGCAGATTCAGTAGTTGTGGCACGTGGGCTTAGCTGCTCCATGGCATGTGGGATCTTCCTGGGCCAGGGCTCGAACGTGTCCCCTGCACTGGCAGGCAGATTCTTAACCACTGCGCCACGAGGGAAGCCCTGTATTACTTTTATTGCTCAAAAATATTAGTACATTTTATTGTGATGCCTAAAATGTTTCACTAGGGATGCATTGTTATGCCAGGTTTTTTGCTTTTGAATTATTCACATTTCAGTCACTGTCTTGCTATTTATTGGTGATGTGAATTTTGAAACGGACCTTCCCTCATGAGTTGTTGGGCCAGTTTACCAGCAAATCCTGAATGTACTTAGGAAATACTTGGTTTTTAGGAGTTGGTGTAATCAGAGAACAGAATGCTCTCAAGTGTGTTTAGGTAACATGGCACCACAGATACATGAGAGATACTGGTACAGCTATGGAGAGAGCCACCTTCTCTCTAGAAAATTGATTTTTATTACTGGCCAACACTCAGATCCAAATGTTAACCTTTCCTGGAATGTGTTTTTACGAACTAAAGCATTAAAGCATACTTTGAGGAATTGTGTGTTATCGGAGTCATGCTTACTTAATGGCCGAGTTTTAGGTCTATGTGATTATACTTTTTCCCCCTCTACTTCAGCGCTAGCACCTTTTATTCTTAGAGTTGACGCAATTGTGTGTTGCAGTTTTACCAACCTGAACTTTACGAGAATATTAGTAAACGTATAGCAAATACCGGTTACTTGATTGTGCTTTATTTTGTGATGAGAAGAAAAAATACACATCCATTTTAAAAGCAAACTACGAAATAAATATTATACTCATAATTAATATTAAGTATTTGTCAGAATATGCAGATTTTAGTGAGTCAAGTAGGTAACTTCAAAAAAGAGGTTGGAAATAAAAACGTGTTAGAATATACAACTGGGACTGCATTATTTTAATGTTTTTTATCAGAATAAGAGGATACCTACACGAGTATGGTCTCGCTTTAGTCGGATTTTTTTTTTATTCTTTTCCCTAGCATTCAACTGAAAAACGAAGTTTATCTTCAATAAATAAGAAAAAAGGAAAGTCACAAATAGAAAAGTAGGTGCAATTTAATCTTTCCAGTAACAGAAATTGGTAAGAGGAGACAACATTTGATAATGGGCATGTTTAATGTATGTAGTATAAATAGTATTTTTCCATTAGTTTTCTTTATATTTTTACTCTGGACTTAATTTTTTCAGTTCTAAATAATCAACACATGCAGGTGATAAAAATAAAGCTATTGTCAAATATTATATTCAGTTTGGAGGGGCAAAATTCTCAGCCCTGTAAACTAAAGGATGAATCTTGGATTTACATTGTACCTTACTAAACATTTTTTTTTAATTATAAAAAAATTTGAGGGGAATTTTATTAATACTGTACTTAGTGTTGTTCTCTAGGGACTCATAAACAATGTGGGTAACATGTATACTTTCGGCTTAGGGAGAAAATTAAGAAAACTGACAACAGATTGAATAGTAGAATAAATGGTATTCGAATCTCCGCTCCTCAGCACACCCACGGTGGTTCTGTGAAAGGTAAGGGTGTTTTTCTTTCAAATACACGTCACCTAAATATATTTAGCAGGGTACCTATTGCAGGAGGTATTAGGCTGTTGTGTCAAAGCCTGATAACACTTTTTTTCCTGCGTTGATGAGAATAGTGATTTCTGAATTAACTCCATTAATACTTCAGAATTGTTTAATGCAGGAAATTTGATTCGGCCACGGAGGTAAATTTCTCCTTTGCTACAGTGACACTCTGGCACCTCTTCCTTCCCCTGGTAGCAGCAGTCTCCTCGATTGTTTCCTTCTCAGCCAATCCCTGCTCCAGAGCAGGGGCTGCAGGACCTGCGGGGTCTTTCCACCCTCGTGGAAGCCTGTACCCGTTCTTGTGTAAAGTCACTTATAGAAATCTTGTTGACTTTTTCATGTTTTAATGACTGTCCTTTGTGGAGTTTTATGGGACTTCAGGGGAATTCAGACCCTCAGATTTTCGTTGTACTCGATTTGTGTGGTCTCCATCTACCCACCATTATTTTAAGGTTCTTTTATTTTTAAGTGAAAGATTTTGTGTTCATTTGACTGAGAAATGTCCCTTGTGCTGGTTCATTGGTAACTTTTCTGTGTTACATTTACCTTCACCACTAATAGTAAAGATTTTTAAAAAAAGAATAAAAGCTCACAGACCTCTAGGAAAGTGTTTGTCCGTGTCTGTTTCTAACACATATGTTGACAGCTGACCCTACAAATAAGATTTAATTTAAATTTTATTCAAATGTTAGTACCTTCAGTTGTGATGCAACATAAATAACCAGAATATATCCATTTTCTTAATGGAGTACATTTTTAAACTAGCTATTTGTTTAGAGAGATTTAATATTGATAAGGAAATATAGTTGCATTTTGACTCTAAAATCATCTGGCCCACTCATTGAATTAATTAACTGAGCTGTCTTTGGGGGGAAAATGACATGGGAAAAAACCATGTTTATGAGTATATTGTAACACTTCAGTATCTTTGAGGTTTCCTGTGGTGATGGCAGCTAAAAGGAGGGGGAGAAGCTAAAATAAGGAAGACAAGAGTTCTCTGTCAGTGGATGATTAGAAATAGCTTCTGCCAGGCCTCCCTGTCTGTTTCCTCCTTCTGGTTCATTTTCTGCACTGTCTTCTAAAGCACACACTAAATCAGGTCATTCTATAGTTGAAATTCCTGTCAAATATATACCACCCTCATGACATCACTCTCTCGTCTCTCACATGATTTGGGAACTATGCCAAAAAAGCTTGTAACAGTTCTTTCCCTTTTAGCTTCATATTTTCAGAGAAGTGTGTGGACTTTGATCTCAGACAGATGTGGGTTTGAATCCTTACTCCACCATTTTCTTAAGTTTGTAAAAGAAGAAGAATATCTACCTCACCAGACTGTAAAACTTAAATGTGATAACATGAAAAGCATTTAGCTAGTATCAAGCACAGAGGTGTTCAGTAATGTGGTTCCTTTTCCCTATTCTAATAAGTTAGAAGAAAACATATGCTGTATACGTTATTAAGAAGTTTTTTTTAAAACATCTTTGTTGGAGTATAATTGCTTTACAGTGGTGTGTTTCTGCTTTATAACAAAGTCAATCAGCTATACATAAAAATATATCCCCATATCCCCTCCCTCTTGCGTCTCCCTCCCACCCTCCCTATCCCACCCCTCTAGGTGGTCACAAAGCACCGAGCTGATCTCCCTGTGCTATGTGGCTGCTTCCTACTAGCTATCTATAAGAACTTTTGATAACATCTCAGGCTCTAATTCCTTTATTTCTTTATTTTCAAATATTATGAAAGTACAATCTCAGGATTTTTGATTCAAGATTAACCTTTTCTGTCTATTTTGTTCTCTATATATGTCACTGATTCATATATATTTACATTTATAGAGTACGACTATAAATATATATATCAATACTTTGTACAACTTGTCTTATTGTCTAGTATAGCTCAGATGTTTGCTGGCTCCAACTTAAAGGGAAAACCCTCTGTTTATTAATTCCCCTTTGAAATACTAAGGAATTACCTTTAAGAAGGTGATTACCTTTAAGCATTCAGTAAACTTAAGATATATTTAAGATTTTTTTAATAGAACAATCACGCATATCATAAGTGTAGATACTATATTGAAGCTGAAAATTTTAAATAACTCAGTTAAAGATAAGTATTATTTATTTATTTATTTATTTAATTTTATTTTATTTATTTATTTTTTTTTTGCGGTACACGGGCCTCTCACTGTTGTGGCCTCCCCCGTTGCAGAGCACAGGCTCCGGATGCACAGGCTCAGCGGCCATGGCTCACGGGCCCAGCCGCTCCGTGGCCTGTGGGATCTTCCCGGACCGGGGTGCGAACCCGTGTCCCCTGCATTGGCAGGCGACTCTCAACCACTGTGCCACCAGGAAAGCCCTTATTTATTTTTAATTTAAAATTTAACTTCTATTTTGAGTAAAATACATTTATGTAGTTCAAAATTCTGAAGGTACAAAAGGGAACAAAATAAATCCCTCACTGCGTCGCTCCATGTTGTCTTCTCCCCAAAGCAGTCAGTGCTGTTCATCATCTGTGTTTTGCAGTGTGTTTGCTTTTAATATCTCTTTGAGACATGATAGATAAAACAGTTTATCTCTCTGTTTAAAAGGGCAATTTGTGGAATAGCCTTTGGCATAGTTATTTCATCCTCACCTTCCAGTCACACCTCTGACTCCAAAGGATCACATATTTTTTTATTATAAAAATTCCAAAGACTCTACACAATTCTGAAGCACCTGGATTGTCAGAAAGGGAAAATTATGTTCAGCATAGATTTACATTTATGTATTTAGTTCTTTGAAAATTGCAAATTAATATATGACATTTGGTGGTTAGAATATTTGCTAGCTATATAATCTAAACAAAATCATTTCATAAATTCATTTTGAGAAATAGCTGCCTTTTTATTTTTTCTTTTTACATTTCTGAAACTTACTCTTTAGAGTTTCAAAGTCTTCACTGCATTTTAGTGAGCAAATCTTGGCTCACTCTATCCCAATGGTTTTGTTTTGTTTTGTTTTGTTCCCAGTCCATCATTTCTGGTTAGAACTCAGGGGTTACTCAGTCTACTTCATGGGAAGCAATTTACTCTTTTTAAATATTCAGGCATACAAATTTTAACTGAATAGGCATTTTTGGCAGTCAGTTCTATTTTTGAGTTCTTTTAAAGAAAGAATTTTACAACATGCTCTGAGGAGTTAAAATGTATAGACTTAAAAAGTGGCTCAATGTGCTAATATTGGACAGATCCTGCAAAGAATCTTAATTCTGATTTTTTAAAGTCTGTTATATTGATTTTTTCCTCTGCCTCTGCCTAAGAATGCATTTGTCCCCCGCAAAAAAGTCGTCAATTATTTTCAAATAAAATTGTGCTTCAGTAATGAATTTTTACCTAGGTCAGAGGCCAGCTTTTTTAGGTAATTATAGAAAAACTTGGAAAAAAAAATTTAAGGGTGTAACTAATTTCTGATGGTTCAATTCAGAAATTTATTTAACTAAACAATTCTATTTTTTAAAAATCACGTTATTTTTAGATGTGAATTTGGACACTGGATCTGGACATGACACATGTGGAGAAACATCTTCAGAGAGTTACAGTTCTCCGTCTAGCCCAAGACATGATGGAAGAGAAAGTTTTGAAAGTGAAGAAGAAAAAGACAGAGGTTTGCTCTTTGGAGGGATTTGGGGGTGTCAGAGGAAAATGTGTGCTCTTAAAATCAGTCAAACATAAGTATTTTTATGGTACTGTAAATGTCATTATTGACTTTAATTGGTATAAAAGGGTGTCGTGTAGACTATTGACTTAGCAGTTCCTAGTGATGTTGATTTTTTTAAACCTATTTCACTGCATATGAAATTAAAGAGAAAGAAGACAGTCACAACAAAATGTAGAGTCAATGTAGAAAGATTGAAAGCTTGCATATTGTTAGATGCACATATATTTATAACGTTTATGTCTTCCTGATGGATTGACCCTTTTTATCATTATAAATATCCTTCTTTGTCTCTAATGACAATTTTTTTCTTAAAATCTATTTTGTCTGATAATAATATAGCTACTTTAGCTCTCTTTTGCGTGTTTGCAGGGTACCTCTTTTTCCATCCTTTTACTTTAAGCCTATTTGTGTCTTTGACTCTAAAGTATCTCTTAAAGACACCTTATAGTTGGATTATGGTTTTTTAGCAATTCTGCCCATCTCTGCCATTTGATTGGAGTGTTTAACCTATTGAAATTTACTGTAATTACTGATAAGGTAGGATTTACATCTGCTCTTTTGCGCTTTGTTTTCTGTATGTACTATGTCTTCAACTCCTCCTTAAATGGAGGCTCAGAGTCAGCCAGAAATAAGAGTATAGAGCCTTCTTAGGTCTCTCCTGGGCATGCATATATAGCCCTAGATATGAGCATGGCCTTTTAGATTCCCAGGAATATATTGAAGCTTTTCAGAGCTCCCTGTGAACATCCGCTTCTTCAGTTTTTCCTTTTAAGTTTTTTGGTCAGACTATGGTTAGCCTCAACTGGTCATGCCAGTCCAGGCAGCCAAATTGTTAAACGGTTGCCGCAGATTGATTGTGACACATGCCCTGTGGGTAAGCTGCTGTTAACACAGAGTGAACTCAAGTTGCCAGACAGATAGTGATGGTTCCTTAGGAAGGTGCTTTTATAGAGTTCCAAATCCATGTTTCTTAGAGCGGCTGCTAGGCTGCTTGTTTTCGTAGCTACTGTAGTTGCAAGACTATTAGTTTACAAAGCTACTTCAGAGGTGGAGAATGTGAGCAAGAATTCGGGCAAGGTGAAATACCGCAGTGGTTGCTATTCTTACAAGATTCAGCTGTTTTTCTTTAATAAACACTCTTCACATTGCTGCGAGCCTTTAATTGATTTCCAGAGTTCTGAAAAAGTTGATTTTGATAGTTTTTGCCAGGATTCTTGTTGCTTTTATGGAGGAATGGAGTGTCAGAGGCTCTTACCCTGCCATTCCAGAAATGAGGTATCACAAATGTATATGTTGGGACTTCCCTGGTGGTCCAGTGATTAAGACTCCCCCTTCCAATGCAGGGGGTGCGGGGTTTGATCCCTGATCGGGGAGCTAAGATCCCCCATGCCTTGCAGCCAAAAAAAAAAACGGAAACATAAAAAAACGGAAGCAATATTGTAACAAATTCAATAAAGACTTTAAAAGTGGTCCACAGACACACAGAAAAATGTATATGCTGAATGAGGATGTCATTCTTTACAATGATAATGTTATCTGATAACATTTTGGCTATAAACGTCTTAGTAATAGTGTCTTGGTTATAAGGTGTGTCCATGCTGGTGGGCAGTAATAAATGGTTTCTCTTGGGCCACTTAAAGATCATAAAGATCCTTTAACAACAGCATTTCAGACGTGGCTTTTTCCTGCACAGTCCACAGCTCTTCGAGACCTTAGCCTTTGTGTTATACCGTCAGGTCACATCTTAGGAAGCTATGACAGTGATTCTGCTGTATCACATACAGTTAAAGCCAGTTTTTACTTTGAAGTTATTTTGAAGTCATAACAAATGTAACATGCAGTGACTACTGCCAGTTCTACTAATCTGAGGCAACACTGCACTTCTGATCTGCAGTTTCCTCATGAAAGAAGAAAAATGAAAGTAACTGCCCAGAGCTCTTATGAAGGTTAAACGAGATAATTTTTATGCCTTATCCAGAATAGAGACGCTTTCAATATGCTATGCTCGATTCTGTAGGATGTACCAATAATCCATGGCTCTTAAGCTAACAGTGCAGATTTGCCTCTTTGTCAGAATTAAGGGTACATCTGCATGCCTAGATGACTTTGCAGCAGTCCTTTCCTGTCATCAGATAGGGTGAGTTGGTGGGCCTGTATAGAGGAGCTTGCCCTTTTTCAGATAGGCTCTGTTATCGCATGACTAAATGAGCCTTCCCTAAATGAAGGATCATTAAGGGCTCTCTGAAACCAACCAGGGGGGAAAATGTCCACTGTGATAACAAGTGTTGATCATCTTTAGAATTCTGAGTGCATGGAAAGGTTGCTTTGAAAAGCATGTGGCTTTGTTGTTCTTGTTGGTCATAAAGGGGTTTTGTTGTAAGACTTTATACTTTTCAGAGTCAGTGCAAAAAAGGAGGACCTCTCTCTAAATAGCTGGGTAAGTCCTTATAATGCTTAGAAAACCATTTGGGATCATGGGGCCATTTGCTATGACTTAAGAAGATTTAAACAAAGCCCAATTCCTATAGAAATTGAATTGATCATCTGAAAAATATTACAGCTTCTTTTGAACTTAAATGTTTATTTTTAACTCTATACTTGTATGAAGGTACAGATATAAATACAGTGCCTTAAATAAGTTACTAATTTTTGGATACTTTTTGTTTTGCAAAGTTTAACCAGAAACTCCTCAGCTATTAAGGAGAGTATATGTTAGAACCACTTACTCATAAGTTGAATCTCTTCTAATATAAATTATTATTGTTGAATTAATAACATTGTTGACATTCTGTAGGTTGGTTCAGGTTTAACCTTTCTCCAGGAAGGTTCTATTTAACCTTTCTCCAGGAAGACTAGTATGATTTGTTTTTAGTATTGTTTCAAAAGATTTTAGCATCTTAACTGAATATAACTAGTTATTACCTTAACAAATATAAACATTTTAAGTACACAGTGCAATTCTGCTTATATTTATGGGCAGAAAGATGTTAAATTAGGCACTACATTTAACTGAATGGTCTCTATACATAGTACTGCAGTATCTGGGTTTACGATATTTAAACATTGTGAGTTAGATTTTGTCTTTTGTCCCCTTTATACCAAAAGTCAAGAAATCCAGGGGAAGTCTAGATTAAAGTTATTTCTGTTTACAAGCAGAAGAGTGATGCAGTAATAAAAACAAATGCAGTACAATTTTGTATCTGCCACTTTGCTGTTTTGTTTTAGGAGAAATGGCACTGCTTCTTGTGCTCTAGCACACTTGTTTTATGACCATAATGGTAGCTTTAAATTTTCTTTCCGCCACTGAAATATTTAAAAGTAAGAATATTTATTCCATTCTAAGAAAACTCTCTTCCTTTCCCTATCTCTGGATATTTGAGTTAAATATAGTCTTTTTTTTTTTTTTAATAAATTTATTTATTTATTTTCGGCTGTGTTGGGTCTTCGTTGCTGCACGCGGGCTTTCTCTAGTTGTGGTGTGTGGGCTTCTCATTGCGGTGGCCTCTCGTTGCGGAGCATGGGCTCTAGGCATGCGGGATTCAGTAGTTACAGCACGTGGGCTCAATAGTTGTGGTGCACGGGCTTAGCTGCTCCGTGGCATGTGGGATCTTCCCGGACCGGGGCTCGAACCTGTGTCCCCACGCATTGGCAGGCGGATTCTTAACCAATGCGTCACCAGGGAAGTCCCAAGTTAAATATAGTCTTGATTGAACTCCTTTAAATTGTATTATTTATGTGAGACAAATGTGAAGACCTCGGGTTTAGTAGTACAGAATATAAATCAAGTGATTTGCCTAAAATTGATTAAGGTTAAAAATATCTGATCCCTTTCTCTGTAATAAAGGTCTGTATTTTATACTGTGCTTCATTCAGTCTCCATTAACCTTTTGTTTCTTACCTCTCCATGGATTTTTTTTTAATTTAAGATTTAATTTTTTAGAGCAGTTTTGGGTTTACTATAAAATTGAGAGAAAGATACAGAAATATTCCCTGCTCTCACACATATATAGTCTGCCCTGTTATCAACAATTGCTCCCTAGAATGACACATGTTTTACCAAGGATGAACCAATCTACTTTGACGCATCATTATCGCCCAAAGCCCATGGTTTATCTAAGGGCTCACCTTCAGTGGCTTTGGACAAATGTGTAATGATACATACCCACCATTACAGCATCACACAGAGTACTTCCACTTCCCTGAAGACACCCCGGGCTCTGCCCGTTCATCCTTCTCCGGGGCCCCCACCCCTGGCAGCCACCAAGCTTTTATTGTTTCCATAGTCTTGCCTCTTTTCCAGAATCTCCATATGTTTACAGTGAAGTCCACAGAAAGCCAAAAATTAAAAGAAGGTCAGCTTGGTAGTCAGGAAGCTTAGGGATACATTTATTAGTCCAAACTTCAGTGTTTATTTTAGATATACTTAAAGTTTATTTCTAGCAAGAAGGTTGGGAGATTATGCTTGTGTTAACATCTAGTTATGTTTGTTTCCCTCAGACACAGACAGCAATTCTGAGGATTCTGGAAATCCATCCACAACCAGGTTTACAGGTTATGGTTCTGTCAACCAGACTGTCACTGTCAAGCCACCTGTTCAGATTGCTTCATTAGGAAACGACGATGCAAACCTTTTAGAAGATCCCTTAAGCTCACCCAAGTATCAGCATATTTCTTTTATGCCAACTTTACACTGTGTCATGCACAATGGTGCCCAGAAGTCTGAGGTGGTCGTTCCTCCACCCAAATCTGCTGATGGTAAAACAATAGGGATGCTTGTTCCTAGCCCTGTTGCTCTCTCTGCAATAAGGGAGTCCACGAACTCAACCCCCGTCGGAATACTAGGGTCAACAGCTTCTACTGCAGAATCAGAAAAGCACCTTGAATTACTGGCGTCCCCTTTACCTGTTCCATCAACATTCCTTCCACATAGTAGTACTCCCGCTTTGCACCTCACAATTCAGAGGCTGAAACTGCCGCCGCCGCAGGGATCTTCCGAGAGTTGCACGGTGAACCTCTCCCAGCAACCAACCGGGAGTCTGAGCGTCGGATCACCAAACACTGCCTTTATTCCTGTTCATAATCCAGGTAGTTTTCCAGGATCTCCTGTTGCTACCACAGACCCCATCACAAAATCTGCATCTCAAGTGGTAGGACTAAATCAAATGGTGCCTCAGATTGAGGGAAACACAGGGACAGCCCCTCAGCCTACCAATGTGAAGGTAGTTCTTCCAGCAGCTGGCCTCTCGGCCGTACAGCCACCAGCTTCCTACCCCTTGCCAGGCTCTCCCCTTGCTGCCGGGGTGTTACCCAGCCAGAATTCCACCGTCCTCAGCACGGCGGCACCGTCTGCCCAGTCCGCGGGAGCAGGCATCAGCCAGGCCCAGTCGAGTGTTCCTCCCGCGGTTCCTACCCACACCCCCGGTCCCGCCCCAAGCCCGAGCCCTGCTTTGACACACAGTACTGCGCAGGGCGACAGCACGTCTTACATCAGTGCTGTGGGAAACACGAACGCCAACGGGACAGTGTTGCCTCCACAGCAGATGGGCTCAGGTCCTTGTGGTTCTTGTGGGCGAAGGTGCAGCTGTGGGACCAATGGAAACCTTCAGCTAAATAGTTACTATTATCCTAATCCAATGCCTGGACCAATGTACCGAGTCCCATCGTTCTTTACTCTGCCATCCATCTGCAATGGCAGCTACCTCAACCAAGCACATCAGAGCAATGGAAACCAACTTCCTTTTTTTCTGCCTCAGACTCCATATGCAAATGGACTGGTGCATGACCCAGTCCAAGCCAACTATGGCATGCAGCAGATGGCAGGATTCGGGAGGTTCTATCCTGTGTATCCAGCACCTAATGTAGTCGCCAGCACGAGTGGTTCGGGGCCCAAGAAGAATGGGAACGTTTCATGTTACAACTGTGGTGTGAGCGGGCACTATGCACAGGAGTGTAAGCAGTCGTCCATGGAGGCCAGTCAACAAGGTAATCATGAGAGCTCCCAGAGGACTTGTTTTTGAGTGTGCCCGTCCCTCCCTCCCCTGGTGATCACGGTGATCCTGTTGAAGCAGAAAGAGGTGTTGTGTGTTTGTTTACGGATGTTGTGCTCTCAGTGACAAATCATAAAATGCAAACGGCAAAACCTAGCGTGGACACACACAGGACACACACACAGCACAAGGAAGTTCAGAGAAATTCAGTTCCCAATTAAGGAATAAACCATAAGGCACTTCTTAAGGAATATAATGGGGATTTGCGAATCTCTTGCTAGCAGCACTTTTTTTTTTAAAGCTACAATCCTGTGTCATAGAGTAAGCAAAATTTTTAAATGCTGAAAAACTAGGAAGTGATAGTCATCTGACATGGAAGATTTTTAGTTGTCTGGGTCTATCTATGCATAACCACCTGGCCTCACGCTACACCCTTCCTTCCCAGCAGACTTTTTTTTTTTTTCAGTGCTATTGCATTTTAAAAGGCACAAAATATTTAAGCACTGGTTTTTGGAGTAAGGAGATTCAAACTGAGTTTAATATTATTACCACCAGAATAAAGAAATTGTTCTTCAATAAGTACGTGTAAGATACCAAGTTCAGTGTAGACCTGAAACTGTTACCTTTCACTCACATTAGGCTTTTGTCATTTTGCCAGATCTCACACAGAAAAAAGGCTTGACTTGGGAGTATGTGCTTGACATTTTTTAAGGGAAAATTGAGTTTGATAGCTTTAGGTTGAACTTAAAGCACAAACTTCATTATTACTTTTTTAAAGTCATTTTATGGACCATTTTGCGGTCCGAGTATTGCCGAAGGAGCAGCGGCTGAGGAGCATGCCCATTTGATATCTTGTAGTGGTTTGTGATGCATTGCATTGTACGCAGTGACTTAGCAGTTCTGTCTTTCCCATTTTAGGCACTTACAGACTGAGATACGCACCTCCCCTCCCCCCTTCTAATGATACGTTGGATTCTGCAGACTGAAACAAGTAAAGCTTGCCTACTTAATACACTGAAGTGTGGGGAGTCATGGTTGGGGTGTGGAGGGGAGGAAAGGAAAGGTATTTTGTTTGTGTTTCTTTGTCTATACATTTCCTAGATTTCTATGCAGTTGGGAGTTTTCATTTCTCTTGTACCAAAATGTCCAAAACAAAAAAGAATGCATTGCTTTTGAGCCTCTGGTCTCCTGGTACAACAACAGGCTTATCTGTATGATACATGTAATTTAAACATCCAAACAGACTACCAAAAGGAAAATGTTGATGCGTGCTTTTTTTTTTTTTTACACTGAATACTTGCTGTGTGCAATGTTTACTGAATCTTTAAAACTGTGTATTTGACCTTTTTTAGTAACACTGGTGACAGTCCTGTGGTTTTGGAAAAAAACTTTGCTTCTTCCCCAGTTTTTCTCACTTTCGTCCTACACTCCGCTTTTCTCCCCCACCCCCACTCTTTCCAGTGGCCGCAGGAGTGGTTGGCACTGCATTGTCCACACTTTGTAAACTGCTCTGCATATAAATTGAGGGTAGAATGTTTCACCTTAATCATAAGGGAGAATCACATTCCCAAAATAGTGTGTATATATGTAATAAACAGCACCACGTAAATACATATATGCAATGCTTGTTGTCCAAATAAAAATTAAAACAAGTGGAAGAGAGAGGAGGAAGTAAAATCATATGAAACTGAGAAAATATGACATATGAAGTGGACAAAGAGCTTTTTCTTTAAAAAAAAACAAAACCTTTTTACTTCATCATACTTTTTTAGCCTGTTGCTTCAGAGAGACATAAAGTGAACAAACTAGTGTGAGTGTGGTTCTTCTGTGTGTGTGTTTGTCATGAAAATCAACAGCCAATTTTACCTGTAGTCTACCACTGTGTCATGTAAAAGAGACACTTGAGTCAAGATTTCTTTTCCTACACCAACTGTTACAGTGTTCCATTGTGTTTAAAATGTGTATGCTTTATTGCAATCTGAACAGAAGCTCTGCGTTTCTACAAAAGTCAGGTATTTGTTCCCTAACTTGTCTCGTAGCAAAGTCACTTTTATAACAGTTTACCACTATGCTTGATTATAATGTGAAAGACTGAATTCTGCGTGTGTTAAGATGGTATGAATCACGTCAGTGTCACATCACTAAGTTTAATGCTGCTGTTTAAAAACAAAAGTTTTTTTAAAGCCAATCTATGTACTAAATTGCTTCCAGGTAATTTTTGATTTCCTAAAGTGCACTGAGGTTATCTGGAAGAACGGGGTGCAGGTTTGGACTGCTGCATTCAACAGCAGTGAGCAGCTACCACTGTAGAGTCGCAGGTTGAGGGCTTGGGGTTGGGTTTGTTTCCCCATCCTCAGTACAGGGCAGAATCGACAGATGTTTGTTGTGTGGGGTCACATTGGTGTGCAGCAGAGGAACTTGAATATCTGGTCTCGGTTCAGAAGCCTAACAGATTGCCAGACAAAAGGAAACACTTGAAGAAAGAAGCTTCGTGTAATGCTTCACAGATAGAATTTATATTTATAGCACCAATGTACATTTTGAAACCTTCTTTCCAGGGTGGGAGTTAAAGGGGAAGGAAGGGGGGTGTGTGAAGGGGGGGTAGACGAAAGCTTTAATTTAAAAAGAGAAGAAGTCCGAGTAAAGGAAATTATTTTGATTAAATGTATTTTGTTTGATCTGGGTATTTTTGGACCACATTATTAAATTAATTGTTGAGCTGCAGTTGAGTTGTTCAAGTGAGAGTTTTGATAAGCCCCATCTGGACCGCATTGTGAACCATTGCCAGTTGTACTTTATGGAGCTTATTTTATGATTTAAAAGACTGTACTGTACATAGGAGGTATGTTACCTTCTCCTTATTTGTATGTTTACCATATACTTTGATATTTGAAATGTTATGTACTGGAAAGGCCACTTATATTTCTAGAACAGATTGGATTTTATGCAACCTTTTTTCCTTGAATTAACAGCAATAAAAAAAATGAAAAATGGCTTAAGAATTGTGCTTTATTGCAAATTTTGTAAAAGTGAAAGATAGGAGGACATCATACCTCGTGGGTTTGGGGTTTTTTCCCTTTTTAAAGAATCAACCCGTTATTTTCCTGCAATGTGGGCAGTGAATCCCCAAGTTACTTACCATCTGGAAATGTTTCCCACAAGCAGCCTTACTATATATATGTCACCTGTGTGACCGCTGAAAGAAGAGTCTGCACTTCTGTGCTTCCTGAGCACACACTGTGTGCCAGAGGCACCGTGGCGGCTCAGACAGAGTCCTTATCACCCAAGAGCGGTGTTTCTGGTTCAGGCCCTCCCTCACCAAAAGCGTAGAGGACCTAACTACTTCCTCAAATTTATTAATACCATTTTGTTTTCCAGGAAACTCTCCCAATAGAGTACCTTTGAATTACATTGGTTCTGTCTTGCATAATCCAGTCTCAAGTCAGTCTTTACACAATCAGTAATTTTATAAGAGATTGTGGGGAGGTGCTTTCCACATATCCATGCATCAGTCATGTCCTCTGGTGACGACGGATGTCACTCGGCCCAGCCCCTCCGGTTGTCCCCAACGTTCTGTGCAGTGATGGACACTAAGAATGATTGTCCTGAGCCACCTAACGCACGTTCCCTCTGTACCCAGTTGGGCAGTGGGTTCGAAAAGATCACAGGACCCCGATGGCTTTTCCGTTAGCCAGCAAACAGGCACCTACACGTAACACACGGCAGTTATGGACCCGCCTCCAGTTAACTCACACACCTCCTATCATCACCTGTGTCCCTTAACCGACCCTTCTCCTTCCTGCCCCCACTGCGCAAGGTCACCACTACTCTCAATTTCACTATTCCTCTTTTCCCCTCACATTTTACATCCTCCTTCCCCAAATATACAGTGTATTTCTACTTTTCTTGAGCTTTTTAGAAAGGGTACCCTTTACCTCGTCTTCTGTGACTGTCTCTACTCATCTGGCTTTACAGTCCTGATGTTGCATTCCTTCAGTTTGTTCATTTTCACTAACTTTACAATATTCCATTGCATTGGGGGAGAATAATACACACACACACACACACACACACGCACACACACATCCATTCTGTCAACAGACATTTGGGTGGTTTTCACTCGTTTGCTCTTGTAACAGGAGCAGTTTTGTACCAGTCTCCTGGCTTGTATGTGCGAGAGTTCCCTGGGATATACATCTAGGAATGCAAGTGCTGGGTTGTAGGACATGCCAAGTATTCAGTTTTCCCAGATTCGCCATGTGGTTTTCCAAGTGGTTTACACTCTCACCAGCAGCATGCATGCCCCTCAGTCCATATCCTGATGCTGTGATAGTGCCCGGGGCGGCTTGGGGAGGGAGAAATAAGTGTAGGCTTGGAGGGATTTGTGTGAGGCTTCATGGAGGAGGTTGAGTGTGGAGGAGAGCCTGACATGACAGCACGGGCGGGGTTTGGACCAGTGTGGACCGGGGGCGCGCTCTAGGAAGAAGGTGTGTGGAAAGGCACAGGACCCGAGGTGATGGGTTGTGAGGTCGGGAGGTGACACAGGCAGCTGTCATAGAGGGAACATCTTGAAAGAGTTATGAGATTTGTGGTTCAGTAGGTAAAATAGAGCCAGACTGGAGAATTTGGAGTTGATTGAGTGAAAAATTGGAAGTTGCCATTTTTAAGTAGAGAAAAAATACGTTGACGATAGTTTTTGAAAGAAGGCTTGGAAGTTGAGAGACCGGTTAGGATGAGGCGACAGGAAGGAAGAGGATGGAAGGAACCCTGGGCTTCAGAGCCACGTTTTCCCCAGATAGAAGATGAGCTGGTCTAAGTTACGGCTGTGAGGATTACATAATATATGGGAAAGGTCCAGCATGATGAAGTAGCACCAAGGAGGCACCCAAATGTTAGTTGAATTCCGTTTCAACGCACAGGAGAACTGTGATTCTGTTTTCAGAGACGAGGAAAATGTGGATGAGAGTTAAGTCTGTGTGAAGGCAGTGGTTCTCTGGGTGGCAAGGAGCCTGGTAACTGTAGTTCTTCCTTATATTAAGCTTAGTTGTTTCCGCTCTGTCCACTTATAAAAGACAAAATATTTCTTGTGCTCAAAAATTAAATCTATGTGGAGGTAGCTATGGGCTCTATATCCATGGGCTGAGCCTTGCAGTACCAAAGTAGAACAAGGTCTTACAAGGCAAATCCACATTTAATTTTTTATGTAAGTGCTAAACATCTAATTTTTCTGAGAAGTTTCCAAAAAGGTTAAAGCACAGTATAAAGTAATTTCTCTCTCTCTTTTTTTTTTTAACAGGTAGCATCTAGTACTTGAGCACCACCATCCATTTGAGCTTGGAGGACACCTTTTTTCAATTCTACATACTGATTACAAAAACATTTAAGGTTAAGGCAGTGAAACCAAATGGAGGCAAGCTGTGACAGTAGTTAACCCCATAACCCTTCCATCTTTCCTCTCAAAGGATAAAGAAAAATGCTGACTCCCTCCGCCTACCCCACCCATAGAAAGGGCCCGTTTCTGTCCAGAGAAATGAGTTGAGGTCTGGGGGATGAAAGAAGAAAGAGGTGCCCTGACCGTAAACATGGTGGCTGCACCTCTGGACCTTTCCTCGGGGATGGAAGACAGTCTGAAGTTGGGTTCTATTATGAGAATGAAGGGCTCCGGGGCCCGAGATTGAGAGGCAGGTGTAAACTCAGATGAGGGCGTGTTCTCACTGCAGTGCCCTAGACCGCCTGCAGAGGGCAGCACCATCCTTTCCCAGAGCACGCCCGTCCGCTCGCACGGTTTGTATACCTAAGGTCAATCGAACATCAGTATTTTAGTATACCACTGCTTATGAATCACAGCTGTTGTACTCATATGTGCAAAAATAACTTTTCCACGTTTCAGGAAAAATAGACCTAATTCTTAAATGCTGTCCTCTTTTGAAAACTGTGAGCCCCTACATTGGAGCATGGGTACACATGACGTGAACTCTGTGTGTATGCAAATGTCTGTCCATCTTGGAAGCAAGATGGCTTTAGGCTCCCTCGTTCCTGCTCTGGAAAGTGGGGTACATCACAAGTGTAGGCATCAAAAATCCTGCCTGCCTGCAGTCACACCTCTTCTTCAGTGACTGCTGGCCTCAAGTCTCCAGAGCTCTTAATTCTAAGATCCTGATTTGCTACTTGAACTTTGGGGGTGGGGTGAGGTGGGGGGCTGGGTGGTTTTTCATTGTCTTTCTTTTTCCTCTTGCAGCTCCGACTTGATCCACTGTAAAAGGTCTCGCTCGGCCAGCCTCTCCCCAAAAGAAATTGCTAATTGGGAAGCAGCGCCGCCTGGTGGGGGACGAGGACAATGCAAGCAAGCGGACGTCATTGCCCACTTGACCTGATGTAGAGAAAATTGAACGTAAGGCAGAAAACATTTGAGATTGTAAACCTGTGCTCAAAACCTTAAAGAATGCAGGCAACTGGCCATAAAAGTAATTTGAGCGGTCTCCTCTTTCAGACATTGCAATCTCAGTTTGTTATAAACATCTTAAACGCATTGATGGTACTTTAGAGTTTCCTTTGCACTTTTCTCTGGGCTCATTGGCCTGCACAACTGTGAAGGGTATGGGGTCTCCCTCCTCCCTATTTTACAGACTAGGAACTCAGGGTTCAGAGGGGTTAAGTGCCACAGACATGCCACCAGTGATGAAGGCCAGGCCCCAACTTCAGATTAGTGCTTACCTCCTGCCCCACTTCCTGGCCTGCAACTGCTTCTTCACTGACCCCAGGGCAATGACCTTTTAAACCGTATAAAGCGATAGGCACCCATGGTCTTAAGAACCATGGGGCCTCTGGGTTCCTGAGAGAGGAGTGGGCTGGGTCCTGGTCAGTCAGAATGTCTTTTTTCTGTATCTCTGTTGAAGGGGTGAGGGAAAGTTTGCAGAACTGGGAGACCTCAGTACTTTTAGAACTAGGCTTTCGGCGTTTGCCTGTCTCAGATGAATTCAAGGAGCAGCAGCTGTTGCCTACATCCAAGGTTTGAAACATGCAGCAGTATGCTCTGTTGGAACACTGAATCTTGCTCTGCAAAGGTTTTTATTGTCCCCAGATGTCTCGGTGACTCTTGAGCATTTGGTGGCCAGTCCATAATTTTAAGCCTTCAGAAGTTAAGAAGTGCAGTAGCAGGGCACACAGGAAAGATACTTCACTGCTGCTATTTGAAAAGCTCTGACCGTTATATATAGATTGTCCCAAGCACTCCCTCTACCCGCCACCACTACTCAAAGACACTCCAAAGACCAAAAATGACAGAGGCAAAGTCACCTTCAAGCAGGAACAGTGACAGTCACACCCGCCCCAAAAGCCTTTCTGGATGTTAAGAATGCCACCAGGTCACCTAGTACTCGGTGCTCATTCTTGCTAGCGTATCAGGGTTGGGTATTTGTGACATGGTAACTCACTTTTGCATTGGAAGCCTCCATCAGATGGACTTGTACAAAGAGGTGGCGCTGGTAAAGCCTTATTTTCAGCACCCACCCACAGTACGCATGACCTTTCTCAGGCTCATTTACAGAATGGGGATAACATCCACTTTGTTAGAATAGTTATAAGGATTGAATCTGACAAAATACATAAAGCACTCAGTGTCTGGCACACAGTAGGTGCTCAGGACATTCGTGATGGTGGCGAACGCCTTCATGCCCAGCGGGGGGCAGGCATGTGTCAACCTCACCACAGCCATATGAGGTGGGTACTCTGCTCCATCTTACCGTTGGGGAGGTTGAGGCATGAAGGCCGCCCAAGTGTCTGAGGGCACAGAGCGGTTCAGTGGCAAGGCTGGGGCTGGAACCTGCCGCTCTTAGCCCCCAGGCTCCTCCAATTCTTTGTGCCCGGGTCACAGGATGCTACAGGCATGGTGTGACAGTGCAGGGCACCCCGCACTGGGGTAAGGTAGGCAGAACTCAGGCCAGCTCTGCCGTAAACTCTGTCGTCTTGAACACCTGGCCCTCCTGGACCTTCATTTTTCTTACCCGAAAGCTAAGTGTTGCTTGGAAAAGAGTGGTAGAAACTGAGCTAAATGACCTTAGAATTCTGTGGCTTGAAGCTTACTTTTTCACTTTAAGTGATTTATCAAGTTTTTATAATTCTTTACCTTTACACTTTTGTTTTAACTGATTTGAAGTCCTCTTTGGGTGTGGCCAGGAGCACAAACCCCAGCTGTCACCATGTGCTAACAGGACAGGAAATGTTTCCAGGTCCTTAGGGAGCGGCAAGAGAAAAGACCCCAATTGGGGCTGGCTGGGCACTAGGTGGCAGCACCGGCTTCTGACTGTGTCTGGTCCAGCGGAGGAGCAGGTGCTCTGTCCTGTCCTCAAGATTCTAGGTTCTCCTCTACTTGTACTGATAAAGTTTTCACCTGGGGGGGCCTTCCAGTCAAAAAACGAAGCTTGCGTACCGAGTCCTGTGCTGAAGGACACAGGGTTAGCCGTAGCTCACAGGTCAACAACACGTAGAGATGGACAAACTACGGTCCACAGCTAAGAATGGTTTTTACATCTTTAAATGGTTGAAAAGAATACGTTTTCATGACGCATAAAAAAATTATATGAAATTCACATTTCAGTGTGCACAAATAAAGTTTCTTGGAACACGGCCACTCGTTTGTGTCGTTGTGGCTGCTTTCGTCAGAAATGGTCAAGTTGAGCAGTTACGACAGAGACCACGTGGCCCTCAGAGCCTGAGGTACTGTCTGTGCCTTTATGGAAAAAGCTTGCTGACCCCTGACACATAGCAACCTTCTCCAAGTAAAGGTGCGCTCTCCGGTATCTTTCAGGTCCTACGTGCGAGTGCAGGAATTTCACTCTCCTTTTTGCTGCTGGGTCTTCTTAGCAAAATGAGATCACCTCTGGTGCACACAGTCCATCAGCTGTTTAGCAAATATCTCTTGGCTGGGAGCTGAGTGTCACGAGGGGCATAACCAGCTACAGCCTGGTCACAAGCCGTGGGGTCTCAGTGGGTGGACAGGTGAACTCTGCCTGCTGAGAACTGGGAAAGGGTTTTCAAAGGACAACATTTCTGCTGGGCCAGAAAGGGAGAAGTGAGATATTCTTAGTGAAGAGTTAAAGAGATGGCAAAGAAAATGTCATCGACTTCAGGAGTGAGAGGGTGGGAGGAACAGGCAAGGGCAGGTGCGGGGCAGCAGGGCATGAAGACGGGAGGGAGCCAGACGGGCAAGGGTTTGGAAGAAAAAAACATGGATTCTTTTGCTCTTGCTGAATTTGTGGTGCTTGAGTGACACCTGGTCATCCAGTGTTTGTCTCACAGCGTGGCCCTGGGTCACCTGCAGCAGAGTCACCTGAAGGGCGTAACTAAAACACACACTCCTCAACTCTCCCTCCCCGCAAACACACACCTAGAGAATGGAAGTTCGCAATGTCTATTTTGGTGGGTGCAGGGGAGGGCAAAGCCGATCCGTCAAAGAAGGCTGAGAAGGAGAATGCAGATAGTGGAGAATGTTCCCTGAAGACCGGAAGATAAACTTTGAGAATGAAATGGTCGTTATTGCCACATACAGTAGAGGTCAGGAGGTATGGCCACGAGCGTGACAGTCACGAGGTCACTGGTAACTTTAAGACAACAGTTATGGGGGATTGTGAGGAGAGCCAGAGGAAGACAGAAGGATGTGAGGATGGACAACTAACCTCACTCTAGTTGCTACTTATTTTTAAAGGCAGTATAATGTAGTGCTTTGAATCCCAAGGCTGTCACTTGAGCCAGGGCCTCTGAGCAAGTTCCCTTACCTGTAAACAAAGATTACAAGAGTGTCAACCTCCTGGGGTTTTTGTGAGGGTTAAAACGTTCCAACGTGGTGCCTGGCATACAGGGAGCACTAACACAATGTTATATTTCCTTTAAAAATACTTTCTTATTCAGAACCTGCCTTCCTATTTTAGGGCCTGTCAGAATTAGGAATGCCTCCCTTTGGATTATGACTGGGCTTTATTCTTTCCTGTTAGCTATTTCTGTTTTACATAATTGCAGTCATCCTATACACGCATTTTATATCTTTTTTTTGTTGTTGTTTACAGCTGATAAGCCAATATCAACACTTTATTACTAACTAAAGTCCACAGTTTACATCAAGGTTCACTCTTGGTCTTGAACATTCGGTGGGTTTTGACAAATGTATGATGACGTGTATCCAGCATTGTAGTATCGTACAGAATAGTTTCACTGCCCAAAACATCCCATGCTCTGCCTATTTACCCCTCCCTCCCACCCCTGGCATCCACTGATCTTTCTACTGTCTCTATAGTTCTGCCTTTTCCAGGTGGTCATATAGTTGGAATCACACAGTATGTAGCCTTTTCAAATTGGCTTCTTCCACTTAGTAATATGCATGTAAGTTTGTAAGTTTCCTCTATCTCTTTTCATGGCTCAATAGCTCTTTTTTTTTTTTTTTTTTTACTCTGAATAATCCACTGTCTGGATGTGCCAGTTTGTTTATCCACTCACCTACTGAAGGACATCTTGTCTGCTTCCAGGTTTTGGCAATTATAAATAAAGCTGCTCTAAACATCCCTGTGCAGGTTTTTGTGTGGATGTAAGTTTTCATCTTACTTGGGTAAATACCAAAGAGTGCGATTGCTGGATCATATGGTAAGCTATGTTTAGTTTTGTAAGAACCTGCCAAACCGTCTTCCTAAGGGGTGCCCCGTTTCCATTCCCATCGGCGGTGAACAGGAGTCCTTGTTGCTCTGCATCCTTACCAACACTTGGTGTTGTCCTTGTTTGGATTTTAGCCGTTATAAGTACGTAGTAGCACCTTATTGTGTGAACTTGCAGTTCTCTAATGACATAAGATGTGGAGCATTTTTCACGTGTTTGTCATTTTTGGTGAGGTGTCCAGATCTTTTGCTGATGTTTTTAAATTGGGCTGTTTATTTCCTTATTATTGAGTTTTAAGCATTCTTTGTATATTTTGGACACCAATCCTTTGTGCTTTGCAAATATTTTCTCCTTAAAAGCATTCTTTTAACGCTTTTTTCTTTTTATTGGGATGAAACGGGAATGTGAGGCCATCAAGGCACAGAGCCCAGAGGGTCCCCCTGTGTCTTTACTCTTCTCAGACGCAGCGCCATACATCTCCAGCGGGCGTCCGGCAACATGTCAGACGCGGGATCCCGTAGTGGTTGCCAGGTCCTCAGTGCAGAGCTGGGGGCGCACTTGGCAACTGGGGTGGGACCCTGGAGGCTTCCAAGTACCTCCTCTGAAGGGACAACCGGCAAGATTAAGCGGCTGGGCCACCACTGGCCCTTTTATTACTTGCCCAGAGAACAGAAATTGTGGGTCTACAGCGACATCCCTTCGTAACTTCTTCAACCTTATTTGGGACACAGAGGACCGAGTTCCTCCCCAGTGTGTTTACAGAGACGTGCACGGCAAAGGAAGCAAGCCGTTTCCACGCCGGGCTTCAAGCAGGGCTGCCGGCGTTGCCTGTGCTCCTCGGTGTGGATGAGCTTCCTTTCCGCCAGACACAAACAGACCTTGGTGGGGCCTTGGCGGAACAAGAGACAATAGTGCTTCCCCCAGGATGGAAAGTCGTCACCCCGCAGCAGACGGGAAGTTCAGCTCCACAGAGGGGCTTTGCCTGTGGGTCTTCAGATCTCCCCTCCCACCCACCCATCTCGTGATAAATTGATGCAATGCCTTAATGCTTCCACATAGCTGAGTATCTTCTCTGGAGCTCAGTATCGAAATAGGCATATTTCTGGCTACATTGAAAACCCTGGTGAGGAGGAAGTGAACTACTCTAGAGTGTGTGTGATCCAAGCGGAAATAAATCATTGTGCCCAGCTCGTTCTGAATCCCAGTTTCCTCTTAAGCCAGACTTTCCACCTACTGGAAAGTGGAGGTGTGTTTACTCTAGCAAAGATGGTCTCTTGATTGAAAACAGTTGGAAAAGGCCCGTCACGTGGAGGGAAATTGGTGGAGCGCATTGTTTCTCCCAGTGCCGTCCGGGGAGCCCCTTGGGAGGCCTGTGAAATACGGACTCCAGCACCACCACCACTGCCCCCCGGCCCCCCCTGCACAGGATGCCTGGCGGAGGGCGCAAGAGCGAGCCCTTCACAAGCTCTCCATTCCGAATGATGCACAAAATTTTGAAAATCATTAAGTTAAAAGCACAAACTTCAGAAGCCTAAAAAGCTGGCTTTAGATCTTGACTCTGTCACCCAGTAGCCGTGTGACTTTGGACAAATATTTAAATGGCTTCGTTCTTATCTGCAAAATGGGAATAATAGCAATGGGGTTGTGGAGACCCCCCAGTGCCTGCACAGCTACCAAAGCTAAAGTGCTTGAAACATGTACTGATGCACACAAGAGATCCTCAGAAGACAAGAAAGGGGGCTTCAGAAAGTGTAGGCTGTCCCCCTCCTCTACTGTGGGGTTTTGTTTGTTTTACACGAAGTAATAATGACTAGCTTTTATTTGAGTCCATATCATGCACCAGGCATTATCCTGAGCACTTCCACGTATTATTAACCCTCAAGCCTATAAAATAGGTATAATTATGATACCCACTTTATAGATGGAGAAATCGAGTCAAGGACAGGTTAAGGAACTTGCCCACTCAGTTTCGAAGTCTGCATTTGAATGCGGGACCTGGAGCCTGGAGCTCTCTTCTTGGGCCTCTAGCCCTTAAAGACCTGACAGTAAACTGATAGAGAAAAATGGAAGTCCACTTCCTGGGTAACAGTGGAAGTTTAACTCCTCTTCAGCAACCACATGGTAAGCATGGAATGTTCAAGTAATTATTATTGTGGAGCCCAAGGCAGAACAATGTTTTCTCTGACGAGCCTTACAAACAGTATCCTTTCTGAGATGCTCAGTCTAAACCCGAACTGTCCAATCTGGTAGCCAGTAGCCACAGATAGTTATTTAGGTCAATCGGTCCCTTGAAGAGACTAGAGAGTCCGGATGTAGACCCACACATATGCCCAAAACTGATTTTTGACAAAGGTGCCGCGGCAGGTGCAGTCGGCTGACCTCGGGCGCCCAGGGACTGACCGGCTGCAGGGCTGGGGGCGGCGGCGGGGCGGGTGAGGAGGGGCCTTCTCAGCGACCCCCGCGGCCTCTGCCCCCCTCCCCCCGGCCGCGTGGATGCCCCTCTGCGCTTCTCCTAACCCATTTTAGGACCGAGAGAGCCGCCCAGGGGATCTTCCCCTGGCGCGCCGCCCCCAGGGGTGTTGTCCTGCCAGAGCTGAGGATGCTAAATGTCCTGACAGAGGCCCGCACCACCAAGGATGGTCCCTCCGGAAAGGCGATCGGGCCCCGGAGGAGGCCTCGCCCCGCCCGCCGGCGCTCGGGGTCCACGTGGAAGCCTCACCCCGCCCACGCGCGCTCGGGGTCCACGTGGAGGCCTCACCCCTCCCGCCGGCGCTCGGGGTCCAAGTGTAGGCCTCGCCCTGCCCACCCGCGCGCGGGGTCCACGTGGAGGCCTAGCCCCGCCCTCCCGCGCGGCGTCCGTGTGGCGGCCTCGCCCCGCCCTCTCGCGCCCTCTCGCGCCCTCTCGCGCTCCCTCGGCCTGCGCGGCGGCCCGGAAGAGCCGAAGAGCTCGGGAGATGGGCCCCAACCAGGTGGGCCCCAACCCGGCACCACCTGCCCTTCGGAGCATCAGTGTGTGCGGGTCTCGAAGACGGTGAGAAAGGGGCCTTTCCAAGAGGCTCAGCACAGTTTCCCCAGGGTTGGTCTAGAAAGTGCTCCCCGTCCCTTCAACTGGTTCCCGGCGCCGCAACTGGAACTGTCCTGACCGCGAGGCCAGGACACATTCCCCTTGGATGGGCTTGTCCCTCTGTGCACGCGGCCCGCCCGCAGCCCGGATCCTACTGCCTCAGACTTAGCGTCACAGCCTTTGGTTCTATCCTGAAATGAGCAGGGAGAGATTGGGACCTGGGAATACCTGGAAGACAAGCGGTGTCTGTATCTAACAGACTCTCGGTAAATGTTACAGGAATGAATGAAGTGAGGAACCGTCCCCCAGCCGGCACGGTTCCCTTTGTTCTTCCACGAACCAGAAAATGACGAGTGTATTCTGAGTGGGCATTCTAGGACCGCAGCCCTAATGAGAAAGAATTATGAGGACTTTATAGTCCTGGGGTTCCCCCCCCGCCCTTGAGACGAGAAAAGGATGTTCAAAGCCATTAACCTCCTTAGAACAAGCAGATAGGAAAGGCGGAAAGCAACGCTTTGAAAACAAAAGCAAATGACCTTATTTACTTTTAAAAATGATACACGTAAAACATGAAGATATGTTCAAAAAGAATGTATTTCTGAAAAGTGTAAACAGTTAAAGTCCCTGGCCCCAGAGCCCCAGTCTTAATTCCCTCCCCAGGTGTAACCTCACCCCACGGCGCTCCTTGACCTCTGTGCAGCTCCAGCTGCGGGTTTCTGGCTGTTCTCCACGAGGGACAGTACACCTGCAAGACTCTTGCTTATTATTCCCTCCACCTGGAAAGCCACCCCCACTTTCGTTTCCCTTTTTGGGGGGAAGGGGTATTTAATTTTATTTGTAGGATAAGTGCACAAACCTTAAAGTGTGCAGCTGGATGAATTTTTACATACTTTTATGCATATATATTCACCCAGATTCAGATGCAGACCATCTCCAGCACACGAAGCCTGCCCCCGTACCTCCCAAAGTCAGTACCCTCCCCAGAGGTAAGCACTGTTCTGACCTCCATCGCGGCAGATTCCTTTTGTCTGTTCCTATAAATGTCCTAACGTCCTTCGGAGTCTCCAGCACTTTCTTTGGGAGCTCATTCCCAGCCTCCAGGTCTCAGCTCAGATGTCATCTCCTCTCCTGTTCCTTTCAATAGCGGTTTCCATAGCGGTATCCTGTGCCTTTCCTACAGAGCCCTTCAGGGTTTGCAGTTTGTTTACTTGTTTGCTGTTTGTCTCCCCAACTGGAAGGTAAGAGTCCTCTTACCTGAACTCTCCTGTTCACTGCTGTCTCCTGAACCCCTAGCCCATTGTCTAGCATATGTAGACAGTCAACAAATATTTATTCAATGAATATTCATACATGTGTGAATGAAGGGAAGAAATGCCCCAGGTATCAGTTTGTATGGTCCTGAATCCAAAGCTAATTATAGTCATCCAAACACACCAGAGGCCTCCGCACTGTTAGTTACAAAGGCAATATTCACCAAATTCAAATGTGAAGATTTAGAAAGAAATACTGGAGTTGTTCCAGTCTGCCTGGAAGCAAAAAGTGGGCTAATTCTCCCCCTCTATAACAGGATTGCTTTCTCCACCAAGACTGGGCTTTCGCTTTATAGTTTTGAATCAATGTTTTATAAAACAACTCCACTTTGGCTACATAAAAGGACTCTCTCAACAGTGGTAGACTCTGTTGGAGTGATAGAGGATGATGTTTTTAAAACTTCCTTTATATTTTGTCATGTTTTAAAAATGAGCACATAATACTTAAAAAATTTTTTTAATTGTGATAAAATACACATAATATGAAATTTACCATCTTAACAAATTATTTTAAGTGTACATACAGTTTAGTGGTTCTAAGTACCTTCACATTGTTGCGCAGCCCATCTCCAGAACTCTTTTCAGCTTGCAAAACTGAAACTCTGTAGCAATTAAACAAGTCCCCCCTCTCCCCGTCCTTGGCAGCCATCATTCTACTTTATGCCTCTGTGAATCTGACTACTGTGGAACCTCATGTAAGTGGAATCTGTAATACAGTATTTGTCCCAGTGACTGGTTCATTTCACTTAGCATAATGTGTTCAAGGTTCATTCACGTTGTAGCACGTGTGAGAACTTCCTTCCTTTTTCTGGCTGAGTAATAGACCACTGTATGTTAAACCACATTTTGTTTATCCATGCATCCGTCGATGGACACTTGAGTTGCTTCCAACCTTTGGCTATTGTAAATAATGCTGCTGTGAACATGGGTATGTAGGTATATCTTTGAGAACCTGCTTTCAGTTCTTTTGGGTAATAACCAGAAGTGGAATTGTTGGATCATATGATAATTCTGTTTAATTTTTTGAGGAACTGCCATGCTGTTTTCCACAGCATCTGCATCATTTTACATTCCCAGCAGCAGTGCACCAGTGTTCCAGTTTCTCCACATTCTCGCCAGCGCTTGACATGTTTTGGTTTTTTGATTGCAACCATCCTATGGATGTGAGGTGGTATCTTTTTGTGGTTTTAATTTGTATTTCCCTAATGAAAAATGATGTCGACGGCATCTTTTCATGTGTTTGTTGGCTATTTGTATATTTTCTTTGGAGAAATGTCTAGTCAAGCCCTGTGTCCATTTTTCATCAGCTTGTTTGCTTCTGTTGTTGGTGTTGGGTTCTGGGCACATATTACTTATAAAATCAGGAAAGAATTTTATTTTATGAAGAAAAGGGGAAAATGCATATAGAAAGCCAGTTAAAAGAGAGTGTGGTGGTTAAAAGCTTTGGGCTCTGGAATTAGAACACTCAGTCACCGTAATTATTGAGTACCTGCTGTATAAGTTGGGGTAAGGTAACTACTCTAGCATACAACCCTAAAAATGACCTAGTACAATAAAAACGTTGCTTGCTTACTTCAAGTCCATGGTGGTCTGAGGCGGAGGTGGGGGAAGGGCAGGACTTATGGAGGGATACTATGTCCTTTGGGGACTCTGAGTGACATAGTCATTCAGGGACCTCGGCTGCATCCATCCTGTGGCACTTGACATCCTCAACATGTGGCCTCCAAGGTCACCAAAGGATGGGATAAAAGGGAGGATTACACAAGGGCATTGTTTTAGGGACCAGTCTTTGCCTGTATTGCATCAACCTAAAGTTGTGATTCGGCCTCACCCACTACAGAGGAGACTGGGAAACACCCTCTTCCTGGGTGCCCAGAAGGAAAGGAAATTGCGTTGTCTCTGCCCCAGTACATCCTTTTGGTGACCAGCCATCTCATTCTTCCCCTCCACACACAGTCTCATCTCCTTCTCTCAGGAGACAACCCAAAGTTACATCCAGGATCTCCGGGTCACACATTCTTCTCCAGCAGGACTAGGTTCCGATCCTGTGTTCTGGTGACCAGTGAACTAAGGGGAGGTGAGTTGTCTGCCTGCCCTCCTGACACCCAACGTACAGAGCTGAAATAGAAGTGACAGATTCCCATTGAGCAAAGGGAGGGCGCAGTAGCCCCTGGTTCACAGAAGTGACAGATTCTTTCCTGAGAGACAGGTTTTGTGAGGGTTCCCACCCCTGACAAGGGGAACGTTCCCTTAGGTTTCTGATCTGGCCTGCAAAGGGCACCCCAGCTTCATCTCAAAGGAGTTTCTCCTATTTCATCATCTTCCCTGACTACACCTGAAATTCTCCTTGGGGCGTAAGCCCTTCTCCTTGGCTCCCTCACCTGGTTCTTGAAGCGTTCTTCCTGCTCATGGAACCCAAAGGGATGTTTTAAGTCTGCTATATGCATAGTCAAAGACATTTTCAGGGTGACTTTGTGATTTCTCTGGCAATAATCTTCTCAGAAAGGTAGTGGGCTGAGTGAGATAGGGAAAGCTCTGGGAAGGGTAGATTTGAGATGCCGACCGGAAATCCCTGCACAGATGTAGACTAGCTGGATGTAGGAGCCTGGCATCGGGGAGGAGTCCAGGCTGGAGAGAGACGTGGGGAGCCATCACCATCTGGCTGGCATTTATCAGGAGGCTGGCACATGTAGTCAGAAGAGGAGAGGTCCAAAGACTCAGCCTGGGTCCCTCCAGTGGCCAGAGGTGGGGACGAGGGGTGCGTGCCACAAGCCGGGAGATGAAAAGGACGGCCTGGGAGGTAAGTAAAAATCCAGAAGAGTGTGGTGTCTCAGAATAAGAAAGAAGAACACGTCTCAGGGAGGAGGGTGTCCTCAACTAATCCAGTGGTGCTGAGGGATCAGTAGGGTGAGGACTGAGGGTGGACACCTGAGGTGGTCGTCGGTGACCCGGGCGAGAGCTGTTCCTGTGGAGCGCTGGAGTGGCCGTCCCACTGAAGTGGGCTCAGCCGACAGCAGGAGGGGAACATGAGTGGATGTGACTGCGGACAGGGTGGTCTTGCTGTGAAGGGGAGCGGGGACGTGGGCAGGGGTCTGGTGCGCAAGGGCAGCAGGGACGCTTCGCCCGTGGTTACCGCCCGGAGAGGGGGCAGAGGATGTGGCCGGAGCTGCCGGGAGACGGGGCAGCGAGAGCCCGGGCAAGTGAAATGTGCGGAGTGAAAGTAGAGCCTGGGCAGCAGCCGAGAGTGAGGATGAAGAGGCGTCTTGGGGGTCCGAGGAGAGAGGGAACTGCCGCGCAGGAGTGGCGGGAGAGCGGGGCGCGGGTGGCCTCGGGACCTGTGGCGCCGAGCAGCAGGAAGCCCCCCCCCGCCGCGGCGGCCGTGGTCATGCCTTTAAGGAGGGACGCCCCCCGCCCGTCCCGGTCGTGGCTGTGCCTCCTCGGCAGAGCGCAGCCTCGTGGGCATGGGCGTGGAGCGGGCAGAGCTGGATTTAACCGCGTTTGGGGGTTTTGCCGCCGTCGGCTCCCCTGGTTCTCAGGCCTTAGGTTTGGACTGGAACTACACGCCGGCTTTCCTGGGCCCCCAGCTTGCGGAGGGCAGATCGTGGGGCTTCTCGTCCTCCACCATTGCATGAGCCAGGCCCTCATAATGGATTTCTTTGTGTATATCTGCATCCATGCTCTTCGTTCTGTTTCCTGGAGAACCCTGACTAATCCAAGGCGTATTGGGGGAGGTGATGGGGGTGTGTGGCCGGCTTAGGGAGGAGGGGAAAGTCCTGGGCGCCAAGCAGGAGCAAGGAGGCGGGAGGACAGGTGTCACTTGAGAGGCTCCGGAGCCGCAGCGCCTGCTGGACAGAGCCAGGCTGAGGTTCGCATGTGCAGGTGAAGAGAACATTCAGAGAAGAGGTTGCAGATGTAGGAACTGGGGAATTGGGGAGGGTGGAGATGGGGTCGCAGGGCCCACGGAAGGCTCTGTGCAGTGGGGAAGAGGTTTGGATCGTAGATGTTCAATGAATGCAGTGTCCTTCCTCAGGGAGGATAAGAAACTCACCCAGGGTCACCACACTACTCAGGGGCAGGGAAGCGGTCCTGATGCCAAAGCCTGGACTCTTTCCTCTGAGTCCAGGCTTTTCTGTGAGAAACACGGAAATCGCTTGTCTGCCTCCTGTTCCAGAAAACTCCAGGACTCCAGTCACCTTTCCTTTTCTACTATGGAGAGCCCATTTTGCTCTCTGGGCTCCCAGATCTCTTCAAGATGCTGGATAAAGTCTGCGGATTTTCCCCAGAAGAGTGTGCAGTGCACAAAGCCTGTGCATCGTAGGGACCGTGGACCCTTCGGGACCCATCCAGAGCCCTCAGGTTGACACATCCTGCCCTGTGGCCTCTGTCAGGAGGCGGAGCTGAGGTGAGCTGGACGTCGATCCTGAAACGAAACGGTCCAGCCGCCCTGACGTGACCACGACCAGCACCCAGTTACTAAGGCCAGGTGGCTAAGCTGCCACTTGGGCACCCTGCTGCCCTGTCGGGATCTCCCTGCAGTTGCCTGGACACCGGGACAAAGGAGGAGACGGTGGATGGAAGTGGGAGCCAGCGGTGTGCCACTGCCACCCGCCGCAGCTCGGGGCTCTTCACGGTGCGTCCTGCTGCACCCAAGAGGTGCTGAGCAGGTCCCCTGGCCTGCCCACGAACCCTTCGGGGCTGCGTCAGCACTCATCAGACCAGCCCTGTCTGGGAAGCTTCCAGGGACCCCTCTCTGTGGACACAACTCCAAGAAGCTAGGCCTGGCTGGGGGGTGGCTAGGATTTCTTCGTTCCCTGAACCCCAGGGCAGAGCTCCTCCAAGGATGCCTTATGCTCTTGTCTAGTCTCCAAAGTAACAGCCATCTGCACCTGGAAACCACTACTTAACACCTGTGAGGGCAACAGGAAGGGCAGCCTGTCTGAGGCTTCTGAAGAGGTTTGCAGCAGATACCCTCGGGAATTAGCACAACCTTGAATTAGCTTGCTGGCCAAAAGTGCCTCATTCTTCGAGATCCCACAGGAGTCCCTGGATTTCTCTGTCTTTTCATTTAATGCTGGAGAGACCCAGCCATTGTTTCTCGCTCTCGATTCTTTCTCTGGAAAGGAAACAATCCTTTTTCTTTCTCCCCGTCCCCTCCTATCCCCCCTTTTCACCTAAGAAAATGAAAAAGCTCTCCATAGAGTAACTACAGTGAAAGCAGCCCTTAATCTTATCGATGATGACAAGAATAAGCAATGCCAAAGTAAAGCAGGTCCTTAGGGTGTGAAAATGTCCTCAGGCTGGATATGCTGAGAAACCAGGCTCGTGTTCTGACGAGAAAACCAAAGCCTGATTTCTAGGCAGTTACTATGTCACCAGATTCCTAGCACCCGTGTAGAATAGATCATTCCCTAGTCCAGTAGGAAATGTGCTCTAGTTAGGCTCTTTTCATAGCAAGAGTCTTAAGTTACTAAAAATGAAATAAAATAAAATATTTATTTACTTATTTATTTTTATAAAAGGGGGTTTATTTTAAGGATACCCGTGACCAGCGAGAACTGGCCTGGGTCACTGTCGGGGGTTGTGAGGGCTCTGCATGGTGGCCGGCAGGACCCCGCTCTCCTGCTGTGAGCCTCTGCTTCTCCCTCTGCTGGGTGTTCCTCTCTCCTCCGCACCACTGCCTCAACGTCCACAGAGCCACTTCCTCAGGAGGTGGCCCATCACGCTCCCTCCCGACCTCCCAGCATCACACCTCAGATTCCCCTTCCATGGCCAACGGCCTCTTAGCTCCAGTTCCAAAGAGAGAGGCAGGTGGACTGGCCCATGTGATAGTTTTCTGGGGCTGCCCTTGGCGCAGGCCACTTCTTTTCCAGTCAGCTGTGCGGAAGTGTGGCTTACGTGATACAGCATGGTGAGAAGTGGGGACAGCCTGCTGCTCCCAGGAAAGGCGTGGATCTGAGGCCCCATGACACGCCTTCCACTATGTAGTTTCAATATATTCCCTTCTAATATGATCCAGCTGTCAAAACACACCTCATCGAAAGCCACATCTAGTTATTGCCTTAGCATCACTAGGCAGGGCCATTTCAGAAGGCACCTGCTCAGCAGAGTCAGTTTCATCCTGGGCTATGTTGAGATCCCTTCTAGATATCCCTCTCCATTCTGTAATCCACGTACTAAATGGCTCACGTAACCACAGCCAATATAGATCCCATATGACAGTGGCACAGAAATGAAGCCATTGCATGGGCAGAAAGGGAGCCACCTCCTCTGCTTGGCTCCTGGACCCACAAATTCCAGTGATGGCAGGGACAGCACCATCATTGTGACTTGTCCCCAGACTGCCCTGAGCCCTGCAGGCGCCATCCTAGCCTCATGGTGTGGGACCTCCGCTGTCAGGTTGAGCACCTGTGGGTGGTGGGAGAATTTGGGAGACCCCATGTGAACTCACTTCTCTGTACTGCAGTGAGTTGCGGTTGCTCTGTGGGACTTCCGGAGCTTCTGCCTGTTGACAGGGTTGTGCCACTACATCACAGGGAGAGCTACCTGGCTTTCCAGCTCTGTTCTGAGGTCTCAGGATAAATTGAGGGACCAAGATTCCCTGCAATGTTTGAGTGGGACCTACCCCTTTTTATTAGGCTGAGGACTTTTATGATGCTACAGCTCCTGCAGAATCCCTGGGGGCTGCCCATCAGTTCCCATTCTGGAACCTCTTGGCTTATAGATGAATGATTTTGCTTCTCCAGGCGTTTGGATCACCACACCCTTTGGAGTCACCAGCTGTTATAGCCACAACTAGGTCCAAAAGACCACTGCCCTAAGGCCTTTGTTGCTTACCAACAACCTGGGCTGGCCTCCCCGTTTTAGTGGAGGTGGGGAAGGGCATAAGAGCCTATCAGTTGAAGTGCTTTTCCTCCTGGGTCTGACTTTGACCTTGTTGCATGATTGTAGGCTGGACAGCCTCATCATAGAAGCTGTGGGTGGGGCAGGCACTGGGAACACACACTGCAGACTGTCATCATGTTCTATGAAATTGAACGCCCTTTAAAAATAAACACGTCCCTTTGGCAAGCGGTCAGTGGGGTACCATTTCCATCCACGGTACCACCCCCCCGCCCCTTCTGAGGGCCCCTGGAGTTGTACGCTCTGCTTCCCCAGCCGTGCTCCAAACCATCCTCGAGTCTGCGTTTAGGATTCTGCATCTTATAAATGGGGAAACGGAGGCAGAGAACATTTAAGTGATTTGTTCAAGGTAACAGGGCACGAATAAGGACTTTAACTTCCTAACTTCTAACCCTATTCTGGACCTTTAGCTTGGCGAGAGCAACTCTTTACACTTTTAGCAGGGAGATGTGTCCACAAGGGCTGGTTCTCAAGAAAGAAAGGATGACATCCTTAGATGCTTAATTAAGAAGGTCACCCCCCTCCTGAATGGCTCTACTCCCCAGTCTTGGCTTCCTCATTATCTTGGTTAGAAATTCACTTTGCTTTCTTCCGTGCTCATGACACATCGTTCGTTATGTTGGCGGCAGAACGAATAATCCACTCCCAGGCTTGGCCTCCCTTTGTTCCCAGCACTCTGCATCCTCCCAGCCTTTTTCCTCCAGAGATCAAACTCCTTTATGCCTTTTTCTAGTTTCCTTTGATGCGAGCCTTGATGGCTGCGAGGCTGTGCTTGTCAGTTGCTGTTTTAACAACTCAGAGGTCACTTCAGTCCCTGCTTCTGTAGAAATGATGAGTCTGGAGGGAGGCAACCCAGCGGCCTCCCCTTCCTCCCCTCCGTTTGTTTATGTGTTTGCATCAGTCTCTCTCCGGCAGTCATTGTCCCGTATATGAAAATGTGAACCTGATTTTGACAGCTGGCAGTGTCTTTGATATTGGAAGATGTCATTTGGAAAAGAGGGGGAATGACAGCAGATGGGCAGCAGCTGGTCTGCACGGCGGTTGCCCCTGGGCGCAGCTGTGGGTGGCTGGGATGGGGTTTGGCGGGTGGGAGTGTGTGTGTGAAGTTGTCTCTGTTTTGTGTGTTGCCAAATTCCCCGGGCTGGATATCATTAGGCCACAGCATCGTGCTCCGTCATGTTAGAACCAGGAGTTCCCGGCACCAGGGAAGAGGGAAGGAGAAAGAGCCGAGAGACGGGGGACGAGAGGAGAGGAGAGCAGCAGAGACCACCCCAAAGGCGGAGTCGGAGTGAGGGGGGGCGGGGGGGAGGAAGGGGAAGACACGGGGGTGGGTAACGGGGAGCTGGGTGCGTGGAGGGGCTGATTGCCTGAGGTGGGCTTTGTCCTGGTCCATTTGTAATAAACCTCCACAGACTGGGTGGTGTGTAAACAAGAGAAGTTTATTTCTCACCATTCTGGAGGCTGGAAGTCCAAGGTCAGGGGGCCAGCCTGGTCGGGTTCCGGTGAAGGCCCTCTGCCACGGACAGCAGGCTCCTGGCTGTGTCCTCGCAGGGAGGAAGGAGGGAACTCTGTGGGGCGTCCGTAATGAGGCAGCTGATCCCATCCACGTGGGCTCCACCATCAGGACTAAGCATCTCCCAAAGGCCCCACCCCTTAATAGCATCACCTTGGCGGGTAGGATCTCACTGTGTGAATTTCAGGAGGACAGAAGCATTCAGTGCAGAGCAGGCTCTTTCCCAAGATTCGGCGGCTCTCCAGCCGTTTGTGCTGATCAGCGTCACGGGGCAACCACAGCCTTGGCACAGGGAGAGGGGAGGCTTTAGGGCTCAAGGCTGTCCTTGAGGCTGCGGACAGGGCCCACCTGCTGCCGACCACCCGCCCTCATAGCAGCCGGGCCAGGCTCCCATCAGCAAGTGACGGTGAGAAGCAGGAAGCCATTTGCCAGCTGACCTGCTCTGCGGGCTGCCCGTCTGGTATCCTCAACCTCTAAACGTGGGAGAAGTGACTCTCCAGCTCTTTCTCAGGGTTCCAAGGCAGCCGGCGAATGGTCAGAAAGGCTACGATGTTGCCGTTCCCTAGAGACTGTAGGTGCCTGGGGCCACCTGGCACCGGGATCTGCTCAGGGCCCTCCCGCCCCCCAGCCCGCTCCTCCCCTCTCCCTCCTTCTGTTTCCGGGTTCCTGTGCTGGGTGGTCCTTGTCACCACCAGCAGCAAGTCCTGCTCTAAAGCCCCCGGAGACCAGGGCTGTGCAGGGAAGTCTGGCCTAGCTCCATGCCTGGGGTTCAAGGGTCAAAACAGGAATCCCAGAGACAGGTGTCTGCTTTATTACATGCAGAGAGGAGCCTTCAAGTAGAGCCAGACACGGGTGCAGGAGTGGACACCCTCCAGGCTGTGTGCCTGGGCCATCGGCCACAGGACATCAGGAGGGAGGCACCCTCCTTGGCCTCCTGCCCACAGCTGCCGGGGCTTGCCGGTTCAAACCCAGATTTTCCCACTAAGCCAGGGCAGCTGGGAACAAGCCTCTGACCGCAGAGCAGAACCACAGCCCGGGGGTGTTCGTTGCTGGGGAGGCCCCGAGCCAGTCGGGGTCAGCTGCATCCTCCCTGCAGACTGTGAGCTGAGAGCCTGCCGCCCTCCCGTGGCTCCCAGAGTCCGGAGTCCCCTCCACTGTCCTGGCTGCATCCCTTCCTGGCAGCCCCTTGCGACTCTGCAGGAGTTGGGGGGGTGAGAGGTGGGTTGTAGGAAGCCTTTCCATCCGTGTCACACACAGCTGATAGAAGCTGAGCAATTCCAGGGAGAATTTCTAGCACTTTCTTCAGAAAGTCCTGGCTACCCGGCAGGTACACAGAGCACTGTTCTGAGGCCCAGCTCTCAATCCCATCATCTCGGAGGGAAAAAGGAGCAGGAAGGTGCAGGGAAACCTGTGGCCAGGGCTGACGCTTCCACAGGCTCCCTGCCCTTGGGTCCTCCTGGTGTCAGAAGTCTCCTGAACTGCTGTCACCTGCCTATGGCCCAGCGGGGATGGGGGCGGGGTCCCGGGGTGGGCTGGCAGGGAGGCAGCCCCCAGGGGACTGAGTCGCTCCTCTTTTCTCAGCCAGCCATGGGGGTGGCTCTGCGGCCTCGCCCGGTGAAGCCCCTCGAGGGAGCCTTTGTCTGGCTGGTCCTCTGGACTAGCTTCTCCCCAGTGCCAGCAAGTCAGGCAGAATCCTGAGCTGGGGAAGGTTTCAGGGAGACCAGTGGTCCCCAGCATTCAACGTTGCAGAGAACTCAGGGAAGCACTTACCAAATCTCATAACTAGGAAGTCCCCGAGACAGAGACTCTGCAGAGGACAGCTGGCCACGGCTCCTTTGGGGATCTTGGCCGAGAATGCGTGACATAGGCAGATGGGAGCAGGGGGAACCCAGTGAAGGCATTTGAATGACAAGGAAGGAGGAAATGTAATTTTTTTAAGACTGAAGCGATCAGGAGGCACTAGATATTAGTATTTTGGGAACAGGGCTGTCATACATATCACGACAGTTCATCAGTTCCAACCTCCCTCGCGTGACAGCTGACATTCACATGTGTGACACATGTCCAGGAGCCAACTCTTAGCCGGGGAGTGACGTGTGACTCTGTCCCTTCTGTCTGCGCTAAAGAAAGCGTCTCAAAACATACACATCTCAAAACAGTCACATGTGGTAGTGACTTTACTATACAGACAACAGGGTTGAATCACCTCTAAACTTATTATTAAACTATTGGAATAAACCAAAGACTGATACTTTAACTGTTAGTAACAAACTACCTACAACAGCCCTCTCAGTACATGAACCTGTAAGAATCCTAGTGAGGCTGAAAACTGTGATAGTTCAGCCAGTACCCTTGCATACTCACTCTTCCCTTAAGAAAAAAATTAATGCAAGCGATTTACAGAAAAACTTGATAAAACAAAACAGCTATTTGTTTCATAAAAATTCTCTTTGGCTACATAGTGATATACACATCAGCTTACAAAGCTATAATCAACATGTACCTATAATTTCAGGTTCCGCTTTTCTTCGCTAAATATTTCATTTACACATTTCCATTTATTGGTATATTCTCACAGTATCTAGTGGCTAAAAATATTTTATTGATTAACATTTTCCTATTATTGAGTATGGGCTGTTTCCCATTATTGTTTTATAAATAGGGCTGCAATGGATTTTTTTACTAGAATTGTTTCCATTTTGATGTACTGTTTCCCAAAGTGAAACTACTGGGTGAAAAAGTGTGTAAAGCCTTTGACACTGCATCCCATATTGTCAGATTCCTCATCTGCAAGAATAAACCTATTCTTAGTACCACTAGCAATTTATAAATTACCAATTTCTCTTCGGACCTAACAGAGTTTTCTCTTTCTTTCTCTTTTTGTCCCTGTCCAACCCCACTTCTTTCTTCTGCCTCTTCCTTTCCTTTTTTGTTTAATAGATACGCAATATGACATTAAAGAATTGTTTTAGCATTTCTGAAGTTGAAATGAGGGTATAGCCTGCGCTTCTGTTGCCACCTCTGCATCCTGACAGCCTCATGGCATGCATGTGTTGAACCAAAGAGTGAAGTCTCTTCAAGACCCAAGCCCAGGCGTGCTCAGGAACGCATGTGACCGGTCAGAAGGGACGTGTATGGCTGACCCAGGGTGCGTCCACCACAACCCTTAATTCAGGGCGTGGCAAAGGGTAGCCAGTCAGGAGGTGGGAGGAGTGAGGAGAGTGCGGTGTCCTGGGCCTTTCCAGCCCGAAGCTACGTAGGCTCGTGGGCTCCTAAAGAGCTTTCTTTCCCCTGTCTTCCATTCTAAGTATGGCAACCACGTGTCCTAAATCTGCTAACATTTCAAACATTTGGTCCAGTTGTCCCCATAAAGGGCACCCCTCCTTTCAGATCATGTGTCCCCAAGTTGAATTTGGAAAGTATGGTTACTACTATTCTGGTATATCTGGCTCACCCACTCCACTAGAACGCGAGCCTATTAAGAGCAGAGACTGTGTCTGATTCATCATTCCAAACCTGCATCATCCGTTTCCTCCTACCTACCCATCCTTTCATTCTAAAATTGGTTCTACTTGCTCTCTCGTCACTTAGGGAGCTGCTGTTCTTTGAAAATACAGATCCTAAAATAGCACCGGTCTCTTCTCTCTCTTCCAAGGGCTGTGCGTGTCAAAATGGGTTCAGAAAATGTAATTTTCCTTAACGTTTTGTGTGCGGCACCATAGAAGCTAAAGGCAATAATGTAACCAGGAAGCATTGCCTATCAAATTAATTCTTCTGAATACTTGATGGTGCTGTTGGCAACTGAGTGGTACTTGAAAGTCACAGATTTCACTGCTATTGCTTAGTATACAAATTAAAGTTGGCATGGCCAGCGAAAGATATTCGCTATAGGTGTCGATCATATAAAGAGCTTTCAGTGCAGTGCTATTAATTCATAGCTTTCAATAAATATTGTGAAGATGAAAATGATAAACACTCTTAGAAATTATGTACTAGTGCAGCACATACCCATACAGCAAATCATCTCAGGTATCAGGGGAAGAATTCTGGCAAATGCTTTGAGTCTAAATGCTTTGCATTCCTCTGACTTTGTTACAGACCCCAGCACTTAACATTTTCTCCCGGATTCCTCCTCCTAGTATAAGTCTCCAGGAGGCAGTCTGGTTGAATTAGCAGAGTCTTCAATATGTCAGGAGACCATGGCCATCCTCCAACCTACAGCTCAAAATCAAGCTTTTGCTAATGGACAGAAACATCTAAAGGGTTGGGTGAATAGGGATGAAGAAGGTGGCTTAGCATTTATAAAATGGTAAACTTGAACTGGCAGGAATTGTCTTCCACTGTCCACTAGAATTTTTAATTCCCCACCAAAGAACTTGAATCACAAATTCAAGACAAATGAAGAAGCATCCTTTGGAAGATAGACATCATCTGTCCCATTTGTAGGCTCCCCGGACATCAGCTTAAGTGACTGAAGTGAATCTAGGGTCGTACAAAACATCTTCCCCCATCCCCTGACTCTACTGCACTAGCCCCAGGTACGACCTTCTAAGTCCAGACAACTTTATATGTCGCGGCTGTCTTCTGCTGCCCAGAAGTCATGCTTGGACCACTGTGGCTTGCCTGCTCTAAGGCCAAGGAGCTTCAGGTCAGCCGGCAAGTAGTATCTGTTTTGTTTTTCTCCCAACTTTCTACATGACCTGAGCTCCAGACCTTACACCTAGCAGGATGGAGCAGGTGGGGGACTCAGCCGTGTTGGCTCTGAGTCACTGCTCCCAGGGGCCAAAGAGATGGCAAGTCAGGAACCCCACCAGTGTCAAAGGATGAGGGGGGGATATGCACTCAGAAGTCCCAAGAGCACCCACAGGGCAGCCGTCCACTGGCCATCAGGACCAGGGAAGGGGTCTAACATTAGCAAGAAAAGAGTGGTCCTCGAGCAGGAAGGGCTTCTGGAGAGAACCGGCCTCTAGGCTGGGCTGCATTGCCAATCCGCGTCAGCAGAGGAGAGAGATGCTGTGACCCAGAAATCCCTATTGGGAGACACTTGCCCTAGTATGGTTCACTCATTCAGCATCTATTCTGAGCTCCTCTCATGGCAGGTCCGTGTCCTGGGAGCTGGGAACACAGCAGTGAGTAAGAAAGGCACAGCTCCTGGCCTTGTGGAAGAAACGTTCTGTGAAGGAGGATTTTCAGGAGGGAGAGTTGGGCTCCACTGCAAAATTTAGCAGCTATAACTGGGCCCCGGAACCGACACCAAAGCTAGTGACTTCATTCTCAACCTGCCAGATTCTTAATCAGTTCCTGCCTTCACCATATTTGGCTCCAGAACAAGATGGGACTGTCTGGGCAGGAGAGCATCTTTGGACTCAGCTGGGGAAACTGGGCAGACGTCTCCAGTGGATTCTGCACACCTGTGTTCATGGCGGCACGATTCACAGTGGCCACAGGTGGAAACAACCCAACTGCACGCTGATGGGGAGAGGAAGGGCTAAACAAAATGTGTCCTATACATACAACGGAATATTAGCCTGAAAGAGGAAGGAAATTCTGACACACGCTGCAGCATGAACGAACCCTGAGGACATTACGCTGATTGAAATCAGTCACAAAAGGAGAAGTACTGTATGATTCCATTCATATGAAGTACCTGGAACAGTCAAATTCATAGAAACAGGAAGTAAGATGGTGGTTGCCAGGGGCTGGGGGAAAGGGCAAATGGAAAATTGGTGCTTAATGGGGACCAAGTTTCAGTTTAGGGGGTTGAAAAAGTTCTGGAGATGGATGGTGGTGATGGTTACACAACCATGTGAATGTAATTAATGCCACTGAACTGAACACTTAAAAATGGTCAGAATGGTAAACTTTATGTTATGTATATTTTATAATAAAAAAATTTTTTTTAACCCATAATAGAGTAGGTAAAGCTTCCTTCAAACTCAAAATTCTTTCCCAGGCCACCTTCCCCACCTGGCCTGTCAACTCTTTGACGTTTGGGAACCTCCCAAAGAATAAACTAACATGTTCTCCAGTGAAACGGAACAAAACAAAACAAGACTGGGAAGAAGCAGAAGCAGGGGAGGTAGTGAGAGATTGACCCTGTCTGTGAGCTTAGCCTGTGCGCATGGCTCAAGCGTTTTGTGCCTCAGAATCCCTTGGAGGCCTTGTTAAAACAAGATGACGTTTGCATCTCTAACAAGTTCCCAGGTCATGCTGACACCGCTGATTCGGCGACCACACACTTTGAGAACCACAGGCCTCAAACCCAAAGCTCTTTAAAGTGTCAAAACCACAGACCAGGGATTGTCAGATTTTAGCAAGAAGATTTGCGTGGAATGTTGCTTGCACTTCCAGAGTCCTGAGCCACATAGATATGTGTATGTTTTGAAGCTTCCCCAGCTGATTCTGATGCAGTAGGTTTTCATTCCATGGCGTGGTAAATGCAGGAATTAGCCCAGTGGTTCTCAAAGTGTGGCCTGTGGGCCAGCAGCAGCAGACCTGGGCACTGGTTAGAGAACCCATTCTCAGGCTGGGCCCCAGACCTTCCGAGTCAGATACAGCTGGGTAGGGCCCAGCAATCTGCTGGAGCCCTTAGGATGCTTCACACTAACATCTCAGAACCAGTGAGCTAGATCTTTCGACAGCTTCTTTTTCATTGATGTGCTGATGACAAAACCAGGGCTCTTGGACAATCGGATACGTAGTTTCCCGGTGCATGTAACCAATTCCTGGAAAACGGGACTGTTTATTTTTATTTATTTATTTATTTTAACGTTGACCTGGAAATGTGATCTGTATACTACCAGGGTTGGAAAAGTTAATGAAGAGAATTAGAAATACTCTGGCATCCGAGGCCGCATGTAGCATGTCATAGAAACTTCAAGGAGGCAAATTTTGGCTTGGTAAAAGGAAAGACATTCTTCTGGTTGGAGGGCTCTGGCCGTCCTCTGGGAAGGGTTTTCTTGGGATGTAGTGATCGCAGTCTCACTGAAGGTGTTCCATCTGGATGCCGTGAGGAAATCTAAGAATGAACTGGACTGGGTCAAGGGTTCCCAGGTGCCTGTCTGAACAGTGTCAGTATCAGAATGACCTGGGGTTTAAATTCTGGAGTCCCCTCACAAACACTGTGGTTTGGCATCGCTGAGGTGGGACTCTGGCATTGCAGGTTAATTGGGAGTTCTAGGTCTGAGAATTGCTAAACCAGACCCATTTGCTGTCCCTTTCCAATTGTACAGAAGAGGATAGAGAAGTTAACTTCTAAAGCTTGGAAGATGAGAAAAAATTAAAGAATTCTCTCCTTCAGATAAGAAATTTACATTAAAAAGTAGTAGGAATGGTGGTGCTTTTAGCTCTAAGGGCACCCATAAGACGCAAGTTTACAGCAGAAAGGATTTGGATTAAAGGAAGAAAAATTTCTTAGCAAAGTGGATGATTAAACATTGGGATGGGCTAAAAGAGTCGATCCTGGAAGATTCTTCTCCAGAAATTCCTGAAGCTAGGAGGACTTCTCATCTGTTTGGAACCATGTTGGGAATAGTTTAAACTCTCTTCCAGCCCCGATGCTGATGTTCTGATTTACACAACAGGATAGTAAACTAATACAGACTGTTGCCCTCAAGCTTCCAGAAGAGCCATAATGAAAGCTCCCCTCGTTATTAGATTGTTAATAAAACAGTCAGCAAATGGTGAACAGATAAAATATTCCTGCACTTACAAGACTGGGTTTGAACAGGAGGATAATCCAGTTTCTTGTTGTCCTGTCACTTAAGCCCCTGTGCACCCACAGCTTTTGTCCGAGCACTGATTCCGTGGGCACCAAGTCTCCAATGCAGAAAAGTAAGAAACTTCTACCTGACAGTATCTTTCTGTGGTCCTGATTTTGAGATGCAGCTGGAGTTGGGGCATCAAGGCCAGCACAGCTGAAAAGGGAAGATCTTAAGGCAAAAAGGGAGGCAGGAAGGAAGGCCCTGAACAAACATAGATATGAATAGCGACTGGCGAGGACACGCTCCACCCTGGGAGGAAAGTGAGGCGCTGACATCCAGCCAGGGCAGGGACGTGGGACCAAAGGAGAGGCTGCAGTTGCTGCTTTCAAGTCTCTTAAGTAGTTGTGCTTCAGGAAAGATAGCCGTATGGAGACCCTCGTATTTTTTCACTTGGAGGCATAAGCAAAACTGATGTCAAGCTTCTGAAAACCCTCCAGAGGTGTCCAGAAAGTCCAGAAGGCTCCCTCAGTCAAGGAGCACGTTTACGAAGGGCAGCATCGTGGTTTAAAGCACTGGCCGTGGAGTCAGGTGACTTGGGTTAAATTCCTCCTCTACCACTTGACTGTGGACAAGTATCTTAACACTTCCAGGCCGCAGTTTTCTTATTTGGAATATAAGGACCGTAAATAGAACTGGATCATTGATGCGATTTCACGAGATGACAATGACTGAGGGCAGGGGCTGGCACGTAAGTGCTCGATAAACCTTAGCTCTTAGCACTCTTCTAAAGAAGTGCAGGGCTGAACTCAGCTTCACTGAAGCAGGGCCTCCCAAATGCCGGGCTGACACCTGACCGGCACCAGCCTGTGACAGAGTTTTCAGCATCCCTTGGCAAAGTGGAGGGGTAAGGACAGTGTCCTGTGTGTGCATGTTGGCACTTGGTTGCTGAGGACAGGTTTTTTTCCTCTACTCAGAGAATGTACAGCCCTTTGCTTTTGGAAATAACGAGCATAGTAGGAGGTACTTTTCGTTTCATGTTCTTTGCAGCCTTGATTTTTTTTTTTTTTCTGTCTATGAAATTCCAAGAATGGGAACCATTCTTCTAAAAGGTAAGGTAAATACAGAGAGGGTCGGGGGAGGCTCTCACTTCTCCTACCAACACAGGCTTCTCAGGTTCTTCCTCCTTGTTTATTCATTTTGTGTCCTTGACCAATTTCTTCCTGCCTTTGAGTATGTTTCTAGCCTTAGTTTCTCCATTGCTTTTGCTCCCGCCCTGGGAGGGTAGCAGAATATGCCGCCCCAGAACATGCCACTTTGGCAGGATTATTTTGAGCTGAAGGCAATTGAGAAGAAGCAGATACAAGAAAAGCACTCCACCCTCCCCGTATTCACCTAAAAGCAGGACATAAATTTGTAAAGATGTCTCCCCTCCCCTCTTTGCCACGAAGGACAGAAGTTCAGCACTGGTGACAACTCTATACTCTTAGTAACCTACGTTACAAACTTCCAAACGAACCCTTATCTTCCGTTATTTCCCCATATACTTAACCTTCGCACAATTTGCCACCCTAGAAACTCAAAGGCCTTTTCCTTTGTCTTGACACTTCCTTAGACGTTTATTTTACTTTCATTAAGACGCCATACAAGCCCAAGTGCTGACCACCCCGTTAATCACTCATCTCTGAGTGCCCCCTTGTGCATGTGCGATGCACATGTTAATAAACTTGTTTGTTTTTCTCTTGTTAATCTGTCTTTTGTTAGTCTAATTCACAGGGCCCCAGCCAATGAACCTAGGAGGGGAGAGGGAAACAAAGTTAAGTTTTTCCTCTTCTGTACACTTTTGGCCCTTTTCTCCCCCTTCCATGCCCCACGTTTTGTTTTGTTTTCTTTCATTCCCCCTGCTCTATTTCTCTTCCCCCTCACACACTTCATTTCTGTTCCTGTTTTTGCTCCTGATTCTTTTTTCTAGTCACATGTGCTGCATCCCCACGTGTCCATTCCCCCAGGTGACTGGTGGAGGACACCCAGGTGCTGTGCCCTGCGGGGCAAGCACTCTGCCGTGTCCCCTCCAGACGGAGGTCTGTGCTGAGGACAGAACAACAAAAGAGAACCTTAAGACTGGTCTTTCCGTGTCCAGACAGTGACACGTCATTAATTGAGATGTTCTGTTTTAGCGCCGGAGGACGGCTCATTGCCCGTAACCCTTCGAACAAGAGGGACACCTTTTGGGCAATGAATCTGAGCGAGAGAGTCAGGCTTTCTACGCACTCTGAGGATTTGAGCCAAGGCACAGGTACAAATCTGTGATGTTTGCAGTGTCCTCGAAATTTGGGGGTGAGGCATTTCTCCCCCTTAGAGAGCCAACTCAGCCAGCGTGTCCTGGTTTCAGCTCTGAAAGTCCCATGTCCTTGGAAGGCCCTGGCAAACTGGGACAGTTGGTCACCAGAGAGCCAATAGTGACCAACGCTCCACTGGACAACTTGTCCAAGGTTAGGCACAGGTAGGCCTAAATCCAGAGAATGAAACCAATGAGGAGATATTAAAGGGGCTGCAGTCATTTAACCCAGAGAAGACTAGGGACGGGGGTGGGCAGGGGCTGTTTCGGTGATGACCGTCACATGTGTACTGGGCTGGACTGTGTGCACAGCTGCTGTCCATCTCCACCGGAGCTCAGAGCTGGAGGAAGTGGGTGTGAGCGGAGCCCAAACTTATTCACAACACCGAACTTCCTGACAGTACGTATTCTTAGACACTAGAATGAGTTTCAGAGACACATGAGGTATTGTCCTTGGAGGTCTTCAGCACAGTAAATTCCTGAGGGCTTTAAGAGTTTAGGTGCGGCACCATATGCTCACCTTATCTTTGATAAAGGAGGCAGGAATGTACAGTGGAGAAAGGACAGCCTCTTCAATAAGTGGTGCTGGGAAAACTAGGCAGCTACATGTGAAAGAATGAAATTAGAACACTCCCTAACACCATACACAAAAAGAAACTCAAAATGGATTAAAGACCTAAATGTAAGGCCAGACACTATTAAACTCTTAGAGGAAAACATAGGCAGAACACTCCATGACATAAATCAGAGCAAGATCCTTTTTGACCCACCTCCTAGAGAAATGAAAACAAAAAGAAACAAATGGGACCTAATGAAACTTCAACGCTTTTGCACAGCAAAGGAGACCATAAACAAGACGAAAAGATAACCCTCAGAATGGGAGAAAATATTTGCAAATGAAGCAACTGACAAAGGATTAATCTCCAAAATTTACAAGCAGCTGATGCAGCTCAATATGAAAAAAATAAACAACCCAATCCAGAAATGGGCAGAAGACTAAATAGACATTTCTCCAAAGAAGATAATACAGATTGCCAAAAACACATGAAAGAATGCTCAACATCACTAATCATTAGAGAAATGCAAATCAAAACTACAATGAGATATCATCTCACACCGGTCAGAATGGCCATCATCAAAAAATCTACAAACAATAAATGCTGGAGAGGGTGTGGAGAAAAGGGAACACTCTTGCACTGTTGGTGGGAATGTAAATTGATACAGCCCCTATGGAGAACAAACAGTATGGAGGTTCCTTAAAAAACTAAAAGTAGAACTACCATACGACCCAGCAATCCCCCTACTGGGTATATACCCCGAGAAAACCATAATTCAAAAAGAGTCATGTACCACAATGTTCATTGCAGCTCTATTTACAATAGCCAGGACATGGAAGCAACCTAAGTGTCCATCAACAGATGAATGGATAAAGAAGATGTGGCACATATGTACAATGGAATATTACTCAGCCATAAGAAGAAACGAAATTGAGTTATTTGTAGTGAGGTGGATGGACCTAGAGTCTGTCATACAGAGTGAAGTAAGTCAGAAAGAGAAAAACAAATACCGTATGCTAACACATATATATGGAATCTAAGAAAACAACAACAAAAAATGGTCATGAAGAACCTAGGGGCAAGATGGGAATAAAGACACAGACCTACTAGAGCATGGACTTGAGGATATGGGGAGGGGGAAGGGTAAGCTGTGACAAAGCGAGAGAGTGGCCTGGACATATATACACTACCAAACGTAAAATAGATAGCTAGTGGGAAGCAGCCGCATAGCACAGGGAGATCAACTCAGTGCTTTGTGACCACCTAGAGGGGTGGGATAGGGAGGGTGGGAGGGAGGGAGACGCAAGAGAGAAGAGATATGGGGATGTATGTATATGTATAACTGATTCACTTTGTTATAAAGCAGAAACTAACACACTATTGTAAAGTAGTTATACTCTAATGAAGATGTTTAAAAAAAAGGGTTTAGGTGCAGCCCAAGAGCCGTGGGGATAGACCAAACACTTTTCCAAGTTTCCTTCTGACCCTAGGATTCTGTTTCCGTCCACACGTCTATTATGACTCTGATTAGTGTTCGTGTCCTCTTTTGCCTGTAGTTAAACGTAACGATGACGAGGAAAAAGTGATGTGATTGTGGTCTCGTGGGGAAGTCAGTCAAGCTTCTCCAAAGCACGATGGAGAGGAAAAGTTAGCATGTTTGTTTCTCCTAAGGAATGCTTAAATCTAGACAAGGTTATTTATTGGTCAAACAGTTTCATGATGGCAATATTAGAAATTTACAACAGGGAAAAATTCCCTGTGATCCTATTTCTCCGACAGGCTGAGCGACCCACCTTCCCTTTCCACTCACTGGCCTGACATTTCCCTCTGACTTCTTCATGTTTAACCTGGCATCCAACCTGACCCACATAGGACTCGTACATTACGGCAGCTGGATCGTATTGAGTGATGAGAGTAAAAAGCAAAACAAAACAAATGAAAAAAGAAATCCTATGTTATTTCCAGTTTTTAAAATCAGCTCATTTTCCTTCATGGAATTGTTTCACATTCTGGGAAGTCAAGCTGAGGCATCTGGTGAATCGTTGGGGTTAAAATGGATAGGGTTTTGGGGGGGTGGGTGCTTGTTGTTTTAGGGATGTTTCCCCCTCTTATGTAAACAGTTCTGTTTGTTGGAAATTGAGCACTACCTGCACAAAATCTGAGCATCTTTCCACTGTGCTGTTCTGAAATTGTTCCTCATCACTGATCCCAAACCGCCAGCCCTGAGGTCAGAAGCTGATGGCGCACGCTCTTTGTCTTCTTCTGATCAGCTCCTTACAGGAGTTCCGTGGTACATTAGAGCTCTCCAGGGAAACAGAACAGTAGGATATGTACATATGGAGACAGAGAGAGAGATTATTTTGAAGAATTGTCTGGCAAGTCCAAAATCTGTAGGATGAGCTGTCAGGCTCATATCCAAAGGCCATCAGGCTGGAGAGAGGTCAGTCTCCATGCTATTCAGGCCTGTGACTGATTGGGTGAGACCCACCCACAGTGTGGAGGGCAGTTCAATGAAAGGCCACCGATTTAAATGTTAATCTCCTCTAAAATCACTCACAAAGCATCAAGAATAATGTTTTACCAAATATCTGGGCACCATGGCCCAGCCACGTTGACACATAATATTAATTATGTGTCATTACATTGGATTTTGTCTGTTCCTCATGCTTAGCGCTCTCCCCCATCCTAACCCACTACACGAACACCTATGATCTCATCACGGGCTGCTCTCTGGGGAAGAAGGCAAGGGAGGGTGTATTTCACAAATTCAAATGGCTGTGAAAATCTCAACCAGGTATAACCAAAGTAATAAGACCAGAGCCAGGACAAATTCTTAACTAACCCAAGAAACAACCCCTTATTTCTTACCTGAGTGGCTGTTCTCAGGTAGGAATATAAAATAATTTTGGTTTCACCTTTGGATGTAAATTCAATGAAATTATACTCAAGAGAGGTATAGCGTAGGAGGCCCTACATAGGTATTGAATTCATATTTAAAGAAATAGTTGTTACAAAGCACAGCCGTAGAACAGAATGCACTGTGGAGGCCAGTCTGTGGTGAGAGGGAAGGGGACCACTAGCCCTTTAGTATATGATTTCAGCAACAAACCTGGGAGTTAGCTACGTGGATTCTTCCTTTAACAAGAGGAAAGATGCCTTTTGTCCTGTTTTGTTTTCCACTGGGCATTCATTTAGAGTTATAGGCTAATAGTGATGCTAGTGGGACCAGCAAACTGTTGCCAAAGTTGGGGAGACCACTGCACTTTTTTCTACTTACATAAACGAAGCTCTTTTTTGGTTTAGAAATATATTTTTACTTGGTCTTCCAAATCACAACTTTGTCAGTAAAACTCATAGCAGTAGGTACACGTATAAAACTAAATTTCTGATTTTATTTTATTATAGCCATTTAATCGCTCATATTATTCTCCTCTTATAAACATCCATTCTGGGTTTTATCACGTGTTCTTCTAACTCACCTTGCATAGCTTCATATATATAAAGTAGACTTTCCTTCACATAACCAGTTTTGTGTTATACGTCTCATTGTACTTATTTTTTCACTCGTCATGATGTTTCTGAGATGTAACCATGTTGGTATAAGTCAAATTTATTTACTGCTTATGACTCTTGTCTAGTTTTTCCACCCTGTGCATGTACCACAGATGACATGTCCACTCTTTCACTGAAGGACAGCTAGACTGTTTACAGCCATTTACATTGACAACGCTAGTGCAGACACACTGACATGAGTCTCTTCCGGCACGTCTCAGTTCCTCTGGGCTGTCACCCAGGAACAGTATTTCTGGGTCACATGGAGAATATGCATATACATGTTTTCATTAATATTGCCCAACTGACCTCCAAAAATGGCAGCAGCAAGTGACTCCCGCCCATCTGTAGTGCAATAAGGACTTCCATTTCCCCACATCCTTGTCAGCACTTGCTGTTACACAACATTATATTTTTTACCAGTCTAATGGTAATAAGGTAGTATCTCATTTTTTATTGAAGTTTAGTTGATGTACAATATTATGTAAGTTACAAGTGTACACTATAATGATCCACAATTTTTAAAGGTTATTCTCCATTTATGGTTATTATAAAATATTGGCTATTTTCCCTGTGTTGTATGTTATATCCTTGTAGCTTATTTTACGCATAACAGTTTGTACCGCTTAATCCCTTACCCCTATAATGACCCTCCCCTTTCCCTTTCCCCACTGGTAACCACTAGTTTGTTCTCTGTATCCGTGAGTCTGCTTCTTTTTCTTTATAATCACTAGTTTGTTATATTTTTTAGATTCCACACACAAGTGATATCATACAACATTTGTCTTTCTCTGTCTGAGTTATTTCACTTAGCATAATACCTTCCAAGTCCATCCATGTAGCTGCAAATGGCATCATTTCACTCTTTTTAGGGCTGAGTAATATTCCATTGTATATATGTACCACATCTTCTTTATCCATTCATCTGTCGATGGACATTTAGGTTGTTTCCTTGTCTTCTTGGCTGTTGTGAATAGTGCTGCTGTAAACATTGGGGTGCATGTATCTTTGAATTAGCGTTTTTGTTTTTCCGGATAGATACCCAGGAGTGGAGTTGTTAGATCATATGGTAGTCCTGTTTTTAGTTTTTTGAGACACCTCCATGTAGTATCTCATTTTAACACAATCTGCATTTCTCTGATTACTAGTGAGTTTGAGAGTCTCCTCATCTATTTATTGGCCATTCTGCATTTACTTCTGTGAACTCCTTTTTCATATTTTTGCCCATTTTTCTGTTTTTTTCTCGCTAAACTGCAGGAGTTCCTTAGATGTTCTGGATTTTAATCCTTTGTCCTAGTTTTGCAAAATATCTTCTTCCAGCACATCTCCTCTCTGTTACCTTTGTCTAGGGTTGTCTTATTTTGAAGAAAAAGTTTTACTTTTGATGTCATTAAATTCATCCTCTTCTTTTTTTTTCCTTTGCAGTTTCTACTTTTTGTGCCCCTGTTGAATCAGCTACCTTTTGCTGTAATAACAGACCCAATCCAAAGCATAGTGGCTTAAGCCAACAGTGATGAATTACGATGGGCTGGCAGGGTGGTCCTTCTGGACTGGGCCTGCTTCCTGGGGATGGATGGTCGAGGTATGGTCTCACATCACGGGGACCTCAGCTGGGGTGGCTGGACCTCTCATCCTCCAGGAGGCTAGCCCAGGCCTCTTCACGTGATGATCTCGGGGCCTCCAGCAGCTGGGGGTGGGACAAGCCCCCATGTACACATGCTTTTCAAGCCTCTGCTTCTTCAAATCTTTAGTACCCAGTGGGCCAAAGCAAGTCATATGACCAAGCCCAGATTCAAGAAGTGGCAAAAAAGACTCCACCTACCTCCTGATGGGAGGAGCTGTAGAATGTCTTTCTGTTTTAATAACCTTCATTTTTTAGAGCAGTAATCATTTCACAGTATATACATATGTGTATCAAGTCATCACACTGCACACCTTAAGCTTAAATACTATTATGTGTCAATTGTATCTCAATAAAGCTGGAAAAAATCATCTTGAGATTTTGATTTAAATTGCATTAATTTAGAGATTAATTTAAGGAAAATGATCGTCTATTCTGTGCTAAGTTGGCCCGCTCATAAATATGCTACAGATGTCAGCTTGTTTAGGTGGTCTTTTATATCCTTTATTAGAGTTTTAAGTTTTTTCCATAACTTCATGTGATTTGGGGGGGTTAGGTTTATAGATATTTAACAGTTTTTCATGCTTTTTCAACAGTATCAAACAACGGGGTTTTTTGTTTCTTGTATTGGACCAGACTTCAGATGTTGTAGGAGGGGCTTTATGGAATTGTTGACATGTTGTAAAAAACCTCTGAATCGAGGAAGAAGCATGTTATCTAGGGTTATAACAATATTAATATTTGAAGTGGCGTCATTCATCATGCTTCTAAACTATAACAAAGGATTAGTTTCAAAATGAAACCAGGCTGTTGAAGTATTCACCCAAGAGATTTAAATAGATTTTTCTCTCCCAGTAATGCAGGAAGTCAGTTTTCAGTACAACTCGTAAAGGCATAAGGTCATAAACTGCTCTCTCTGAAATCTTTATTTCAGCAGCTCCCAAGTGTTAGAGAGAATTAATTGCTCAACTGTAAAAACCGGGTCCCAGAGAAGTTTGCAAAACCAGCCAGACGGGAGAGAGTTTTATGGCACACGTGATCTTATACCCTAGCAACAAAAAAACAGGAAAAAAAAAAAAAAAAAGAGGTTACGTTTCCATTGTTAGTGCAATGCCTTATAATTTTCCTTTGTTCTGGGGATAAAAACTGAGAGGTGAAAGGTGAAACTTATCTACCTGAGTTTTCATGATGCTGGGTGCTAGGGAGGGTCATCACTTGCTCAGAAAAAGATTATAACTGCTTGTCATTTTTGCAGAGAAAAAGGGAATATAACGTGCCTTTTGAGGTCTACATGTATAGACAGCTTGAGAGTGCTTTATCTTATGGATGCATAAGTGTGTTAAGCAGAATGATTACCTGGTCTGGGCAGCAAATGCCGTATGCATTATTATTTTGTTAAGACTTCCCCCCCTTATTTTTGCGTTTTTTGTTTTGATTGCTTTTTTATTATATTTTAATCATTTTTTGCATTCATTTTTTAATATTTGGATCCACTGTGAGTATTTCTGTCAATGAGGAGTCATGCCATTTAGAACATGGGAAGCTCAGTTCCAAGTGCCAACATTCCACTTAGTGGGACCTTAGGCAAGGATCATTCTCTGAGCCTCAGCTTACCCATCTGACACAGGAGGGGTTAGGTGACCTCACATGTCCTCTCAAACTCCAAGATTCTGCATGTCTTCTTGGACTCTTGGCCTTTGGAGGTAATTCGTAAAGTTTACATAAAGAAAGTGGAAACCAGCTACTTCTTTAAAACCAGTGAGAAGCTTAGGGAACACAGTGACCATGTTTCTGTAGTCCTCTTGGAACTGAATCAGAAACTGCCAGGACGATGGGGGCTTCACATGACAGCAAGGAGCAAAGTGTATCTTTCCAAAGTCCACATTGATTCTTCTGGCAATTTCTTGGATTGCCATGAAAATTGGAATGGATGAGAATTGGGGTTTGTCAACAAGATAAAAGGCTCACGGATAAAGTGAGTTATCTGCCTTTTGCTCCGACCGAAAGGTGACTTCACTTGAAATTCTGCTGAGCATCTAAGGAATTAATCTGGATGAGTGAGCTCAGCCTGACATTAAGATGCTCCGATGCCCTTCTTAGCAATGATGCTGAAATAGCAGCAGCTTCAGTTTGCTGGAGGAATAACAGCTGCCAGGGGGAAAAAAAGAGAGAAACTAGAAAAATCAAAGCCATTCCAAAAGTGTAAAGTAGCAATTAAGAGACTGTCCTCTTGAAAGTATTATTTAAGCAATTGATCAACCAATATCCATTGGTTGCCTGCTGGTCAAGACCTCACCTCTGAACTCTGTGCCTTCCAGGAGCTTACAATTTAGTTAACAGCTATCAACTCTTCTGCAGACCAGTGACCCCAGTCCCCTCTGAGCTTTCGCAGACAGCCCCACACCCCTTAGAACCAGCAGCAGCCCTTAGTGCATATGTCTTTGTATCACTGGATCTTTGATTTTTCAGTCCCTTTCAATTTTCAGGTCCCTACTTCGGGAATCCACCCACTGTTGGCTTTTAGCTGCCATATTTCTGGCTAACCACTCTTCATTCTTGGAATCCACCTCAGTTGCTATTCTGTTTGCCCTTCCACCTTCATCCTTTGTTCAGACCCCAGTTCTACTGAATCCTGCAGCTAAAGGCCTTCTCTGCATCCTTCCAGGCTGGTGTGGCAGACTGAGGGTGCTTTCTTCTGCTTCTGCATCCCAGCTGGCCCAGCAGAGCCTCATCTGTTGACTGGAGCCACCAGGCAGCCTGTCGTCTCCTGGAACTTGACTTCTCCTTGGACCCACAGACGTGCCTATTCACAGCTGTTGTGCTTTAGGTCCCTTTCTCACTCTCTCAGGTCGTACACCCCTGGACGTGCCCACCGTAGTGGCTTTGCTAGGCTGAGCAGAGCAGGCCAGAGCAAGAGCAATACATCCCCTGTTCCAGGAGCTCTGCTTCTTCGGGGCTCCCGCTGAGGATGCACATTGAGACTTTTCTTGAGTTTGAGCTACAGAGATGAATTCATTAGAGACGAAAGGTTCCAGATGGGAGAGGAATTGGCCTCCTCCAGAAGTAAACAGTTTTCTCTGGAAGGCGAAGCATAGTGACGAGAGAAAACGTTCATTCTTTGCTGCCTAACCAGCTAGAGGACGCAGTCCCCCGAAGTCAACATCTATGTAGGCTTTGGGGTTACAAAGTTCAGGGCAGACACAGTAGTTCGGAATTAACTTCATCTCTCTTACCCTATCATCCTCTTCCTCCTGGTGCGGGTGACATCATTATACAGCCAGTCACCCAATCCGAAAGCAGCCTCCTCGTGCTAATAGAATACTTTCGAGTGTATCGCTAAAAGTGTCACCTCTTTGATCCCTCCTTTCTGTCACCTAGTTCAGGCCCTCATTTTCTCTCACCCAAGCCGATGTAATAACCCCTTCACCCTGAAATTTCCAATCCACTCTTGTCATGGCCTTTCTCCGCTTGGACATAATGATTTCCCTTTGCCTTAAGAAAGGAAGTTCACATTTCTTAGTACAACAGTCGAGGTTCTTCACAAGTTGGCCATCTCCCATCATTCGTTACCGTGTATCCTATGAAATCAGGTGAAAACAGGCAAGATGTTATCCCTGGTCTGGTCTGGTCTGGTGTGGTAACTCTCATTAGTTTCTGCCCTGGCACGGCAAATGACTTATTGCTTAAACCTGCCCTGTATTTCCACCTCTGGCCTGAGCTCCTGCTACGCCTTTGCCTGGAATGCCCTCAGGCACCTCCCATCTCCTCTCAAGCTGATCTCAAATATCCCTGCCGTCCTGCAGATCAGAACAACTCTCCTCTTCTTTGTGCTGTTGCTGCATTTAGCATCTTTGATCTTGTGCTACAAATGGTTGCTTACGTATCTATCTTTCCTACCAGCTTACAAGCTTTTTGCCTCTAGAGAAATGTAATACTCCTCTTCACAGTTGCCATAATCATTGGTACTCAAGGAATGCTTGTTGAAAGGAATCTGCCCAAATATGTACACCTGGCTCTAGTGCTCGATACAGGCATACATGTACATTCAGACACACATGTACACCTGTGCATGCACACATATACACATGCACGCAGTACACACCTACACTTGCTTACATATTCATTCATTTATTCGCTATGTAACACCCGGGGCTGTCTCACCCTCTGCTCAGAGAAGATGGAGTGATTTGGCTGATAGGAAATTTAGAGAGAACAAACCAATGTGACTGGCTCAGCCCCTCTCTGTTTTCCTTTTTGGGAGCTACCCTGCCCTCAGGGCACGTGAACTGAGCGTTGGGCTGGGGAAGGGCAGGGCCGGGTGGGAGGCTGCCATGGTCCAGGCTGCTGTGACTGCAGTTCAGTACTGGAAAGTTTATTTGCTCACAGATATAAGCTCCATCCTCAGTATCAGCTTAATAAAGGTGTCGTTGTAGCCTTCACCTGCCATCTTTCTTGATCTGTTTCTCAATTGGCTCATAAAGCAGGCAAGAAAGAAGAGTGTTATCTCTTGGGGCCCCTCAAAGACCCTAACAGAAGTAGAAAACCAAGGCAGAACTTGGGTAATTCTCCATCTGTCTGCTCTGACTGCATGTCTTCAATTTCACCTAAGGAAAGGGGGCTGAAGAAATTGCTTCTTGTTATCAGTTGGTGCATTTACTTCCTGCTTGTGATGTATAAGACAGCAGTGCGGGTATTTGTCATCTGTGTCTTGACGTATGATACTTCTATGATATATGACACATATATGATGCTTCTCAGCTTTCCCAGGGTTTAGAATCTCATTGAACAAAAGGACTCATTCATATTTACCTTGATTTGTTTACAACTGGTTTTGCTGGCAAGGGCCCTCCTGCCCTGTTGGCTTCATCTCCCTGGGGAGTTGTGCTCAAACCCTGGGATGTTTGTGTTCCTCCCCTGGGTATGACATCATTGTGCTGGCTGCACCTTGTCAGGCATCTCATCCAGCAGGAGCTGTGTTTTCTTCATTGTAATAATATCCTCTGAAGACACAATCGAGTAGCCCTGTTTTTCACAGCATGCATAATTCTGAGACAGTCCCTGTCTTTGTCCCAGTGTCACACCCAGTGCTGGTTTCACTTCTGTCCTCTTTAGGGTGAAACAGATTCAGAGAAAATTCCAAGATGAGGGATGGGTTAGAGTTCAGTTTTCACATAGCGCCAGCTAAGGACAGGTTACAGAGATGAGGGTTATTGGAGGGAGAGGATTGAGGGGCAGGTTAATGATTGTGGTGACCAGCACCTCGGGGGTTATTTTACAGACTTAGTGACCAGCTAATGTCCATTTCTGCTGAGAAAAGGAGAGGAAATAGCCTGAGGCTACAGCAGAGGGATTGAGTCTTGGCATGGGTGACACAGGGGCTCGGCGGAGGGGTCTTCTCTTGATGGGCTTAACAGTTCACATAGATTTTAGTCTACCTGGGATGGTTGGCATTACTCTTCAAATAAGTCTCAAAGAAATAATAAACCCATCACACTGCAAACATTTCACCATGTCCATTTTCACCAAAGCAGGGTTTTTTAATTTGTTTGCGTGCTTTTTGATGTGGGGAATCCAGCGATTACTGCAGACTGCCTTCTCCCCAGGATCCAGTGAAATACGAGCAATCCTGTGGAACCCACTGATATAAATGTTACAGTTATTTATGTCTCTAATTAAGAGTGTTACCCATCTTCGAGGGAGGCCTGTAATTTCTAGCTTTGGAGGAGGGCTGTAGAGCATATATTTAATTTTTGAGTTATACTTAAATAAAACAAATGTTTCCAGAATTGTGTGCTAGTTTTTAGATTTTGAAACTGGAATGAGAATCTCAAAATGTAAAGGACTGTACAGGTCGTGTGGTGTAATGCTGTTAGACGCATAAGTCCTTTTGGTAACATCCCAGACAGCTCACTGCGAATCCTCTGACCTCCACAGTGAGGTGAAGCCCCTGCTTCTCAACCCAGCTCAGAGTTTCAAGAATGTGATGTGTACCACTGCTGGTGTTCAAGGCAATTTCAGTGACACAGAGATGACCCTCTTTTTTACTTTAACACTTATGTATCTATTTTCTCATACATTAGACAAAAAATAATCAAAGGGCAGACATTTCAAAGAAAAGTGAGGAGAGGCTGAAATAACATAACAAAGGAACACAATCGGGCATGCATTTGGTATTTGCAAACAAGAGGGAGAAGAGTATTGAAAAAGTATGATGGGAAGACCAAGGTAAGATATAGGGGACATAAGATTAGATAGAAAACGTGGAGTCCGTCAGGGAGGACCTTAAAAGCAGTTAATAGATGAAATAAATGGCATGTTAGAAATAGCAAGAACATGGGCTTTGGAGAAAATAGGATGCAGTTCTGAGATGGAGTTGCTTAACTCTCTGGCCATGGCTGCAGTGATGACTTTTTCCGTTTTTTTGCTGGGATACTTGTTGATCTGTGGGTTGTGGTGGTGATAAAGTTAAGGATGTTGAGATGGGCAGATTATCCAGGTGGGCCCAACGTAATCACAAGGATCCTTATAAGGAGGACACAGGAGGGTCAAAGTCAGAGAGAAATGTATGAATGGAAGCAGAGGTCAGAGAGGAGAATAGATGCTACGTTACTGGCTTTGAAGTTAGAGAAAGGAACCATGAGCTAAAGATAAAGACTGTATGTGGCCTCTAGATGCTGTCAAAGGCAAGAAAATGGCTTCTCCTCCAAAGGCTCCAAAAGTCGTGCAACCCGTGGACACACTTTAGACTTCTGACTTCCAGAACTACAGGCTAACAACTTTGTGTTATCTTAAGCCACTAAATGTGTGGTCATTTGTTACAGTAGCAGTGGGAAACTAATACTTGCTCCAAGTTGGAAACAGCCCAAAATGTCCATCATAGGCAAAACGGATAAATAAATGGTGGTATAGTCCTATGATGGAATTAAATTTCTACGATGGGATTTCTATACAGAAATTAAAATGATAGATTACAGCTTCATACAGCAACATAATGAATTCTCACATGAGCTTGAGCAAACAAAGAAGCCAGACACAAAGTGTACACACTGAATGATTCCATTTGTATGATGTTTAAAGCTTGTGCCCCCATGGCCTTCTAGGGTGTCCTGCAGGTAGATGTTCAGCTATTAAAGTAGGTTAACTCATATGGAAGCCTCACTGTGTCCTTCAGGAATTCGGCAGTGCTAGCCATGGGAATAAGATAGTTTGAACAAGTATTATTAGGAAACTCTTGTTTACATTAGGTTCTTGGCTGCTTTGACAACATCTATATTCAGAGGCAGTCCTCCATAAAATTGAACAATGGGATAATAGGAGGAAAGGCATTCCCTTTGATTACCTTTCAGAGGTGAATAATGGACTGGGAAAGCTAACTGTTCTGCTTTCTTTCTAAATTGCCAAGCAGGAAGCAGGCTGGAGGGTGGGGTTGGCATGTCCCCACATAATAGGGGCCCTCTCAAGAAAGAATTGAAGGGAGCTTTGGCTGTTTTACAACGCTTGAGTCCTAAGAATAATTCCTTAGGCTGCTGTAACAGAGGGCTTTGCAAATTAAGGGTCTTGAAGCAGATTCTCCCAGGAGGACAGCTGGGCACTGCTCTTGACTAGGGGTAGGCAGAACCATGGCTTACCTGGCTGGGAACATTCTACCTGAGTCACCACATCTGAGGGGGACGAGGTGATTAAGAATGTGCATGTTTGGTCCCAAACTGTTTTATAGAAAAGCAAGTTTGGAAAAAGAAAGTCACTGGGCAATCAATCTCTACTTTCTTGTCTCTTTCGTGCACAAGACTCTAGTAAAACCCGCACACTCAAGTGATACAGGGTTGGGTTCCCACCAAAGTCTCGCCCATTTAATACCACCTTCTGGCAGCTGCGATGGCACTTACGTACTCACCCCAAGAGGGCCCCCTCTTCTGCTGCCCATCTCTCTCTCCCAGGCCTGACTTATTCTGGATGGTAAAAGCTTCATCTTATGAATGGATAAAGAAGATGTGGCACATATATACAATGGAATATTACTCAGCCATGAGAAGAAACGAAATTGAGTTATTTGTAGTGAGGTGGATGGACCTAGAGACTGTCATACAGAGTGAAGTAAGTGAGAAAGAGAAAGACAAATACCATATGCTAACACATATATATGGAATCTAAAAAAAAAATGGTTCTAAAGAACCTAGGAGCAGGACAGGAATAAAGATGCAGACGTAGAGAATGGACTTGAGGACATGGGGAGGTAGAAGGGGAAGCTGGGATGAAGTGAGAGAGTGACATGGACATATATACACTACCAAATGTAAAACAGATAGCTAGTGGGAAGCAGCTGCATAGCACAGGGAGATCAACTCAGTGCTTTGTGACCACCTAGAGGGGTAGGATAGGGAGGGTGGGAGGGAGATGCAAGAGGGAGGAGATACGGGGATATAGGTATACATATAGCTGATTCACTTTGTTATACAGCAGAAACTAACACACTGTTGTAAAGCAATTATACTCCAATAAAGATGTTAAAAAAAAAAAAAAACTTCATCTTAGTGCAGTGTTCTCTAAAGAAGAGTCCAGATGTTTTTCCTGGAGGTTCGTTCACTTTCTTCCCTATGTACGTAGTCATCTCGTAGAATGTCATGTTGTTCCACCTGGTTAGAGAAAGACTTCAGATTTACCTCTTTTTTAAGATTTGGTGGTGGTGGTTTCTACAATGCCAATCCTAGGCCAAACGGTGGTGTGATGTGAGCCACAGTTTTCTCTGGAGCTCCCCAGCCTGTCACTGGAGTCTCTCTCCCATATTTTGGGTCTTAAGCTGTTTCCCAAACAAAATACCTCTCAAGACAAACCCTGAAACCGCATCATACCAAATGTAACTGGCTGTCAACAACCCGCAGCTCAACTAGTTACCTCTAACATTTTCAAAGAGGTCAGTTTCTGAAAGCAAAGGAATCATGTGGCTCAGTATTTTAGGGACTAGCAAACAAGTGAGAGAGTTTATTGCTCAAAGAAGCTCTCCTGGTGCACCAAAAATCACATTAAATAAGCAAATTACAGTTTGTAATGTTCCCTGCTTCCCTATTTTAATATCTCAGAATAGGCAAATTGGGATTTAAAACAATAGCGACCACTGATTCATTCACTGCCTCAATTCCAGCTTCTAGGCATGATAAGCCTGCCCTCAGCCCTCAATATAGCAGCTAGCAATTTATACACCACCTCACCTAAACATCAAATCCTTCCTTATGAAGAAAAGTTATATTTATAACTGGAAATGATAATTTTATTCTTATTTAATCCTCCAAAGGGCTGACCACAGAAAACTGAGCATTGCAAACATTCGAAGGCTGTTTATTGGATGAATATCAGAATATTACCCACTAGTGGGCTGTCAGTTATTGTCTTGATGTCTCACTAAACACTGTGTTAACATACATCAGCTGAAATTTCATACATATTTATCTGAAGGGGGAAAGGATTTTGGGGGGAAAAAGATATCCACTATTTTTTACTAAAATTTTGAATTTTCTGAGGAAGCCCAAAAAAGCCTATTTACTTGGACTGACCTAAAATGCAACACTTTTAATACCAACTTGATATATTTATGACCAGGCTTCCAAAATCATGTTCAACTTTATTCTTAAATTGACCTCTACGTGAGCAATTTTTTCCTAGTTCTTATTTTTAGCCATATTATCTTTCTTTTTCTTGCTGTTTTGGAAATGTTAATGATCATTAATACCAATCAATATCTATTCGTTGAGCCCTAGTTCTTTATTTCTAGTTTTTAAAAGTCTTCATGTATATTATTGATTTCACCTTCATACATATCTGTGAAATAGCAAGAGGAATGAAGAGCTGAATGTTTATCATGAAGAGGGTGGCATAGTTCATAAGCTGCTCTTCTGAGAGACCTAGCTTGGAGGGCAGGTGGAAAATGCAGTGAGAAACGCACAGATAGGGAGGAGTAATGTTGGAGAGAGAGCACAATGTTGTTCTTTTCTCCACTGGAGACATTTTTAAAATTTGGATTGTTCCTTGTCAGTTAAATACCCACATGCTTTTTGAGCCAAATCTGATTTTAAAAGAAAATATTTAAGATATGGAACCATCACAGCACAAAGGTTAGTGCTTTCTTGCATACCAAGCCTCTCTGAATTCTTGCCAATCTTGGAAAATCTGGTGGCTCTCAGTTTCTGTGGACTCTCAACACCCCTCTCTGGTATTTTGGACCTGGGTGAGTTACAATGGAAATATATCCATACGTATGCAGACATGTCAATATTCAAGGAAAAAATAACTAGACAGTATTTTGGAAGTTGCCTGGGAACAGATGTCATAGGTTTGCACAAATTGAGCCTCATTTTGGCAGATCATGAGCGGATATGAGGAGCGGATACTTCTCAGTTCATATGTGGGATGTGGCCCTCAGAAAGTCCTTTCAGAGAACACTGGCTTGATGGACCATTTCCTGCACTGTTATGGGGCGTCCTGACAATGTATTTTACGCATTTACGGCTTAAACTGATAACATCCTTGAGGACAGCAATTTAGCGATGGATTCAAGAACCACAAAAATGTTCATTCCCTTTCACACCATAGTCCCATTCACTCCTGAAAATTGACCTCAAGAAATATTTTGTTAATTTTGAAATATTTTTGCTTAAAGATTTTTTTTTTGCAGTGGATCTATAAGGAAGGATAGGTGTGAAAATAAAGGACATATCATAAATTATTCAATACTAGTTGAATAGCTTTATCAATTATAGCATATTATCCAGTAGAATTTTATGCTAATATAGTATTCGTTGGGAACAACAGAATACAAAATTGTCTGTCCCCTAAGATTATGTGTGTATATGGGTGTGTGTGTATACATATATAAAACACCAGTATCTCAAGAACAGAGCCTGGAAGGGAATGTAGAAAATCAGAACAGATGTTAGAATTGAGGTGGGGGGCTTTTTTCGTTCAAAATCCCTTTTCGTGGTTTTTTTTTTTGGCTGCACTGTGAGACTTGTGGGATCTTAGTTCCCCGACCAGGGCTTGAACCTGGGGCCACGGCACTGAAAGCACTGCGTGCTAACCACTGGATTGCCAGGGAACTCCCCTCTTTCGTGTTATTTTAATAGAGGTTTTATAATAAGTAAAAATTTAAAAAGATAAAATGCAACATTGGAACTACTATGAGGAAAGTCAAAATAAGAAGACAACAGATTGTCAGTCTCAGAAGTTTTCAGCTCGAGTCACTTTTGTGACACAATTGACTCTAATGCTGTTTAAGTGCCATTTGTCATACTGGGTTCTCCAGCGCAAGCGTGGAGAGGACGTGTTTAATTGTTTAGTGATGTGCTGGAGGGGGAGGACTTAGCAGCGTCCCACGTGCTTTAATAAAGATGTGCCTGTCAGACTTTTTCTCACCAGACACACCGTATGCTAACGACCTCTCCCCTGTCTTGGAGTGGGTCGTAGTACCATTGTTCCCTTTGTAATCCTTTAGCTGTGAAGGAGTTCAGATCATGTCATCCCCAAAATACACCGTTTTGGCATGTTGCTTGTTTTGAGTTAAAGGCATTTGAGAAACAGGTGGAAAGAAGAGCGCTCTGACCCTTCTTTTCATCCTGAAAGCAGGAGATAAAACTCCTGAGTGAAAGGTTCCTTCTCTGTACCAGGAGGAAGACATTCTTCTCACCAGTGATGTGGAATTGGGGCTGAGAATCTGTACAAACACACCTCACTAAACTAACCCTCATCTTCCTAGTTACTGCTCCACAAGTCACTACCCCAGCTCAAGCTCCTCTGTCCTGTCATTTCTCTACAAATTGATTGTTCTTTGTTGAAGATGCTATATATATATATATATATATATATATATATATAAATAAAAGCTGGAATTCTAAGTTGCCGGTTTCTGTTTTGTTTTAATTTTATTTATTTGTATTTATTTATTTTTGGCTGCGTTGGGTCTTCGTTGCTGCGCGCGGGCTTTCTCTAGTTGCGGCGAGCCGGGGCTGCTCTTTGTTGCAGTGAGCGGGCTTCTCTTTGTGGTGGCTTCTCTTGCTGCGGAGTACGGGCTGTAGGTGTACGGGCTCAGTAGTTGTGGCTCGTGGACTCAGTAGTTGTGGCTCGTGGACTCAGTAGTTGTGGCTCGCAGGCTCTAGAGTGCAGGCTCAGTACTTGCGGTGCACGGGCTTAGTTGCTCTGTGGCATGTGGGATCTTCCCGGACCAGGGCTCAAACCCGTGTCCCTTGCGTTGGCAGGCGGATTCTTAACCACTGCGCCACCAGGGGAGCCCCTAAGTTGCTGTTTTGAGTTACTTTTCCTTTAGGTCTCTCCCATGTGATGTGTGCTGCACGTGTTAGTAAACTGCTCCTTCTCATGTTAATCTTTTTGTTAGAGTTCCAGCAGAAAATCTAAGGTGGGTGGAGGTGAAGTTTTGCCTCCCCTACAACTGCAAAAACGAATCCTAGAGGAAGTATTTCTTGGGGAACTAGGGGATGATAAATACCACGGGGAGCCAGGAAGCAGGTCCAACACATGACACAACATCAGTATGAATGACTAGGCTGCATTTTAGGTTACAGGGGGCAACGATGTGCTGTAGAGGACAGGGAAAGAAGAGAGTGTGAAGGAGGTGGTTTGGGGAACCTAAACCTTGAAGTTGGGACACGACTTCAACAAAGGGAGATGCAGAGAACTTCCCAGGAGGAGAAAGCTCAGGCAAGATCCAAACCCTAGGGGAGTTCAGGGCGTGTCCCAGTCATGATTGGTTCTTAGGGATGAGACAACACATAACTGCTTTGGAAAGAAGGGAGGGGCATCATCTTGTTCCCCTGTTCATTGTGTTTAGCACAATCTGACATGAAGTGCGTACTCAGTAATTGATACTGAGAGAATGAATGAATGAAAACATGGACATAGGATGGACTGGAAAGGGTGGAAGCAGGGAACCCTGGGAAGAGGGACAAAGACTTGAACCAGGGCAGTGTGGCTGTGAAAGAGAAGAATGTCAAGGGTGTGCAGTAGGAGAATTGATAGGAGAGTGGGAAAATAGCTTCAAGCTTGAAAACCTGGGAAACTGGGAAAGTAGAAGAGAAGGGGCAGCTGGAGTTGTGGCTAAAATCACAGAAGCAGCCATGGTTATTTCCATTACAGAAACATAGGAATCTTCTCAATTTATAGCTCATAAAATAAAATAAGTGTGAGCACAAAAAAATTTATTACAAGGTACTATTTTTTTAACATCTTTATTGGATTATAATTGCTTTACAATGGTGTGTTAGTTTCTGCTGTATAACAGAGTGAATCAGCTATATGCATATGTATATCCCCATATCCCCTCCCTCTTGCATCTCCCTCCCACCCTCCCTATCCCACCCCTCTAGGTGGACACACAGGGAGATCACTGAGCTGATCTCCCTGTGCTATGCGGCTGCTTCCCACTAGCTATCTATTTTACATTTGGTAGTGTATATATGTCCATGCCACTCTCTCACTTCGTCCCAGCTTACCCATCCCCCCACCATGTCCTCAAGTCCATTCTCTGTGTCTGCACCTTTATTCCTGTCCTGCCCCTAGATTCTTCAGAACTGTTTTTTCTTTAGATTCCATGTATATATATGTTAGCATACAGTATTTGTTTTTTTCTTTTTGACTTACTTCACTCTGTATGACAGACTCTAGGTCCATCCACCTCACTACAACTAACTCAATTTCATTTCCTTTTATGGCTGAGTAATATTCTATTGTATATATGAGCCACATCTTCTTTATCCATTCATCTGTTGATGGACAGTTAGGTTGCTTCCATGTCCTGGCTATTGTAAATAGAGGTGCAGTGAACATTGTGGTACATGACTTTTTTTGAATTATGGTTTTCTCAGGGTATATGCCCAGTAGTGGGATTGCTGGGTCATATGGTAGTTCTATTTTTAGTTTTTTAAGGAATCTCCATGCTGTTCTCCACAGTGGCTGTATCAATTTACATTCCCACCAACAGTGCAAGAGGGTTCCCTTTTCTCCACACCCTCTCCAGCATTTATTGTTTGTAGAGTTTTTGATGATGGCCATTCTGACTGGTGTGAGATGATACCTCACTGTAGTTTACAAGGTACTATTATTGCCACATGGGACCAAGAGAAAATGGGAAGATGGGGGTGAAAAACCCTCCAAGGTAAATTGCTAAAGTTGCTTAGGAATAGGGGGGAGGAATCATTTTATGGAAATAAAGGGATCTCAGGAGTCCCTGCACATTCATAAGTTATATTGAGACACAGTTCATGCTGCCACCTGGTAGAGCTGTGCCCTTGTCCTCTTTGTCTGTTGTCATGGGCTACCAATCCTGGACAGAAAACTAGCTCTGAAACAACTGATTAAATAAATTTAATTACATTGGAAAACATAAATGGGGCCTCGTGGGGCTTCTTTCTTTTTGGCCAGCCTGATACAGGCTGAAACTTGAGAACCACTGGGTTACAGTCTGGATAACTGTATTAGGGTTTTCCAGAGAAACAGAGCCAATAGGCTATATATATACATAAGAGGAGATTGATTACAGGAATTGGCTCAGCAGTTACAGAGGCTGCCGTCCCACGACCTGCCATCTTCAAGCAGGAGAACCATGAAAGTCGGTTAACTCAGTCGGAGTCCAAAGACCTGATAATCAGGGGCTGATGTGAAGCCCTGATCTGAGTCCGAAAGCCCTAGAATCAGGATCACCGATGTCTGAGGGCAGGAGAGGATGGATGTCTCAACTCAAGCAGAGGGAGAACAAATCTGCCCTTTCTCCACCTGTTTGTTCTCTTTGGGCCCTCAGTGGATTAAATGATGCCCATGCACACTGGGGAGGGCAATCTACTTTACTCAGCTCACCAATTCAAATGCTAATCTCTTCCAAAAAGCACCCTAACCAGAAGCATCCAGAAATAATGTTGTATTAGCTATCTGAGCATCCCTTAGCCCAGTCAAGCTGGCACATAGAGTTAACTGTCACAATAACCAGAACTGGGTTTTAGATTGAGCATCACAAATTGATTCCTTTCCCTTCTTTTGTTCATTCAGTCACTGTTTCATTTCATCAGTACTTAATGGGGTGCTTGCCAGATATCACTATATCTGCTGGGATGATAACGTAGTCAAGGTTTCTGCTCTTGGACAGAGTTGCAGATAAAATACAGGATACCCAGTTAAATTTGAATCTCAACAATGAAAACAATTTTTTTTAGTATAATGTTGTTCCAAGTATTGTATGAAACATCCTAAAAGTTATTCTTTTTCTGAAATTTGAATGTAGCTGGGTACACCGTGTTTTTATCTGCTAAATCTGGCAGTGGTACTCCATGGCATTTACATTCTTGTGGGGAATACAGACCAAAAAAAGTACACTTACTTAAAAAAGCAATGCTTTCAGTGGTGATGTATGCGATTGAGAAATAAAAAGGTATAATACGGTGAAGAGTGGCATTGGATAGGCAGGTGAGAGCAACCCTCTCTGAGGACCTGGGAGCCAGTTATGTGTAGCTCTGAGGGGAGAAAATTCCAGACAAAAGGAACAATTTAGTGCAAAGTTCCTAAGGCGAGAAGGATCTTAATATGTTCTAGGAATTGGCCAAAAGTCAGCATGGATGGGCATAGTGAGGAAGAGAGGCAGAAGGTGGGGATGAAGAGGCGCACAGGAGCTCAGGCACTTAGGCGTTAGCAGGCCAGAGCAGAGAGTGAAGTTTATTCTCTCACTGGAGTATTTTTAGCATAGAGGAGCCGCAAGCCTGGCTTTGTGATTTTAGATGCTATCCTAGCTTCTGCAAGGAGAATGGTTTGTAGAAGAAGCAAGAGTGGGAAGCAGGAGGCGGGTCAGGAAGGGCTTGTTGAGGTCCAGGGAGGAGATGGTACCAGCTGGGACACAGGGTGGTAGTAATGAATATGGGAAGAAGTGGATAAATTCGGGCTAAGTTTTGGAGAGGAGTTGACAGGACTGGCTAATGGATGGCATGTGGTGGGTGGAGGGAAAGAGAAGCAACATGGGTGATGGTGCTTTTTACTGAGATGGAAAAAGACTGGGGTGGATAGGTTTTGGCCAGAGGAAATTGACTTTCTTTTTGGACAGGTTGCACTTAAGAAATCTATTAGATACTCAAGTTAGGAAATGAAGTACATGATTTCAGGGCTAGAGATATAAATCTGGGAACTGTCAGCACATACATAGTTTTGAAACCATGGAACGAATTAATATTACCTAGGGGAGCATCTGTAGATAAACATAAAGGACCAAACAGGGCACTCCGACACTTAGAGGTCAAACCAAGGAGAAGGAGCCATCAAGGGGGCTGAAATAGGACAAAACCAGACAAGTAGGTATCTTAACAGCCAAGGAGAAAAGTCCAAGAGCAGGTGGGAGTGGTCAGTTGTGCTAGAAAGTCAAATAGAATAAAGTCAGAAATGTGGTCATTGGATTTACAACATAGAGGTCATTGCAACATTTAGAAGATCAGTTTTGCTGGAACAGTGAGGTCACAATCCTGTTTGCAGTAGGTCACAGAAATGAATGAAGGTGAGTTAAGTAGAGGCACCCATTATGAAGAACTCTTTGGAGAAGTTTTACCGTGAAAGGGAGAGAAGTAGGAATGATAGTTGGGGAAGGATTGAGGATCAAAGGGGAAAGATTAGCGATAGAAAGTACTAGAACGTATTGTACGTTGATGGGACTGATCTGATAGAAGGAGAGAAATTGATGCTACAAGAGAGAGAAGAGAAATTTGCGGGAGTGAAGTTCTTGAGGAAGAAGAGGGGATGAAATTAATAGCAGCAGGGAAGAAGATGCCCTTTGATGTGACCAAGGACAGTTTATCCATGTAGTAAGAGAGAAGGCACAGAGTATGGATACAGATGCAGGTAGATTTGGAGATTTGGTTAGGGGACAATGAGGAAGTCCCAGGAGGAAGTGGTTTTTTAAAATTAATTAATTAATTTATTTTTGGCTGCGTTGGGTCTTTGTTGCTGCGAGCGGGCTTTCTCTAGTTGTGGTGAGCAGGGGCTACTCTTTGTTGCAGTGTGCGTGCTTCTCACTGCAGTGGCTTCTCTTGTTACGGAGCACGGGCTCTAGGCGTGTGGGCTTAAGTAGTTGTGGCACAGGGGTTCAGTAGTTGTGGTTTGCGGGCTCTAGAGCGCAGGTTCAGTGGTTGTGGCACGCGAGCTTAGTTGCTCCGCGGCATGTGGGATCTTCCCGGACCAGGGCTCAAACCCATGTCCCCTGCATTGGCAGGCGGATTCTTAACCACTGCGCCACCAAGGAAGTCCCAGGAGGAAGTATTTTTTATTTAACGTCAGCTTCATCACAAAAATTGGGTGTGTGTATAATATTGTAGTTCTGTGTATATATATATTTGCAAATTATGTCAACTACCACTTCAGTTGAATCGAAGACTATCACAGCTTGGTTGGATGCAATTACAAATTATGTGTATGCCATGAACGATTTCAAATATATGTTTGCTCCATTCAGCTTCTTTGTTTAGAAACTGTGGTTTTAAAAAAAACATAACATGAAAACTGCCCTCTGAACAAAATTTTAAGTGTACAGTATTAACTATATGAACATTGTTGTAGAGCAACAGAACTTGGTATTGGATGCCTGAAATTTTCTACCGGTTAAATAGCAGCTCATTTCCCCACCCCCAGTCCCTAGTAACCACTATTGTATTCTCTGCTTCTATGGGTTTGACTACTTTAGACGCCTGTTATAACTGGAATCACGCAGGATTTGACTGGCTTATTTCACTTAGCATAACGTCTTCATGTTATACATATTGCAGGATCTCCGTCCTTTTTTAAGGCGGAATAATATTCCACTGTATGTATAGACCATATTTTGTTTATCCTTTCATCTGTCAATGGACATTTGAGTCGTTTCTACCTCTTGGCTATTGTGAATATGGGAATGTGAATATCTCTTTGAGATCCTGTTTTCAATTCTTTTGGATAAACACTCAGAAGTGGGATTGCTGGATCATGTAGTTGTTCTGTTTTTAATCTTTTGAGGAACCTCCGTACTGTTTCCACAGTGGCTGCACCAGTTTGCATTCTCACCAACAGTGTACAAGTCTTCCAATTTCTCCACATCCTTGTGAACACTGGTATTTTCTGTTTATTTTATAACGGCCATTCTAACAGGTATGAGGTGATATCTCATTGTGATTTTGATTGACATTTTCCTGATGATTAGTGATGTTGAGCATCTTTTCATACGCTTGTTGGCCATTTGCATGTTTTCTTTAGAGGAATGTCTATTCAGAGCCTTTGCCCATTTTTTAATTGGGTTGTTTGGTTTTTTTGCTGGTTGAGTTGTAGGAGTTCCTTATATATTTTGGATACTAACGTCTTATCAGATATATGATTCACAAATATTTTATCTCATTCTGTGGGTTGCCTTTTCACTCTGTGGATTGTTTCCTTTGCTGCACAGAAACTTTTTAGTTTATCATAGTCCCACTTGCCTATTTTTGCTTTGTTGCCTGTGCTTTCGGTGTCATATCCAAGAAATCATTGCCCAGCCCATTTGGCTTCTTAACAGTATTAAGGGTGAGTGTATTATTTTGCCCATGGTGCAGTGATCCTCCAAAAATTATATTCACATTTTTCTGCAAAAACAATTCATTTTATTTTTAATGGTGACCTCTGAAACTGAATTTACAATAGAATTAGCAGTAACATCAGACATTTCATGTTTAATAGAATGAACTACAAAAACTTTACACTGATTCCATGAATTGTATGAAACAACAACAGCAACAGAAAAATCCATTATTGGTCTAAACTTTTCTTTTTGAGACATGTGATGCCATATCAAACCATTATCATTAACCATCTGTAAAATTTTGTTGCTGCTAATAGAGCCAACGCTAACAGTGATTGCCTCATTTCTCATTTCTGCAAGAAAATTGAAATAAAAGGAAGCAAAATTAACTTAGGAGAATAGTTATCTGCTATAAACAAAAAGTCATGCTTCACAGAGTGATGTCGATGACAGCTACACATGTCACATTGTTGTATGGGGAGATAACTACTTAAAATTACTTCTCAAATACTACTTTGACAGAGATGCTGATATTTCTTCAGCAGCTTTGTGCCTTCTGGTTTTTGTGTGGTCAGTGATAGGTCAACAACGCCCATGGTGGATGACAAATGTCAACAAACATTCTGACCAAGCCATTTAAAGGGCTCACTCCCCAGGTTACTATTGAGACCAGTGTTTCTTATTCTGGTTCCTGTATGTTACCTGCTTGTTCTCTCTGAAAGCTTTTCAGATTTAAAAAAAAAACTCTCTGGTGTCTTAAATTTTACAGCGTTATGGTTCACTGTAAGTTTTTTCCAGTCGAGGTGCTCAGTGGAACCTTTAAATTTGGGAAGACATGTTTATTTCTGTAGTCGAGATTGCTAATTGCCTACCTAATAAGTCTTTCCTTCTTTCTTACTAACAGAATATCTATGCATAGGATGGCAACATGCCTAATTAGAGTTTCCCAGCCACCCTTTTTGGTAGATGCAGTCTTGTGACACAGTTCTGTCCAGTGAGATGTAAGTTGGAATCATAGTTGGCATGAATGATTTTGCCCCTCTTCTTCCTGATAGAAACACCGCTGCAAGGCCCGAGAAGGGAAGAGTGTGGCAGAAGCGAGCCAGCTTCTCCAGGGCCACCTTGCTGTACAGCTCCAGGGAGCACTGCTTACATGTTATCTGTGGAATGATGATTCCCTAGAATCTGCAGTGCAGTGACCCTGCAGGGAAAGCCGTGCACCAGGGTACTGTCTCAGGGGGTGGGTAGCACTGGCCTGTCTTACATGACTTCCAGGAGTCTTGCTCTTTTCAGTAAGGCTTTGTATTCTTCCCTCTACTAAGCTTCATGTCCCCTGGATCAGAATATCTCCGGTTCAGCCTCCTCAGAGAGCAAACCTGTCATCTGTTGGACGGCAGAAGAGCGATGGCCCTGGCTGTGGTGGCAAGGGGGAGGATCTGGGGGTCTAGCTTTTTCTTATGAGTGAACCCTCTTGTTTTCAGCCGTACCCCAAACCCTGGGTTCAGAGATGTCTGATGCTTTCAGATCCTCAGCCTTTTGAGGATTCATCCTGGATTCCATTTACAGTTTGTTGGCTTCTCCAGGCATAAACACTTAGCAGGATGGAGAAAGCTGAGGCCAAATTAGATGCCTTATTACCTACCAAAATTTTGTTGACTTCTTTTTTTTTTGCATTTCCTCTCCCATTCGCTTCCTCTTCTTTTATTCCTTTATGGCTATCTTAGTGGGTTTGGAGAGGGAGTAGAGATAAAGTTGTGCAGGGTTAACCTGAGGTTGACGGCTGCAGGTGAGAAGGCGAGCCTAGGTGAGTTCTTATCAGCGCCTATGCGGAGAAGCCTCAGGCTTTTAGTCCACACCCTAGCCATGTGGACTGAAAAAATGAATAGCAAGTTATAAAGAAAAACATTAATCTAATTCACAGTTTTATCTGGAGATGCCTAAGCCTAAAGAAACAAAAACCTAAAATAGTTACCAAGTTTCCTCTTAAATGACCAATAAAGCAGCTGCATCTAGTTACAATAATAAGAACAATTCACTCTCCTCAGCGCTGTGGGACTCCCAGCCCCTGGTCTTTCCAGGTCATTGTGTTTCCATTAGACCCAACTTGCCTCGCACAGATGCTGCTGCTGGTGGTACAGATGAAGCTGGTGAGGATGAAAGCTGACACTTACACAGCACTTAGTGTGTGCCCAGCATGTTGAATATTTTAATCCTCACCACCATCCTCTCCTACATTTACTATTATCATTCTCAACAGGGTAGGAAGGCACAGAGCGGTTAAGTAACTTGCACAAGTTCACGTAGCTAGAATAGTTCAAATAGAGTAAAGGGTTAATATTTCAAATAGAATAGCATGATGTAAAGCCAGGATCTGAACCAAGGGGCTCCTCCTCTAGAGGCTTTGCTTGTACAAGTGCACCATAGATTAAAAAAATACTTGAATTTATGTATCACTTGACAACTTCAAAAGCGATTTCATTTGATTTTGTTCAATCCCCGCGGTCGCATTGTACAGTTGAGAAAACTGAAGCCCATCCGACTCCAGATAGTACTAGGAAGGTAACTTAACTGTTTTACCTAGTGACACATTTATGTATGTTGTTTCTGAGATTTCCAGAGCACTGTAGCCCTAAGCTCAGCTCTTGCACTGGTTCGTTTTGATGATCATGAACATTCATTTACACAAAATTCCAAGAAGAGGCACTCTAAAGGCAGTATAACTACTCGCGTGCAAGTTATAAGTTGTTGGTTGAAGCCTCAGAAGGTATTTTCCCATAGAAATAACGTGAGTCACAGTAAGTAGGCACGTAGGCTAACCCACAAAGGCCAGAATGTTACTTCTGTGACCACCGTTACCGCAGCTCTCTAGGGCCTGGGAGGGAGGAGGGAGGGCCCTGTTGGTGGTGGCAGCGCCCCGCACGGGAGGGGTGAGGCGGGGACGGGCCAGTTATAATCTGAGTGCAAAGTGGGGCCACTGGGCGTACTTTACACCTAATGGCCTCACTCAAACCCATGCCACTGATGCACAAGGGAATAAAATTTGCTTTTATTTTGGAGTCAAAAAAATTTTTTTATTGACATATAGTTAATTTACAACATTGTGTTAGTTTCTGGTGTACAGTAAAGTGATTCAGTTATACATATATATGTATATATAGATTCTTTTTCATTATAATTTATTATAAGATATTGAATATAGCTCCATACTATACAGTAGGACCTTATTGTCTATCTATTATATATATATAATTTGCTCTTTAATCAAAGAGATTTCCAGGAACAACCCACACTCCCCATCTAGGGATACGGGAATCTACATTTCTGTGCTGAAAGAACCAAGGGTGGAGAGAGGTCAAATGACAGGCCAGCTGAGAGCCATTTGTAGAAGGAACACTAGGTCCAAATAAGGCTGATTTCCCGAAAGGATTCTGCTTCCTTCCCTCTAGTTGTTGGGCCCCTAGTTTTACTATTAACCTACAGACCTCGTATAATTAGAGGCTCTGTTGTTCCAGGGTGACATTAGGAGAATCTTATATTCTGAGCTAATGTAATCAGTCATGTTAAAGGAAGACTTCTGTGTTTTACAGGCTTCCAAATTAGGGGTCTTTGGGGGATAACGCACTTGCCATCTTGACCCAGGATAAGAGCTGGGCATGATCATGCTTTAATTGATTTTTTTAAATAAATTTATTTATTTATTTTTGGCTGCATTGGGTCTTTGTTGCACGTGGGCTTTCTCTAGTTGCACTGAGCGGGGGCTGCTCTTCATTGCGGTGCGCATGCTTCTCATTGAGGTGGCTTCTCTTGTTGCGGAGCATGGGCTCTAGGTGCACGGGCTCAGTGGTTGTGGCTCGTGGGCTCTAGAGTGCAGGCTCAGTAGTTGTGGCGCGTGGGCTTGTTGCTCCGCGGCATGTGGGATCTTCCCGGACGAGGGCTCAAACCCATGTCCCCTGCATTGGCAGGCGGATTCTTAACCACTGCGCCACCAGGGAAGTCCTGCTTTAATTGATCAATTCTAATATTTATAAAGATAATAATCACTCATTCATTCAGTTATTCATCTATCTCCTCTCATTTTAAAAATTATGTGAGGTGAGCAAACATGACGATGATGATGATGATCTGAGTCCATGGATTCCTTGAGTCTTCTGCAATTGTGGAAGAGTAAACATTTCTGTGCAGGGGGCTGGTTTTTCTTATTGTCCGTGCTGGGAGATTGTTTTATTTTACTTTGTATTTTTTTCCTGAGAGAGATTAAACAGGTTTTACAACCCAAGCTAACTCCTGGCCACAGGGCATCCCCACTGTTTATTATCAGAGGGGATCAGATAAGAGATCAGCCATCTTAAATTCTAGAAGCTTTGTAATGACTAACGGCAGTGGTCAACACAGCCTCCAGGACCCTGTAATGTTGAGAGACTGTAGTACCTTCTAAAGTCTTAGAATAAGCAAAATCCACTTGAGAGATTTTTCTTATTTTGAGCTCAAGGAATACCGCAGAAAAACAGATGCACTTTGAATCATCTGCTCCTTGCTCAGGAGTCAAACTGAGGGCTCCACGGCCCCTCCCTCCAAGATGAGGATGCTCAGTGATGAGTCACCATTGTGGTCCAGGCCACCCATCCATCCTCACAACACCACCACTAGTGATAGCTAATTGGCAGCCCAAAGGACGACAAGTTCTCTTTTTATTTTCACTGAGAAAATTGAGGCCAAATTTTACCACAAATTGTTTCCCTCTGCTTCTTATCCTTCCAGAGTCTATAATGTTTACATCTGAAGTCTATCCTGTCTTCTCTTTTGGTTCAAGGACAGCTTTTCCATCTATGTTCTGACACTCTTTTCTTCTCCTCGACTTCCATGACATTTCCTGGTTTATGCTTCCTGACATTTATCATTCTTTTTTCTCTTTCTGTCTTATAATCTTGAAGTCTTCCACTCATTCCTTAAACTCCAGTGTCCCCCAAGGCTAAATCCTCCACTCTCAGCCCTTGTTACACTCTCTCTAGGTGACCTCATTGTTTCAACATCTATGCACTGATAACTCCCAGATCTGTTTCTCTAGCATTTTTGTTTCCCTCCCCAAGAAGAGGACTCAGATATCCTGTTGCCTATGAGATGGATAGATAGGTAAACATCTCACATGTGCCAAAAGAGAACCCGAAACTATTCCTCCCACATTCTTGATCACAGATGTTATCACACTTGTCACTAGGTTAGAAACCTGTGTCATTTTAAGTCTTTCCTGCCTTTCATCATCAACACCCAGATACTCATTCAGTTCTGCCCAGCCTCCTGGGTATTTGTCAGGTTTGCCCAGCTTCCTCCACCCTCATTGTCCCAATCCAGGCCTTCATCATTCTCTCCTGGACCACTGTGCCAGCATCCTCGCCAGTCTCTCTTGCTCAGTTCTATTATTACCTAATTCCTTCCCTCAGCTGCCAAAGAGATAATCTTTAAATGCAAATGTAATCGTATGCTTCCTGCTTTCCGTTCTTCAGTGGCCGCCTGTCTCCTTCAGCTTCTTCATTGATCAGGTCCCTAAACACCTCATCTGCCGGCACCTCCTGCCTTTATGTTACAGCAGCCCTAGACTGCGGCCCTCCCACTGCCTTTGCCACGCCTTTCCTCACCTCCGTGCCTTCCCTTCCCCTCCAACTCCATAGCGCCTACTTACATCATCCTTGATGCCTTTTTGGCCCCATCCTCAAGGTCCCTACCCTAAGCTCCTGGAACCACATGCTTGTGGTGACACCCTTGCCCTGCTCTGTACTGGTCTGTCTCCGTGTCTTTCTCTTTGACTGGTTTGGAAGCTCCTTGTATACTCATCACTTGCCTCCATTCCTGCCACGTTGTTGGTCCTCAAAGCTAATGGCATGAATGCATGAATAAATGACATGCAGATTTCCCCCCCTTTCTGTGGGAAGGGATTGGGAAAAGAGAAATTAAAAGCGATAATTAGAAACAATTTTGAGAAATGTCTCAAATAGAAAACATTACACTGCTAGTTAATCTGATGTTTTTTATCATGCTATTAAAAGTATTTTTAGGTGTAGCATTTGCCCTTTATGGAATTCTAAATTGGGAGGGATTATCAGAGGTCATCTGTCCCAACCTCCAGTTCTTAAAGTACAATAATTTTTTTAGATGGTCATTTTTTTAAATGCCTTTAAAAATAGTTTCATATGTCTTAAACCATCATTGGACAGTGAGCTTTCCAATATCTGGACCTGCTAAACTAAAACTGTTGAACTCCAATACTAAAATAAGCTCAAAAGGAAGCACTGGACAAGGTATGGCATGGAGATGTGGTGTTGCCTAGTAACTTAGAGGCAGCATCTGCTGTAGGCTTGCCCCGCTGCCTGACATTCTAGGAACCTTACTTTAGAGGTACTGATATCTCTGTCATCAGGAGGGCATCAATTTTACTTGCCTTTCTCACTCCTGCTGTTTAATAGATCAGTTAATAATGATTTAAAAATGTTCAGGATTGGTAAATGTCTAACACGTTGGAAGGGCTTTTATTTCAATACATTATATGGAGATGCAGAGGGTGGAGAAGAAGAGGGAGATTAGAGACAAACAAACCAAATCATTTTACCCCCTAGTCTGGTGAAAGGAGAAGGAAGAGTGATGTCTAATCTTCCACGGATGGCTAAGAGAAAAGAGCAAGGAGACAGCAACAGGTAGAAAGACACATGACTTGACGCTGCTGGGAAGGAAATACTAAGACATACAAATAGCATCGCCTGTAAGTCACCAAACTTGAAACAAGAATCGGGCCACTGAGCAGAGCAGCCATCATCGTCATCATTAGCCTCATCAGAATGAATTATAAACCAAGTCTGCCACACTGGCCAGAAAGTCATCTCCACATCTAAGTAGAGTTAGCAGAGGAAGGAAAGCCGTCAGAGTTGGAATTGTGGGGATGGGACTAAAATAGTCCAAAGGATGGATGTAAATAAAAAATTGAAAAGGGTTGAAATGTCAACATAAGGCAGTGATTCTTAACTGGGAGTGATTTTGCCACCAGAGGGACATTCGGCAATGTCTGGAGAGATTTTTGGTTGTCACAGCTGGGTGGGACAGGGGTGCTACTGACATCTGGTAGGGAGAGGCCACGAATGCTGCTAAACATCATATAACACACTGGGCAGAGAATCGTGCAGTCTGAAATGTCAGCTGTGCTAAGGTTGAGAAACCCTGAATTTTTCAACCTTATAAACAAACCCAGGGAGATTGACTGGATTTACCAGGGACCACAGCACAAGCCCCCTTCTTACCTGACCAAGTAGTGAAGCCCACTTGTGCCACAGATCCTAATTCTGTGTCCTGCAGCCTCACACTGGTAGCTTGAAATAGGTTAGTTCCACCATGGAAGTCGGCAAATACCACAGAGCAGGGCTTTGTGCCTCCACGCTCCACACCCTGGAAAGCTGGTTTTAAACATTTACCAGCATATCACTGCTTCTTAGTTACTGGAGGGATGAGACTAGTCCTCTGGTTCTTTCTATCCCTCTTCCTTCCTTTCTCCTCCCTCCTCCCTCCCTCTTCCTCTCTCTGTTTTTAAAGGGCACTACCCTTGGGACTTCCCTGGTGGCGCAGTGGTTAAGAATCCACCTGCCAATGCAGGGGACACGGGTTCGAGCCCTGGTCCGGGAAGATCCCACACGCAACTAAGCCCGTGCGCCGCAACTACTGAGCCTGCGCTCTAGAGCCCGCGAGCCACAACTACTGAAGCCCACGTGCCTAGAACCCATGCTCCGCAACAAGAGAAGCCACCACAATGAGAAGCCCGCACACCGCAACAAAGAGTAGCCCCTTCTTGCCGCAACTAGAGAAAGTCCGTGTGCAGCAGTGAAGACCCAACACAGCCAAAAATAAATAAATAAATAAATAAAGGGCGCTACCCTTAAACACACAAGTGCATGTCTCTAAATCCTTAGTCCTTGTGCTTCCAGCCTGAGGCTCTCAGAGGACAGCGTGTATCAGTATCACCTGGAGGGCTTCTTAGACCATAGATCGCTGGGTCCCACCTCCAGAGTTTCCGAGTCAGTAGGTCTCTGAGGCCCAGGACTTTGAGTTTCCCACAAGTGCCCTAGGTGAAGTTGGTGCTGCTGCTTTAGGGACCGTGTTCTGAGAACCACACTCCATGCCATCTGAGAATGGCCTCACTGACTCACAGCACTCTGCCCTTGGGAAGCAATCCAGTGGTATTTAAGGTGAAGTTTCCACGTCTCTCAAATACTCACATAAATGTAACATTGCAAGATGTGAACCATCACCTTGTTTGGGCTGCCTGTATTTTTAGTAGTTTTATTTTTCTGGCCTTGGATCCTTGAAGATGAATCTTGGGATTATCATGTGTGACACTTAGTGAAATGATCTCAGATACGGAATGCTAAGTAATAGGGCAAGTTTGCAAGCTCCAGCCAGAGCCTCCCTATGCATTGTGACCTAGGAACATAGAAACATTTTGACAAGAAAGTTTCCTTAAAAAATATGAAAAAATGTTCAAAAGTGGAATAACTAAAAAATAAATAAATAAAAGTTAAAGAAAATTTTAAGAAAGGGAAGACCATAAAACGATGAGTTTTCCAAGTGCTGATGGGAAGCAGCGTGGCTGCCGGTGTCACAGGCACTGAGGTGCCGCACGCCCCAGGTGTGGCTGTCTTTATAGGTGCGCTTGTTCACGCCCCAAACCAGTTTCAAAAGAGGGCTCTGCTCTTCCCTCTGCTCCCCGTGGAGAAGATGCCAGCCCGAGGCAGGAGTGAGCCATGTAGAGAGTGCAGCGTGTAAGAAGGATCCACGCCACATGCCACGCAGCATTTCACGCCCCACGTCCCCCTTAGTCATATGTTTCCCAGTTTGTCTGCTTGGCTTCCAGCCTCAGAGCCTTCCTCTCTCTTCAGCCCCTCTCCCCACCTGCAGCTAAGTGCAAATCATGGCTGCCCTTTTCTTTGTGATGCTAAACAGTTTCGCCTGTCTCAGCTCCCTCGAGCCCTGCCACCAGCTGGCCCAGACCCGCAGAAGACTCAGGAGGGCACGTCACCAGAGCAGGCCACTTACAGAGGGATTTTATCATAAGGGTCCTGGCAGGAACAGATGGGACACTCCACTGGCGTAATTTGAGGAGAATTTAATTGAGGGACCATTTACAAAAGCGTAGGCAGGGTTTCTAGTTAACAATTCCAAGGTAGGAAGAGTGGGCTGGCTTTCTACCCTGTGGCAGGCAGAATTCTACGATGACCTCCAGTGAGTCACAACCTGGTTGAATCTCCTGCCCTTGAATATGGATGGAACCCGCCACTTACTTCTAGCCAACAGAATACAGCGGAAGTGAAGACTGTTGCTTCTGTGGTTGAGTTACAGGGTGTGAGGCGCTGTCTGGCTGATGGAAGAAGAGGTTCTCCTCCTGGCCTGGAGGAAGTGGGCTGCCCTGTTGGGAAAGGGCCACATAGCAGGGAAGTACAGGTGGCCTCTAAGTGCTGGCAGTGGCCCTTGGCCGACAGGCAGCAAGAAAGCAGGGACCTCTAGTCCCAAAACTGCAAGAAACGAATTCTGCCAGTAACCACATGAACTTAGAAGTAATCCCCTAAGCTCCAGAAGTTAACTGTCTGGCCCATGCCTAAGTTGTTGCCGTGGGAGACCCCGAGCAGAGGAGCCAGCCGAGCCAGACCCCTGACTCATAGGAACTGTGGTATAGACTGAATGTTCGTGCCCCCTCATCCCCCAAATTCGCATGTTTAACGGGATGGTGTAGGAGGTGGGGCCTTTTTGAGGTGAGTGGCTCATGAAGGTGGAGCCCTCATGAATGGATTAGTGCTCTTATAAAGGAGGCCCCACAGATCTCCCTCGCCCCTTCCACCCTGTGAGGACGCAGTGAGAAGGTGGCCATCTGCAACTGGAAGAGGGCCCTCAGCAGAACCCAGCCATGCTGGCACCATGACCTCAGACTTCTCAGCCTCCAGAACTGGGAGCAATAAATGTCTGTTGTTTGGACTTCCCTGGTGGTCCAGCGATTAAGACTCTGTGCTTCCAATGCAGGGAGCAAGGGTTCGATCCCTGGTCGGGGAACTAAGATCCCACATGCCCCATGGTGCGGCCAAAAAAAAAAAAAAAAATTTCTGTTGTTTTTAAGCCACCCAGTCTGTGGTAGTTTGTTATAGCAGCCCAAATGGACTAGGACAGTGTGAACTAATAAATGCATGTCGTTTTAAGCCACTACATTTGTGGTAATTTGTTACACAGCACTAGATAACTATTGCATACTCCTAAGACCCCAGAGGCAAGGGGAAGGAGCAGTCACCCAAACCCAAAGAGAGGGCAGCCTGACCAGAGCTGTGGCCTTTGTAGACACAGCCAACCAGTGGTGGCCTGAGAGGGAGGGAGCTGGGGGATGGGGCCCTAACCTCACATTTGCCCCCTGTGAGCGCTCCCATTAGCAAACCCAGCCAGAAGGCAGCAGGTAGGGCCGACAGTACAGTCTGATGGATCAGCTCCTTGGGACATAAAGCCCAGTGGAGAAGGGTGGACCAAAGAGTTAGAGGGGCAAATGGAATATATATCTAGCACCAGGGGATTCTCAGACCAGCTATACGAAAAAGAAGAGTTTTCCTTCATCTTGTTACTTATGTAAATGGACAGCAAAAAGCAAAACAAAACAAACAGCAAAAAAACAGTGAGAGTTAAGGTTTTTGGTTCCATGGTAGAATTAGTAAATAGAAGTATGCTAAAAACTAGGGCTTCCCTGGTGGCGCAGTGGTTGAGAGTCCACCTGCCGATGCAGGCGACACGGGTTCGTGCCCCAGTCCGGGAAGATCCCACATGCCGCGGAGCGGCTGGGCCCATGAGCCATGGCCGCTGAGCCTGCGCGTCCGGAGCCTGTGCTCCGCAATGGGAGAGGCCACAACAGTGAGAGGCCCGCGTACCGCAAAAAAAAACAAAAAACAAAAAAAACTAAAACTAAAATCACTTAAATCTTGATTTTAGGTGGGCTAATCAAAGCATTATCTTTACACAACTTGCTTTACTATAATCACACTTTAGACCCTAGCATTGTTCAAGGTCTACAAAGAGACAATTCATGTAATAAGGCTAGTTATAAATCAGACAGCTCTGTAATTACTGGGTAAATGAGATGGTCTTTAGATAACAGTTTCACTGTTATTTTTTTTCCTGGTTATTCCTTAGAAGGTACAATTTATTCACTTCTAAGAATGGATTTGTTTAAACACACTGTATCTTACTTTACAGCTGTAGAGTTGAGGACTTATATTAGTTTCCTAGGGCTGCCATGACAAAGTACCAACAACTGAATGTCTTAAACAACAAAAATGTATTGTCTCACACTTCTGGACACCACAAGTCCAAGGTCAAGGCATTGGCAGGGTTGGTTCCTTTAGAGGGCTGTGAGGGGGTGTCTGTTCCATGCCTCTCTCCTAGTTTCTGGGAGCCTCAGGCATTCCTTGGCTTGTAGGTGATGTTCTCTCTGTCTTCACATTGCTTTCTTCTATGTGTGTCTGTCTCTGTGTCTAAATTTCTGTTTTGTATAAGGACAGTTATATAGGATTAGTGCCCACTCTGATGACCTCATCTTAACCTAATCATGCACAAAGACCCTATTTCCAAATAAGATCACCTTCACAGGTACTGGAGATTAGGATTTGAGTATCTTTGGAGGCGGGGGGTACATAATTCAACCCAGAAGAGGATCTAATACCAACGTACAGCTTAAAGGTAAAGTCACGTTCAAGATCATAGATTCGTGTCTTTCTGGTCTGTCCTACTCACTTTATCCGGGGAAATTGGGAAATATCCTTTCATGCAAACTGTTCTAGGAAAAGCTACTATATAAACTTTAAATAACTAAGATAGTAAGTGTGATCGGGAGGTGGGTGAGGAAGCCCTATCTATATATTTGAACTCTTTTTTTTTTTTAGTACTTGCGGGGCAATAGTTAAAAGGGGGATAACATATTACACTATGTGCTTTTCCTTTTAAGAATGTTGGCTGCTGTGAAGGACACTTATGTTTCTATTCATTGATCTCTGTTCCCTCTTTGTTGTTGTTCTAAGGATAAGAACAGGGTATATAGGTTTTTTTCTAAGTGCAGTAAAATGGCACTTAGAAGAGAGATCTATAATGAAGCAATTGGTTTAAAAAAAAAGGGGGGGGGGAGACTAAACTAACCATTCTCAGAATGCTTTAAAGACCCCAAACACATCAGTCATTAATTCTTTCCCATCCTTTCTATCAGGCTGTGAGGTCCTGGTTGCTGTAGGCTCTGAACAGAATGAGTTCTTTGTAGTCAGGCGCCTCTGCTGAAATAATATTCTGTAATTGCTCAGTCCTCCGTGGCCTGAGAAAACTCACCAGCGTCACATTTGGGAAGCTGTCTCACCTCGTCCAGATCTTCATCGTATCAGGCTGGTCCGTCGAACAGGCAACCAATAGTCGCTCGGGTCTTTGCACGGAGCTGCTGTAGTGTTGTGCTCACAGAGATTTTCCGGGGTGGCTGGGAGTGGGGTAGGGGAAGGGGATTATTATTTTCTGAAAAATGTATTTCTTTAGATCCAGTACTTTAAAAAATGATATTTTTTATTCAAATTAGCTGTAGCCAAAGGAAAGTACAGGGAAGCATTCATTAACGACAAGGCCTCCTGCTGGCCTCAAGCAAGTCTGTTTCTAAAGCAGGAGGCATAAAAATTGATCCAGCCTCGATGTGCCCCAGTTACATTTACTAGGACATTATTAATTTGCTTAATGATGTACTGTCTACAATTCTCACACGCAGTCACCAAAAAGCAAAGATGCTGCAACTTCTAGTCTGCAATTGTGATTTCTACTTCAGTTCAGGGAACATGGAAGAATAGCAGATCATAGGTGAGGACGTCTAATCAAGGTGCAGCCTCGCAATTCCTATCTAAGCAGCTTTCAACCTCTTTAAATTTATGCTACAATTAAATGTTCTCTGAATAAGTTGATGTATCTGAATACATATATGTATGTGTGTGAACGTAATCATCTACTTTTCTATAAAACAAAACATATTGGTAGCTCACATTACCTACTGAAATAGCCTGGTGACGTTGGTTTCAAGTAAATTCCTCCCCAAGTTTTTTTCCCTAATACTTTCTGCTCTAAGGATGTTTGGTTACTGGTGTCTCGTTCTCATCCAACAACAGATAACTATTAGCAGCACCAACATAGAATGGGGGAAGGGGTGCCAGCTCAGTCAGAGGTGTAATTAGATGCACATCTAGCCTTTCCTGCGCTCTGTTTCCAAACCCAAAGTCACGTGGTAAATAAACGTGGGAGGTGAGATTCCAGCTGGCCGTCTTGCACTTGATCCATGCACTTGACCCCTGCGCTCTAGTGGTCGGCGTGACTCCTTCTCGCCAGCCTTACTCACTCTGGATATCATTATTTTGCCCAATCTTTGCCAAGCTGTGGTGTGCGATGGCAAGAGAGTGGTGCAAAATGAGCTGTAAAAGCATTTTCTCTGTACCCTATCTCCAGGGGAAACACACTGCCTGGTAACTGATGACTAGGAGAGCTCCCAAATGTGACAGGGATGATAAGGGCTCGAGTTGCTTTCCACTGGAAATAGAGTTATAAGCAACCAACAAGCAAAATACTGAGGGATAGAAGTCCTCATCAAAAGGTGAAACTGGGAAGTAATTTCCCAGTTCCAATGCCCTCAGTGGGAAATGGATCACTTAAAAAAAATTTTTTTTCCTATATTTCTTGAACATATTTTGTGGTTTGTATATCCCAGATGAAACCTCAAGATCATTACACGTTGCAATTCGGAGAAAGTCAATTTATACCCTTATCTTTGAATTTAAGAAGACAAAGAGAAATTTACTGTTAAGAAGACAAAGAGAAATACAGTTATATGAATAATGTGTAGTAAAATACAAAATGAGTGTTTACTCAGGATTAATGGAGCTAATATTTATTCCACAGATCGGCTATACGCACATTAACAAAAGGTATTTAGGTGAAAGGACTTGTGAATTTGTGTGGTTGATACAATGTTGTTGGTTGTGGAAAAGTTCATCTAATAAAAGTGCTTTCAGTGAGAGAGAGAGAGAGAGGCATGGCCACTATAATCATATAAAAAGAACTGAGTTTGGTGTCTGCAAAGCTAGGTGATAACAAATTCCCAGAGAATAAACCTCCATACATATTCCAGTCGTTTTCTGGAACACAGACTCTATTGTACTTGAAAGGATAGCTGTTGCAATATATTATCTTGTAGATTTTAAAAGAGAAAAGTTGGCAATGTAACGAGCATCAGCGTGGTGTGGTGCAAAGGTGGTGGTTTTTAGAGGCAGACAGCCTAAAATCCCAAATCTGCTACTAATTAGCTAGGTGAACTTGGACTCAGTGGAATCTTTCTGAGCCTCAGTTTCCTCTTCTGTAAAATGGGAACATTCATTTCTCACTCAGTCATTTAACCAACAGTTATTATGTGCTGCCAACATGCCAGCCTCTGTTCTCGTCGCAGCAATGAACAACAACAACAGTCCAGTCTTAAGGACTATAGATCCCAGTGGGAGAAGAGAAAGACAACAAATCCACCAGTAAATAAATATATAGTATGTCAGGTGGTGACATATTAGTTTCCTTGGGCTACCAAGTTTGGGTAACAAAGTATCACAAACTGAGCAGCTTAAAACAACAGAAACTTAATCTCTCACAGTTCTGGAAGCTGCAAGTCTGAAATCAATGCGTTGGCAGGACCAGGAGGTTCTGAGGAAGAATCCTTTCGTGCCTCTTCCCAATTCTGGTGGTGGCCTGCAACCCTTGGCATTCCTGGACACACGGCTACATCATTCCCATCTCCCATCACTCACAGTCACGTGGCCTTCCTGTGAGTATGTCTGTGTGTCCTCTTTTCTTATAAGGACCCCAGGCGTACTGGATTCAGGGTTCCTTCTAATCCAGTATAACCTCATTTTAGCTATTGACATCTGCAAAGACCCTATTGCCAAATAAGGTCACGTTCTGGGTGGCCCTGAATTTGGGGGACACTCTTCAACTCAGTACAAATGCTGTGAAGGGAAATAAAGCAGGGTGAGGGGTCAAGCATGAGGGAGGTGCTATTTATTAGGGAGGGTCCTGCAGCAAGTGAGGGAGGGAACCTTGTCACTTCTCTGGGGGAAGAGCACCCAGACTGGGGGGGCGGCGGTGGACAGCACAGCAGCGCAGAGTCCAGAGGCTGTTTGGTGGCTTCGGGCCACAGTCAAGTGTTGCGTGGCTGGGCAGAATGGGGCAGCAGGAGGTGAGAAAGTTAGAGGGAGCCAGAGAGGCCACCAGAGCAGCAGCACGCTGCTAGCAGTCTAGCCTGCTAGACTGACAGGATTTTGGAGTGAGCCTTCCTCCCAGGAATTTTGCCAGCGTGAAGTGAGAAACTATTTGTTAAGCACTTAAGAGGACTCGGCTAAAAGCAGCCGGGGAAGTGTCACTTCTTTCCCATCCTGCTTTAAGAAACTTCTCTTTCTGGGTTTGGTTTGCGTGACTCCTTCAACTGAGAAGTTCTTTCCTACTTGTGTAGTCACCTGATAAGGTATCTGACATTTTTTCCATTGCTGAGGGGACTGCATTTCAGGGCTTGTATCAGTTAAGCTCCATCAGTAACCTTTCATAAGGAGAATACCTGCTAAACCCAGGATACCTGCAGAGCAAGTTTATACCTGCAAAACCTGCAGAGCAAGGATAGCTACTTGGGTCGGAAATAAACCTCTTGTCCTATGTTCTGTCCTAACCCCTAGTCATCTCTGAAGACTCTCTACACACACTGGAGAGGAGCATGGCTAGATTCTAGAAAACTTCCTTATGTCTTTTACTTCCAAAGTGGCCTTATGATTGATCTAAGTCAATGGACCTTGAATGTTGACATATCATTTAAAACTGATCTCATCATTGTACTTTTTGTTTGAAAAACATTTTAATGAGTGAAAGGAGTGTACTGTGATGTTAGGTATGAATATATTGCCCATAAATGAATCCTCATTCTATCCCTAGGATTGTTTATCAAGCATCATAAACATTTGGAAATTTCTAATTAATCTGTGTCAATTTCATCACTCCCTCATTTGTGTTCAAAATATGTATTTTGGAGTGATGTTTTGCTGCTCTATGGGAGTTCCTATGATTTGTTTGGGAAAACAGGCATGTACAGTGGTATTAGGAGGCATTCTAATGCTCACTCCAGAAACTCTGACCCTGGGGACTCAGGAAGAACTGCTGTCCTCACCCCTACCCGCCAAGACTATTCATTTGGTTTGACACCTCAGGGAGGAAACTGCTACACATACTGGCACAAAACTGTTTGCTAACCAGGCTGTTTGGGGTGTCGTTAATGGACTTGGGTAAGCTTTTTTGAGTTCTAAATTGAAACCATTCTCCTAACCATTTGTCCCTCTGATATGCCTGAGATGGAAATGTCTGGAAGGCAGCAGTAACTGACACAAGCAGTTGGGAAAACTCAGCAGTAAAGTGTCATGGTAGGCTTCTGTGAAACACAGAACTAGACCTTCTGTTGTGTTGCATCTGTTTGGAGGGTGTGGAAGTGTGTACAGCAATCTCTCCTAGAAAGAGGAAATCATTTGTGGAGCAATTAGGGAACATTTGCTACCAGTTATGCTTTTCGCCGCCAAGCCAAGCCCTGACTTCGACTCAGCAAAATGAAATAGTGAACTCTTTTACCATGTTTGCTTTCGTCCTAAGATGAGATTTAACGTAACATTTGGTTATTTTGAAGGTAGCCTTTGACGCACCAACAAGGAAAAGCACTTTCATTTGATTAGTTTTCTTGTGCTTTCATCTTGTTTGGGACGTCATAACACTGTAGCCTGGGACAGGCAGCCAATCACTGGGGAAGTGAGGCCAGAAGGAAGAGCCCAGCCAAGCCGTGAACTTCAGTTCAAATGCTCGTCTCTGACACAGACAATGCCATCCCTTGTGTGGGAAACAAAACAGGAACAGGGCTTTGTATGGGATTGCTAATGACAATATGCCCTAAGATTCACTTTCTTATTAATGCAGGGCTTATGTGACTGCCCCATGAAAGACAACTGTGTACTTACTGAAAACAGGGTCACAGTCATTGTGTGGTGTCCTGGAAAAACACAAGATCCTTCCAAAACCCAAAACCCTTTTTAAATTTAAGGCTCATTAAAGGGTGTGAACATAATCCTTAGATTAGAGTACCCTCTTTAGAAATTTTTCATTGTTAATTCTAATGGTCTGGGCCTCTTTGACCCCCTGAGCACTTGACCTTGATTAAACCGCACCCCCCCCCCCTTATTGAAACTCCTGTTTTCCTTGGTTTTCTTGGCTGTTCTTTCAATGGAGTCCCTTCCTCCACTGACACTGTAAATGGCATTTATAAAATGTTTGTTTTCAAGGCCTCTTCTCTTTTTTTCTCAGGACCTATTTCCTATAGAGCTAATTTTCTTCCAGTCTAAATAATTATAAAATCTCTGTTCCAAACCTTGTCTTGACTCCTGAGCTCTGATTGCCTGAATATCTTGCTTCTCCTGCAACTGCAACTTGATTTTAAATCCAACTTATTTCCCCTCTTCCTTCCTTCCAGCAAAAAATATGGCCCTTCTGATTTTTAAAACTTAATTTTTATCAGTGTTATACCTAATGAATCAAAGAGTTTTACCTTCGTAACCTGGCAGTTCCGTGCTCCCCGTTTCCTTCTCCCTAAAAGCAAATGCTTTCAATCCTTTTAGCTTTTTTTTTTTTTTTTTGGCGGGAGGGTATTTCCTCCTTGTCACAAATAACCTGTCTGTGTTGCTCCTTCTTGCATTTTTCCGTTTTAGGCATCATCTGTCTCACCATCACCACACACGCTTGCACTCTCTGTCATGCATCCTCCCCAAATACTTAAATCACAATTTTGGTTAGACCAACTTTCAACAGTTCTTTTGACTATGTACGTGCATACTGCTGAGTAAGGTAGTATTTTTAAGACTATTTTTCCTGTCTTGTAAAATGTTGCTTTAATCCCACCTTTAACTGGGCTTAGTGTCCCCTGTCCCAGAACTCTCTATTTTACCTGCTTTTTCCAGAGAATAAACTCTGAAGTGCAATCAGTTTCACAGAGGGAAGGCGAGGGTTACAGGAGATCTAGCGATATCACTGCTTCGTAAAGGGATTGGCAACCTCCTCTTTTAAAGTCCCACCTCTACTCCCTTCAAGAAGAGCCTGGGGTCATGTTCCTATGTCTTTAGGAAGTTCTGCACAGCAAAGGGGGCTTCCTCTCAGCTTTCCCCTCTGCTGTCTCAGAATTCCTCTTCTTTGTTCTGCTAACTCAGATGCCACTCATGCTTCAGGTCTTCAGCTTCCAAAATTTTATTGCCATGCTTCTTCATCTTTCTGTCTATCCATCTCTCATTTTTTAAAGCCCGCTACCATTTTTTGTGAGATTTCTTGAGAGATCAGAGTTAAATGAGTATTTCAGTCTGCTTTCTTTAGCCAGAATTTGGTCTCGTTATTAATAGAAGTTGTATAGAAGATGACTTTATGAATGCTTTTTCTCAGTAGTTGCTTCCTTATATTTGTCCTTTAACATTTCTCTTTGGTCTTTTCCTGGTCTTTGCCCAGGTTCAGCACGGTGACAACCAGTCTCTGTGGTGAAGGTACACATGGACAGTTGGGCTGTTAGACAGTTGTCCTGCTAAATCGTGCTGCACACATTCGGTGTAAATGACATGTTTTTCTTGCACATCTGGACTACCTGGCCAGTTTACTGACTTTTGTGCTGTCCTCGAATGACTGGGACCTCATCATTCTTTGAGATGGGTCTTGAACAAACATTGCACTTCTGTGTTAGCAAATTGGAAAGAGAACATGTAAAGACATATCTTCCTACTAATGGGTAAATGTGCATTGAAGTGCCTTTTATGGTTTTTACAGGATGAGAAGCCACAAGGGGACTGAACTTTATTTTTGGCCACAAGCAGGATGATTTCTGATTTTTTATTGGTGCACTTGGTCACCCAACATGAAAAACTGAGTCAAGGGGGCTTCTCTGGTAGCGCACTGGATAGGAATCTGCCTGCCAGTGCAGGGGACACGGGTTCAATCCCTAGTCCAGGAAGATCCCACATGCCGCGGAGCAACTAAGCCCATGCACCACAACTACTGAGCCCACGTGCTGCAACTACTGAAGCCCGCATGCCCTAGAGTCCATGCTTCGCAACAAAGAGTAGCCCCTGCTCGCCACAACTAGAGAAAGCCCGAGCGCAGCAACGAAGACCCAACACAGCCAAAAAAAAAAAAAAAAAAACTGAGTCAAGGGATCATAGACTTTTCTAGATGAAAAAGTGAAATCCAGAGAAAGAAACCACACAGCAAGTTAGCCGTATGCTCTGCTGGGACGCCTTTCCCTTGATATGACTAATTTCCCTTGTCCCCAAGGACCCAGATCAGCGTCACCTCTTCTAGGAAGCCTTCCTCCACTGCCAGCCCTCCCTTCTAGGTTGGTGTAAGGATCTTTACCGATGCTCCCAGAGCAACGTGTGCTTACCTCCATTGTGGAGGAGAACGTCTTTTTCCTGGACAATATGGGTCAATTCTTATTCTTTGGCTCCCTTCAGATTATAACAGTCCTTCTCCTAAAACATCCGTCTTTCAGGCAGTTGTATTACTACACAGTTGGCAAGGTTGCAGTACACTGTAATCACTTCGATTGAACTTGGCTAGTTTTCAGGTCTCCGGAGCAATATATTTACATCTTAGTATGGACTAGTTCTACAAATGTCTACTTTCAGTAATTCTTTCATTTCAGAGACTTTGTCCTCAAATTCTGTGACTGGGAGCACCTAATCAGAACCGCCTGTATCCTGATGATGTTTGTCATTTATCTACCTCCCAGACTTGCTGGGAGAATCGCGTGGTGATGTCCATGAAAATGCTTTGTCAACAGGAACGTGCTATAAAGATACAAGGAATTGTTTTTGCGGCACATCTATTCTTTGTTTATAGTCCAACCTGAAAAAAGTTTAGATTAGAAAATGACTAATCTGGGAAAAAATAATAGACCTTTAGATATATATTTAATACAAGCTGTCTTATTATGTATATAAAAGTACAACGGTGGGACTTCCCTGGTGATCCAGTGGTAAGGAATCTGCCTTCCAATGCAGGAGACGCGGGTTCGATCCCTGGTCAGGGAACTAAGATCCCGCACGCTTCGGGGCAACTAAGCCCACGCGCACCTCAACTACTAAGCTCCCGCACCTCAACCAGAGAGCCTGCGTGCTGCAAACTACAGAGCCCATGCGCCCTGGAGCCTGCACACCACAACTAGAGAGAGAAAACCCGCACGCCACAACTAGAGAGAAGCCTGCGCACTGCAACGAAAGATCCTGCATGCCTCAACGAAGATCCCACGTGCAGCAACTAAGACCCAAGGCAACCAAAAATTAAAAAAAAAAAGTACAGTGGCTAGAGTTTTATCAGTTTTTCTTTCCTTCCATTTTTTTTTTTTTGTGTGTGTGTGATGGGCTTGAGATTTTTTCATTTGAAAGTGCCTCTCCCATTCCCCCGCAATATTAACAAATAAGTCAAGCTTGTTTGTGTTCAGTTCTATACAAAAATTATGATCATTTTGCAAGTGTAATTAATTTAAAATAGAACTGAAATAGACTGCAGACCCCATAATATACTATAAATTAATTACTATTTATTCTAGAAATGCTATGTAGTTTCTTGAGTCTTTCAATCATGGATTATGAGCCTCCAACCTTAAAAAAATTTTTTAAATACATTAACCAAAACTTGTTTTTTTTCCTCCCTTTTTTTTTGAGTATCACTAGTCACTATAAATCTTATCAATCAACTTTGGCTGTAATAGTATTTATGTACTTATATTTGAGTAGGGAAAGTACAGATACGAGCTTTCCCACTCTATTATCCTTCAGTGCCCTTTGCCTGATTTAAATCAACATGCATCAATTTCACAGTTAGGTTTCTATATTGAATACTTTTAAGTACCAGAAGCAAAGTAGGTTATAATTCTAGAAAATCTGTGTGAATATTAGTATCAACCTTCAGAATACAAAAAAGGTTTGAGAAAATGTTCATTCTTCAAAATATTCTGGAGGCAAAAAACCCCTGTATTATCAGATTTTGTGTTCCTATTTTTTAATTTAAAAACTTTATATATTATTATATATTCCAATTCAGTGGAATAGTCTGCTCCTTTCTCCCTTCTGTCCTCCTTCCCTCCTGTCTTTGCTGCCTCCATCCTTCTTTCCATTTCCAGATTACGTGATTCTAAAGGAGAGAACAAATTCCAGTTTGAGAAGTTGATTCCTGATGAAGAGTTGAGTGCATCTACTTTTAAAAAAGTTTTTCGGCCGTGCAGCATGTGGGATCTTAGTTCCCCCACCGGGGATCAAACCTCCTGCATTGGAAGCATGGAATCTTACCCACTGGATCGCCAGGGAGGTCCCGAGTGCATCTACTGTTGTAGGAGCAATGCTGCTTGGCAGGTGGGCATTTCTTCTTCCAAAGCCATTAGATCCAAGAGGGGAAGGTCTTATGTATGATGTGGCCATCACTGTATTCCTCGTACTTAGCAAACTGCCTGGCACATACTAGATGCTCAGTCAGACTTTCCTGAATGAGTTAATCTGCATAACTGGACCATCACAATTTGGATCACAATACTGTATTGTCCAGAGTTAACAAGTACAACTCAGATTAAGTCCAGATCTGTACATTCACATGGAGCTCAAATGAGGAGAGACAGGTTCTGGTCCATGTGCTTTTGCACAGAACATTTATCTTACAAGGAAAATGTAGAAATTAACACTCATGGGCAGAGTTCCAAGTAAATGCCATTCTACTCTTCTTCCAGATTTTGCTGCCAGTTTTCACGTTGTCTCCATGTATTCACCCAGCTTTCTCCTTCCCGGGGCCCGCTTATCCTGCTAGCACTCCCTTGTCTCCTATCTTGCATGACCAGAGCCCAGAGTTTTATGTAATGAACGTGTTAGATAAATCCAATGATCCTGTGTCTTAAACAAAGACAAAGCCTTTTATTACAAGATTATGCATAAAGTACTATGAACTTACACACCTTCAAGCCACAATCCAGACTGAGAAATAGAATATTTATCAGTAGCCCAGAAGTCCCCTCCAGTCAGTGTGCCAGGCCAAGGTGAACTTCTGTTGTGACTTGTCAGGTTAGTTTTGTTTATTCTTTTCTTAAAAATTGTGTTAAAATGTACATAACATAGGGACTTCCCTGGTGGCACAGTGGTTAAGAATCCACCTGCCAATGCAGGGGACATGGGTTCCATCCCTGGTCCGGGAAGATCCCGCATGCCATAGAGCAACTAAGCCCGGGCGCCACAACTACTGAGCCTGCGCTCTAGAGCCCGCAAACCACAACTACTGAGGCTGCGTGCTGCAACTACTGAAGCCTGTGTGCCTAGAGCCCGTGCACCGCAACGAAGAGTAGCTGCCACTCGCCGCAACTAGAGGAAGCCCGCGTGCAGCAACGAAGACCCAATGCAGCCAAAAAAAAAAGATAAATTTTTAAAAATTACATAACATAGAATTTACTATCTTAACCATTTTTAAGTGTTAAGTACATTGACATTACCATGCAACCAGTCTCTAGAACTCTCTTCATCTTGCAGAACTCAAAACTCTGTACCCAGTAAATAACAACTCCCCATTCCCCCCTGCCTGCCCCCAGCACTTGGCAACTACCACTCTACTTTGTCTCTATACATTTGACTATTCCAGGGACCTCGTATGAGCGGATTCATACCGTTTCTGTCTTCTGTGACTGGCTTATTTCACACTTTTGCCTATTCTTTTTTTTTTTTTTTTTTTTGCGGTACGCGGGCCTCTCACTGTCGCAGCCCCTCCCGTTGCGGAGCACAGGCTCCGGACGCGCAGGCTCAGTGGCCATGGCTCACGGGCCCAGCCGCTCCGCGGCATGTGGGATCTTCCCAGACCGGGGCATGAACCCGTGTCCCCTGCATCGGCAGGCGGACTCTCAACCACTGCGCCACCAGGGAAGCCCATTTTGCCTATTCTTAAACTTGATTCGAATACAGGAGTCATACAATATGTGTTCTTTTGTGTCTTTTTCTGTTCAACATAATGTCTTTAAGATTGATCCCTGTTGTTGCCTGTTTCAGTAATGTGCTCTTTTTTACTTCCATGGTATAGTCATATGCCACAATTTATTACCCATTCTCCTGTTGACGGACATTTGAGTTGTTTTCCAGTTTTTTTGTCTATTTATGAATGAAGATGCTATACGTAGTCCTATGTTTGTACTTATCTTTTGGTGGACATATTTACTCATTTCTCTTGGGGATCATACCTGGGAGTGGAATTTGGCATATGTTTGGCCATAATAGATATTGTCAAACAGTTTTCCAGAGTGAGATGTGGGAGAGTTCAAATTAATTTTGTGGTATGGTACCTCATAACTCACCTGGGCCTGTCACAAGAGCCACCTCCATGGGGATCTCAGGAACACAGCAGGGGGCTGGGACTTGGTCATTTTTCCCTGTTTCGGCTCCACTCTGTCTCCTGTACCCCCCTCCTCCAACACTGCCCCCACTGGCACGTCCTCATTATGGGCCTGGGGAGTTCCACCTCCTATGCAAGAGAAGTGGTGTATCTGCGGGTTTCACCAAATGGCTTGTCTGGAAAGAATCTGCGTGTGTCGGGAAGGGGAGCAGTAAGGCTAAAAGGCATCAATGAGGAGAATCAAGAGAAACAATTCTGGTTGTTCTAGGACCCTGGTTGGTGCCACGCTGCGGGGCTGGGGTTGGCCCTGGATGGGAGAGGATGAAGATAACTTACACTGTGGTCCTGTGTCCTCCCAGGCTCCAGAGGAACCAGTTCTGGAAGGTTTGCCCTTTGATTACAGTATTTATTTCATATTTAAACAAACATATGACAAAAAAGCCCATCAAGAAACAAATACGCAGGACTTCCCTGATGGTCCAGTGGTTAGAACTCTGCCCTTCCACTGCAGGGGGCATGGGTTTGATCCCTGATGGGCGAACTAAGATCCTGCATGCTGCAAGGTGCGACCAAAAAACAAAAACAGAAAACACCAAAATACCCAACACTCCTGGGGTTTCTAAGAGCGACTGAAACGAAACAGTCTCACTTGACTTATTTGTCCTCAGAAAGTACAATGGTGGGGAAGGGCTGCGGGAGGGGGTGTGTCAGTGGGAAGCCTCTTTTTCCTGTGCTGCGTTTTCGAATCATGTTCAGTAGCTTGACACTGTCACCTGGGTCCAGTTCTCATTTTTTAAAAAATTAGTACTCGTCTTTAACATAACAGTACAAAGGAGTGATGAGCAATTTTAAAAAAGAAACAATGGCAACAATGAAAACCGAAAACACCCTCTCTCACCCATATGACCCTAGGTCTAGCACATAGTCCACCAAATTTGTAACCCTAATCTTGGTGTCATAAAGCTGGGGTTTCTATCCTTAATTTGCCCCTTTCTAGGCTTGTGACCTTAGAAAAGATACTGAACCGTTCTGAGCTCTTCTTTACAATGAGAGCCATATAGAACTCTAAAAGGAGTCGAAGAGATTAAATTAGAAAATATACATGCCAGGCCTGGCAGTGCCCTAACCGTAAACCTAAAATAAAAGGACACCAGGTTAAATTCAAATCTCAGATAAATAACAATTTTTTTTCATATGAATATGTCCAAATATTGCAATTACTGGGTGTCCTGTATTTTATTTGCTATATCTGGCCACCCCATCATGGCATGTTATAGGCACTTGGTAAATGTTTCCTCATTTCCACTTCCTCACAAGCTCATCTAAAAAGGACTTCAGATGCTCCCCGATTTATGTGTTGCTAAATTGTGGTTGAAGGATGGGGAGATAAGGAAAGATGACTGTGGCAAAATCGGCTATAACCATATTTTTATTTCCACAAGTAGAGTAGTACAAAAAATAGCATAAAATACTGAGGGCCAGCATGGCATCCTACCTGATCATTAATTCACTCTTTATAGAGGGCTTAAATAATGGTTCTCCAAAACGATGCATTTTTGTCTAGATATTTAAATTATGGCGAATTTTTTCATGTTTATAGCATAGCTTTGAGTGAGAAAAGCAGGATAGAAAATATAATGACAGTATGATCTCTACTCCATTAAAATATAGAGAAAAAAGCTATGAGGAAATATTTGAAAATAACTTTGGGTCATTGGATTTTTTGGCTCATCCTTGCATTTTTATGGTTTTCAATATTGACCAAACTTTATATAATGAACTCATTACTCTTAGAATAAGTAAAATTTAAAGTTCTTTCTTAAATTACATTAGAGTTTTAATTTATCAGTTGTTTTAAATTATAAATAAAATTTTAATGAATTAAGTGGTGGGAAACTTAACATAACTTTAAACTTTTACTTATCAACAAAACGTAGAAATTCAGATTGTAACAAAACCATACAGTTGATCTTAAAAAGACAAAAACGAAACTTTGTTCTGAAGTATAACACAAACAGGAAAGTATATAAAACACAAATATACGACTGAACCCATTTTTAAAAAACAAAGACCCAGGTACCCACCTAGGTCAATACACAGGACACTGTCAGCATCCCAGACACCCCCTTCCCCTGCCACATGCCCTATTCCCAGTCACAACCCACTTGCTTCCACCTAGTTGGTTTGTGTTAGTTATTTACTTCCTTTTCCTTTCATTTCAATTTTACCACCTAAATTTTATCCCTAAAACGTGTAGATTAGTTTGGCTTGTTTTTGAACTTGATATAAGTGGGATCATATGGTTAGTATCTTGCTTGTCTGGCTTCTTTCACTCTACATGCTTTTAAGATTCATTCAGATCAGGAAACTTGCACAAGCCTCTTAGATAACCTCATCCACCAAAGGGCAGACAGCAGAAGCAAGAAGAACTACAATCCAGCAGCCTGTGGAACAAAAACCACATTCACAGAAAGATCGACAAGATGAAAAGGCAGAGGGCTATGTACCAGATGAAGGAACAAAATAAAACCCCAGAAAAACAACTAAAAGAAGTGGAGATAGGCAACCTTCCAGAAAAAGAATTCAGAATAATGATAGTGAAGATGATCCAGGACCTCGGAAAAACAATGGAGGCAAAGATCGAGAAGATGCAAGAAATGTTTAACAAAGACCTAGAAGAATTAAAGAACAAACAAACAGAGATGAGCAGTGCAATAACTGAAATGAAAACTACACTAGAAGGAATCAATAGCAGAATAACTGAGGCAGAAAAATGGATAAGTGACCTGGAAGACAGAATGGTGTAATTCACTGCTGTGGAACAGAATAAAGAAAAAATAATGAAAATAAATGAAAACAGCCTAAGAGACCTCTGGGAAAACATTAAACGCAACAGCATTCGCATTATAGGGGTCCCAGAGGAGAAGAGAGAGAGAAAGGACCTGAGAAAATATTTGAGGAGATTATAGTGGAAAACTTCCCTAATATGGGAAAGGAAATAGCCACCCAAGTCCAGGAAGCACAGCGAGTCCCATACAGGATAAACCCAAGGAGAAACATGCCGAGACACATAATAATCAAACTGGCAAAAATTAAAGACAAAGAAAAATTGTTGAAAGCAGCAAGGGAAAAATAACAAATAACATACAAGGGAAATCCCATAAGGTTAACAGCTGATTTCTCAGCAGAAACTCTACAAGCCAGAAGGGAGTGGCATGATATACTTAAAGTGATGAAAGGGAAGAACCTAAAACCAGATTACTCTACCCAGCAAGGATCTCATTCAGATTTGATGGAGAAATCAAAAGCTTTACAGACAAACAAAAGCTAAGAGAATTCAGCACCACCAAACCAGCTCTACAACAAATGCTAAAGGAACTTCTCTAAGTAGGAAACACAAGAGAAGAAAAGGACCTACAAAAAGAAACCAAAACAATTAAGAAAATGGTAATAGGAACATACATATCGATAATTACCTTAAACGTGAATGGATTAAATTCCCCAACCAAATGACACAGGCTTGCTGAATGGATACAAAAACAAGACCCATATATATGCTGTCTACAAGAGACCCACTTCAGACCTAGGGACACATACAGACTGAAAGTGAGGGGATGGAAAAAGACACTCCATGCAAATGGAAATCAAAAGAAAGCTGGAGTAGCAATACTCATATCAGATAAAATAGACTTTAAAATAATGTTACAAGAGACAAGGAAGGACACTACATAATGAGCAAGGGATCAATCCAAGAAGAAGATATAACAGTTATAAATATATATGCCCCAACATAGGAGCACCTCAATACATAAGGCAAATGCTAACAGCTATAAAAGAGGAAATTGACAGTAACACAATAATAGTGGGAGACTTTAACACCTCACTTACACCAATGGACAGATCATCCAAAATGAAAATAAATAAGGAAACAGAAGCTTTAAACGACACAATAGACCAGATAGATTTAATTGATATTTATAGGACATTCCATCCAAAAACAGCAGATTACACTTTCTTCTCAAGTGTGCACGGAACATTCTCCAGGACAGATCACATCTTGGGTCACAAATCAAGCCTCAGTAAATTTAAGAAAATTGAAATCATATCAAGCATCTTTTCTGACCACAACACTATGAGATTAGAAATGAATTACAGGGAAAAAAATGTAAAAAACACAAACACATGGAGGCTAAACAATACATTACTAAATAACCAAGAGATCACTGAAGAAATCAAAGAGGAAATCAAAAAATACCAAGAGACAAATGACAATGAAAACATGACAATTCAAAACCTATGGGATGCAGCAAAAGCACTTCTAAGAGAGAAGTTTATAGCTGTACAAGCCAACCTCAAGAAACAAGAAAAATCTCAAATAAACAATCTAACCTTACACCTAAAGGAACTAGAGAAAGAAGAACAAACAAAACCCAAAGTTAGCAGAAGGAAAGAAATCATAAAGATGAGAGCAGAAATAAATGAAATAGAAACAAAGAAAACAGTAGCAAAGATCAATAAAACTAAAAGCTGGTTCTTTGAGAAGATAAACAAAACTGATAAACCTCTAGCCAGACTCATCAAGAAAAGAGGGAGAGGACTCAAATCAATAAAATTAAAAATGAAAAAGCAGAAATTACAACAGACACGGCAGAAATACAAAGCATCTTAAGAGACTACTCTACGCCAATAAAGTGGACAACCTGGAAGAAATGGACAAATTCTTAGAAAGGTATAACCTTCCAAGACTGAACCAGGAAGAAATAGAAAATATGAACAGACCAATCACAAGTAATGAAATTGAAACTGTGATTAAAAATCCTCCAACAAACAAAAGTCCAGGACCAGATGGCTTCATAGGTGAATTCTATCAAACATTTAGGGAAGAGCTAACACCCCTCCTTCTCAAACTCTTCCAAAAAATTGCAGAGGAAGGGACACTTCCAAACTCATTCTATGAGGCCACCATCACCCTGATACCAAAACCAGACAAAGATACTACAAAAAAAGAAAATTGCAGACCAATATCACTGATGAATATAGATGCAAAAATCCTCAACAAAATACTAGCAAACAGAATCCAACAACACATTAAAGGATCATACACCATGATCGAGTGGGATTTGTCCCAGGGATGCAAGGATTCTTCAACATACGCAAATCAATCAATGTGATACACCATGTTAACAAATTGAAGAAGAAAAACCATATGATCATCTCAATAGATGCAGAAAAAGTTTTTGGCAAAATTCAACACCCATTCATGATAAAAACTCTACAGAAAGTGGGCATAGAGGGAACCTACCTCAACATAATAAAGGCCATATACAACAAACCCACAGCAAACATCATTCTCAATGGTGAAAAACTGAAAGCATTTCCTCTAAGATCAGGAACAAGACAAGGATATCCACTTTCACCACTATTATTCAACATAGTTTTGGAAGTCCTAGCCACGGCAATCAGAGAAGAAAAAGAAATAAAAGGAATACAAATTGGAAAAGAAGAAGTAAAACTGTCACTGTTTGCAGATGACATGATACTATACATAGAGAATCCTAAAGATGCCACCAGAAAACTACTATAGCTAATCAATGAATTTGGTAAAGTTGCAGGATACAAAATGCACAGAAATCTCTTGCATTCCTATATACTAATGATGAAAAATCTGAAAGAGAAATTAAGGAAACACTCCCATTTACCATTGCAACAAAAAGAATAAAATACCTAGGAATAAACCTACTTAGGGAGACAAAAAACTTGTATGCAGAAAACTATAAGACACTGATGAAAGAAATTAAAGATGATACCAACAGATGGAGAGATATACCACGTTCTTGGATTGGAAGAATCATATTGTGAAAATGACTCTACTACCCAAAGCAATCTACAGATTCAATACAATCCCTATCAAATTACCAATGGCATTTTTTACAGAACTAGAACAAAAAATCTTAAAATTAGTATGGAGACACAAAAGACCCTGAATAGCCAAAGCAGTCTTGACGGAAAAGAGCAGAGCTGGAGGAATCAGACTCCCTGACTTCAGACTGTAGCTTCAGACAAAGCTACAGTAATCAAGACAATATGGTACTGGCACAAAAACAGAAATATAGATCAATGGAACAAGATAGTAAGCCCAGAGATAAACCCACGAAACTATGCTCAGCTAATCTATGACAAAGCAGGCAAGGATATACAATGGAGAAAAGACAGTCTCTTCAATAAGTGGTGCTGGGAAAACTGGACAGCTACAAGTAAAAGAATGAAATTAGAACACTTCCTAACACCATACACAAAAATAAACTCAAAATGGATTAGAGACCTAAATGTAAGACTGGACACTATAAAACTCTTAGAGGAAAACATAGGAAGAACACTCTTTGACCTAAATCACAGCAAGATCTTTTATGATCCACCTCCTAGAGTAATGGAAATGAAAACAAAAATAAACAAATGGGACCTAATGAAACTTAAAACCTTTTGCATAGCAAATGAAACCATAAACAAGATGAAAAGACAACCCTTAGAATGGGAGAAAATATTTGCAAACGAATCAACAAAGGATTAATCTCCAAAATATATAAATAGCGCATGCAGCTCAATATTAAAAAAGCAAACAACCCAATCCAAAAATGAGCAGAAGACCTAAATAGACATTTCTCCAAAGAAGGCATACAGATGGCCAAGAAGCACATGAAAAGCTGCTTAACTTCACTAATTATTAGAGAAATGCAAATCAAAACTACAATGAGGTATCACCTCACATCAGTTAGGATGGGCATCATCAGAAAATCTACAAACAACAAATGCTGGAGAGGATGTGGAGAAAGGGGAACCCTCTTTCACTTTACTGGGAATGTAAATTGATACAGCCACTACGGAGAACAGTATGGAGGTTCCTTAAAAAACTAAAACTAGAATTACCATATGATCCAGCAATCCCACTACTGGGCATATACCCAGAGAAAAGCATAATTCGAAAAGACACATGCACCCCAATGTTCATTGCAGCACTATTTACAATAGCCAGGTCATGGAAGCAACCTAAATGCCCATTGACAGACGAATGGATAAAGAAGATGTGGTACATATATACAATGGAATATTACTCAGCCATAAAAAGGAACGAAATTAGGTCATTTGTTGAGATGTGGATGGATCTAGAGACTGTCATACAGAGTGAAGTAAGTCAGAAAGAGAAGAACAAATATCGTATATTAACGCATATATGTGGAACCTAGAAAAATGGTACAGATAAACCGGTTTGCAGGGAAGAAATAGAGACACAGATGTAGAGAACAAACATATGGACCCCAAGCGGGGAAAGCGGCGGGGGGTGGTGGGGGTGGGGGTGTGATGAATTGGGAGATTGGGATTGACATGTATACACTGATGTGTATAAAATTGATGACTAATAAGAACCTGCTGTATAAAAAATAAAATTCAAAAATTCGAAAAAAAGATGCATTCATATCGCCTAGCATTGTAATAATTTTACTCATTGCTGTTATAGTGTTGGTATTTCAATGTAGGACTGTGCTGCCACTTATTTACCTGTTTTGCAGTTGATGGACGTTAGGGCTGATCCCAGGCTTTGGCATTGTGAACTGCTGCTGCTATCAGCATCCTTGTCTGTGTCTCCTGGTGCACTGGGGGGATGTTCTAGATTCTGTGAGCTGAACTTACTTTGTGCTAATGAGATTTCTACCCACTTGTGACCATAAAAGGGAAAACTGATAAAGACCCTGGAGTTTGGAAATCTGAAGCTGTGGATCTCGTTGTCGTGGATTGACTCCTATTCATGAGAAATTTATATTTCAAAGGACTGAAAACCCAGCAGTTTTCTTAAATGTCAGAATAATCCCACTGTTATTTAAATACATTAAAAATTCTTTTAAATGGCAAGAAGCAGCCTTGAGAGCCTTCTTATTTCAAATTAATATCATCTAAATGTGAAGACCTCTGCTTTGTGACTAACAAAAACATTTGCCAATATTCCAATTTAGACAATTTTGCTTTCAGCCAAAAATCAGAAGTTTTTTGAGCTGGGAGAGATTTTTTAGAGACACTGGTTCAACTCCTTCATTTCATAAATCAATAACTGACACCTTCTTGAAGGTCAAATGCCTTCCCAAGGTCATAGTTAACTAGTTAGTATAGCACCAGGACCATAATGAGGACTTTCTGACTTCCAAACTTATATATTATTAAATTCCCCCAAATATTACATGAAGCCACCTTTCAAACTATGGAATGTGTAGAAGACTGAGAATGTTATTCTGCCATTGTCACCATCATTATATTTGACTATTAATATACCTACCTGAGCGTGATCCCCTCTGCCTGATTTTCCTGGCATCCCATTTTTACTAGAGGTATGGTAAGATTATACATATGCTATGGCACTGGTGCAGTGGTCGTTTTTTTGGTAATATTTTGATCCATCTGGCAGCAGATGGTTGTAAATTATAAAATTCCTGAAAGTCACAGCTCTGTGTTTACCATAACCATCCATTACTGGCTACAGAACAGAGGAGCACTAGAGATGGTACCTCTTTGCAAACTCTACCACTGTGATTCCCAAATGCCAAGCCTGAGATGTGGTACTGGCTTGAGATGGGATTTTTCTTGATCTGGGGTAAGGCGAGAAAAACAAAACAGTAAAAAGTTTTTCATAAAATTAATTTTGTTCAATTTAAAGGGAACCTTTTATGCTGAGATTTGTCTTTCCTACTTTTTCTGCATTAAATGTATTTTTATGGTAGTTATAGTTTAAAATGTTTTTGAGGGCAGTGCTTACAACTGTTTTATTCACTATCATACACTCAATTCCTAGCATAGTGCTTGACATAAAACAGAGACTCAAAAATATTTAGATGAGTGAGTAAAAAGTAAATAACCTTAGTTTGGACATCAGTTTTTTCGGGGAGGCAGGACAGGGGGAAGGATTTTACTAATCCCTGAAATCTAGAGGTCTGATAAATTTCAGATTGTCACTCTTGCGTAGCGATACAAAACATCTAGTGTACTGGATGGAGTGTCCCCCCCAAAATTGGCATCTACCTGGAATGCTAGAATATGACCTTATTTGGAAATAGGGTCTTTGCAGATTCAATCAAGTTAAGGTGAGATCATAATGGATTAGAGTGGGCCCTGATCCAAAGACTGGAATCCTTATAAGAAGAGGGATATTTGGACACAGAGACACAGGGAGAAGGCCTTGTGATCTCAGACACCAGAGGAAGAGATTGCAGTAATGCAGCTCCAAGATAAGGAATGCTGGCAACTACCAGAAACTGGACCAGGCAAGAAAGGATCCCTGCACCCAACCCTCAGCCTTCGGAGGGAGCATGGTCCTGCCAACACCTTGATTTTGGACTTCAGCCTCTAGACTTTGAGAAAATAAATTTCTGTTGTTTGAGCCATCCAGTTCATGGTACTTTGTTATGGAAGCCCTAAGAAACAAATATATCTAGGAGTCCAGCCCAGTGGATTTGGTGGGAAATAGAGGGGAAAAGAGCAGGATTTCTAGGGGTTAAGTGTGTCTCCTACAATCTATTTTGGGGCAAAAAAGAGAATTCCCACGCCGATTCTTCAGGGTATAATTAATGACTATAAGTATAGGGGAGTCATCTGGAGGATACTTTTCTATTTTTAGTCATGGAAGATTCAGGGGGAAATGCTTTGGGATGATGTAGGAAGGTTATTTGTTAGACATGAATCTTGATGGAAAGAGGTATTAGGCACTTGTTAGAACCCAAAATGGATTTCTAAAAGCTGGGCATAAGTCAGTTTTTACAATTAATATATTTTAAATGTATTAATATTATAGGAGCCCAATATTTAAAACAATTTTATGGTGAATTCATATAAGAGAAAGAACAAAGAAATATTTATAGCCTAATATATAATTTACATACCTAGATTTTCTTTTGTTTTAAAATTAATTAATTTTAATTTTTGGCTGCATTGGGTCTTCTTTGCTGAGTGCAGGCTTTCTCTAGTTGCAGAGAGCAGGGGCTACTCTTTGTTGCAGTGGCGGGCTTCTCATTGTGGTGGCTTCTCTTGTTGCAGAGCATGGGCTCTAGGCGCGCGGGCTTCCGTAGTTGTGGCTCATGGGCTCAACAGCTGTGGCTCGCGGGTTCTAGAGCACAGGCTCAGTAGTTGTGGCACACGGGCTTAGTTGCTACGCGGCATGTGGGATCTTCCTGGACCAGGGATCGAACCTGTATTCCCTGCATTGGCAGGTGGATTCTTAACCACTGCACCACCAGGGAAGTCCCTAGCTAGATTTTCATATATCCCATTTGCCTGAAACAAGAACCATCTATACGAAAGAAGAAAGCAGGTCAATTTTAACTAAAGCTTAAAAAAAAATGACAATGCCTATATGTAAGCTTTCTTAGGGCAAGTATTTTTGTCTCTACTATTCACTGAGTGTAAATGGTGCCTACATATAAAAGCTTAATAAATACTTGTTGAATGAATGTTCCAGGTAATTTATATTGTTACTGGAAGTGGTGGGATTACATGGCCTCTATTTTTTGGTCTAATACTTCATTGCTGTGATGACAAACACATCTCGTTTATTTCTGTGAGGCAGGATGTGAGGAATGAGAAAGAGACAAAGAATTACAGGATAAAAAAGTGTGCACTAAAATCTGAAGAGTTATCAAGCCATATCTATAAAATAGACTACCTAAAATGATAGTGGTAATCTAAGCTCTTGATAGAGTTCAGATGATAAGTTTGTGAGGGAAGGGAGAGGACTTAGAGAGCTGAGACGGTCTCATCCTGTCAGTGAGTAGGGAACATATGAATTCTGTTTGGCCACCTGGGGCCCATTTAGTGCACTAGAGTACTAATTTGCTAAATGGGTCCCTCATAGTAAAAATGAATGAGTAAATAGTGAGCAATTTAGGGATGGTAAACCACTAGTAGCTCAAGGGATATAGAAATGTGAAACTATAATTATATTCCTTGCTCATAATGTACTAACTAAATGTATTACATTGTATATTGCATCTTTCTGAGTTTATTTCTGGACACAGCTGAGCCCTTTACAATTCAGACTGAAACCAATCCTGCTATCAATTCATGCCTCCATTAAAATTCCAACTGCTTATATTAGAAAAAAAATTCCAAAGATGGTTTCTTTTATCTTGGATCTAAGGATGCAAACAGGATTAACCTAGATGCAAAACACAGCAAGTCAGTTATAAATCACATGGCATAAAATAAACTGTGGCAGTAAATTGAAAATTATGTTCTCTTTTTCTATACTTAGCTGTGAAAATATTTTAACAAGTTGGCTCAGGGTTTGCAACTTTTACATCTGTTGTTTCTTTTCGGGATTATCTCTTAGCATTTGAAGATGTGGTTCTTTTAAAAGTGTGGCTAGTCAGAAATGTGGTATCAGATTGTACATTTGGAACATTTTAAAGGATGGGGGGCATTTGTGAGTTATGTGGTTTCAAGATAGTGGCCTATTCCCCACTCTACTTTTAAGTAGGAGAAGCTGCAATTTCATGGGTGTCTAGAAAACATTTGTCCTTAACTGAAATCCTTTTCTTATTCAGAGAAATTGTACGGCGTGGGTTGGCTCGGACGGTCTGGATGATGTTCCATGATACCAGCAAACTCCAAGTACAAGTTTCATTGCCCTTATCATTGTCTATTATTAAAACTCTGAGGTTCCAGTTGATCTGGTGTTCAGGGGACTGTCTATTTTTATGAACTCTCATTTCTTTCTCTCTCTCCTCTCAGCCCCAAGTTTAGTGACTTTACTGAAGGTGTTTGGAGGTGGAACCAGGGATGGAGCACACTGTGGATCCTTGGTCTTCTGCTCCCCCCTAAGCTCTGATTTCTATTATTTTGGATACAATGGAATATGACGTGTTTTAGATTATAGACACTATGCCTGAAATAGTTTCTCTGTGTAAAAATTATAATCTGCATTCTCCCCCTGCCCACAAAAAAAGGACCCACGGTTTTTTTGGTTTTTTTTTCTCGGTACGCGGGCCTCTCACTGTTGTAGCCTCTCCCGTTGCGGAGCGCAGGCTCCAGACGCGAAGGCTCAGCGGCCATAGCTCACGGGCCCAGCTGCTCCGCGGCATGTGGGATCTTCCGGACCGGGGCACAAACCCGGGCACGAACCCGTGTCCCCTGCATCGGCAGGCGTACTCTCAACCACTGCGCCACCAGGGGAGACCGGACCCACTGTTTTTTGAGGCTGGAATGTACTTCCTTTTTCTTCATGTTGAGATACTTGAACATAATTCATTATTCCCTTTCTCCTCCTAATTTAGTAATCCCTCATACCAAGTCTGGCAGGTGTGTATGAAGACTCTTCAACCCCTCCCCACTCCAATACTCTGTATACTGAATTCTCTGACCAATGCTTTTGCTTTACGTTTTCCCCCTTGGAGGAGGCTTTTTGGTTACAAATAACGTCAAGGGGTAAATACAGTTCCTAGAGGATAAAAAGGCGAGAGTTGTGGTGATCGTGTAAAACTAAACAAGACTCAGAGCTTATTGAGACAGCGCTATGATTTCTTAGGATGCAAATGGACATTGGGCCAATGGTGACAGAATTTCTGATTAGAACAAACTTCCCTTGAGTTTGTTACATTAGCTAAATAAAAATAACTCTAGAAAGCAGATATATGAGAATTAATATATACTTCTTTTTTTTTTTTCGGGAAAGCAGCCTCAGAAGAGGTGGTTTTTCTTTATTGGGAACTCAGATGATCAGAGGTCCTCTGTCTCCAGTGAAATACTGAGGCTGAAGGAACATGCCATAGCACACTCCGTTGCATCCTGTGCTCTCTCCCAAGGTAGAGGGAAACCACAAACACCCACCCTCTAGCCCTCCCCGCTGCCACTCTTAAGGACTTTCCCCAGTACCTCCCAAAAGATGACGCCCACACACACAAAGTTAGGCCTGGCAAAAAGCCAAGCATAGAAAGCCTCAGTAACTCTTCTTGGTGGAACCGAAGCCAGAGAAGCCCATCACAGCTGTCATCTCACCTTCCTCCTCCAATGTCAAGTCCTCCTCCGCCCTCCTTTTCTTCTCCTTCTGTTTCTCTTTCTTGTAGGTTTTGGCCTTTTCCTCCTCTTCTCTGAGTTCCTTCATCCTTTCCTCAAAGTCATAATCCTTCTGCTTCTCTTCCATCTCCTTCTTGTTGACTTCAAAACGTTTCTTCACCTGATCCAAAGTGGAACATTCCACACGCATAGACATGCCCAGGTTTCGCTGATGTTTCTTTCCATTACTGTGATCCAGGAAGTTGATGGAGTCTTTCACCACACAGTCACAGACATTGCAATAGTATTCTCCCATCTCAGACTGTGGGGTGGTCTTGGTAATGACGATTGTCTTCCCAAGTTTGGATTCCAGGTCCACCTTGGAGTCCCGATGCTGGAGAAGCTCTCGCGTGACTGGCTGCACTGGTTTTCCATCCTTCTTTTCTCTCTCTTTCGTGAGCTTCTTCTCGGCAAGCTTCTCATATTCATCTTTGTCCCACTTTCGGCGAAAGTCCAAGTTTTTTGTCCCACTGCCCGATGCCATCTTCACTGCGAAGTGAATCTATATTTCTTAATATAGAAAAAATTAAAGAGGTTTATAGGAAATCAGCTAAGGAACTAAAAAATATAAAGAAATGTAAATAGTCCATGTTTTGGTGCTGAAATTTAACATAGTCTTTGTTTTTTAACCTTATTAAAGTAAGGCTAAATTAAAATACTGTTCATTTCTAGAATAGTTTGTGCTACTCAAGGTACATATGGATTAGGCAGCTGAAATTCATCTTCAAGATCATTACCTCTTTCTCTGCCTCTTTACTTTCTTTCAGAGACTTAGCCTTCAGCAAGTACTCAGCTTCATTTGTTCCAGAAAATTTCATCCAAAGTGAGGTCTCTATTGTTGGACTCCCTAGACTAGGTCAGTTCTCTTGTTTTATTTTTGCTTCCTCCATGGCACCCAGTATTCTCCCCTCGTCCACATCCCTCTCACTTGTTGAACCTCTTTCTTGCTAATCTATAAGCTCTGTGAAGGCAAGGACAGTGTCTGATTTATTCAATTGCTGTAACAGAGTACCTGGCATATAATATGTTTATAATTATTTGTTAAATTAATTGACTTGACTATCTTATGTCTCTTGGGAGAACTTGCATTCTTCCTAATTTTAAAAATGTAACTCTGTGCTGTTGATTGAATTGAAATGGAATAAACATTTGTTTCATGAGACCAAGAGGTAATACTTCAAAAGAAAAATATAAAAAATCATTTTCAGGAATTTCAAGAATCAAGATAAATATATATTTTTTGGTCCTGTAACTTCCTCCATTCCTCTTCAATGAAACTGTGTAGATAACCCAAGTACAACTTTCCCTGCCCTTACTAGTTTCTGTTATTTCAGGTACAAGTTCCAGTTTCTCTGTTTCTCTCTCCTTCCTCTTTCCTCAAACCCCTCACCCCCAATTCACCCTCAAGTTTAGTAACTTTGTTGAAGTTGAGGCAGGCCCTGGATAGTATAAAGTTGAAAAAGTCTCAAATGTGAAAATCCAGATTTCTAAAACAATGTGGGGGAATATTAATTAAATTAAAAATTTTACTAAATTCTTTTAAATAGTATGCTATTCTAATCTAGCCTACAATATTGTTTCAACTGACAAGAAAGTGCAACTTTTCAGACCACGAATAACATTGTAGCCGTAGAGTATAACTTTTTCTGAATGTTGAAAGAAGAAACAAGGGAAGGCGTTAAGAGAGAACATACAGGACCAGCCCATCTCATATCCCACCGTGTCTCCATTCCAGCGTTTCCTCTACTTTCCATCGCTTTCTGTGTCATTAAGTTACTTCAAACCTTCAGACCAACAGGGAAAAATGAGATCTCAGCCCTTTGCCTTTTTCCTTCTCAGATGTAGGAACTGGAGGATCGGGTCGGGGCTGCACGATTTCCACTAAGCACGTTCAATGGGTGGTGGAGGTGAAGACCAAAGGCTGGGGACCTTTGTACCGTTTAGAGTCCCTTCAAAGCCCTCTCTTTCAATTAGCCGGGAAAACGAAAGTCTTCTGGGAAGCGGGAGTGGGCGGGCTAAGTACAAGTTAATGAACAAGAACATTCCCGGGCACGGAGTTCAACAGCAGAGGGCAGAATACCCACTGTCCAGGGCACACGGCTGGCTGAAAGGAGGGGCATAGTTTAAGGATCTCTGGGGCTTGTAGTTCACCACGTTTCCTTCGGACATGCCCGTCCGCGCACTGGAACTACAACTCCCAAGGTGCACCGCGCGCATCTGTCGTCTCTGCCTCCCCCTCTCTGAGGCTCGCGCCGGAACCTCCTGGGAAACTGCCCCCCCCAGCCCCGCCCTCGTACGCCGTCCCGTTTGTTTACCCTGAAGCCCCGCCTCACCGCCGCCCTCCTGCTCGCCCCTCTTCCGCCTGGAATGCCGTCATGCAGGTGATGCATATTCATGAGGCCCGCCGAGGAGCTCCCGCCCTGCCTGTCTCCCGCCTTCCCGCTGCCGGCGCGTGATTAATATTCAATGAGCCCAGCTACGCGGCGGGTTCGCCGGGGTGAGGCGGGGGAGTGGGCGGGGCCTGCGCTCGGCGCCCGCGACCCAGGCGGGGAGGGCGTGTGTGTGTGTGTTTGGTGGGGGGGCGGTGGCGGCCAAGCGGGCGGGCGCACGGGATGGAACACTGAGACACCGACGGAATGCTCCGAATTGCCACATAATCCCCTGGAACGGCCGTGCCGAACGCCATTGGCTTCTCCCTTCTCCCCGCGCCGCCGCCGTCTCCCACCTTCGCCTCCCCGCCTCTCTCTCTGCCCGCTGTCTCCGGAGCTGGGGGGGAAGCGCGAAGCCCCACTGCAATGGAGCCCGCCGCCGCGACTACGGCGCAGCGACTCCCAGAGACCAGCAGGGAGGACCGAGCTCCGGCTCCGGCGGCGGCTGCAGCGGCGGCCGCGGCCGCGGCGGCTCTGGCGGCGGCAGTCGGGAGCGGCCGGAGCCCGGAGCCCGCGCTGACCCCGGCGGCCCCCAGTGGCGGGGCGCGGGAAGAGGCCCCCGGCGAGGCGCAGCTGGGGTTGTTGCCGGGTCGGCCGGGAGGCACGGGTCGCAGGAGGAGGCGCGGCGCCCCCCAGCCCACCGCTGGCGGGGCTGCCCCGGTGCCCGGTGCCAGCGGTTGCGCCAACTCCCTGCTGCTGAGGAGAGGGCGGCTGAAGAGGAATCTGTCCGCGGCCGCCGCCGCCGCCGCCTCGTCGTCCTCGTCCTCGTCGTCGTCCGCCGCTGCCGCCTCGCACTCCCCCGGCGCCACCGGCCTCACCGCCTCCTGCTCGGCCTCGGCTTCGCTGTGCACCCGGAGCCTGGACAGGAAGACGCTGCTCCTGAAGCACCGGCAGATGCTCCAGCTGCAGCCGTCGGACCGGGACTGGGTGCGGCACCAGCTCGAGCGGGGCTGCGTGCACGTCTTCGACCGCCACATGGCCTCGACCTACCTGCGCCCGGTGCTGTGCACGCTGGACACCACGGCGGGGGAGGTGGCCGCCCGCCTGCTGCAGGTGGGCTACAAGGGCGGCGGCGTGGTAAAGGTGCTGGGCAAGGGGCACCCCGACGCCGGTCCCCGGCTCCCGCCCGCCGAGCCGCGGGACTCGGAGCCGCCACCCGGGAGGAGCGGACTGGCCGCCGTCGGGGGGCCGCAGCGCCCTCCTCCCGCCGACCTGCCGCTGCCCGGCGCCCCGGACGGGTGGGCGCTCTGCGCCACGCGCGCCAGCCCCGCGCCCTCAGACTCCAGCCTGGGCGAACCGGGCGCCCCGCGGCTCCTGGACGGTGCGGCCGCGGGCCCAGCCTCCGACACCGAGAGCTTCAGCCTGAGCCCTAGCGCCGAGAGCGTGTCGGACCGGTTGGACCCCTACAGCAGCGGCGGCGGCTGCTCGTCGTCGTCCGAGGAGCTGGAGGCTGACCTGGCCCCGGCCCGGCCCCCGACGGGGGCTCCGAGACAGCCCCGCCTGCCCCGGCTTGGAGCGGGTGCCCGGCTGTCATCCCCGACGGCCTCCCCGCCTCCGCCGCAGCCGAAAGCCCTGAGGGGCGTCGAGGGCCCAGGCGGCGCCGCCCGCGATCAGCCTCGGGAGAAGGCGGCGGCAGCAGCGGCCCTCGGCCGCCCCCCGTCGACCCAGAATGGGAACGGGGCGACCGCGGAGCAGGCGCCTCCACCGCCCACCCTGTACGTGCAGCTCCACGGAGAGACCACCCGGCGCCTGGAGGCGGACGAGAAGCCGTTGCAGATCCAAAATGACTACCTCTTCCACCTGGGCTTTGGGGAGTTGTGGAGGGTGCAGGAGGAAGGCATGGACTCGGAGATCGGCTGCCTCATCCGCTTCTATGCAGGTAAGGAGATCACCTGCACTTTGACGCGTGCGGAATAAGCACTTCCAGGTCCCGAGAAATGTTTGGCCACCCCGAGAGTCAGCGCGGGTCCTCGGGAGTCTGTTACTTCTCTACAGCTTTCAAGTACGATCTGTGTGATACTAAATTGAGCAGTTTTAAAATCCGCGAGCTTTTGTCATTCTTGGGGGCTCCGAGGTTGGGAAGCAAGCACAGGGAGCAGGCACTCCTGAAAGAAGCAGTGGTGTCTTTAACAGTGAAGTGCTGCCTTCGGACGTCTGTTCACCGGTTTGTTGGGTTTGAGGCAGTTTGGGATTTCAGGTAAACATCACGTGCACGTGATACCTACAGAGGAAAATGACCTTGAGAAATGCGCTGGAACACCCGCCCTCCGTCTCACTGTCGGCGGCCTGCCCTTCCAGCCCGGGAGCTCGCTCCGCATCAGCTGGTGCTACTCGTTTGCCCACTTAGTCCTCGATGGAACCCAGCAGCTGCGGTCCTCTTTAGCGATACTTTTCCTCAGCGCTTTTTGGCTTTATTTCAGTTTCCTCTGTAAGTTTGTCTTGCGTCAAAAGTGGTTTTGCCTATTTCTTTCTCTCAGTTTCTTACTTCTAGCCTTTATAGCCAGAACTGCCCATTGCGATGTGACTTGCAATAGGGATATATAGGAATCACAGTACGACTTGAGGGTGATCGAAAATCTTCCTCATTTTTTTTTCATTTCTAGGTTAAAGGTCTTAAAAGGAGAGTTAAATCTTCCCCAGATTTACTAAAGTACTAAATTACTTCCCCACCTAGGTTGTATGTGGTGGTGGAAAAATAATCACACTTGTAATTTCATTAATCTGTAGCCATTCTTTCTAACTTAATATGTTTTTGGTCCAGCCTGTGTCCCAGTAGCAGTTTAGTCGGTTTGAATGAAGAAATTACTCACACATTGAGATATGCAAAACTGGTAGCATTCCTGGTGAGATGTTCCTTTACGTTTAATTGAAGTTTTTCTGTAATTCAAGTGGATTTCTGATGGATTTTTGCCTCGTAAAGAAAACCATATCATAATACAATAGCATTTGTAGTATCTGAAGATAATATCCTAACCGGATGACAAGCCTTTAAAAGCTTATGGCCTAGAAAATAGGTGACTTTTTTTTTCATGTGGGAGCAACAGCTATATCATTTTCTCCTGTGGCTCATGTAATTTGTAAAATACTGTTATTTTACAAAAGCAGTAAATGGTAATCACACTTGGAATGAGAATATTTTCTTAACATGAGAATGATAAATGCCCTTATAACCAACCAATTACATTGAAGGAAATATATATAAAGCAAGGGATATGTTAAATAAGCAGTATTGGACATATTTCGTATGGAAAGAGTTCTGCATCCTTTCTTTTTCTCATGACTGAATTGTTGATCACGATAAATGTCCATGGGAAGGGTTTTAGGTGTCCTAGTCATGACATTTAAATCTTTGATTCCCCTTGATTGTCTCTTCACGTGTGTCTAAAATGTTCTAAGTGGGTGATATATAGGTTTTTTAAAAAAACTTATCAGTATAAAGGTGACAAATTATCTTTCTGGTAAATCGCAAATTTCTGGTGTGCTCATTTTAATCTTTTTGTTTCGTTCCTTATGAAAAGCAGGAATTGTTGCTTCATTCTGAACTTATTTGCTTTATTTCTATATGCACAGTATAAATACATATATACCTCTGTGAATATGCTTGTAAAAGTAACTAATTAAATGAGGAAGCCATACAGAGCATCCAACCTGTTCTTGAATACGAAGCTGGTATGCAGGTGTCCTAGAAGGAAGATGCCTGATTGTTATAAAGATATAACAGTCTTTACAAAGATATTATAAAGATGTTATAAAGATGTCTAATTGCTTGTTTTATAGCAAGTTGAGCTTATGTTAAGCCTAAGAACATGGCAAACGTCTGTGTTGATATTCATTTGCCATAGAACAAAATTTACTATATAGTGAGTCCACTTGAACTTTTGCAAGGAAGTTTAGTTACTGATGAACAAAAGGGCCTTGTTATAAGGTGGTCTCACTCATCACCGGAACATTATCAGGACTTCACATGTAGCGCAGGTTTGCACCAAGCTGGAGGAGATTCCTAGAAGTTACCCCTGTGCTGCAGTGGAATGTAGGACACCCAACAGGAAAGTGGCATGTTTTGGTAGTAATTCTTTTCCATAAGAAGAGAGTTACGTTTGTTTTATATGAGATCCTTTGAGGGTGTGTTTTCCACCACATTCGTTTTTATAATGTTACATGTAACTTACTCTTAAATTTATTGCTGTGTATCTTTTTGTTTATCTGTGTATGTGGAGTTGAGGATAGACTAGGAAATTGCTTTTGAAGGCTTTTGAATATTTTCCTATATTTAAATTGAGCTCGTTATCTGTTGTTTATCTAGTTTATCTGTTTATAACTGGAGAAGTTCTTGTCCAGTGGAGAACTTTCATTCTCTTGAGGTCACCTTTCAGTTGAATTTTAGTATTTATAACCTGGCCTAAGTTATTCTTAAAAGACTTTGAAAGCCATTTGTGGTTGCTTTGAATATTTAAATATTTATTTAGGTAAAGTAAAATGGAATCTTTAATGAGCTAAAAGGCTTTGGACAAAAAGGTACTATCTAATTACAGAGTCGTTGAGAAAAACTTAGTTTGAAAATTGTTGCTCCTCCGAAGCAACCATTCTCTTAGCTAACTTTAAATAAGAAAAAATTTAATTATGGCTCTATCTGAAGTAACTTGTGTGAAGTATTAAGTATATTAGATACATTAACATTTAATTTTCCTTTAAGATCAGCCATCTTAAATTTTACCTGAGAGTAATTTTAGGTGAAAAAAAATTCAAGAATTAGGTTACTCGACATAGGTTACAGACTTAAAAACGTTAATGAGGTTATGTTTTGGACTCCCTGGGGGCGTCTGAGTCATTAATCAAGGGCAGTGTTAAACTATATTTTTAATATTTTTGACTCACTTCTACTGCCTTTTAGCTTTAGTCATCTGGCTGTTTCAGTTTAAATTGTAATAGTGGGAAATGATGTTGATGGAATGGAGACTGCACCCACTGTGGCTCGTGAATCTTGGACAAGATATTTTTATGTTTGACTTTTTGGGATTGCTCAGGAGAACGGACTCCTTACCCGCTCATATTTCTTCTCTTTTTCTCTTCTGGGATGATCAAATCTTACATGGTTTCCTACGTGGAAACCAAGAAGGGGTGTTTCGGCATTAAGCTGTAATATTGACGAGAAGTCTCTTATTACTATAATTACAGCAGTATTGAGTAACGTGGTATGAACATGTGACACCAGTGTGTGCTTAAGCAGTCCTTTTAAGAACAAAGGGTTTAATTTTATTTTTGTCGCTTTTTGTATTTAAATTTTATACTTGTTTTTGATGTAAAGTGAGTGCTGTCTTGTCCTTCATAACTGTGGTTTGATAACATCTATTAATATGTTGGTTTTATTATCTTCAAAAATCTTAAAGAGCTTTCACATAAATTATCTCATTTGTCCTTTCGGAAACATTATTAGGGAGGAGTGGGTGTCAATCCTCTTTTCAGATAAACTGATGCATAGTTTTGATTCTTGCTTGTGGTTTTTCAGTTCTTGGCAGAGCTGAGAAGAGAGAGCATGCATATTCTGTTTTACAATTCATATTACTTTCCATGAATTGAAGTTGAATTTCATTTACACTTGAATTTTTCACTTGGTTAAAAGCATTCCGAAAATATTCTATTTTTGTTGGTAATGAGGTGATATTATCCTCTAGGCCAAAGTGGTATTCCTTGTGAAATTTGGTTGGTTCTGTTTCTATCATGCTGCCTTTAACATAAAGAAGCAAGACTGGCAAATAAGTGGACAATACAGAAAGAGTACGGAAGTGTTCTAAATATTCTGATTGTAAATAGTCTTACATGCATTTAAGTTGGCATGAAATAAAGTTCACCTAATGATTCTTTTTTTTCTTACACACGCCTCATTTGTTAAACTGTAAATCTTCATTGGGTATAGAGCATTATTAACACTTTATCTGAAAAGTGGATAAGTTTTGAGGGTAGCGGTGTGACATTTCAGTTCCTTTAAAACATAGCTTTACTTGTAAAGTATCAAAAATAGCTATCATGAAAGGTTTGCATAAACCTTTCATCTTAAAGTAAACTTATTTGTACTTTAGTGATCAGTAGTGCTCTATTGATGTCACCATGCTGTTCATTTTTTATAATTCATATGTTATATAGAGTTAGAGAGTAAGCTACTCTGTCTGTTTTTATAGTTATTCCTTAAATGGTGTTTTTTTTATGCTTATTGAAATAATTATAGGGAGAGGAGATGAGTGTAAATGAGTTTATGAAGTTTCTGATTGAAAGTTTTATCTTTTTGTGGCTATAAGATTGTTAAAACAGCCACCTTAAATGACTGGTTATCCCAAGATTCTTATTATTTTTTAAAGAGTAAGGTGTTTTTGATTCTCTTTATAGAATGCTGAATTTGATTTCTTGGTAACATAACATTCATTAATGTTGTATATGGTCCAAGGCTAGTATAATACTTGGCATTTTAGTTTAAACATTTGTTGAATTGAATTTGCGGAATTTTGTTAAGCAGCTGGTGGTGTATGTCCTGAATCTTCAGCCTTCCTTCCTGTTAGGGTCCCCAGGGGTTGTGTTAAACACACATACACACAGAGGCATTTCTCCCATGGCAGAAGGTTTTAGATGTGCCACACACTGTTAATATCTTCTGTTTTCCGTGAGTGGAGCTCTATGTGGATTTTGAGAGAGTTCTCTCTCAAAGGTTTCTTAGAGTTAACAGGTGTTTTTTTTCCCCCCTTTTCAAAGGCATCTCTTACCTAAAGTTTAAGATGAATTTAATGAGACATCTGTCAAATGAGGCGTTTTAGATTTAATGATTTTGTTATGTGCCAGGGTTGAACACGGTTCAGTCTATCTGGACAGGAGAAGGGTTTAATTGTACTGTGAAAGTCGAGAAAAGCCACTCAATAGAAAAGCTTTTCCTTTAAAGACGCCTGGCATTTTGAAAAAGAGAAAAAGATGTTATCAAAATGTCCAAAATAGTCTGGGAAAGTGAAGGCTTTTTTTAAAAGTCCCACTTTCTAAAACCCACTCCACCCCTTGATCGCAGGCATCTGGTACAACACTGGTAATGAGGGGTTTTGAATCTACCTTCATGTCCCTCTGCTTCTTGGGCAAACTCTTTTTAATACTTACCTTTGGTTTTCTAAAGATAGTATAATTCAAACAAAACAAAATCGACCATTTGGATTCTTTAGACATATTAGGTATTTATAACCTAAGTCTCTGTGACGGGTTGTGTTTGGATTTGTTATGAAACTTTAACTCTAGGCTTTGGAAAATTTTGATAAACTGAAACTCAAGGGTTGGAAAAAATAGACTTTAATGGTACTTTGATTAAAGAACATTAGGATATTTGGTTAACTATGAAATAGGAGCTCTTTCAAGTTGTGTGATAATCGTACTTTAGAATCAAGAATAACACTTACCGGGTTGCTGAAGTGTAATTACATGTTGATTTAGAGACGGAATGGTTTTGTTATATATATAATATATATGCCGAATATTCCTTTTAATATGTTAGGTGAAACAAAGCATAACCATCCCATAATGCCACATTCATGCTGAAATAATTGTTTCCCTGTTGTATTTTTACATTTGAGATTGCTTTAATAGGTTGTAAAATGTATTTAATGATAGAGTGTCTTATTAAGGTACTAATCCAATGACCTTTGAGTTTGGAACCTAGAAGTTCTCTTGGAAATGGAGTGAAATACTCTATTTGTAGGTTGTACATATTCTGTGAGTTTGTAAATGTCAATACTTTAGCAAAAAAAAAAAAAAAATCCAGAATTTATGACATGTATTTTCTCAAATGAAGCTTGCTAGAAGTAAATTAGTCTCATTTCCAGTTATGTGAAAGCATTCAGTTGAAGACTGAATAAAATTTGAAATAATTTGGTTTTGGACCATTTCAATTAATGAATGAAAAAATCTAATTTGAAATTTGAGATACTTTGAATTGGTTGATTTTGTTTTAGTTTTTTCCCCTGCATTCTTTTCAGGCAGGAAGAGTTTTGAATTTGTTGCTGTCTAGTTCTACTGACTCATACATCTGATGATGAAGAGCAGGTGGAGAGTGAATCTTTTCAGATGTCTGCCTTCATTAATAGTATGTTAGGATGCTTGGCGCCTTCTTTTCAAATACGAGGCGTGTTTTTAAATATAGCAAGAGAAAGTATGAACTGTATTTGTTTTCACTGTCTATTTAATAATTATCTGGATTTCACAATCAGTTCACTCCTGACACATGGTCCAAAGAGCGAAATTTTATGCGTAGAACCAGTTTTTGACCTTTTTGTCATGTATGAGAAATATATTCCTATGGAATTCTTTCTTTGTTCCTATGCATATATTTTGACAGCTTTTGGCTATACTTTAGCACTGAAGGGGTGCTCCATCTTATGGTTTTTGAGTTTGGCTGATGTATCCTGGAGTCAGGTGAAAGTAACTTTGTTATGGTTTGCAATTTAAAGAAATGGGTCTGAGAGTTGGGAAAGTTGGTATGACTTTGGGCATTCATTTCAACTTATCCTGGGCTTTGATTTCCTCATCAGTAAAATGATGAGCTTGGAGTAGAATAAGTCTAAAATCTCTTCCAACTCTTAACATTCTGGGGCTTCATTAGAGAGCCTGTTCTTCAAATTAGGACTAAATGTTGTAGTTGTTTTAAGTTCTGTACGACCTATCCATGGGTTTAAAAACAGCCAAATCCCCAGCTTTTTGTCATGGAGAAAGGAACAGGCTTGGACCTAATACACACAAGTCAGCCTAAGGTTGCCAGCCAAAGAAGAATACCTTTTTGGAGTCGATTAGGACTAATGATGGAATAGATAGTGTTTGATTACCCTCTCCTTGCCAGCTCTACTCTTCAAAGTAGAATTCAGCACACTAGAGATGAATTTAAAGAAATACATCCTCTTAAAAGTTGAAGTAAGGGCTTCCCTGGTGGCGCAGTGGTTTAGAGTCCGCCTGCTGATGCAGGGGACACGGGTTCGTGCCCCGGTCCGGGAAGATCCCACATGCCGCAGAGCGGCTGGGCCCGTGAGCCGTGGCCGCTGAGCCTGCGCGTCCAGAGCCTGTGCTCCACGACGGGAGAGGCCACAACAGTGAGAGGCCCGCGTACCTCTTAAGTTGACTTGTAAAGTAAGATACTTTTATAATCCAGTTTATAAACTTTACTGTAGTGATAACTCTGTATTTGAGGGATCCAGATATGGGAAATTTAATGGTTCATTAGCTTTAATTCATGGTGAGCTGTATGTGCCTATCTACTTGTGCCTAGAGTCAGTAGGAGAAAAAGCACATAAAAATTTTTTTGTGTGTTATTTTTGATTAGATCATAGAGTTTAGGATTCTGTAGAGATCCTAACATCTGTATTTTTATAGATGAGGAAAGCAAGCCCTGTAGAGGTTGAGTGTCTGGTCCAAGATCGGTGATAAACTCAGTCTCAGAATTAGGAATAGCACCCAGGATTTTGATTATCTGTCTAGTGTTGTTTTTTACCCCACACTGAATTTATATACTTACTATCTTTGGATTCTCCTTTATTTAGTATTCAAAATGAAAGTTTAAAAAATTGAGTGCGCTTCACACATTTGGTGCTTTCTCAATTCCTTCAAGGTGTTTCTAGTTTCTTTTCATTCTAATCAGTGCTTATGAGAGGTTACATATCACTTTGACAGATTATGGGCGGGCTTCTAATGGAACAGTTGGATATTTTAATTGCAGAGAGGGAAATTAGATTTCATCAGTGATGTTACCCTTTGGGGGTTTTATGATAGAACTTTAAAGTTGACAGATGGTTGACTGAAAAGAGTTACAGTGCTAGAAAATCAGAAAATCAATGGTTATTTGTCTTATTTGTCCAGTCCTTTAAAGTTGAAATTGTTAGAAGAATGGAAATTTGCAAAACCACTGAATTTTAAAAAAATATTTGGAAGAAAAATTTAAGAATAGATCTTGAAAAAAAATCCCATTCAGGCATGTTCATTAAAAAGATTCAGTATTCATAATATTTTTTATTTCACTTTTTTTAAGAAAAACGTGTCTTCTCACAATTAAATGCACTTAGTTTATTTAGGTACGCATACACAGCCCTACTTTTATGTGATATAAATTGAAACAACTTAGTTCAGTAATCTTTGGGCTTTTGCCGTTTGCTGGTTTTGGAAGTCTGTATCATGAAATCTGGTACTGCTTTGAATATCTTTGAGAGAGGGAGAGCAATGTCCTGCTCCTGTTAGCAAAAAGACAGTTTTTGAATATTTGTAGGGGTGAGAGAGAGATTCCCTTTTATATTAGGTTCCATTTTAATTTAATCATTTACCTTAAGTAAAAGTTTTATATGGAAATTAATCTATGGAGTCAATTAATTCCTCAAAGATGACTTCAGTTTTTACTATGAGGAAGGAAACTTGTAAAGTGCAGAAGTACAAATGGGTAAAAATACATTGCATCTGGCATATGGAATATGTACTCTAGCTGCTGAAGCAGAAAAGAAATTTCTCTTGATGGTCTCTGAGAGAGGTAGTATGGCTGGGGGCAGCTGATGTGCAGGTTTATGTAATAAATTGAATCTCTCCTTCTGGAAAGAAGTAAACATCACTGTAGTTGGAGGAGACGCACTCGCTTCCTTACACGCATCCCACACATGCGTACATGATACACTCACACATGCATGCCCACATGTTCTCCACTGAGTGCTGAGGTAGGATGTAATGGGAGGTGGTAGCAGGTGGGTGGGGTAAACAGTCTTGGCGGGGGGAAGTCTCAATTTAAAAAAAATTATAGTTCTTAATTACGTAGATCATTTTTTTTCACATTTTAATTGGTAACTTATTTCTCCCATGAATGGCCTGTTCCTATCCCTTGCCCATTTTTTTAGTTTGATATTTGCCTTTTTCCTACTGGCTTATAGATTTGTTTTGGGGGCGTATATCTAGGGAAACTAGCTTTGTTTTGTAAGTCACTATTTTCTTCATCCATTTGCACTTTTATGTCAGTCTTTTCCTCTAGGTAGTCAGGGTTCTGTGTCATGCTTAGGAAGTCTTCCCCCTCAAGATTTAAAAGAAATTTCCCATATTTTCCTGTGGTATATTATAGTTTTATTTGTATGTTAAAAATTTTAATCTATCTGTTGTTTAAGAAAGATAGGAACGGGGCTTCCCTGGTGGCACAGTGGTTAAGAATCCGCCTGCCAATGCGGGAGGACACAGGTTCCAGCCCTGGCCCGGGAAGATCCCACATGCCGCGGAGCAACTAAGCCCGTGCCACAACTACTGAGCCTGAGTTCTAGAGCCCGCGAGCCACAACTACTGAGCCCACGTGCCACAACTACTGAAGCCTGCGCACCTAGAGCCCGTTCTCCACAACAAGAGAAGCCACCGCAGTGAGAAGCCCGAGCACCGCAACGAAGAGTAGACCCTGCTCACTGCAACTGGAGAAAGCCCGCGTGCAGCAACGAAGACCCAACGTAGCCATAAGTAAATAAATAAATAGATTTATTTTTAAGAAAAGAAAGACAGGAAGTAGGAAAGAACAAATTGTCCCCACACTTTTTATTCGATAATTGAGTATTTCTTTAGTGACTTAAACTGTCACTTTTCCTCAGTTTATGCCTTTTTAAAAAAACTGATAGGCATTTATATCATCCTTCCTATGTGCGAGGCACCGTTTTAAGTGCTTTATAAATATTAACTCATTTAATCCTCATAACAACCCTATGAGGCAGGTAATGTTACCACCCCAGGGTTACAGATAGGGAAACTGAGTTACAGAGCATTTTAGTACCTTGTGTGGATTTGTCAAGCGAGCAAGGTTCAGGTAGAGTGCAAGCCCCAGCATTTGCTGCCAGAGTTAACTAGTGTGTAATAGCTTGCTTTGCCGAATGTGGAAAACTTGTCCTTGGTAACTTTCTGGGGCCAGTTTGGGCAGATCAGCATTTGGGAAGCATGGACTTTGAAGTACTTGAGGCTGGAACCTGCATTCTGGCTGTGCCCCTGAGCCCAGAGCTCTACCTCCCTCTTTCCTTCTCTGTGGAAATAGGCAGTACCTGTGAGCCACACAGCGTTGTTGAGAAGATCAAATGAGATGAGGGAAAGTGCCTAGGACAGCAGGACTCGGTGTAAACCAGGCCCTGGTCTTAGGATGCAGAGAGCACTGATGGAGGATCTAGGACCTAGATTTGACTGTAGGCTGCTTCTTTACTTGATGGGAAACCTATAATGAACCCTGTAATCTCTTTAAGCCTCATTTATTAGAGAGATTTAAAAAAAATCCATCTCAGAGAACTTTGTGAGGTTCAGATTTGATGATATATGTGGAAGTGCTTTGTAAACTGTGAGATGTTATACTAATGTAGTGTGGTAGTGTTATTTTTAGCAATAGTAAATTGCCACAAATGTTAATTCGAGGTAATTAGGGCTCATTAAGGAAGATGGAATATGCTGTTGCTTAGTGACACTGGCAAACTATACACTTTCACTCACTCATTCATTTAATCCAGTAATTACTATGAGTACCTACTATATCAAAAGTACTTTTGATTCAAAGATGGCTAATTTTAATTTTCTAGGATCCCTTGAAATACTTATAGCTCTGCGGGCATGTAGAATACAAAAGTGGAAAATGTTCTAATAGAGGCAGTGGGGTCCACAGATGACTATAGTAGCAGCAAAGGAGAGGCTCCTGACTCCACTGTGTGAATCCCGGGAAGGCCCTTGAGCCATCTTGAAGGACCAGAGGGAGTAGACTCTTGCCATGATTCTGGAATACTGAATTGTTTGAGGAGCAGCCATGAAGTACCAGTAGTTCAAAGTCCAGTCAGACTGAGTTTAGGATTAGTAATTCCACCTTAATCCTTTAAGATTTACCAACCCTTTCTATCTAGGCCTTTTTATCCATCTGAATCATTGGGGCTTCATTTGGTATCATACTTTGTGAGGATCTAAGTTCTGGGTTAAGCAAATATTAATTTTGCTTTCTTGAAAAGAAAATGCAAATGTGCACATGCTCAAGGTTGCCCTGAAGCCTGGCAGGGGGCCTACAGTACACTTGAAAGACGTTCTCTTGTTTCTTTTTGTGAAGCCCGTGCGGGTTTTGCTTTCCTCGGATTTATAAAGTTTATGGGAAATGCTGTGTTCATCTTCTGGAGGCAGATTCCTTCTTTTAGTTTAATGTCATGTAGACCAACCACATTAATGTAAAATTTGGAAGATGAGGAATTGGTCATAACCTGAGGGTATTCTTAATTTTTTAAAAATAAAATTCCATTTTTTTGGTATAAATTTATTTATTTTATTTATTTTTGGCTGCACTGGGTCTTCGTTGTTGCACGTGGGCTTTCTCTAGTTGCGACGAGCAGAGGCCACTCTTCATTATGGTGCATGGGCTTCTTATTGCGGTGGCTTCTCTTGTTGCGGAGCACGGGCTCTAGGCTCGCAGGCTTCAGTGGTTGTGGCTCGCCGGCTCAGTAGTTGTGGCTCGTGGGCTCTAGAACGCAGGCTCAGTAGTTGTGGCGCACAGGCTTAGTTGCTCCGTGGCATGTGGGATCTTCCTGGACCAGGGCTCTAACCCGTGTCCCCTGCATTGGCAGGCGGATTCTTAACCACTATGCCACCAGGGAAGCCCCGAGGGTATTATTTTTAACTTTGCCCATCTACTGTCTGGATCTTCATTGGTGAAGGAATTTTTTTTAAAAGCCTCTTGTGTGGACCAGGAGGAAACACAACTCTTAAGTGTTCATGTAAGCAAAAATAACTATTTTATCCATGGCTGTAAAATCTGTACTATACTACTATGGTAAGTTAAGTCTTTACTGATGGCCTGTTACAAATTTCTTTTGTTTTAAGTGGAAGGTAAATGTCTCTGTGATATATTGTCTCATGTAGTAATGTGAATGACAACACTGGAAAAGATCTTTATTTTGCTTTATATGTTAGTTTTAAAAGTATGATAAACACCCTGTTTTTAAAATAAGTTATGCAGATCCTGTCTGACTAAAATAAGTCATGCTTCTAATTCCAATGAAAATACTTCTAATTCAGACTAATCAACATTCAGGTTAATTACCTGCCGTTGTGTATTTTCCACTGTCATTTGCACCTTTCTGCCCTCTGTGACAGATTTTTACAGAGACCTCAGTTAACTCATTAGAGCAGTATCAACACCCGACAAGCTGATTTTCATGGGGGATATTAACAGAAATGTTAACATCAATGTAGCCATAAGGAGAATAGTTAGCCCTTGTGATTATAAAGTAGACGCTAAAAATCCCTTGTAACTAAGTCGTAATAGAGACTTGGTGTTTTTAACCAGAATCTGAGTAGTATTGTCTCATTGATAAATACACAATGACAAAAGTTCTATAAACAAGTATCTTGGAACTGCTAAAGATAATGTCATTGTGAAGATACCACACAAAAGTCCATTTCTGAGAGTAGGGATCATCTTGTAGTCAGTACATTTGGAATGCTTGTTTTATATCTTGAATTGGCTTGCAGCTGCTAATAGAGAATTGGGAGTCGTCATTGCTTCCTGCTTCTATTCATAAGATCTCCCACCCCACCCCCAACCAAACAAAACGGTTGATAGCCTCTTGGTTCTAAGAAACTGATAGAGTAATGCAAGTGGTATTAACCTCTAGATAATACTGATGGATAAAGGGAAGTGGTGGTGTTCACTTTTCTTGAAGGTACTGTCATAAGCACAACTATATATACCCCCTTGCCCGGTATCTTCTTTATCTTTTAGAAACGTTTGTAATACTGGAGTAGACTAAACCAGAGTTGTCGGTAGATAGTTACTACTTTAGAAGCTGGTGAATGTGATAATTGAAGTATTACCTGCTAGGGAATAGCTTTGCCAAGCTTCACAGGTGAAAAATGGGTGACAACGTCATGGATATCTCAGGGAGAGCATAGAATCAAAGCATTGGAAAGGACCAGGGGCATCTAGTCCAGTTTCTTACCTAGCATAGAAATCTGTGCTTATCCAATCCTGATTGATGGTTGTCTGGCTTCTGCTTGTTGACTGCTTGCTAGATACATTATTCCAGGACAGCCCTGAGTGGAGATCTTGCTACTTGAAATGTGATCTGTGGACCAGCATCGTTAGCATCTCTTTGGAGTGTGTTAGAAATGCAGACTCTCAGGGCTTCCCTGGTGGCGCAGTGGTTGAGAGTCCGCCTGCCGATGCAGGGGACACGGGTTCGTGCCCTGGTCCGGGAGGATCCCACATGCCGCTGAGCGGCTGGGCCCGTGAGCCATGGCCACTGAGCCTGCGCGTCCGGAGCCTGTGCTCCGCAACGGGAGAGGCCACAACAGTGAGAGGCCCGTGTTCCGCAAAAAAAAAAAAAAAAGAAAAAGCAGACTCTCAGTCCTCACTTCAGACTTACTGAATAATTGGCATTTTAACAAGATCCCTAGGTGATTCGTTTGCACAATACAGTTTAAGGAGTGCCAGTGTTGGATGAATCGGGAGGGGGAGAGATTACAGTTGGAGGAGGGAAACCATTAGGGGCTTGCATGGCTCAGTAAGATACTGAGGGCTGGAACTAGAGGAGTGGAGAGAGAAAAGCAGGCAGATGTAGATGTTATCCTAGGACTCAGTAGCTAATATTGAAGCTCAGAGATGACAAGTTTGCACTTTGAGTGATGGGAGAATTGTGGGTCAGTTCATGAAAGTAGGAAGCAAGAGGTTGTGTGTGGGTATCACTAATTAATTCAGTCAAGCTGGAGGACCAGGCATTCTAGTTAGGAGTTGGTGATGTGAGAATGAATGATGTGTCTCCTGCTCTTGATATTTACAAATATTTTGCAGTTGAGGATGGAGTTTGCTGAGGATGAGTTTGAAATGGTAATACACTTTAAGCTGACAGTAATCATTTGTTTAGCTGGTAAATGGACCTGACTCACCACCCAGCTTCCAGATCTCAGTGGACCCTTTTGCCTTCTACTGTTTATCAAATAAACAATTACAGTAAAACTTGAAATGCCTTAATGAAGGCATTTACAGAGTGCCAAGGGAACCCAGAAGCCTGACAAACCAATTCTCCCTGGAATGCTCTGAAAAAGCTTCCTGAGAAGGACTCCCTGTATGAATGGGGGACTAGCATTGCATGGAAAGGGCATGTCAGGAACTAAAGCGTGAATGAAAGGGCAGGATGTGCATAGGAAATGGGGAGGAACTGGCGTGGTGAGGTGTTAGGTGATGAGATTAGAAGTGGTAGGAGATGAGGCTAAAAAGGAGGTTGGGGCCAGATGATGAAAGGCCTCACCTGCTAAGGGCTTGATTTGATAAGCAGTGGGAGCTACTGAGCATGTTAAAGTGGGGAGTGACATGATTAGATTTGTGTTGTAGGGCATTAACCGCAGCCAGCTGGAGGATGGACTGGAGAGAGGCTAGAAACTTGGAGACTGCCTTAGTGGGGCATTTAGTAAACCTTTAAAGCGCTGTTAGGAGCTGGAGATCTAAAGAAAGAATGGCCTTGCCTCAGGGAGTTCAGCCTAGTAGGAGAGAAAGATATCATTGCAATATAGAGTCCCCTCCTTTGAGGTTTTGTAAGTGTGGTTGTTTACCAAGTAGGGAGTTAATCTACTCTGCTGCAGGTGGGGTAGGTGAGAGATGGTTTAGAATATTAGAAAGAGCAGGCCCAGCAGTAGGAGTGGATGGGATGGGCATTTCTGGCAGGGGGACCAAGGGCCTACCTGGGGGCTAGATGGGGGAGATCTAGACTAGATCAGTGCAGATGAAGAACTGCAGATGTGGGAATTGTTCAGAATGTAGAATTCTTGGATCTTATTGAATGATTACATGTTGGGGGAGAAAGAGTACTTGAGGATTTATTATTCATTCCTGAAGTAATTTGAGTATGTCTTCCACATCAGGAAGCGTGTCACTATAATCCATGCCAGGGATATAGTGTGAACGAGAGCGACAGGGTTTTGTGTGTTAAGATGACTTGGAGGTTTCTAGTTTGGTTGACTCTAATCCCATCAACCAACATGCAGAATGCAGAAACAGGAATTGGCTTTAGTGGGAGGGGGAGAGATGGTGAGTTACATATTGGATGTGTTAAATTTAAGGTGCCTGAAAGACATCCAGGTATGTCTGAAGAACTCAGGGATTATCTGTGTTTAGATAGTTGTTAAAGTCTTCGGATCGAATGAAATTGCTAGATTAAATGGGTTGAGTGAGGAGAGGGTTGAGGAAGCAACTGTGAGGACTGCCCGTATTTAAAAAGTGGTGGTAGTGGATTATGTTGAGTGAAAGAATTCAGGTATAAAAGAGAGACACTATATGACATTTTTATGAAGGTCAGTTAACAGGCAAAACTAATTTTTGGTGACAGATCATAATAGTTGTTACCTTTCAGGGGGGTTATCGATGGGAAAGGCTTGAGCCGTCTGCTGTTGATAATGTTATTTGCATTTTTCTGGGTTTTATTTTCCTAGGTATATGCATACACAAAAATTTATTGACTGTACACTTAAGGTTTATGTGCTGTACTAGATGTAAGTTATACCTCAGAAGAAAGAAGGGATACGGTTGTGAAGGAAGAAACTTGAACATTGTTTTTTTGTATCCTGAAGGGAAAGAGAGAGGGGATAGACTAAGGGTGATGGATGAATGGATGGGGGAAAGTAAACAAGGGAAAGTCCTGGAAGAAATAAGATGGGAGGAATCAGGAACACCCAGTGGAGTTAACCGTGGGCGGGAAGAGGGCCACCTGTTTCTTTGAGACTGTTAGGAAGGGCGAGTAAAGATAAAGATTCATTTAACTGACACTCAGGAAGTTGGGCCTCGGTTTTGTTAGTGAGAAGGTAAGGAGAAGCCAAGTCTCAATATTTACTGTAATATGCTTTTTCTTGAGTGAATCAATCAGCTACTCATAGTTTATACCCTCTTTGGGGAATTTATGACTGTGATTTCAGTCTACACTGAATTTTCTGTAGGGTGATCCTCTCTTAACTGTGGTAACGCATCTGCATCTTACTGCGTGGGAAGGGGAGGGGGGATAGTAAACAAGAGCTGGAGGAAATGATTGCCAGACTCAGGTTTGCAGGTTTGGCTGCGCTTGGCAATGGGCAGGTTTGTTTTGATGGCACAGTTTGGGTTCCCTCCTCCCAATCTCTGAGTGTGTCTTTGGGGCAGGGGTTGGGGAGTGGGGTTGGGATGTGTAGGTGTGGAGACATGATGCTCAAAAACCTTCAGAAAAGTTGCAACTTTGACAAAGCTGGCATCGTATCTTCCATTATGTCCTGTTTCCTTTCTGTTTAAAAATCACTTACGGAGTAATAAAACTCCTGAGATAGTTTTATTTTTTTTCTCATGGCCTACTACTGATACTTGCAGACATAAAAGCTGGTTCTAAAGAATGTGCTTTCCGTTCCTAGATTGTCAGATTGACTTGTGGCTTGAATCTGTTTATAAAGTGAGCATGAAGACATGATAAATTATGTTTAGGTAGATATAAATCAGATTGTATAGGGGACAATTATTCTTAAATAAGAAATACTGTTAAGAAACCATGTTAAACCTATCATTTTTCCTCTTGTTAGTTGTAGTAAGTGTTGAATTTCTGTTTTGTGCTCAGTACGGGGCTAGATGCTGAAATTTCAAATTGTGGTTATTGAAAAAAATGAAAAACACAGTTAGGTTGTTCTGAAGAATATAATCGCCCCAATATTTACTGAAGTATCTAGAGCATCTGATTATGTTATATTCCAGTTACAAAGTTGGTTTCTGTAAATTTTTAATAAAGATGTTTTGGGGAGTAAGATAGAAAGTCTTGAGAAAGAAACATAATTGTTAACTCGTCATGTCAAACATGGTGAATTGCCCAACAGCAAACTCCCTGAGGTAGGGAGCCCAGCATGTTTAAAGACCTGGAGGAGGGGCTCCTGTGAGCATAGTGTAGGGAGTGTGAGTATCACGAGGCAGGGCTGGAGAAATAGGGTCAGATCGTGGGTGTGTGTGCCGAGTTCTGCCAAGTTCAGAGTGCTTTGGTCATCATAGTTCCTCCCCAACCCCCCTCCCCCTTAAATACAAGACAGGTAAATATGCACTCTTGGTTGTGTCTGGCTGTAAGGGCCTTATAGGCTACAGTTAGTGTTTTGGAATGGAAAGAATAATAGGAAACCATTCCATTGAGTTATCAAACATCATTTAGATTTGTCTCTTTCAAGGTCAGGTGCCATGACTATCATTTTATAACTTCCTTTCATCTTATCAGTAAGAAGGATAAAGGCAGGGTAAAAGTAACCCTGTCTCTTCTATATTTGCTAAGCCTTCTCTTCTGGACACCTAAATAGCCACTTCTCTGTTCTTCCTGTGTACACTCCCCACATGTGCTTTCTTCATCTTTCTTACTTTCCCTGGCCACCCAGGGCTACACAGTCTCTGCACTGGGAACCTAAGATGCTCCCAAGTTACATGGGGCCATGGTCTGATAATGAAGGCATAGCCTCTTTTTTTTTTTTTTAACTCGTCTTGCATTAATTTTTACAGAAAGCTTTATTTTACCCTCTTTTTGTTCCACCCCGACCCACTTGTTTTCCCTTTCTTAGAAAAGAAAAATTAGTATCTCTCAGTGAGTGAGTATATAAACATTCCCTGTTGTACACTCTAACTTCCCCCAACTCACCCCAGTAATTAAGCTGTGCTAAACATCAGGCATGTTTGATTGGGGAAATTAAAAAACCAATTCAGTGCGTTCTCTTGGCACTTTAGCAACAGACTTTCATTTTAATGAAAATGGGATACAGTATCCTGTTAGGTATACATTCAGTGAGATTATATCTGCTTAGGATTTCTTTTTCGTACACTTTTTATCCATAAGCGAGAGAGGTCCCGGGGTCATTTGTGCGCAAAGTCAATTATTTTTCAATTAAGGGCAGGTTAATTAGTTTCTCTATAGTTATTATTGAAGCTGTTATTCTGTGTTCTCCCTTTTCCCTCTCTTGGTCGTCGTCTTTTGAATCATTTTCCTACTTTTTATGAGATCAAGTGATAGTACGTACACAGGAAAGATGTAAAACCAGTTCTTTATTTTAGGATTTTGTTGTCATTATAGAAAGTGTAAAAAAAAATTGAGAAGTAGGCAAAATAGTGTCATGACCTCCTGCCTACTCATTGCTCAGCATCAACAATCAGCCACCTACTCATGGCCATTCTTGTTTTACCTCGAGCCCTTTCTTCTGCCTAGATTACTTTGAAGCAAATACTAGACATCATATCTTTTCATCTGTTCATTTCACTAAACTTAAGTATCTCTAAAACATAAGCACTCTTTAAAAACAACCATGATACCGTGATTTTATTTAAAAAAAAATTAACGCTAATTCCCATTTTTCAACAGTGTTCAAATTTCCAGTTGTCTTAAATTTTTGTTTAAATTATGATCCAAATGTGGTTGATACCTTTGTGATTTTTTGTTTTTTGTCTTTTCAATGTCTTCTCATTTTAGGTTTCCCTTCTCTCCCACCCTCCTCACCCCCTTTTCCCTTGCAATTTACTTGTTGAAGAAACCAGGTTATTTGTTCTGTAGTGTTTCATGTTGTCTGGATTTTTGTGACTACATTCCTGTGGTATTAACAGGAGTATGTTGAGGATTTGGATATATACTTTTGGGGTTTCTTTTTCCTTTGGAGTTTTGCTTAACATTTATGATCTTGATCAGGTGAGTTAAGTTGGATCATCTTTTGGAGGACTTAGAAAAGAGGTCCACAACTAATGCCATGTGTCATGTGTGGCTCACATGTGACCTGTTATGTTTGGTGACATGGTTTGAAATTTTTTCAAATTAATTGCCATCAGTTCAATATTTTAAAGTTTCCCATAAAAATCTAGATTTTTGTTTTTCTTCTTTTTTTTTTTAAATCAGAAGATCTAGATCTTTTAAATCAGAAGTCCTGGGCTTCTGCAGCGATGCCCACAGGTGTAGTGATGAGTGGTGGCAGCTCCCTCCCTGTCCTCTCCAAGGTACCCTGAGCGCTTCACTCATGTAGGTTTCCTGAAAGGGCTGGTAGGGTTTGTGAACCCTGACTTAGAGCAACAGGAATTACTTTTATCTGCATGGTCTCGCTTAAATTTTATTCATGATATTGATAGTTTACTTTTAATCTTTTGCTACATGTTTTACTGTAAGCTGGTGTTTGGGCTATTTTACTAACAATCCATGTTTATTCAGATAAAGGTCAGAGCACCAGCTGATGTTCCCATTGTACTTTGTATATCTATCAGAAGACTCGTTCAGTGCATTGTATTCTCATGCCCTGTGGAAATTGGTGTTTATAGTTTTAGAACCTAACAGAATGCTTGGCACATAGTAGGTACTCAATAAATTCTTGTCGAATGAGTGAAGGAAGAAAGAACCAGTAAATAAACTACCAGATAAAACAGAAAAAAAAGAAATCATGTAATGCATATCCGAGTTTGAGTTTCAGTGGTATTTGTACCTCTGCTTCTTTCATTGACATGTATTATCAGAAAGTGGCTGTAATTATGGTGTGTTATACTACACAATACAATTTAGAAATAACTTCTATATAGATAATAAGAGGTAAGTTGGGGATAGATTTCCTAACAAGAGATTTCAATTTATTTGTGCTTTGGAGAACAGACTAGCTGGGCTTTCCTATTTTGCCGTAAGAATTTGGAATTTAATTTCTCCTTTGGTTTGTGTCCTGTGTTAACAAGGACTTGTAGCAAGTGTGCAAAAGGAAAGTTCAGCATGGACAGCGCACACAGACTTGAGGATCCTTTAGGAGGTGTATCTGGCATGATTTGGTAAGGTTTTTAAACCTGGCATTTGAATAATAATTTAAAAAATACTGTTGTGTTTTATGGTTTAATAATCTTACTTAAGTTATACATCCTTTAAAAATTATAATTGAGGTTTTTGTCTCTTTCTTGGTCTGTGGTAAGCCTGCCTGAACTTTTCCTTGCTTACTGACAGACACCTTTTATAAAAAGTGTGGGTGAGGTCACGTTCTGTACACTCCGACTCCAGGAGGATACTTAATTTATCAGGAGTAAAAGAACAGGAAAAATTAATACATGTTACCCAGTAGCATGCTCTAGCACAGTCTAAATTCTTAGTACCTGGTGGTAATGTGTGAAAATGTAGTTTGGATGACCCCAAGCCATCAGTAAACTGACCTTTCACTAAGAAATCTAGCTCATTTTGCTCATCTTTAATTGTGAACTGAAAGGAACAACTAACACTATTAAAAGTAAGGAGTTTCAGTTTTAAAGAGTCCTTCAGTGGTATTTGTGGGTGGTGAAAACTGATAAACTCTTATTGAAAGTGTGTGGTATCTTCACATAGTGAGGTTGAGTATTACAGGGAAGTGCTGTAATACTGAAAGAAATTAGAGGGTTTTTCCTGTTAGATGATTTTAGTAAGAACAAAAAACAACAATAATATCACCATCCTTTACGTACAGAAGCTTTACGTTTTTCAAAGCACTTTCAATATTGAAACGGTAATCACTGGATCAAATCTCTGAGACTTTCCCGATTAAAAGGAAAGTTCTTAATGTTACTGCTGTCCCTTTAAACTCCTGTGTTTTTTAATTAGTTACTGTTAGTAAATGTTAGCCAATGTTTCTTTTTTACATAAAGAAGAATCTTTACACTTCGGAGGAAAACTGTGGTTGAAATTGAAGATTTGAAACTGAAATCATATACTAATTTCAAATGAATTGAGTCAGAGACAGACTGTGAGAGGTGTTAAATCTAGACAGCTGACCACCGGTTTTATTCCCAGGCCCCAGGGGAGACTATGTGCATGCCTAATGGACTGCTTTATGTATCGAAAATTGGAGGAACGTAGTTGGAAGAAAAACTAAATTTTTTGTAGTGAGGCCTCAGATGTTAGCACTTTCCTGCTGTTGTTAAATAGTTACTTTTTTTTTTTAAACGCAACTTGATTTTCTTCTTCCTTTTCTACATAATGCCTGTAATGGCCTTTGAAAATTGTAAGGTAAACATTATTTGAATGATGTGCTTAAATAACAATTAATTTAGTTTAATTTTGCCCAAATAATTTTAGCTTTGCAGTTTTTTTCTTTAAAAATAAAAATTTCTTGTAGCTACTTCAAGCCTGAAATTGAGAGTAGTATAAAGAACACCTGTGTAACTGTCTCCAGCCTTGTTGAAGCAGTTTTACTTTATTTGCTTCACATGTGATGTTTTAAAGATGTAAACCTGCGTACACCTCATGATGTCAGCAACCTGGCACATGCTTTGTGAGATTCATTCCTATATGTCGTACGTTTTAAAAAATTACTTATTATTTTTAAAATTGTTATTTATGTTTAATTTATAAAATTATTTATTATTGTTATTTATTTAGTGGTGAGTTCAGACTTAAAAATATTGTTTGGTGGTACATAGTGATGCAGTTTATTTTTGCATTTTGGTCTTAATGTAGCAACCTTGCTGAGATTTTGTTAGTTTTAGTATTTGTATGAATTGTTTTGTGTAGTCACCCATATCTCTTGGAAATGGTGGTATTATTTTGGGTCTTGTATGTGTAATTTCTTTTTCTTGTCACACTGGCTAGAACTTCTAATACAGTGCTGAAAGAAAGTGGTGATAGAAAACATTGAATTTTATTCTTTACTTTAAAGGGAATATGTTTTGTCATTTAATTTGATTTGTTTCTAGTTGATAAACTTTATAAGTGTTAAGAATGGTATGAGAAGTTTTTAAAATCATGAAAGGAGTATTGATTTTACTGATTACTTTTCTGTAACCTAGGGATCTTATGGTGTTTTTTTGTTCCCCCTTTAATCTGTGGAATGTGATAAATTATATATTTAAATTTTTCTTATGTTAAGTGATCCATGCATTCTTGAGATTTAAAAAATTACCTTGCTGAATTCAATTAGCTAATATTTTATTTAGTAGTGTTTTATTTATGTTATACAAGTAGAATTGGCTTAAACTTCCTTTCTTGAACTGTTCTTCCCTGTTTTGGTTTTACTCAGAAGGTGAATGTTCCCACTTTTTTTTTTTTCTGGAACAGTTTGTATAAGACCTGAGTTATCTGCTATTTCCTTGAAGGTTTGGTAGAATTTGCTCAAACTTTCTGGACCTGGTAGCTTTTATAGTGGTGTTTCACTTTATCTAATGGTTTTAGCTATATTGAGGTTTTCTAATTCTTCTGGAGTCAGTTTTGGGAAGATACATTTTTCTAAAAAAACATTTGACATCTGTTTTTCAACATTATTGAAATCTCTATCACATTTTGCAGTGTGCCTTCTCTTTATTGTTGGTCTAACCATGGGTTTGTAAATACAATATTATTAGTGTTTTGAAAGAAACAGCATTTGGTTTTATTGAAACTTGTGTTGTTCCCCTCCCCCATATTTAATTAATGTATGCTCCTATTTTTAATTCCATTGATCAGTTTTTTAGAAGTTCTCTTTCCTTTTATTCCTAGCTAAAGTCAGATGCTTAGTTTATTAATTTTCAACCCTTCTTCTAAGACCATATTTTAGTCAGTTCGGGCTGCTATAACAAAGTACCATGGACTGGGTGGGTTATAAATAACAAAAATTTATTTCTCATGGTTCTGGAGACTAGAAGTCTCTGACCAGGGTGCCAGCGTGGTTGGGTTCTGGTAAGAACCGTGTTCTAAAATATAGACTAGTGACTTCTTCTTGTATCCTCATACATCTGAAGGGGAGAGGGAACTGTCTAGGTCACTTTCTATAAGGGCTAATCCCATCCAGGAGAGCTCTACCCTCATGGCCTAATCATCTCTCAAAGGCCCCACCTCCTAATACCATCACATTGGGGATTAGGCTTCAACATAGGAATTTTGGGAGGACCTGTAACTGTCTATAGCAGATCATAAATATCTTTTAATACCGCTTCAGTGGCATCCCACAAATTTTGATATGAAGTGCATTAGTTTTCATTTGATATATAGTTAAGTTCTAAATATTTTGTAATTTTATTGTGCTTTTTTCTTTATTTTATGAATTATTTTGAAGGGCATTTCAGTGTTTTCAAATACATTAGAATTTAAAAAATCTAAATTGTATCATTTATTTCTAATTTTTTGGCATAATTGTCAGAGAAAGTGCCTGTATGATACCGATTCTTTGGTATTTGTTGAGGTTGACTATGTGCCCTGGTATGTTTTTATAATTGTTCCCTGTCTGCTTGAAAAGATATATTCTACTTGTTGGGTGTTGGGCTATAATATATGTTGTTAGATCATGCTTGTTAGTTATATCATTCAAATTTTCTGTAGCCTTACTAGTTTTTGACTGCTCAATCTATCGAGAGTATGTAAAAATCTTTCTCAATAATTGTAAATTCATTAAATTCCTCCCTTGATTCTGTTGATATTTGCTTTATGTATTTTGAGGCAATGTTGATAAATTGCAGGTAAATTCAGAATCTTAATCTCATTGACTGCATCTTTTTCTCATTGTTGTATAGTGACTATTTTTGTTTCTAAAAGTGGCTTTTGTCTTAATGGATATTTTGTTTGATATTAATGTGATTATATTAGCTTTCTGTTGTTAATATTTACTTTTTTTTCCTTTCTTCTATGTTCTTTCTGTATTGCTGCCCTTCTAAACAGCATGTAGCAGGCTTAAAATTTAATCTGGTAGTCTGAAAATTCAGTCTATTTACATTTCGATCTATTTATTTAGTTTTAATTTTGTGCTCCCCCCATCTTTTTAGGTTTTGATTTTCTCTTGACAGGGTTTTCTTTAGTTCTCATTTTACTTTTTGTTCATCTGGAAGTTTTATAATTTGCTTTATTATTTTAGTGATTATCTTAAAATATTTAACTTGAATATGTGACCTAAAAAGTTTGTAGTCACCATTTCTTCAGCATCCTCTCCTTAAAAACAAACAACAACAAAAAAATGGCTTTAGACTAACTTTTATAATTAACCCTTCTCCTGTCATAGGTGTTATTTTTACTAGTGTTTTTGTTCTTTCTTAACTTTTTATCCCTGAAATTAGATGCTGCTACTTCTGTTTAGTCAGCGCATGTTTAGATTTACCCAGAGTCTTACTGGTATTCTAAATATATACATACATAAGGGGAATTTGTTTTAAGAATTCAAGTTTTACAGCCTCATATTATCAAACTCCAGACTTCTTGGGGTTACTTCTTATCAAAAAAAACATTGGTTGCAATATGAAAAAGTATATAGGAGAAAGTGTAAGTTCTGGAAACTTAGAGATAACATTTTGGTTAACTATTTAACTTCTTCCTTTCAACTTCTTTCTTCCCTTCCCAGTTTCCCTCTTTCCCATTGTATTAGTTTCCTAATGCTGCTATAATGATACCACAGACTGGGCGGCTTAAACAGAAATGTTTTTTTCTCACAGTTGTACGGGTTAGAGGTCCAAGATCAAGCGCAAGTTTGTTTTCTTCTGAGGTCTCTCCTTGGCTTACAGATGGCCATCTTCTCACTGTGTCCTCACATAAGTCTTTCCTCTGTGCACTTGCAACCCTGGTGTTCCTTTGTATATCCAAATTTCCTCTTATAAGGACACTAGTCAGGTTGGATTAGGGCCCATCCTAATGGCCTCATTTTAATTTAATCACCTCTTTAAAGGCCCTGTCTCCAAATAGTAGTCACATTCAGAGGTACAGCAGTTAAGCCTTCAACATATGAATTATGGGGGAACACAGCTCACAATACCTGTAATACTCATCTTCCAACTTCTTTCTTTTGGCAAATGGTTTTTTGATTGCCTCTATGTCCAGATGTGTGTTCATTGGGGATGTAGATGTGAATGAGGCAGAAGCAGTTCACATCCTCCCAAGACTTCATCTTAGAGAAGTCTAGTGATAATTTTTCTCCTTCACTCCCTCTGCCCTCCCACTCCCTACACACACACACACACACACACACACACACACACACACACACACGTACACTATACTTGTTTTGTGTTCACTAATATAACCACTCTGTTTTATATACATTGAGGCACTGAGGAAAAATCCTTTATAGTCTTGAAAACCTGGTCCTTACATTTTTATAGCTTTTCTTAGAGCTCTACTTAGATTCAACTTGTCTCTAGATTTCTGACTACTGAATTTTCGTCTTTTGAATTTATTGTTCTCTTTTCTTTTTCCTGTACTTCCAGCCACTTGTGTGACTTACTGCTGTCATGTAAAGAATATTCTACAGTTCTAATTGTAGGAGGGTGAATTTCATAGGGTTTTACAAACTGCTGGGGTCTCTACTTTCTTCTGCAGTTCATTAATACATTTTTTTTCTGCATCTCAAAAAAAGCTGTTTCTTCCTCCCTTTTTAAAGTTTTAGATCGCAAGTCACCCCATTTTGGTGGAGGGCCTTGGCAGAAGAATGAAAAGAAAGAGAAAATGAAAGGGTTCAAGAGTTGATTGTTCAGTTTAAATACTGTTTCTCAGGTATCCCTGGTTCCGCAGGTACCCAAAGTGAGCTCTACATTTTTTTGTTTTTGTTTTTTTTCGGTTTGTTTGTTTTGTTTTAATGCAGTGTTAACTTCCATTTGATTTCTGAGTGCTGCAACTCAGGTGAGGGTGATCCAGAGTGAATCTTGGATTGATTCTTAGAACAGCTGCACATCTGACTGAGGTGTGTGATAAGTTTTCCCCACTCCTTATCATAAGTCTAATAGGCAGAGTTGGTATTATTATTATGGTTTTAGAAGTAAGTGTGAAGCATAAACGTGTTTATGGGAGGAAGGAGGTAGTCTTTCTCTGTTTGAACACTGTCTCTAAAATAATTTATTTGTATAGGAATCTATGAAGGAGTAAAGCTTGAAAGGTACCTCAGAACTTGACCTCTCGGTAAGAGAGAATTTGTACTTCTTAAGAGTGGATTAAATTATTTTATCTAGCCAACTTCCTCATGAAATGTTTGTCTAAGAGTAAGAACAACATCAACTCTAGGGACGAAATGGGCAGCATGTAAGGGAGAATCAGCTAGCCTTGTTAGTGCAGTCCTTGGGAAAGGCTTTCATTTGTGTGCTGCCTAATTATACTGTAAAATAAAAGACTGAATCCATTAAATAGCCAGGCCCTTTGTGTAGCTCCTGAATTCCTTTAATTTAGTGGCTGCATAGAAGCTTTATTCAGAGTATTCATAGTCCTGTACTATCTTTCCTGTCTAGATGCCAGGTCCTATTCATGGTGTTCTCACTGCAGGAAGTTCTCACATTCATCTGGGGGTGGCTGAAGGGGGGGAGGGAAAAGATGGGGCGGAGGCAAAGGACTGTGGATCTTTTTCCCTCCATTTCCTGCTTTGCTCCTTAAAAGCAAAACAAAACCAAATCCCAAACAAAAAGCAAACTCAAGAAGATAACTATAAAGGAAATTCTCAAATGACTCAATGGATTGATAACTCCTGGTATATCACAGAAAAGTTGTGTCTGCCTCTGGTATCTATTTACAAATAGTACTAGAACACCCAGAAAAAGCATTTCAGGTCAGATGAGGGTAGGAGGCATTGGAAGAATAGATGGCAGTGTGTTCCAAAGGATTTATTTCCTTCAACTGAATGCATTTTAAAGGACTTTTTTTTTTTTTTTTTTTCCGGTAAAGAATAGCTCTAAGGTTTGTATTAGCAGTCATGTTGGGCGCTGACACAGAGAAACCGAGAGGAGTTCAAGTGAACGCCTGAAAATCTAAATGGGGGAATATATAGAGGCCAAGGAATGCTTTTTATTGCCTCCTTCCACAGAGTTTTAAAAAATAAGTATTATTTTAGATTTGGTTTTGAATATGTGACCTTTGATTAATAGATGCTGAATTGCTGCTTATGTTTCCAATTTTTAAAATAGGTATGTATTTAAGGAAGAGAACTGGACCGATCTGGATTTTGTTGTTTTGAGAGGCTGGTGGTGGTGGAAAATAAAGGAATGATGAGTGTAGATGGACTCTTGAGAGTAAATAAACAGTGCACCAGTTTTGAATTGCCGGGATGTTATCTTGGTTAATGGGTAGTTCAGTAAACCAAGGGAAGTTCGATTTTGTTGAGTTTTTTTGCCTAGAAATCTTGATAAATGGAGATGTTATCAGAGGGTGATCCCTGTTAGAGTCTATTCTTGCTACATATTTACTGTCTTCTTCAGGACTTTTAGGTATGGGGTGTCATTTCCAGTTTCTGATCTCCTGTTGTCTCAGTAGATCCTTATTGTAGCTGACTATGCAATTAAAAAACAAACCAAAATCAAACCACCGCTCATCTCTGTAAAACCTTCAGAGAAAAGTAAGGGGTGAACAATTAGATGAAACCTAAAGGAAAGTGAAGAATGTAGTTGCATGTTGTGCCATGTTTTGTACTGTGTAATAAATTTCTAAAAATTACAAACGCAGAAAAAATAGCTATTTAAGGGGCAGGGTAGGAAGAATTCCTGATATATGGAGGCCTTGACTAGATGCATAGGAAACCGAGTAATAGAACCAAGACAAAGAATTGAATATTCAGTAGTTTTCATTGAGAGAAATAATGCAGAATTTTTGTTTTCATTTTTTGGTGAGATGGGAATGATAATGTGCTGCAACATTGTATTACATTTAAGTATATAGTTAGATAACATTGTCTTTTCTACTATGGGAAGCTGATAAAAATGTTTCTAGTTGAATTTGAAGTAAATGTTGCACCAGAGATTGTCTGCATATACTAATGAGTAGGTCTTAAAATAATTTATGAAAGAGAAACAGGTCATATTTTCATACGATATGCCCAAGCATTTTTATTTCCATGCCTTGGGAAAGTAATTTCTGAGATAAAACTGTAATGTTTAAATTAGTTTCTTTCTTTTTGTCATTTCCTTTTTCTTTATATCATATTTGCTAACAAATGTTATAATTATTGAGAAACTAGATCTCAGCTAATGTGTATATCCTTTATAGCTATTCATGATGTAATGTTTTTCTTTAGGTTATGTGCACGTATGAATGGCATGTTAAGTTTTAGATGAGTAGAGGCCAGGAATGCTTCTAAACATCCTATAAAGCACAGGACAGCCCCCTACAACAAAGAATTATCTGGCTCTAAATGTTAATAATGCTGACGTTCAAAAGCCTTGATCTAGAAAATGCCTAAGTAGAGAAAATGGAGATCTTTGATTTAATCCCATAGAATATATCTGCCTACCAAGAACTTTAAAGGAAGAGGCAGGCTTTTATGGGAAGAACACTGCGATTCCCAAGACTAAAAAACAAACAAAGCATTAACTGGAAAAATAATGCCATGTGAGGCACTTAATTAAACTGAAACAACCTGCAGAGTTGGAGTCTGTTTTTATTTGTTTCTCATACATGTATGTACCTTCTACTGTGTTTCAGGCATTGTTGGGCACTGGAGAGAGGATGTAAACATGTGAAAGACTGGGCCCTTGCTGCGCAAAAACCTTCATTGGCAGTACCTCGTACAGGTGCTCTAGTAGTGGTGTGTACCAGTTGCTGTGGCAGCACAGAGAAGGAAGGATTCACCCAGCATAGGGAGGCAGAGGGGCCATCTTCCTAGAAGACATGAAATTAAATAAGTGAAAGATGTGAAATCAAACTCATAGAGAATGTCTAGAAGATAGTAGGATTTTGCCAGGTGAAGAAAGTTGGGATACCAGCAACATTTTAGGTGGAGGGGGAAACTTGTACATCATTTTAGGTGGAGGGGGAAACTTGGGGAAAGTGGTTAGTGTCGAGTGGCTGGAATGAAGGCTGCACTGGAGGAGATGGAAGGAGATAGCGATGGAGTCAGCTTGGTAGAAGCACTATGTGAAGGACCCAGTCTGCCGTGCTATGTTGAGGGTGGACTTTATTTTGTAGGCGTGGGGAAACATAGGTGAGTGACAGAGGGTATTCATTTCAGAAAGATGACTTTAGGGCAGAATAAAAGGGACAGAAGCAAGGAGACCAATTAGAATGTTGGTCGTTTAAGTTAATTTGAGAGAGAATGAGGCAATGAGAATGGAAAAGGGGATAAAGGAGATCAAATTCCGAGTTGCTTAGAAAAAGAACCTACAGGTTTTGGTGAAACTAGGATGAGGACTTAAGAGAAAACAAATGAGATTGAATTCTAGCTCCAGTGGAAACGAAGAAATAAAAGACGCAGGTTTGAGGGGGCAAGAGGGAAGTGACTGGTATTAGGGAACTCTGTTTTCGCTTACTGCTGAGGCCAGCAAGGTCAAGGATCTTATTTAAGTTCATGCAGGTAGGTTTGTGGCAGTGTGGGAATGCTATTCTGCGCTTTTCCCAGAATATGCTGTTGAATGTGGCTTTGTGGGCTGTGCACTGCATGACTGCGGGGTCGCCGATCACGTGGATGAGGGGGTAAATCCTGGGATTGGGCTGCTCCACAGTATTTCCTCCTTATGCCTAAAACAGAAGCGGCATGGGTGCTTTCAATAAAATTTCAATAAAATGCACTTTTATTTAATCCTTATAATAACATGTTTAGATGGCTATAATTATTTTGAAGAACCTGAGATGTTAGGAAGTCCGTGCTTTCCATTTTGGGTATGTTGAGCTTGTTGACCACAATAGTATATTTGGAGTTGATCTTTTACTGAAGAGGAGAAGGTACATTATTAGGGACTAGACCACATATTTTATCATCTTAACTGGTCCAGATAGATATTGTTTGAGGATTAAAAAGGAACCATTTAGCAAATTTATCCTTAGATGAGGCAAGGTTTGTTTTATGTAAAAGTTCTCTTAGTTGACCTCTGTCCACGCTCTGTAACAGCGTCTCAGCAAGGCTGGGAGGCTGTTTTCTAGTATGTTTGTATAGTTCTCTCCTACCAACTGAGTTGAATACTTTGTTGGCTCCTTCTTCAAAATATGTCCAGGATTTGACTTATCTCCTCAGTTCAGGTTCCATTGTCTCGATCCTGGATTTATTATAACAGCCTCTTAATGTCCTATCTCCCTGCTTCCCAACCAAATGAACCTGGTAGAATTAAAGTCAGATCATGACACAGTTCTCAGAACTCTAATGGTTTCTGTCTCAGAGTAAAGGCCAAAGTCCTAACTAATTCCTAGAACAGTGCTTCACTTGAGTTGGGCAAATGTTGAGTTCAACATTTGTTGAACAAATGAATGGCTCCCACTTTAAAGAAACAGAAACTGAATGTTTTAGATAATGCATTATGAGTTTATACTTGGCTCTGCATCAAAAGATTGATAAATGAATACACATTTATGTTTCACGTTAAAATGTAGTTGTTGCAGGTATTTATGTTCATGTTATGCTAAATGTTTTATCGTTTTAAAACATTTTATCACTTAAAAGACTCTGATTGTTAATCATCTGGGTCTGTATAAGTCATATAAGAAGACATGATATATATGGAGAGTTTGATTAGAGGAAAATAATTGAGGCCTTGTTTTAATAATAATTAATATGATAACTCTCATGTATTGAGCCTATACAGTGTCCCATAGGCTGTTTAGACACTTTGTGAGTATTGTACAGCTGCTTCTGTGCCCTGACAGAAATCGGAATCCTCTATTCACTGCCACGAACAATTTGATCATTGTGTGTAGATGCGTTCAGGAATGCGTGTCAGGAAATGTGTGTAGATGCATTCAGGTGCCCTGCTAAGTAGCGGGACTTTCGAAGTTCATTAGTTACTGACTGCAGCATAAACATGGAAATGGGACACGCCATACCCACGTTACTGACTCTCTGGAAGAACTTCACCTTACTCAGGATATGACATTCGTGGTGTGACTGTTGTTTACATACCTTCGAAACAGATTAATAAGAGTAGTTTCCTCAAGATAATGACTTTAAAAGTTTGCCATTTTCTTTCTCTGTGCTTAGAGAAATTGACTGTTCTATAAAATTTCTTATCGTGGGCCAAAGAAAAAGATACCAGAATGATATTTTGATGCTCTGGGATTGAGGCTTTTGCTTTTTCTCAAAGTCAGCTCTTTTGGAGTTGAGCTGATTTCCTTGAGTTGACCCCTATTTCTTTCTTTTCTTTTTTTTTTTTAAATAAATTTATTTATTTATTTTTGGCTGTGTTGGGTCTTCGTTGCTGTGCGTGGGCTTTCTCTAGTTGTGGTGAGCAGGGGCTGCTCTTCGTTGGGGTGTGTGGGCTTCGCACTGCGGTGGCTTCTCTTGTTGCGGAGCACGGGCTCTAGGCGCGCGGGCTTCAGTAGTTGTGGCACGCAGGGTCAGTAGTTGTGGTGCATGGGCTTAGTTGCTCCACGGCATGTGGAATCTTCCCAGACCAGGGCTCGAACCCGTGTCCCCTGCATTGGCAGGTGGATTCTTAACCACTGTGCCACCTGGGAAGTCCTGTCCCCTATTGCTGATTCCCCATGAGGGCTGTGGTGAAAGCTAGTTATAGTCGTGTAACTAGCCCTTCAGCCTGCTGGTCCGGCCCCTCCTGTCCTAACCACTGCAGTTGTTCTTCTGAACGGCTTTCCCATCTCACCTTCTCCAGGGAGAGCGTGCGCATTGTGCTCTGCCTCAGATAGGGCCTCTCCCTGTGCCTGAGCTGCTTGCTCAGCTGTTCCTGTTCTGCCGTGGAATTCCTTTCATCCTTGTGCAACAGGCATTCCCTGTCACCTGTCTTGTCATTCTGGCAGACTGTGCTTGGAGCCAGGGACAGACAGTTGTTGTGTGTAAATGCTGGGGTAGCAGTAGGGTGTGTCCATGCACACAGGAATGCGTGGGGGGTCCTGTCTATGGGTTTGGCCACTCCTAGAGGTGCAGAGGCTGCTGCCTCCATGCTTTTCTTTTCTGAACTGTTTTTCTACCAGGTATCTGTGTAATAAAATGTGTTTGGCTGTCAAAGAAGGCTTTCTGGTCAGAGGGATGAGTTTTGCAGTTATGCTCAGAGAAGGGAGGGTGCTTTGGAGAGTGTGGCCGAAGGGACCAAAAGGTGTCTGAGAAACTTAGCCTACTTTGTGTTGACAGTATCAGAAGTAGCGTACTCCTGACAGAAACGTCAGAAGGCAGGGCTGCTCAGCTGTTGCATCAAAGGGTGATGGATGTTGTCGTTTCTCCTCTAATATGCTGTAAGGGTAACTTAATGACACACTCAATGTACCAAATTCCATATGTAAATTAAGAGAGGAAAAATGCAAGTAGAGGTTGTCATTTTTGTATTGTGTGATAGAAAGCATCAAATTGCTATAGTCTTTCTGGGATCCCTAATGTGTGTCTCTAGGACTAAAATAGGCTTCTTGAAATTAACAACTCACAGATTCTTGTGTTTGAGTTAGCCAGCTAGCATTTTGAAGTAACTGATGTAGTCAAATGAGCTAATAATTATTTTTTGTAGGCTATAAAGGCTTAGACATTTTATATTCCTTCCTTGTATAGCTGGTCATTATAATCCTTTCATTCTGTGTAGATATGGAAAAGTTGAAAAGCACTCTACTTTTGTAACTGGCCGGAATGCCCAAAATCTGATCCCGTCATGCTCTGTCAGCCCATTGGCCCATTCTTTTCTTTTCTTCAGGTTCTTAGCAATACCAGTCTTCTCCATAAGTAACTCCTTTCCCTGGAATGAAGAGGGATACGTTTAGATAGGAAGTTGCTTTAATATTATACTGGTAAGATAGTTTGTAACTACTTTTGTTTTATTGAACTGGGCATTTACTGCTAGGGGTTTCTTAGAAGGTATTATTCTCTCTTCAGGTACAGTTCTCTCTTAGTTTCCCTTAGCCAACTCTTTTTGCCATTTCTTCACATCTGGGTAAACAGAAACATGATTTGTGAGATTATTTTATTTTTTCCTTTTTATTTGTGTTAATTGGGAACTCAGGTTAATGTTTCTTTCATTTGTTTTTATTTTTATTTTAAAATAAAATGTATTAGACCAGCTTCTGTTATACTACAAATTCCCAAAAGATTTTAGTGGCTTAAAATAACAAAGGTTTAATTCCTGCTTATGTTATTCATTGTGGATTGCCAGTGGGTGGGGGTGGGGGGGGTGAGAGGGGATCTGCGCTTTATTACTCAGGGATCCAGGCTGATGGAACAGACGCTGTCTGGAATGTTGCCATGCAGAGGGAAAAGAGAGAGTTCCAGAGGACTTCAGCTCACATGGCTTAAGTGACACAGCCCCACCCAACCATATGGAGCCGAAAGAGCAGTCCTACCAAGTGCCCCGAAGAGGAGACCCACACCATGGTGTGGGTCACTTAGGATGCCTCTGGCTGCAAGTGATGGACAGCCTGAATCAAACACGCGTAAATCATGAGGGAATTTAGTATTTCACAGCACTGAGAATCTAGAAGTTGGTGGAGTCCAGACAGCAGGTGGTGTGATCAGGAACTCAATGACATCATCAAGGACTTGAGTCCTTTCTGTCTCTCAGCTCCACCAGGTAGGCTTCCCTCTTGGTCAGAAGCTACTTCAGCAGTTCCAGTTAGCACTTCCAGAAATATTAATGTCTATAGAAGAAGAGAGTGCAGGAAGAAACATCATTTTTCTTAGGAGATCTTTCCCAGAAGCTCCCAGTTAGATTTCTCATGTTTCATTGGGAGTATTGTCACATGTCCATTCTAAAGCAGTTACCATGATTGCTTTACAAATTCCAGTCTACTTGTTGGAGCTAAAACTAGAATGAACTTTCCCCTAAAGCACATGACTGTGGACAGGAGAGGTGGGTACTTAAACAGAAGTGGGGTTCAGTCAAGAAGGGTGATGTAGAATGAGCCACCACCAGTGTCTGCTACACTCTGTGCAGCATGGGTGCTTATGGTTGAGGCTTTCATCTCTAGAGGTGATGAGTCATTTATTAATGGGTCTAAAATGGTACATAGAAGGGAGATTTGCGTGAACAAGGGGTAACCTTAACTTTAAAACCTCTTTTTCAGATAGTTCAGCAGACACAGAATAAGACTGTTTTTACAAAAGTCAACACTGTATGCGTAGCACTGCAGTAGGTGCCAGGTAATGCATTATATTAGAAAGGACAAGGCTTCAACTGCATCATCAGTTTATATAATGTCATCAGTTTATAGAACTCCTACCTGATCAGCCACCTACAGGAAACAAACCAGAAATGGGCCATTGCTTCTAGTAGCTCTGAAACAGTTCAGTTTTTGCTTAGATAAGATAAAACTCCAGTGTGAATTTAATTCATTTTTATTTCATTTCTTGCTCTTTATAGAGTTACATCAGTAATGTTGTAGTGGTTTTTCCTGCTGTGTTTCAAATAAGGCTTGATGTCTCTTTGAGGTTTTGAAAAAGGTGTGTTCCAGTTTCTCCTTATCTCTCTAGTGCAGGCTGGACTGGCGATACTTTCCACGCATTTGTATGGGGTGGCCACATTTTAACTTCTGAAACCCTTGTTTCTATTCTTTTCTCATAGAGTTGAGCTTCACTCTCTATCTAGCCTCTGAGATACCCAGAAAGGGTGGTGATCCCTAAAACAGGCAATGTGCTGGTGGAGATGTGCTTTATCTCTTTATAGCTTTATATTTGTTGTTTCTCTTTCTGATTCTTTAGCAGGACTCCAGGGGCCAGCCCAGAAGTTCCTCTGCTGGAAGAGGATACCTGATTGTCGTGGTGCTTGCTCTGGGCCACCCCATGCTTTTTTCCATCTTTGCCTTTTAGCTTTCAGCCCTCCTCCCTGGCTTACTCTTTCACCTGCTTACAGACCTGTATGAACAGATCAACCTCTGAGTAGTACTTCCTGCAAATACCTTTTCATCTTGCCTGTTTGGCTCTAAACCCTTAAGGTGTCTGTTTTTATGAGTGAGGCCTTTTTCATTCATGTGTTTAGGGTTTGAAAGAAATATGTTCAATTAGTTTTCATCTGTGGAAAGTTCCAGATTATGGATACTTCTAAATAAATCCTCATAGATTATAGAATGGTGAAGACAGCTTGCAGTTTGACCCCCATGAACTGGTTTCCATGGGTGTAAAATGCCTTTCTTCTGCAAGTACTTGAAAAATATTCTGCGATTGTAAGGTCCGTTATTATCAGAAAGCTGTTATCTTTTCCCCTGTTCTAAGAAAATGTATTACTTGGATGGTAAAATTACTTGATTGTAGTGGTGAACTCTTCTTTTTCTTTTTTTAACCTTTTAGGGTATGTTTACCAGAGTAAATCATACCCTTGTGATCCAGTAATTAATACATAGCTTTTTTTTTTTGAAAGACAAAATGGAACACCTCATTCAGAGCCAGTAAACTGACATTTCCAAGATGAGAAAATGGGCACCAGGAAGCTGAGTAACTTGATTAAGAATACACAGCTAGTAAAGGGGCACCTTTCTGTACTCAACCATGCTGTTATGCCGCTAGCCTCTCCTTCATCTTTTCCTTTAGCTTTTTCTCTTTTCTTTCTGTTTTTTTTTCTTTTGATATAGTTCATATCTTACTTAGAAAAAGTGAGAGGAAGGTCAGAACTATTCATTTCTTCCACATTTTTATTCTTTTAGGCTGATGACCATTAGCACTTATTTTTTTTAAGAAAAAAAACAGATGAAACAAAAGCAAAACCTTTATTCGTCTGCATTTTTGGGTAGTTATAGAAACCCATAATTACCCAACAAAGAAAAAAGTCTAATTTCTTTTTGCTGAAGTGAAGAGCCTCTGGTATCTTAACTTTCTAAGTGTTGTTTAGTGAACTGGTCTGAGGCAGAGCTGAAACATCTTGTTAAGTTTATTACTTTCCTCAGTAAATCCATTGCAGAAAAGAAAAGTTCAGTTAATGTCCATACTTGAATTTTGCATGTAGAAAACCTTTACCACTGGAACGAACTATTTCCTTAAGAGTTGGGAGGAAAAAAAAAAGAAAGTAAGATCTCTTTTTTTCCAACTCTGAAAATTCTTTCCTTCTAAGGATAATGAATGCAAATTAACTTCTTTTCATATGGTGACTTTCGTGATGGGAGGGTTGTAAGGTTAAATCTCTGTGCAGAATGGAGCCTCTTGTTGAATCCACTTCTTTATAAACCAAGAAAAAAGGAAAATTTTGTGTCAGATACCTATGCAATGTTTATTAGAACCGACTGTGATGTTTGTGAGTCAAAACAGGATTTATATGGAAACGTTTATTGGTTGAACTTTTGAATTACTCTGTGGGAAATATTGATGATGGAGAGAACAGTCCTTAAGGTAACTTACAGCGGCTTTTTAAACATCACCTAAATATAATAAGTGTTTTAGTTGATGTGGTGTAGGATCCAGTGCTTGTAGGTTTGAGTGCTTGTAATGATGTGGAACATATCAAATGGCCATGCCATTTACTGAGAACATTGCTGTAGAAGAAGCATAGGTAAAAAAATTGTCTTGAGGCCTCAAATAAAGCTTGGAAAAATGTGTTCTTTGCGAGCTTACAAAATCGCCATTGACCTGGCAAATGAAAACACTTTTTAACTCTTAGGCCACTTTATACTTCCTGAGATTCTGTTGTGTTTGCAGCTAAAATGTTTTGAATTTATTCACAAACATGTTTCTTTGAAGATGCAACAGATTAGGAATGCATTGAGAGATGAGAAGAAGTGACTATGCTGGATATGTTCTCATTTGTATCTTTCGCTTAAATAATCCTTGTTAAAATCCTTTGAACGTATGAAATATTTCTGTTTTAATTTCAAGATCTTGCTTGAAATGTAACACACTGATATGCCTACTTTTCCTTGGCTATGCTTGTGTTGGCTAAGATCAAGAACTAATAGAAAATGACTAATTGTATACTTGGTTGGTAAACCCACAATGTAGTATACTGGTTTTGGAGATCAGTTTCTTTCACCCTAATGTGTGGACCCCACTGATATTTGTTGGTTACTGGGTCTTTTATGTCTTTCCCCATTTATTTGTTTTCTAAACCCCAGACTACTTTCCTTTTCAGGTCTACAGGAAGGATGAGTTGGACTAGTGATCTTCCCATTTTGGTTTTAAAAAATAAACCACTTCCAGTATGTGTGTTCACAGTGAACAGCCATCAAAATACTGAAATAATTGGGAAAAACATAAAATTAATCGTTCAAAATTTTCTCTTACGTATCTACCCTTGGTAATTAGATTTTTAGGTTGTCAACATCCAAGCCTCCCCAGTATCTGAATGTAAATTACAAAATAAAATTTTTTTTCACATACTGAAAATTTCAGCTTTATCTTCCCGTTTACATTTTTGATGTTGCTTCAGAACTATATACTATATGTATATACATATGTATCTTTTCAGGAATATCAGTGTATTTCTGAAACATGTTAGCAATTTATTGAGAAGGTGGTATGAGCCTGGGATTGCCCACCACTACCCAAATAAATATTGACTGGGTCAGAATTGGTGATATTGCAGAGTTTCTATAACTGGTGGCTTAACTGACTCACTTGAGAGTAGGTTGTGCCTGGCATTAAATTTGTTACTATAAAGTTGGTTTGTTCTCCCTCCCTCTCTCTCTCGTGCTCTCTTTCTTTCTTTAACTTTGGGAAATTCAAAACCAAAAAAATTGAGAATGAAACATATTGCTAATAACTAATTTCAGTTTAGATTAGACACATGATTCATCCCACTTCATAGACTCCAGCTGTTCTCAGACCTGTGCCTCATTGCCCTTTGGGTTCCATACTTGTCTATTTCTAGTTCTGTCAGAAATGATAGTAGTGCCTCCAGGCAGTAGTTGCAATCTACCAGTTTCAGGGGCTGGATGCTAGTGGTCCACGGATTTATATTGTTTGAGCAGGACATGTTTAATTTTTAAAAGTTAGTTGTCAATATTAAAAAAAAATGAGTTTATTTCCAGTATCTCTCGAAAAGAAGCAGAAAGTCTGGCAACATCAGGCCCACGTTTCTGTGTGAAGTGAAGCATAGCTGCCTTCTTAGGATGATACACACCGTCTCCTTTTACCTAGTTCCACTGAGTTCCCTTCACTTTCTGTTACTTGCCTGACCCCCCCAATAGGCATTTGCAACTTGCAGTCCTGCTCTGGAAGAATTCTTGCTACAGGTACTTCCCCATCTTTAAGGCATTTTCTGCCTTTACTGCTGCTGATCCTGTGCTTACTATGGCATGTGAACTGGTGAAAAAATGTATGATTGGGGAGGCAGGTATATACTTGGTTTTGAAACCTAGCTTTACCTTTTTCTGAGCTGGGCATCTTTGGACAAGTCTTCTGTCACACACAGACCCCTCGTATGTGCACGGCTACAGTTGCTGCCTGGGGGGGTGGCTGTGGTGCTGTGTGCCGCTCCTCCTGTCGCCCCCCCTCAGCTTTTCTTCCTCCACTTCCACTCTCCTGAAATGCTATGTTCTGTATTATTTTTGTTTGTTATTATTAGTGGCCTGCTTCACAAAACTTAGTGGAATTTGCACAGTGATACCCTTGAAATGGGTGTCCCTCTGGTGTTTTTAACGAGGACATATGTGCACGTTCTTTGGAGATGAATAAATCCTTTTTTTTTTTGGCCTTGCCGCATGGCTTGAGGGATCTTAGTTCCCTGACCAGGGCTGGAACCTGGGCCCTGGCAGTGAAAGCGCCGAGTCCTAACCCCTGGACCGCCCGGGAATTCCCAGAGATGAATAAATCTTAAGTTAAAATTTAAAAGCAGTACACCAGTGGAATTCCCTGGCAGTCCAATGGTTAAAATTCCACACTCCCACTGCAGGGGGCCCGGGTTTCATCCTTGGTCAGGGAACTAAGATCCCACAAGCCGCGTGGCGCAGCTCCCCCCCAAAAATAAATAAATAAAATAAAAGCAATACACCATCTCTTTTAATATTCTAAGAAGTGATTATTGGTGATTATAATAATCACCATTATAATAATGGTGATTATTAAATAGTACAATTTCCTAAGCAAGGTGCTAAAAGAATATGGTTTTTTGAAAATATGAGAGTATCAAAAATACAATGAAAAAAATACAAGCATTCTGCAAATCTGAAAGAGATACTGATTTATGATTCTATAAGCATTTTTTAAAGATTTAGAAAATACTAGGTTCTATTTTCATTTGTAATCAGATGATCTAAGGCCTAATAAAGATTGAATAAGCATTTTTTAAAGATTTAGAAAATACTAGGTTCTATTTTCATTTATAATCAAATGATCTAAGACCTAATAAAGATCGAATAGTTTTTGCTTAGTATGCGATGACTTAAGTGATAGCATTTATTATCTTTAATAACAATTAATATTGCTTAATAAATTGTAGGTGCTGTGAGAGTGTTCCTGACTGTCCAGCTAAATAGAAGCCTGTATTTGTTCTAGAAAATTAATTATCTGTGTTTGTAAAGCTGTGGTTTTGATGTACTTTGAATCTGGTCCAGCTTATTCATTGACAGTTGAAGAGATGGGAACGTAAAGAGAGGGGCTTGATTGTTTAGGGTACTGCGAGTACATAGTGATCGGCTGAGCCTGTGACTGACTCACGTCTTCTCCGTTCAGTTTATATTCTTCCTGTAGCTCCTCCCTAACTGGAAAAAAAAAACCAAGTGTTTTTCTAGAAATCATTTCCATTCTCTTGATGTTACATGATTTTCATGTAGATTTAAGCTTTGAAATTAAATTTTAGACATTAGAACAGTTCTTTAATTTTATGACTGGGTTTTATGAGTGACCCAAGTAGGATATAAGTTGTTCAAAGGAAATGTCTATATTGCATATCTGTAATTTGTTTTAAGATATTGACTCTTATTCTAACTTTGCCGTAATGGTTTTGGTAGAGGTGTCTGTGGGAAAGTGTTCTTAGTTTTTTTATTCTGGAAATATTAATTGTAAAATTAGGTAATCTAAAACACGGTTGTTACTTTTTAACACCCTTTAATATACCACCTTGCAGCTAAATCCACAAAACTTACCCACCCAACTAGAATTTCCATCCAGATATTTTCCCTGTGTGACTAAGTTACCTCTTTTTTGTTCTCTAACAATTGGTTCTGGCTTTGGAGCACGCATAAGCTCCCAGCTACTTAGGGACACCCTGGCCCCTGTGGCCAAACTGCTGCGCTGAAGGAGCTGAAGTAGCTTGGCTGCCACCCTCCTCCACGGCTCTTTGGGCATCTTTTCTCTCTGTGACTCTGACTGCTTCTAAAATGATTATAGTGTAACGGCCTGTAGCCATGTTATCTGACCTCTTTTGGGATTCAGGAGGAAGCAGGGTGCCAGCAAGGAGAGGAGGAAGATGATGAGTGATTTCCATGTAGGTTACAAGTGGGGCTCTGAACAGCTACCGTCCTCAGCCTCTGCCTCTGTCCTTTGGGTGGGTACACGCATCTCACCTGCAGGAACCCATGGGCACGCCTAATTCAGCCTCATGCAGTCTGTACTGAACCAGTGCTACCCACCCCACCCAAGGGCTGGGGCAGAAGGAAGATGGAGACTGCTCCACAACTGCCGTTTCTGTCCCATCCCCTCTCAGATCTTACTCTTTCTTAGTCCCTTCTCTTTGGTGTCTCTGTTTGCAGAGTCGGCCATCCATGGCACTGTGACACTGTTTTTTGGTAGCCCTGTGCCAGTCTCTCCTGTGTGTCCTTCCCTGCCTGTTCCCTGGACTCTGGATAGCATGCTCCTGCCCTCTAAATGTGGCCTAGGACATTTTTCCTATTGGGCAGACCTAGAGTCTCTCACTTCAGCCGATAAACACTTAAAGTTTCAAATAGCCTTCAGCTTAAAACAAAACAAAACCCAAAACAAAACCCCTTTCACCTCCAGCTACTGTTCTATCTTCTCTTCCTCTGTTCTTTTACTAGCAAACCTTTTTTAAACTCTTCTTTCTCAACTCTCATTTGTTCTCGACCCCATCCAATCTGGGCTCTGCCTTTACCTTATTATGGAAGTAATCTTCTCAATGGGGATGGTAGTACTACTTACCTCACTGGGTTCTTGGGAGGATTAATTGAGTTAATACTTGTGAAACTCTGAGGACAATGTGCCCGGCATACACTCAGTAGATGCCAGCCTTCCTTATTATTAGTTATTTGCCACACCCACTGTCTCTGTCCCTTGTCTCCTTTCATTATTGACAGTATTTGACACAGAAGATCATCTCATCCTTTGAAAATGCTTTTCCCTTCCCTTGGCTGCTAAGATACTTTACTGTCCTTGTTCTTTTCCAGTGTCATATTGACCATTTTCAGCTCCTTCATTAGTTTCTGTTCCACTTGTCCTTTTTTTTTTTTTTTTGAGAGTTTTCATTTGGGAGTTTCTTTTAATAGTTCTTGTTTTCTGAAGAATAACCATTGTAAAATTTCCTCTTTTAAAGAATAGATCACAGTTTGAGGAAATGAATAAATGAACACCTATCTGATTTGGTTACAATTCGAAACCAGTAATCATTTTAAGAATAGTTTAAATGGTGGCACGATTCACATTAGAGCAGCATCTGGTCTGTAAAGGAAAGTACTCTTCTTTTTTTTTTTTTTTTTTTTTTAACATCTTTATTGGGGTATAATTGCTTTACAATGGTGTGTTAGTTTCTGCTTTATAACAAAGTGAATCAGTCATACATAAACATATGTTCCCATATGTCTTCCCTGTTGCGTCTCCCTCCCTCCCACCCTCCCCATCCCACCCCTCCAGGCTGTCACAAAGCACCGAGCCAATATCCCTGTGCCATGCGGCTGCTTCCCACTAGCTATCTACCTTACTGCGTTTGTTAGTGTGTATATGCCCATGACTCTCTCTCGCCCTGTCACAGCTCACCCTTCCCCCTCCCCATAACCTCAAGTCCGTTCTCTAAGAGGTCTGCGTCTTTATTCCTGCTTTACCCCTAGGTTCTTCATGACATTTTTTTCTTAAATTCCATATATATGTGTTAGCATACGGTATTTGTCTTTTTCTTTCTGACTTACTTCACTCTGTATGACAGACTCTAGGTCTATCCACCTCATTACAAATAGCTCAATTTCGTTTCTTTTTATGGCTGAGTAATATTCCATTGTATATATGTGCCACATCTTCTTTATCCATTCATCTGGTGATGGGCACTTAGGTTGTTTCCATCTCCGGGCTATTGTAAATAGAGCTGCAATGAACATTTTGGTACAAGACTCTTTTTGAATTTTGGTTTTCTCAGGGTATATGCCCAGTAGTGGGATTGCTGGGTCATATGGTAGTTCTATTTGTAGTTTTTTAAGGAACCTCCATACTGTTCTCCATAGTGGCTGAACCAATTCACATTCCCACCAGCAGTGCAAGAGTGTTCCCTTTTCTCCACACCCTCTCCAGCATTTATTGTTTCTAGATTTTTTGATGATGGCCATTCTGACTGGTGTGAGATGATATCTCATTGTAGTTTTGATTTGCATTTCTCTAATGATTAATGATGTTGAGCATTCTTTCATGTGTTTGTTGGCAGTCTGTATATGTTCTTTGGAGAAATGTCTATTTAGGTCTTCTGCCCATTTTTGGATTGGGTTGTTTGTTTTCTTGTTATTGAGCTGCATGAGCTGCTTGTAAATTTTGGAGATTAATCCTTTGTCGGTTGCTTCATTTGCAAATATTTTCTCCCATTCTGAGGGTTGTCTTTTGGTCTTGTTTATGGTTTCCTTTGCTGTGCAAAAGCTTTGAAGTTTCATTAGGTCCCATTTGTTTATTTTTGTTTTTATTTCCATTACTCTAGGAGGTGGGTCAGAAAGGATCTTGCTTTGATTTATGTCATAGAGTGTTCTGCCTATGTTTTCCTCTAAGAGTTTGATAGTTTCTGGCCTTACATTTAGGTCTTTAATCCATTTTGAGCTTATTTTTGTGTATGGTGTTAGGGAGTGATCTAATCTCATACTTTTACATGTAGGAAAGTACTCTTCTTTACTCATTCTCATGGCCGTGGCATCCTCTCACTTCATTACTATTGGTCGTTCTCCTCAAGATCAGAAATGAGGCTATTTTCTTCTAAATGTACTATACTAAAGTTGGTTGCAGGATAGTAAGGATTTCCAAACTGTGCGAGTCTCCTGAAGATACCACTCTTGTGCTTGTATATGCAGAAGGAATGTGTGGAAATTGCCAGAATTACTGTCAGTGTCACTGCTACTGCCAGAGGTATAATGCTGTGGCTTGGTCCTTTTCCTGGATGCTCCTTCATTGTGTGAATATCTAAAATCAAATACAAAAAGTACTGAGATGAAATTTTCCTTTTAATCAGCAAAGGTATGTCATTACTTATAGCAGGGCTCAGCAGATAATGACCCATGGATCAAATCTGGGCACCTGTTTTTACAAGTAATGTTTTATGAGAACTCAGCCACACTAATATGTTTCTATTGTCTATGGCTGCTTTTGTGCTACAGTGGCAGTGTGACAGAAACCATATGGCTCCTGCAGCCTGAAATATTTACTGTTTGGTCCTTTAAAGTAAAGTTTGCTGACCCCTGATTCATAATAATCATTATTAGTGCTCACAAACACACGCATTGCTTTTTTTTTTTTTAAGCTGAAGAATCCCCATCCAGTTTCAGCACTGTGCTGCGATAAAAATATGAGTGAAATATAGTCCCTGCCTGCAAGAAACTCAGTTTTGTTGGGATCTGATGTGGAGTTAGTCGAGCAATGATAACCTCCCTGGCTTTTTGCAAAGATTTAAAAAGTCAGCACCCTCTCACCTTTTAATTAATCAATTAATTAAACAATATACATTTAAAAATTATTTATTTATTTATTTTTGGCTGCATTGGGTCTTCGTTGCTGTGCGTGGGCTTTCTCTAGTTGCGGAGAGCGGGGGCTACTCTTCATTGCAGTGCGCGGGCTTCTCATTGTGGTGGCTTCTCGTTGCAGAGCACGGGCTCTAGAGCACAGGTTCAGTAGTTTTGGCACATGGGCTCGGTAGTTGTGGCTCACGGGCTCTAGAGAGCAGGCTCAGTAGTTGTGGCGCACGGGCTTAGTTGCTCCACAGCATGTGGGATCTTCCCGGACCAGGGTTCGAACCCGTGTCCCCTGCATTGGCAGGTGGATTCTTAACCACTGCGCCACCAGGGAAGCCCCCCTCTCACCTTTTAGATCTCAGAAATCTTGGGAAATAAATAATAGCTTCTCCATTCAAAAAGTTAGAGGGTTTCTGTTTGAGCATTTTCTACTGTAAGAATGTGTCTTTTCCAAGTAGACTCTATATGAAAATTTGAGCTCTGCTATTTTTGATCTAAGCAAAGATCCAGAGAAATATGTAGGGAATGACCCAGAACTTGTCTTTTAAATGTAAATATTTCTCAAGGATCTCTCCATCTAAGTGTCCTGCACTCAAATTGCTGTTGGTGCATTTTTCTTTTTGGTTAATGCTATTACATTCTCTGAGTCATTCAGGCTTGTTACCTTGAAATCATCCAAAGTTCCGTCTTCTCCTTCACTTACTTTCTCCAGACCACCCCCAAATCTAACCTTTTTCCAAATCCTGTTGATTGCACCTCTGTCATTACATGCGTAACCTTGTCATGTTCATTGCCACCATCCTGTTTTGGGTCTCAGGTCTTTCAACTTTTCCCTCTCCACATTGCTACCAGAGTTATCTTTCTTAAAGCTCAGTTGTGATGTCACTCCCTATTGCTGGAAGTGGTGGTCTCTGAAGAGGGGTGCTTGCATTATAGGGAGAATGCAGATAGTTACATTTGGATATGGGAAGTAAATGTTAAAACTTGTGTTTATGCTTAAATTAAGCTTTACTAATATTTGATGTGTGCCTTGACATTGGTACCGTCATTGGATCTATAAGTCATTGGGTCATGTGTCTTGAAATATCCCAAGGGAAGAATGCGGATGAGTTAACAGCCCTCCATTGTTTGCTGCTTTTCAGCATATTGCAATCTATTACAGATTATGTGTAAGTGGATTTATAGAGTATATCACTTAGTTTTCAATAAGCAAATGCTCTCAAAATGGATAAGTGACTTACAAAGATTTCTACAAAATAGGAGGATTGAAGATAGTATTAATAATGCACAATGGGGGCTTCCCTGGTGGTGCAGTGGTTGGAAGTCCGCCTGCCCATGCAGGGGACGTGGGTTCGTGCCCCGGTCCGGGAAGATCCCACATGCCGCGGAGCGGCTGGGCCCGTGAGCCGTGGCCGCTGGGCCTGTGCGTCCGGAGCCTGTGCTCCGCAACGGGAGAGGCTGCAGCAGTGAGAGGCCCGCGTACCGCAAAAAAAAAAAAAAAAAAAAAAAAAAGCACAATGAACAGGTTTTGGATGGGGGCAGGGGAGGAAGAGTGTTTCACTCAGAGAGAACAGTGTGGAGGAATTTGGGAACATCATGCTGGATTTAAGGGCGTGGTCCCTTTGGTCCTGCTTGTTGTATTAGAACCTATTTTCTTCTGGTTCTGTAATTGCTGGTGTGGGATGGGCGTTCATTAGGGTAATATTCCTGGCCTCGCTAGGAACCTTCACTTACTCTTCCCTAAGGCGGGAGAAGTGACTTATCTCTCTGATGTTTGGAAAAAGGAACGGGACTTGTCTAGTTCAGCCCATCATTTCCTGCAGAGAGCCTGCATTCTGCCCTGCCCAGTCATGCTCTCAGTTTTCCAGGGCAGGCCTCTGCAGGAAGGCCTGTGGCTGTTGAGCTGTACTGTACTGTTTGCTGGAGGGGCGGTGTAGGACAGGGGTGGTAAGTACTGAATCTGTTTCACCTCAACACCAAAGCCTCTGTTCTAAGTCACTGATCGCTAACTCTGAAGATTGTTTTATGAGGGTAAAAGACAGCTGTTTTTGAAAACTAAACTGTCTACAAATGTATAGATTTATAAATATTCTTGGGAGTGGAAGTAGAAACAAGCTAGGACCTGTTGCTTTTACAATTAACTGCCGCCCACAGGTAAGATCTTAGCTACTGCAGTCACCCTGCCACGTCCCTGGGCTACTGGAAGTGATGGTGGTGGTGATGGCGGGGGAGGTGAGTGGAAATAGCAAATAAAAAAGATCTCACTTTGAGTACAACTTAGATATCAGGCTCTTAAATTGTAGTATTATGATATCACAGAATATTGAAATGAGGCAATATCAGATTAAAAAAATAATTTTCAAACAGGAATGGAGAAAGTTAAAATTAAAATAAATAATTTCAAAGGGAGGCACTAAAGCAGAGTTTGCCTCAGCTTTTCAAAAGTACCACAGTGTTATTTGGCCCTCTGTCTCACAGTGGGAAATGTGCTTGCATTGGATTATGGGAGCAAAACCACAACGGCTCCCACTTGAGAAAGTCCTAGAATTTGAGCAAATATACCTGTTACTATATAAGACTAGAAAGAAAATCATTTGCAGTTTTCTGTTGGATTTGATCCTTTCGTCTATATGGGAAAGAGACAGCCTATACATGGCAAAACCCAATTCAGTTTTTGAGAGTTTTAAATGAAGTGATTTAATGGTTCGGGGCACGACTCACCTGTGGCATAGGCATGAAATCCTCAGTAATGACTCATGAGAGTTGCTGCTGCCACGGAGTTTTAGAACATAGGGATGACTGAATTCTCTGAAAATATTTGTATGTAATTTCATTTCTGACTAGGTAAGTAGGTAACAGCTGTTTGAATCTGGTGGTAGCATGTGGTTGGTGGTAGCATGTGAGAAGGTAGAGTGTATGCTTTTATGTCATAGAAATTATACCCCCCACCCCAAATCTGGTCTGATGGAGCACAATAGCAAAAAAACTAATCAGCTTAAGAAGTGGCTCTTTAAATCTGGCCCCTTTATCCAAGAAGTGGTTTGGAATGAAAGATGCTAAGATGCAATATTTGTATGTTACTAATTAACTGCACAGAATGTAGAAAAGAGCGTTGGATGTGAGTGAGGCTCAGGGTGTCTTAGGGCTCCTAGGCGAGGGATGAGCACCACTAGTGCTTCTGTATCTGGGAAAAGGGGTGTTGCCAAGAAGCCCTGTTTTGTAAATTTATTTAATGTCTATTTTAGAAAGAAACTACCCAGAGAAGGCTAAAGTTAAAAATTTGAGAAGCCACAGCTTTTATGCAATATTGAAGCTGCTATGATTAAAGAAAAACAAAAATGAAAAAATATTACAAAGACAATATTCTGTCCCGTTCCTCAAGCCCCAAGTCAGTGGGTAGGCACCTTGAGAACCAGAGATTGAAAACAATGGAGAAGATCCAAAAACGGAACCAGACCTGACCTGTAAGGCAGGAAGTACAGCCTTTTTGAGCCTCTATTGAAAACAACTCAACAATGATATCATTGCTGGGGCCGGAGGAGGCTATATTTTATAACACTCTGGAATATGAGTTTAAAAATTGTATTACTCTGTAAACAGGAAAAACAACAAAAGACTCTGTCATAACCTCATGTATCTGGAATACAGGCAAAACAGGAAAATAGGCAGAAAAAATTCTTTGAATATCCCAAATTAATGCCAGTAAGATTTTATTTAAATATAATTCTGCTAATCTTGGTTACGTGGTTATATTAGAAATATGCAATTGGGAAAGAGGCTGCTATAGGCATTCACAGTGCTAGTATCAAGCAAGTATGTGGGTAGGGATGAAAAATTATATGATTACCTAATAATGAAAAAGGAGATAAAAAATACTATAGAAGCAAATACAAGGATATAAAATCTCGGAAGCTGGTTCTATTATGATAAAACAAACAATTTGTATCTTAGTAAGCCTTTAAGTATCAGAACTACAATTAAGTTACTTTATAGGCATCAAGACAATGGTTTATATGCTGTATTCTCTAGGGGGGTGGTGTTCGTGGGGATGGCAATCTACTAGTGATGTCTGCTACACTCATTGATCATCACTGCTAAATAGGAGATAAACTTTTGAAAGTTTAATTTATCAGGTATAAAATGATTGCTAATAATAATAAGGATAATGATAAAGATTGAGGGAAAAAACTCTGTCTAGAAAATCATTAAGAATTGCACATTCAGCTCTATTTACAATAGCCAGGACATGGAAGCAACCTAAGTATCCATCAACAGATGAATAGATAAAGAAGATGTGACACATATATACAATAGAATATTACTCAGCCATAAACAGAAACGAAATTGAGTTATTTGTAGTGAGGTGGATGGACCTAGAGACTGTTATACAGTATGAAGTAAATCAGAAAGAGAAAAACAAATACCATATGCTAACACATATATATGGAATCTAAAAAAAAAAAAAAAGGTTCTGAAGAACCTAGGGGCAGGACAGGAAGAAAGACGCAGACATAGAGAATGGACTTGAGGACACGGGGAGGGGGAAGGGTAAGCTGGGACGAAGTGAGAGAGTGGCATGGACATACATACACTACCAAATGTGAAATAGATAGCTAGTGGGAAGCAGCCGCATAGCACAGGGAGATCAACTCAGTGCTTTGTGACCACCTAGAGGGGTGGGATAGGGAGGGTGGGAGGGAGACGCAAGAGGGAGGAGATATGGGGATATATGTATAGCCAATTCATATTGGAATACAGCAGAAACTAACACAACATTGTAAAGCAATTATACTCCAATAAGGATGTTAAAAAACAAATAAATAAAATTAAAAAAAAGAATTGCGCATTCACTTAACATTCTATATATGAAGTTTCAGAGATGATTATTTAGTTTAAAGAAACAACATAGAGTGATTTGAAGTTGTAGATTAGAAATACATTTGAATTTTAATAGGCTGTTGGATGTAAATCTTGACTAAAATTTTCAGTATTGTGGGATCAGAAGTCTGGAGATAGGAAGGGTCTTGAAGATTTCATATAATCCCTGGTTTCCAGGCTGTTTTACAGAGTTTTGAAGCCTATCATAAAAATGATTGACCAGTTGATAAAAATGATTTCTGATTTTGAAACGAGTAATTAGCTTTGCTTGCTATGGGGAGGGAAGATAAGCAACCATAATTTTCAACAAACTCTTGTTTAATGTTGCCAGGATTCAAAAGTATATATTCTGTCTTTCCAAAAGACATCTTTTAAACTTTCACAGAGCTGACTCAAAGCTGCTTTATCGTCTATACATCAGGAAGAATAATCCATTACCATTTACTATCTGGGATAAATGGCTCCTTAAAAATTTGTCTTTTTAAGCCATTTTACAAGTAATTTACAGAACAATAAAAGGATGTGAAAAACAGCTTTATTAGGACTTTTAAATAAGAATTTAAGCATAGCAAACCCAAATTCTTATTCCATGTTTTCTAGGTTTTTAAGGTGTGTACATCCAAAGTGGGTAACATTCTCTGAATACAACTAACTGCTGACCATCTGTTATGCATGAATCTAGAAATATTCATCTTGTAAATAGGGATTCCATATTTCAAATATATCTCTAATGACTCATCATTACTTCTTGTTCTTCTTGCACTTGCATCATCAAAGGCCATGCTTGAGGAATTTTTTGAAATCGTGGACAACTCATAGTTCTGTTGAAAAGAAGGCGGCCATCATCTTTGCTCCATAATTGCAAAACATTTTTATTCCTAAGTTTGTAAATGCTAATTAGCATGGTCAATCTAATAAATATTTTCATTTCCAAAGATGTATCACGTATTTCCTTTCAGTACTGTCTCCAACCTGTCAACTTGCAGTCTACTAACGAACCATATGAAGCAAATTTTGACATATAAGCATTGTAGTAGATGAATGAATACAGTCACAGGCCCTTTTAGCAAAATGGTATGGTCCAAGTTCTTGTTGTAAAATACTGCATGATGTAGTCCTTCCTGTTGAATGACTTATTGGATGAGAATACTATGCTCTCCTGTTGTACTTAGAAATACATTGTTCATGCATCAGTTCTTGTATTTGAGAAAAATTCATCTATGCTGTCTTCATTGGAAGACTCATAGTCTGAGAGTTTGCTTATGATTAATTTATCATCATCATTAGAATCTAGAGTGTTGTCATCTGTCTCTTTGCATTATCTCCTGATTTGTCTAACTGTGACATGACCTCTTTTATCAGTTTTTTTCTCTTTGCCATTATGGGCAAAAAATGAAAAATTCTGAGTTCTCAGTTGTGTTCAGTGAAAGCTAAAAGCAGATGACAAAGTTAGTGTCTTTAGTCTGAAACTTTCTTGAAAAATGATGCAATGCTTTGGACAATGCAGTAAGAAAACTGAAGGATGATACAGTAGTAATAATTTTCTTTCATTATTATATCATCCTTCTGTAGGTGATTCCACTATTCTTCTGTTTTCTTAGTCTTTTTTTTTTAACACAGGAGTAATTTTGTTTTAAAAATCTTTTACTTTTTAAAAAAGATTTATTTATTTTAATTTTTGGCTGCATATCGGGTCTTTGTTGCTGCATGCGGGCTTTCTCTAGTTGTGGTGAGTGATGCGCGGGCTTCTCATTGCGGTGGCTTCTTGTGGAGCACGGGCTCTAGGCACGTGGGCTTCAGTAATTGTGGCACTCGGGCTCAATAGTTGTGGCACACGGGCTTAGTTGCTCCATGGCACGTGAGATCTTCCTGGACCAGGGCTCGAACCCATGTCCCCTGCATTGGCAGATAGATTCTTAACCACTGCACCATCAGGGAAGTCCAAGTTGGGAATAATTGATGAGTAAAATATAGAATAATCTCAGGGTGATTTGTAAGCATGAAACACCTTGCAAATAGCAAAGTGTTTCAAGATACAGGAAAAATAAGTCAATAAGATTCCATAATGTATCTTAGATTTATGAGATAGTCTCTTGGACCCATCTGGTAATTGCAAGATAGAATGAATTTTATTCTGCTTTTAAAAATAATCAGTTTCTCTGTTTGTTCTTTGGAAGACCCCTAAGAAAGAATAAGTCATGAAATACAAATAAAACTGCTTGAAAAAGAAACTCAGAAACTAAAATTGGGCACAGTGGACTCTGTTGGTATAATAAGGGCCAGTTGAGATGGTAAGCAGTATGTGATGTTTTAGAGATGGATGCTAGAAACAGCATGAGCAAGGAAGGTCTGGATGATTTGGTCACACCAGAAATCCTAGGCTGTTTGGGTTTAGAGAATATACTTTCAGCATTAGTTTCTGTGGTACTGCTGAATTGTATCTACTCTAAGATGGCTCACCCTACCTTTTAATTAAAAAAAAAAAATTCTTTTTTGATATTTCATAGGTTTTAGTTGCAAAACTTTAAGAAATACAATGGGATGTTTGTGTTAGCAGTCCAGGTATCTATCGGAATTAGGTAGAAGGTGGGACATTGTCAAAGGCCTTCAAGACCTGTAATGTACTTTGGGGCTTTGTGCATCAGGTTACTTTTTTGGCACTTCCTATCGACCTTGATTTAATTTGCCTTTTTTGCCTCTCTGTGGTAAAGTAGTAAACTTGAGACTGGTGTTGGTAAGAACTTTGGCTATGTGTAATGTTTTCTTGTTGTTAGTTTATTTGTGTGTCCTCCTTATTTGTACTTCTTTGTCACCACAAGGTGCCAGATTTGGGGGAAGGACTATTAAATATTTTTCGGAAGGGTGGGAAGGGAGGAGGATATTCTATTTGTTTGTTCTTAGACAAAATTTAAAGTATTTTAACTCTGAGGAAGCTCAGAGAAATGAAAGGCTGTTCTCAATGCTGCTGTGAATTTGATAGAAAAATGACACAACCTGCTTGTGACATAAGTGTTAATTCATTGGTTCATTCTGCCTATTGTACAAAATCTGATTCGCTGGGCTAGATTCAAGGCCATGTAAGTTGTGGTCCTAGGCAGTCTTTTTTCTCTTCCCACATATTACTCACTGCAGCTGAATGAAACTGGCCTTGCTCTCCTGGGATACTTCCACACTGTTGGGCACATAGCATGGCATGGGGAGGCACAAGGGGATTGGAGTCAGATCAGTTTCATTTCGAACCTTACTCTGCTGCTGACTGGATTTTCCACATGCGGGAAGTCACTTGACTTCTCTGAGCCTCTCATTCTTCATCTACAAATGAATTGCAAAGTTGTGATGTTTCATGCAATGATAAATGTGAAAGCTTTTGACGTAAAGGTCCCTTAGTAAATTGCCTCTTTCCTTACCCTTGATTGAGCTAATATCATGAGGATCCCTACCCCTTCTTTTAAAAGAGGCAACACACACACACACTTAAAATTGTAGTAAATTTGAAAGTTGTCTTAACTAGTTGAGATGATTATTTAAAGTAGCAATTCCAGGGTTCTCCAGAGAACGAGAACTAAGAGGATAGAGATATAGATATATAAAAAGATTTATTTTAAGGGACCGGCTCACGTGATTGTAGGGGCTGGAAGGTCCAAAATGTTCAGGGCAGACTGGCAGTCTGGGAACCCATGGGAGAGTTGACATTGCAGGCTTCTGTTTGAAGTCTGCAGGGCAGCCTGTTGGCTGCAAACTCAGACAGGAGTTGATATTATAGTCTTGAGTCTAAAATCTGTAGGACCGGCTGGAAATTCAGACAGGATTTCTGTGTTGTCCTAAGGCAGAATTCCTTCTTCTCTGAGACACCCCAGTTTTTGTTCTTATGCTTTCGACTCCTTATAATTGGATATCATCATGTGTTGTAAATTTCTTCTTCAGAAAGGACTTTTTTTTTTTTTTCCTTTTCCTGGAGTTAAGGACTCTTTCTGTTAAAACTCTTTTGTCTGTGTTCAAGCCTTCATTGTCTTTGACCTTCACGTTCAAGTATTCTTCTCATTGACATCCTGGGTATGGTGTCTTCCTTCTTCAGTCTGTTTCTATAATGCCGTGGATTATTATTCTAAATCTCAGTCTGTTCATGTTATTCCCTGCTGAAGAATCCTCAGTAACTGTCCATTTCCCCACAATTGCCTGAGTCTAGGTAGTGTCTCCTGATGAATTTCCATGTTATAGATTATGGCACGGAGAGAACACATCAGCCAGTTTGCTGTGTAAAGGGATAATCCCCAGCTTCGAGGACTCAAGTATGACTTCTGTTATTATATTTAACAGATTCTGTTGTTGTTATTTATTTTATTAGCCTGAACTCTTTTTAACATATTGCCTTTGATATCCTCGTTAGCTCCTAACAGACCATTGTGATATAGGAGGCTTTCATACCTCTTCTTTTGAGGGAATAATCAGAGAACGTTTGGGAATTAAAACACCAGTGGTGGAAATCATTGAATTGAAGACTAGGCAGCCAATAATTTTTGGATGCTATATATATATTTTTAATTTTGTAGCTTTATGTTTAGAGGCCCTAATCTAAAGAGACTAATCTGGAAGAGTAAATATAGTCTTCAGTTTAATTAGGAAGTAACTTTTGTTGAACAAGCAGTGAAAGATGTGTTGAAGAGAATGATGACAGTATCATTGGTTGATTATTCTGAATTTTTTTGACATACTGTATACTGTGGCTGTTCTATCAGGGCCTTGTTGTTTTGGTTTGAGACATAGCTTTCTAAGCAGCAAGGTTACATATTTTTAGAAATGTAGAAGCATGTGTTCAAATTGAGTTTGTTCTTTAGAGGATTCTTTTCTTAATGATGGTAGCATTAGAGCTCTAACAGGAATCTCCTTAAACAGTTTTGTGACTGTATTCTAGATAGTACACAAGCTGAGTATCCAGGAGCTAGAATAATTTAGCCTGTGGAGTAACTGTGTGTCAATGTATTGACTTAATGTCTGTAGCTTGATGATCTGGTGTAGATTTCGAGTCATTCTTTAGCCTGTCTGCTCACACTGTGCTATGGAAATATTTTAAATTAAGCCTTCTGACTCTTGTGGTCCCATGAGAGTTGCTGGGGGTGATAAACTCAAAGGTGTATTTAGAATTTGTAATGACTCTGTTGTGTTCATAAGTAATCAGATCCTGTTGTGCTCCTATTAAAAACCTTCCAGAGGTTCCCATTACACTTAGAATGAAATCCAAACACCCTACTATCCCTACAAGCTCCTGCCTGCCTCTCAGCCTTACTCCTCTTCCCCTCATTAGCCTGGCCCCAGCTACTCTGCCCTCTGAGCACGCCAGCTCATTCCCTCCCACCGCCTTTGTACTTGCAGTCACCTCTGCCTGTATTCTTCTTCCTCCAGATATTTCAAATGCCTTTTCAAGGTCTCAGATCAAATGTCACCTCCTCAGAGAGGTCTTTACCAGTGTCTCCTCCTCCCCCGTCACCCTACTCGATTACACTATTTTTATTGTCTCCACAGTACTCGTCACTGTCCCCCTTGTTGGTCAGTAATCCTCAGGAGAGCCTGCACCTTGCTGTTTTATCACTTCCCTCACTGCTGTGTCCCTGTGTGTGGAGATACATAGTGGGTGCTTTGTAAGTGTTCAGAGAGATGAATGGAATCCTTATAATTATCCTCACTGAATCAAAGTGATAAAAACAACATGTGGCTAAACAGGTACTAATTCATACGATTGTCTGTTTAAATTACTCAACAATTGATTTATCATTACATAGTACAGAATTCAATTATGTTAGAAACAGATACTGTCTCTTAGGGCTGGAGCTGGTATACAGATACAAGAATATCTTTTGTTCAATTTATCAGGTCATGATTTCTGTCAATTCTTTAAGAGAGATAGCTGAATAATATATACTTTTAAAGTTTTATGTTCTAGAGGCTTTTTGGAAATTGCTAAAATGTCATTAGATCTTTTTTTATTAAGTTAAATCATGGCTGAGGCAGGGTGGTAGATTGAGAGCATTCTGGACTGGAGGTCGGAAGGCCCAGACTCTCGTTTTAGTTCTGTCAGTAGCCAACTCTCCACATGAGTCTTTTGGCCCTCTTTTTCCTAATTTATAAAATAATAGGGTTGAATGAAATGATCTTAAATGTCTGTTCTCTTTTAACAGTGTATAATTATCTAATTTCAAGCATGAACGAGTCATTTTTTCACTTTTGGGAATTTTTATAGGTTGTATGTATATGAGATAGTTGTCCAGATATCATTAAGCTTTTGCAAGAAGGGAAAGTCAAATTTGTTTAGTTTATCAGAACAGTAAAACATCTGAAAGATTCAAAAGCGGTCTGGTTTGTTTCACTTGCTTTTTTTTTTTTTTTTTTTTTTTGGTAGCACCTGCGGTAAGAAATACTGAATATGATTTACAGAAGGTATTGATTTTAAAATTAACCGTGTTATTTAAGTGTATAATAAAGATTTGTCTGTAAGATGCTGATTTTGGCTTTATCACTGTTTCAAGGATTCCAGTCTTTTTCTTCTTTGGAGATCATCTAAGAATTTGACAGTTGACTTGGCCTAATGTGTCTACTTCAGCATGTCAGTTTTACTGACATGTTCATATAATTCTTTACTGACAAGTTCATATGACAAGTTCATATAATTCTTCATTGACATTAGATACATGTCAGTTTTAAGAAATACTGTAGAATACTGTGTCCCATTCTGTATTCTGTAGTTCACTGGTCCTCAAACTTTAGCAGGGGAGTCAAAATTGCCTCTTGGATTGTTAAAACACAGATTACTGCCCCATCCTGAGTTTCTGATTTAGTAGGTCTGAGATGGGACCTGAGAACTTACATTTCTAAGTTCCCAGATGCTGCTGATCTGAGACCAACACTCTGAGAACTACTGCTGTAGTTTGTCAAGTTCTTTATTTGTACCTGCTGCCAACATCTTGATCCAGAGGAGTGTAGGTCCTTCCATACTGTATAGTGATGCATCTCAATAGTACTGGCCCCCTTTCCCTCTTTACCTTGTGGGCCCTGGTATTATAAGGTATCTCACATCCTTTCCAGTCTCCTGGAAAGTGTGATACATAACAAATGGTCAAATGCAGCTGGAACCCTTAAGGCAACATACTGCTAGTAGCCTAACCTTTTGGATCCTGTGTTTAAATGGGGAAAATGTGCATTTAGAGGTGATAGGCAATTTATTCTTGTCAGTTTGACAACACTGGCTTTAGAATCAGAAATACTTTGGCTCAGAGGTTAACTCTGCCACTTATTGGCTATTTGAATTTTGGAAAATAATGGAACTTTTCCGAATCTTAGTTTCCTTATTTCTAAAATGGGTTGATAATATCTGCCTTATAGGATTTTTGTGAGGACTTAAATAAATAAGGTACATAAAGTACTTTGTAGGTACTCAATAATTACAAGAACGGAAAGTCAAATTTGTTTAATTTACCAGAACAATAAAACATCTGAAAGATTCAAAAGTGGTGTGATTTGTTTCACTTGCAAACCAAATGGTCATGACTTCTTTTTTTTTTTAATAAATTTATTTATTTATTATTTTTGTCCGCGTTGGGTCTTCGTTGCTGCGCACGGGCTTTTCTCTAGTTGGGGTGAGCAGGGGCTGCTCTTCGTTGTGGTGTGCGGGTTTCTCATTGCAGTGGCTTCTCTTGTTGCGGAGCATGGGCTCTAGGCACATGGGCTCAGTAGTTGTGGCGCATGGGCTTAGTTGCTCCGCGGCATGTGAGATCTTCCCGGACCAGGGCTCGAACCTGTGTCCCCTGCATTGGCAGGCAGGTTCCTAACCACTGTGCCACCAGGGAAGCCCTGGTCATAACTTCTGGGTAGTTTTCTATCAGAGCACTGTTCATGGCTGCCCTGATGTGGGTTGCTCCCCCAACCTGCTTGCAGGAGGCTGGCCATGGGCAGTAGATGGGTAGCTGTCTACTGTGTTTGCACAGATCCCACTTCTCTTACTTGTTTGGAAATGCTGTGTCTTGTTCCTGTGTAACCTGGCTGTGTATCCCTGGTGCCTTAGCTCTGGCTTCTGGTGCCCGAATCAAGCCCTTCTTGCTCTGAGAACCTGTTTCTCTGCCTCTGCTCTTCACTGTGTTCTGAGTGATCTCATGCTCCTCTTTCTGGCTCCACGTGAAAACCAGTGTATTTGGAGGTACGTAACTCCACCCCTTCCTGGGATGGGATGACTTTTTTGATCACAAAAATAACTGTTCTCATCTTTAAATATGTCTTTCAAAATGTGTATGATTTTAATTTTACTAGATTCAGAGGACACGTTTTTCTTGTGCATTTGAAGCTCCAGTTTTCATACTGGATGTTCAGTAGACACATAGCCTAATGAAAAGAACTTGGATTTACTGTGTGTCCTCTTAAAAAGTACCTATATTCACTGGATTTTAGCTAGTTGGGGATACATTGGGGAAATTTTCAGCTATGATTTCTGTTGATTGGGATGGAAAATCCCCTAAGAAACTGCTTTGGCCACTAACAGATGTTTTGTGAGAAAGTGCCAGTTGCTCCCATCACAGATTATGCTTGGTGGCAGTGTTAGGGGTTCAATGGCTTTTCATTGTTTTTGGATATCACCATGAATTCTCTTGTCCTAAGGTCTATTGTGATGATGTATTTTCATCCGTATTTATGATTTCATGCTTTTCAGACACAGAAGAGGTTTGTCTTTGTTGCGTATTTACACACTTTGCTTCCTATTTCCTTTTCAGTGTACCGATGCTCATCTAGTCACTGGCAGCAGCAGGGCGTCTCAGCAGATATATGTGTCTGACTGGGCAGTTGTCTCCTAGGCATGATTTTTGCTTGCATTTGCAAGTATGTGTAGAGAGAACAGAAGCATCAGATAGACTACCATTTATTTATATTCACAATTACAAAAAAAAATATGATGGATGTAAGGAACAAGATACAGCAGTTTTACTTGATTGAATTGGGATATTTGAGTATTGGTAGAATAATTCAGAATTGGAACACAATATGTATATATATATATATATATTTTTTTTTTCAGTACAAGGGTCTCTCACTGTTGTGGCCTCTCCCGTTGCGGAGCACAGGCTCCGGACGCGCAGGCTTAGAGGCCATGGCTCACGGGTCCAGCCGCTCCATGGCATGTGGGATCTTCCTGGACCGGGGCACGAACCCATGTCCTCTGCATCGGCAGGTGGACTCTCAACCACTGCGCCACCAGGGAAGCCCGGGACACAATATTATTACCTAAAAATTTATCACTTTCTATAGTCATACCTATATGATACTAAAAGATATGACTTTATAGTATGAAGGATTGAATAATACATAATGGAGCTCTCCCTGCCATTTATGTATTCTTGCTTAAAACTGTTTTATTATAGTATAGGCATATCATATACAGATTTAACTTATATGAATTCAGCCATATATGCACTCCATCTTTTGGATAAACTATACATTTGTATATGTCATAGAATTTACAACTAAAGGAATTTACAAGGATAATTTCAGTAATATGTGATTTTTATCCCATTCTTCTATCCCTAAGTAAGATGCACCCAAGAGTAGGAGAAGTAACAATGCTAATAGTTTTCAGTGCTGAAGGTTGTACAGCAGAGAGCAATGTAGTAGTAATTTTTGACAGATTAAGATCAGATGTTTTTGGAGCGAAGCGCTGTTTGTTTTCTGACTTCCAGTGTGCTTTTTAGCATCTGTTTGTGTTGGAGTAAAATGAATTTATTTGCTTTTATAATGTTTTGAACACTTACCATGGTTTGGGTTGATTTCAGCTCTCATAAGTAAATAGCTTCAGTGAAAGTTTATGAGACTCTCTTAAATAATTTAGGGACCAATAAAACATCATTCTTGCCAGAAGATGGAAATAGTACCTGTAAATGGTACCTATGCTAAATAAAACTTGATGAGTTAGAATATTTGTTTTTGGAATTTAAAAAAATTAAAGGTAAGGTGAGTCACCTGTGTAGTTACTAGATTTTGATACTAGTCCTCACAGGCCTTTAGATAAATGCTGTATTGTAATGGTTATTGCAACAAGAAGCTATTGTGCTGCATTCGTGAAATGAGTATCTTTTCTGATCCATGAATACGACCATTATCAAGGGGATACTTGAAGCCTTGAAGAAAAGTTTTTCTTTTGCCCTTTCTTCTTCATGCACTTTTTTTCCCCCTTTAGAGCAGCTACCAGTTTATATTTTTGAATACAGCCGAATAACTTGTATCTTAATCTAATTAAATTGTCTTTCATACAGGGTGAAATGAGTGACTGTAGGCATGACAGCCTCTGTAATGGGGAAAAAAAGGGAATATTTATATTTGTCTTTTAGGAAACTCATACTTCTCAAAATCTAAATCTGATTTCTCGAGAAGCAGGATGGCCACAGCGAGGAGGGGCCTCCTGTCTGCCAGCCAGCTAGTCAGAGCCTAAGCAGCTGGGTGCCCGAGTAACTCCAGACCCAGCCTCATGGTCTTCAAGGTTTTTAATCTTTAAAATTTGAGACAATGGGAAGAATCTTGAAGGCATTCTCATTCTCTGATTACACTGTCCTCATTCTAGACTTGTATAGAAGCAAACAGTGGAATATCTCTAAAGCAGTTGTTCTTATTTGGGACAATTTTCCCTATCAGGAGACTTTTTTGGTTTCATACTAAGGGGATTGTTCCTTGTCATTGGACAGCTAAATGCCCTATAATACACAGGGTAGCGCCTCAAGAAAGAATCATCTAGCCCCAATTGTCAGTAGTTTCATGGTTGAAAAACCTACTGCTAAAGCATCATCTCAAAGAGAGAACAGAAATTTCTAGTATAATTAATATTCTCACCCTGAAGGGTAGTTTTAGGAAAGAAAACAGGAACAGGTTCTAATTTTAGTTCCTGCCTTAGAATGATGAAATAGAAATTGGCGAACTATGGTAAGTCATGACACAGGTTTTGTGGCCTCATCCACAAGTCCTCATCTTTAGAGGGAAGAAAAGTTTATGGTCTAAGTTCCAGTGCAGGCCATCTTGCATTGAAGTGAGTGGTGCAAATTCAGAGACCACTGAAGCCACAGATTGGTCTGAAGAAATGAGGAAATCATCACCAAAAACCTCTCACTTGGCTTGCAAAATGGGATATAGCCTGCATCAGTATGTGTGACATCGTTGGAGCTACATTTTCCTGTCATTTCACTCAGTCTTAATTTGACTTTTTCAGAGTGAATTGTAACAGAGCACAAGTCTACTTTTAGTGACACTTGAATCAACAGAATATTATTGGTATCTTTTTTTGGAATTTAGTAATTGTGGCTTCTTTTTTGACGTAGTTGCCATAATCAAGAAATTGAAGCATGGCCTCCTCAGGGCAAAATGAGGCATGAAGTCAGAAAACATATAGATACTTGTGGAAAAAGATTAATATGATATAAGTAAGTGCTAGAGGAGGGGAGAATAATTTGAAAAATCATTATTTGTAACGAAGCAAATAAATCATAGTTCCAAAATTATGTTGTTATAAAACACGGAAAACCAGATAATTGGTATGTTTTTCTGTTTGACTCTCAATTTTAAAGGACTCTAATTGATGTATTGTTTATATTGTTCACTAAATACAGTGTTTGGATGATAGGGAGGGAGTGGAGAATGCATGTGATAGCAGCTCAGAGACGTGCAGTGCTTCTCCCCAAAAACAATTATAGTGCAGCGGCTGCCAGTGGTGATGTCACAGTCAGCAGATAAAGAGCCATTTAAGACTGTTTATAACCATCATTAGAAGGACAGAGAGAATTTGTGCAAAAGCTGAAGCAGTGTTAAGATTCCTACTGTGTTCCTCTGTTTTGTTGCCTTAAATGGTAATGTTTTCAACATTTAATTACTTATATAATTTACAAATGATATTTAACATCATCCAGGGAAAGAGAGAGTACTGTTTATGGGGGCAAAGCAGTTGCTGTCTTTGTTAGAGCAGAAGCAGAAACTCAAAGCAGTACTTTGGGACTGAGATAGAGAAAATAATTCTGGTTTCTAACTTAGTGATGTGACTTTTAGAGGTGGTGGTGAGCAAGACTTACCTACCTAGATTGTAAAACTTAATCTAGTTTATAGTTATGTAACATCCCTTTTTGGAGAGGAAAATGACATTAACATAGACTTAAGTGGTCTGAGAGGTGTAAAAAAAGCTTCCTACAGGCAGGAAGCGCCTAACTTAAAACTAGTTTTCCAAATGCCAAAAGGCCTTCACTATCAGCTGTATACTGTGCTTATTTGTCAAGTTTTTGGCATGTCTTTTTTCTGGGTTATTACCCTTCTTGCTGGAGCTTCAGTTAGAAAGGAGTATGCTGTCTAGCATTTCTGTTTTAGAGATGAGGAAGCCATGCCTTCATTTGGCATGGCAGGGGTGGGCAGCTCAGGGGCAAGAGTGGTGAGTCTTGAGAACTAGGTAAGTTAGTCCTTGAATTGAATGTTATCTCAATATTTTCAGTCCATAGCTTAGTACCTGACCCATAAGAAGTACGTAATTAGTAACTATAATAATTTATAGGTAACGACAGGTGAGTACTTTATAGGGAAATTACTGCCTCCTAAATATATCTTTTATCACCCTCTTTTCTCCTTCCACCCTTGCCTTAGACCATCAGTTTGAGAGAGAGAGAGACAGACAAAGAGAAAGAAAATACCGATACAGAAGAAAGAAAACTAAAGCACATTGGACTAGGCTTCATAAACTTTATTACACTTAATCGTCATAACCACCTTGTGATTAAATAGTATTCACATTTTATGGATAAGAAAACTGAGGTTTAGAGATGTTACTCAATTTATAGTAAATAACAGAGCTGGGATTTGATTCCAAAGCAAGCCTCTCTCTTCTTTTTTGCAGTTTTCTGTATTTTGTGGTACTTTGGAATTCTACTAAGGACAGGGACTGGTACTTATCTCTGTATCTCCATAATTTAGCAGGTTTAGTGATAGAAAAATGCCAAAAGAGTGTTTGTTAAAGGATCCGTTTCAATCTAGAAACCTGAATTTTCTTTGGAAGAATGGATGAAAAAGGGGAAGAGTTAGGGCCAGACATAGAGATAAGATGGATGCAGAGAGAAGTTAGCGTTTGTGGTACACACAGTGAGTGCCTGGCAGTGGCGAGCCTCTGCTGAGGGAAACGTAAATCAGAAATTTAGCCCCTGAGTTGTGAAAGCAGAGCCACCGCTTATAGATGTGTCAGCTATAAGGGGTCAGCACTGTACCGCCCCTTGGGGTGCCACTCACAGTGCAGTATGAGTTGTACAGGGTACGGCTGAGTGCAGTGGCTTGCATGGGACCATCTAGGTGTGTGCCTTGAGGGGTGTCTCTTTCTAGAAAAAAGAAGTAGAAGTACCTGGAAGTCTTAAAAGTCAGAGTTACTAAACAAAAACAAAACAAAAACAAAAAACCCCAACTCAATGAAAAATGAGCAAAGGACTTGAATTGACATTTCTCCAAAGGAGATGTGTAAATGACCAATAGATATATGAAAAAATTCTCAACATCACTAATTATTAGGAAGATGCAAATCAAAACAAATGAGATACCACCTCACACTCATTAGTATGGCTACTATTAAGAAACATTGCTGGGCTTCCCTGGTGGCACAGTGGTTGGGAGTGTGCCTGCCGATCCAGGGGACACGGGTTCATGCCCCGGTCCGGGAAGATCCCACATGCCGCGGAGCGGCTGGGCCCGTGAGCCATGGCCGCTGAGCCTGCGCGTCCGGAGCCTCTGCTCCGCAACAGGAAAGGCAGCAACAGTGAGAGGCCCGCGTACCGCAAAAAAACAAAAAACAAAAAACAGTGTTGACAAGGATGAGGAGAAATTGGAACTCATGTGCACCGTTGATGAGAATGTAAAATGGTGCAATTGCTATGGAAAGCAATATGACAGTTACTAAAAAAATCAAAAATAAAATTACCATATGATACAGCAGTTCCACTTCTGGGCATATATATACCCAAAAGAACTGAAAGCAGAGTCTGGAAGAGATATTTGTACACCCATGTTCATAACAGCATTATTCCCAATAGCCAAAAGGTGGAAGCAACCCAAGTGTCCATTAACAGATGAATGGGTAAACAAAATGCATTTCAGCCTTTAAAAGGAAGGAAATTCTGACATATGCTACAACATAGATGAAGCTTGAGGACATTATGATTAGTGAAATGAGCCAATTACAAATGGACAAATACTGGATGATTCCATTTATATGAGGTCCCTAGAGTTGTCAAATTCATAGAGACAGAAAGTAGAATGGTGGTTCCCAGGGGCTGGGAGGAGGGGAGAATGGGGAGTTAGTGTTTAACGGATACAGGGTTTTAGTTTGGGATGAGAGAGTTCTGTAGATGAATGGTGGTGATGGTTGCACAACAATGTGAATGTACTCAATATCACAGAACTGTATACTTAAAAATGGTTAAGATGGTAAATTTTTTGTTGTGTATTTTACCACAATTTTTTACAAAAGAGTAACTGCTCCCACAAGCTTTATTATCATCTTCTCTTTTTGCCACAGACTTTTCATTTAAATATATAATTCTCTTGACCAATATTAAGGAGAACACCGTCATCTATAATTTAAGAATGCAGTTTACAAAGCAGAGGACTTTTCCCACATCCACACTTGAAGAATGTCTGAAGCCATTGCCCTGAGTAGCAGCTACGTTTGGCAGAATTAACTTGCAGTAATGGTGCTGATGGTCTGCTCTGACTTTTCCTACTAAACGGCTCCCTCTGAAAGTTGCACAGCTGCCACTTGTGTCAAACAAGTGTTGACGTTTTGTTTTTGTGCCTTTGGATAGTTTGTGTTAAGTTTATTTAATAAGATTGGAACTAGTATTTAGTCAGTTAATTGAAAAAGTTGGTCAAAGCAGAGTATGAAATGCTTTAAGGTATTTTTTATACTTTCCTTATCCTAGACTTTGTGTGGAGGCATGGAGGTATGATTCCTCTAAAGCATTATATTGAAGAAAGGATCTGAGAGGAGCAAAGAATAACAGTTTCTAATGTAGTATGCCTAGACTGACAGGTAGTTCCAAGAGCTAAATCAGGAACAGAAGAGTTATTTTAGTTCTTGCTTCAGAACCAGGGGACTAGATTTTTATTACTGCCCCTCCATTTACATTTTTTCCACAAACCTATTATTTTGTTAATTGATTCACTTTATTGAGTTTCTCCAAAGCATTCAGTTTAGTTTTTATAGAAATAAAATTTCCTTTTATATTCATATTTCTCCATTTATATTAAAGTTGATATAATTACAAATACAATTGGTATTATAGGGTTGGTTTGAAGCTACCACTCAGCAGGTACGGGTAGAAATGTGCCCTGATGCTGTGGGGACCTCAGAGTGCCGTGGATTTCACTGGTGGGTTTTAGTGCAGGGATGGAGATGTGGTTAATCTGGTGGGTCGGTTGAAAGGACGTTGGTCAAGAGAGTATTTTCTCTGTTCAGAGTCTTTATCAAGTCCCTTGCCTTTGGGAGAATGTTTCTAGCTTTATCAGACCTCAGTGGCACAGTATTCAGTCAGTACCCTCCTATCATAAACATTTCATGTCTGTTTTATGTTATTTGGTATTTTCCAATAATTTGTCGATGAAGAACTTATGCCAATAGCATTTTCTGTCTGTTTAAGGCAATGCTCTCCTGAGCTCAGCTGAGAGACCCTTTTATGTTTATTTCCTTTAAATTCCTTTGAATGAGTTGTTACAGAGAACTCTGGGGGGTATCTCTGGGAGATGGATGTCTTTCACTGCCTGGGTTTTGTGTAGCTTGGCACACTTGTATGAGCTGGATACCGGGGGTGTAGGAAGCCAAGGTAGTAAAGTAGGAACTGGAGCAGTGGGAAGAGGGAGGGATGACCATTGTCAGAGATGGCCAAGACCAGGCAGGGCCTGCAGTGGGTGTGGGCTCCTACTGTAATCACCCGGGATGAGCCTAACATGAAGTCAGCCCCTTCCCTTCTCATTTTATATTGGAATCGTGCCTTCTGGCAAAGGGTAAAAGCTTTTTCCTTTGGTATGCTATTTATAACAGAGCATCATTTTATGTGGTTCAAGTGAGCCTTCAAAAATAGATGGGTGAGAGGTTTTTTTTTTAATTAAACCTAGGGGCTATTCTCTTTCAGTCTACTGTGGTGTGTCACCATAAATTGGAGTTAAAACTTGTTACATCTTGTGTGTTTAAACACACCAGTCTTGAGTTTAAAATAACCATAGCTTCTGTTTTTAATACTGGATGGATAAACCTAAAACAGATTTATGTGAAAAGATATTCTGGATTTCAAAGAAAAGATGGTTTATTCAGGATGCCTGTTTCTCCTTTTTCTTTTTTTCTCCTTTTGCTTAGCAAATTGCTCGCAATTTTTGAAATATGGTTAACTCCAGTTATCTTTATGTGGACTGTAGGCAAGTAGTAACTTCCAGAATATCTTGGCCATTCCCACCCATTCTTTCCTTACTGTCTTTTCTCTTGCAGGCATTAGTTACTATTATATGTTCATGGAGTGCAAACTAATATTAATTTTGGCCCAAGCTTCAGAAAAATCACATTGAAGAATGATTTTTTGGGGAGTATCCGAAATTTTATATACCATTCTTAGCTTCTGTTAGCACGCTTAATTGATTGTATGCAGAAACTTGTATCTTATATTCCTTTTTTTCCGTTTGTATTCTTATGTCTATTTCTGTGTTGTGCAAAGAGAACCAGTTCTCCCAGGCCTTCCGTCTTGGTGTTAGCAAGTATGGAGAGAGTAGAAAACCAGCTTTAACCTGCTGTTGAGGTGGCTAGCTTGACTTTCCATCACTGGAGATGCTGACATTGTGGCGGGGAAGCCCATAAAACTCAATTAGACGAAGCCACATCAAAGCCTGTGTCAAGGCAACAAGCCAGACAGGGAGGGCAGCTCTGACACGGCGTCAGATGAGCACACGTGGAGAAGTGGGAGAGGAAGGTTGACTAAAGATACTTTAGGGGTCTGAACTACACTGTGTAATTTCTTTCCTCGAGCGTTCGTGAATATATGTAAGACTTTTTGTCTGTTTTCACAGAAACAGACATTAGCAGCAAACATTTCATATTCACAGGAAGCACTGCTGCCCTGAGAGATTAGTTGCTTAAAAAATCAGAGATGGTTTTTTGTGTATATGTGTAGCTATATATCAATCAAATAATAAACTTATTTTTGAGTGAAAGCGAAACAGTGCCTTTATTTTTGAAGAAGCTAACATGCAGGTATATCTCAGATTTTGTAAAATCCTGAACTTTTACCGGAATTTTCTAGGCTGTTTTAGGAATGGTTTTGTGTAGAGGTGAAATACTGATGCTGCTCCCTGCCGTGAAGGTTGCACGTGCAGTAGGAAAACCCAGCGGCCCCAGTGGAGGCCTCCTCTCTCCACTCTTCATCAGCGTCTCCTCACTCAGCATCAGACCTTCTGCACCTCTGATGTCTAGTCTCCAGCTACCACGGTCCCACTGTCTGGCTTCTGTTTCTTCATGCTGTAATTCCCTGATGCCCATGGAACGTAGCTTTTATCTGTGGCTGACTGCAGAAATTCTGATTCACGGCGGTAAATAGTTCCAGGCTGCACTTGAGACCAATGATGCTTGTGTATAGTCCATATATATATGTGTGTGTATATATATATACATAAATTATAAGAAAACTAAACATACAAACCTTTAGTGCTTTCATAGCAACAACTTAAGCTTTCATAGCAACAACTTAAATTCTCTGGCTTTTTCTCTAGCACACTCCATATGTCATTTATTGTGGTTGTAGTTCTATGTGTAAATATACTTATTTCCCAGCTGATTTTTAAGTAAAATCTGTGTGAGGCTAGTGATTTGATGATAAAACAGTAGATAGGAATAACAGGAAATGTAGATTGCATACAAAGTCACGGCCTTCACAATTTTTCAAAGAATTTGGAAAGGCAACACTTTATAAACAAGTTTATAAATACAAGTACCTCTCACCTTTTTGGTTATCAGGCAGTGTTACCAATTGCAAACACATCCTTGAGCCAGGAGGCTAGTAAAAGGCCCTCTAAACATCGCAAATAGACACTACAGAATTTAAGTGCAAGCACTTGGGGTATATCAGAAGTAGCACTCATAAAGTGGGAGCCAGCCAGCTCCCTGAGGACATTTTTATGAATATCATTTATTATACTCTTAACATATCCTTTAATAATGATGACTCAAGGCAATCAAGAAGAAGTATTCACCATTTATTTGATTTTTGACAAGGCAGGACAAGCTATGGTATATTCAAAAGTATTGGAATAAAACTTATTGCCAAAAGAGTAAATTCTTGAACGTCTATAAAGCTTGGTAATCTAGAAAAGCACATGATCCCTAGGTTTAGAAAGCTAAGATATTATCGTTACAACTACTACAAGGATTTAAAATGTCCCAGAGAAAGTCACGAGCTTCAGGTGAGACAGGAAGAGGGTCCCACAGTAGCTCCTGGTAGTGGAGTGTATGCCGGAGTGTGCAGTTGGGAGGAACCAGGGGAAGGAAAGGTAGTTAGTTGGCTGTCGCCATAGTTGAGAGGGAAGTAACCAGTTAAGGTCAAGAATTTGAACCTGGGTGGTGACGTGGGGAAGAGAGAGGAAGGACGGATGCAAGAGATACTCTGAAGGCTGCAGGGTGAATTGATTAAGTGGATATGGATGACAAGAGGGAGGGTTTTAAAGGTGACCCAGGTTTTGCAGCTCTGGAGTCTGGGAGAACGTTGTTTATTACTGCAGAAATGGGACAGGCAGCTGATTTTGCAGTGAGGGAGACTGCTTTGTTTTCAGGTGGTGAGTTAAGGAGCTGGCCAGAGACCTTGCAGGTTTGGACTTGAGGCCTTTGGACTTGGACTTGAAGTCTAAGAGGCTCTTTTCAGCCGTGCCCGAGACAAGCGAAGACAGGCATGCTTTCATTGTTGCCTTGATAAGTGCTTAGTAATTATTGGTTGGTTTGTACTTCTTTTGAGTTTTGTGGGATGATTGGATTTGCTTGAAAATAAATTTTGTTCGGTTACATAGTTTTTCTTACAAGTAAAAAGTCAGTAATTAGGCCTGCTCACATACTTGGAGAGTAGGAACAGAAGCTGAGGCAGACAGGCTAGCCTGACTTTGCGGTAAAGACTCAAGTTTCCTCTTGAAACGTTACGTAAAATCTCCGTTCAACTCCATAATATTTATTTTATATAATGAAAAAATGAAAGTATTAATAATTACCAGCGATACAAAATAAAGTTTCCTACCACGTTTCTCTGTGGTTTTGCTTGGTTCTTCTTGGTTCTGCATAGGTATGCTTTACTTGAGCTGCAAAGGGAAATGCAATTTCCTGTCGGCAATATGACGGCTCTTTGGTACATCATTGAATGTTCTTGCTGTATTATTTCCATGATCTTTGGACAAATGTTTCAAATTAGTGGAGCATTATGAAATTCTGCTAGGAAAGCAAGATAGTACAGCTTATATTATTGAAACTTTTTTGTGGCAGGATTTGTAAGAGGGTAATAGGGAACAACTATTAACTTAAGTGGCTAGTTAAGACTTTTGTCTTTATTGAAAATGGTGCTTTTTATTGAAATGGATAATTAGTAATTGCAGATATTGTCATTAATGGTTAAGAATCCAAATAGATAAATTTTAAGTGGATGCGAGGGAAGTCAGGCCTTAGGTGACTTGGATTAATACCTTTTTTAAAAAAATCACTACCCTGCAAATTAATGAGCACACTACTTTTTACTGTTGTGAGACACTTTCTCTCTTTTTGAATAAAGTAATTATAAAAATCACATTATTTTTAAGTCTGAGTGTAATCAGCTTGGATTCCTATAGCCAAGGAGAAGATTCTTTTATTACAAACTTTAGCACACATCTTTCTACTCAGAGTGATTAAATCAAGCCCATCTTTCCATGCTACAACCTTATTTCAAATGAATGCTACAGAAATAGGAAACTAAACTCAATGGGAGTATATAGTATTGGCTAAGCTTTACTTCTAGACTTGGAGAGTTTCCCATCTTTCAAAGTGCTGAAGCTTAAAGGCAGCTTAGAAAAGAAGTGTTTTCTCAGGCCTAGCTTATTGAATCTCTAATGATTATTTTTCAGTGTTAGGGTAAAACTGTAATTTGCTATCACATTTGTGCTCCATGCACACCGATATGAAACAGTTGACTTTATTGCCGATGGCCTTTTAGTATAAATGATTTTTCATAATTGTTTCAAATGGCATCCTTTTTTTTTCTTGGGAAACTAAATTCTGATTTTCCTACCCTCTTCTGACTAAAAGACTGCTTTTGCTCTCTTCTCACTTTCTTCTAGCCTACCCCTTGCCCTTTTTTTTTGTGGCCACACCATGCAGCATGTGGGACCTTAGTTCCCCAACCAGGGATTGAACCTAGGGCCACGGCAGTGAAAGCAACAAGTCGTAACCACTGGACCACCTGGGAACTACGCGCCCCCCACGCCCCGCCTATTTTTTTTTTTTTTTTTTTTTGTGGTACGCGGGCCTCCCACTGTTGTGGCCTCTCCCGTTGTGGAGCACAGGCTCCGGAAACGCAGGCCCAGCGGCCATGGCTCACGGGCCAAGCCGCTCCGCGGCATGTGGGATCTTCCTGGACTGGGGCACGAACCCGCGTCCCCTGCATCGGCAGGAGGACTCTCAACCACTGCGCCACCAGGGAAGCCCCTCCCTCGCCTTTTTTAATTAGTGTATTCTGATGATTTTTCTAAATATGGGCTTCCCCAGATCTAATGCAAAGGAGCATTCGTTGATAAACAAGTTTAAAAACATGTCTTCTCTTTTATTATTAAGCTCGGAGTTTGAATTGGTTTTTATGATTTAACAATCCAGTAAGGGTTTTCTTTTTAATTTCCCCCTTTTTTCTTACCTTTCTTTTGAAAATCTGCGTTTTCCCCTAAATTTGATGCTTTATAAGTATCTCACAAAGAAATTCCCTTGAAATTAAGAATAAAATATACCCACTGAAATAGAGATGAGAGCATAATTTCTTTAGAAAATCTGTATAAGATTTATCCAGTGGGGCTTCCCTGGTGGCACAGTGGTTGAGAGTCCGCCTGCCGATGCAGGGGACACGGGTTTGTGCCCCGTTCTGGGAAGATCCCACATGCCGCGGAGCGGCTGGGCCCGTGAGCCATGGCCGCTGGGCCTGCGCGTCCAAAGCCTGTGCTCCGCAATGGGAGAGGTCACAGCAGTGACAGGCCCGCGTACCACAAAAAAAAAAAAAAAGATTTATCCAATGAAGGTAGATTACAAGGGGGTACTTGTCATGACCTGTAAGTCACTTAGATATTTGCAAAGAAAACTCAGTTCTGAAAAATGATTTAATAAATTAATTGGACGGGATTTTATGTGCTAAGAAACATGACTTTCTTACACTTTGAAGAGACTTTCTAACACTAATCAATACATATGAGGAACTAGATGCATTTAAAAATTTTTCCTGTTTAACACGGATTAGCACCTGCCTGCTGCTTGGCATTGACAGCAAATCACATTCATTCATTAAGTACTGTGATGCAGAGATGAGTGATACAACCCCTGCCCTGGAGAGCATTCCTGAGCAGATGTCTCCACCAAGATTTGTAGGATGAGAAGCGTAGCTAACCTGGTGAAGGAGGTAAGGAGGGACATTCCAAACAGGGGGGCATCAGTGAGAAATGAAAGCATGTTGGGATGTTTGGGGTGCTGCCAGTGGGTCTAGTGTGACTACAAGGATGGAAGGTTAAAATAGAACATGCGGAGAGATGAGCCTGCAAAGGTCGAAGAACTTCCTTTGTGTGCTAGGAGTTTAGGTGAGGCAGTATTGTCCAGTGGTTAAAAGCATGGCTCTGGTTTGGATCCTGGCTTTGCCAACTCCTAACCTACTTTGTGACCTGGGACAACTCCTTTGGTCTCTGTTGCCTCCTCAGTAAATTGGAGCTGAAAATTGTACCCACCTCATAGGAAAGTGATGAGGATAAGTGCTCAGTAAGTGTTAGTTCCTATTATTGTTGTTGTTGGTATAATTATTGTTACTGTCATCTCAAGGTTGTGGAGGAATCATTAAATAATATTTCACAGGAGACTAACTAATGACAATATAGCATTTTAGAAAACCATTCCTGGCAAGCAGGGTGGAAGGATGAGGTATATTGACTTAAGATGGATAAGGCACATTATTGCAGTAGTCATCTAGGTAAGACAAATGAGGGCCTGAACTAAATCGGCTGCAGGAGGAATGGAGAGAGGAAAGGATGGATTAGAGAGATTGAGAATGGAGATTTGGCTGGTGATAAATTTGATATGGAGAGAAAAAAGCAAAAAACAGTGTGTCCAGCATAACTAGGAGGTTTTAGATTTGAGTAACCAGTGGGGAAGCCAGAGAGAAAATATATGAGGAGGAGAAGCTTTAGGAGGTGAGAAGATGGTGAGTTTAATTTGCATTTAGATTTCATATTTGTGGGTCTTCCTAGAAGGGAGGTCCAGCAGCCAGTTGGGTACCAGTATATAGTTCAGGAAAGAGATCTGAGCTGACCTTGAGATGTGGGAGTTACGGGTGAAGTCACGGAAGTGAGTGGAGGTTAGGAGCCTGAGAAGCCAGAGCTGGAATCACGCACATGTATAGAAGCTGCCATATTTAAAGGACTTGTTGATGGGGGCTTCCATTAGAAGGAATCCCATTAGAAAAGATTCAAAAGAATCTGGAGAAGTAGAAGAAAACTGGAGAATAGGGATGTTAACAGAAGTCTGGATGGGCTGGGCGTGGGGCTGGGGCTTGGGCTGGGGAGAGTGATTCATGAGTGAGCATGTTCATGGAGTGGTGGGGGGACCAGGACACGGGAGGTAAAGGTTGGCGTTGGATACTTTACAAAGAAATGTGGCTCTGAGGAAAGGACAGATTCCTACATATCAACAGAGTTCCCTGCCCCAGTACCCCGCTAATCTGTGGCTGAGCTTCTTACCATTCTCTCTCCTGTCAAAGCCTCCCAGTAGTTTCAGCTCCACTTGGTATTTTGGGACCCAGCCTGACCAAGATCAAGGCAACATGGCTACTGGGTCCCAGCCATGTCCTTGTTACCTCTTTCTCGTAACTAAACTAAGCTCTTGCCTTGCTTCCGGGGCCCCTTTTCTCCCCCTCAAACTCAACTAACTCCCTCCCTCCCTTCCTTCCTCCTTTCCTTTCTTCCCCTCCTCCGCCTCCCATATTGAACTCCCTTCCCTGGTTTCCAGCCCAGAACTTTAGTTGCTGGGAGACTGAGGTTCCACCTTTTCCTCTCAGTTCACTCTAACTCTTAGGAATAAATCCTCAAAGCTGTTTTTTTTTCCTTTGTTTTTACCACTTACTGCTGATTTACCCTCATGTCGGCTTGCCTACCTGTTTGAACCATCTCATTTAACTGCCAGATTCTGGTGATGGAGCTTGACCCATCAGTTGTTTGGCCTCGGCCATTCCTAATACTGACTGTTCCTTTGTCGAGTCTCCTGTAGCCTGCTTCTCAGCTCTCCCCTAACAGCAACCACAGCCAGTATTTGTTGAACGTGGAGCTTTATACACAAACATTATAACATTAGTTTAGTTAACAGTGATTGAATGCTTGCGGTGTTTCAGGCACTGTGCCGAACACTATACGTATATGATTTAGATGGTAGTTTAATCTGTTTTATAGACAAATAAACTGAGGCTTGGTTTAGTAACTTGTCCAGGTTCACACAGGAAGAGGTGAGCCAGCACGCAAACATAGGCCCGTCTGACCCCTGAGCTTATACTCCTAACTGTCATACCATGTTGACAGTTCCCTGCTCTATCTGCCGTGCTGTGGACTAGTTGAATGTTTCTCAGACTCGGGTCCATTGGCCTATTGTTTGGGTGTTGATTTCCATTGTGTCCAGTCATACTTCAGACCTAAGTTTTACAGGTTTGCTTTCCTGACAGAGATGGGTCTCTGTTGCTGTCTACATGCACAGTGACTTTTGCCCTAATTAACTAATTTGCTTTCCTGAAAGGTAAGTTTTATTTAAGAAATTTAAAATCAACATTTTTATTCTTGGGGTAAGTGGCTCTCTGCAAGATTGTGATAAGCCTTCTTTAAAAACTTAAGTGGAAATGTCATAAGTAGACACATACACACATAATATATATTTCCTATATATTTGAGGTGCTTGTTTTGTGTTTTGAGGTGAGGAGGAAGTGTGAAGTTCTTGCCTAGAACTTTTTATAAGTCAGTATACTAGTTTGATTTTGGAGATGGGAAAAAATGACTTTTCATTCCACAAGCATATATTTTTGTAGATAGTTTGTTACTGTTTCAATCTGCATTTCACAATTTCATGTATTAGTGTTTTTTTTTTTTTAATACAGATCACTTGGATTTTATTTGTAGGTTTATTGTTGATGATGAAGAAGGATGAAGGACTTTAAAGTGGTCCTTGTTATTTAGATATTCAGAGTGGACTCTGTAGGCCTGGGGTTTGCAGTGCTGAGGAGGATGTTTTTAATGAGTATTACAGTTTTACTTTTATAATCATGTTAGGGATTATTAGGTAAATAGAGTAGAAAACAAAACTCTTCTCTTGAGGCAGCAGAGCAGAGAGTAGAGAAAGTGGAAATCATGGACCTTACACTGTGCAGCCCCTAACCTCTTCATTATCCATCAGTTCCAGCTGATTTTGGAATCTGCCTTAATAGTGCTTTAGGGCAGGAGTTGGCAGACTTTTCTATAGAGAGCTGGATAGGAAGTATTTTAGGCCTTTCAGGTCACATAGGTCTCTGTTGCATATTCTTACTTGTTTTGTTTTTGTTTGTTTACAACCCTTTAACATTTTACTTTAAAAATCTGAGTCATTCTTAGCTCTCAGCCATATAAAAACAAACCACGGGCTGGACTTGGCCCCTGGGCAGTAGTTTGCTGACCTTGCTCTACAGGAACCTTTTCGATTGAGCCAGTGATCACCTGAAATCAATGTAAGTTCATCTTCCATTCCATCCTCCAGAAAGTGTAAAATCCCTTTGCACTCCCAGTATCCTCTTGCTCCTCTGACTCTCAGACTTTTAGCATGGCCTCTCTCCCGCTTCCTTTCCAGGTTCCCCATGTGATCTAGACCCCTATTGCCCGGTTGCCTGGATTGTTAAAGTCATTGCCTGCTCTGCAGGTTTCTCTGCTTCCTGTCTTCTACTGTTTTAAACTGCCCTGTACACAGCTCTTGAAGTAATGTTCTGGAAATACAGTGATATTATGTCATTTATTTTACTCAAGGTACATTAATTTCTTGTTGTATGACATTGAAACTCTTCCTTCTTATCTTTCTTTGAAAGGTTACGGAGCTTTACATACATAGAACATTTTTCTTATTCATTTCCTATGTGAGCCCACAGTTTATAAAGCAGGTTATATCCTGTGATTACTTTCTGCAAACACCTAAAATTGTTAGTCAAATGGATTTTATTGAAGTAAATTGTTAAAAGTAAATCCCAAGTTTGTAAGACTTAAGGAGGCCAGTAACAATGGTAAATTCAGAGTGTTAGTCAACATTGGCCTCTTTAGCCTTCACGGCAAACTAATAAGGAAGGTACTGTTTTACAAGCAGTGCACTAAGACATAGAGGAAGTGAGGGGCAATGTTAGTTCAATCGATTCAAACCTAGGCTCTCTGGCGCCAGAATCCATGTTTTTGAACCACGGTGCTATATTGCTTCCACAATGAAATAATAGTTAAAAGAAAGACTTTGAACCTAGTAGAGGAAAGGAAGGAATCGTTCAAACATAGCTTTAACCTTCTTCCCTTTCCCTGCCAAGGCCCCAGCTCTCTTTGTATTTTGTTGTTTTGCCAGATAGTTTGTGAACTTGGCTGAACCTCATAGATGGAAGTATTTGAATGTTTGAAGTAGGGAAGAGTTGAAGGTTATCAGAACAGAAAAAGTACAGCTCTTTTCCCAGAGCACAATCAGGTGCATTTAGAGTGTGCCAGAGACTCTATGCATAGGCAGAGAGAAGAGAAAGCATTTGAACATGATTATTCATTGTGAAAATTTGTTAAAAACATCAACAAAGCACTGTTTTGGTCAGCCATCTGCTGGAAGATAGAAATGAACTTGTTAAGAATTTGCAGTTATTTTTGAAAACTGTTGATTGCTTGTTTTGTTTGTGGATTGCATATTGTCATCTGGATTGTTAATTGCTTGGGAAGAGAAATTCTATTTTCTGTTTCTTTTGCAATCTAAGCCCAAATTGCCGTTTCTTAGAATTCTGTATATAAGCGGGTGTTCTGTGAATGTTGACCAAGTGAGATACAGATATCTGATCTTATTGGACAGTAGTTAACTTTGATCTTCACCCATTTGTTTCAGTTAAATCCTCAGATACTTAAGATAAAAAAAGCTGCTAAATAAAATTCTTCCTTTCCAACCAGTTTGGTTAAGAATAGATTGTTCTTTGTAACTAAAACACTTTTATCATAATAAAACGTATCTTAAATATTAGCCAGCCATTCATTGTATGACTTTTTATGGAGGCCACTATGTGTCAGGCACTGAATGACTTCTCTACTGTAGGCACTGTTGTAGGTGCTCAGGATACAGCCAACAAAGATTGGTAGCTTATATTCTGGTGGAGGGAAGAGATCGCAAACATAATACAGAAGTAACTTATATAATATATTAAGTAACAGATGCTATGGAAAAGGAAAAAGTAGGGCTGCGTAAGCGGTGCCGGCACACTGGGAGGAGGCGGGCTGTGGTGCTATGAGCAGGGTGGTCAGCGTTACCTCGTTGGGGTTTGAGCAAATACTTGAAGGAAATGCAGGAATAGGCCAAGAGGCTAATTAACTATAATTCTTGTTACCTCCTCTTATTTTATTACCACTCTGCAGCTTGTTGTAGATTGACCGTGATTAATTTGAGTCCCTGTTTTATTCCACCAGTATAATCTGTGAAGGCTTATTTAGCATACGTTGTGGAACCCTTTGCCACCATAATCAGAGAAAATAAGACTTAGAGTTTGTGTTACACAGGTGTAATTTATTTGGGCTAACTATAGGTTTTGTGGTTTGATTATTTTTAGCAAGTGCGGTCTTCATCTTTTAGAACTTGCTCAGTAGTTATCAATGTTAAGTAACGGTGGTGGTCTCAATTTTTTTTGTTTTTGCCTCTAGATCGATCGCAAGTCGTGCATGCAGACTCTCATCTTTAGCGTCTTTCATCATATGCAGCAGCTAAAGTTATTCTTGTGGGGGAGGAGACGTGAGGATGGCTGAAGAATGGGGCATTCCTGCGCGGGAGCATGTAAAAAGAAGGAAGGGTCCCTGTTGTAAAAGACCCTTTCAATTTTGATACTTGCCTTGGTTCCAATTATTTTATTGTTTAGAGTTTGTCTTATCTGCTTAGGGTCATAATAATAACTTATTGGCCTTATTTTCTAGAGTGCCTAGAAGGTATTGGGTACTGAGCTGGCTTCTCTAGATACCTGCAGCCTATGCCTTAGTAGTGAGTCTTTGTAAAACCCTGATAACATTAATCCTTAGAAGCAAGGATCTCTTGTCACTGCTGGTAGGAGATGTGCCAACAGAGAGATATTCAGCTGAGGTTTATGTTATGGAGTCTTTTTATTGTCTGCTTTCACTTAACCAGAAATTTCCCTTCTTGATATTTGTGCACATTAAGTTGAGAGTTGAATTAAAGCTAATTTCAAGTGTCATTACTGAGAACAGTTAGTTTTTAACTGTAGCTTTGCCCAGGTGACATATTTTACATGGCAGGTTTGGTTGGCACTGAAGAGTTGCATCAAATAGAAACTGTCTTTATGTAATATACAACTTTACTACCAAAATTTTTCATTTGGACAAGTGAGACAAATGTGTCAAAAAGCAGTTATAAAGTACCCGGATAATTTAGTATTTGGGATGAACTACTTGGGTAAGTGTGCCACGTTTATCTTAAAAATGGGGTCTCTAGAGTCAGCTGACTTGTGTAGTCTGTTGTGAAACTGCTGAATGAGCCTAAGGATTGTGTTTTAGTTCTTATTTTCCTAAAACAATTAGTGAAATAAAGTGCTACCGTTCGTATCAATGGTGATTTTATTTACTAAGCCTGTGAGCTTAGTAAATTTCAAAAGATTTATGTAAGTTTTTTTTAAGTTCTTAGGTTTTTAAAAAAAATTTATTTAATTTATTTTTGGCTGCACATGGGCTTTTCTCTAGTTGTGGCGAGCGGGGGCTCCTTCTTTGCGGTGAGCGGGCTTCTCATTGCAGTGGCTTCTCTTGTTGCGGAGCACGGGCTCTAGGCTCTCGGGGTTCAGTAGTTGTGGCACATGGGCTCAGTAGTTGTGGTGCATGGGCTTAGTTGCTCCGCGCCATGTGGGATCTTCCCGGACCAGGGCTCGAACCCGTGTCTCCTGCATTGGCAGGCAGATTCTTAACCACTGTGCCACCAGGGAAGCTCAAGATTTATGTAAGTTTTATACCCAGATTTTAAAAATTGTCGGCACTATACCTTGTAAAGTAAATTATTTTTTAATTATCTTACTGCTAATTTTGCTTATGATAGCCAACTGCTGGGAGGAGTACTTCTCTGTAGGTGTGCTCAAATTTCTTTAGTTATATATACCTGCTGTCTAATAAAAAGCTCACTTTATTGAATGCTTTCTGTGATGCCTGACATTGTTCTGAATGCTTTACATGTGTCTTATTTCACCCTTATAACAATCTGGTTTGATGCAATCTTCATTTTACAGCTAAGGAAATTGAATCCAGAGAGGTTAAGTGTTTTCATTCATTTATTCAGTTGTTTTGAGTTTATACTGTGTGCCAGCATTGTTCTAGGTGCTGTACTGACAAAAATATTAAAACGAAGAAGAAGAAGAACAAAAAATTCTACCATTAGGGAGTTGTTAAGGAACCTGCCCAAAGTCGCAGAGCTCTTAATGACAGAGCTGGGTTTTGGACCCAGGCAGTCTCACCCCACAGCCCATGCTCTTCACCGAGCTGGGGGGACATCCCACTCATTTTTATGCCCATAGTTTCCCTTCTTTCTTACCAAGTCTTAGACATTTACCTCTGTCTCTTCAGCATCTTAACACATTTTCACACCTATTTCCTGCCTTTCCCCTATTCCATCTTTTATATTCACCTTTTCTGTCATATTCACTCACATTCGAGCACACTGAAGCAGTCATTCCTGTCTCCAGTAACACTGTTGTCTTTGTGCTGTTTTGCTTTATTCCTACACCATTTATATTTTTACTTCCTCTGTCTCCTCCCTCCCCTTCCTTTACCTCTTTTCCTTTCCCCTTCTTTTTCCCTCATTCCCCTTACTGCCTTCCTTCCTTGCCAGAGTGTATGCTAGCACTTAGAGGCAAGGGAGTGCTGGGGAACCAGCAGATCTAGTCATTGATGGAAAGAGAGGCTCAGAGAAAAGAAGAGCAAACTCGCCAGTGGTCAGTGAGGGAGGGGACGGACGATGTGCCCCGGGAGAGAGAACACTGGGTCTGCTGGTCTCAGGAGCTGCATCTGAGCAGCAGGAGGGCAGTTGAGCCAACCTAGGAAGCAAATGGGAGAGACCTAAGTCTCCTTGGAAGAGGGTACAGTGGGGAAGGGGGAAGATTAAATTCCGTGGAAGGAAAGACCAGGGTGGAACCTGAGCAAGTGGGGATTAACTCCCTCCCAAATAGAATATGACTTTACTAATTTGATGATTGAAACTGTTCTAAGTGTTGCAGTTATAGTATTTGTGGCTCTAGAACATCATACAGCTAACTAAGCTAGGTAGGAAGAGGTAGCAAAACATGGACTACAAAATGCAGCTGAATTAAAGTAACTTCATTTCTAATCTTGTAGTGAGGGCTAAAAGCCCTAGATAAAATAAACACTCAAATACTGGTTGAACTGCAAGTAATTTGGTCTCATTCTATAGCTTTTTTTTTTTTAATGCATATGTGCATGTTTTCATCCATCTTTCTACTGTGTGCCAGGCACTGAGAATGTATAAATAAGTGAGACAGTGCCCTCTCTAGGCACTTGGAGCTTAGTTGGGCAGACAGAGGACAACTTTTAAAGTTGTGTGGAGCGTAGAAGTAGAAACTAATTATGCCTTTTGGGTGGCGGTGTCCAGCGGTGTAGAATCCAAATGAAAAGTTAGATTGGGACAGGAGGTCAGGGAGGCCATTTCAGGCAGGCAGAATAGCAGAACTGAAGTCAGGGCAAGTGTGGAAGGGATTAAGTGTGGGGAAGCCCAGTGAGGTGAGTGGCAGAAGACGAATTTGCAGAGTACACTGGAGAATGGGGAATGCCCATTATTGCCTATGCCTTCATCGCTTAGATTTTTGCTTTTTATTTCGTGCCTTAAAAGTCTCTCTTAAATGAAGTCAGATTTTAAAATAATCTCAAAATGTTTAGTTCTGGAAGAGTATGCTCTCTGGATATATATTAAGGCTTCATACTGGTATTAAAACTTGGAATACTAGAAACTTTAATTTAAAAATTTGCTCATTGTTAGTTTTCTAAGTCAAATTGCTTTCAAAGAAAACAAGTCTTTTTAAAAGATATACATTCAGAAAAATGCGCAAGTCTCAATCACCAAGGGAGACCTCTGAGCTTGAGAAGTAGAATATTACCAGCATCCCAAATCCCCTTCTACCCTCCCTACTTATTAAATACCTCCACCCTCCTCCTCTAAAGTACCCACTATCCTGATTTCTCACCCTGCCAATTAGTTCTGCCTGTTTGAACTTGGTATAAATAGAGCTGATCATATGTACTTTTGTGTTTAGCTTCTCCTGCTTAAGGTTGTTTGTGAGGTTCCTCCATGCTTTTGCATGTAGTAGTAATTCATTCATTTTCGTTTCTGTTTGGTATTACATTGTGTAATTATACCACAGTTTATTCATTCTACTGTTTATGGACAGTTGTGTTGTTTCCGGTTTTTTTCTAATTACAGTTAATGCTGCTACAAACATTCTTGTGCATCTTTTAGAGAACTTACATATGTATTTTTGTTGGGAATAGAATGGATGAGTCCTAGGTTATTCACATTTTCACTTTAGTAGATCCTGCCAGCAGTTCCAAAGAGGTTGTACCAGTTTATATTTCTACCAGAATAGTATAAGTGTTCATATTGCTCTACATCCTTGTCAACACATGGTATTATTAGTCTAAATTCGGCCATTCTGGTTGGTGTATAGTGATCTCATTGTGATTTTAATTTGCATTTCCCAATAACTGTGGTTAAGCACTTTTCATGTGTTTATTGGCTCTGTGGATATGTGTGTGTATGAGAGAGAAAGGTTGCTGGGGGAGGGGGATGTCCAGTTTTTTTTTTACTTTTTTTTTAATTAAAAAATAATTTGTAGAGATTCTTTTTATATATTCCAAATATGAGTTTTTAGGTAGTTATATATGTTGCATATATCTCTTTCCCATACTGTGACTTGCTTTTTTCACTCTCTTAATGTGTCTTTTGATGGCATTCCTAATATATCCTACTATGTCCACCTATTCCTTATGATGATTCTTTTTGTGTCCTATTTAAGAAATCTTTGCTTATGTTAAAGTCATATAAATATTTTCTTATAACGTCTACTTATGGTGTAAGGTAGAGGTCAAGATTCTTTTTTTTTTTCCTTCATCCATATGGATAGCCAGGATTGATTTTTTTTTCTAAGTTTCAAATAATAGGGAATAAAATATTTCCAAATGTTTTATCTAATTCAGTCTACAAATAATTTTAAATGACTTAAAATGCTCTCTTAATTGAAATAATGGTGGTTCTGTTTCTGTTGTGGTATCCGAAATTGCAAACAAACTGGTTTTTCTGCCTGCTCATCTACTTCTCTTCATCTGTCTATAGAGAACAAAACAAACACTCCAGCTCAAGAGTTTCATATAGTGTCTTTCTGCTCAGAAGTCATATCTTCTGTTGGACACAAGAAATGTCCTCTAACTTTGAGGTCATCATTGGGTGTGTGTGTGTATGCCTGTATAGGCAAATGGAGAATTGGTAAATAAAATTCTAGGTAAGCCTGTCAGGAAAACCAGTGATTTCTATTACTTGATTCCTTTCTATTTCATTCTTCTAGGCTGATTTATAGTGATTCCAAAAAGAATTTATTGATAGATTCAGAAAGAAAGGAAACCTTCTGTGTTATTCTTCCTAGTATGTATTTTCTGTGCTTTTTCTTTTCTCCTGCTGTCCCCATCTTTAGGCATATGGCATAAAAATGGTTATAACAGTGGGACTGGTGAGCAAGTATATTACACTTTCCTATTATTGGTTAGTTGAGTCTTTTACTTGTTGTTGTTGTTGTTATTTGCATTAGTCCTAAGATTTTGAGAAAACCTTTTTCTTCTGAAAGGTAGATAATACTTCCAAGGCAAATATCTTGTAGGGAAATGAAAAGATGGTAAATAAGAATTTTGTAGTGCATTGTCTATATTGTGTGTACACAACTTTGGACTATCTAAATATTGTTTGCAATGTTGAAATGTTATCTTTGAGGATCAGTTTAACATCTGTCTTGAAATCCATAATTTCCTATTTATCTGAACAGAACTTTGCCCTCGGATCTAAGTATGAGATTATAATTCTTTAAGTCTAAAGCTCTTAAGTATAGTTTTATTTTCCTTATAAATTTGTTTGGGATTGTATGAGCTGAAGTGTTGTCTAAAGGAGATAAGATAGAGTCAGAAGCTGTTTCAGGAAACTCCAAGAAATAAAAATCTTGAGGTGAATACTCAGTTCATAAGGAATTTGTTTAAATTAGTATGTTATTTACCCAAACGTTGTCAGCTTTTAGTTTAAAATCCTTTTTATGAATAAAGTTGCTCTTACTCCCTTTCATAATAAAATCTTCTGGTTTAGTGTAAGATGAATATATATATGTTTTCAAGTTAATAATCATTAGGGATTATTATAGCGTGCAGCTACCAAACTTTCATCTTTATCATATGAAAAGGAAACTCTCACATCTCTATAACATGGTTACTGGTAAAATGGAGTAGATAGTGGTGGTGAAGGAGAGTTCTTATAAAATCTGTCTTAGCTTGTCTACGAAGTTCTGTTTTCCATTAATTGTATTTACTCTAAAACTCAAGTACATAAAATTAAGGGACTAGGCTAAAATTTTAAGTAAATTTTAATTGTATATATTGAGCATTTATTCTAAGGCTTATGGTTTTGGGGGAGAAGCATAAACAAGAAGATATCAGTGTTGTACTCACACAGTTTATAAACTAAAATAGAACTAAGACGTTTGTGTATGTGGATTATTCTGAGTTGAGCATTTTGAAATAATTGATTTAGTGGTGTATTCCAGAATTCTCCTACTTTGTGAGAGGAAGGGAATGGGTGAGTCCAGTCTGGTGGCGAGAGAGTCCAGTTGTGTAGGATGACACGCTAGGACGGCTGCAGCACGCACTCACTTCAGAAGTGAGCAACATTTAGTCTTCATGTCAGGACTGGAGAAGTGTCCTCTCCAGCTGAACCTGCAAGCTGAATGGCTCAAGTAAAACTGAAGATGCAGGTAAGCAGAGGCTGATAAACAAGGACTGAGTGAATGAAAAACATTCGTTCTTCCAATCTTGGTATAAAAAAGCCAAAGCTAGTCATATAACTAAAAAGTTAATAATGCTGCCATAAAGGAGTTTGTCACCATTAACAGCAATAAATATGGAAAATGAAAGATTCTTTTTATTTAGTATAAGAAATGGGTGGATTTTGTCATATTCATAGTCTCTTAGAAAGTTCTATGCTTGATTTTCTTTGATCACAATAGTATATAGTTTTGTATCCATAACTAGTAATTAGATTTCTTTGCTCCTAAAAATGCAAAGGTTTTAAATTTAATATTTTATTTTTGTGTGAAGGACAAGTTTTGTAATAGACTTGATTGGTTGTAAATTTACACTTCTTTCTGAGTAGTCTATTAGCTAAATTGTTCTTCTTCGCTTATTTTCCCTTTATATCTTAGGTAATTGAGGCAGTTTCTTTAGTATCTTGTTTATTATTAGAAAATACCATATGTAAATTGAATTTTCCTCATCATTAGAAGTGGTTTCATATTTTCTTATCTCCAGTTAGTTCAGTTAATTTGTTTAGACTTTTATTGAATGCCTTCTGTGTGTTTGTCATTGGTCTAAGTCATCTGAGAATAGAAGGGTGAATGGCATGATTCTTGCTCCTGAACTAACAGAAGACAGAAAGGTTAATAATTTTAACATTATATGAATCATGCTTTAAGTATGAAGTATATGTAAAGTGTTATGGGAAGACAGATGAGGGAGAAATTAATTCAGTAGGCAAGAGAGGCACAGATATAGGGTATTTAAGCGGGGCCTTGAAAGATGGGTAAGAATTGGTTTTCTGATTTAAATACAGACTTTAAGAGAAAATGTGTTATATTAGAATTATATAGGCTGAATTCCATTACAACAAACATAACAAATCTCAATAATTCCTCTCCTCTCAAATTTCCAAATTTCTGTCAGCCGTCTTCTTAGATTAAAAAAGATTCTTTTAAACAAGAAAGTTCAAATAATTCTCAGTAAGGTTTCCATAAGAGATGTGAGCAGACTTGAGACAGTTCTAAAAATATGTAGTTATAGTAGTGATCCATACTTTTGGTCTAATTTTAAGAAATCTGTGCTTTTTCTGAAAATAAGTTAATTCATTTTCAGAGTTTTGTGTGCGTGTATGTATGTTCTCTTGCTATTCTACTGACTCAGGGCTTTTTTGTCCTAGCTGTCAGATTTTAGCTAAGCTGGTGAAACACAATGTGTAGATTCATTCTACTACATGATGTAATTTAAAATTTTTACTCATTGGTTATTAGTGAATTAATTGTGTTAGTGTTAAGTACCGATAGCCAAGAATAAATACCATTTAAAATTGCTTATAATTGTTAATACGGAAGGCTCCCAAGTCCAAATGTGAAACCCCCAAACTAATATAGAAGTTTTTAGATGGTTAGCCTCAGAAGTTAGTGATTTAGAGTAGAGGGGTGAACAGAAATAACCAGTGATAACATTTGGGGGTGAGGATGGGTACAACTAGTTCAGATGCCTTGAGACAAGGAGGCCTGTGTGGCTGGGAGGACATGGGCCAGGGCGAGTATGGTAGGACAGTGAGTCAGAGTGTTGATAAAGGGCCAGATCAGTAGAACCTGCTAGGGTATTACAGACTTTGGCTTCTACTCCGAGTTAGGAAGTCATTGAAGGCTTTTGAGCAGAACAGTGAACACAATCTGATCTGTCTTTAAAAGAATGATTCTGGGTGCTGTGTTGAGAACAGACTAGTGCTATGTTATGGGTTTGAAGGAAGGATGGAATTACCTTTTCCAAAGATGGGTTAATCTTAGGGGAGTTGGCAGAGACGTTCAAGTACACAGTTGGACAAAGGAAACTGGAGTTCAAGGGAAGACTGGGCTGGAGATGCAAATATGAGAAGTTGAAAGTCTGATGTAATGAATCCATACTGTGGATTCCATTTATGCATGTAATCATGTAATTATCGCACTAATTATATGCAAACAGATACTTGTTAATCTCTTACCCTAAGCATTATACTTGTCTAAAATAATTGCTTTCGTTTGGAATCAGTATCTAATGTGATTCCCTAGCACACTGTACTTTTTCTATCATGGTTTCTATCAATTTATACTGCAATTGCCTGGTTATCTGACTAGACTGTAAGGTTTTTAAGGATTGGAACCTATCTTCTTGCCAGGTATAGAGGTGCTCATGTAGACCATATGGAACTCAATTTAATATGTGAGGACTGGAATACTGAGAGTTACTACATTTGAATTTTTTTCTTTTTTTAAAATTTTGATTTTATATTGGAGTATAGTTGATTAAATTTGAATTTTTAAGAATATATATCTTATATGAAATCTAGAAACCACCATTTTTCCATTTACACAAAACTTTGTTGCTGCAAACAAAAAAACCTGGATTTTTTTTTTTTTTCCTTTCTTTTCTCTCTGAAGGGATTTCCTTTGGGGAAACAAGGCTTATGTGGTATCGCAGTGAAAATTAAGTCATAACCATGTAACTTTTTTTTTTTTTTTTTTTTGCGGTACATGGGCCCCTCGCTGATGCAGCCCCTCCCGCTGCGGAGCACAGGCTCTGGACGCGCAGGGCCAGCGGCCACGGCTCACGGGCCCATCCGCTCCGCGGCATGTGGGATCCTCCCGGACTGGGGCACGAACCTGCGTCCCCTGCATCGGCAGGCGTACTCCCAACCACTGTGCCACCAGGGAACCCCCCCATGTAACTTTTTAAAGGACTCCAAATCATTAATTTGAGAGAAGCTCATAATGGCTGTATTGTGACTATCTTATTCTATCCAAAGTTGAGTGTTTCTGAAGACATACATAGGGTAAGCATTGGAAAGAGTGTGAAAATGGAAACATCATGTTTTCCCTTTTAGCATTAACTTTGACTCCTCACCATTATCCTTAATTATAATGCCACAGTTGGGTGAGTAGAAAGGAACATCCTTCTGATCTTTAAAAACTTGCTTGATTTTAGCAGATTTCACACAGGAATGATTAATACATTACAAAGACACATCTGATGTGGTTCCTCTGCCCTCTTGCAGAAGAAAATAGTGCCAGTAAAAGGTATAACAACACCGAAGGAACTATTGCCATTATTTACAGAAGTAAGGAAGACTAGGGAGCCACCCTAAACACACATGATTAAAAGAATATCTGAGGAATGGTTAATATGTAAATCTTAGGAAGCTACAACTTTGTACCAAGAAGGATCCTTAATAATCTGTGTGTGTTTTCCCCTCAGAGCCCTTTCTTTAAAGGAAATATTATTCAGATGACTTCCTTTTAAATAGAAAACTGCTTTATTAGGAGTTGGATTGAGAGAAAGATGGGACTTAAGACCACTGAGGACACAGTTTGGTAACCAGTGATCTAATCTGATTTTCCCATTTTCTATCCGCATTTGAGAGAATAAAGGCCTAGAGAAGTAAAGTGACTTATCTAAAGACATAGAGCCAGTTAGTGGCAAAGCCAGCTCTAGAATTCAGGTTTCCTAACTTTCAATCCAATCTTAACCTTCTTAGTTCTCATTTTTACTTAAATATTTATATTTTATTTAAAGTAATAGTAATGTATTTATTATTAGCATTTATTTAAAACTGTGAGAAATCTGTTCTATATATTAAGTTAAAGACATTTTATTTTCCTTTCTAAATCCATGAGAAACGAAAAATCAATACCCAAGGTATGAACAAAAACACACAATTTTGTTTTTGGTTTAATTTTACTTGTGTACTTGTCTGTGGACTCAGAGGCTATATGTTGTTTGTAGGTGAAAGACTGTACAGAACCAGCACAGACGTAGTAGCAGTTGTTCAGTCAACAGCACAAAGCCCTGGGATGCGCTGGTGCAGTGGAGTGTCTAGGTTACCCAGCCTGTTCTCGTGCTAATGTGATTAAGCTAAGGATTTTAACATAGGATGATTATCTTGGATTGTCCAAGAGGACCCTGATTCTAATCCACAAGTGTTCTGATAAGGGAGAGTGAAGGGAGATTTGAGACACACAGAGAAGCTGTGAAGACAGAGGTGGAGAGTGGAGTTATGTGACTACAAGCCAGGGAAAACTAACAGCCTCCAGAAGCTAGAAGCAAGGAACAAATTCTCCCCAAAACCTCTGGAGGGAGCGCAGCTCTGCCAACACCTGTTTCCTGGGGCTGTTGTAACAAACTACCACAAACTGGAGAAATTTGTTCTTTCATAGTTTTGGAGGCTATACGTGCTTCCCCTCAAGGCTCTGAGGGAGGATTTATTTTTCCTAGCTTCTGGTGGTTTCTGGCAATCCTTGGTGTTCCTTAGCTTTGCAACTGCATCACTCCAGTCTCTACCTCTGTTGTCACATGGCCATTTTCCTTCTATGTGACTGTGTCCAAATGTCCCTCTTCTTATAAGGAACACTAGTCATTAGGACCCACTCTAATCCAATACAACCTTATCTTAACTTGATTGCATCTGCAAAGACCTTATTTCCATATAAGGTTGCATTCACAGGTACCAGGGGTTAGGACTTGAACATATCTTTTTGGGAAATGCAGTTCAACTCGCAGCAGAGGATGTGGATGGCTGCCACAGTGACTGAGAGAGTGGAAGCAAGGGAACTAATTGGGAGTTGGTTGTTCTATCGGCAAAAGATGACAGCTGTTAGATTCAGCTATATTTAGGGGACAGAGGTGATAAGGTTTGCTGAGGATAATGAGGGAGAGAGGGAAATTGAGGATGACTTTTCTACTTTTATGTGTATACAGTTGCTGTACAAGGTAGTGAGAATGTTAGATTTGTAGTGATGACCTTGAATACATTTAAGTGATTAAAAATTTTATTGACATTTCTCAGCACATCGTACAACTAATTGAATCTTGGGTACCACTTTTTGGTGATTTTTTTATCCTGGATGTTGGTTAAATGAGTGTGTATGCTAAATAAGTATCTTCTGTTTAGTGTTTTACAACTAATGTACACATCATTTGTACCTGTGTTGGCATTTTAGTTCACCCTCCAGTTGGTTGTTTTTTTTTTTTTTTTTTCCGGTACCCGGGCTTCTCACTGTTGTGGCCTCTCCCGTTGCGGAGCATAGGCTCCAGATGCGCAGGCTCAGCGGCCATGGCTCACGGGCCCAGCCGCTCCGCGCATGTGGGATCTTCCCGGACCGGGGCACGAACCCGTGTCCCCTGCATCGGCAGGCGGACTCTCAACCACTGCGCCACCAGGGAAGCCCCAGTTGGTTTTTTTAATCGATGGATGCCAGCTTTATTTGGAGTTGTGAGTAGGCAGCAAAAATATATAAAATTGTTGAAAAAATATGTAAGACTGTGATAGTCTTCAGGGTTAATCTTCATGGGTTTTAAGTCTTTTTGTAGTGTCTTGAAGACACTTGTTAAATAAACAATGAGGTTTGTTTAACTCAGAGGGAAGTGAAGTGCTAACACTGTCAGTCTACTAATGTACTGACTGTTGGACTTTAGCCAAGCCATTGCCCTACTACAGACAAAAGTCATGGAATGCTTCATGTCTCTTTCAGTAGTTTGAATTTCCACATATGCTTAGAGACATGGTACTTTTGTTTGCTGGGGCATTTTTACCTTTAAAATTTAAAAGTCAAAATGCTGTATTGTGCCTAGCATTCTTTTTGGAGCTCTGCTAACAAGAATTGCTTGATCTTAGGTGATACTTCATGATTAAATGAGTTTTATTTGTAAACTGAATATATTGAAAATATACTCTGATAATACTGAAAAAGGTAGTACTATAGATATTTAAAACTATAAAATCAGAGAATGTTAGATTTGTTTAGATTAGATATCAAAAGTGTAGTAGGTGTCCTTCCAAAATTCACGTCCACCCAGAACCTCAGAATGTGACCTTAGGGTTGTTGCAGATTTAATTAGTAAGATGCGGTCAAACTGGATTAAAGTGGGCCCTAAATCCAATGCCTGTTTGTGCTTAAAAGAAGAGGATACACAGAGAAGGTGATGTGAAGATGGGGTTTAAGATTGGAATTACGTTGCACAAGCCAGGGAATGTCAAGGATTGCCTACGACCACCAGAAGCGAGGAGAGAGGCATAGGGCACCTGCTCCCTCAAAGCCTGCAGAAGGAACCAACCCCACTAACACCTTGATTTCAGACTTTCAGACTCCAGAACTGTGAGAAAATAAATTTCTGTTGTTTTAAGGCATCCAGTTTGTGGTAGTTTGTTATGGTAGCCCTAGGCAACTAACGGTTTATGATTCTAAGACTGATTTTCATTGAAATGAAAAATAGATCATTTGCTGTTTTCAGAGCCACTCTCCCTGCTTTTTAAGCTGCCTCTCAGAGTCACTCTTCTTGATAACTGGCTGCCATTGTGGTGACTGTAAGAAGTGCGCTAGCATCACGTTCACGTGCCCCTCCCTGTCATAGGCAGCATGACTGATCACAGCTGTTTTCCCTTGTATCTCGGAAGAAGGATGGAAACTTGACCACCTACTTGTGCTTATTGGGGTACCCAGTTCTAGAGGTTTGCTCATGGGATATGACAGCAGTTTATTTCAATTCCAGTTAGGGTGAAATTTTGATTTGAATATAACTGTGTTAGGGAAATTCTAGCTACTGCAAGAACCAACGTACTGATCTTATGCTTTAACATAATACATGTTTCTTTTGTTCTCATGGTCAAGTCCATTGCTGATGTTTCTAGTCACGCAGCTCCAAGCCAAGGGACTCAGAGACCTGGGCTCCTTCCATCTTGTGGTTCACCATCCCCTTGAGTCTCCTCAGAGAGTTCTTCTCGCACTACCTTCATCAGCTGGTCAGTGGGTGGGGAGCCGGTGAAGGAGCACAGGCGGGGGGTATAGGCCACGTTTTGTTTGGCCAGAACCAGTTGCATGGCTCTACCTGAATTCCAAGAGAGGCTGAGAAATGTAGTTATCGTTGTGTGTCCAGGAAGATGAAATGGGATTGTTGAACATACAGCCAGTCTCTTCCAAAATAGCATATGTAAATATGCTAGTATATGCAAAATAGCATTTTGGTTCATTCATATTTTAAAAATTATCTTAATATATTTTGTAGCCATGAAGCTTTTCTTTTGTTTTATTATTTTGGATGTGCGATATAGATTTTTCCAGCAAATGTTCTAAGTCATTCCTCTCAAACTCCCCTGGGTGTTTTGAGTAATGGCATTTTATTATTTATTTATTTATTTATTATTGGCCACATCAGGTCTTAGTTGTGGCGCACAGGCTCTTTGTTGTGGTGCACAGGCTTCTCTCTAGTTGTGGCACGCAGGCTCAGTAGTTGTGGCATGCGGACTCTCTACTTGTGGCATGCGGGCTCAGTAGTTGCGACACGTAGGCTTAGTTGCCCTGTGGCATGTGGGATCTTAGTTCCCTGACTAGGGATCTAACCGCGTTCCCTGCATTGGAAGGCAGATTCTTAACTGCTGGACCACCAGGGAAGTCCGAGTAATGACATTTTATAATTTATTGCCCTACTAAAATTAAAACTTCTCTTTGATAATTTAGGAATGAAAAGTATGACCTGGAATTGCAATATAATTGTAAATAAATCCATTGCAATAATATATTGCTTCTATAAATCATGGTGAAAAGGAAAAGCTGACTTTTACATTTCTGGTATAAGGTTCCATAGTACCTGGAAATTCATGTTTCTCAAAAGTTTTTGTTTTCTGGACTTCCCTCGTGGCGCAGTGGTTAAAGATCCACCTGCCAATGCAGGAGACACAGGTTCGAGCCTTGGTCCGGGAAGATCCCACAGGCCGCGTGCGGAGCAACGAAGCACGTGTGCCACAACTACTGAGCCTGTGCTCTAGAGCTGCAAGCCACAACTACTCAGGCCCGCGTGCCACAACTACTGAAGCCCGTGAGCCTAGAGCCCGTGTTCTGCAACAAGAGAAGCCACCGCAATGAGGAGACCGTGCACCACAACGAAGAGTAGAGAAAGCCCGCGCACAGCAACAAAGACCCAACACAGCCAAAAATAAATAAATAAAATAAATTTATTTTTTAAAAAAAGTTTTTGTGTTACTGGCCGCTTTATTTATAGTCTGGAGAATGAGCTAGCAAATACTTCTTTTCTATTGTCAGCAAGTTTTGGAGGCAGATTTTGCTCTCTAATTTCCAGGGTTACTAAAAATGATAAATGGACATTATCCCTGTTGTAAACACAAACCTTCATTTATCCTCATTTCTGATTCTTCCTGGTGTGATCCCTGTTACTCATCCTTTTGTCAGACCTACTTTGTTTGAATGTTTATATGTGTATTGGTTTATCATCATACTCATAATATACTTTATGATGAAAATGACAGGCTGTTTTTTTCAAAACTGCATGTATACTGTAACTAATTCAGCTGAATGACTTTCTTTTGCCTATTGATAATACCCCCTTTCCTTAAAAAAAAGAAAAACTTTTACGTTTCTAGAGAAGAAGCTTGAAATATTTGGCTGATAATTCCAGGCAAATGTTTTCCCATGTAGTATAAACTATAGATTCTTAGAGACTAGGAAGTTGGTTTTGAGCCACTTATTTTCTGTCCTGTCCTTTGTTTTTCCCAAACACATAGCTATTGATTGTATACTTTTTGTAATTTGCTGTGTATGTTGAGAACTGGCTGTTTTCTCTGGCCTAAACATAGGAGTGTTTTTGTCTATGCAGCAGGTGCTTGTAGAGCACTTAGGCTATTGGAGATATTGTGCTGGGCTTTGGACCTGCACTTTGGAAAGAGCCACACCTAGTAGTAGACTGTGTGTTTGGCCTACTCTGGAATCTACAGGCCAAGGGATGTGGTAGTTGGAGGAACTCTGAAGCCCAGGAAGACTGAAGTTCTAGGGTCCTTGATCCCTTTGAAAATCAAAAGACTTACTTGTGAATAAATTCTTTGGTTACCAAGGAATTAAATCCATATCTTAGATCTGAAAGACTTAATAGCTTTTATGATAGCAAGGGCTGTAAAATTCATGCTAGTCAATTACAGCTATTTCCTTTTCATTGTAGTTGTCTGGAAATGCTTTTTTTTCGTTGCTAGGTGTTTTGCTGCTCTTGAGAGTCACGATCAGTTAGTAACTTAAGGCAGAGTAACCTCTCCTTCTGACTTTTCCCAGCTATTGAAAAGCTGTTCTTTTGCAGGGTTGGGAGTAGAGAGGAAAACCAGTATGGAGTCCTAGGTGAAATTAGAATGCTTATTTGTGTACAAATACGAAAGTTTTCACCAGAAAATTATAGATTTTTTTTTGTTTACTTTTTAGTCTATTTTCTTTTAATCATTATTTGAGAAGTAGTGACTTCACATGTCTTATTCAAACACAGCTACTGGTATCAACAATGTGAAACCTACTTTCATTGTGGGTGGTGGATATAGGTTCATTTTTATTAATTAAATGGCTTGGTGTGCTATTTTTTTCTTTCACATGTTCTTGGGATGTCTGGAAAGCTTACTTATTTCTTTGGGAAAAGTATTCAGTAGTAGAAACATGCTTATTTTGATTTATAGCTGATTTATAGTTTTTGTCTAGGGAGAACTGGTGATATTGAAGAGGGATTAGGAGTTGTAAAAAAAAGTCATGGGCTTCCCTGGTGGCGCAGTGGTTGAGAGTCCGCCTGCCGATGCAGGGGACGCGGGTTTGTGCCCCGGTCCGGGAGGATCCCGCGTGCCGCGGAGCGGCTGGGCCCGTGAGCCATGGCCGCTGAGCCTGCGCGTCCAGAGCCTGTGCTCCGAAACGGGAGGGGCCACAACAGTGAGAGGCCCGCATACCGCAAAAAACAAAAACAAAAACAAAAAAAGTCATGAACTTTGATTTAGCAATTCATAGAATGAAAATGAAGAAACAGTTATCAATAATGAAGAAATGAGAAAACAAAGGATAGTTCTATGAACGTATCTTGCCAGTCTTTTAAATAGAAAGGCTGAGAACTTGGGAAGGTGTATGATACAATAGAAGGCTAAATAAAGCAGGATATAAAATGCTGGGCATGTTATGATTATATGTATGTAAATGATTTGCAAATTTTAAAAAAAACTGAAAAAATTCAGCAAAATATTTATAATACTGGGAAGAAAGTAGGATTATGTTTATTTTCTTGTTTTTAACTCCCCTTTCTTTTAAACTTTTGATGATAGAGTTGTACTTAAAATAATAATTGAAAAAATTTCAGTGGAAACATAGTGGATTTTTTTTTTTTTTTGCGGTACGCGGGCCTCTCACTGCTGTGGCCTTTCCCGTTGCGGAGCACAGGCTCCGGACGCGCAGGCTCAGCGGCCATGGCTCACAGGCCCAGCCGCTCCGCGGCATGTGGGATCTTCCCGGACCGGGGCACGAACCCGCGTCCCCTGCATTGGCAGGTGTACTCTCAACCACTGTGCCACCAGGGAAGCCCCATAGTGGATTTTGTGTGTGATTCTGAGAAAGTTTAAAATAAAGATCTTGAAGTTTCCTATAAGTAAATCATAGGAATGGGCTAAATGTGGGAGGTTTTATAATTTTTTTTTAGAGATTTCTAATAAGTTGAGGAATTGTCATCTATTTGGAATGGGTGAGTTTTAGACATTTCTGAGGTTATGTTTGTACAAAATAGTTTAAGGACAGTGTTAGAACTTCCGAATCTAGACTCATCATCTTTGGTGTAATCAGCCTTGTAGGGAAATGGGTAGGTAGTCAAATGAATGTTACCTAATGCAGTAGAGAGTAGGGGAAAATAAGGTTTTTCGGAAATTGTTCTGCTTTTGAAATCTTTGTTTTTGTTTTTAAAAGTCAAATTACACGTTATCAGTATGTATTATAAAGTGGAAAGTAAACTCTAACCTCATCTCTCAGAGAGAACCACTGTGGAAAAGAATTTTGAATCACATTGCATCTTACGTGATTGTGTCGATATTGTTCTTTGTTACCTTGTCAAGTCACCTTGGCTGAAGTCTGTTCTTCTAGGCAAAGCGAACTGAAATATAGTTTTTTTGTTTTGTTTTTTACTATGTCTTAGGAGAGAGGAATAGCGGTGTGGATTATCCAAAAATTATTCATGCTTGATTTTAGAATTTTTATTTTAGTGTTTGCATGTGTGTGGGTGCCTGGCTAGAACGTTCCAGCACTCCTAATAAAATCATCTCACAGTGAAGACTTGATTCAGCTGGAGCTGTGGAGCTGTCTAGCTTCATCATCCTGATTTCCACATGCACAGCAGCATGCATCACCTCTGACACAAGTCCCAATTTGTATCTACAGGAGGTAGTGAGTGTGTTGTTTATTCTTTTGGGAGCAGTTAGAGTAAATAGGGTATACTGACCATTAGGCATTCTCAGATTTAAGATTTAGTGATTCCTGAGGTCTCTAAAACCTCATGATATATAGTAATTTGCAGTTTTTCTGGGGCACAAATTTGAATCGAGCCTACCCTGAGGCCTGCTGCCCAGCCTCGTCATTTCAGTGAAGTTCAGCTGTTTCTCCTCACAAATGGTGTTTTATGCTTTAATGCTTGTGCCTTATGCCATTATTCTTTGTGGAGAACTACCACAGAAATAAGGCAGCTGGGAAAGCAGGTGATGAAAATTCTGAAGTCTACCGAAGGGAGGGTTTTTAGCCAGAAAATAGAAGGTGTAGGTAATTTAAGAATGTCAAATGTGGTAGAAGTTTAACAAATGTATGGACCTGAACAAGTCTACCATTCATTATAATGGAAATGACAACAAAAAAGTGAGTGAAACTGTTTCGGTGATTGTTGTAGCCAAGGAAAAAAATGCTCATCAGATGAGAAAGAAATCTCAAGAGAATGTTGAAAAGGCTCTTAAGGTATGGTCTGGTCATGCACAGGAAAGATGAGACTGCCATTTCTGGGAAGTAACAGATGGTGAAGACATTGAACTGACAGGTGCAGGTTGATTTGATAAAGTCTTTCAAATGTGTATTTTTGCCAAATATGAAGTTAATGAGGGGAGGCCACACCAGCTAGCCATATAGTGCTCTGGAACTGAGCTGAAGAAGCTCATAAAGCAGGGAAAGGTTGTAGTCTCTGGAATGCAAAATTGTAATGAAACCCACATTTGAAGAAAATACCTTCTCTAAATATATGTCCCATGAAGAGACATGAGTATCGGATATTCAGATAACTAAGGGATAATTTTGATGATGGAGTTTAAATATGCCTAGGCAATGAATCTAGTTCCCTGCGAGGACAGGAGGTGCGGGGAGGAAGGAGGGAGGAGGGGAGTGGAAAAGGCAGCACCGGCTTTCTAGTTCATTCCCAGCTGCCTCCCTCGTCTTTTCCCCAAATTGATTCACCTGCTTCTTTGGTCAGTGTTAATCAAACGCAGATGATCCACCAGGTCAAAAAGTCATTGTTAACCTGATACTGTAACTCAGTGGGTCTCAAATTGTGGTCCTCAGACCTGCAACATCAGCAAAATCTCAGGCCTCCACCCAGAATTACTGAGTCAGAAACTCTGGGTGGTGGAGCCTTGCAGTCTGTTTATAGCAAGGCCTTCCTGGTGGTTTTGGTGCATGCTAAAGTCTGAGGCCCTTCGTTGTAGCTTGTCTTCATGCAGCATTTCCTTTCAGCATTTTAATTTAATTTAATGTCGTTTAAGTTATCGTTTAATTTAATATCGTTGCACACAATGTATAGTCATAGTAATTATCTTTATTTGATTTTTCAGAGTTTTAAAATTTATGGATAATTTTACTGGTTTGTATTAGAGTTTGCTTTGGTGGATTTTTTAAAAATTACTTTGGCCCTGTGTTTACATAATCTGTACGAGTGTGAAGGGGTAGCGCACATTTTCCAGGCACTATTTTTATGAATATTATAGGGGGAATTATAAGCTCTGGTGGTATTCAAGAACTTAGAGATTAGAGAAAGGTTCAGGGCATGACATTTCTCAGGGATAAGGGTCTACACTAATTTGGGAGGCATAAATAAACCTTATCAGATTGAGTAGCTGTCAGTAAGAAGCAAGATTTACTGGGCAGTTGACTTTGTATATTTTGATCTGATGCGTAAATTAACCATCTCCCAAATATATTTAGCAGCTGGTTGTCATTTCCATCAGCTAAAAGCAACTAGTCTTAAATCTGTTTCAAAGCTCCTGCCAGCACACCTTGCTGAGCTTGCTTCGACTTTCAGCTCTGAGACAAAATTCCCAGCTGCCAGTTCAACGCTCAGGTCTCTGGACCTTTGTTATGGGGTCGTCTAAATCCTTCTGCCAGCTCTTGAAATGAACCTGGGCAAATAATTTAATTCAGTCTTTCTGACACTTCAGGTAGTCAAGAAGGATTTAAGGATTTATATGCAATAAGCAACTAGTTTTATCAATCTAAGCTCTAAAGGTAGAGAAGGTGAGGTGAGAGTTGAGTGTTCTCACTTACTTCTGACCATTTTCAGCTCCAGGGACATGGTAAATTCTTCCACTATGTCTTATGTACTGATCAGACTTTCTTACTTTTTGGTGCTGTATTATCATGAATACTTTCATTCTTTCAAGTTGTTGACATTGTGATTGCTTAACGTGCTGTTCTTATTATTGTTTTTATTATTTTGGATTACACTAGACCCTCACTAGGTTATCCAAAGTCCTGTAAATATTTTTGTAGATTATTTTAGGGAAATGTAGGTTATTTATGTTTCACTATGTTCAGGTAAATAGAACTAAGTGAAACCAACACAGTAAAGTTGTATTAGTTATTGCCTCAAAACTCAGTGGCTTCAAACAGGACACATTTATTGTCTCATGATTTCTCTGAGTCTGGAGTGACTTAGCTGGGTAGTTCTGGCTAGAGATTATCACGAAGTTTGCAGCCAAGATGTCCTAGGGGCACAGTTCTCTTGACAGGGACTGGAGGATCTAGGGGCTTGACAGGGACTGGAGGATCTTTCCAGTATGGCTTGCTCACCTGGCTTCTGAAGAGGCCTCAGTTTCCTTTCGGCTGTTGGCAGGAAGTTTCAGTTCCTCACTTGTTGGCCTTTTCATAGAGTCCCTAGGGTGTCCGCATGGCAGCTGGCTTCCTCAGAGGGAGTGATCCTAGAGGGGGTAAGGTGGAAGCTATTTGCCTTTTATGACCTGGTTTCAGAAGTTACAGCAGCCATTGAGTCTGCTACATTCTATTTGTTAGAAGCTAGTCGCTAAGTACAGTCCACAAGCAAAGGGAATGGGATTGGGCTCCACCTTTGAAGGGAAGAATTAAAAAAAATTTGTGGACATATTTTCAAACTACCACAGATAGACACTAGGATATATTTGACAAAGACATGTAATTGGCAACAACCAAATTTGTACTTATTTCTGTGTTGTTCAGTTAAACAACTGCTTCTAGTTAAAGCAGGTGTTTCTGCTACTATATATGTTCCCGAAACTTATGTTCTCCAAAGTTGAAAATTAAAAATAAAAATGTTTATGGGAAAATAGAGTTGGAGAGTGGCAGGACTCTAAGTCCAAGCATCTTTATAACCAAAATACTAACAAAAATAATAATGGATACCTCAGGGGATAACCTGGGCAGCCTAGGCAGGTAACTTGTTGTGTCTGGAAGCTACAGACACAATATTAGGGAATATTAAAAATGCACAATTACATAAGAGTAGAAATGTTGGCTTGTGGACATTGAGACTGCATTTACCATGGGCTTTTTTCCGTTTGTTTTTGAAAGTTATAATTCCACTCCCAATATTCTGGCTTCCCGTGCCTAGAGTAAATTCTTATGGACCAATACTATGCATATCATACTGACTTCATTCCCCTATTTATGATCATAAATGAATTAATTAGTATTAATGAAACATATTGTAGCAGAATGGACTGTAGTTTTCTTTAAATAAATACTTCTCTTCTAATCATGTTTATTCATTTATTTAATAAAATTCCCTTATGAAAGATAAAACATGAGTAGACTTAATTTCAGAAGCTCCTGGTCAAAATTCTAAGTTAGTAAGATCCAAAGAAGTGATGTTTTATTATATTCTTCACTCCTCCTCAAAGCTGAAATTCTCTCATCTTGAGGAATAACATTTAAGTTTAGTCTTCTTTTTTTTTAACATCTTTCTTGGAGTATAATTGCTTTACAATGTTGTGTTAGTTTCTGCTGTATAACAAAGTGAATCAGCTATATGTTTACATATATCCCCATATCCCCTCCCTCTTGCGTCTCCCTCCCACCAAGTTTAGGCTTTAAACTACAGAAGAGAAGAGAAGGAGAAGAGAGAAGAAAAAGAAAAGAAACGAGCAAAAACCCAAACTCTTATTTTTAAAACTGGAGGGGTTTTTCTGATCATCACAACGATCTCTGTTCTTTGATCCAGACTGCTGTTTATATATATAGGGCTTGTTAAAATACAGATTACTGGGCTTCATCCTCAGAGATGCCAATTCTGTACTTCTAGGGTGGGACCTGAGAATTTGCATTTCTGATAAGTTTCCAGGTGATTCTGGTATTACTGGTCTTGGGACCATACTTTTAAAAACCACTCTGTCTGAAGCAACTGCTACAACAATCTGTCCTACTCCCACCTGAGTCAACAAAGGAGGTTATTTTAGAAATCTCAGGATTTTTCTGTCAGAGTAGGTCTATCCAGTTATCTTAGTTATATCCGTTAAGGTTGAAGTTCTAATATTTGCGACAGTGTAGAGAGATTAATGAACTATGCATTATTCTTTTTACATTTGTTTTTGAAAGGTAGTATAGTGACACCCAGCTTAACCAGAAGTGAATCATTCAGAAGACTGAACTATTTAGATTAATACTTATAAATATGCAAGTCAAGAAGGCCCTCTGAGTAGAGGAAAAGAGCACAAAGTTTAGACCTTTACTTTGAAAGAGGGTAGAGAGCTAACTTTAGGCCTATTGTTTTAGGATTGAATGTAAAGTAAGGCAGTAAATTAGAAGTTGCTTATATACTCATTACTGTCAATAATTGGAAGAGTCAAAGAACTATGATAATACTGAAGTTTGGAGCTATTTTTGGACAAGAGCAGATAGCTCTTCTAGTCCACTGGTCCCACAGGGTTTCTCTGAATTTCTGAATACAGGAATATATTGAGAACCCACACTTTAAAGAAAATCTTTAATTATGTGAAACATACTTTTGTAATCTATAAAAGTGAACGGTATGTATGAGAAAGAATTAAATTTAAATATTTGGCACTTGGTTCCAGCCAAGATGGAGTAACAGCGACTGCATTTACTCTTTAACCTAAAAGAAGAAACAACTAAAAATCAGATAAAATATATGAAACAGCTTTCAGACATTGGGCATCAGGCAGCACAAGACACAAAATCCCACAACAGATGTGCTCCTTGAGAGAAAGGAAACAGATTAAAACAACCCTAAACCTGTATCATCTTACTGACGGTGGGAAAGAGTTCCAGGATTAAGTTGTAGGGAGGAGGAACCCAGGCAGAGCCTGGTATGCACAGTGAGTTCAGGAGACAGAGCTGAGAGTCCACTGAAGCTAAGCAGTTTGAGTGTACAGAGTAGAGTGCTGGAGAGAAAAGAGCTGCTCAGAGAGTCCTGGACATGTGTAAGGAGTCATCATTGAGCCTTCAGCTGAGTGCTGATCAGTCATTTATGTGAAGAAGAAACTATGTGAGGCTGGGGTTTAAAAACACTGAAAAGGAGCAGAGGGAATAAACCTTGAAGCTCACACAGGGCCAGGCAAAGTTCATGCTCCTACCAGCCAGACTGAAGAATCTTATAATTTAGAGGATGTCAGTTAGAGTATTGCTTGCTAATATTGGTATTATAAATCTAGACTTAAGGCTGCTCTGGTCTTATATGACAAATCCCAGAGAGCAAGCCTGGTAAGAACCAAACTGTTTTCAACTAACTTTATTGTGTCCCAGAACAAAACTCCATAATATTCATATAAATACAAAAATATCCAGCACTCGACAAGATAAAACTCCTAATGACTAGCATCCAAACAAAAATTCCCAGGTGTGCAAAGAAGCAGGAAAATAAGACCCAAAAGAGAAAATGATAAAATAAAACTGACACAGAAGTGATACAGATGATAGAATTAGTTGACAGGGACACTTAAGCAGCTATTATAATTGTTTCATATATTCATGAAGGTAAAAAAAGGCATATTAAGGAGTGACATGGAAGATACATACATATATGTGTATATGTATGTGTATATAAGTATGTACCCACATATAGCCAAATTGAACTTCTAGAGATGAGAAGTACACTGGATGGAATTAACAGTAGATTAAACACTGGAGAGAAACAATTAGTAACCTGAAACCACAACATACCAGAATTTGTGGAATGCAGCTAAAGCAGTACTTAGAAGGAAGTTTATAGCACTTAAATGCCTATATTAAGAAAAAAGAAAAGCCTCAAGTCAGTGACCTCAGTTTCCACATTAAGAAAATAGAAAAAATAAGCAAAAATTAATCCTAAAATTAGTAAGAGAAACAATGATAAGAACAGATATAAATGAAACCATAAACAGAAAAACAGTAGAGAATGAAACCGAAACCTGGTTCTTTGAGTTGTTTAATAAAATTGGAGGAAGGGGGAAGGGTAAGCTGGGATGAAGTGAGAGAGTGGCATGGACATATATGCACTACCAAATGTAAAATAGCTAGTAGGAAGCAGCCGCATAGCACAGGGAGATCAGCTCGGTGCTTTGTGACCACCTAGAGGGGTGGAATAGGGAGGGTGGGAGGGAAATGCAAGAGGGAGGAGATAGGGGGATATATATGTATAGCTGATTCACTTTGTTATAAAGCAGAAACTAACACACCATTGTGAAGCAGTTATGCTCTAATAAAGGTGTTTTAAAAAAAAATGGATGGATGACTCGTAAAGATCAAATCTTGTATTCTTTGCTAACTGTTGTTGGGAGGAAATATGGGGCAGTAAAAAGACAATGAATAATCTGATCCTCTAGTTTTGTATATTGGTCCTGTATAAACCAACTTGTGACATAGGACAAAATAATTTAAACACTTTATTTAATATTCTTATCTTTAAAATAAAGACAAAAACCCCTCCCTCAGTTTTTTATGAGAAAAAAGATATAATAAATCCAAAGTTATAAAATATTATAGTAAACATTTTTATGTGAAAAAAATAAATAAAAAATAAAATTGGTAATCTTCTAATCTAAACTGATCAAGAAAAGATAGAAGTTCATCTCCTAGAGTAATGGAAGTGAAAACAAAAATAAACAAATGGGACCTAATTAATCATAAAAGCTTTTGCACAGTGAAGGAAACCATAAACAAAACCAAAAGGCAACCTACAGAATGGGAGAAAATATTTGCAAACAATGCAGACTGAAAGGGATTAATTTCCAAAATATACACACAATTCATAGAACTCAATATCCAAAAAACCAAACAACCCAATTAAAAAATGGGCAGAAGATCTAAATAGACATTTCTCCAAAGAAGGCATACAGATGGCCAACAGACATATGAAAAAATGCTCAACATTGATAATCGTTAGAGAAATGCAGATCAAGGCTACAGGCCAACAGACATATGAAAAAATGCTCAACATTGATAATCGTTAGAGAAATGCAAATCAAGACTACAATGAGGTATCACCTCACTCTGGTCAAAAAGTCTACAAATAATAAATTCTGGAGAGAGTGTGGAGAAAAAGGAGCCCTCCTGCACTATTGGTGGGAATGTAAATTGGTAGAACCACTATGGAGAATAGTATGGAGGTTCTTTAAAAAACTAAAAATAGAGTTACCATATGATCCTGCAATCCCACTCCTGGGCATATACCCAGAGAAAACCATAATTCAAAAATGTATATGCACCCCAACGTTCATTGTGGCACTGTTTACAGTAGCCGAGACATGAAAGCAACCTAAATGTCCATCAACAGATGAATGGCTAAAGAAGATGCGGTATATATATATACAATGGAATATTACTCAGCCATAAGAATGAAATAATGCCATTTGCAGCAACATGGATGGACCTGGAGATTATCATACTAAGTGAAGTAAGCCAGACAAAGACAAATATCATACAATATCGCTTATATGTGGAATTAAAAAAAAAGATACAAATGAACTTATTTACAAAACAGAAGAAAAAAAGGAAGAGGTACGTTGCCAGTATCAGGAATGAAAGAGGTGACATCACTACAGTTTTTTATTGATATTAAAAGGATAATAAGGAAATATTGTGAACAACTGTATGTCAACTATATGAAAACTTAAATGAAATGGACAAACTTTTAAAAAGTCAAACCACGAAGGCTTACTCAAGAATATCTAGATAATGGAATAGCATAGCCCTAACTCTAGTAAAGAAATTGAACTTATAGTTAAACACTCTCCCCCCCACACACAACAAAAAACAAACAAACAAACAAAAACCAGAAAAAGCAAGACTCCAGATCCAGAAGTCTTCACTGGGGAATTCGACCAGATGTTTAAGGATGAAATGATACCAATTTCATCCAAATTATTCCAGAAAAGTAGAGGAAAGAATTCTTCAGCTCAGTCTATGAAGCCAGCAATACCCTCGCCCCTGACACCAAATCCAGAATGTTTTTAACCATTTAAAAATTTTTATTTATTTATTTTTGGCTGTGTTGGGTCTTTGTTGCTGCACGTGGGCTTTCTCTGGTTGCGGTGAGCAGGGGCTACTCTTTGTTGCAGTGTGCGGGCTTCTCATTGTGGTGGCTTCCCTTGTTGTAGAGCACAGGCTCTAGGTGTGCGGGCTTCAGTAGTTGCAGAATGCAGGCTCAGCAGTTGTGGCTCACGGGCTCTAGAGTGCAGGCTCAGTAGTTGTGGCGCACAGGCTTAGTTGCTCCGTGGCATGTGGGATCTTCCAGGACCAGGGATTGAACCAGTGTTTCCTGCATTGGCAGGCAGATTCTTAACCACTGCACCACCAGGGAAGACCCCCAGAATGTTATATATATATATATATATATATATATATATATATATATATATTCTTTATCAGATTCTTTTCCATTATCGGTTGGAACTATTGAATATAGTTCCCTGTGCCAATTTGTTGTTCTTAATGGTGAAAAACTGAATGCTAGGGCTTCCCTGGTGGTGCAGTGGTTGAGAGTCTGCCTGCTGATGCAGCAGACGCGGGTTCGTGCCCCAGTCTGGGGGGATCCCATGTGCCGTGGAGCGGCTGGGCCCGTGGGCCGTGGCCGCTGGGCCTGCACGTCCGGAGCCTGTGCTCCACAGCGGGAGAGGCCAAAACAGTGAGAGGCCCTTGTACCGCAAAAAAAAAAAAAAAAAGATTTCGAAAAACTGAATGCTACTCCCCTAAGATTAGGAAAACGGAAAGGATGTCTGCTTTCACTAGTTCTGTTCATTATTATATGGAAGGTTCTAGCTTGTGCAGCAAGGCAAGAAAAAGAAATAAAAGACAGCCTGATTGCAGTGGAAGAAGTAAAGCTGTCATTCTTCACAGGAGAGGACTCATTTTACCTGATTTCAAGACTAATTATAAAGATTCAGTAATCAGGATACTGTGATATTGGTCAAAGATAGACAAATAGATGAGTGGGATGGGAAGAACCAAGAAATTGACCCACCCAACTATGGTCAATAGAATTTTGATACAGGTGCCAAAGCACTTCAGCGGGAATGGATAATCTTTTTTTTTTTAACTAAAATTATTTATTTATTTATATTTTTTATTTTTGGCTGTGTTGGATCTTCGTTGCTGCCCACGGGCTTTCTCTAGTTGCGGCGAGCAGGGGCTACTCTTCGTTGGGGTGTGCGGGCTACTCAGTGCAGTGGCTTCTCTTGTTGCAGAGCACGGGCTCTAGGCCACGCGGGCTTCAGTAGTTGCAGTACATGGGCTCTGTAGTTGTGGCTCACGGGCTCCAGAATGCAGGCTCAGTAGTTGTGGCTCACGGGCTTAGTTGCTTTGCGGCATGTGGGATCTTCCTGGACCAGGGCTTGAACCCATGTCCCCTGCATTGGCAGGCGGATTCTTAACCACTGTGCTACCAGGGAACTCCCAATGGATAATCTTTTTAACAGAAAGTTATGGAATAATTTAGATAGCCACTTGTCAAAAAACAAAAATAAAAACCTCCTGAACCTCTACTTATTTCTTGCTGTGTACAAAAATTAACTTGAAATTAATTATCGGCCTAAATGTAAGAATTAAACCTATGAAACTTACAGCAGAAAACATAGGAGAAAATTATAGTGACCTTGAGTTTGTCAGAGAGTTCTTAAATACAACACAAAAAACACTAATTGTGAAAGCTAAATCAGATATTTGGACTTCATTAAAATCAAAACTTTTGCTTTCCCAAAGTACTGTCAAGAAAATGAAAAAGCAAGCCAGACTGGGAGAAAATATTTGCAAGTTACACATTTGACAAAGGACTTGTATTCAGAATATGTGAGGAACTCAATCCAGTTAAAATTAGATACAAGAGTTGAATTAGTCACCTCAGCAAAGAAGGTATGTGAATTGCAAATAAGCTCTTGAGAAGATGATCAGCATCATTAGGAGAATGCAAATTTAATCTATAATGAGGTACCATTACATGTGTACTAGAACAGCTAAAAGTGTTGACAAGGAGGTAGAGCAACTGGAACTCTCCTGCATTAGAGATGGACATGTCAAATAGTACAACCCAGCCATTCCAGTCCCACGTGTTTACCCAAGATAAATAAAAGGATATATCCACACAAGAATGTTTATACCAATGTTTTCAGTCAAGATAAGCAAACAATGTGGAAACAGTCCAAATGTCTATCAGCAGATGAATGGTTAAACAAAATGTGATATATTCATGCAGTGGAATACTACTCAGCAATAAAAAGGAATGAACTCTCGGCATACTCAACAACACGGACAAAAAGTGACAAAACAGATCAGCAGTCGCCTGAGCGTGGGAGGCCCTAGGTGGGGGTGGGGGGTGGGGTGGGAGGGAGAGGGAGGGATCACAGTGGGCACGACAAACTGTTAGCGATGATCAGTGTGCTCGTTTTCCAGCTCATTTATAGGTTTACATATGTCAAATCTTATCAAATTGCCATGTGCCAAGTGAGTAAGAGAGGGGAAGCATGTTTTAAATCATTCTCTGTTGTGTTCAGGTTTCTCTCTCAGCTTGAAATACTTGCTTTTGCTGTCCATCTTTTGCCCCAGATCGTATAAGAAATGCCTTAAACCTGTAGGATTATTTCTAAAGGAAAAGTTACAACAGTGGATCCAACTTTAATTTGGTGGGCATTGGTTCAGACTGGGATGTTTAGGGCAGGGACAGACTAATCTTACCATTAGGTTCCAGGACTGTTCAGGCCCCTTGGCAGTTTTTCTAAAGAGGGACTAAAAAGCCAGTGTCTGTTGGTGTCTCCATCCTTTTCTCGTATGTATCCCTTCTAGCCTTAGTCCTCCATCTGGCGATTTGCTCTGGGGCTTTCTCTAGGATTTTTGTGGAGTTGGAGAATTGAAGGGCTGTTGCTTATGTACCTCTGTTGTCTTTTCCTTCAGTCTCTAATTAAATCACAGATCTCTATAACTGTGACGGGTTAACAAGTGCCCTTGAAGCCACTCTCTGATGTGGCTGAATAAAATGCCTGCTTCTTTGCATTCATTAGTGTGTGCTTGTGTGTAAGTATTTATATCAGATCCCTTGTTAAAGAATGTTAGTGTATTACAGTCACGGAAATCGGATCTTGTAAATGTGTTGTCCATTATTTTTAGCCTTGCACGTACCTTTCAGTTTTCTGAATCTCCTTCTGTCCCACTTCTTCTCTACAGGAAGAGAGACTATAATGTAGAGAGGAGCTCTTAGACTGGGAGCCTGGGCATCTCTCTCTGTGGGTGTAAATGAACTTGTGCAGAATGCGACAAGTGAATGACTGTGGTCTGATCCATCACTGGCAGACTTTGACAAGCCCTATCTATATGGAAGTCTCCTGGGCTTCCTATCCCTTTGTGGGAGTGTTAGCATTTGGTAGACAAACATCTCAGTGGAGCTCTCCACTGAGGATGCTAGCTGTGTAGTTGTTTGCTGGGCCCAGGTTCAAAAAGGTGGACCACTTTTAGACTTCATTCTAGCCTAGGCCAAGCAAATTTATGCAGTCTACAGTATTTATTTCATAAAACATTTTGATATACTGGGAGAAAGAGGAAGTGAAATTCAAACCTGCTGGTTTTGTTGTTTGCAAACATCTCTGCCCAAAGGTGTGTATTGGGAGGCTTCAAACAGTTTTTGGACCTTCTTGAGATCTATTTTTGGTGCTGCTGTTCTTCCTTCTCCAGTAGCTATTAGACATCTACCAAAACTACTTGGCATTTATGTTAGTTTTTTTTTTTTGCGGTACGCGGGCCTCTCACTGTTGTGGCCTCTCGCGTTGCGGAGCACAGGCTCTGGATGCGCAGGCTCAGCGGCCATGGCTTACGGGCCCAGCCGCTCCATGGCACGTGGGATCATCCCGGACCAGGGCACGAACCCGTGCCCCCTGCATCGACAGGCAGACTCTCAACCACTGCGCCACCAGGGAAGCCCATTTCTTTTTTTTTTTTTTAATAAATTTTATTTATTTATTTATTTATTTTTGGCCACGTTGGGTCTTCGTTGCTCTGCTCCGGCTTTCTCTAGTTGTGGTGAGCGGGGTCTACTCTTCATTGCGGTGTGTGGGCTTCTCATTGCGGTGGCTTCTCTTGTTGCGGAGCACGGGCTCCAGGCGTGCGGGCTTCAGTAGTTGTGGCTCGTGGGCTCTAGAGTGCAGGCTCAGTAGTTGTGGCACATGGGCTTAGTTGCTCCGTAGCATGTGGGATCTTCCCGGACCAGGGCTCGAACCTGTGTCCCCTGCATTGGCAGGTGGATTCTTAACCACCGTGCCACCAGGGAAGCCCAAGTCATTTATTTTTAATTGTCCCCTTATTAGTAAATGTACATTAAATATCTGTAGGAGGAAGAATATGAGTGGCTAATTCCATTAAAACTGATTAGTTTCATTAGATGCTAGATCTTGAATGTTATCTTTCTATATCAGTCTATAATATTTTCTTCTTAGTGTACTTAAATTAACTCTCATATTCATGAAAATCTTGAAGCCATTTCTGTTTTAAATGTAAGATTAAATTATGAAGGATATAGCAGAAGAAACTTAGGTTATAAGCTTTTTAAGGAAAAAACTCTTCTTCACCTATATTAAAAGGTACATGTGGAGCAGATTTGGTAGTTCTTATCATAATTGCATTACTGCAGGTTTCAGATTCTCTCAGTTATAAATTAGATTGTTTCCCTATAATTATTCTCTGTTGTCCAAGTAATTTATCTGGTATGCTGATGAGTAGCAAAAAAGCCCATTTCTTTAAGACTAAAATGTTTGCTTGTGTTTGTTGCAGGAAAACCTCACAGCACTGGTAGCTCTGAACGGATTCAGCTCTCAGGAATGTATAATGTCCGTAAAGGCAAAATGCAGTTGCCAGTGAACCGATGGACCAGACGCCAAGTTATCCTGTGTGGGACCTGCCTAATAGTATCATCTGTGAAAGACAGCTTGACCGGAAAGATGCATGTTCTGCCACTAATTGGTGGGAAGGTAAGTTTAAAACAAACCAAATACTAACAGATTTCCCAGTGTCATTAAGAAGCTTACTTTGAGTCATTGCTGTAATGTAGATTTTTTTTTTTTTAAAGAATTTCAATTAAAAAAATCTATTTATGTATTTATTTATTTTGGCTGTGCTAGGTCTTAATTGCAGCATGCAGGATCTTCATTGCGGCACGTGGGATCTTTTAGTTGCGGCATGGGGGCTGTTAGTTGTGGCATGCATGCGGTATCTAGTTCCCTGACCAGGGATTGAACCCAGGCCCCCTGCATTGGGAGTGTGGAGTCTTACTCACTGGACCACCAGGGAAGTCCCAGGGGTAGATGGTTTTTGACTCATCATTCCTGTTGTGCCTCCACCAGTGGACATTTTTGGTTGGTGGAGTTTTGGAAAATAACAATGCCATTGGTTATGGCATAACAAAGCCCTGGTTATGTTCACTTCTTAGTACATGCACCTTAACTATGTGACTGAAAATAGAGCAACTAGAATTTCACTGTTATATTTCAGACTGTAGGTGATAAATTATTATTTATGAGAAGATGTCTTTTGATATTGTGAGTATGTATTTTATAGTATAGTACAGTGATCCCCAAGTCCATGACCTTAGGATCATTCAGGCGTGCTTATCAAAGGTTAGACTCTCTAGCAGGAATCTGTGATCCCGCTTTGCCTTACCTCTCTGTTTATTTGTGTTTAGTGACCAGTGGGGTTAGTACTTTTAGTTTATCACTATAGCTAGTCATGAATTTTGAACCTGAAATGCTACTCATTTCAGAGAAAACCTGTGATACAACTGATAGATATTTCCAACATACTGGCTGCTTTTCTTTGGGCATGTTAACTACTTTATTCCTATCATTTATAAAATATCAACAGAAAGAACAACATTGCTTAGGAAGGTATTACATTCTTTTCTTTGCCAGATTTATTTATAAACTCCAAGCACTGGTAGGGGTATCATTACCATAATTATATGTCAGTATTTCCTGATTTTTAAATGATATGATAATCTGTTAATAAAGGTAAAGGTAAATTTGGATGAAGAAATGGGTTTTTGGAAATCAGGGGCATATTAAAAATTTTTTTCTTGATCGTTACTTGATCATTTAAAAAAATAGATTTGGCTAGTCTGTGAGGTGTGTTTAGGTCTATTTCATTCACCCATTTTGAAACCATGGCTTCTTAACTTCTGTCTGAGCATTGAAGCATTAGTGATAGTTTATTACTGAAGATCTTGTCCTTTGGATGGATCTGAAAACTTAGTCATCATTATTACTTCCATAACTCATCATTAAAAATGCATATTTAATGTTTGATGCCCTGATAGGTCAACAATCTGTTTCTTTCTTCTCTGGTGTTAGGCATTTGCATAGGCAAATTTAATATAACTATTATTAAATATCCTCTGTGGGGAAGCCACTTTGCTTGGCGTCCCAGAAATACCAAGATGGGTAAGTCACCATCTCTGCCTTCGAATAGCTTATAATTACTATCTGGAAACGAAGGATGGACACAACAATATCTGCTCTACGAGAGGTGCAAAAAAGTAGGGTGGAAGATAAGTGGAAGAGATTACATTTTGTGGGGGGGAATCGGGATTTTGTGATGAAGGAGGTAGCAATTATGATAGAACTTGAAGGGTGAAAAATCTCTTGACATATAAAGGACATGGTCAGAAAGATTATTGTGCTCAGAGAAGCAGAGGCAGGGAAGCAGTGGAATGTTCAGGTAAGGTGAGAGAAGATCCAGTTATAATTAGCATTTTTATTCAGAGCTAGAGACTTGTTCTGTTTCCCAGGCCTATTACTGGATGTACTTCTACCATTGAGTGAATAGAAAGTTAACAGCTTCTTTTTCTCACAGACAAAGCTTGTAAAACCTGTTTTGTGTTACACCTTTAAAAATAATTGAGTATGTTGAAAAATTATATTAACCACGTTAGGAAAAAATAATTCACTCTTTGCAATGTGAGTTTTCATTAATGTTTGTCTTTCCTTTTCTCATTCTGTTCTGTTGTTAAAGGAAAATCAGAGAGTAAATGGAAGAGGTTTTTTTGTTTTTGTTTTCTAATTTATATAAAAGAGCTAGAAATGAGGTGTGAGATAGATGCTATAATTGCTGTGATAATCAATTTTGACACACTACTTGAGCATCATCATTAGTTTATGTTTTCAAATATAGAATTCAAATATGAAGTTAAAGCTCTATTAAATTGTTGAAAGACATTTGTTTAATAAGTTTTTATTCATGTACAATTATTATATTTAATTTCTTCTTTAAAATTGAACATAAATTTTTAGATAACTTATTTACATTAATACTTTATGTAATATTTGTTAAGCTATGAGGCATAATAAGCTGAGTAACTGTTAACTTACTACTCAATTTAGGAAGTACAGCAGCATCAATACCAGTGTCTCTACCTGAGTTCTCTTTGCATCTGTCCCATTGCCTCCTCCTACCCCAGAGGAATCCACTGTCCTAGAATATGTATTCATCATTTGCTTACTTTTTTGAAATAACTTTTATCATATAACTATGTTTTGCTTGTTTTGATCTTGATAAAAATGATATCATCCTGTTTGTGGTTTTCTGTGATTGAATTTTTTCACTCAATATTATGTTTCATAATAAGATTCCATATTACTTGCTATATATGGTTTTCATTTCTGTATAATGTTCCACTCTGTAAATGTTCCAAATTTCTAAAATATCTGAAGTAATTTTCTTGTTGATTGACATTTGGGTTGCTTCTAGTTTTCTGTTATAAATAGTGCTCTTGAGATAGTCTTATTTTGATATGCCTCCTGGTTTACAAGTAGTTTTTCTAGAGCAGCATTTCTTAACTCTTGTCGCTGTGCCTGAAGGGGACATTTGGTAATATGTGCAAGTGTTTTGATTGTCAAATGATTGGGTAGTCAGTTGATGTAAGCTAAGTTATGCTGTGGTAACAAAACCCCCAGATCTCAGTGACTTATCATAACAGTTATTTCTCACTCACACTATTTGTCCAGTGTGGGTGGGTGGAGATTTCTTTTCTCAAGTAATTATGTACGAACCCAGCCTGATGGGGGTCCTTCTCTCTTATAATATTTGTAACACGTGGCTTCCTTTGCTGCTTAGGCAGGAGAAGAGGTAACTGGAGGGTCATTAGCTGGCTCTTGTATATCTGGTTGTAGAAGTGACACATGTCACTTCTGCTCATGGCTCATTGGCCAGAACTAGTCACATGACTCCATCTTAATTGCAAAGGTTCTGGGAAAAGTAGATAGTGTGTTTGGTTAATACTAGTATCTTTTGCTGCAAGGGGACACTATTGGCATCTACAGGGCAGGGGCTCAGAGAGTAAAATGTCATGCAAAAATATTAGACAGTCCTGCATAATGTACACAAGGAACTATTCAATCCAAAGTTCCTATAATGACCTCCTTGAGAAATATTGCTCTTAAGAGTGCAGTCACTGGGCTATAGGACATATATGCACATTTACTTTTACAAGATGATATCCAATTGTTTTCCAAGGTTGTTGCATCATATCATGCTCATATCAGTACACATTTCTCTACATCTTTGCCAAACTTTATTGAGGTATAATTGATATACAACATACTGTACATTTTGATAACAATTTGATAACTGTATTATACTTCCATGAGTACAATTTGACAGATAGTCCCCTTGTGCTCCTTTGTACTGTTCTGTCCCTACTTTTCTGCTCACTCCTACCCATTCCCAAAAAACACTGCCTGATTTCTGTCAATATGGATTAGTTTAAATAGCATTTTTATAAAGTTATATTTTCTCTTTGGTGTATAGAAATGTGGTTGATTTTTTAAGTGTTAATCTTATATCCAGCCACCTTGCTAAATTTTCTTATTTATTCTAATGTCTCTAGATTCTTTGGAGTTTGCTATGTAGCTAATCATCTCATATTCAAATAATGGCAATTTTCTTTCTTCCTCAATACATTTCTTTGTCTTATTGCAATGGCCAGGACTCTAGTACAGTATTGAACAGAAAAAGTAAGGTAAGAGAGTGAGATCTCATCATTAACATTGAAGTTTACCTTACATAAATATCCTTTGTTGGCTTAAGTGACTTCTTTGTGTTCTTAGTTTGCTTAGAGTTTTTATCATGAATGATGAATGGGTGGAGAATGTCATCAAATGCTTTTTCTGCAACTGTAGTGGTGATCATACGGTTTTCTTCTTTAATCTGTTAATGTGATTAATGACTTTATAGTTCCAATAACGTTAAACCATCTTTCCTGAGGTAAATCCAACTTTTGTTCTTGGTATATTTTTTTCTGTATTGCTGGATTCTGATGCAACATTTTGTTCAAGATAAGTGTTCATGACTAAGGTTGGCCTGTAATTTTCCTTTCTCTTACTGTTCTGATCTGTTTTTGGTTATACTGGCCTCATAGAATAGGCTGGGGTCTTTTTCTCTTTTCTCGTTTGGTGGATGAGTTTGCACAAGTTTTCAATGATCTATTTCTTGGAACTTTGATAAAACTCACCTACAAAACCATATGAGCCTGATATTTTCTTGGTAATTAAAAAAGTATTCATTTTCTTAAATGGTAATAAGACTATTTAGGCCTGTTTTTTTTCCCTTGATTTAGTGTTGGTAAAATAAATTTTTCTAAAAATTTGCCACAGAATTATTTATAATAATCTCTTTTTAATCCCTGCTTAATCTGTTTTGTCTCCCTTTTCATTATTAATATTTATGTCTTCAATTGATATCATTGATCAATATCAATTGATATTCAATTTTGTTAGCCTTTTCAAAGAATTGCTGTTTTGCTTTGTTAATGTTCTCTATTGTATATTTGGTTTTCATTTCTTTCTTTTTTTTAAATTTCTTTTTTAATTTTTTGATTTTTTGGCTGCGTTGGGTCTTCGTTGCTGCTCACGGGCTTTCTCTAGCTGTGGCGAGTGGGGGCTACTCTTCATTGTGGTGCGCGGGCTTCTTATTGCGGTGGCTTCTCTTGTTGCGGAGCACAGGCTCTAGGGTGCGCGGGCTTCAGCAGTTGTGGCTCGCAGGCTCAGCAGTTGTGGCACGTGGGCTCAGTAGTTGTGGCTAGCCGGCTCTAGAGTGCAGGCTCAGTAGTCGTGGTGCACGGCTTAGTTGCTCCGTGGCATGTGGGATCTTCCCAGACCAGGGCTCGAACCTGTGTGCCCTGCATTGGCAGGCAGATTCTTAACCACTGCACCACCAGGGAAGTCCCAGTTTTCATTTCGTTAACTTCTGCTTTTCATTATCACCTTCATTCTGCTTTGAGTTCACTTCGTTTTTGTTTTTGATATTTTTTCCCTAAGTTCTTGAGATACATGCCAATTAAATTAATTTTCTGCCTTCTTTTCTAATATGAGTATTTAAAATTATAAATTTCCCTCTGTGTACCTGCTTTTGTTACATTCCATAAATTTCAGTACGTAGTACTTTTAATGGTTTAGTGCTAAGAATTTCTGTGTTTTGATTACAGATTCTTTTTTTTACCTGTGAGTTGTTTAGAAGTGTATTAACTTTCTAAATGTAGATTTTTAGTTGATTTATTATTGATTTTTAACTTGATTTTATTTTGGTCCCAGAATGTAGTCTGTGTGATCTTTCTGAAGTTTTTTACACTTTCTCTGTGACTTGGTTTGTGGTCATTTTTGTAAATGAAATATAGGTTCTGTAAGTTAAACATAAGAGTTTGTGTAATATCATGTTACTTTATTGTTTGGACTTTTTCTCCTTATGAAGAATTTATTGGGAGTGGAAACTTGATTTGACTGTATCGCTGCATTATTGGGACTTGAAATTTCTCAATTTCACAATAAGCTAAAAGAAAAAAAACTTATTTAACATGCTTGAAGACCTCTTTTAATAAAAAGTTGTAATTCAGAGTAATACAAAAGTCCCCTAAGTAAAAATTCACCTGCAGTAAAAATTCTTAAGTAAAATCTTCAGTAAAAGTCCTCCTTAAGAGGAAGTAAGAACCTAAGCACCCTATTGTGAGGGTATAGAAGGATAAAAAAGGGAGTCAGTTACAATTTTAAACAGGAAGAAGAGAATTTCACTGTTGTGGGGAAATCTATTGAAGGTGATAGTCCCCTTTTTGGTTTCCTTGTGATTCAGATTGGTTGGTCAGACTTAGGAACTTAACATGCTTTAAGTAGTAAGAGGCACACATAAAGAGTTAGATGCAAAGCTGTGCAGGCTCACTGGTCTAAGGGACAGTTAATGAGCTTGGTAAATGTCCTGCTTTCTGACTTGTGTTTGTCACTCTTTGTTTTTATAGGTAGAAGAAGTGAAAAAACACCAGCACTGTTTAGCATTTAGCTCCTCTGGACCCCAAAGCCAGACTTACTACATTTGTTTTGATACATTCACAGAGTATTTAAGGTGGCTTCGACAAGTCTCCAAGGTAAGCATTTAACCAGGAACTTTGTTCAGCTTCTGGCTGGCTAAAGAGTTGCTTCTGCTTTACAAAATATAGTTATACACTCTTTTTTTTTTTTTTTTTCAGATACTGCCAGTAGTTAGCAATTTTCAGTCTTTTTAAAAGCACATTTTGGTGAAAAGTAGCTTTTTAAAAATTGTGTTTTATTTGCCCGTTTTGTTTATACTTAAAAAAGAATTCAGTGGGTAGACTGTCATTATTATCTTAACGTTGTAGAGAAGGAACATGAGGTTGAGAATATTTAAGGGACTGGCCCAGGGTAGGACAACTACAAAACCACAAAATACCCAGAGAATTGTTACGACAAATTTCCCCTTTTCCTCTGACCATTTTTTCTTATAAGCAGTCTAATCTTGTACCATCTCCCTTTCACCTTTTCAATTTCTGCCTTTTGAATGGTTTGATTTCTTTTTTCGTCTTAATTATTTTTACCATTTTATAGTCCTCTGTTTAAATAAGATTACCATGACCCATGAAACAAAATACCTCTGTGTGTGTATGTGTGTGTGTGTGTGTACTGGAACCCACAATAAACTGATAAATAAGATAAAGAAATGCTGGTATTTCAGGTGCTGTGTGTGAGAATGTTTTTATATCACATTTGTATAATTATGTACAGTGGGTTAGATTGCAGTACTTTGTGCCTTGGTTTTGGGTGTGTTTATGAAATGATGAAACCTCCCTAGGGGGCAGAAGCATTACAGTGGAATTTGCTTTCATATTTTTGAATTTATAATCCAGTTTGTTATTCAAGTTCACTGTGATTCAGACTGCTGCATGATGTAATTATTTGTCAAGTGAATGAATAGGGAATAACTTTGTAGAAGAGTTAAGAGAAAATTAGAGAATAATGTCTAGAAAGTCTTTTTGACATACTGGGCGCATTTGAATTATCAGGGGGAGAAAACTGTGTTCTCTGATGATACAATATACTTGGGAACATTAGTTTCTCCTTTTAGAAAGAAGCAATGGACAGAGTTTAGGTTGATAGGACTTTGAATATTCTCCCAACCTAGTAGGCAAATGGAGGTTCTAAACGTACAGGACAGCACCCCTACTAGAGAAAATGGGAAAGATGACACTTCTCCTTCAGACTTGCATGTAGAATTAATGTGATATTAGAGGCAACTAGTATATCTGTCTAGTTGTTTTAAAATTACTCTGGTTGTTGCAAATGTGAGGAGACAAATATTATATAATATCGTGCTTTTAACATTAAGTGGTTGTATGGGTTCAAAACAATAAGTCAATGGCCCATACTCTATTCAGAATAAAATGCCAAACTATGGTCAAACTGCAGTTTAAATTTCTTTCTATATGGAGGTGTTGATTTTTTAAATAAACTTTTTTTTCGAAGTAATCTTCTATTTACAGAAAAGTTGCAAGGACAGTATAGAGAGTTTCTGTATACTCCTCACTTGGTTTCCCAGGCATCTAATATTACCATGATACATTTGTCAAAACTAAGAAACCAACATCAGTACGTTACTCTGAAATTATTTGGATTTCACTAGTTTTTCCATTGATGTTATTTTTCTGTTCCAAAATCTAATCCAGGGCACCAGAGTGCACTTGGTTGTCATTTCTCCTTTGTCTCCCCTGATCTCTGACAGTTTTTCAGTCTTTCTGTGTTTTTCATGACCTTGACAGTTTTGGGGATGTAGTGGTCAGGTATTTTATAGAATGTCCTATATGGAGATGTTTTGACCTTTTATATCAAATGCAGTGTAATAGCTGCTTTACATTCTTTTTCGAACAAGTCAGAGGTATAAATTCTTAAACAAACATGGATAAGGATGTAAATAGAAGTTTATGTAAATTATCAAGCTTACCAATGACAGATTGCTTTGATTGAAACAATAATAACAGAAAGATTAATAGGTATTGAATTTAATAGTCTTGTATATTAAACATCCACACAATTGATAAATCACTGTTCTAAAGCCAGCAAGCATTTATTAAGCACCTTCTGTATGTCAGGTATGTATTTTATGCACTAGGATACAGCAAAGGACAAGTCCAGTTTCCCTCTCTGGGTAGGGCTTATACTGGAGAGACAAACCATAAATAAGTAAACAGAAAAGGAAGAAAATATCAGTTAATCATCATGCTATAATACAAAGTGATATGACAGAGAAGGATGGGAGAGGAATAACTCTGAGGAGGGGACATTTAAACTGATACTTCAATGAACAAAATATCTGATTATTTGAAGATCTGGTGGGGGTAGCTTTGCAGGTAGTGGGAGAAGGGAGTGAGAGAGCCCTAAGACTGGAAGGAGGGATGGTGAAGGTCAGAGAAGACAAGGGTCTTCTGTTATAGAAGAGGATGAAAAGTCCGGATTTTGTCATTGGCATAATGGCAAGCCATTAAAGAGTTTTCTTCCAGAAGGTTCCCTGATCTCACATCACATTGGCTGTTGTGTAGAGAATGGATTGTGGAGGGCAAGAATAGAAGCGGGGGGGCCTGACCGTCAAGAGGCTCTTGTGGTGTATTTTAGGCAAGAGGTGAAGGTGGAAATGGAGAGAAGTGAACAGATGTGTTTTGGAGATCAAGTGACAGGTTTACTGATAAATTACATAAAGAGCATGAGGAAAAGGGAAACATAAAAAATGGCTTCTAGGTTCTTTGAATTGCTGTGTAGATTGTAGCCTCAGTCAGAAACCATAGCACGAACTAGACTCCATATTTGCGCCTTGAAAACTAGCAAAATACAGTTCTTCACTTCAAAGAGCTTCTGTTCCTAGGGAGACAGCAGAGAGGTGGAGTGCAAGAGGAAGATTATTAAATACCTCTTAAATAAGGTGTGAAAAATGTTCATTTCTAACTTGTGGCAGGTGATTGTAAATGTCAAGTGTTAGCTTGGTTAGTACTCTTCCCTGTTGCTGGTTGGTTAATGTGCCATTTCGATGGTCTAATAGGGTGGTGTCTCTGTAATGAGGCTGTCACTCCGATTATCCAAACCTTGAACTGGTTCAGACATCAGACCTCTCAGTAGGAGGGGGTGGGGGGGAGAACTGTGACACAGGAGCACATGATGGTGGCAGAATGAGGAACAGGAATGTTGGTGTGAGTTTCCCTTTTCCCTCATTATTGTGTGGCTGTTAGGAACCATCTGATGGGTACGTGCTGAAATGTAATGTAGCTACACACATGTACATACACAAGACTGCAGCTTACATGTCACACTCCCAGGAGGGAGGGGGGACTTTGAGTTAGTTACCTTAGATTACTAGTATTAAGTACTCAACTGGTAGTTAACTGATACTAACTAGGACGAACTTGAATCAGAACCTTAACCTCCTCTCCCTTCAGAATGGCTCTGAATGTTTGGGGAGGCCAAATGGTGTAGGAGTAAAGAGTTTGAGTCTCAACTAAGGAGACCTGGGTTCTAACATTTACTGGCCATGTGACTGTATCTAAGTTTATAAATTTTAAGCCTTTTCATTTGATAAAGGAAATAATAATAGCACTTACCTCTTAGTGCTTATATGAAATATGCGTGTCATGGACTTACACTGGCACATAGTAAGTGTGTGTGTGTATGTATGACTGACTAAATAAATACATAAATAAAAAAATAATTTTATGACCATCACTCCTGCCATCATCACTGACTGGCTGGACAATATATATATTTTTTAATATTTTCTGTTTTTATGTTTATTTTAAGCATAAGACACACATATGCTTAGTTTTTCTGAACAAGGAACATTCTGCTGCTCTTAACCAGGACAGCAGCCTTTTGGGGTAAAGTAATTAAGCATGGCAGACATTGGGGAGAAAGAAGATTTCTTCCTGAAAAGTCAGGGGTAGGGAATAGAGGGCAAATATTTTAATAAATGCAGATTTTAGATACAGTGTCTTCCTTTTCGTCAACCCTAAAAACCAGATACACATTTCAAAAAATTTTAGAAGTTGCTCTACTTAGTGAATTAAAGGGGAAATGAGTTATAAGGGTCTGATTAAAGAGGTTAGGTATTATAGGAGGAATAGGTGCGAGAACTCCCTGTTTGGGTATGAAACCCATATAAAATATGGCCACACTCTTTAAACTTTGTATGTTGAGGAAAATCCTATGATAGTGTCTTTTCCTTTAACCCCACATCATGGGAGGGTAGGTTGGGGCTGCTGGAAAGAGGATTAGAACTCGGTCCCTTTGGGATAATGTGTATATGGGAAGCGTGGAGTGGCACCGGCTGACCATCACAGGCCACTTCTGCTTCTGGCTTCTCCTTTCCATTCTGTTCTTCCTTATATGTAGGTCTTAGGAAGGTATACAGTTTAGTCACACTCAGGGTTACTATGGAAACAGTTTCTTTTTCTTTTCTTCTTATTGAGGAACAAAACATTCACAGAATGGATTGTCCATATCCTGATGTTTAAATGAGGATTCACTTTAATAACTATCTGAAAGAAAGACAAACCAACAACAGGAAGAAATATCTGAGTTTCTGATTCTTAATGACCATCCTCACCCCAGGGTGGGAAGACAAAAAGAAGCAAATTCCAATGATTTTTGAATTAAAATGAATTAGATAATTAATTTAAAATAAAAATTCTTTATTTTCAGTTTATGCTTCTGGATCTTAGCTGCAAGAAAAATGTTATTCTTTGTTCCAGTTTTTTTAGTTGACTTTGTGAACATATATAAAAGGTTATTAATTAGCCGTGTTCTACCAAGATAGGCTCTTATATACTTATTATTTTTTAAACTTAATCTTAGCCCTTAGTATTGCTTGCCAAAATAACACCCGAGGCTGTCCCTTTAGAGTTTTTAATTTGGGGCGGGTGTTAGTGGTAGTTACTGTGGAAGAAATGGCTCCTTTGGGAGGATTACAATGTTGATTTTAAAGTCATCCCTGAAATATTAATGCACGGCACTCTTTAAAAATTCAGCAAACATCCTGTTGTATGCTGTGTAGAAAGGACTCTGCTAGCTCAACGTGGGTACCTGTCCAGCGTGTCTTCAAAGTGGTTGGTGGGGCAGTGATGCGAGGGGGAGGGTAGTAGTTGAGGGAAGAACAGGAATTGCAGAAGCGCTCCAGTACTTCTGTAAAGTACGAGTGACTTTACAGAAATGCTGCCCCGGCTGTCCCTCTCTGTGGCCCACTTTTTGGAGTACATTGGTTTTAGACATGTTGATTGATCCTGTGGATTCTCTTCAAAGTTAGTCTTCATGTGAATCTATAGCCTAAGTCGTACATATTTTAAATTTAAAGTCTTAGTCACTTCTGGGACACTGTATTGTCCCACATTAAAATCTGTTTCTTGATTTCAAGGAAGCTTGAAAGGGGATTTAGATCATTGATTTGGTGTTGTGCATGAATGTGGGGTTTTTTGTTTGTTTTTGTTGTTTTTTTTCCATGTGAAAGGCATTTATTTCTTATTAGTTAATTAATTAAAGTATGCATGAATGTGTTTTTAACTTTTCATTATAGAAAATGTCAAATATTTAGAAGTAGAGATAATACACACATACCTATTACTCAGCTTCCCCAATTCTTAGCTTGTGGCCAGTTGTGTTATATGAATATGTTGTATGACCCAGTGGTATAAGTTGACGCCTCATAAGGCCACTTAGTTTGTCCACATATCTCTTTCCTTGTTGATCAGTGGTTAACAGGCTGGCAGTTGCCAGCCATGGTGGCTATCACAGTGCTTATCTCTCTGGCTATCTTTCTTTTAGTATTAATCGTAGTATTTTAATTCTAAGCCATCTTTTTTTTTTTTTTTAATGAAAAAAAGTCACCACGTTGAAGTTGTGGTTGCTGTGATATTTTGGTTCACCCTTAACATGCATAGTGTAGGCAAGTCAGGGCAACATCTCATGCTGAATTAAAGTTCACGTGAAATGATGAGTAAACATCACCCTTTAAATAAGAATAAGATATATGGTGAATCACAGTTGAACTTTCGCTTTCATGTGCTTAAAAAGAGTGTTTTATTGTCCAGATTTTACTCAAAGAATACTTCACTAATCACAGAGTCAAATCAGTCTGGTGGAATAGGATTGTTTCCAGCATATAAATTTGTGTCATTTGATGTAGTTGCAAGAAACCCTTTAAGATCACTTAGTCATCTTTTGCACATATTTACACGTATTTTGTCTCTTAATTTGAAGTGTAATTTAGGGAGTGTTCTGCTTTTTGTCAGCATGGTTGGTCACTTGTCTTTTAGGGATTTTGCTGTTGCTGGTTACATTGGGGTTATAAGGGTAAGAAGCTGTGATCTCAATCCTGTTCTGCTAAGGAGTCCAGGGCTTAAAGGGGCTTTATTTTTGGAAACCCTCCCTTCACATTTTATACCCATTCTTTAGATAAAGAATCAAGGGCCGTTTGACCATGACAATCTAGCAAGTCTATGGCAGAATCTGAAGTAGAATTGAGGGTCTGAGTGACATGGATTTTAGTTTATAAAATGTCACCCCAATCCCTAGAGAATTGCTCTTGTACCAATTCTGTAGTGAAGATATGAGAAAAGTTTGGAAATTCAGTGTATGAAATATTTAGGTACAGGAAGCTTCAAGGAGGTAATGAGCAAGCTGAGTTTGAAGGATGAATAGGAGTTCACAACAAAGACAAGGGGAAAGAGCATTTCAAGGAGAGAGAAAATATCTACAGAGGTACAACTGTGTAAAATGTAAATGTGTAGTCATATCGCAGATGTCTGAGCAACGTCAGAAAGGAAAAAATGGAAGCTAAAATTAAAGGGACTGCCAAGGACTTCCCTGGTGGCGCAGTGGTTAAGAATCCGCCTGCCAGTGCAGGGGACATGGGTTCGATCCCTGGTCCGGGAAGAGCCCACATGCCGCGGAGCAGCTAAGCCTGTGCGTCATAACTACTGAGCCTGTGCTCGAGAGCTTGTGAGCCACAACTACTGAGCCCATGCACCGCAGCTACTGAAGCCTGTGTGCCTAGAGCCCATGCTCCGCAACAAGAGAAGCCACCACAATGAGAAGCCTGTGCACGGCAACGAAGAGTAGGTCCCACTCGCCGCAACTAGAGAAAGCCCACGCACAGCAACGAAGACCCAACACAGCCATAAAAAAAAAAAAAAATCTTAAAAAAAAAAAAAGGACTGCCCATCTGGATAGTTTCCTGTTCATTCCATTTTATTTTCTTGGGAAAATTTGACTATGTTACCAAACATCATAATTAACTTTCCAGCATAATTACACAAAAATTCATATTGTGGAATCTTTCCTTATTATACATATAAATAGTTTATGAAATTAGGGAATTTAGAAATTCTGCTTTGAATTTAAACTGAAGATAAAGTATTTTGGATTACATTAAATTTTGTTTTTCTAATACATAATACTGTGATTTAGTGAAAATATTAAAATGCTCTCTTTGCAATTATAATTATGCTTCATCTTATTTCCACATTGCTAATCCCTTCTTTTTTTTTTCTATAGTAACTATTGGTTTTGAAATCCTAGTGAATATATTCCTAAAGAAGGGGTTTCTCCTTCATTCTAAGTCATTTCCATTTAAAATTATTTAAATTTATTTTCTTTAGAGTTTTTCAGTCCACTTTTATACAAATGAAAAAGATAGCTAGTTTGCTTACTGTATCCTGACAGAAGCAGCATGCTTTGTGAAGTTCTGACTTGTGTACTTTACATGTTAAACTCATCCCATGTGTCTCCATCTTCCCTTCTTGTGTCTTCCCACCCTCCCTCCCCTGTTCTGTCAACAGCTCTGTTGTTGGGGGTGGGCAGAAGGTAGTGAAGGGTGAATGAGAGAACATTTATTCCACCTTTTCTCTGTGCTAGGCATTCTTCTAGGCTCCACTTCTAGCGTCAGGACTTCAGCAAATGGAAGAAATGAGTTCCTCCTGTATTTTATCTGTATGTTGTTATCTTTAGTAAAATACATTTTAGATTTTAAGGGAGGAACATACAGCTGTGTTTTTTTGTTTGTTTGTTTTGTTTTAATAAATTTATTTATTTATTTACTTTTGGGTGCACTGGGTCTTCGTTGCTATGCACGGGCTATCTTTAGTTGTGGCAATCCGGGACTACTCTTCATTGCGGTGCGCGGGCTTCTCTTGTTGCGGAGCACGGGCTCTAGGCACGCGGGCCTCAGTAGTTGTGGTGCATGGGCTCAGAAGTCGTGGCTCGGGGGCGGTAGAGTGCAGGCTCAGTAGTTGTGGCGTACGGGCTCAGTTGCTCCACGGCATATGGGGTCCTCCCAGACCAGGGCTCGAACCCATATTCCCTGCATTGGCAGGTGGACTGCTAACCACTGTGCCACCAGGGAAGTCCCTACAGCTGTGTTTTAAAGTTATAGCATGTTATTTTAAGATTGGGAAAGGCCCTTGTAAAGTAGTCGCCCAAAAGGTAATATTAGTTTTCTGGAACAATTGCCTTAACAATTACTTGTCATTTTCTTTAAAAGTGTTCGTTAACCTTAAAGTCTAGTCATCATCAAGTGGCTCTTAGTTGAGAGAATTAGAATTTAAGATTTGAGAAGGACCTTGTGGACTCCCAGACTTACCTCCCGCCTAGAAAAGGTCTACAGCCTTTCAGATACCTATAGTGTCTGACAAGACAGCTCTTCCTTAGAAGTGAGCTGAAGTCTCTATCCCTATGCCTTTGACTCACTGACCCTAGTTTTGCTCTCTGGTTTAACAAAAGGTAATCGTACTCACTCTCCTATTTGATAACCTCTAACTGGAAGTTTCTATGATTTCCATGCCCTCCCCCACCTCTTAGCAATCTACTTTTAGGAGAAACATGTCTGGTAATTCCCACAATTTCGTCATCACTTGGTTTCCAGATCCCTTCTCTTGCTTTTTCCTTTGGGTGCTCTGCAGTTTCTTGACATACCTGCATATACTATCTGATGAGCACAGAGTATGTGACCATGGTTTTCCTTGCTTTAGACATTATGTCCAAAGTGAATTATTCATTCATGAGGTCAACATCAAAATAAAAAGACTCTCTGCTTTTCCCCCCAAATTGTTAATAGATATATTTTGTTAATAATATAATCATTTAGCCAACTGAATTGATGCAGTAGTGACAACAAATAGTGATAACTAACATTTTGGTAACTTTTTTCTGTGTGCCAAGCGCTATTCTAGATGCTTTATAGTATCCCTGTGAGGTCGGTGCCCATAACATTGTGTGAGGTCGGGCTTTACAACAAAAGGAAATAACCTTTGAGGAGATATTATCATCTCCATTTTGCAGATGAGGGAACTGAGATGTAAAGTATCCAGCACGGCTTTATGCAGGGAGTTCCTCTTCCTTGCTTTTTCTTTAATTGTACTTCCAATGTTTTACAGTGGCCCGAAGGGGCAAAACAAAACAAGATTCAAATAATAACTGAGGGCTTCCCTGGTGGCGCAGTGGTTGAGAGTCCGCCTGCCGATGCAGGGGACACGGGTTCGTGCCCCGGTCCGGGAAGATCCCACATGCCGCGGAGCGGCTGGGCCCGTGAGCCATGGCCGCTGAGCCTGCGCGTCCGGAGCCTGTGCTCCACAACGGGAGAGGCCACAACAGTGAGAGGCCCGCGTACCGCAAAAAAAAAAAAATAATAATAATAATAATAATAACTGAGATTTACTGAAAATGTCAAAGAGAAGTACTTCAAATACACAGTTGTCAGTAGAATCCAGGCAGCTCAGTATTAGAATAAAAGGTGATTTACCAGGCAGTGTATTGACTGGGGTGTGCTGCTAAGGACACTTGAGCATAGCCACTGATCACTGATCTTCTTAAATGATGACCAAGACGTATTTAGGAAATCTGAGATGCCTTCTGAGTCACCCAAAGCAAATTAAATTGGTTTCAGTGTTGAGGGGACTACTGTTGTCTGACTTCAAAAACTGGTCAAGTATTGCTATATCAGGAACTTAGCATATATGATTAACCAGATCTCTACATCTGGTCGTCTTATATTTTGAAGTTAAATCATTTTAATCTGAGTGTTTAGACTAATGTAAAAATACATAGTATCTTATGAGTTTAGTTTCCGTGATATATTTACTTGCCTTGCAAGACCCCAATATTTGTAACCCAGAGTATTGGATTATCTGCAACTGCTCTGAACAGTTAAATTCTTCTACTCACTGGTCTGATTTATTTTATAAAGTAAGGAATACTGGAATAATTGAAAAAATATCAGTGAACTCTCTATGTTAAACATACCAGACCTTGTATGTTAGACTGGTACTTAACCAGTGAGGTGTATGTGTCATTTGTATTTTAAATGGAAAACAAGTAGCCTGTTTCTAAGAGAGCATCATATAAGTGTGCATTTATGTTACTTCTTTTAATAGAAAATTAGAATGTAAGTTTTTTGTGGTTAGCAATCTTTTCCCTTCTCCTTTGCCGAGGAGATGCTCCCTTTGGGGGCTGCCGTGATGGAGCTCAGAGACACTCTCAGGTGGTCATATTCTAAAGAGCTTGTTTACACATATTTTGCTAATAAGGAAATGAGGAAGGAACTCTGAGTTCAGATTTGATCTCCACCCAAGCCAAGCTCTATTTTTCTGTTCTTACTGAGAAACACAATGGGCTTTGTGTGTGTGGAAGGAAGATAACTGTTAGAGGGACGCGGTTAGTGATTCTGGAGGCCGCGGGTACCATCTTCTCCAAGCCTCTCACACTCAGAGAGGGTGAGGTGCCAGGTGTGCGTTTCTAGTTTAGGCTGTACCACGAGCTCACGGGGCACATCCTGCAGCTCTGCCTGCTCCTGATGGTGGGGTGCCAGTCTCTGCAATGGTGCCAGGGAATACCCGCCCATCTTGGCACGTGAGGGGACCGTCAGTGCTGGAACGGCCTGGGGAGCTCTGGGGTTTGTGTTCTCTGCTCTGTGTGTCCCTACCACACCACTGCATGTGCATTTTGGAATTATACTTGTTAGATGTCTGTGCCTTCAAGGGACCCATTTTTTGAAGACGAAATGTGCATCTCTCCAATATCAAGTCCAGTGTCTGTTTCATAAAGGCAAATGGTAGATCCATGTTGAAAGGTGCACTCATCCCCTCCACTCACCTGCAAAGAGAAGTCGGGACGCCTAGGAGGAACTCTTACTCTAAATTTCTCAATATTGTTTTTCTTTATTGTTACAGTCTGGTGCTTTTACAGTGAGTCGTGTGTTTTATTTATTTGTTTGCTTATATGTCAATCAGTCATCTATCTAACGCTTCTCTTTTCTTTCTTGCTCTCTTTTTCTGTCTCTCTTCCCCGCCCCCCAACCCCAACCCCCGCCTTCCTTCTTTCCTTTTCCAGCCTGCAGCTTTCTCCATACTCTTTTTTTTTTTTTTTTTTTTTTGCGGTACGCGGGCTTTTCCCTGTTGTGGCCTCTCCCGTTGTGGAGCACAGTCTCCTGACGCGCAGGCTCAGCGGCCGTGGCTCACGGGCCCAGCCGCTTGGCGGCATGTGGGATCTTCCCGGACCGGGGCACGAACCCGTGTCCCCTGCCTGCATCGGCAGGTGGACTCTCAACCACTGTGCCACCAGAGAAGCCCTCTCCATACTCTTTTATTCTTTGGTCCCTTAACGATGTTTTAACTGGTACCTTATAGTTTTAGTAAGCCTAATCTTAAAATCGTAGTCCCCTCCCTTCCCTGAGTAATTTGCCCTCAGAGAGTTCCATCTCTTATTTTTGTCTGTCAATGATAGACTCTCCACGTCTTCTTGTTTGTCTTCATTGATTTGGTTACATCTGGTGGTTTGGAATGGTGTGTAAATCTGTGTATTTTATTTCTTGGGTTTAAAATTTTTTCATATCATTTACTCATTTAAGGCAAAGAAATGATAAAATACCAGAATTCCACGTAGAATTTACTAAGTCCCAAATTGGCAGTTTGATATGCCCCTATTCGGACATGACTAATGTATATATTGTAATTAATTTTATAGGAAGGTTTTCTACTTCTGCTGTTAAACAGATTGTATAAAATGTTAATTAGTACAGGATCGAGAAATGAGATGTCATTGTGAAAATGTCTGCAGTCAGGTTAAGGCATTTCCTATATTTGTAGAATTTTTTTAAAGAAATGATTGCATGTTTTGGAGCAGTGACAGCTTAAAGTTTATTAAAATTGGAAATTTTTTGTTTGATATTATTATAAAACTTTATTGATGAGGATGAAATTGAAAATAAGTCATTAGAGTGCTTAGCTAAGAAAGATGAATAAACTCTATTCTAAATTTATATTCTCCAACTTCATGTCTTCCCAAAGCATTTTTGGGGGATGAGAATTAAAACTAAGTCAGTTGAGGTTAAGAATTTTTTACAGAAGCTTGGTAAACTCCCCAGAGACTATCCCTGTAGCCAGGGCATAGTTTCCCAAACCACTAAAGGCTAGGCCAGAGCAATTAATGACTCATAATGCCAGTTTACAGCAGTATTTTACTTTGCACAAGCGGAATTATTTGTGCTATTTCAGCTGCTTTGACCAAGCCTTTCAGAATCATTTTGTTCAATTTTGAGCATGCTTTGCACATAATAAGGATAAATACCACTTCACTAAAGTATAGTGGGGACAAAAAAATCACGTGAATGTTATTCTGAACTTTCCATTGCTTATAAAAGAAGATTGTGCACTAAGTGAACATCAGGAATAATGTGAGTAATACAGAGTGCAGTCCTGTTGCAAGGGAAGATGATAATTTTGAAAGCACGGAGGGGATAGGTTAGGGCTAGGATAGATACATTGGTTTAGAAATGCAACCCAGCTAGACTCAGAGCAGAGATACTTGATACAAGTGTGCTAACGGTTGGTAAAGAAACGACTCAGGAAAGTGTCAAGCTGAGTAGGATGTTAGACCTGTGTAGAAGCCCAGTAGGTAATCTGGAAAGTTTGTTGTTCACATTATCATTTTTATGGTTACTCTGCAATGGTCTTTGGGGGAAATATTTTGAGGACCCAATGAGCTTTTGGTTCATATGTGTTCACAAGTCATTTGGAAAAGAAGACAACGTGAGCCAGTGGTTGGGATTCATATTCATTTTAATGTATCTCCGAAAGTATAGCCGTTTATGGGGGAAAAAAATCCCATTTGATTTACTAACTCTAAATTATTAGCCTTAAAATTTTTTGTTGTTGTTAATATAAACTAGCACTGATTTCCCAAGCCATGGTTACTTAACTGATCTTCTAAAACTTGAATGCATTCATGTGCAGTTCATTGATTGGTCTGTGAGGGATGACATCAAATCGTCTTTGCTCTGGGCTGAGGGTTATGTTAGGATTTGATTGTGGCAGTTAGAGGAGCCTCCCTTTGGGTAGGACTTGAACTGTGTTGGGGCCCTGACTCCATGGCATATGCTGTCATTCAGACTCTGCTGCTGCTTTCACTGTGTGACCTTGGGCACACCCTTTAACCTTCATCTTTGAGATGGGGATAAGTCCTTACTATGCTGAGTTATTGTGAAGATTAAACTTAACATTACATCTAAAGAAGAGTGCCCCTTAAATGTTAGCTGCTATTATCATTGTTATTACTATTAGGAAAAAAAAAAAGCTAGAATAATAAAAGGCTACTTGCTCTGAGGTGTATACAGGTGGCTTTCTCTTTTTTTAAATTTCTTATCTTGAGGAGGATGTTAGTTTTAACAGGTGCTATATAGGTGGGTCACAGCCTCTTTGGGTAGCCCTTTTGGTAGTTTTTTCATTTGGGAGTCCCGCAAAACCTCTTTGTGGTGGTGTCCTTACGTGCCCAGGCTGATCTGGGGGAAAGCGTTTAAATCTCCCCTTTGTTTCAGGGCGTGGGACTGGGCAGAGGTGCAGCTAGTGGTAGTAGCTCTTGTGGTCGCCTTGGCTGCTCACCGCCCCACTGCCATCACGGCTTGTCTAATTTCTGTTCTCGCTGTCCCTGTTCCCCATTCTGCTGCGACTCCCACAGACCACGTTTGCTTGCTGTAGCTTTGTCACTGTGCTTTCCTCCCCCTTGTTTCCAGCAGGAACAGCTTGCGGTCCAGAATGAGGAAAGAAATCAAATACGACTTGACATTTAATCATTATCTTGTAGCTGTCCAAAGAGAGTATTCAGTATGATGCTTCAGCTGAAGTGGAATGTGTCCTCTACAGAGTAGTCCCCACATGGAGGAATACACCAGATGGGTCAGATGCAAACTGGTGAGAAAGGAAGGGTTGTAAAGTATCCCCTGTCATTCTTCCAGCCAGTACTTCCTGAGGGTCGTCCTAAGTGCTGAGCACAGGGCACATTGTGAACAAAATAGGCCCAAATCCTTTCTTTATAAGCTTACAGTCAGAGACAGAAACTCTTCTGGAACCTTTCCACGACGGCCCATTTTGCTCACATGAAAAACCAGAACCTTTTTTTTTTTTTTTAATTTATTGTATTTATTTTTGGCTGCGTTGGGTCTTCGTTGCTGCGCCTGGGCTTTCTCTAGTTGCGGCGAGTGGAGGCTACTCTGTGTTGCAGTGCGTGGGCTTCTCATTGCGGTGGCTTCTCTTGTTGCGGAGCATGGGCTCTAGGCGCGCGGGCTTCAGTAGTTGTGGCACACGGGCTCAGTAGTTGTGGCTCGCAGGCTCTAGAGCGCAGGCTCAGTAGTTGTGGCTCACAGGCTTATTAGTTGCTCCGCGGCATGTGGGATCTTCCCGGACCAGGGCTGGAACCCATGTACCCTGCATTGGCAGGCGGATTCTTAACCACTGCGCCACCAGCAAAACCCAAAAAGCCAGAGTCTTTACAATAACCTAAAAGGCGGTGCAAGGTCTGCTCCCCCCCCCCAACCCCCTTACCTTTCTGACCTCATCACAGGTCACTCTCCCCTGTTTTAACTGGTCTTCATGCTGTTCTTAGAACAGACCAGACACACTCCTTTTTTAGGGCCTTTACACTGGCTACTTCCTCTGCCTGGAGTGTTCTTCTAGATAAATGCTTTCAGCTAACTTCCTCATGTCCTTCAGGTCTAAATGCCACCTTTTAGGTGAGGCCTATCCTGACCAACCTATATAAATTACAACCTACAACCTTCCCAACAATCCTGACCCCTTTTTCCTTGCTCTGTTTTTTCCATAGTAGTTACCAATTTTTAACATATAATATACTTATTTGTGAGATAAGTTTAATGAGGGCAGGGATCTTCTTATTGTTTACTGAAGCATACTGAGTGCTTACCTAGGTCAGTAATAGGCATATAGTTGGTATTCAATAAACATGTTGAATGAATGAAAATGAAAAGTACTATGGAAAAGAATTAAGAAGGGTGTACTAGTTTCCTATGGCTGTTGTTAAAAATTACCAAAACTTTGATGGCTTAAGACAACAGAAATTTATTCTCTCACAGTTCTGGAGGCCAGAAGTTCAAAATCAAGGTGTCGGCAGGACTGTGCTCCTTTTGAAGGCTCTAGGGAAGAATCTATTCCTTGCCTCTTCCAACTTCTGGTGGCTCTAAGCGTTTTTTAGCTTGTGGCCCACATCAGTCTCTGCCTCTTTGGTCACATTGCCTTCTCTTCTCTCTCAAAATTCCCTCTGCCTGTCTTATGAAGATGCATGTAATTGTATTTAGGGCCCTTCCAGATAATCTAGGATAAGCACCTCCTCTCAAGATCCTTAATCACATCTTTTGTCATGTAAGATAATATCCACTCTTTTGCCACGTAAACTAATATTCACAGATTCTGGGAATTAGTACGTGAACATACCTTTTGGGGGGCCACCATTCAGCCCACTACAAGGGATTGGGATCCTTACAGGGGGAAGAGTCATCTCTGATGCACCACGTAGTATAACACAAGGATACGAGGAAAGCCAGGAGACGGCAATCATCCATGTCACCCCTTTTTACTGAAATCTTCATTGAGATTACATTATTTTTTTCCAATTAAACACACACACACAGAAGAGCACAAAGAATAATATTACAACTTCCACGCACTGGTCTTGGCCTACCCAGTTGTTAACATACTGACATAGTTCCTCCATATCTTCCATTCTTTTCTTTTTCTTCCATTCTTATTATAAGTAAATCACATCACAGCTAAATTCCGAATCCCCTATGCTCCCACTCCTGTTTCCATTTCCCACCCTGCTCATCTAGAGGCCGTCACTGTCATCGATTTGGCACACGCCCAATGCATAGTGTGTAGCTTTACTGCACATATAACCATTCATATGTAATATACGGAGTTGTTGTGTGTGTTTATCTTAAAAATGGTTTTCATACATGGCATTATAGTGTATGTAATATTCTGCAGCTGGCTTTTTTTCTTTTAATCAATCCAGGTTGACACATACAAATCTAGTTCAGTCATTTTTTTTGCGGTACGCAGGCCTCTCACTGTTGTGGTCTCTCCCGTTGCGGAGCACAGGCTCTGGACGCACAGGCTCAGCGGCCATGGCTCACGGGCCCAGCCGCTCCACGGCATGTGGGATCTTCCCGGACCGGGGCACGAACCCGTGTCCCCTGCATCGGCAGGCAGACTCTCAACCACTGCGCCACCAGGGAAGCCCTAGTTCAGTCATTTTAACTGCAGCTCTAAGTGGCAGGTTCTCTCTCTCTCCTGGCTTTAGAATGTATATCCCAGAGAAGGCCTTTGATTAGCCTAGCCTGGGTCACATGCCAGTACCCGTTGGATCAATTTGTGGGTTCAGCACTGGGGGGCTTTGATTGCTCGAGTTGGGAGTACATGCCTGCTGCTGTAGCCATAGGGTCAGCCTACGCTGCCACTCTCGTCAGAATCACATGCATTTGAAGGATTGTTATAGAAAGAAGTGGAAAAGGATTTGGGGCCGACAGAAACACAGATTGCCACTTGAGTTTCAGCCCTGAGCTTGGACATCAGGTCCTCTGGGAAGCCTTCCCTGACTCCTTAGATTGTGCTCTGTGCCCTTGCACTTAGTATATTGTCAAGTAGTATGTTAATTCACCTCTCCTTGAGGTGCGCTCCTTTAGGGCGGACTGTGTCTGTCTTGTTTCACTCCTGTACCTCAGGAAATGGAAGGTCTGACACACCATTCCCTCCTCACCACATATTTTTGCCTGAATGATTCCACCGAGTATAACTTACAACCTCACTTCCCGTGAATGGGTTCCTGCCAGGGAATCTTGTGTGGCTGTGACATGTTTGCACCTACCTTTCTGCCCATTAAATTCTGGCTTTTTTTCACATCATTTGGTTTGTGTGGGTGACTTGGCCTGTTTTGGATTTTCTTTTTCTTATTTAATAGTGAAAATTCAAGGAAAGATGAAATTGCTAAAATGCAAACTCAGGCTTCCTTTGTAAAATCTTTAGAGTTGAGCCCTGCCAGGCCTTTTTCATCCCACTGTCCTCTCAGCTTTCATGTGTGCACAGCAATTTCTTTCTAACCTCAGACATGCCATCAGCAGAATGTGTTTTATGCAAAGTTACTTCTGAATATCTTCTTTAGCATCAGGAGAATGTGGATTCCAATGGGTATAAGATGTATTTGGAAGTAGTCGTAGCAATCATAAATGGTCGTAGCAGTCACAAATTATTGAGTGCTTTTTCTGACCAGGCATGTAGATGGAGGTGTCATCTTTATGCCTGTTATACAGGTGAGAAAATGGGAGCTTGGAGAGCTCACTGATGCACTCAAGTTCTCTCAGCTCCTGCGTGGTAGAGCCGGGATGCGAATCCACACACTGACACCAGAGCCACACTCCTAAGGACCATGTTCTGCTGCTTTTTATAATCATGAAAGAGTAAAGCTGGGGTTTGATATGTAAAATAGATAGCTAGTGGGAAGCAGCTGCATGGCACAGGGAGATCAGCTTTGTGACCACCTAGAGGGGTGGGATAGGGAGGGAGGGAGACGCAAGAGGGAGGAGATACGGGGATACGTGTATATGTATAGCTGATTCACTTTGTTATACAGAAGAAACTAACACACCACTGTAAAGCAATTATACTCCAAAAAAGCTGTTTAAAAAAAAAAAAAAGCTGGTCAGCTGGGGTTTGGTAATAGAAAAGGACATCGAACAGATCACAAATAAGGAATGGAGTTTTTGCCATAAAGCTTCGATAAAGATAAAGAGCACGAGGAGGAATCAACCCAGATCTTGGAACAATAACCCCACAGCCTCTGTGAGGGAAGAAGGAGCCAAGGTGTGTGTACGTGGGCCTAAAGCCATGTGCCGCGGCATAAACTGGCGCCACAGTCCCTGGAACGTGGGAGAGAGAACACACGCTGCCCAATGCTTTTTCTGCTTCCAGCATGCCCTGTAGCCCTGGGACTCTGGCTGTCATAGGAGCCATTTAACCGGGAAAACTTTGAATATGTGGATAAACATTTAGACATAAAACAAATTCCACTTAGAATACCTATGTGAAGCAAAATGGAAACTGTGGGAGAGGCAACGCGAGAAGTTCACAGCAGGCAAGCAGTGGAATCTGATTATTTGCTACCACTATTATTAAAGATATGTACAAGGCCACTGATCCTGCGTTTCTTTGTGCTGTTTTAAATCAGTATATACAAGGGCTTTCGTAGGTTCTGTGTAGATCTCAGTGTCTATCTCCCAACCTTGTATTTACTCTAAAGTCTTGTATTATTTAGCTCTGAATTCTCTTACCATGAATGTTTTCAGGAACATAACCCCTACAGTTGGAGGAGATTACTGATATCACTAAACTTGATAGGATAATCTGTGCTCTTTGTAATCTGTCTCCTATACTAGGTTACTGTAAGTACCTTCCCCGGAGGGACACTGTTTCCTGCCTTTGTAATACTTTGCTCAGTTCTGTCTAAGTAAATACTCTTGGTTTATATTTGAATAATGGTGCTAATTGCATAGCGGGTCTGTGTTCCCAAATGGGGTTATCTTGTTTCTGTCCGTGGAAAACAGTTATAGGATAAAGGATGGTATGAAAATTGAGTTGTGTTTTCATCCCTTTCTAGGTTGCATCACAGCGTATTAGCTCAGTGGACCTCTCATGTTGTAGCCTGGAGCATCTGCCTGCCAACCTCTTCTACAGCCAAGACCTCACTCATCTCAATTTAAAACAAAACTTCCTAAGGCAGAGTCCCAGTCTACCAACTGCAAGGGGGCTCAATGAACTGCAAAGGTGAGCATGCAGAAGTGGGTAAGATAATTAGGAAGGGGAGGGGGTGTCAGCTTCTGGTTGTTTCTTGAATATTCTGACTAAAAAGCTACAGTTAATAACCTTTCTCTTTCAGAGGGCAGGGTAATAGGACTTTAGTAGTGGAGACATTTTCAGTTCTCATTCTGAAATATTTTTCAAGGTCTCTGCCTTTGAAATGAATGATTTATGATAGTCATTACCTGGATAGATTTGTATAAGAAGAACGCTTCTCTTTAAATCACTTGTATTTCTTAACCTGTCTACAGATGGGTCTGTGAAAAGTTGATATTTGCTGTGTTACCTCTGAACTATAGGGGTTTGGTCAGATTAATTACTTCTTTCAAAATTTACAAAAGGTCAGTTTTTTCCATGAAAAGATATTTCCTTAGAAATTTAAGAACGAAAGTTTAAATTCATTAATACCACATCATCTGGGTGATTACTGTATAGGTTTCAAGAGTCGCATGTGAAATGCAAAGGGTCTGCTCCTCTAGTTACAGGGAAGGGACTTTATTTGCATTTATCTGAAACAGATTTAAGAATTTACCATATTCATTTCGTTTTCTTTTTTGGAGCAATGATCAATCTTGATTCTGTGGTAAATGAAACCTCTGATATATATTTGTTGCAAATATGTGAGACTGTAACTACAGAAGGATATAACTTTTAAATAAATAATGGATAGCTCATTTGTTCTTAAATGATTGATAATCATCAGAGATTAAACTATGGAAATTAACCATTATGATTATGTGTTTATGTTTTTTTAACATCCAGAAAGAATAATCCAATAAGTATTTATATAAAGTTTGTGCAGACATGTAGAATAAAGGAAGAGTATTTTAATTTTCTTTTCAGATGATTGTGAATATTCTTCTTTGATATTATACCAAAACTTGACAAGTGGTAATTTCTTAAATGTTGGTTGCAGTGTGGAATGTAAACTCCTATCAGTGGACTTTTAAAATTCTTTTACATTAGGATCCATTGATCTTTCTCATACTTTGAATGGATCTTTGCCCCATACATCCTTTTATTGCATCAAGTATTGGTCATTTGGAAAATACTGGTTTGTTGGATAACAGTGAGATTCCAGATGTTAATGTATTTCATTATGCAGTTTCAAGAAATAACAGTTGTTAATATCACCACTGATCCCATCAGAAAAATCTTTAAGTATTGGGAAGTTGTCAGGCTCAGTGTGGAAACAAGTTTTCCAAAATTTTAAATTTCAGTTGAAGGCTTGAAGGCTACCCTTGGCAACAAATACTGTCAGTTGTTTTTCCTGAAGTGACCTTCTTACTTCATTGTAGAGAAAACGTCTGCCAAATACCCAAGTCTGAATACTGAGTTTGTCAGTCGTTCTTTCAGGTAAAAGTGATATTCCATGAACATTGTGACTAGTTTGGCTCACAACTCAAATAATCGTACAAGGGTTTTCCTTGGGATAACCATCATACTTTATACAGCAGAAGTGCTTTATGTGTACTTCCCATTTTATCACCCAGAAAATAAAAAAGATATGTATTCAGCGGTTGAGATGTAATACAAATAACTTCCTTGCATCATCAAGGACATTTTTAAGTAAAATTGGCATTATGCAATTTTTTTGAATTTTATTTTATTTATATTTTTATACAGCAGGTTCTTATTAGTCATCCATTTTATACGCATCAGTGTATACATGTCATTCCCGATCTCCCAGTTCATCCCACCCCCACCCCACCGTGGCTTTCCCGCCATGGTGTCCGTACGTTTGTTCTATACATCTGTGTCTCTATTTCTGCCCTGCAAACCGGTTCATCTGTACCATTTTTCTAGGTTCCACATATATGCGTTAATATACGATACTTGTTTTTCTCTTTCTGACTTACTTCACTCTTTAGGACAGTCTCTAGATCCATCCACGTCTCTACAAATGACCCAGTTTCGTTCCTTTTTATGGCTGAGTAATACTCCATTGTATATATGTACCACATCTTCTTTATCCATTCATTTGTCGATGGGCATTTAGGTTGCTTCCATGACCTGGCTATTGTAAATAGTGCTGCAATGAACATTGGGGTGCACGTGTCTTTTTGAATTATGGTTTTCTCAGGGTATATGCCTAGTAGTGGGATTGCTGGGTTGTATGGTAGTTCTATGTTTAGTTTTTTAAGGAACCTCCATACTGTTCTCCATAGTGGCTGTATCAATTTACATTCCCACCAACAGTGCAGGAGGGTTCCCTTTTCTCCACACCCTCTCCAGCATTTGTTGTTTGTAGATTTTCTGATGATGCCCATTCTGACTGGTGTGAGGTGATACCTCATTGTACTTTTTATTTGCATTTCTCCAATAATTGGTGATGTTGAGCAGCTTTTCATGTGCTTCTTGGCCATCTGTATGTCTTCTTTGGAGAAATGTCTATTTAGGTCTTCTGCCCATTTTTGGATTAGGTTGTTTGTTTTTGTGATATTGAGCTACATGAGCTGTTTATATATTTTGGAGATTAATCCTTTGTCCATTGATTCGTTTGCATATATTTTCTCCAATTCTGAGGGTTTTCTTTTCGTCTTGTTTGTAGTTTCCTTTGCTTTGCAAAAGCTTTTAAGTTTCATTAGATCCTATTTGTTTATTTTTGTTTTTATTTCCATTACTCTAGGAGGTGGATCAAAAAAGATCTTGCTGTGATTTATGTCAAAGAGTGTTCTTCCTGTGTTTTCCTGTAAGAGTTTTATAGTGTCCAGTCTTACATTTAGTTCTCTAATCCATTTAGAGTTTATTTTTGTGCATGGTGTTAGGAAGTGTTCTAATTTCATTCTTTTACATGTATCTGTCCAGTTTTCCCAGCACCACTTATTGAACAGACTATCTTTTCTCCATTGTATATCCTTGCCTCCTTTGTCATAGATTAGTTAACCATAGGTGCATGGGTTTATCTCTGGGCTTTCTATCCTGTTCCACTGATCTATATTTCTGTTTTTGTGCCAGTACCATACTGTCTTGATTACTGTAGCTTCGTATTATAGTCTGAACTCAGGGAGTCTGATTCCTCCAGCTCTGTTTTTTTCCCCTCAAGACTGCTTTAGCTATTCGGGGTCTTTTGTGTCCCCATACAAATTTTAAGATTTTTTGTTCTAGTTCTGTGGAAAACGCCATTGGTAATTTGATAGGGATTGCATGGAATCTGTAGATTGCTTTGGGTAGTATAGTCATTTTCACAATATTGATTTTTCCAATACAAGAATATGGTATATCTCTCCATCTGTTGGTATCATCTTTAATTTCTTTCATCAGTGTCTTATAGTTTTCTGCATACAGGTCTTTTGTCTCCCTAGGTAGGTTTATTCCTAGGTATTTTATTCTTTTTGTTGCAATGGTAAATGGGAGAGTTTCCTTAAGTTCTCTTTCAGATTTTTCATCATTAGTATATAGGAATGCAAGAGATTTCTGTGCATTAATTTTGTATCCTGCAACTTTACCAGATTCATTGATTAGCTCTAGTAGTTTTCTGGTGGCATCTTTCGGATTCTCTATGTATAGTATCATGTCATCTGCCAACAGTGACAGTTTTCCTTCTTCTTTCCAATTTGTATTCCTTTTATTTCTTTTTCTTCTCTGATTGCCATGGCTAGGACTTCTAAAACTATGTTGAATAATAGTGGTGAGAGTGGACATCCTTGTCTTGTTCAGCATTATGCATTTTTAAAAAGAATATTTTTGCCATGATTGCCTGGCAGAGAAGAATACTGTGACAATGGGGACAGTTTGATGCTGCACTGAATTAGCTCCATAGGCAGTAAGAACTCCAGAAGGATATTGTGCTCCAGCACTTCCTTATTGTTCCCTGGAGCTGATGGTTACAGTGAAAGGGAACCACAGGAACTTCTTGAACTTAGGTTTTTATATGCCCTATGCACTCATAATACTATTTTTACTGACAGTACTGTAATAAAGTTACAATGGTTTTTTGCTAAAGGATTATACCATGATTTAATCTGTTTTTGAGGCTTGAAATTATTTTGAAGTATTCTTGTGTATTTCACAGCATTGTAGGCTTTTGCACTTCATTACAGAACATCAAGAACTTTATATCATGCTATTAAATCTTGCTGTCTTAGAACAGAAAGGGGCATTAGAATTTATCCAAACCAGTGCTCTCATTTTAGAGATGAGGTAGAGGGAGATGTTAAATGCCAAAATCAGGTTAACGGTTACCTTCTGGGAGGCATTTGGGAATGTGATTAGGGAATGGTTTGAAGAGGATTTCAACTCTAACTATATCCAAAATGTTTATTTCTTTACAAAAAATTAGAGACAGACAAAATGTTAATATTTGAAAAAGCTGAATAGTGGATACTTGGATGATCATTATTATTTTCTGTATTTTTCTATTTGTGTATTTCATAATAATCCAAAAATTAAAACCTAAACAAAAAGGAAATCAAAATGCTTCTCATAACATAGGGGAATATGATAGTCCCAAAGGGTCAGCATATATGGACTAAATAAATAAATACCCAGATGGAGGGATATTTGGGGCATTGCCTTGCCTGTTGGTGCTTTCAGAATCTCCTGATTGGTTCCTCATATCTGTTGATTCTAAATCTGTAAATAGCTTTTCAACACGTCCACCTTTCTTGTCTGCTTCCTCTGCTGCTTCTTCTCTGTCTCTTAGCACATACCCTCTCCACCCAGCTGTGAGGGGAAGCACTTCTCAGCTCTCACAGGGGCTATTGCAGGAGCTTTGGAGAAATGGTTGTCTTCACTGTCATTTTCCCACAGCAATTCATCCTGTTTAGTTTTCTTGCCTACTATTTTGTGCATTTTTTGGTTTTGTTTTGTTTTGTATTTTTAAAAGTTTAAACATTTGTCCCATCAAAGTAATATCCTATATAGAGTTTTAAAAAATCTTAATAGGCAATAAGACATAGGAAATAGGAACTCCAGCCCATCCTTATACCCAAGTCCTGTTCCCTAGGCAACTACTTTTGATTCTCAGGACTCTTCTTGCTGTTTTCTTCCATCTTCTGAAATAGTATGTATGTACTGCTATTTTTGAATTTTTTGTTATTGGGCATTATGGGTTGGCATATTACAATAGAAGATGAGGATTTAACTCTTAGATTGTCTCACAACCCCTCAGCCCCATGCCACATGCCCAGACCGCCACTTCCCCCATCCTCTCAATGTACAGATATCCGTTTCTGGTTAAGTAGATGTTGAGGGCTCACATTATTTTGAGCATGGAACTGTGATTCTCCTAAGCCACTTAAATGCAACAATTACATTTCCTTTCCTGTGCTGGCTGGATAGTAGCCTCTCTTTTTCACTGGTGTACTTTTTTCTCTAGTGTTGTTAAGGTGGCAGAACTCTAACCCTCTTCTCAACACCTTTGTCTTGGAGACTTCTTCCCTCCTGGAGCCAGCGTAGGCACCTGCTCCATAGGCCTGCTACCGAGCTGTTGTCCCGGGGTTACCTTTTGTCATTTTCCTGGTAATTCCCTTTTCGTCTCTCCTTTGTTTTCTATATGTCTTCCTGTGTCTAGCGATTCTTTCTTGGTTTACTCCCTCTTTTTAATGGAATATCTTCTAGGATCTTCCTGAGAAAGGGGACATGGGAGACAATTTTACTAGGCACTTTGTATATCTAAAAATATATGTCTCACACACTTGATTGATAATTTGTCTGGTCTCTGGATAGGAAAACATGTTTCCTCAGAATTTTGAAGCCAGTGCACTATTGTTTTCTAGCTTCTACAGTTGCTATTAAAAAGTGTTATACTCTTGGTTCCTGTCTTTGTAGACCTCCTTTCTTTTTTTTTTTTTAATAACCCCCAAAGAGGTTTTACGATTTTCTTTTTTAGCAGTCTTTATTCATTTCAGCAGCTATGATGAACACTTGATCTGAAAAAAATGACGTCCTTCAGTTCTGGAAAACTTTCTCATTGTGTTTTTTGATAACCTCATCCGCACCTTGGTTTTCTCTTTTCTTCCTCTGAATTCCTGTCAGTTAGGCAGGACCTCCTCATTTGTCCTCTAATGCTGTAATTTTCCTCTTTCTCTTAATGCCCTACTTCTTGACAGGTTTTCTCTACTTTATCTTAACCTTCTGAATTTCTGCTGATATTTTTTAAGAGCTCTTTCTTGTTCGTTGGTTTAATTTGTGTGCTTTTTAACAGCATTCTGTTCCCCACCGCTGCCATGGGTGCATTCCTTCTCTTTCTGAGGACATTAAAGTAATTAATTAATTTCCTTCTTGCACTGTCTTGATTTCTTTTTTTTTCCTGTTTGTGTGGGTGTCTGACTTTTATGTTAGGAACTTGACCTCACTGTTTGGAGATCCTTTGCTCTCTGTTCCTATTTAATGGTGAGCCACTGAGAAGCGAATTAGGTGCTGTGGTCTGTGGACAGCGCTTCTCCTCCATTGCAGTGCTATCGGGGGTGAGCCTTGTGGTTTCCTTGGGGAGCTTCCAAAAACAGTATCTGTGGATCTTCTCCCTAGGACATGTCAGTTTTACTTGAGAGGAATCCTTTGGTCTTCTGCCTGGGCATTACATGCCAAGATTCAGGGAGTGGAGTAGGGTAGAGAGCTGCAATCTCAGGGTTTAGCGTGTGGATTTTTATTTGATCCCGTTTTCAGAACAGTGTTTTCTACTATTCCTGATGCCTTGGAGCCAGGACTCTGGGATTCAGTTTCTTCCAGGGAATAAACTGTCTCCTGCTGGAATTGGGGAGAGGATCTGGGGTCTCGTGTAATTCCTTATATTCCTTATATAATCTTTTGGAAGTCTTTTTGTAGAAGTATAATGAGTGTACAGTTCGATGGGTTTCCACAAAATAACACATGTGACCAGTGCTCATACTGAGAAATAGAAAATTACTATTTTCAGGGAGGGCACAGAAGCCCTCCCTGCACCCCTCCTCTTAGTACCCTAAAGATAATCACTGTGCGCACTTCTAACACCATAAAGAGTTTTGCCTGGTTTTGTTCATAATATAAACGAGTCATATAGTATGTACTTGTGTCCCGCATCATTCACTTACATTGTTTTTACAAAGCAAAACAAAGCACATCAAGTTACATATTATCAGCTTGCACTGTATAGTGTGTAGTATAAAGTCATGACTTGGATTTGTTTAAGGTGGGAGACTTTTCAGTTTTGCACTGCCAGGAAGGTTTGTTAAGTTTCTGTTGCTTTTTTTTTTTTAACCTCTTTATTGGAGTATAATTGCTTTACCACGTTGTGTGAGTTTCTGCTGTATAACAGAGTTAATCAGCTATACGCATACACATATCCCCACGTCCCCTCCCTCTTGGGTCTCCCTCCCGCCCCCCCATCCCGCCCCTCTAGGCGGTCACAAAGCACTGAGCTGATGTCCCGAGCTGTGCGTGGGGGAGGTAGGTTGAGGGGACTCGGATGTGGAGGCTGAGCAGCTGGTGAAGGTGAGGTTGTATTTGCCCTTCGGGAAAAACTAGGCTTTAAACCAATTTCTTTTTCTCCACATACTAATGTGAGATTTTTGTCTCCCATCCCTATTATTCATGAAAGATTTTATTGCCAAGTTTTCAAAGTAGTAAGTTTGTAAGTATATGTGTACACACACACAGATGTTCGATGCTAGGAATTGAAATTATATATATTTAAAACTCATTTATACTTCAAAAAGCACTAATGTAGCTTATTTAGGGTCATACAGTTAGTATGGTATTTTTGAGATATGCCATTTATTTAATTTATTAGTTTTAGTTGTATGTTTAAGGAATTTGTGTTGATCTCTAGTGTATGTTTCACAGGGAATATGTTAGAGAGGTACCAAAGGGTAATTTATTTTTATGTTTTTACCAAAGTCTCAAGGGATGAATTTTTAGGTTACAGCGTCAGGGCGAATATCCAGAAAGAAACTTTACATACAAAGCATTTATAATGCATAGGAGTTCTAAGACTTTTTCTCTTAACCACATATCCCCCTAATATTTTTCTTTCTATTGCAAATTCTCACCTTAAACAAATGAGCAATTTCCATAGAACATTTAAAATGGTATTTGCAACAACATTCTAATTCTGGAAAGATGGCATGCTGATGTACACACACAGGCCAGCAGTTTCAGAGGGAAAACATTGTTCTTGGAACTACCAGTGTTTGTTTTTCCTTTATTGGCATTGGAACTCTTCAGTTAGTTTTCAAAAATAGAGTCAAGGCAAAATCAGAGTAATTTTTGGTAGTTTTAATGGTTTCTTTCCAGATTTTGTATGTTACTAATAATTACGATCATTATTTACCTCTATTTTATTAATACGTAGTATTTCACTTATATTATAATTGTATTCCATTTAGATGACCCAGATGGTATTAGTACTAAATTGTTATTATTTGCAATGGAGAATTGTTTTAATAAAATATAGTAAGTTTCTTTGTAAAGTCAATGAAGAGGACAACTTTTTGTTGGCTTAAATTCAAGGAATATAATTTTCCTTCCCATGTCTTAATTTTGTTGTTTTTAATATGGTATCAAAGCAGCGTGAACCTATTTGTACTAAATTATATTGGTGTTCAAACGTTTCAAATGTACTTTTACATTTAAAAGAGCTAAATCTATCATTTATTAAAATTTCACGTGTCGTAATATTGTATTGACAGATCTAAAGTTTGTAAGGGATGATAGCTCAGAGTTCTTTTACGGTGATATCCAGTGCAGTGTTTACAAAGAGCAATGTCAAGAGCAAACTCAAAAGCCAAGTTTGATAGTAATAATTCGTATGTATATGTTTCTGGTAGCTTTGTCCGCCCCGGTACTTGGAATGTTATCTGATTAGATGTGAAATTTCTTTCAGCTGAAAAGACTAAGAGAGGTGGGAGGGATGAGAATTTTTCAAATGGGAGTGAAGGAATGAAGTTGAGTTGGGTGTGCAAGTATGTGGTTGTAAAAGAATGAAAGTTATTGAAGAAATGAGCATTGAGAAACTCATAATTATGCCTGGCATTTATCAAGTACCTTTCTTCTTAGAAAGCTTAATTTTCTACATTTTTAGTCTCCATGAAATGGAAAACAAATGACCTTATTTCCTACTCTGTTCTTTTGGGGATCTTGGCAGTCCAGAGCTACAGAGTCATTCGTTTTAATTACTTATCCTTACCAAAAGTTCGCATTTCCAGGTTTTTATAGAAAGAGAGATTTTAATTTTTGTTTTTATCAGTGATTTTATCAGTGACTCACTTTTAATGGAAACAGTGATGATTCATTAACATAGTGGGATCAGGGGTGGCATGCTAAAATATTTCTTCAGCTTATTTGCCAGACATAGACTGCAGTTCTTAGAACAGTTTCAGCTTCTTTAAAGATGCTCTGTCATATAAAAAATATTGCAAGCAAACAAGAGCCACGCACTGCTGAAGGAAGGGCATAGCCGATGCATTAAAGACAAAACACTTAGCACAGTCGCTGCTCAGGGCTTGGGAAGGAATTTTCACTACTGGGTTTGGTGAGGCTTGCCGAATGTCTAAGGAATTTCAGAGACTGTACGGAATGCCCTTTTTCCAGTTAACTTTTCCCAACACTGAAGTTCCTTTCTTTATGCAGCTTTGCCTTTCAGATTGAGTTTTGATCCTCTTGGGAAGCTTTCCATCTCACACAATTCCCATTTTCTTTCCCTGAGCGTGTGATCAAAGGAAGGCGTTTGCTTGGTGCTTGGGACGCTGAGATTGTGTAGCCTTTGGTGCTCTCCTTGGTGACGGCTCTCGGCCTCATTTCTGGCAATAATAGCCTATTTTCTTCTGCCCTCATACAGCGCATTTAGAAGAGAGAGCTCAGAAGAAACAAAAGATTTATTTATCAGCCAGACTATATTGAATTCAGTTTGCCCTGTTGCCTTCTTGGGATCCTTTAAGATGTTCTTTAACTTTTTTTTCCCCACTTAAATAAAGAGTGGGGAGAGATCTTCAGAAGCCTTGGCTTGAATCCAGTGAGGCTATTGTATTCTGGCCAATTCTGTTCTTCTGTTTGTTTTAGTTGAGCTCCTCGCTGTACTCTCTCAGTTTTAACTGTAAGAGTTTAATGTTAAACATAGTATTTGCAAAAATTTGCTATTCTGAGTGGTAACCAACTTTTCACTTTGCCTAGCTCTCAGGGGAAAAGGATAAGCATGCAGTGAGCTGGCCAACAGATAATTATTTTGCGGTTGTTGATGGATAAATAGCATAGTAACTTGTGACTTGGGAACATGATTAACATCATTACTGATAACTTCTGAAATAATGTTCTGGTTGCTAGTGTGAGAATGCTGATGGAAACCAGTAATGTTCCTCTTTCTCCCTCTCCCCTCTGCCTCATGTCAGACAGACACAGCTAACAGTACAGCTAACACTGGACTTCCTTCTAACAACACGCACGTGTAACTTTTGAAAATTAAAGACCCATGAGGGTTTCTGTTTGTCCTAAGAGTGCCTGCAATTTTGATGTCACTCACCATGCGCTCTGCAGTAATAGAGCTTTGGATGGAAGAGTCAGATTCCTGTTGTCATTTCCCATGGCTGGGTTAGGATGGTGATGCTAGAGCTGGCAAGGTATTTGACAGAGGCCTCTCGAAAGTAGGGCACACCCATCCCTCCCCGGTGATGTCTTTGGGACTCATAATTAACAAGAAACCTTAGGGAAAGTCTGACTTTCCAAATAGTTGTACTTTCCTCCAATTTAAAGATTTCTGTCAGAAACCTCACTTTCACCCTACATAGAGAGATCATGTGTGTGTGTGTGTGTGTGTGTGTGTGTGTGTAGGGGAAGCACAAGAAGGGAAAGGGAGCTGTTACTTGATTTATGTAATACACAAATCCATGTGTTCTAGACTCCCCTGTTCAAAAATTTTCATAGATAGGGCTTCCCTGGTGGCACAGTGGTTGAGAATCTGCCTGCCGATGCAGGGGACACGGGTTCGAGCCCTGGTCTGGGAAGATCCCACATGCCACGGAGCAACTAGGCCCGTGAGCCACAACTACTGAGCCTGCACGTCTGGAGCCTGTGCTCCGCAACAAGAGAGGCTGCAACAGTGAGAGGCCCATGCACCGCGATGAAGAGTGGCCCCCGCTTGCCGCAACTAGAGAAAGCCCTTGCACAGAAGTGAAGACCCAACACAGACAAAAAATAAATAAATTTAAAAAAAAAAAAGCTAAAAAAAAAAATTCATAGGTAAATAGCAGTGTCTTCATCTGGAATTCAAGGTGCTCTGTGAATACTCTAAGCATCCTTTACGACCCCAGGAGTGCTTTCTGCTTAACAATATAGTTTGCTTAACGTTTTCCAAGAACACCGTGGAGTCTTTGCCCCCCAAATTAGTGTTTCTCAAAATGTGATTTATGAAATGCCTACATCAGAATCACCTGGGGTATTTACTAGAAACAGAGGTACCTGGTGTTCATCCCAGACCTGCTGAATCAGAACCTCTGGTGATGGGGCCCATGAATCTGCATTCTAACAATGCTTACTGAAGTTTGAGAAACAGTCACACCAGCCTATTCTTTATGAATGCTCTCTTTTCAATTCCCCATCTGCCTATTGAACTCTTGTTCATGTCCCTTAGGTAAAAATGAGTTTTCTCTTCTGCAAGCATTTATGGTATTTTTTTTTCCAGTACGTTTCATCTTCTGCTTTTTATTATAGCAGCTTTGCTCCCAAACTGTTTCAAGTTCCTGGAGGGTGAAAACCATGCCTAATTCACATGTGTGTGCTTCACACCCTTTATGCCTAATAAGAACTCAGAAAATGTTTAGTGAATGAATGGTTCAGTCCTAGGATCGGACTTTTATTATACCTAGTAAACTTTGGGTATTGGATTTTTTATTTTTTCTATTTAACTATCAGATATGCCTGGTCTGTTTGTGATGTGAGCTTAAGCTTTCCATGTCTGAGCATGTTTTCGTGACATGATTATTCTTTCTGGCTTTAGCTTATGTTCGCCTTCTCCTTTGGTAATCTAATATCCTTGATAGAGACATTACCTGATTTTCATTTTTACATATCCTTGTATGACTCAACTGGGATTTAATCTGAGTATACTGTGGAAATAGCAATCCGTTTTCGGCCTGTTACGGAAATGTTCTTTTTTTTTTTTTTTTTTTTTTGCGGTACGCGGGCCTCTCACCGCTGTGGCCTCTCCCGTTGCGGAGCACAGGCTCCGGACGCGCAGGCTCAGTGGCCATGGCTCACGGGCCCAGCCGCTCCGCGGGATCCTCCCAGACCGGGGCACAAACCCGTGTCCCCTGCACCGGCAGGTGGACCCCCAACCACTGCGCCACCAGGGAAGCCCAGAAATGTTCTTTTTATATTTTGTGATTTGTCCTACTAGTGTGGTGGTTAATATTAAACATCTCTTGAATAGTATCTCAATTAAATTGGCTAACTATGGGCAGATCTGTTGGTAAGAAAATGAAAAAATGTAGTCATAGATAAAGTGAGAAACTATTTCATAAGAGATGTTTAACTGTAACATAACATATTTCTTCTTTGTTTTTTTGATTGTTATGTTGCCAATTTATAAAAGAATCAGAAAATGACAGATTTATGCCACTGAGGACTTACTGTTTTCATGAATTTAGTTAGTGTACAGTTCCTGTAGATCTAGTGACTGTTCTTTCCGCATGCTTACCGTCTTGTGATTTGGAGTGGTTTTCTGTATAATGGAATTACTTGAGTCATGGGAGCCTGCCCTTGCATGCCCCCCCCACCCCTCCCTTGCTGTGGGCAGGAGCTCTGTCTTGTTGCCTCTTGTATCCATAGGGTTAACTGTGTCTAGGATCTGGCACAAAGTAAGTAACCCATAAGTGCCTCTTGTTTGAACTATCTTAAAAGGGAGGATTAAAGTAAACATTTCTCTCTTTAGGGGATGCTTTAATTTGCCCTTCCAGCAACATGTCCATTGTAATTATTACCAGCACTGAGTGTTCTCTATTTCCTTGATTATTATTTTGGAAAAATTATGTTTATGAATTGTAGCTTTGGTATACTTTTTCCGCTTTTTCACATTTGCAGCAGTCCTTAGGAAAATGCTGCTCAAATTCTTCTGTGGCTGTAAATTTTAAATTTTATCCAGGTAAAATATGCATGTGTTTATTTTTGTTTTCTAGTCCTATGAGAAGGTAATATGCTTGTTTTGGTTATACTGACAGTCATTTATGGTGATTAGGACGAAGATGGGGTGGTTTGTGTTTATTTTGCTCAAGTATTGAGAAGCTGGCTGTGTGCTGCATTAGCATTTGGGTGCGCTGAACCTCCCAGAAGACCCTGGCAGGTGCTAGCTGGGAACAAGGCCAGTGGGCCATTTGAGCCTTGGAACAGAATGGCATACATAAGTTCACGTGGATTCATTTCAAAGTGGTAAAGGGACAACAGGAAAAAAGTGCCGCACCAAGAAATGGAGAAGTCACCGATGAGAGTTCAATTTCAGCACAGTACAGTTTGGTGAGAGCTAAAAGGAGATGAGTCTGAAGGGTAGGTGTTCCCAGCAATTCTGAAGCAGGCCCAAAGATTCCAATGTGTCTCATGCCACCACAGCTGCAGACAAGTCCAAGAAGAACATGGAGTAAAAGGTATCCTTTCTTTTCTCCTGCATCCAGGAGAGAGAGCCTCTTAACTGTTTTGCAGATTATTTGCCTTTCTTACATAACAGAGCATGTTCAGGTTGCCCTCTATCATTCCTGGATTGGGGCAAAAATATTAAAACATGGTGTAGGACTAAGTTCATAAGCCAGTAAAGTTCCATACTAAAGGAATTGGGATTTGAGGAGTGCATGGAAGATGGATCAGGAAGTTGCTGACTGATGTCTTTCGTTCATTGACTTAACTAATGTTTCTTGAGAGAAAGTGCATTCAGTACAGATTTTCAAAATGTACTTTAATACCCTTCCCAAGATTTGTCCTTCTAAAGAGAAAAGAAAAAAGCTACTCTATCAAACTAATAATTTTATTAAAGCATTTTGCTGACTCAAAACCTCAAAGTGGGCTCTTAGGAAGGACAAAAATACAGGCACTTGATTTTATAAATTCTCTTGGAAAAAAAGAAAAGAGAAAGAAAAAGTAAATGCAGCTTGTTTTTACCCAAGCCTTTTTCTTCATCTGTTTTACTGGAAGGGCACTAAGCTTCTCTTTTTGTTCTCTCTTCCCCTATTCTATGAAATTTATTTAAATTGAATGGAAATTGAAATGGATGGTTTATTTAATAAATGATATTGGCATAATTAGCTACCAGAAAAAAAATTGTTAGACCTCCACCTAACATAAAATAAATGTCAGGTGAAATAAAGATCTAAATGTGAAAAATAAAATATATAAATATTAGAAGGAAATATAGGAGAACATTTGTTCCACTTTGGGTTAGGGTAAGAGGACCTTCTCAAGCAAGGTGAAAAACAGACTCCATACAGGAAAAAATGTCCACATTTGAGCAAATAAAAATTAAAATTAGTGTGTGGCTAAAGTCAGCATTAGCAAAGCGGGAAAAATGAAACCATAGGCTAGAGTGTCCTGTGACACACATGCGTCATACGACACCAAGAGGCACATGGTTTTCAGGGAGCTCCTACAAATTGATAAGTAGAAGGTGAACAAACCAGGAGAAAAATGGGCAAAGAACATGACTGTGTATTTCAAAGAAGATGAACTTCATAACAAGATAAACTTCATTGAGAAATAGCAATTGAAATGACCTGATACAACTTTTTGCCCATCAGATTAGCAATAATGCCAAGGATGCTAACATTAAATGGTAGTGAAGGTAGCGTGGAAAGAAACCCTCTCCTGTGTGGCCAATTGGGAGTATGAATTTCTACAACTTTTTGGTAATTTTGCCATATGGATTAAAAATATATATATAGGGGTGGGAGATGCAAACTATTGGATGTAAGATAGGGTCAAGGATGTATTGTACAACATGGGGAATATAGCCAATCTTCTGTAATAACTGTAAATGGAAAGTAACCTTTAAACGTTATATAAAATATAAGAAAGGTTAAAAAAATTTTAATTGTACAAACTCTTAGACCCACAGTTATACTTTTAGAAATACAGGTTCACAATCTGTTATCCAAAACTCTTGAGGCCATTTGTGTTTCAGATTTCAGAGATTTTCAGGTTATTAAAGATAATACGGTGCATATTACTGTATATTGTATAACACCTCCCTCGAGGTTTGGGACAGCACCCCATAAGCAAACACGTTTATATTTCTAAAGGGAACAGATGAATATTCACATAAGTTTAAATCATTTTTGGCACCACATGAATCAAAGAAAAACTTCTGAATTTTTAGAGCCTGTTGGGTTTCAAAAATGTGGATGGCATTGGGCACCCATAAATACTGCAAAATAGAATCATTGATGCACAAACAAATAGGCTGAATTATTTCTATCAGCAAAGGACCGGAAGCATTCCGTGTCGATCGGCAGAGGGATGGAATAGGTGGTGGCACATTTGTACTCTGTGTATTATGCAGCTGTCAAAAGAGTGCGTTAGATTTTAACATACTGACGCAGAAAGATGATCTGTTTGTATTAGATGAGAAAACAAGTTGTAGAAGAGAAGCGTGTGGTACAGTCCCACTCAAAAATGAGGGAGGGAGGTTATCACCCACTTACGCATGTATGTGTTTTACAAGGAAGAAAAGCTTTGGAAGGATATATACTAGACTCTAGACACTGGTTATCTCGGGAGGATGAGATTTGGAAGGAAGTAGGAGACTGTTAACATTTTGTTTACATGCTTCTAGAGTTTGACTTGTTAAAAAGAGCATGTATTAATTTGGTCACCAAATAAAAGCAATTTTTCTCTGAAAAGCAAATACAGTTTGTATTACAGAGCACTGAGAGTTGGCATCTCTCCACTAAGGTGCAGCTCTCCAGACCATGAGGGAACCTGCTTTTCATAATTAATAATTAATGGAAGGCAGAGGGCTAAGCCTGGAGCTAGGCTTACAGCTCCAGTCCTCAAGCAGGGCCTTCATTACTTAGTACCGAAGCCTAATGATTTCCAACATGTATTAGCCTGTCCCCCCACGGGAAAAAAACAAGTTAAACTTAGACTGTTACTATGATACGGAAATCCAGTCACCCAGGGAGTCTTTTTTTAACTGACCCACTTGTGGGGAATAATAACTCCAGAAAGTAATATTGATTTTTCTTTGACTCTGTTGAGTAAGACAAATGTGGTTTCCGCTTCATGAGTGTAGTGTGTGACACTCATTTTAAGCACATTTAGAATATGTTTTAAAATAGAACTACTTCTACCATACTGTCATTTTCTTTTACAGTCAAGTTTTCCTAGTACTGTACCCTTAGTTCCTGGAAGGAAAATTACTAAAGATTTAGATGGATCTAAAGCTAATTAGTATTATGTCTCCAAATAGTTATCATGCTGTTTATTTGGTTTTATTTCCTAAATCTATACAGGCTATGTAGCCCTTACCTTTAACTCAGATGCAGAAAGAACCTTGTACATAAATTTTTGAGTGTGGATAGACTGAATGGATAAATGCTGAGAAAGGAGAAAAGATTAAGCACATCAGTGATCATAATAAAACACGCCCAGGACAGGGCGGTATATGAAACTTGACAGCATTTGTGTGTTTGTTTTTCTCAACTGTGATATCTTATGTGGATGGCATTGGGCACCCATAAATACTGCAGACTAAAATCATTGGGAGCAAGTGCTCCTTAGAAAATAAAGAGAGGCCATTTGCTAAATGTGATACTGTGCCATGTAACTTCATTTAGAGAACTAAGATTACTGTTAAATGTTAACTTGATTTCTTTTCCCTACTCTGAGCTCTATATGAAACAAATGAACATGAGTTAATATCTCTTTCCTTAAAGCATTCTGCTTTCTCTGGAAAGTGAAGTCAGTCTTTTCAGGTTGTTGGGTAGTTTGGGAGCATGGACTGTGCCTGAATTTGTTTGAAGGTAAATGTACATAGTGTTCAAAATATTCATTATCCTCCAGGGCTGATAATGCCACCCTCTATAGAGGGAAATGAGGGTGAAAAAGGAGTGCTTTCCACACACGACTCTGAGGCAGTTCTTTGACCTGTGACTTAGAATTGTTAGTAAGTGATATCTATTTACATTTAACTCTTTAATAAGATGTAATAAAAGAAGGGCGGGAGAGATGAGAAGTAGTACTGATGTTGAAAGGCAGTAGATTCAAGTTGTATGTGATAGTCACACCATTTCTCTGAGCCTAGTTTCTTTGTCTATGACCCTGGGAAATGAAAGGCCCCGTCTGTTCTCACTTTTGATAGCCCTGAGAAATAAGGAAGGTATAGCTACTTCAAGTAGCTTTCTTTAGCCTTGGCACTGTGTGTGTGTGTGTGTGTGTGTGTGTGTGTGTGTGTGTGTGTACGTATAACAGATGTTTTTAAAAAACAAACCACGCAGTTTCTTGTCCTTTTAGTTTCTACAGTATCAAAAAGAATCCTTTCTTGTTATTGATAAACTCATAACTAATTATTACAATCGTCATTAAAATAATTTTTATTAGTCGTAAATTTTGTGATGCTCTGATCATCTCTACTTCCTATATTGAACAGCTCTGAGGGGATATCTGCAGCCTGATTGAATATAATGTAACATCATTTCAAGGATTTAATTTTAAGGTTTAAGAACTGTAATATTAGTTTCAAAAATAAAATTATTTAAAATATTTCACCAAATATGCATTTTTTTCCAAAGCCAGCCAAGTTTTATTTTAGAATCTGAGCCTGTGCACATTTGATAACTTATCTGTCTCACCTGTTAGCATGACAGAGCTAAAAGTCTTTAATTTTGTAGGAGACTTAGAGATTTCTGGTCTTTTCTTCCGTAACAGTGTGCTGTCACCTTGCTCTCTCCTCTGCATTCTTTTAAAATGAAGGTAAAGGGAGGAAAGGTCACCCACTCCCCACTTTGATCTCTTATCTTTCTCTTAAACATTGCCTTCAGGTATCTGTTTCACCCATTTGAAGACCAGAGGGAAGTGGATTCTAGGTGGACTTTTATTTTTCTAAGAAGGGGTTTTTGAATTGGCAGATGCCTATAATCTGACTGCTTTCTACATAAATAAAGAAAAAGTGGACCTCTAAGAAGGCTAAGGGTTAGAGTTTCCAAAACAGATGAGTTTTACTGTGTTCTGATCAAGAACTTGAGTTCTCAGAAACAATCCATGCTTTGTTTGCTAAACAAGTCTACTGAACGTCGTGTTCTTTTCTGGGAAGAATTTGGGGGATGGGCTGTGCAGGGCAGGCTACGAAGGAGGTGGAGAGGGAACGAGAGAAACTTAGGACACTTATAAATCGGAATCAGCCCTTAAAATGTATAGGTCTAGGGCAAGAGTATAAATGGAGGCCCCAGCCCACATATCTAAATATTTAATTTAAAATTAAGCTAACAAACTGTTAAATAAAACACATTCTCGCCTCCTACCTTCACAAATATACTTTTATGATGACCTCTAGATTCAAATTTATTGAATTCTGTCTATATAATCCTCAGACCCCTTGGGATTCTGCACTGGATATGGCTGTATGTGGGGGAACTGGCTCAGTGGCCCAAATCTCATCTTTATCCATCTCCGACTCTATTCCTCATCCTGCAGGACACACAGCCCATGTGTCCAAGCTCTGTCCACTCCTGGGGCCTATGGGTGCACATACTCATGGGCGGATGGGCCCAGGGAAGAGGCCCACACAAGCACTGAAAACAGATAAGGTGTCATTTGGGTAAGGAATTCCAGGATCCTGCTTATTGTTAGTATGGAGAGAATGCTTCTCTAATGGAAATATAATGTGAACCACATAAGTATCTTAAATTTTCTGGTAGCCACATTGAGGAAGAGGAAGAAGAAACAGGTGAAATTAATGTTAATAATATAGCTTATTTAATTCAATGTATCAAAATTATCAGTTCTAAAAAATTATTAATAGAATTTACATTCGTTTTTTCTTTTGCGGTACGCGGGCCTCTCACTGCTGTGGCCTCTCCCATTGCGGAGCACAGGCTCCGGGCATGCAGGCTCAGCGGCCATGGCTCACGGGCCCAGCCGCTCTGCGGCACGCGGGATCCTCCCAGACCGGGGCACGAACCCGTGTCCCCTGCATCGGCAGGCGGACTCTCAACCACTGCGCCACCAGGGAAGCCCGAGTTTACATTCTTTTTTGTACGAAGTCTTTGAAATCCAGTGTGTATTTTATAATTAGAGAACATGTCAGTTTTGACTAGCCCCATTTCAGATGCTCGGGTGCATTTCAGATGCACCTGGGTCTCGTGGTATTTGTACCAAACAGTACAGCTCTAGGCCAAGGGAACCCAAACTCCTTGTTCTATAGGGGCACTTGGCCTGTACTTAACTATTTTTTTTCTCTTCCATTCAAGTTTGTCAGCTGCCTTTTACTCATTCAACTCACTGCTGCTTGCCTTTCTTCTCAGGAATGGTATGGTCCTAATAAATTTGTTTGCATAGATGAATATACCTTTTATCCCCCTGTTATTGACAAATACTTTTCCAAAAGCCAATGCTTCCACTTTCCATCTTGAGTAATTACTGGAATTGTAATCCTTCTGTTCTCCACTTTCTGAAGTCTTTGTGCTATATTGTTTTGGATAATGTCTAAATTGTTTTTCCTTCCTAGAGGAACTTTTTTTTAAAAAAGTTCAGTTTAATTGCATGCATATTTTAAAACTGTGGCCAGTTCTAACAAATGAGGATACAAATCTAGAAGGTAGGGTACTGTTTTTGTTTGGACTAGAAGAGCAGTTTTATCTATTTCAGGATACAGTTTCCAGAATTAGAAGAAAAAAAGCATCTAGTTAAATTTGAATTTCAGAAAAAAAAAGAATATATATTTTTTAGCATAAGTATGTCTCATGCAACATTTGAGACATACTTCTACTAAAAAATTATTTGTTGTTTATCTGAAATACAAATTTAACTGGATGTCCTGTATTTTATCTGGCAACCCTATTTCAAGACTGTTTTACTGTCTCAAAAATTGGGGACCCTAAGCAGCTTTTATTTCTGTGGATTAAACTGTTGATATTTACTGTGTTAGAAATTTAAACTGAGAAATATTTTCATATATAGTAATTCATTTAGAAAAATAATAAACCCCATTCTTGTTAACATATGTATTTTTTATGAAAAATAACTACCTTCTATAACAAGAAAAAATAGGGAGAAGAATGTTATTATTTTATATTGTTGCAACTCTTTTAATGCCTGGCTTAAGTAGAAGATAGTTGGATTCTCAAGTCTCCTTCTGTTTCTAATCAGGTGTGCTATCACAAAGACATGTACCATCTGGAAATCTCCACTGGACACTTGGGAGAAAATGAGAGTGGCAAAAGTCAAATGACATCTTAGTATTGTTATGAAAATAGTTTTGACCTTGAGAATATCCTGAAAGGATCTCAAGGACCTCTTCCACAGACCCCTGGGCTAGGAATAATAGACCCTCTAATTCTAGCTTGTGTGTTAGATAGGTCATAGATAATCAGAATACAGAATAAACACTCTTTGTTTTAAGTAGGACTAATGAGTCAAATCATAAAATACAAAACAAATTTTAAAATGATTATTCACGTTTAGCAGTAATTCTTAAGTTTTGTTTTGTTTTTTACTTTAAAATTACTCTGTCGGCTGCTCTCGCTTTCTGAGATGGCCCACACTCTATCTGTGGAGTGTGTTTCTCGAAATAAATCCACTTCTTACCTACCAACTTTGTCTCTCACTGAATTGTTTCTGCCATGAGACATCAAGAACCTGGGCTTCATTAAGTCCTGAAACCAGATACTGAAACCCCCGCCAGGTGGGAGAAGTTAACTCTGCTGCCGCAACAGGCAGACCACGGACTGGCTGGAACCAGAAGGTTGAGGATGCTGACTCCCACTTACCTCACCACCAACCAATCAGAAGAAGGTCCATGAGCTGATCACACCCTCCTCTTTGAACCATTACCATAAAACTCCTCACTACCCCCTGCAGGTCCGGACACTCAGTTTTGAAAGCATTGGCCCTCTGTGGCTCCCTTTGCCTGGCAAAGCAATAAAACTATTCTTTTCAATTTCACCCCCACCAAAAATAAACAAATAAAATAAAATTACTCTGTCAAAATAGCTATCAGTCTGTCAGATAGGTACATTGTCAGCTTTCTATTTAGAATAAAATTTACATAGCCATTTAGAACAAAGCTTTACATTTTTTATTATAAAATTCAATAAAGAGGTCACATGACAGTTTCTTTAAAATGCTGATTGGATTGAATTGGGTTTATTTTTAAGATGTGTCTGTTCTAGGCATAGTACACATTGCCTAGTATTTAGGCTTGGCCAGTTTATAAAATAATTAGCATAATGCAATAACTAATCTGATTCTCATCTCAAATAGAAAACGTTCTCGAGGTTGGCAATGGGCCAAATGTGAGAGTACACAGAGAAGTGCCCTCAAACTTAGAGATGACTTTTTTTTTTTTTTTGTGGAACGTGGGCCTCTCACTGCTGTGGCCTCTCCCGCTGCGGGGCACAGGCTCCGGACGCGCAGGCTCAGCGGCCATGGCTCACGGGCCCAGCCGCTCCGCGGCATGTGGGATCTTCCCGGACCGGGGCACGAACCCGTGTCCCCTGCATCGGCAGGCGGACTCTCAACCACTGCACCACCAGGGAAGCCCTAGAGGTGACTTCTTGAATTGCTTTAATTGCTTGGACAACTGAGAAAATGAAAGAGCCATTAACAAAAATAGAGCAGGAGGAAGTGCAGGTCTGGGATAAAGATGGTATGTTCGGTTTTGGCCTGGAAATGTTGTAGTGTGGGTCAACAGAGAGGAGATGCTGTGTGATGGGGTTAGAGAGAGTTGTCCACAGAGTAGTAAAATGCTTTCCAAGGGAGACAATGTAAAGAGAGAAGAAACAAAGAGCACATCTGTGAGGAGTACCTAACTGTAGGGTAGGAAAGAGGAGATGGGGAAGAAAAAAGAAGAAAAGGAGGAAAGGTTGGAGAGAGCTAGGAAGAGGCTAGGTGAGGAAAGTGTCCTTAGAGTGAGATGAGAAGAGCTCTTCATGGAAGGGTGTGTGGTTAGCAGGATCGAGACTGAGGAATGGTCATTGGTTCTTCAGTTTGGAACTGCAAAACTGGTACCCTTAGAGAGAGTGTAGTTTTGATTAATTGTGAAGTTTTTGTTATTTCAGGTTTGGATTGGAGAGCAGGGAAGCAGAAAAGTTTTTGACTTGTCTGGGGTAACAGAAATCCTGAAGAGCTACATCGGTGTTCTTTTCCTTCCTCTCTGTTGTCATTCACATGGGTGTTAATTAAGCTAGCCAAGGTGAAGCTAAAAAACTCCAGCAAACTCACCGCCTCAAATATTCAACCTTATTTTAGAGTGACGTTTGTTCTTAAATATAATCTTTATATTTTAGGTAAAACGCTGGCCTTAGGGTCTGAAGATGTGCACTCCAGCTCTGCTGCTTGCTTACCCTCTGAGGGCTCCTTTTTCTGCTCAGCTGAATTAGAGTTGGACTAGATTATCTCTAAGGCTATGCCAAAATCATGTGATGTTATGCATCTATGATATTTGTCTTTTCTTTCCTTTTATTATAATAGGTTCAGCAAGTTGAAGAGTCTTAACCTTTCCAATAATCATTTAGGGGACTTCCCATTAGCAGTCTGCAATATTCCGACCCTGGCCGAGCTGAATGTGTCCTGCAATGCCCTCCGAGCAGTCCCGGCAGCCGTCGGAGATATGCACAAGTATGTACTTCAAACCCTGCTGCAAAGTATCTCTCAGAAACCCCCAGAAAGCTGCATCAGGGTCGCAGCACATGAGATTAGTTAACTTGTTATGTTGGTCGTATGTTGGTCTCTTGGTCCCAAATCAAGAGATCATGCTCTTGTGTAGAGTTCATTTGTTAGCTTCTTTCAGATTCTTGTAAAAAATTAAAATATCCTTGTTTAGAACGAAGACCCCTACAGGTGAATGTGTCTAAATATGGGAGGAGGGGTTACTTTCTCATTTCCTGAGTTATGTTGAATTCTAAGACCTAGAAGTTAATTTTTTAGAATAACAATGAAAGATGGGAATTTGGGCAGATTCACACTGCAGTCAGCTTGTGTTGTTCTCATTTATCCCTATCCAAGTTGGGAAAATTGGTCATAATTTTCGTTTTCAGTAAAAGATTAAGATGTTTATCTCTGATCATTTCTCTCTGGTGTATTATTGCCTCAGGCCCTGTCCTTAGCATTTTGCAAAGAATAGTATATTTTCTTTTTCTGGTAATATGATCTATACTTATGGAACTCGTATGTTAATAATAAAGATGTAAAATTTATACACTCTCTTTCTAATTCTTATGTTTTCTTTAATAGCTTACAGACATTTTTGTTGGATGGAAACTTTCTCCAGACCCTTCCTGCTGAGTTGGAGAACATGCATCAGCTTAGTTATCTTGGTCTTTCTTTCAATGAATTCACTGACATTCCAGAGGTATTGGAGAAACTGACTGCTGTGGAGAAGCTGTGCATGTCTGGAAACTGTATGGAGACTCTTAGGCTACAGGCTTTAAGGAAAATGCCTCACATTAAACATGTGGATCTAAGGTAACCATTTTAAAGAAATATATCCCATTTGAGTGGTTGGCTTATATTTGGGGGGTAGGTTATAGCCCTTTTGGTGGCATTCTTCTGTCGAGGCAAGCAGGCTGGTTAGTTGCAGTAAGGGCCCGCTTTGCTATTTTTGCCCAGAGGGAAGTATAATGATTGGTAGTAGGGTCTGCTTATGCCTGAAACTTGTTAAAAAAAATTTTTTTCACTGATGAGTGACCACCTATCTTGAAGGTCTTAGTTGATTTTGCAAGTTTGAGCCCAGTTTTAATTAGCGTGAATCAGTAGGCCCATCGAGTCAGAGAGAGCTGTTTATGGTCAATGAAAACCGTATCAAGAGCCAAGTGGATATTTTTCTCTCTTATTCCTACTTTTCTGTGGCTTGAGGCTAGTTGACACCATTGAGCATCTCTCCTTAATTTTTTTTTTCCCTTCCTTGGCTTCCTTAATATAATATATTCATTAAATTAAATTTATTACTGATTTAATTTACTTACTTTAATTTCCTCTCTCTCTCTCTATCCAGATGGGTCTGCCCTTAGTTTACAGTTCTTTACAAAAATGTAAAACTCATACTCTCTTGGTAGGCCCAAGTTTGGCCAGAACCTCCACTCTCACCCCTTGCAAGAACAAAGGAACCTGCATTTTGAATCTGATCACACTAAACTCCAGCTGAAAACACTAACACAATCCTTGCTACATCACAGATGCCCAGTCATCATCCCTTCGTGTGTAAACTTCAGTTTTACTTTCTAATGCACAAAGAACCAATACACAAGGAGGAAGCCATTCTAAATTTCTCTTTTTTTAAGGAAAAACAAGAACCTGTCATTGGGCTTGAGTTCCTGCAAAGCAACATATTAGGTTTAGGCCTTAATATTAACTTGCCCAATTTGATACTTTTTCAGCCAAACTAACTTTCCCATTAACCAGGGAGTGACGACCACATTAAATCTTGGGCGAGACATTTAATGTCTCTGTGCAGCTGTGTCCTCGTCTCTAGATTACAGTTAATAACAGAATCTAACTCATAGAGTTTTGGAAGGAATGGAGTAAATGCCTCACTCTCCCAGCACATGTTACATATTGTTGTTATTACCTGCTGAGATCTCGTACTCATGAACCCTGCTCAGCTGTCAGTCTTGGCATCTTTTCACCTCTTTGTTTGATGGTTCTTTCCTTGTTTTACTACCCACTTTCCTCTCTGGTGATAACCCCAGACCCTCACTCAGGCCTGTTCATCAGTATAAAGCAGCATCACCTTTTGCTCCCCTTTCATCTCCATTCTTATGGTTTGGCCGCGGGGAACCCATTCTTTCCAGTCCCACAAAGAGTTGATTTGCTTTACCTTTCCTCAGACTAAAGGAATCAAGCCTGCGCACCTGGGGAAGTGTTAGCAATTTGCAGACCTAGAATTCTTAGTTCAGGGAGTTCAAATGGTAATAATTTATCTGACTTTGAGAACTTTTTGGAGTGTGACAGGATAGGGAACTGAACACTTTGTCTTGTTAACTTTCTAAATTGTTAACGTTATTTGCCTCTGAGTCACTTGGGTTTAGAAAACCTTCATATTCAAGAATTTGAGCCCTTTTTAAATTCAGCCACCCAGAGGTATAACAATGGTCGTTTTGACCTCAGGTAGCAAGCATGAGGGGATTTATAAGTTACCTGGTATGGGTAAGAAAGCATCATTTTTCTTGATCTGAATTAGCTTACAAACGAGATCAATCTAATATGTTTGGAAGTAACTTCTTATTAAGAGCTTCGTAAATTCTTCAGATTTCTAGTTCTAATTGGGTCTTTTTTAGATGAGATTAGTTACAGGATATTTAAATACCAGAATAGACTTTTGTACATGTAAATGTTGAATGATCATGAGTAGGTAACTGCTTCCCTTCAGACCACTGAGCTGAGGGGGCAGAAATCTGGTCAGATTTGCTTATAATTCTGCCTTAATATTTTAAACTGAAGCTAGTAGAATGATTTAAGGGGAGTTTCACTTAGTTTCTGTAAGCAGAGGGCTAATTTTATTGATTGAATTTTTATTCCTTCAGATGGAAATATTACATCAGATTAAAAGTAGTCATTTTTCTTTTAATCTTATTCTTTTTCTCATATTCACATTTTTGAGTCTGATATTGTTTCTTCTATGGCATCATTAATAATTTCTCCTCTTCTCTGTCCAAAATGTGGATATTACATCTTTCTCCTCGATCACCTCTCTTTCTTTCTGTTTTGTGCCTTGGTGGTTGGTTCCCTGTACTCACAGGACTTCATCATTTACCTTTCATCTCCATGGTAAATATTCCTCAATTTTTCTCTAACTCTTATTTCTCTTCTTGGGATTAATTCCACTTCAGCTGCCAGCAGGATAATTTCACCTTGCTTTCTCCTATTGACACACTCACCCAAATTACATGCGAAACAGAGTTTAATTTCTTTCTATTCAACTAGTTCTTTCCCCTGGATTCCTAATTTTGCTGATAGCCACACTGCTCCATTGGTTATCCAGACACAAAATTGTTGACTCTTATTTTCTAGTCTGCCACCAGCTCCCGTCAGTCCTCGCGCGCTAGTTTGACTCCTTGCCCCTTCCTTTGCCTTCTCGCTGCTGCTGTTGTCTCCTAGCTGAGCTGCCTGCTGCCATTGTGCAGCCTCTCAAGCAAGCACAGCCTTGCTCAGAGCCTTCAGTTCTCTAGTTCAAGATATTCAAGGGCTCGCATCTGGTTTCAACCCACTAGCCTGTGAATCCCTTGAGGATGAGGCGCTAGCTCAGAGCTGCTCAAAGTGTGGTCCTCCAGCCTGTGCTAGCAAACCGACTATTTGCTCCTTTTCTACAATGAGATATGTGTAGAAATTGGGACTTAATATCTTAGAAACACACAGTGACTTGACATTGCCACAATATCCAAGTAGACTCATATAAGCAGACTCACCTCATTGTACAGGGAGTAGACTAGTTTAGGTGTTGGTGAACTTGCAGTGGTGAGCTGCTTGTGCGGTGAGCTGTGTCCTGGTATGTGCATATGACTACACATCTGTGATGGATTAGAAGTTTAGAAAATAGGTCCTCGGGCTTCCCTGGTGGCGCAGTGGTTGAGAATCTGCCTGCCAATGCAGGGGACACGGGTTCGAGCCCTGGTCTGGGAGGATCCCACATGCCGCGGAGTGACTGGGCCCGTGAGCCACAACTACTGAGCCTGCGCGTCTGGAGCCTGTGCTCTGCAACAAGAGAGGCCGCGATAGTGAGAGGCCCGCGCACCGCGATGAAGACTGGCCCCCACTTGCCGCAACTAGAGAAAGCCCTCGCACAGAAACGAAGACCCAACACAGCCATAAATAAATAAATAAATAAATAAAACTAAAAAAAAAAAAAAGAAAATAGGTTCTTCACCCAAGATAACTTGAGAAGCACTGATCTTATTTATGTATCCTTGAGTTCCCAGTGTTAGCGCTTAGTAGGCACAGTACTTGATAAATATTAATTGACTAACCCACCTTTGTAGCCATATTCTCACTCCTCTCACATAGCCTGCACTCCTGAGGGACCCCTACACCCACGCATGAAACTCACCTTGTGCTCTTCTCTTCAGTCCGAAGGCCATTCAGCAACTCCTCATGGACGCCTTTCTTCTCCCATTTGCATCTGTTGAATTCCTCCTGCCCTTGGGATTCAGATGAGATGGCTCCTCTTGCATAGCATCTTTTTTGACCATTCTCTGTATTTTACGTCATGTATGACATTTATCACATACTTGTATCTTTATACTTCATATTTTAAAGCATATCTGGTTCCTCACTAAATTACTAAATCTGTTGACAAACACCTTACTTTATTCATCTCTTATTGACACAAAGCCATAGGTTATCGTCATCATCATCATCACCGTGGCTTTTCCTTGTTCGCAAAGCACCAGCACATACGTTCATTTGATTTTCTCAGCTGCCTTGTAGGACAAGGAAGGTGTCATCCCCATTTTACGGGTTAGAATTAGACATAACGGAGACTTTGGTGACTTGCTCAAGGTCACATATGCAAAGTGTTGAGCAGCAAACTGGAACTAGAACATTTTCATACTGCCGATCAACACATAGTAAATGCTCAGTTAGTACTGATGAAATAAATAAAATGCCTGTGTTAACTGAGGAGATTATTGGAAGAAAATTTTTACCACATTTTGCCTCTTTGAAAGGTCACCCTAAGTAGTTGTATTATTGTGTGAGCCTGAAAACTTTTGATATTTGCATCCTGATAAGACTTGGCAATTTAAAGTGAATAGTGGGACTAACCTCCCTGTTTATAGATTTTCTTTTGTCTCCTCATTAAACCAGCCCTTTAATTACGTTAATGTTAATACAATGGGGGGGGCAGCGAGGAGATGGTAGTGAAGGTAATTTAAAGTGTAGATTAGGGAGAACCTGGGACATTTTTTCAATTCCTGCAGTCTCTTATATCCAAAATTAGATTTGGGTTTTTTTTTCTTTTTATTCTGTGTACATATTCTAGTAATCTAGTGAGCATTTGGAGATAGGCAAATTGCTGGGTTGAGGCCAGTTTTTTAATCTTATAACCTGGAATAGAAAAGAAAAGGAGCAAAAAAAAAAAAAAAAAAGAATCATCTTGGGGACATTTGAAGAGGCAATATGCTCTTCTTGCAGGTTGACAAGTCCTAGCTCTTTGCTGTCTTGTCACTCATCCTTGTGTTTCAGTGGCTTTATGCTATTGCTATTAAAATTTTAGTTACCCTCATTTTATTTTATTTTCTCAAAGGGCAGAAAATCACTGCAGAGAAGACTTGCCTTGTTTCTAAGCTCCTGCCTTTGTATTAATGCTCTTCTAACCAAGTGCGTGATATCAGCGCTCTGTTGGCTTTGTAATGAGAAGCAGGAGGTTCTCTTGTTTGCTGGTTTGTAAAGGAGTTAGGCGTAGCCTGGCAAGCTAGGAATTGAGATTTTCATCTGTTTTTCTCCACTCTGAAGCTAGATGTGTTTTTGTTACATTGATTGCTAGTCCCCATTACTACTTACGTATCTTCTTGCCAGCTCGTTCATGGCAACTTTAGTCTATTAGCTAACTACTTCTTATGACTGAGGCTCTGCCAGTTTTTCCCTGTGCCCTGAACTTGTTGATCCCCATTATTGTCCTTTGTTTTATGACTTCTCAGTGAATCCTACATGTCAACTTTCAGTATTTTCTGCACTTTGCTCTTTCAAGTAGTATTTTAAAATTGGAGATAGTTTTGGTAATTAATCTTTGGTCCAGAACCAACTGAAAATTCAGATATATTTGCACACCTGTCTGTGGTGTATATTTGGCTCCCATTCATTATTTTTTTCCCAAGTTCACCGATTAATTCTGTCCTTTATGGCGCCGCTCATCTACCTGCTCACTCATCCTCTCTCTTTCCTTAAATATCCATGTAGTTGTAATGTGCTTAATGGGTTATTCTGGGTTTTGTTACTCGTGTTCTTTCAACCAGATTCTTTGGAAATAAACATTCAAATGATTTTTTTCTCCGTTTAAATTAACTAACGTAAAATCAATATGCATATTTCTCTTCCAGCCTTAATGATCTAAATTGTGTTTCAGATTATATTGTCAAGGTTAAGACCTCATGGAATTGTAGCTAGAAATAGCCAGAGAATCTGGCTAGTTATTAAAGAAGCTAGAGATTAAAGAAATCATGGAGGACTGTGACAGAGTGAGACTTGAGTCCTTCTTGTTAGTCACCATATGAGGGTGTGGCTGTTTATTTATAACATTGCAGTTAATTATAGTGTCTATTTATGTCCTTTTCCTCTCAAGACTGAACCTAATTAGGAAGCTAATAGCAGATGAAGTGGACTTTCTCCCTCACGTCACTCAGCTTGATCTGCGCGACAATAAGCTTCGTGATCTAGATGCTATGGTTTTCAACAACATTGAAGTTTTACACTGTGAAAGGAATCAACTGGTGACATTAAACATCTGTGGCTATTTCCTGAAAGCACTGTATACCTCTTCTAATGGTATGTAACAAAGACCACATCAGACTTCTCTTTTGTTTTTTTTTTAAATTTATTTATTTAATTTATTTATTTTTGGCTGCGTTGGGTCTTCGTTGCTGCATGCAGGCTCTCTCTAGTTGCGGCGAGCAGGGGCTGCTCTTTGTTGCGGTGTGCGGGCTTCTCATTGCAGTGGCTTCTCTTGTTGCAGAGCACGGGCTGTAGGCACGTGGGCTCAGTAGTTGTGGCTCGCGGGCTCTAGAGCGCAGGCTCAGTAGTTGTGGCTCACGGGCCTAGTTGCTACACGGCATGTGGGGTCTTCCCGGACCAGGGCTCGAACCCGTGTCCCCTGCATTGGCAGACGGATTCTTAACTACTGCGCCACCAGGGAAGTCCCCAGAGTTTCTCTTTTGGTTCCAAGAATTTACTCAGTGCCATCTTCTCTGCCTCACTTTGATTTTTCTTTCCTCATTTAGGAAAATAAGTTTTTCCAATTTTGCTAATATAAAAATCATAAAAGAAGAATCCTGGTTTGGTATTTAAAGGAATCAGAAAGGAAGATTTTAAAGTTCCTAATTTGTTTTTCTCCTATTGTGATATTTAGATAGGTTACTCCCACTTGTGATTTGGCTCTTCTCCTTGAAGGGCAGACAGGGGGGAAGGTGCGGGGTGATTGGGCTCCCTTGTTAAGATAGCAAATCTGGAGAATGAAAGTGAAAGGGAGGTCTGTTACAGACTCCATTCAGGGTCTCAGATTTCCTGCTCCACCAACAAAGGAGCTCACCTTAAGAGACACGCAAATTACATACCCACAGGGACACCACAAAGCAAGAGTCTTACTCATTTAATAAGGTCTCCTCCTTAGAATTTGGAAATCATGGCAGTTCTGAAACAGAAAAGGTCGTATGGGCATATGTTTGCTGAAGTGAAGATTTCCATTCCCTCCCATCAGACAACTGAATGGAAACAAGTATTTACTACTACGTGCTGAACAAATATTTGTCAAGCTGAATGTTTAAAAAAAAAAAAAGGTATTCATACAGTTAATCTTCCAGATAAAATTTAGCATGCATAACGAGAGGAGTGCCACAGTAAGTGGATAGAAAGAGGTAGGAAAGTAGAATGAGTGATTTATTTCAGTCTCTGAATAAGATCTTGTGATTAAATTAGAAGTTCTTTGTACTTTCCTGTAGTGTCAAAGTTAAACAAATGGATGTATTGTATTTCCTAACCTAAATAAACCATGGAGAATAAAGCACAGAATGATATTCTACATATAAAAAGAGTCTCTGTGTCACTTGAATGGTAATGTTTTTGTTTTCTGCTTCCTAGAACTTGTCCAACTTGACGTTTACCCAGTTCCGAATTATCTGTCCTACATGGATGTTTCAAGGTAAGAAAGCAAGTCCTAGAGCACTCTGGGGTCTGCTTGAAAATTATTCAGATGATTCTGTCTCAACTTCGGCATAAGAACTTTTTATGTTTTATGAAGATATTCACTAGTGTTGAATACTTATCCTCTGAAAAATGCATGCAACTGTCTGTCAGTTAAAATATGTACTTCATTTGTATACTATAGTTTACACTGGAAAAATCAAGATGTTGATGTGGACACCGGTTTGAATGCCAGGTTTATGCTTGAAAGATTAGTCAGTTGAGGGTTGTATGGCTGGAAGGTCCAGTACTTCTTTAATTATATGAACCATATCTTCATGTCTTTCTCTGAAATGTTAATTTCATTAAAAATATATGTTGTGCTATATAGCTCTTTGATTTTTTGCCTCCGTTTTGTATATACATCTCCTTACTAAGAACTCTTAAAAAGTGCTGGCTGAGACTGCCAAAGTAAGACTTCCATACAGCCTGCTCACTTTTCTCAGCTCATTTGTGAGCACCTTTTATACAAATTCACTACTACAGTGTGTCATGTGTACTCTGGTTCCCACAAATATTGTAGTAGACTTTTTCCTGAAGGCCCAAAGCATGTATTTGCACAAATTAGACTTTCATAATCTCAACACACTAAATTGAAACTCACTTTTAACTTAATTCCAGAGGTAACAACCAAGACTTTTCTGAATGACCACAGTACGTGGGAGCATGTGGCCCTGTCAACGTGACAACTGTTAACTCATGTCAGTGTGTAAAATCTGATACAACTGATATGTGATTTGTCAGGTGCAGAATTTGCCTTTAGTCATGAAAGTGCACAAACCTAGATATTTTAATAATATTCTCAATCATAATTATGTCAGAATTTAGCGGATGTGAGAATGATTACAGTTGGTTTTATTAGAAATTTATAATTATAAAATCCTTTATGAGTAGTGCTTCATACATTTCCTACTAAATTCATGTCAGACAGTTTTGTTTAATGAATTTTAAGTCAGACACTACCTAAGTTCTTTTTTTTTTCTGTCAGCCTTGAATATTATTATCTTCAGCATTTAAATAAGAGTACAGGAGTGGGGTTTGCATACATGGGTGCATATAAATATCTTGAACAGATTTATTCCAGAGAATTGGCCATAGAGTGAATCTATTTTTCTTTTATTTATAGTATATAATTGGCAAATGGTTCCCATTGAAACCCCTAAGTGAGACTGAATTGGAGACTCTTATGTCATGCTGGTCCCTGAATTCTGCACTTAAATGCTATTCATCTTGTTTTTAACTCGCATGTCCAGCATCTTTACTGTAACGTGCTCTGCCTAATCCACCTCCCAAACTGTAGGACATTCTCATAGAAAAACCTCTGCTTCCCCTCACATAGCTCTAGGTATTTCACCCTCTCTTGTGTATTTATGTTCTCTAAAGGAACTGAGCTGTTACTCATTATAGTGTTTACTAGGTTCTTAGAGTTCCTCAAGTTCAAAGTTCTAGGTTATTTTATCACTTAAGAGGAATTTTATTGCTATATGGTGAGGTTGCTTATACTGAAGGGTACTTTCACTCACCTATCTTACTGAGATGTTTTAGGGATTAACTACTGTACAATAAAGTAATTAAGTGTGTCAATCTGTAGAGCTTCAAAGCCAGAACCGTGTGTACCTATATAAACACTAAACAGAAAATAATGCCTTCTTTTCTATATTTTAGTTGAAAAGTTGATATAATAGCAAAAACTTTTACTCTAATATAATCCTTGTTCCAAGCATCATACTTTTCACAGACTTGTTCATCTGTTTTTAAAGGATTGTAGTCATAACATACATACCATGTTAGATGTTTGTGCCTAGTCATTTCACATATTTTAAAAAGAAGGTAAAAAGCTATGACTGTGACTAAGGATCCATCTGTGACTAAGGAGACATTCAAATACAGTAGATTTATCTAAGACGTGGTCAATTCATTTAACAATTTAAGTTACCATTGGTTTAGTTTGTTTCTGGTAATTATAATTACTATCTAGTGCCTAAGTAAATGTTTTCAAGTAATTAATTCTGAACTTAAGGGTCAGTGTATCTTTTCATTGCTGCCATTTCTTTCCATTTGTCTATGGCACTGCTCTCATGGTACCTTCTGGAGTTAGGAAAAATTTTCATGTTAAGGGTAAAAATGCAAATTGGAAAATAAAACTGTTTTATACCATTTGACTATTTACCTTAACTGGAAGTGTGTGTATATGTGTTTGTTTGTTTGTTTTCCAGTATGAGACATCTTCTCCCTAAGCTTACATGGGTTTATAGACATTTTGGGATAGTAATTCTGGGAACCAGACTTTTTTTTAGACTTTAGAGATGATGCAGATGATGTGACCATGTTCTTTGCTACTCTTTCTTTATTTCTTATTCCTTATCACAGCTCATCTTGCTTCAGATTAAAGTGAATACACATATCCTTTTGATTTATAATCACTGTAATTGGGTATTTCACTTGAAGTTTTATTGTGCTATATAATTATTTTGACGTTTGAACCATATTTTAAGCCAAATTCCAATCAAAAAGAATTGTATATTCTTATATTTAGGAACCGTTTAGAAAACGTGCCTGAGTGGGTGTGTGAAAGCCGAAAGCTAGAAGTTTTGGATATTGGCCATAATCAAATATGTGAACTTCCTGCACGGTGAGTATTACAGATTAAGTTAGAGAATCTCCAGTTAGATGAGCAATGGAAAAAATTGCTGATTCAGTGTTTAATTTGTTATTATGAACCCCTGAAAGAGTTTGCTCCAAAAACTTATTTAGGGACTTCCCTGGCAGTCCAGTGGTTAAGAGTCTGCACTCCCAGTGCAGGGGGCATGAGCTCAATCCTGGTTGGGGAACTAAGATCCCACATGCCACACCGCGTGGCCAAAAAACTAATAATAAAACCTTATTTAGTATTTAGTATTTTTACCTCTCTTGGTACCTTCGAGGCACAATTTTCTATCAAGCAGTGATGGGTAGACCAAGGCTTTGACTCCGAGCCAGACTTCGCAAAGCCACGTGACAGTTGATGCTTGGTGGAAGTTTTCAAATAAGCCAAAAGAAATGTTGAGAGACTCAGCAAACAGTATGATTTGTTCACCTCTGTAATCTTAATTCTTTCAGAATCTTTGCCTTCTGTCCATTGTCTTACATGTCTACCTTACCCACAAATAATTATTGGTTTTATTTGAATGTAACCCTAAAAAAAAAAAAGATTATTAGATCATTAAATCAGAAAAAGCAGACTAGATTCTGTTTTTCTTGTGTGAAATTTGGAGTAGAAGGTCGAAGAACTTCTCGTTCCTTCTCTCTTTTAACGTGTTATTATTTTTATTTCATAATATTCACTTTAATGGCAAGATTGTAAAGCAACCACATGATGATATCTGGTATCCATAGATTGAGGCAAATATCTTCAAGTTGGCTAATTGTGGCATAAAATATTATTGGGCTGTTAGTGACTAGCCATGCAATTAATAACCAGAAGAGTAGTCTATCCCACTGCTGTCCTGAAGAACTTTCTGTGATGATTGAAATGGTCTGTATCTGTGCTCTTCACTACAGTGTCCACTAGCCACATGTCCACTAGCCACATGTGACTGTTGAAATGTGGACCGTGTGACCAAGGAACTGAATATTAAATTTTATTTAATTTTAATTAATTTAAATTTAAATAGCCACTTGTGCCTAGTGGTTGCCACGACTCAGGTCTAGATATTTCCACTATTCTCAGCCAGTCACTGAACAGAGTAAGTCGTTTGTTTGTTTGTTTGTTTATTTATTTATTTATCTTTTTTTTTTTTTTTTTTTACGGTATGCGGGCCTCTCACTGCTGTGGCCTCTCCCGTTACGGAGCACAGGCTCCGGACACGCAGGCTCAGTGGCCATGGCTCATGCGCCCAGCCGCTCCACGGCATGTGGGATCTTCCTGGACCGGGGCACGAACCCGTGTCCCCTGCATCGGCAGGCGGACTCTCAACCACTGCGCCACCAGGGAAGCCCTATTTTTAACCATATATAGTAAAAAATATCAATGAAAAATTGTAGAAATATATCACTATTTTGGAGTAAGCTTAGATACACGATCTCTAAAGGTTTATGATCGTATGTTTCCTCTGTTCTCTTGTAAAGGACAAGGATCATGAAATACACCTGCTTAGTAAGCCCAATAAATGTGTCAGAGTTCAGTTGTCCACTATGACAGCCAGTAGCCATTAGCTGAGGGGCTTTTGAGCACTTAAAACGTGACTAGTCCTAACTGAGAAGTGTTGAAGTATAAAATATACACTGGATGCAAAATATGTCAATAATATCGTATATTAATTACATGTTAAAATAGTATTTTGGATATATTGGGTCAAATAAAAAGTGTACTGTAAAAACTAATTTACCTGTTTCTTTTCACTTCTTTAAATGTGACTACTAAAAAGTTTTAAATTATGTATGTGGCTTGCATGGTATTTCTGTTGGATAACATTGTGTTGGAGTCTAGCTCTTGTGGAAGAAATCGATTTACATTTTCACTCCCTGGAAAGCTCAGTTGATTTTACTTTGTTTCTCAGCCATATGTTATACCTGTAAATTCAGTCCATTTGAAAATGCTTTTTGCTTTAGAGTTTTATGTTGAGTGAGCATTTAGGTGACCCAGTGTAGCCCGTCACCATTATCAAAAGGACTTTGGTGATGTGCCCCGTGGACAGGTGTGTGTGTGTGTGTGTGTGTGTGTGTGTGTGAAGGAGGGGGAGAGAGAGAGAGACCCTTTTAGAAGACAAACAGCAAAAAAGAAAACAGGCTACTACTACTAATGAGGAAAAATAATTTGTTAAAAAAAATCTTGTACTTTTATCTTTCTGTTTTTCTCTTCCCTACTTTGACCTCCCCAGTTTAACACATATAGCATGTTGGAGTCTAAGGCCTCTGTGTCACTGTACGCTACAACAAAGATATTATATAAATAAACCAACAATTAAATAAATACAAGATAACTGATATCTTACCCAGTTTTCCCCAGAGTTAATTAATCTTTGATTTACTCTGCATTAGTACAGGCTTTTTTGTGATCTAAACAAATGCTTATTCAAAGCAAATCCAAATGCTGTCTTGTCAAAAAATTTAAACAGTGTTTGTTTTTGTGTATGTCTGTGTTTTTAACACACGGGACAAAAACAATACATGTTTTCTCATGTATGGTGTTGTTTAGTTGCAAACTTTGTATCGGCCCTATCATTGATCTAATATCCAGGCCAAGACAGTGATTCGTTAGAAGTTGGTTTAACATTCAAGCTTTGTTTGTCTAGGTGATGTGTGTGAAGGGTCTGAGAAAACAGAAATTCATGTTTAGCAGTGGAGCTGTACTGAAAGGAAAAGAAGCTATTTTAATTATTTTAATTCATAGTATCCAAAAGGATTGAACAAATCCAGTTACTAGCATTTATACTCATCCTACAGTTATCAAATCTCCTTTCTTATCTGGAAAAATGAAGATAAAGATTTTGTAACCTGTCTTTCAGTTATCTGTCTATGTAAGGGTGAAGTGTGTGTGTGTGTGAGAGAGAGAAATAATCCCATTCTACTAAGAATGCTAAATTGTATACCAGGCCCAGCAAGACAGTAAAATGGGTGGACCAAATCCTGAATTATTAGGTTGAAGTGAGCGTTACAGAGACTGGCCCCTGTGATAGCTGTGACTGAATGACAGTCCTGGACAGATTGTCTTGTCTCATTAATATCTAAACCTGCAAAGTCAGGTATATCTTTAATGGGGGCCCATGGTGTCACAGTGTTGAGACAGGTTGCTAGCATCTTTGTGAACAAAGAATCTAGTTTTGATACTTAAAGTGAATAAAGTTACAGCTGTAATATAGAGTGATTTAAGAACTTTGGATGTCCGTGAGGTCAGAATGGTGGGAAACAGGAGGTGGGTGAGGAAGCCTCATTCTTTGACAGCAGTGTAAATGAGCTCTCATTCCAATGTGATCCGGATGCAAATTATAACCTGATTTTCCCACAGTCCCCAGATTTCTGTGTTTAACCCAGGACCTGCTTTATTCTCTACGAGGTCTTAAGTGATCATAAAGCAGATTTACATAAGATTAACACATATTCATCATTCGTTGCAGTTTTGATAACCCATAGAAGAAAAACTCGGTCAAGCTTCCCAATAGCTTGTTTGATGCTCAGAAGACAATACTGCATTGAGTGGTTATATTCTCTTTAGGAGGGAGAATATAATCCTACTTTGGTCTGGGATTAAACCAAAGAGAAAATAGAAATATACAGATTTAGGGAAGTGAGGAAAGAGAGAAATAATTATTGTGAAATGCAACTGAGGAAAATGTAGCATTTTTTCAGTTGTCATTGGTAAAAGTTTAACTGGACAAAAGAATCCTTACTGAATGTTGACCTTGTAAGTAAAAATTGCTCAACTGTGTTTATTCAGATTCTATTGTGGGTAAAACCCCCAGCGTTCCAGGGTGATACCAGATGTAATCCCTGCCTGGGGAAGCCTACAGCCTTTCACAGTTTGCCTTGTGAGTCTAACAACACTAGGCTGCTGCCTTTGGTGTCTTCTATGAAACTCGTTTTCTTTTTCACTAAGTAGAGCTGCTTTGTTAAATATTCCTTTTCATAGTTTTTCCCACCGTCTTTTTTTTTTTAAGTATGGAAAGTATTGAAATATGAACAGCTCCAACTTTGAGCTTACGTTACAGTGAATTTGCACTTGCTCTGAATGAATTTCGGTTTCTTAGAGAGATGATTTTAAGTCTTTTCCTACTCCTGTTCATTTTGAAAACTTCATCCCAAATGAGCTCTCAGTAAGTTTCCTTCTGTCTTTGTCCTTGTTTGCACAGCTTATTTTGTAATAGTAGTCTCCGGAAACTACTGGCGGGACACAACCAGCTGACAAGGCTTCCCGAAAGGCTAGAAAGAACCTCAGTGGAGGTCTTGGATGTGCAGCACAACCAGCTCCTGGAGCTGCCACCCAACCTTCTGATGAAGGCCGACAGGTAAAGCTGCTGGTTTGTTTTGCTTGTTCATCGACTTGTAAGATGCCCCCTAATTAGCATTCTTATCTTAGGTGATCTCAGACCATTTAAAGTGGACTTTGTGACTATCTATCTGTCCTAGATTTATGAAGAAAATGGTATTGCCAGCCACTTCTGTCACCATTTTGTAGGAAATAGAGGCAGGAATATCCTAGAGAGTCTTTCTTAATTTCTCTGCTTCTTTAATTTTGATTCCTTAAGTGGGTTGAGTTGTGCGTAAGCGTGAGCTGTGGAGGTGTCGGTATAAAAACAAGGGTGGGAAGTTTGCTGCCTGGTCAAAACTCGTGCAGCCCGCTCTAGGCTTAGTGTAATTACCTTAGGATTCTCTGTTCTTGCTTCCACATATTTATGACTTTGGGTGACAGAGATAGATTTTCCTAGAGTCTTACTTTTTTTTTTTTACCAATTGTCTTATCTTTACCACAGGTTTACCCTTGCATTTAAACTATTTTCTTTTTGAACAAAGAGAATTTTTCTAAATGACTTGTTTACTAAGTATTTAAAGAAATTATTCCCATCAGCAGTATAGGAGGGTTCCTTTCTAAGATGTTCAATAAATATTTGTTTAGTGAAAGGTAAAAAATTTAAGGAATTTTAAATACTACCCTTGATCTTGGATTTGCATTTTTTTCTTTCTCTCCTTTTCCTTTTTCAAAAAAATCTTTTTATCAAGATGTAACTTACAGTCAAAAAGTGTACAACTCTTGAGCATACTGCTCAGTGAACTTCTACATACATATATACCCCATAGCCATCACCCAGATCAAGATAGAGAACATGTCCAGCATTCCTTTCCTTTTCCTTTGTTTTCCTCATTTAAAAAAAAATTTATTCTCTGTACTTAATGTAAGTTACAATGAATTCCTACTGGTATAAGTATTGAGAAATAATGGAATTGTGGGGAAATGGGATTGTTACATTGTAATTGACTGGTGCTAAGTCATTCCCCTGACAAAAAGAACAATATTTCAAGATAATTTAAAGAATTGTTCTTGCTTTTGCATTCATATCAAAGGACAATGCACAGCCTATGGGTAGCTCTAGACCTGTTTCTTATTGTTATGAACACTATAGGATTTGGTTTCTTCCCCTGCGGAGAATTCTGTGTCATGTTGTAGCCTTGTGTTTTCTTTCATAAGGCTAACTAGGGAAAATTTGGGTGCAGTTTTATGATGAGAATCCACTTGTTCTCCTGGGGGATCTACACTGAATCGGTAGAAACCAAAAGGGAGATGGATTCGGGTTTTAGGAGTCTTTGAGTGAGATAAAACCATTTTTGAATCTGAGTCTTATAAGGTCATGGCTAGTAGAGTAGGTAAATAGTGCTGAAACTCTCCAATAGATAATAATCATTCTTTATTCATTTCTGAGAATTTTATTTTAAAGGGGCACTTGAATATGTTTTTCGTTCTCTAGAGGCGTCCCTAAGCAGTCATCGAGTCTCCCTGGTGCCAGCCAGATCTGACCATGTGTGCCTGAGGTCGCTCACAGTGTGGTCCAGGAGACTGTGTGTTCATGTTCAGATGAGCAGTTGCGAGGGGCAACTTTAACTTAGATTGTTCCACAGGCAATTCTGCTGACTCCCAGGGTCGAGAACCGCTGCGTGGACTGTTGACTTTGTGGCCCTGCGCAGGTTTTCCCTCGTTGTCTATACTGTACAGTCCCAGATGGAATCTGTATGTTGGAAAAGGGGTGATTGTATGAACTAGAATATTTCTGGTCATGCAGTATGGAAAATTTAGGACCTGAATTGAGCCACTGAAAGGGAACATTGCTATCAAGGAGAGCAGAATAAGCTGAGCCTACAGTGTAAGCTAAAGGCATTTAGGCAGAAATACCCTAGTCTGAATAAATGGGCCTGTCCAAAGCCAGCTGCATTTTGGAAAATCGGGGCTGGTGCGGGGGAAGTAGGCAGCCTCTGTAGGTCTTGGGAGGAGGGCAGGCCGTGCCAGATGCCCTTCCAGCACAGGGAAGTGCTGGAGTAAGGGGCTGAGTGAAGTAGAAAGAGCAAGCATCCTGCTTTTATTTTATGAGAGAAAAGCAAATGACCAAAAGAGGCAGAAGTAAGAAACTTTTCCAAGAAGGCATATTCCAGTGCCTTTGTTTTCCAAGCAATGCAATAACCTCATCTCCAGCCTCGTGTAGCAACTGACCTTATTGTCATGACTCTGAGTCAGAAAGGTTAAGAGGTTTGGTTCTCTCAGGCAGATAGGGTTATAAAGAGGGTGGGGTAAAGTCGATGAGATCTTTTTTGAACAACATTCTTGTATTATTTCACTTGTTGGAAGACAAGAAAGATAGAACTTTTTAAAATTGAAATGTAGTTGACTTTTACAATATTATATTAATTTAAGGTAGACAACATAGTGATTTGATATTTCTATAGATTACACATCATACAGAGTTATGATAAAAATATTGACTCTATTCCCTATGCTTTACCAAACTATTTACTGCTTCTTAAAGGGATAATACTTTTTCTCTTTATACCCTTTCCAAAACCTAAATAACTGAGGTTTTCTCTATCTAAATTAAAAAAAAATTTTTTTAATCGAGGCATAATTTACATTCAGGAAAATGTAGAGCTATATTTGGTTTGATTAGCTTGAGGGGAAGGAATAAACTACTACTGACTATTGTGGGAGCAGGTCAACCTAGAAAACATGAAGCTTAAAATATTAAAAGAGGGCTTTTTAGTATTAAAAGAGGGTTTTTTAGGAAAGAATCTTCACAAGCTCTTTGCAGGTGGTTTCAGTTGTGATTTGTTTTCATTTACATGGTTCAGGATGGCCAGTGTCTTACTGACCTTGTAAGTTTAAGTCACTGTGCTGGGTACTGCAGGGAATTGAAAAATGACTAACATCGGTATTACCCTCAAGGAGCTTACAACCTAATGCTGAGCTTAAAATAACTGCACAATAAACTGTAATAAAAGGTGGGGTTGAGAGGGTAAAGGAGAAGGAAAATGATAGGATTGGTTTTAATTTAGGCTCCTGGTATGAAGAACAGCACTTTGTTGTATAATACAGGGCTTTGTGTTTGGCAGATAGCCCCAGGCAGTAATGAAACTGCTTCAATTCTCCTTCCATTCAGTTTGCTCCATAATACAAATCTTAAAAAATATATAGATGCTCACTTTTTCTTTTTTCTTTTTTTTGTGGTAATAAATTATTGTTACCAGTTCTGTGTTTGGTTATATAACTGAGGAAAAGGCCTGAATACAAGTCTTCATAAGTTAAAAATGGTTTTGTTTGTTCTCTCAGTAGAACTTGTGCTTGGAAGCTTCATGAGAACTGTCAGAAAAACATGTTTTATTGGACACAGCAAAAGGCTGAACTTAAACTCTCTTTCTAAGGAGATTTCTTTAGCTCTGAATCTTTCTGCTAAAACACAGTGTCATGGTTTTGATTATATAATATTGTCTCTGAGATATTACAGCTTTAGAATGGTATATTTTAATCTGCTTTACCTGGTAGCAGGTAACCAGATAAGAGAGGGGAATCTACTTTAAATTAGATGACTTTTAGTGATATCTTTATCTTCCTCTGAAAACTTCAGACCGATTTTATTAAAATTCTTATGACCTGAATCAACAATTTAAGTTTATGAGTTTACCCTCCATATTCTTCTTTGAGTTTTGTTTCTTTTGACTGGCAGCTCAAAAACTATAGACAGATGTAAAATATGTTAGACCATATTTGCTGAGAAGCTGACTGTGATTTTGTATCTTGTGGTCAGGGCAGGATTTGCTTCTGTGAGGGGAACTGGCAGGTATTCTAATCTGGATCTTACCAGCCTAGATCTCTCATCTTATCCCTTTTTGCTTAGAGTTGAGAATTTTCTTGATGGAATCCCCCAAAAGAGTTTCAGATAATCAGTTTTCATCAACAGATGGGCAAGAGTGGGAGTAGATATTCCCCGTGGGTCACCAAGTTGGATGGATGAGGTGCTGCCATCCTTCTGTCCTTTCTGAAATCTCGGCAGTGGCTGGTTCCCTGTCCATTTCACATATGCACTCTCACATCCTGGCCAGAGAGCTGTTCCTGATGAGGTCAGTCACAATGGGCCCTTTAAAGGAGAGTTATAGATTCCTATTGTGGGTGGGGATTAGGGTCTGTTTTTACCCTTGGTTGGCACAGAACAAGGTATTTTCAGGGGATGGGAATGGGGAGAGTGTATGTACAAATGAAGTACATGGTAATTATTAAAATATCCCCAGAGTATTAGTCACATTACAGACCATAAGTTTTAGTGACTCAGACAGAATATGTGTAAATATCAAGGGGACTAAAAGGGAATAGAAAATTTGGGAGAGCGTGATCGATTAACCATGACAACTGGTGGCTTTTGGCAAAGATAGATATTTCTGGCATTTTGAAGAGCTAAGTTATGCCTACACTATTTTTCCTAAGGGAAGAGAGCTATCTTGGGAAGTTCTGATGTTTTGAGAGCCGTAGTGAAATAAAATAGTGTTTCTCAGAGTGTGTTCAGAATCCCCTAGATTACTTACTAAACATGCAGATTTCTGGCCCTTATCTCAGTTCTACTGACTCAACTTGGCCAATCATCAGAATTCTTAATTCTATAGATTTTTGAAGACTTATGCTGACCTACTTAATAAGAATATCTGGGAGTTGAAGTTGAAAATCACATACCTTCAGGAACAAAGGCACAACATCACTTCTATGTGTTTTTGCCAGAAATGCATCACATTATTCTAAATTCTAATGATGATAAAACATCAAACAAATCTAAATTAAGACTGATTAGAGGAGACAAATGAGGCATGATAAGGAAATGGAATGTGTGATCCTAAATTGGATTCTGGACCAGATAGAGAACATCAGTGGTATAATTGATGAAATTAGGATATCTCTAGATTAATTTATAGTGTTGCATCAATGTTAACTAATTCTTAATTAATTATACTTAATTTTTAAAATTAATTCTTTTCGAGTTCTTGTTCAACGGTTCATACATCTGTGTAACCTTTGTTCCTTTGCTCTGCAGGCTTAGGATCTTTACTGCCCAAGCCAGGCAGATTTTCAGATCTTTCAAAATAATAGTGTGTGAGTTCTGTTAGGCTATACGTACGCACTTTCTCTTCACATGCAATCCTCACTATTATGTGATGTTGCTAGACAATGAATAATAGGCGTCCTTTTTTCAAACTGATAAGTGAGGTGTAGTAATTTAGTGGGTTTCTACCAGCACTTAAAAAAATGGCATAGAAAATATCAGTGTAAGATAGAGTAAGGTTAAGTATTGTTTCAAGAAACTTTTGTTTCATTTACACATGTATATGTCGCATCTGTACTGGGTGGTCATGTAAAATGTATTTTGTACTCTTGGTTGCCATTAATGAAAAGTTTGAAAGCCCCTGCTTTAAGAGCTATCAGTCTTCTGAAGATATCAATAGATGAAATTGTCAAAAGCGTTGTGTTGTATGGGCAAATGATAAGGAATTTAGAGCATTTTGTTTGGCACCTCTGGAAGATTTTGGGGGCCAGAAATCAGGGAGTTGTATAAAAGTCAAAGAATTTTGCTGTGCTTAGGGTCTTAACCTTTTGCATTTTCAATAGACTTACAAGTCCCAGTACTGATGTGCAGAAAAATCATTTGAATGCAGAATGCCTGGTATGCCTGCAAATAGGTAGACCTGTTGTGGTACCAAATCCTGTGCTTTGTTTCAGGACAGAATTTGGCTGTAAAAGTTAAGGGTGTGCTGGAAATTACTGAAAAACAAAACAAAAAAACCTAGATGAGCTAGAACAGACGGAACAGATTGTGCCAGGGAAGAAGAGAGTAATTGCTCAAGAAGCGAGGAGTGGATTTGTCTCACTGCTGTCATGGGCAACTTTCCAAATGCTTCAGGGCAGGAGTTGTATGTGAGTCTTTTCTCTACAAGGTTTGCACTTCCTGCTAAGAAAAGTTTTTGAGTACTGTGCTATTTATTAAGTTATTTTAGGAATGGAGTTTGAAGCGCTGTGCACATGTGATCTTCACACTACCCAGCAGGTGCCCTGCTTGGCCTCCAGCTTTTTTGGAGAAGCCCTATGAAAATGTCCTCAGGAAAGTTTTATTATTACTGTTTTTATCAGTTGAATTTTGTAGGAAATAGTGGACTCTAAGATTGGTGAGATCTGGGTTTATTTCTGGCTCTGACACTAATTACTGTTTAACAACAGCCAGGTAATTTGACTTTTCTCAGCTTCAGTTTGTCTTCTGTGAAATATAAGGGGGGCATCTCTGGGATGTTGGGAGAATCAAGCGAAACAGGAAATAGGAAAGAGCTGTGGTCTCTAGAGAGCACTTTACAAATGAGAAAAAGTGATATGTTACTGCTTTTCTCTAATGATTATAAGAGGGTTGCATAGTGAAGAGGGTTCTATGGATGAAACTCTCATGGCACATTAAACAAGTCTTTTATACAGTTATTACAAAAACCTATAAGGGAAAAGCTTGAGGAAGTTCTCTGATATCATACTGAGTTGAGACCAAACTCAGTGCTTTAGGAATTTAGTTTTGGGGAGGCTTTGAAAGCAGGGGGTGGGGTTATACACCATATTTATTGAGTAAAACTGTTACCCATACTGGAGAAATTTTGCAAAATTAAAGTAGTTGCTCATTCTGATGGAAATACAACACCCAGACGATTAAACCAACTTAATTTGCCTCCTGCTGAAACGTGAGGTTGTGGGACAGGTATTTTATTTTTAAAAGGATTGGTATTGAATTTAATTTCCCGGAGACTATTATAATCAAAAATGTTTTTAGCCCATTTGTTTGCTCTTTGACCGTTAACTAACACGATGATTCAGTCAGGCTTTATTCAATTCAAACTAAATCCTTTGGAACCAGCCCATGTAGTTTCAACTTAGTTTCATTTCCTGGAGTGGAGGGTGCAGGATCCCCCCCCCCCGCCCCCCGTTTCCCATAAAGAGTATAAACTTCAATACAGGCAAATTTCAACAAGATGAGGGGACAAGTCTTTTTGGAAATCCCTCTCTTCCCTTCATCAGATGTTGTAAGGCGTTTTTAAAGTCCCTTTTGCAGTTTTCTAGGTGAGCATTCACTAGTCAGTCTTTTTTCCTTTCAAAGCAACTTTCCCTCTTTTTCTGGCCTAAAAATATGCAAGTATTCATGAGTTAATTTCTTTCTTTTCTTTTCATGTATCTATAACTACATATTTCCTAGAGAATTGTATTTTATTTTAATGAGATTGTCAGAGTTTCCCAGCCAACCCCATTGCAAGATGTTTTAGGGCAATGCATTTTAATTTTTTCTAATTCTACACTGAAGAAATCTTAACAGGGTATTTAAGTCAGGTGATACAAATGAGACTGGTAAAAGTACTTTAAAGAACTATGGTGCTGGAAGGGGTTTCCGTCCTATGTCAAAACCATTTCAGAAACTGCATGAATGACCTTTATTTTCTTCTCTGTAGCACACACGACTATAATTTCCCATGACTATTTATGGTCTGTACAGACTTTTTCTTTTCTTTTTTTTTTTGTACAGCCTTTTTCTAACTTCCTTTTTTTTTTAATGTCAACGGAATACATGTTTCTTTAATGGAAAATGTTCTATTTTGGGGAAGCTGCTTTTCCTTAGATAAGTAGTGGAGTTGGGCCGTGTGTGTGTAAGTGTGTGGAGGTCGCAAGATTGGAGATTATTAAGTTAGTAGACTGAGGGCTTGGGATGACAGTTTTGGTGATGACGCCCGAATACAAAGATTTCTTTTTATCCAAGATTAAAAATAACTGTACCTGGTATTCCAGAGTCTTCCTTTTTAAGGAAGATTTTATTTTTTTTTACTAACATATGGTAAAATAGTCCTGAATTGAATGCTGAACATTTCAAACCTGGGTGGTTTTGAAACGAGAAAGGCAGTTCATTAACAGGGTAGTTCTAGGTAAGGGGTGGGGGACAAGTCAGCTTTGACCTTGGCAACCACGGCAGGTGAGTCCTGTGGGCTGGATGCTCTCCACGCTCGGGTCACTGCAGCTTCACTATGGGACACACGTGGTGGAGATCCACTGTGAAGCAGCAGGGTTGTCTGCTGAGCCGTGCACAGTTCCTGCTCTGTCCCTCTCTCCCTTTCCAGTGATTTGGAACCTGATCGCAGCAGGGATTCTGTTTCAGTTCCCCAGCTTTGCATTTTGCATTTGTCTGTGTTTCACAATAACTATGGAAGGAATTACAGTTTTTGACAGTTTTAGTTATCTCAGGTGTAAAAACATTCTTCATAGTTTAGCTATTGTTCACTCTATCATTTGGATAACCGGTAGCATATACATCTTGTTTTAATGTAAATTTTATTGAAGTATAATATAGATACAGAAAAGGGGCCATATCATAATTGTAGCACTTGATAAATTTTCTCAAAGTGAACACACTCATGTGACCAGCACTCAGATCAAGAACCAGAATGTTATCATATTGGAAAAATTAGAAGCTGTCTCCTAGACACTGCTTCCCTTCCCTGACTTCTAATACCACAGATAAGTTTTGCCTGATTCTGAACTCTATAATTAGGGAATCATGCAGTGTGTCCTCTGGTATCTGGCTTCTTTTACTCAATATTATATTTGTGAGATTCATCCTATTGATACATGTAGTTGTTCTTCATTTTCACTACTACATAGTATTACATTATTTTACTACAAGAGTAAATTATCCCTTGCAGTTGTGAATATATGTCAGTAACATATGGTTTGGGCATCGTACTGAAAAGGACTTAGTCACTATGTGATTTAGTTGTATTGTGATCTAATGTCTAATTATTTTATTACTATAAGAGCTCTTTTATTTTAAAATAGGCAGTTGTTTTTCTCTTTCTTAAGACAGAATATTAATTTTATCTTATCACTATCCCTTCGACTCCCCACCAGCTATAAAATTAATCACTTTCTCTCACCTTTGTGCTTCCATAAAAATTGATTTCTCTTTGTAGTTAACACATACACATAGCTGCTGTGTTCATTATGGACAGTGGAGTCACATATCTGTATGCCTGCCAAAGCCAAGACCTATCTTTTTTTTGTTTTAAACGTTTTATTTTATATTGGAGTATAGCCAGTTAACAATGTTGTGATAGTTTCAGGTGCACAAAGCAACTCAGCCCTACATGTAGATGTATCTGTTCTCCCCCAGACTCCCCTCCCATCCAGGCTGCCACATAACATTGAGCAGAGTTCCCTGTGCTATATAGTAGGTCCTTGTTGGTTATCCTTTTTAAATACAGCAGTGTGTACATGTCAGTCCCAAACTCCCTGACTATCCCTTCCCTCCACCCTTCCTCTCGGTAACCATAAGTTCATTCTCTAAGTCTGTGAGTCCGTTTCTATTTTGTAAATACGTTCATTTGTATCATTTCTTTTTAGATTCCGCATGTAAGTGATATCAAACGATATTTCTCTTTCTCTGTCTGACTTACTTCACTCAGTATGACAATCTCTAGGTCCATCCATGTTCCTGCAAATGGCATTATTTGATTCTTTTTTATGGCTAGGTAATATTCCATTGTATATATATGTACCACATCTTCTTTATCCATTGCTCTGTCGATGGACATTTAGGTTGCTTCCATGCCAAGACCTACCTTTAGATTCATGTTTCTAAACCCAGTTTCTAATATGCCAGTTATCAATCAGAAAGATTCTAGGTTTGTTGAAGATTCTGGACTAGACCTGTGGCTTATCAGTGGGATTCTGTTGCATTTTTGTCATTGTAGCCTGAGATTCCTGAATGCATCTGCAAACAAACTGGAAACCCTTCCTCCAGCCACACTCTCTGAAGAGACAAACAGCGTCTTACAGGAGTTGTATTTGACGAATAACAACCTCACAGATAAATGTGTACCCTTGTTAACAGGACACCCCCATCTGAAGATTCTTCACATGGCCTATAACCGACTTCAGAGTTTTCCAGCAAGGTAAAAGAAGATTACAGAGTGACATCCTTCATTGCATTTCTGAAAATGGATTCATAGATGGAAAGGCAAAAACTAACATGTTTATTTCCCAGATAATGTAAAGCTTGTTCCTCCTGATTCTTATTCACAGTGTCTTTTATATAAGCCATTGTCAGCATTCCCCTAAAGAGAAGTGTGTTAATTTTTCTAATATGAATGTATCCAAGGACCCAATTGCTAGAATGTTCTTATGATTTTGAAATAAGTCATGTCATCTAGCAGGTATATTTTTTATTTTGCTTCCTTTTAACCAGTCAAATTAAAAAAAAAAAGATTAACCTAGTATGATGTGTGAGAATTAGAACATAAACTAGGAACCTGAAGGTTCTCAGTTAGCTAATAGCTTTTGTATTTATGCTTATGGTATAGAAAGCAATGGTGGCCTGTGCATTCTTAGAAACTGTGACATTACAAATAATTTATGGCTCTTAGAAAATTCTACTTTTAAGTCTATTTTAATTTTAATTTCTAATTTTGGGGAGCAGTGGCATTGTATCTTGCTTTGAGTGAAGCTTTAACAAGTTAGGTCTTAGAACTCACACCCACACATCAAAGAAGCAAACACTAACCCCTCTGGTATTCTGCTGCTAACTGCGACTTAGCACTGGGCCAAAGCAAAATACGGGGACAGCCTCCCTCTGCTAGCATCAAGGAGACCAGTCTGTTGAAACCCTTACTAAAGGAGGGAGGCCCAAATATGCATTGACTTCAAGTATTACTCTATTTTTGTAGTATACATTTATTTCTTTACTTTTTCCCCCTCATTTGATGTTACTGATTAAGCTTTTCTTTCTTTCTTTTTTTTTTCTTTTAATGTACTTTTCTTTTACTGTGGAATGAGATGTTATTTTTGGAAGAAAACATAGTCGTCACATAGCAATAATATCTCTGAAAGGGCTCATGGTCCTCATTTGATGGTGAATGACTAAGGCCAGCGGGAGAAATGATCATCAGCTCAAATTCTGAGGGTATCCCCCACTGACCCATGCCAGTAGTAATCACCCTAACTACAGAGAATTTTTTTTGACCACCTCCTTTCTATGCTGAGGGATAGAAACTTCTTTGACATGTTTTCTTTCTTGGACCTGATGTCTATACTCTCAATCTTTTTTCGTGCCTGTTACTCATTGGTTTCTCCACATTTCTTCTCACAATATGATGACAACATATTCAAATAATAATCTTACAAATTCAGGCTATCACAGATGGATTACTTCACAGTCTGTGCATACAGTGTTGTTTGTAGCATATCCTAATACCATGTTGAATGTTTATGATATTAAAAGATCTGATTTCATAAGATAAAAACTTAGTTCTTGTATCTTCGGCGTATATTTATTTTCAAGTAAGCAAATAAGGTAACCTTTATTTTTGAGAGAAAAAAGAAAAAAAGCAATAAAGTGTTTCTTGCTAAATTTTTTAAAAGGTTTATTGTGACAAATGAAACCACAGCAAGGAGAGGAGATACCAATAACTCTAAACTAAATGATTTAGATTGTAAGTTTGAGTTGCACTCACTGGGAATCCTGCACTTGTTAGATTCCACCTTCACAGGTGGTGGGAAAAGGGCCAGAGGAGTGATAGATGCATTATAGGTTTGTAGAGGCAGAGGGTTTTTTCCCTCCAGATTTACAGAAAATATAAGAAACTCTAATTCTGGAGTTTTTCTTTATTGAGTTACTGTAATTATTGATTAATGTAATTAAATAGTAATTCTACATTATAGGTTAAGATTGCACAATACAAGACATTCTTAAACAAAAGTGTTAAATTACATTAGGACTTGTTATTAAGGTAAGATGAGAAAGATTCTTTCTTTGTAGGTGTTTAGCAGGAGTTGAGAGAAATTTCTTTTGGGTCCAGATTGAATTTGGGCATTGCCAGAGGTCGAGAGATGATCCAGATCACCTTCCGGCATCCTGCTTCTCATGACCACCTTGTTATCACAAGGGATGTCCAAGGAATTTGGAGAGTGGGGTTTCAGGAGAAAGCATATCTTCATATAAACCATACCCTTTTCTACTCTATATATTCCCTTGAGGTTTCAGTGCCAATACGAAGAAATAATACTCTCACACTTTTAAAGCACATAGATTAGATTAATGCCAGCTTTTGACCCATTTGGGTAGGATTTTCACTGGAGTTCAGACTAAGCTACATAGTAAAGTGATTGTTGTCAGGATAACTCAATTCACACACAGAGTTTTCATAGGAAAAGGACGTCCATTTTTCTTCTTGTTGCCAATTCAAAGAGCTGAAGTTAAGAGTTTTTGTTTTGTAACAAGAAAGGAGGTATCAAAATACTTTGATACTCAAAAACAGTAGTGAAAAACTTGTCTGTTAAAATGACTAGTGCAAGTGAATCTTTAAAGAATCTTCAGAGTCATAGTAAATTACCTTTTGGTTCTCATTATCTATTATTTTCTTTCTAAATTTCCTTATAATTACTTTGTGACCTGCCCACCCTTGGATTTTCTCTCTTTCAGTAAAATGGCAAAGCTGGAAGAACTTGAAGAAATTGACATCAGTGGGAATAAACTGAAGGCCGTCCCGACAACGATCATGAATTGCAGGCGCATGCACACGGTGATCGCTCACTCCAACTGCATCGAGGTCTTTCCTGAAGTTATGCAGCTCCCAGAAATCAAGGTACGTGGGTCGATTCCATAAACTCCAAGCTTCAGGTCCACAAAGAGACTTGTTTTCTCTAGTTCATCGGTTCAGGATGTTGGCACCCTTGTTAGATTTCCTCAGAATGAAGATTTCTCTGTTGTCCTTGCTCCGTCCTTCCTCAGCACTGGGCTACACCTCTGAGTCGGCAGAGGGAAAAAAAAAAAACAGTGATCAAAAAACACTGGACTGGGAGTGGGGAAAATTGTCTTCTGGGCTCTGTCCCTAACTAGCCACATAGCCACCTAACTCTTTCCCATCTGTCTAACAATACTTGTCCTACTTATTTCCAGGGTGGTTATGAGACTCAGAGACTGAATCAGGTTTGATAGTAGTTTGAGATAGTTAACAGTACCTCTGCACACCCCTCCCCCCAACTCCCCTAATTAAATAGCATCCACCACCCCAGCACCCAATTAGTAATAATTCCCTATATAGATGTAGTCTCATTACTGTTACCATTACCAAGCATTCACTTCAATTTAATGAAACCTGACAGAACAGATAGTATTCCCATGTGGTAGGTGAGGAAACTGAGGTGCTGAAAAGAAAGTGGTTTCTATAAACTGAAGACAGCAAGTTGGTGGCAGAGACATTCTGCAGTTCCTGGCTCCTGGCTCCTGACTCAGGGCAGTCTCATCGGACGAAACCAGTTCACTAGAATGAAAACCATCTAACAACTTTTTATTCTTTTTTTTTTTTTTGGAGCAAAGAGTAAGAAGTTCTTTCATTTTGCATTTTAGCATTTCTGATGATTAGTTTTGTGCTTAATAAAAAGTAATTCTGGTTATAGACTAGGAGCATATTCTAATCTCCTATTTGAAGACACTTTGAATAGCATGAATAATTTTTCACCACAGGAGTTTTGTACATTTACATGGTTGAGGTGTATACAAGCCATTTGATAAGTGTGTGCGTGTGTGTGTGTGCTTAAGCCATGAAATATTTTACTGTGAGCGCACTGTCACCTCATACATGACCGTGTCATTTTAGAATACTTACTGTTAACTAGCAGAAATGTTTTATTTTTACTTTATATACCTTTTACAGTAGGTAAGAGGTGGGGCTCTGAAGGAAGACAGATCTAGAGGTGGATCCCAACTAAAAGCTGCTTAATTGCTCCGTTTCCTCCTATGTAAAATGAGGGAAAGAACACTGCTTCCTTTACAGTATTGCTGTGAGGATGAAATGAAATAATACATGTAAAGCATTTGAAATAGAAGTGGCACCTGGTAAGAGCTCTGTAAATGTTAACTATAATTAGTTACAAGACCTCGATGGGGTTCAACTCTGATGTTGATTATATGGAGCAACTGTTCTGGCTGTTGATCCACAAAATCCAAGAAATCTGTCACTTAAGCAAATGCTTCTTTGCTTCCATCGCAGGAGCAGTGTTGACAGCTAAGCTTTCCAGGGGCTGCTTCACTGCCCATTACTCCGTGGGGGGTGTGGTGTCTGTCACGGGGCCTCATTAAACAGGTCTCTGTGCACCGAGGTCTCAAGATTAACCTCCTGTTTGCTGGTCTTACTTTCTGCACCTGTCTTTTAATGTTATATAACTCTTAATCGTAGATTCTTTTTTTTTTTAAGTATCTGGTTTAAAATACAGATACAGATAGACGTTTAAACTTTTCAAGTTTTGACTAAATTTTGTAAAATACGAATGTTGCTCTATGAAAGCAAATCTTCTCTTAGACCCTTGCTTGGATTCCTGGATTCTAAACTTGGTGCCCTCGTGTTTGCATTTAATTCCTTCCCCTGTAACCCTGCTTTAGAGCTCCTTTTCAAATTTTACTTTTGGTATTACTTTTTTTTTTTTTTTTTTTTTTTTTTACAGTTTTTCTTCTTTTGTTCTTTGATTTTTAACCCCAGATATTGTAGCTTAGCATTTTCCTTATGTTAAAAATGTCCAGTGTTTCTGACCCAGCTCTTCCATTACCAAGAGATATTTTGTTGCTGGGGTTTTATTTGTGGCGGGGGTGGGGTGGGTGCGGTGAGCAGTATCAAGTCTCCTTTATGTACAAAGTACAAACTTGGCAGCCCTGGACAGACAGTGGTATTGAAAAAGTAGTAGTTATATTGTTTGAGAACTCCGAAATGATATTTTAGTGTTATTTCATATGAGAATATTTTAAGTTGCTGTATAAGTATTTATGCAGATTTAAACCATCCAAGGGACTTCCCTGGTGGTCCAGTGGTTGAGACTTCGTGCTTGCAATGCGGGGGGCGCGGGTTCGATCCCTGGTTGGGGAACTAAGATTCCACATGCCGTGCAGTGTGGCCAAAAATAAATAAATAAACCATCCAAAAGAAAATTCCTGGTAAAAAATATTCGCTGTAAACAGATGATAAAATACCTATGAGAGTCTTGACTGCAAACTGAGCCCTAAAGCATGTTTCTAATGGAAAAGAAATCATGTTTTTTCTAAGTTGAAGTACTCCAGCCGCTATTAAAATATTATCATTGAGTTAATAATCCTAGATTGTATTCTTATTGCTTCTTGAAAATAAAGTACAATAATTGTAAAGTATTTTATAAAAGGTATGAAGATCATTGCAATTATAAACATTAACAGATAATTTAAAGAGGGATAAGATCCTGGTATATTTAGCTAGTTCTCTGTGAGCAGTCTCATCTTTTCAGACGTTAAAGAAAAGTGCTTGTTCACTGCTTTGTTACCAAAGCTTTAAAACCAATTATCATTTAAAGGGTAAACAAGTTTTATTGCTAAAATATATATGCTAAAATATAGTTTTTTATTTTACTTTATTTATTATTTTTTTTAAATGTAGTTTTTTAAACTTGTAAAATCAGGCCATTATTCATGTACCCCTAAAACAGAGACTATATGCATCCCCTATTCTTGGATAAAATTTAGGTCTGGCCTTTTCTCATTTTGGTGCATTTGGTGAGATCTGTTAAAGTGATCATCAGGCATCAAATTCTGTACTTGGGCAGGAAGGTCATGTAAATTCGTAGGAAAAAAAAATATTTTTTAGAGTTTTTCGATGAGCTCAAGTGCACCCAGAGTCATAGTCGTTTTGTTCCTTAGTATTGATATTATTGTCTTCACCTTTGTTTAGCACTTTCAAATTAGTCTTCCAAACCCCACCACCAGTCCTGTGTTCCTGGAGCAGGTCATGTTCTGTTCTGATTCTAAAATAGACAGACCTCCCTCTGGATACGGATCAGCTCTCAATCACCACAGAAGCCAGACTTGGCTTGGCTGGTCCCAGGCCGAGGCCCTCACATAGGCTGCTAGAGCTGATGGACCTGAAAAGCAGAGGTGGCCGCGGGTGTGGCACTCGGCTTCTCTTCCTCAGGGGCCCTTCGCCGAACCACATCACAGTCACGTTGATCATGTAGGAGTTCTGCAACAACACCAAAGCTTTTAGTTGAGTTACTTCCAGTTAGGGACATGGTCCTACCTTTTTTGAAGTGTGGTTTAAGCAGATGAAAGAAATGTGTGACACATACAATGAATGAAGTTTGAAATTTAAACACTGTATATCAGCAGCTTTTGTCAAATTTTCCATTTCCCTGCAGTGTCCTGATTCTGATTACTGGGTGAACAGCATCTTTTAAAATGTTTTAAATTCTCTTCAGAAGGTTATTTTCATGTTTGTGCTGTGCAGTAATAAACCACTTGGATAAGCTGAGTGACTTCGTCTTTAGGACTGTTATTTCACTTCATGGAGTATGAAGTATTTTTAATATGCCACACTCTTGAGAACAATGGCTGCAGGAAGTTGAATTTCCCTTGGAATCAAGCCATGTTGTTGTTTCTAAAGTGAGATGAGAGCGAGAGAACCAGCTCAGTCATAGGACACAAAGAACATGGGGAAACGGCTAGGTCAGAATGGATGAAAGAAAAGGCATTAATTCTTTGGAAAGCAGGATAATGGAAATAAAGACAGATCAGGGGCCAGTTAGATGTCTAGTTTGGTAGAGTAGTTGACCTACTAGACTTAAAAGGTCATCTAGGAACTGCAGTATCCAAAAACCAGGAAGTAGGAGCAATTGTCATTATGGTCCTGGAATCTGGGTAATGGTTATTTAGGAATTCTTCTATCATTTGGGGAATCTGGCATCCATTCCTGTTTGGGACAAGAGCTAAGGAAAAAGGAATGAAGCAGTGTCTACCAGGACATGGCCATTTAAGCCACTTTTCTCCCTGCCTCACTGGCGACTCACCAGCAGGAAGCTAGGACTGCATAGTCTCTGTCTTTCAAAGTTGGGATAATTTATTAACTCAGACTAATTTGTTTGTTTTTTTAACTCTAGTTTTAAAAAGTATTTCAGCAGCCCTTTTAAACACAAAGCCATGTCCTTTACAGTGAAATACTGCATGCATCTTACAAAGTGGGTTATGTGTACTTACAGATAAAGAACTGGTCCTCTGTGAGCTCATGCATATTAAAAGTATCCCTTTAGAGATGCTCCTGGAGAAAGGAGCACTTGTGACCATGAGTCCTCAAAGAAGTTGGCTGTGAAGTGGTCACTATCCTGCTCTTCAAAGTCTTTTATTAGTAAGGAAAAAGAGGAGTGAGCTCATATGCCCCCAAATCTGGAATACAGCCTGGAATCATCTATAAATTTCTTTGAAGTCTCCTTTTTGATCTAAAATTACATGCTAATTTTGTGTTCTACTTTTTACCATTTCTTTTAGTTTTAATGTAAAAATAAAGGCTCTTCCTCTCCATAATCTTTGAGTAACACTGAAGCCCCCAGAAGCATGGGCCAGGTGTCCTGTAACTTTGTGATATACCACTGAGTCTCCCCAAGGGCACACATAACCAATTTTATGAGGTAATGAAATTTATGAGGTAAAGGAATTGCTTAGTTTATATAGGATGCATTTTCTTAAAGTCAGATTTTATAAATAATTTATTTTGGTGCTTAAGGGAATTCGCTGTTTGGAGGAATGGAATGCTATTTGATGGATCGAGGATTTGTTTAAAACAAGGTTTTACCCTGATTGTCATTTTGTCAAGTAGTTGCCAATAAGGTTTCTAAAATCCAGTTGAGAAAAATCACAGAGACTGTATATAACTTGAAAAGGAAGAGGCTGTACAAATTAAAGTTCTTCTTTTGCAACTTCCTGAAAGGTGGGGAGGTTTAAACAATATACATTCCTGAATAATTATAGACAAATACACTATTACATAGAAAAACTGAACTTCAACCTTGGCTTTAGGGTCTGTGTTTAAAGCAAAAGGTTCAGACTGGCTCTCTTAGTTAATAGGTTTACTTAGTTATGTGAACATCCTACAGTGATGATGCCTTAGCCTTTTGCAACATCAAGAATATGTAGTAGTTTAAGTGTTAAAAGAGAATTTGACTTAAAGTTACATAATGAGAAATACTACACATGTGTGTACATGTATTTTACTCTAAAGCTACAATGTTCGGGTTCCTGTAGAACTCTGAGAGAGGGAGGTAGTATAGATGACTTCGGCGTAAGACACAATCTGTAGTTCACCGTTTGGCCCCTACCTGCCTCTCCAGCCTCATCTTCTGCTCTCGGGCCCGACCATCTCCAGCCACACCAACCACTCTTGCTTCGTGTCCTGGTATACCGTGCATCACTCTGTCTCTTGCCTGGTGCACGTGCTGTCAGTGCTTGCTAGATGCCCTCCTGTTCCCATCTGCCTCTTTATCTTTAATTTTGATTCTTCACAAAAATCCTCTCCTGGAAAGCCCTCTCTGGTCTCAGTAGCTGCCCCTTCACTGTCACAGCCACGCACACTTGTACACATCGTTGATCATAGCAGCTGGAGGTAGGTAGTGGTGTTCACTTCCCCCTTTAGCCTGGGAGTTCCTCGGGCTGGGGACTGTGTCTGCCATCTCTCTCGAGGTCCCTGATGTCTGGCTTATTGTCTGCCGTTTAGTAGATGCTAAATAAATGTTATTTTGGTTGAGTACTTGGATGTATTTGCTTCTTTTGACTTCAAAATGGAAATTAGTGAACCTGTTCGGAGGGGGAACATGTTATACATCAGCGGCTTTCACCTTTTGAGGACTAGGGAGTGCAGCAGGTGAGTGGGAGCCCCGCCATTTGGAGCTGTCAGAGCTGTTGGGCAGCACAGTTGAGGTGGGGGACTAGCTGTGGTCTGAGGAAGGAAGAAGCAAGGGGGTTGCAGAACCTCAGAGCTCACTAGTTCTGTTAAGTTGCTGATTCGGGGCAGCCCAGGCAATTATTTGGCAGATAATGAATAATACACTGCTGTGAACATTGATATGCTTATTTCTTTAGTAATGTTTTGTGAGGAATCATCATAATTAAGATATTGCAACTTTTGTGATAATTACACTTGAACTATACATCACATTGTATTCCCTTTCTTTAAGATACACTGATTATTTTCCTATACTCATATATAATTGTATTAGTAGTCATTTCCTCTAAATCATGAGTTCCTTCTCAATTATGAGTTATCTCACTTTTTCTGAGGGTTGGATAATTCTTTTTTGAGTATTCTTACCAGAGTTTTGTATTATAGCAGAGTGATTTTTGTTAGCTGTGTCCTAGAATGGGCCTGAAAGAGGGGATGATAACGTTTTAGATTCAATATTCTATTTAACAATGTATTTCCAAGAAAATTTTAGTGCATTAAATATAAATACATACGTTAAACAACATAGAATATGTGGGTACTAAATTTTTTTCTCAGGTCTCACTTCCAAATTTTCTATTTTCTTAGTGGTCGCCGTTACAATTATTCAGTCAACAAGTGTTTGTTGAGGACTATTAAAAGAATAGGAAATAGTACTTGTAAGTAAAGCAGTCACTATCTGCGTTGACACCAGTAGATTGGCACCAAGTACCAGTGTCCTGTACTTTTTAGGAATAAACCTCCTTCAATGTGCAGAACTATATAAAGGTGTTTCTCTGCTTATCTGCCCTTAAAGAGTTTCCTTCTCATGCAGAAACAAAAGCATTTTAAAACGTATCAATTGCTTTGCAGTGCTACTTATTCTAGACTGAATTTAACCTAAACATGTGTATCTCAGTTCCCATCCTAAGAGATTTAATTACTGAGGAACCTTCTTATAAGATCCATTCATTTATTCATTCAACAAATAATTGTTTACCAAGTGCCAGGCAATCGATTGTTTATTTGTTCCTCCTTTCGGTGAAGGCATCTACCGAGCCTCTATTCTTTGCAGTGCACTGCACTTCGGATATAGGAGGAGAAGAGGCAGTCCCTTCTCTCTAGGAGCTCATGGTCTAGTGAAAGGAAGAAATAAGCAGATACTTACAACAAGGGACATCTGATTGAAACGGGGGCTGTAGTGGAATTGAGTGACATTGTAGTGGCGTTGAGTCTTGAAAGAATAAGGCAGATTACCAGGTAGAAGGCAAGGATAGCTTGAAGAGTTCCATTCACAGAGAATAGCAAGTGCAAAGGCACAGACAAATGAGAACATGACACACACAAGAGTTAACTTTGACGCAGCTGAATATAGAGTGTGAGGAAGCAGGTGGCGAAAGGTGGGGTGAAGGCCTTAGTTGATGTGCTGAGGACTTTGGTGGCAGATTGAAGGGTAGTAGGGAGCAAAAGAAAGACTGAAGCTGCAGTGTGATGTGATAGAACAAACCACATCAGAGATCACCCTGACAGCATTGTGGGGAATGCAGCAGAGGGAAGTGAGACTGAAAGCAAATCCTCCAGGGGAAACGTGATGTGGGTCAGAACAGGACTACGGGAACTGACTGCCGTGAATTAAAGACTTGGTGATGAAATGGGCCTCGGCGGGGGTAGTGCGTGAGCACCATCTCATAAGATCTGCGTTACCATCACCAACATTATCTTTATAAATGAATACCCTATTGAACTCATTTTATAATTTGGTAATTTAAAGAATGAGCAGTTTTACCTCCACAGAACTGTGAAAGTTTAAATCTTTAGAGGTAACATTAAAAAACATGGCTCACCAATTTCAAAAAATTCAGTAATGTTCTAAAATGTCTTTACTCTTTCCCCATAATGCATGCTCTGACCTCTGAATTCGTTTGTGTCAACCACCTACGTTCTGTGTTGCCCACACCTGTCAGGCCTTAAGCTCATGTTTCATCACCACCAGGAGATTATATTGACACCATGTGTTGTTTTATCTGTACTGATGTATACTGACCATACTGCCAGAATAGCCCCTTATGAACCAGTATTATCAGAGTTTCATTAAAGTCCAGTTGGCTATGCATGCAACCATTATTTATATTTGGAAAAACAAAAAAAGGAGATGACCATGTCCCTGTTATTAACATTTAGGTTAAGTGAATTCTTGTACTTCTGTTGAAAGTATTAAGACTATAAAAGGTGTTGGGAGTGAAGATATAGAATAAGTGAAATGTAATGAAATTGTACCTACATTTATGGGTTTTAAAAGTTTTTTATATTAATAATAAGGCTAAAAGAAAAATAGAATTCTAACACTGGTTGTGTTCAGGTGTTAAATATAACGGTAAGTTTTCTAATCTCTGTCCAACTTTTTATAATGTGGTTATAATGCTCTCATAATAAAAAAAAATTACAGTATATCATTGCTACTGTTTCAGAGCAAGGGTATGAAACAATTTGTGTGGAAACATTGTATTGTTTGAATTCAACTGAGAATATATTTCTCCAAAAATAGAGGTTTTCATTTTACCCAGTCTCTACCCCTCCCCAATGCATAATAGATTTAAGTTCTTTAAAAAATTTTCCAGATAAAGATGAATTTGTCCACTTTTAAGACTGAAATTCTTGGATACAATTTGCCTTTCAGTCCACCTTAAGATTTTTAATATGCTCTTTGGGCATTTTAAAATATTATAATAAGGTACCAGCTCAAGCCAGATAATTGAATGCTTTCTCCCCATTCTGCTAAATTGTTGGTTACACATTCTCTTATCAGAAAAATTGCCAACTGTTCTCTCTTGTGCATGTGATCCTTCTTCTACCCTGGTCCCCGCTCCCATAACAGAAATGCAGCACCTCCTTTTGGGACTTAGCTCATTTAAGCCTTACATTTTGCAAGAAAGGTGCTGTTATTCCCATTCACAGATAACACATAATTTTCGTTCTAATCGGTATGCTGACCCTTTTTGTGGCAGTTTTCCAGGTGAGATTAGGCAGGGCTGTTGGAAAGTCCAGGTATTGGATGCCTGGAGTGCAGGATCTATATTTGACTCCTGCCTTTTTCCCGTGCATATAGTAGGCAGGCCCACCTGCTAGTCTTTCGCCACTTTCTTATTTAGCTTCTTTTGAATTATCTTCCCATTTTGAATATTCGTTCCCTGCCTTCTCCTCATTTTCCGTGTTTTTTGGTTTGTTTTAAAAACCAAAGACAAGCCCTTTAAAGTTCCATCTTGATGTTGTAACTGTAACCCTCATGGCCACAGCAAGTGCGGAGATATTGTGAACAATGTGAGTGAGACACGATCTTTAGGCTTTTTCAGTTAATGCTTAATTTTTAAATGTAGAGATGAACTTAAAAGGATGAAGCTGGGGAGTATAAAGAACATGGAATTTGTGTTATTCAAAGAAAGTAAAATTTTAATTACATTTAGCAAAGTCTGTTTTAAATGTTTATGGCAGAATAGCAGACAAATGTAGTTTCTGCATTTGGCCATCATAGTACAATGAACGGTCACACTGATTTTCCTGCAACAAGTAGGAGCATAGAACTACCTGAACAACTTCTCCAGGCCATCTCCTCGTGTTTCCACTTGTTCCTTCAGTGCGTGGACCTGAGCTGTAATGAGCTAAGCGAAGTCACTTTACCAGAAAACCTGCCTCCAAAACTGCAAGAACTAGACCTGACTGGAAACCCCCGACTTGCCCTCGATCACAAAACCCTGGAGCTGCTGAAGTAAGTATTTTGTGAAGCGCTGCAGCCCCATCGCTATTCACCGAAAATGACATTTATCACTTAGTCAAAACATTAAATGGAATATGAAGCATCTGTTGACTTATTAGGTCTATCTACACACATTTGAAGTGAAATGATTTGTGAGTCTGTAGTTCACCAAAATGGACGAATGGCCAAACAAATTTTCAAGTAATTGGATACTTGTGTCCTTTCAGAAAGTTTTTGAGAAAGTGTCCAGACAAAAAGAGATGAGAATAATGAAAACAAAGAGGAAAAGGGGATTTAAAGACACAGGAGAGAGCAGTGAACAACCAAGAAGTAAATGTACATCTCGGTTACGAATAATATGGTGTGTGATGCTTAATGCAAATGTTACAAAGGGATTTTGCAGGAGATTCATAATGTGGGGTAAATGAACAATTTGGAACTAAAATTCAGGTTATTTAGACAAAACTGGCAGAGTGGGGTAGTTAGATCCTGCTAGGTTGTCTTCCTGTTTTGGGAAGAGAGTTCATTGGTACTGTCTCATGTTTTCTGTTGATGGAGAATAACAGGTTGGATGGAGTTCACTATGTAAAACATTAAAGTTAACCTTGGTAGAAAAGATGTCTTTATAACAATGTTCATCACAGAACTCTAAATATCAATAAAATTAAATTATGCTTCACATGATGAATATTATAATGAATATTATACAACCACTAAAAACAATGATGTGGAGTTATATTACTAACTTGAAGGATCTCTGCATATGACGTTAGGTGAAAAGAAGGTTTACAAGGAAATTTGTATAGTGTAATCCCACTTTTTGTAGCATAAATTTGTGTGCATTTGGGTATGTGTGCGTGTGTGTGTGCACATGCACAACTAGAAAATTCCTAAAAGGATATAAAACAAAATGTTAAAATGATGCTGTTCTCTGGATAATATAATTATGGATGGTCTTTACTTTCTCCTTTAAATTTTTCTGAATTTTCAGAATTTTTTGCAGTGTATCTCAAAGTAACAGTCCTTGACATCAACACACATTAGACATTGTGTATGCCGTCTGTGCTTAAACCCTGTTGTAATATCTGTTGCTGAAAGTCATCTTCCAATATCTTAGAAAAAACTGAAAAGGAGAAGAATTTTGAGAAGAAGAGTAATATTGGTGGTCCATTATTATTATACTAGGCTTTAGTACATATCAAAATTTGAAAATCACCTAAGGTGATTCCTGGTTGGAATTGGCTTAATTAGTGCCTGTTCGTTGATATTTTAAGTACTTAATTAGAAAATTGATTTAGTTGAAGAATATTGCCTAAGTACAGTGTCTTCGGGAAGCCACGGGGACCGAGGCTCTCTCCACCGTGTATCAGTATGTGAAGCTTTGGCCCAAATCCCTCAGTGTGTCCAGACCTTAGTTTTCTCATCTCTTAGGGAGGATGCCCTACACACTCTCTAAGGGACTTCCAGAACTAAGAATACATGGATTAGCAAAACATATTTCATCTTTATAATGGGTAACTTTTTGAGTTTTTACAAATATGACATAATTTTATGAAAAAAATAATTATATAAAAATCTGTTAATCAATGGAAGTAGCTGTTTGGAGAAAAATATAAGTTGAATTTTTATTGCACACCAAAATAAATTCCAGCTAAATTAAAGAGTTAAATACATAAAATGAAATAATTTTTAAAAGTAAGAAGAAATCATATGGATATATTTACAAACCAGAAAAGGACTTTTTAGGGCAGAGAAGGGGGTGGGGGAAATCAGAAAAGAAGTCAATATGTATAGAGTGGTTTTGATATTTATGTTATGTATATTTTTATATAAAAATACTTTTTTACATAAAAGTTTTAGATATCTATTCCAAAAGCTATCAAAGGTAAATCTAAAAGGCAAATGACAAACTGAGAAGAAATGCTGGCAAAAAATAAGAAAAATAAAAGCATTAATATTCTTAATAGAAAATGTTCTTATGAGTCAGTAGTGATAAGTACTCAAGCAGAAAGTAAGTGAAGCACATTAACATTTAATAAACAAAGTATGGATAGTTACATGAAAAGTTCAGCCTTATTAGTGTATCAAGGAAATATTAAATAAAATATTTAAATGATAACATTTTTACCCCTCAAATTGGTGTTGATGGAGGGTTGTAAATTGATATAACTTTTAGAGATAATCATCAAGATATTTCTAATTAAATTTAGGATGAATATAAAATGACATGGGGAAATGTTCAAGATGTAATTAGAAAAAAGAGGCAAAACCATATATATAATAGAATGACCCCATTATTATATAGGCATAAGACAGTATCTCTTAAAATTCTCTACCAAAGGACATATGTTACTAGAGTGGCCAGAGCTGCTACAGTGAAGCACATGTGTGTTCTCAGATTAAAAAGAAAATTAGTAACAGACAGTGAAATCATAACACTCTTAGGTAAAAACGTTACCCTCTATTTAATATCTAGAAGGTTGTGGCTTCTTAATAACTTGGGAGAGTTTCCATATCTCATGTATTACTTGCTGTCTTAGAGGGTTGGCCTATTTGTTCTACATGAGGCAGGGTTAGTCCATATGGCGACTCTTCAGTGTGACTGAGCTCCGGCTCCCAGATTCCCTCAGACTAATTTCAAGATGTACGAGAGTCAACATCCAGGTCACTTCAGACGGCTGCTCAGTCACACTGTGTTCAGCTTGGCGGAAATGAGAGATTGCTGCTTCACTAGAAAGGATTGTGGGGGAGTTTAAGGATTACTTTTTTCTTTAATAATCAGGCTAGGAGGGCTTCCCTGGTGGCGCAGTGGTTGAGAGTCCGCCTGCTGATGCAGGGGACGCGGGTTCGTGCCCCGGTCCAGGAAGATCCCACATGCCGCTGAGCGGCTGGGCCTGTGAGCCATGGCCGCTGAGCCTACGTGTCCGGAGCCTGTGCTCCGCAGCGGGAGAGGCTGCAGCAGTGAGAGGCCCACGTACCGAAAAAAAAAAAAAAAAAAAAACAGGCTAGGAAATGGAATTATTTCTTTGAAGGCTCCCTGTTCTGTAAAAAGTATAATGTCTTTAGAAAGGAGTCTTCTGTTTTTCTCCAGAACTCAGAAAGGTAGGAAAAATGTAGGGAGAACCTTAAGGTATGCCTTAAGAAACCCATTGCATTGCTTGCCATTGTACGTGGATAAAATTTGGTACCAGGTCATATGGAAAGCAAACAACAGCAGACTATCTTTTTAAATACACCTTTTATTGATGGGTTTGAAAGGAGGATATATCTGTAAAATGAGGTATTTGATTTTGAGATTTTCTGTTGACACTACCTATGATTTTTAAGTTTTTCAGCTTTTTTAGGATAAAGGAAAAGGTGAATGTTTTCTGGTAATTAAGAGTAGAAACTTTTCTTTAATGAAATATTTTTAAATTTCAAAGAAATTGCCACCAAATATTTCTAGAATCAAAGTGAATATTATTAGACATTGATTTACTTCTGAGTTGAATGGTTCTTAGGAAAGGTATTCAGTATTTATTATATTTTGGAGTTAATGAATGCCAACAGATAATTTAAATTCTTGGGCTCAGGACAAAATTGTTTAGGTGTTAAGAGATTATACATAATTCTGCTTCTCTTGTTTAAGTAACGGGGAAAAAACTAGTGGCAATTTACAAGTAGGGATTTATCTCACCATGTGGTAGGTGGCCTTTTAAAAACCTGCTTCACATCTGTATGACTTCCTGTTTGTGAGCACTGAACGCTTTCTAGTAGGCTGGTTTTTAATGAACTGCATTTGAAGGTTTACTCTTCTAATATTTCTGTTTTGGGTCCTTTTGGACCAGTTATAGCATATGAGAGCCAAGGCGAGATAAGAATTTGTCTCCTAGTTCATTTATATGTAGTTAATGTGTAATTTATTGAATGCCCCTCATTTACTTCATAATTTTATGATATTGGTCTCAGCATGGTTGTGCAGGTGAGGAAAGAATTGGAAGCTTCAGGGGATAGCAAGTCCCCAGTAATGTTTGTGAAATATTTGAAGGGGTGACGTGGACAGATACTGGATTTGAGGATGAGTGTTGCAGAATTCTCTCACATGATCCAAACACAGTACAGTCGTGGCTTGGGTTTCATTCTTTTCAAATCTGGGCTTCATGTTGTGAGAATACACCCAACTTAATAGTTAAAGTTTCTTTTCTCATGCCAAGGTTGAGAGCTGTCCCCTTCATCCCCAGGAGAGAGTAGCCATCTAGGGGTGGGGTGTGTGTGTGTGAAAGTGCCTAATAACTGACATTTGATGCTGATAAAACTAATTTTCATGCTCTGTATATATGCCCCTTTGTTTTCATTATGATGAGTAGCTAGCTCTTGTTGCTGATAAATATTTCAGACACATTAGACACAAATGGTAAGTACAGAGTGCTTAGGTGTTTTTCATTTCTCAGGTAAAAGTAGCAATTTGCGCATGTTCTGTTTTAATGATTCCTGGCCCCTCTGTTTCTCTGGTTAGTAATATCCGCTGTTTCAAGATTGATCAGCCTTCGGGAGGCGATGCGTCTGGAGCCCCAGCTGTATGGAGCCATGGCTACACCGAAGCTTCAGGGGTGAAAAACAAGTAAGTGGGGTGAAACTTTGGAGTGAGAACCGCCACCTGCCCGCCCCCTTGCCTCCCTGCTTTAGTGGAGTAGAAGCCCAGTGCTAGCACACACTTTCCCCGTGTCACATTTATTTCAGTATGTTTCCCCAGAGTGAGGCCACCTCATGACTTAGGTTGGAACATTAGGCTAAGCCCTGCTTGGCACCACGTACTCTCTCTTTGTGAGGATGTTGCTAGGATACGGTGTAACTGACACATTATATCTATGTGAGACTCCAGTGTTTGGAGAAGGCATAAGTATTGAAATGCATCCCTGCTCTTTTGAAAAGCCCCTTTATCTTTCTCTGAAGCCTGTTTACCAAGCAAAACAGGGAGAGTATTAAAGGAGTAGAAGTAGCCTTGATTGTCCATATTCGAGATCCCTTATGTTATTGACAGTCACTGTTTCTGTGGAGCTGTTTTTTACAGTCTAAATTAGCTTGTCGGGAATTTGATGTCCATTCCCTGTAATGTCAGCTGCTTGTCTTGCCATGAGGTCTTGTGCATCTTAATTTCTTTTTCTTCCCTATTTTCACCAACCTTCCCTGTCTCCGATGCAGATGTTGATTTCTTGAGAATTGTAATCCAGCTCTTCAGGCTTGCTTGCTTTCTATGAAGGGGTGCTGATAATCAGTACTAGAAAAGCAAAGGATCCTATAGATTAGAATGGTCATAATTTAATTAGCTAAGGTATAAGAACACAAAATATTGAGAGCAGGGGAAGAACAGGAAGTGGAGGATGAGCCCATAATAGCTAACAGCGTTCAACCCTGGGTGCACATTAGAATCAGTCAGGTGAGGAATCTTAAAGAACATTTTCCAGCCTAGGCCTGTTAAATCAGAATGCTTTAACATGTCCCCCAGGTGATTCTAATATGCATCCAGGACTGAGAACCACCGACTGGCTTGAATACCCTTCATGGAAAATAAAAGGTGGAATTGTGGTTGCCATGCTGACTGCTTTTCCTTGGGTCAGAAGACAGAATGAACTCGCACTGTGCGTCTGATGCACTGATCCTGTCCTCTTTCCCTGAGAGCGTGCTTTGGCATATTAGAGAAGACGTAGCCCCCATTTCAACATCTCTGTTCCATTTGCCCCCCCCCCACAAAAAAGGCAGAATAACCAGTTGTGTCTGGGCTCTGCTTATTTCTGTGTACTTTGCACTGTATATCATTATATTTTGGGGAGAGAGGAAGAAACTATACATTCTTTGGAGCAGTCAAAGTTCCTTCCTAGAGATCTTTCTTTTTTTAGATCAAAAGATCTTCTGCCTTACTTATAAACACCAGTGTGTGAAACTGCTCTCTAATTCCAGAACACTGATGTGAAATCCAAGATTGGTTTTTAAACCTCTCTGGATATTAAAATGTATTATCTACTCATATATATTAATGAAGCAGTGACCAGTTAGGTATTTTTTCCTACATAATTCCCTTTTCCACAATTTCTTCTTAAAAAAAGTTTTTGCTATATTGAAGTGTAAGCATACAACTCTATGGATTGTCCTTAAGTGAACCAGCACCTAGATTGAAAAATAGAACATTATCAGCACCTCAGAAGTCCCATGCCATCCCTGGCCCTCACTTTATTTCCCTCGCTTTTTTACCCTTTGGTTTTGCCAGCAGAAGTTTCTCAAGAGTTTTCTTTTTGAATTGTGGATAAAGTAGATATATAAGCAAAGAGCTTGCTGCTTTGAAGGAAGGAGAGAACTGCAGTTGTCCCTGCCCCAAATCTCAATAGACATCTATTCTCTTCTCCCTCCCACTTTCCCCTATGGGTACTGGTGCTGTGTTGCCTCCCTATCAGGTCATTTCAGATCCTTTGGGAAAATCCAAGCAGGGAGCTGCAATCCTATAATTTAGGTTCTTCCTCAGACTAAAAAACAAACAGGAAGCTTCAGCAGAAAAGAAAAATCACTACTGTACTTTTAAAACACGTTATTCTTTTCATACCTCCTACCACATTCTTGCTAGCAAGGGGAGCTTACAGAAGAAGACAGAATTATAAGATGATTTAACTATTATATAATTAAATTTTACTTTGCCACTAATTGTCATATAACTAGGGATAACTTTTTTTCTTTAATAAATGGAGGCAAGAATTTCAAAGTACTGGGCTTCCCTGGTGGCACAGTGGTTGAGAGTCCGCCTGCCAATGCAGGGGACAGGGGTTCGTGCCCCGGCCATGGCCGCTGGGCCTGTGTGTCCGGAGCCTGTGCTCAGCAACGGGAGAGGCCACAACAGTGAGAGGCCCGCGTACCGCAAAAAAAAAAAAAAAAAAAAAAGAATTTCAAAGTACTGAGGTAAGAGCCAGATTTCCTAGCTTTGAATCTGGGCTCTATACTTTTTTGCTATGTGACCTTGAGCAGTTACTCAATCTCTCTTTAGCTTACTTTCCTCATCAAAAATACTACTTGTCCTTATAGGGTTATTGTAAGGATCCACTGATTACATACGTGAAGAACTTAGAATAACATGTGCCATATAGTAAACTCTATTTAAATTTAGTTATTATTATCATTAATGATAATGGGTATTACTATTGTTATTTATCCCCAAACTCCTTAAGCTCAGGAATTATATTTTCAGGTTCAAACCGCTGTTACGTAGCCATGATACATATTAGGTGCTTAATAACTTTCTTCTTTTCATTAATTTATATACAGTAAGAAGATATCATTTATATTCAACAACATTCACCCTGTTTAGTGTACAGCTCTGCAAGTTTTGATGAAAGAGCCCGAGCTCTGCTTGGTGATGGTGATTGTGTAATCACCATTATAATCGAATTATAGAACAGTTCCTCAAAATTCCTCCATGCCCCTCTGTTGCAATTTCTTCTCCCCCCTCCCAGCCCCTGGCAACTCCTGATCTGTTTTTTGTTCCGTTAGTTTTGCCTTTTCTAGAATGTCATATAAATGGAATTATGCAGTATATAGCCTTCTCAGTCTAGCTTCTTTCACTTAGCATCATGCATTTTAGATTCATTTGTGATGTTGCATGTGTTAGCAATTTGTTCCTTGTTACTGCAGAGTATTATTCCATTGCATGAATATGTTACGGTTTGTTTATCCATACACAACTTGAAGGATAAATTATTTAGATTGTTTCTATTTTTTAGCAAATACAAATAAAAATCCCATAAACATATAAACCTGCATACAGGTTTTTGGGTGAACAAATGTTGTCATTTCTCTTGGGTGAATACCTATGAGAAGGATTGCTGAGTCGTTATGACAAGTATATATTTAATTTTATAAGAAACTGCCAGAATGTTTCCCAAAGTGGCTGTACCATTTTCCATTCCCAGCAGCAATGAATGAGACTTCTCGTTGCTCCACATTCTCACCAGTACCTGTAAGATCAGGTGGTGGCAGTGGTGGTAGTGGTTTTGGTCATTCCAATAGTGATATTTCATTGTGGTTTTAATGTTTATTTCCCTAGTGACTAATGATTGTTGATCATCTTTTCACATGCTTATCATCCATACCTATATCTCCTTTGGTGAGAATGTAATCTTTCACAATTAAATATGATGTTAAAGGTGTTTTTGTAGACTTCCTTTATCAAGTTAGAAAATTCCCTTCTATTCCTAGTTTGCCAAGAGTTTTTATAATGTGTATCAGATTTTGTCATAGGCTTTTTCTGCATCAATTGAGATGATCATATTTTTTATTTCTTAGTGTGTTGATGTAGTGAATTACATTGATTTTAAAATGTTGAATCAGCCTTGCATTTTCAGGAAAAATTCCCTGTGGTCATGATGTATTACCCTTTTTTATATGCTGCTGGATTCAGTTTTCTGGTAATTTGTTGAGCACGTCTGTATTCACAGATTAGCCTGTAGTTTTCTTTTCCTGTGATGTCTATGTCTGGTTTTGGTATCAGGGTGATGCTGGCCTCATAGAATGAATTGAGGAGTATTTCCTCTTCTTCAGTTTTCTGGAAGAGTTTGGAATTTATATTATTTCTTCCTTAAATGTTTGGTAGCATTTACTAATAAATCCCATCTGGGCCTGGAATTTTCTTTGGTTTATAACTAGACATACAATTTCTTTAATATAGGATTATCTCTTCTTCTTGAATGAACTTTGGTAATTTATGTCTTTCCGAGAATTTATGCATTTTCATCTAGTATTCAAATTTATTGGCATAAACTTGATCATAATATTCCATTATTCTCCGTTTACTGTCTACAGGATCTGTAGTGACTGTGTCTCTCCCCTCTCTCATTCCTAATATATCTGGCATTTGTCTGTTTATCCTGATCAAATTGGTTTGAGGTTTATCAGTTTTATTAATATTCTCAAAGAACCAGCTTTTGGTTTCATTGATTTTTCTGTTGTTTTTCTGTTTTCTATTTCATTGACTTCTGCTTTTATTTTTATTATTTCCTTTCTGCTCGCTTTGGGTTTGTTTTGCCCTTAATTTTCTAGCTTCTTAGGGTAGAAGTTTAGGTCATTGATTTGGGCTTAAGGATTAATACTCTGTGCATTTAGAGCTATAAATTTCCTTCTAAGCAATTTTTCCAATATGGTTAGAGGACATGCTCTGAATCAGTTGAATCCTTTAAACTTACTGAGGCATTTTCTGGACCAGAATATGGTTTATCTTGGTAAATACTCTGTGTGCATTTGGAAAAAATCTTGGGTAGGGTATCATTTAGATCAAGTTGGTTGATAATGTTGTTCAAGTCTTAAATATCCTTGCTGATTTTCTGTCTACTTTTCCATCAGTGACTGAGAGAGTGTAACTCTAGTTTTATCTGTTTCTCCTTGTAGTTCTCTCCGTTTTTGCTTCATGTATTTCCAAGCTCTGTTATTAGGTGCATAAACATTCAGAATGTTATAGCATTGTGACAAACTGACCCCTTTAACATTATGAAATGACTCTTCGTTTCTGTAATATTCTTTGTGCTGAAATATATTTTGTCTGGTATTAATGTAGCTATTCCAGCTTTCTTTTGATTAGTATTTAGCATAGTATAGTCGACCCTTGAACAACACGGGGGTCAAAAAACAGTCAAAAATCCACGCGTAACTTTACATTCAGCCCTTTGTATCCAAGGTTCCACACCCGCAGATTTAACCAACCACAGATTGTGTAGTACTGTAGTAGTATTTAGAGGAAAAAAGTCAGCATATAAGTGGACCTACACAGCTTAAACCCATATTGTTCAAGGGCCCACTGTATATCATTTTTTATCCTTTTGCTTTTAAGCTATTTGTCTCTTTATTTTATTTTTAAAATAAATCTAGATTTTTTTTTTTAGTAAGTGTGTTTCATTTATTTATTTGTTTATTTATTTATTTAGGCTGTGTTGTGTCTTCATTCCTGCATGGGCTTTCTCTAGTTGCAGCGAGGGGGGCTACTCTTTGTTGCGGTGCGTGGGTTTCTCATTGCGGGGCTTCTCTTGTTGCAGAGCTCGGGCTCTAGAGCGCAGGCTCAGTAGTTGTGGCGCATGGGTTTAGTTGCCCCACGGCATGTGGGATCTTCCCAGACCAGGGATCGAACCCGTGTCCCCTGCATTGGTAGGCAGATTCTTAACCACTGTGCCACCAGGGAAGCCCCTGTCTCTTTATGTTTAAAGTGTATTTCTTACAGGCAGTATTTAGTTAAATCTTGCTTTTTTATATAATCTGACTTTCTGTCTTTTTGGGTGGTGTTTAGACCATTTTTATATTTAATGAAATTATTGATATGGTTAGGTTTAAATCTGCCAATTTACTAGTATTTGTTTTCTGCTTGTCTCATCTGTTCTTGATTCTCTTTCTCTTTTTCTTCATTCTTTTGGATTGAATATTTCTTATTCCACTTTATCTCCTTTATTCTTATTAGTTCTCCTTGTGTGTGTGTGGTTTGTTTAGGGTTTATAGCATAACCTTTACCTTATTAATTACAGTTTACCTTCAAGTAATATATCAATTCACATATATTATAAGAAGCTTACATTGTGTACTTCCATTTCCCCTCTCCCAGTCTTTCTGCTCTTGCTGTCATATGTTTTACTTCTACTTTTGTTATAAACCCCAGAATACATTGTTATAATTTTTACTTTAAACAGTTATTCTAAAGTAGTGTTTCTCCACTTCAGTATTATTGACATTTTGAGCCAGATAATTCTTCGTTGTTGTGGGGCAGGGGAAGGAGGGGGGTGTCCTGTGCGTTGTAGGATATTTAGCGGCACCCCTGGCCTGTACCCAATAAATGTCAATATCACCACCACTCCCAATCGTTACAAGCCAAAATGTCACCTGGGGGCAGAATTTCCCCCATTGAGAACCACTGTTCTAAAGTGATTTTTAAAATAAGAAAAAGAAAATGTTTATATTTACTCACGTATTTGTCATTTCCAATACACTTCATTCTTTTATCCACATTTCCATCTGGTAGTATCATTTTCTTCTGTTTCATGTAGTTCCTTTTACATTTCTTATACTGGTTGTCTTTTATTTGTGCGTCTGAAAATGTCTTTTTTGCACCTTTACTGGTGAAAGCTGTTCTCACTGGTTTAGAAATCCAGGTTGACAGTTTCTTCCTATCGGTACCTTAAAGATGTTGCTCTGCTGTCTTCTGCATTGTTTCTGATGAGAACTCTGCTGTCATTCGTCCTTTGTTCCTCTGTAGGATATGTTGTTCTCTACTCCCCAGACCCCACCTTTATCCCTGGTTTTCAGCAATTTGATTTTGATGTGCCTCAGTTAAGTTTTTTTCTTGTTTTACTTACTGTTTGTTGAGCTTCTTGTCTCTGTAGGTTATAGTTTTCATCAGATTTGAAATATGTCCATCCATTGATTCTTCAAAACTTTTTTCTGTCTGTCTCTCTTCTCTTTCGAAGACTCCACTCCCCCGTGTGATGGGCTGCTTAAAGTCATCTCACCACTTAATGATGCCCTGGCTTTTAATTTTTCCCCTAGTCTTTTATTCATTTTGGACAATTTATGGGACACAGTTAAATTACTTGGAAAGAGTCTGATTAAGTGGAGAGACTCTGCAGGCCTCTAGAGCGCCCTGTGCAGCTCTCCTCCCATCAGTATATACTTTTCCTAGTGTTTTAGTTGTTACTCCATTTTTGCCCCATGTGGAAGTTCTCCTTGATAAATGTTTTGTGAATGAATGTGAACATATGCATTCATAATCTGGTGTTATTTCCCATGCCTCCTACTGTCTTTCTTTCACTACCATGTAAAAATAAAATCATCAGAAGAGTGGGGGAAAGCCATGAAGCATGAATATGTGCTTATCATTTTTCTTCACTCACAGAAATTAGTTGATATAAATTAGCTGGGGTTAGTTTACCTATTCTTAATCTATGTGGAGTCATGAAGAAAGAGAGAAGACTGGCTTAAGCAAATCTGAAAAAAACACAGCTGGGTTGGGCATGGAGAAGGAAAGATGAGTCAACTTAGCACAAAAGCATTCTTGCTTTGCAGGTTGTGTGTTGCAGCCCTGTCGGTGAATAACTTCCGTGACAACCGGGAGGCCCTGTATGGTGTATTTGATGGAGACCGGAACGTGGAGGTGCCCTACCTTCTCCAGTGTACCATGAGTGACATTTTGGCAGAAGAGCTGCAGAAAACAAAAAACGAAGAAGAATACATGGTCAATACGTTCATTGTTATGCAAAGGTAAAACTTAGAGCACCTGCCCTGTGTTTTCTTGCTCTTCTTTGAGTGTTTGCCATCTGGTTAGAAAAACAGGTGTCCAGTAATCTCAAAGCCTATCGTCGAACATGCATTATTCAAGATGCATTCAGGCGATTTGGTTTTGCCCAAGTATCAGGGCTGGACTGTGTTCCGTTTGAGACACACTGGTGTTCAGACGACTTTGTTGGAGGCCGAGTCAGTGACAGGAATTCAGTTTCTCCTAGAACTGGTCTCACAGGCCTGTCGTGATTCCAGATTTTCACCAGATTGTTTACGACACACTCCCCTCACCCCAAATCATGTGAGCGCCAGACGCTCTTTAGACCTTCTGGCGTGTGGATTGCTCTTTGCAGTGGACTGTTTCCATCTCGGTTTGTTCCCCCTCATGGAGCACTGTCACTGATTCAAGAAGTGCCAACCTTTGAGGACTTGAGATGGTCAAATCTTAGGCCAGGAGTTAAGTCATTCTTCATATATTGTTTTCCCCCTTTATTAAATGTTCAGACAGTGTTGCTAGTAGAATCCTAGGCCATCCACTAGAGCTTTTGGTCACCGTGGAAGTTGTGGAATGTTGTTTCTAACTCTGAGGGCCGCATGTTGTGAGCATTCCCACATTCGAAGAATTGCTCGCTCTTTTGTCACTTTAAAGGCTTTGTAGGTTGTAAAGGAACTGCCTATTAATATTGTATTGCAAACACTTGCTCTTGTGGGACCAGGAAGTGGAGAGCGCTCTAAAGGTCATGGGAACAATGACTATCTTTTCTCTTTCTCTCCCTTTTCCCTGCCTTGATAATCTGCCAGAGGAAGTATCTTTGCAACAGGAGTAGAAAAAGTGTCTGCTAAGGAATGCTGGTCCAGAGAAGCCTTGAAAGTTCCCCTAAGTCATGAATACTCTTGAAGAGCTCAGTAGAGGCAAGCCCAGTGGGGTTCTTTGCTGCTCGACTCACCTGTCTTTCAGATTCTCAGTGGGCATGTGCAGTTAATAATTGACGCTGATAACTAATATTTAGTGAGCCCTTAATATATACCAGCCATTGTTCTAAATACCTTAATGCCATAAGGTATAAGACAGGGACATCTATCTACACATCTCTCTACTTTTCTGTTTTGACCACCATCTTGTTTTAGGAAAAAAGCAAACACATTTCATACATACAGACACACATAACACACACACACACCCTTCACACACTCCTAAGCCGTCTGCTTTTTATAGACCCCCAAACACTGGATAAGAATTAAGAACCTCAAACTCTGATTACTAGCTGTACTTCTCACAAGTACCATCCTAATTCTGGCTTTGCTGGGAGGAATCATTGTGCCTTTGACAGGAGGAAAGCAGTGCTGCCTTGGCAGGGCCTAAAGTCCAGTCCGGTCGTAGATGTGCAGAAGTTGGAGTTTAGAGACCCAGGTTGTCAGCCCATCTGTAGGTCATTTGCTTGCCTCTTATTTTCCCTATTGGTTAACAGGATATGGGGTGCGTGGTGATCTTTTCAGTCCTCAGGAGAACTGTATGTTCTCTGTGCCTGACATCCTAATTTATATGAACAGGCAGCCCTGGTTTGCATCGCTAATGGTGCCCCTTGCCTAACCTAGACAGGGTCTGCCCTTGTAAACAGGGGAGTCTGTCCATCTTAACCTTCTGTACCACTCAGGATCCGTCTGGGAGGCACTGCCATCTGTGGGGCTTCTGATAAGAGTTCTTACCTCCTTTTGGTTGTTAGAACTTGCAGGTGTCTTGTGTTTTCAATACGTGTACGGACTGATGGTGAATAAAAGCACTTTGGAGCTTCATTACTAGAACGTCCTTTCTGTGAATATTCTAGAATAGACATCACTCATCTAGAAAGTCTGCACTGTATAGGACAAGAACATGAATGGTCCAGTACTTGAAAGCATCCTAATAGAGAGGGTGGTCAGGTAATTCTGAAGTGTCAGTGGGTGTAGTGTGTTTACACCTGCTCCTGTTAAGTGGTCACTTCGGCTGTCCTCTCTCGGGAGCAGAGGGGATTTAGAGAGGGGGATGAAGAAAGAAGCGGTCATTCCCCGTCTTTGGGGCACGCCGATTCGGGAGTGGCAGGCTGGATGCAGCAGGATAAGGGCTCCTTGATTCCACGGCAGCTCCTTGGGTCTTTCGTGGTGAAGTGACACCTGCCCCAGTTGTGAGCAGACACCTCTCCGTGTGTGTGTGTGTATGTGTGTATGTGTGTGTCAGATTCCACAGGCTCTTTTCCTGAGTTGAGCAGTGCCTGCTTTGGTGAAAGAGGCCTGGTGGAGCCCCAAGTTCTGTTTTTCCTCCTAGCCCCGTCCAGTGGTACAGTCTGGCAAAACTACACGTGACGGGTGTGTGTGGGTTTTTACCCTGTCTCTTCGTTTTCCAGGAAGCTTGGAACTGCTGGGCAGAAACTTGGAGGTGCTGCTGTCCTTTGTCATATCAAGCATGACCCTGTGGACCCAGGAGGACCCTTCACCTTGACCTCTGCTAATGTGGGCAAGTGCCAAACGGTTCTGTGTCGGAACGGGAAGCCGCTGCCTCTGTCCAGGTCATACGTTATGAGCTGTGAGGAAGAACTGAAGAGAATCAAACGGCACAAGGCCATTATCACGGAGGTAAGGAAGAGGGACTTTCCTCAGGACGGGGGAGGACGGGGCCAGGGTCGTGGCAAAATCAGCCAGACAGCATTTCCCACCAAAGGACGTTCTTTAAACATTGCAGTTGGTTTAAAATTAAAACTCCACATCCGGAGTAGCACAGAGCAAACTCTGCGTGTGATGTGTCTGGAGACGTTACAATATACAGAGTGATAAAATAGTTACCGACGGCCTCTCCGCATCGAGGGCTGTGCCACGGTACCGTCTCATCCTCACAGCCGCTCTTCGGAGGTGCTTCGGCGGGGGGCTGAAGCCTCCAGCCCTGAAGTCACGCCGCTGGTCCTCCTGTCCTAGATCTGCAGCTTGCGGGCTACGACCTTGAAACCTTGAAGCCTCAGACTCGTCCTCCGTAAAGTGGGCATAGCCGTGTGTCTGTCCTGTCTTACGAGGCGAGTGTGCGCATCGGTGTACGTGTAAGGAGGAGTTACTTTGGTTCATGCCATCTGCTCCACTTGAGTAAGGCAGTGAGCGGTTCTCAGCCAGGGGCCCTCTCCCCCCGACAGGACACTTGCTAACGTCCGAGGACATTGTTGTTGTCACAACAGAAATGCTTGGGGCGAGTAGCAGGTAGAAGCTAGGGATGCTGCGAAGCATCCTACAGTGCACAGGACAGCCCCACAGCAAGGAATGGTCTGGCCCAAAATGTCAAGAGTGCCGCTGTTGAGAAACACGGGTGTCAGTCTTCGTGACAGAAGGTTCCCTGTAGCGCAGCTTCCGAAGTGGGCTGGAGGAATTGTGCTCCACTCACTAGCTCATCCTACAGTGTGGCTCACCTGCTGCACACCTGAAACGTGATGTGGGCTACAGACGTGATCCCCGGAGACACACGTCTGCCCCCAGGAGGTGTCCAGTCTTGTGGATAAAACCCCTGGAAGCATTTGTAGCTCGGGTAGACAGTGGTGAACGTTTGCAGCTCAGTAGAGAAGGACTGTGACTGCCGGTAGACTTTGACCAAGGGCCATGAGAAAGATAAAGACTCGGGCTCCACCACGAGGGTCTGGCGAAGGAGGCCGCATGTAGATTTTAGTTCCCTGCTTGTTCTAAGAGCAGAGAGGATTAAAATGGACGCTAGACAGTCTCAGATGGGGTAGAATGAAATTATTAAACGTATTGAATTAAATGTTCAACATTACACGATGCAAAGGTTAACCATTTCTGCTACATAAATGCGTCACAGTTGGTGCTTCAGAGGTTTCTCCTGCTTTCTCTGCCTCCCTCTTCCTCGCTTTGTCTGTATTGCTGCGTTGGTTTTCTTTAATTTCGCTGCCTTGAGGTATGGCCCCCCACCACCACCACCAAACACACACACACGGACAAAATCATTGATTCTGATGTGGTGAGATCTTAAAGGGTTGGGCAGAACAGCGAGGGTAATTTTTGCCGAAATTCCACATTTTGGGGAAGAACAAATATATTAGGAGAATTAAGAGAGTTGAAAATTGTGCTTGAAGCCCTGCTTTAGTAATTTTACTTCGAATTGTGCTGCCTGCGTGGCGGGATTGTCTGCGGAGCTGGGGGATGTACTTCCAAATGAAGGAACGTGGTAGGGTTGGGAAGGGAATGGGTATTCTCCGGAAGAAACATTTGCTTCGAGGGAGATGGTTAGACCATCACTATTCCCTCATCCCAGACACACATAAAAGTTGTCCGAATGGAGCCTCCTCTGGAAAAGGTGTTAAAAATAGGGGCATGTAGAGGCACGTCCTAGACCCGAGAACCTCAAACTTGAAGAATAAAGAACCGAGCAGGTACACCCTGGGGTTATCTCCCCTCCTCTCCTCCAGCTTCACAGTAAAGGCTTTTTATCGGCAAGTGGTCTGAAACTTTGGTTCGTGGTGTAAGTGGCGTGAACTCGGCTGGACTGAAGCAGGAGACTTTGTCGTCTCCATTTGCTGCCAGGGAAGTGAGTTCAGGGAAGCGGCAGGACCTGGCACTTCTCCTTAAGCATCTACCTCTCCAAACACGATCAGTTGTACCCAGCTAATCACCCCACGATTTCCCCACCAATTGTTTTTATACGTTTAAAACAGTGCCTCTCCCCTCACTTCTGGACCTTCAGACATTACCACCCCTGATGGTTGGTGTGCTTTGGGGAGGGACTTAAGATTCCGGGCGTTATCTGGAACGCACCTGCCTCGGGGGCTGCTCGGCATTGGCGCGTTCAGCAAGGCTCTTCCTCTCGGGACCCCCGTGGGTTCCAGGAGGCGCTAATCAGCCGTGTTGCTGTGTCAGATGATGGTCTGCTTTGGAGATAGACGGGTCCCAATAAAGGGAGTAACTGAGATACTTTCCATTTGTCCCTCCTGCTTCTTACCTGCCCCGGGCTTCTGCCCCAGGGTTCTGATGACAGGTGGACATGAACCACTCTCAGGAGGGTGGGCAGCCCCTCCCCCTGTGGACCGCGTGTCACGCTCCGGTGGTCCCCCAGGCAGGAGGCCCCAGGGAAGCCGCACGTCGCCCCGCGTGCTCCGTGGTAACGTCTGTTTGGAAACCCCTCTTCTTCCAGGATGGCAAAGTGAACGGAGTGACCGAGTCCACGCGCGTCCTGGGCTACACGTTCCTGCACCCCAGCGTGGTGCCCCGCCCCCACGTGCAGTCCGTGGCCCTGACCCCGCAGGACGAGTTCTTCATCCTGGGCAGCAAGGGCCTGTGGGACAGCCTGTCCGTTGAGGAGGCCGTGGGGGCCGTGCGCAACGTCCCCGACGCTCTGGCCGCCGCCAAGAAGCTGTGCACGCTGGCGCAGAGCTACGGCTGCCGCGAGAGCGTCAGCGCCGTGGTGGTGCAGCTCAGCGTCCCCGAGGACAGCTTCTGCTGCTGCGAGCTCGGCGCCGGCGGGCCCGTGCCGCCGCCCAGCCCCGGCACCTTCCCGCCCTCCGTCAGCATGGTCATCAAGGAGCGGCCCGCCGACGGGCTGGGAGTGCCGTCGTCCAGCAGCGGCCTGGCCTCGGAGATGAGCAGCGAGCTCTCCACGTCCGAGATGAGCAGCGAGGTGGGGTCCACGGCCTCGGACGAGCCCCCTCCGGGCGCCCTGAGCGAGAGCAGCCCCGCCTGCCCCAGCGAGCCGCGCTGCTCGCTGCACCCCGCCTGCCCGTCCAGCTCCTTCCAGCGCCAGCTGTCCAGCGCCACTTTCTCTAGCGCCTTCTCCGACAACGGCCTCGACAGCGATGACGAAGAGCCCATCGAGGGCGTCTTCACCAACGGCAGCCGGGTGGAGGTGGAGGTGGACATCCACTGCGGCCGCGCCAAGGAGAAGGAGAGGCAGCAGCCCCTGCTGCAGCTGCCGGCCGAGGCTAGCGACGAGGGTATCGTCATCAGCGCCAACGAGGACGAGCCGGCCCTGCCCCGGAGGGCGGACTGTGCCGCCGTGGGGACCATGGGGCGCCGGAGGGCTAACGGCTCTGTGGCGCCCCAGGAACGGAGCCACAACGTGATAGAGGTGGCCACGGACGCGCCTCTCCGCAAGCCGGGGGGCTATTTTGCAGCCCCGGCTCAGCCAGATCCTGATGATCAGTTCATCATTCCCCCGGAGCTGGAGGAGGAGGTCAAAGAGATCATGAAACACCAGCAACCGCCACCGCCGCCGCCGCCACCACCGCCGCCGCCCTCACAGCTCCACGTGCAGCCGCCGCCGCGGCAGTGCCCGGGGGACCAGCTGCCAGACTGCTGTGACACACCGCTATGACCCACCCGCGCGCTGCTTAAAAATAAACTAACCAACAAAGGCTGAGTTGCCAGAGCCTCCCAGGCTCCCGTTAAACCAGGGGTTTACTCCACACCCTTCTCCCAGACGCTTTCCCAGCCTGTCTTTGCATCCAGTCTGTAGGTTCCCCTTCTGTTGGTCATTTTTTAAAATAATTACCACTTTTCTTCTCGTGATGCTGTACCAATATGATTTAAATTTGTTAACTTCTTCCCCTAACATATCAGATGTGTAAAGACAAAGAACAAAAGGTTTAATATATTACAGAGAAACAGTTAATGATAATGTAATACTTTTTAAAGTGGCTTTGTGTTGTTTTGTTTGTCTGGAAGGCAGGGCAGGTTGCCAGTGCTAAATGATTTAATAATACTGTAATTCTGTATTTCTTTGCAGGGGATCGGGGGGGGGGGGAAGCCTTTTTTTTTTTTTTTTTGTCTTGAAAATGATAGACATTTGTAGAATACGGAGACTAACTCCTAGGAGTTGCTTTACTCTGTCAGGTGACCTAAGTCACTGGATTCACTAATTTTCTCTGAGAGAACAGTTGATTGAAAAATTTCTATTGTAAATAGCTCAGTGTTGTATAGTGATGCTTCACATGTTTTGTAGTTTTGGCATAAGGGACTAAACAACTGACTTCCCTCCCCTCCCCCTCTGACACACCTTCCTGCCCACACCCCTTCATCCCCCCACCTTTTTAATTCATTGAATGATGAGCCTGAGCATTGCTGAGAGCATTGCTGTTCAAATAAGGTGGACCTTAGGCCACTGGAAATGAACCTGCACCCGACGGGCCTCTGACCCTTTTTCTTCCTCTCCTGTTTCCACCCAGCCTCTTTTGTAGACACTTTTTAATTGTGTTCCTTACTGCTGCCACAATCAGCATGACTGTATAGAATTCAGTTAGATCATTTACATACCAAGAGTTATATTAAAGCAGAATGCACAAATGAACATGTCATTTTTGTTATAATAAATATAAAATTTACAAGTATTGGACCCATCTGCTTTTGTCTCAAGAGCCAGATGTGTCTTGCAGATGATCCCAGCCAGCTTGGGTTTGGAATGAATGCATGTAACTTTGGGGTCATCAGATATTTCCGACTTTGATTTTTTTTTAAGGGAAAATATCCAACAGGCTAACCTACATTGAACGAACGTAGTGAAATCAACCCTGTGGTTAACAATACGCGTAGCTGGTCTTACAGCCTTTCTATTTCTTCTTGTTATTGTGTAGGGTAGACGGTAAAAGGGGAATAGATGAGGTTGCGTAGAGGAGATCCCTGGAAAACTCCCACAAAGCCAAGTTGGTTTCCAGGTCTCTCAAGGCCCCCTCAATCACCTGAACATGTTAATAGATCTTTTTATAAAAATTGGAGTATGGTTGATTAACAATGTACACCGGAGCTGGTTGCCTCGCTCTCTACCCCTAGCAGAAATGTCAGTGCAGTGGGGTCCACTAGGAAATCCCGTATTCCTAGCTGACTTACTGGCCCCATTTACAGACTCTAGTGCCCCACCCCTCCCCGCCGACCCTGCATCTTGTGAACCATGTTTTGGAGATGCTGTGGGTCTTCTCTCTTGTCTCATGTGGACTAGCTTCCCAGGTAGAATGGTTTTCCTTCTTCAGATCTACCCTCCAGTGGTACCTGGCTGGTTCAGTGACAGGACATGGCAACTAGTCTTTCTTGTAGACTCAGTAATGGGCTGTCCGTCCCCTCGCTGGGTGGTCAGATCAGAGGACCCCCCCCTCCTTGTCTTGGTGACGTCCGTTCTTCATTCCATGTCAGGCTACTTGTACACTGTGTACTTTGAAAACCACTAAGGCTGTGGAAGGAGATTGAGTTCCTCTCAGCCCATAAGGGACTAGACTGCCCAAGCCCGGGCAGAGCTCTCTGCTCTAGAGCCGGAGCAAAACCATCTGAGGGTCCCTCCGCCCAGCCCCACTCAGCAGCACCTTGCCGCCCTGTCGTCCCTCTGCTCCAGGTGGATCAGAGCAGACTTGGAAGGCTCTGGGTTTTCACCCCAGTGCCGTAGTCACTACAGAAGATCTGGGCTGGCTCTCTGACCTCCTCGGTGCTTAAATCCCCTGTGGACAGGGCTCACCTGTTGCCTGGAGCAGGGCCTGCCCAGACGGTCGGTGCGGATCCGATTCCACGGCAGCTCCCTTCCAGAGGAGCCACCAACACTTCGCCCTGAGCATGGCCAACAGAGGCAGCAATAGTTTGAGGAGTCCACGATGGGTCCCACAGCAACTGCTTGTGCCAGGGGCAGCTGCTGGGACCAGCAAGTCCCAAGTGGGGGCTCAGCTCACGTCCTAACGTGTGTGGCTGACTGGGAGAAGGGGCACAGGCTTGGCGCTGCTGTTTTCCTAAGGCCGCCAGTTCAGTGCTTGCTTGCTTCTCAGTTTCTTAGACCATTAAGTCACATTGAGCACACGCCGCATATAAGGCACTATGGAGATAAAGGACAAAACTGCCCTTTGGAAGCTTGGGGTAAATAGGCGTGTGGGTCAAAAGTAAGAGATGAGCACATATTAAGCGGCTAAAGACGCGGAGACCTGCTAGGCCTCCTTGCTCTTGCTTAGGAGTCTCCCAGTTATTGCCTGAGAAGGAGTTTCTTTTCACTTCTGCTCAGCAAGGTAGCATCTAATAATGTATGCAGAACTGCTTATAAAACTGTGAAGTGCCTAATTGAAGATTCCTCAAAGCCACGGGATCTCCAGGGTGAGCATGAGGGGGAAGGGCATCCCCCAGCCCCGCCCCACACTGTCCTTCCTGCTGGGAAGGCCAGCGAATTGGGAGAGGGCTGGCGGGTGGGTGGGTAAGAGGCTGGAAGCTCTGACAGAGCTCGCAGCCTTGCTAATAGACTCAGAGCTCCCTACCGAGGGCCCTGGAAGTTGCTTGGTGTTGGATCAGCCACAGGCTGCCACGTGTGTGCCCACGGAATAGTGGCTTTCCGGAGGGCACCAGGGCCAGGCTCAGGAGCCCCGACTCCCAATCTGACCTGGTTTCTCTAGATTGCTTTTGTCACAGCACCACCTGCTGGTGAGATTAGATTTGGGGTGCAAATGGGCATGACTCTTGGTCTTTCTCCTGCCCCTCTTCCAAAAGAAAGTTTCAGTTACTTTCATTCCTAGACACCTGACAGAAAGCAATCTCCAGCACTATTAAGTAGTCAGAGAAATATTAGGGACACTGATGTGCAGACATATCAAGATGTGTAGCCGGAATCATAGCATCGACCTGGGAGAGAGGAAGTCAGTCTCCAACATCCAATTCTCCATTCCCCATAGGGAAGAATAAATAAAAACCCCCTAATATGCCTTGGATCTAATAGGACAACATCAGCTCATTGCTGGCACTGCCCAACGGGGACAAAGCACAATTCCCATGCGAACACTCATCAGAAGGCACTCTGAATTCACTCGGACACGTCAGGAAATAGAATTTTTGGACAGTGTGGGGTTTTTGTACAGTGTGGTATCTGCCCTCCCTTCCTCCCAAGTGATCAAACCACGTAATTTGTAGATAGTAAAGCCTTATGTAAGTGGAAGTATTGTCATTGTTGTAAGTAAAGAACTAAGGGTGGTCAGACAGAAAATAATTGGGAACACAGAAAAAGTAGTTCTTTAAATTAAAAACTCCCAGAGAGGGAAAAAACCCAAAAACTCCTAGGAAACATCTGTTGGAACTGTTACAGGAGGGAGGGATGATGTCATGGTAGAAAAAATAGGTTTTCCTCATTTCTTGCCATTGAATTTCTTTTGCTTTCAGTTCATCCCCCCAAAATGCATTTTGTGCAAATGGATCTGTGCAAAGTTTATTTCCCTATTGTTGTTCACCTGTGGTGAACTGATTCCTATTGCTGTGTCTTTGAAAGATGGCTCTCAATGTTGTCCCCTCACCCCACCTTTACCAAAATCGCAACCAAGTTCAGACTTAGCTTGGCAGATCCACTGCCCTGATCAGTAACAAAGCAGGAACTACACCTAGCAGACGAAGCTTTGGGCAAGCTCCACAGCCAACCTCACACCCACCCGATCCACCATGTCCGTTCACGCCACGCGTTTAGGAAGCACCAGCCAGAGCCGCCAGCGTGCTCAGCTCTGGGTCCCCTGCCCAGGACCACAAATGCAGCGGGGCTTGGGTGCCACGGTGGCTGTGCTGACCTCCTGAGGTCTTGGTCTCAGCCAGTTGAGGGCAGACTACAGGCTCTACATGTTGCCCCCTGCCTTCTAGAAGACTAAGGTTGAACCTTGACAGGAAGAAAGGGGCCAAGGAGTCCCCGAGGCCGCCTTCCACTTTTCAGGCTGTGTGGTAAAGTAGAAAGCCACGCTGTCCCCTGCCCTGAATTTAAGGACCCATAAACAAGTGCTGCTTTTGTTGGGCTCCAGTTCATTAGTCCTTCCATCTTCTTCTAAATCAGAAACACAGTGTTCTATCCTGTTCAGAGGGGGAATGGCAGGACATGTGGAGAATTTTCTCCCGTCTGCTTATGACTAGAACTTCTCGCACTGTCATTCCTCTCTTTTTCTAAAGCCGTGGAAGTAAAACTGGCTTCAGGCTGAAAGTTCAAGTACTTTCTAGTCATTACTATTTCTTAGGTCTTATTCCAATAAACTGAACTTCCCCCTAATTCCTAATCTTATCTATTGGAAGAAAGTTGAAATGGCAACTAAGATCATTTTCCCAAATGGCGCAACTCCAGCTGTTGCCTTTTCCTGGCCTCATGTACAGGTCATTTGCCTTTCTGAGTCTTTAAGAAAACTGCTTTGCAGTTAACATTTGGAGGCTCTTTTTTTTTTTTTTTTTTTTTTTTGATGTGGACCATTTTTAAAGTCTATTGAACTTGTTACAATGTTGCTTCTGTTTTATGGTTTGGTTTTTTGGCCCCGAGGCATGTGGGATCTTAGCTTCCCAACCAGGGATCGAACCCCCACCCCCTGCATTGGAAGGTGAAGTCTTAACCACTGGACCGCCAGGGAAGTCCCATCTGGAGGTTCTTAAGTCAGTTTTCCACTTAACAGAAATTGCCCTGTAACCCAGGAATAAATCATGCATGCAAAATAAAGTCTTTTGTTTGTTTGATGGTCTACAATGCATCTTAAGAGCTACTCAAATACTCCTTTTCCTAGAGCGTTTCAGTAGGTTAAAGATAGTTCATTGAAATGTGGCCCACCCCTGCTTATCCTAAGCACAATCACCCACACTTTTTCCTCAGGAGCTGAAACCACCATCTCTCACAGGTAAACCCACAGGACTTTTTCCCTGGAAACTTCATTGGGCATGTATTTCAATGCTGTCTGCATATAATTGGCATATACCCTTCATGTAAACATTTTTGAGTCCTCCAGCTTTCAAATTTAAAATCTCATCATGATATTCCTTAGATTACAATCCCAGCCCCGCAGGGTGGTCACTGAGATCCAGCACTGTGAGTTCTTCCTGTCCACCAGTGGCCTTCAAACGTTTCTGTCGTGACTTCCTGAGGGATGCTACTGACTTCCCACCTTCAATGAACAAAGAAGGGGGAAGGGCCCACCTGCCACCAGCTGTTCCTCATTAACGCCCAGCTCGGATTCCTTCCTGCAATGGAGAGCCAGTAATAACCTTGACCGCTTCTACCCTAGGAGCCTTGCCACAAACAGAGCCTCTTCCAAGTGTGCTGAGCGCAGAGGGTGCAAGGACAGAGCAAACGGACCCTGGGCCTGCTTTTACAGAGCTTTGAAGACTCACTCTTGGGACGGAAAAGAACAGAAAGACCAATGCTCCTTTGCTCTGCCCATCAAACACCATCAAAACCATTTCCTAGCTGTTTTTCTCCAATAGGCAGGGTTTTATTTTGAGCAACTTTGAATTCTACACACCTGTGGAAGATGGACACAGCAGTTGTCTCTAGCACGCTGACCTCAGAGCTCCCTCTGCTTCACGTTTAATTCCTTTTCTGCAACCCATCCCCTGGTACCATACCTGAGATAAACACGCCCATTTGTTTAAAAAAAAAAAAATGTTTGCAGCCTTTTCCCCTCCACTCCAGCACACTGAGGATGGGCCTCACTCACTTGTGGAGGCACAAGGCTCTCCACATCCAGGGTTGAAGATGGGTCCCTTGGCCTCCACTGGAAATCCCTGACTTCCTTTTCACTTCCATCTGGGCCAGAAATAAAACCACTGGTTCATGCAGATGGGCGCCCTGCCTACTGTTTGCAACTTCCAGCTGCCTCCATCCCTTCGGTCCTGGCCTCTGCCCCTCGCCCCTCCTCTCCATTCACGCGCTCCCTCCTGGCCATTCAGCTGCCCTGGTCTGGGTGCTGCTCACCACGGTCACCGTGGTGGGAGGGAGGATGGGGCTGGACGTTGCAGCAGCTGCCACAGGCGATCACTGCCTTGTTCAACCTCTCCGCTTTGGCCCCCAGCCCTCTTGCTTTGCCTTTGAGCCGGCTATAACTGCTGCTTCTCCGCCACATTTTGCAGGCTCTTATGCCAGATCCTAAGAGTTGGGTTCCGCGCTCCTCCCTTCACCTCTCACTCTCACTCAAGGCTCGTCCAGGGTGCGCTCATCGTCCCCCCCGCCCCGCCCATGTCCACACCGCCTCCTGGACACCTCCCTCGCAGGACTCAGGCGCCACAAACCCAACGTACCTCAAACCTGCACCTCCTGCAAGCCCGACGCTGGCAGAACCTGTCATCGGTCACCAAGTCCTGTCAGTTCTACTTCCTAAAACCTCCTGGTGGAGGAGATGGACAATGAATAAGCAAATCTTTTAAAATGACCATGATTATTTCAGATGTAAAAAAAAAAAGTGAAAAAAACAGAAGAGGAAAATGGAATCAAGAACGATATTTGACCTAAAACCTGATGAAAAGAAGACAGTTAAGATCTGGAGGCAGAGAATTTCAAGCAGAGGAAACTGCAAGGTCAAAACCCCAGGGTGGGGACCGCGAGTGTTGGGATATTAGGGGAGTGGCCCTTATCAGCTTTCCTCCTCCTTGCCCCGGCTCTGAACCAAAGGCGAAATAAGACAGCAATAAGCAGCAGGGGCAGAAAGGTCAACTTTACTGCTTAATGCTGACAGTGGAGAATGAGGGCTGTGTCCCTGTATGAGGGGACTTCCGACTACGGAAACCCCTCAGCAGTCAGCCGCTAGGCGGAGGCGGAAGCCCTCAGGGCTCTGGGGCAGAGAGCGCCCTCTGGGGGCGGGGAGGAAGCTGAGAACGCGGCTCCTGAGGGGCGGGGCGCGGGCTGCGCATGCTCAGTGTGTCCTCTCAGACTCTCGCGAGAGAGCGCTGGCGCCGCCCTGCAAGACGGGTCCCGGGGCTGCGTGGTTAGAGGTCGGAAACCCAGGCCTGGAGGGTGTGAGATGAGGCCGCAGACCTCCGCCAAGGCCAGGGGCTTGAGAGAGATCTCGTCTTCCAGGAGGTTGGCGCAAGGCAGGTGCTTACTGAGCAGTTTCTCAAGGGTGCTCACGCTCAGGCGCCGTCCCCTCGGCCTGAGCCCTCCAGCCGCCGACGCGCACCTGTGCGGCTCGCGCCGCGGCCTCTGGGCCCCATACCTTCGTTTCCCGTGTGTTGCAAGCACCGTAAATGTCCACCCAGTAATGGACGAAAATCCCAATGCGCCTGGTTTCAAACATTTGGAAACTGCCTCCTGTAAGTCCTCTCACACTGGTCACGCTTGGGGTCCGGGGTTTTGATTGGGAATTTGTGGCCCCAGCGCTGTGTCCCTGAGTCGGGACTGGCCTGGGTGGCTTTTGAGCAGCACAGGGACTCGGCCTCTACTGGACAGGGAGTCACTCTTCCCCAGGCCCCCGAGACTGAGGTGTGTGGGCGGCGGCGGGAGGAGGAGAATCACCGGAAGTTCAGGATTATCACCCACTCTCCCCAAGAGACTCCCAGGAGGTCCGCTCAGCCTCCAGGTGTGGGAGCCGCCGACTCCTGCCTGGCCCTGGGGACTTGAGAGCAGGAGGGAAGAGCTTTTTAAGCCAGGGCCGAAATGCAGCCTTCCTCTGGGTGGCTTTGGGCGTGTGGATTGATTTATTTCCTCCTCCTTCTGTTTTGCAGCGCTTTTACTCAGGGTTGTGAGAAAGAAATTCAGGGATGCCCGCCTTGGTGATCTCTTTGACGGAGTGAGAACCAGAACTAACTACGGGTTTCTGATACTCAGCAAAATGTTACTTTCCTCCCTGGATTGGTGAACATGACTCGTGTTAATTCAGCTATTGGCAGGAGCTGCAAGGTCGCGCGGGGCACTACGGTTTCGCTGGTCTGCAGGGAGTCCCTTCCCTTCTGTGCGGAGAGACCCCTCCCCTGTTTGAGTCCTGCTGTTGGCCCTTCAAGCGGCAGCGCGTTGACACAGGTAAGAGGTGGAACCCTTTTCATATGTTTGGGTGTGCTAGACATTGGCTGCATCCCCAAATTTCCTCTGGTTGACCTTAATAGAGTTCCTTGGCGCTGTGAGAGGTGCCTGGTGAGCTGCTCCCACCCGCCCACTCCAGGGTCACCTGCCCAGGGTGTGTTTGTGAATTTCCTGGGGACGGATGACTTTGGCTGTGGTTAGGCATTACCCTGTATCTCTCTATTTTAAATTGCTTATTTGGCCCAGGACAGGCCATTTCACATCCTCAGTGATCAATAAATATTAAGTAAATGATCCAAAACCAGGTGGAAACTGCAGTCTGGATAATGAGCTGATTTATGCCTTTAATGAATCTCAGCCATTGTCACCACGGTGAGCAGCATTGGGAATTTGCTTCTCTCATGTCATTCTTCACATGACATGAGCCGAAGACAGATTGGAACAGGCACCGTTCGGGGGTTTTCTCAGGGAGCAGGATTCTTCCCAGCAGATGAAATGCTTGTGGCCTGGTTGCATAATATTCCACTGGGACCGCCACTGGGCCCTAGGGGAAGGTGTGTGGACAAAGCTGGCGCCACAGGGACACCAGCGCCAGTGCAAAGCCTTGTGAGGAGGTGCGTTTCTGGCCAGTGCCAGCCGGGGAGGGAGCATGGAGGACAGTGTGGTCTCCCCAGGGGCGTGTGTTCAGCCCTGGGATGCACCAGAGGAACCACTGGGTGTGGGAAGAAAATATCAGAACTTCCCTTTCTGTTTGTTTGCATTTCTGAAAGTTGTGAGACTTAAATTCATACACGGCTTTAAAGAAGTGTCGGACACTTGCTTTACTTTAGTGGTTGGCTTAATCTTGACAATAGCCCTGGGAGGTGAAGACTATTATAATCCTCATTTACACAGGAAGCTGAGGCTCAGGGTTCCAAGGATCAGCCCCAGGTCAGGTCACCGCCAGGAGGTGTCAGAGCAGCCTGGCTGGCTCCCAGCTGTCTCTTATCACCATTTTTTAACCATTTCGTGGATGAGACCATCTTCACCATGTGGTACATGTATGTAATGTATTAATACACATGCGCACGCACAAGCACACACACACATACTGCAGGCTGCACCTTTGTTTTTCTGTGAGAAGTAAAAGTTTGAAACCCTGGGACTGAGCCCTCTGTGAGAATAAGAGCCAGGTGCCTGCTGGCTCTGACCCAACAGTGGGAATTCAGGCAAGTCCCTTGGGCTCTGGGGACCTCAGTTTGTAACAGGAAGGCTGTGAACACAGCAACCTTGGGTCCTTTCCAGCTCTGTCATTCACTGCTCCCAGGACAGCACTATGGCAGGAGATTAATCCCCCCCGATTAACCCTTAATCAAACAAAAGTTTGAGTTTAGGGCAAGTAGCAGTTTTCCATTGCATTTAACTGCCTGTCTCACTGGGAGTGCTTCAGGGGTCGTCAGCACTTTGGATAGTTTGGGACCTTTTCATGCTAGATGGATCTGATCTTGCAAAATTTAGCTTAAAAAGATAAGGAAGAGGGCTTTGGGGGTTTTTTGTTTTTGTTTTTGTTGGGGTTTTTTGGGGGGTAGGGTGTGTCTGTGGATCTGTCACTAGACAGAATTGTGTTCTCGCTGCCTTAGTGAAGAGGGACTGCCCAGGAGAGCAAGGGGACAGGCTGGTCTGTACTTGGGGAGGATCCAGGATGTCACAAACCAGATGACAGCATGGGAGAGGTCTCATGACTGCAAAAGGAAAGATCTGTCGAGTACGATGCAATTTATGGATAGGGAGCTACTTTTTATAGGAGGAGGAAATATAACTCTGAGGTAAGACTTGAGCACAAACCATATTCGGGAAATTTCTGGTGTGTTGCATTACCTTCCTGTGGAGGGTACTGGAGAGGGAAAGGAGGGATTACAGCCAGACCTTCGGAAGGTTAGGGGATAGATTTGCAACAAATATCAATATTTGGGACCCCCATTTAGGTTGTCACTCTTGGTTGATTGTTTAAGTCACTAGGTAGGTTTTTTAAATGATGATAATAGAAATGTATTCACCTTTAAGGATTTGGGTCCACCTTTCTTTACACATTCTTTTCTCATTCTAAGATTTTAAATGGGCATCTTGTAAGCTCCTTGAAGGGGAGACCTTGCCTTACTAATATCTGTATCTCAGGACTTGCCCTGCACCTAGCACATAATATTCTTTCAACACATTTTTATGCATAAAAGAATGCACCAACTTTGCAAACACCTTGTGGGCTTTTTAATTGGTACCCTTCCTTTTCAGCACTAGAAATGACTAACCGTCTTTAGAAAGGTGCCAGAAATGGAACAAAGGCTTCTGTCACCCCAGAAGCCACAGATACATTTTAAAATATAACCAATAATGTCTTTTTCTGACTAGAAGATAATGCACACAAAAAGCTGGAAAAGTTAGGAAGCTTAATGAGGAAAAAAGCTGAGCCATGATCCCATTAACACATTGCCATTGTTTTATTTCTTTCTAGTCTTTTGTCTATGTACCAATTTTTTTTTTTTTTTCCTGAGCAGAGAAAGGTTTATTGCAGGGGCAACCAAGGAAAATGGGTGGCTCGTGCTCAAAAAACCCTAACTCCCTGATAGTTTTTAGGGAGAAGTTTTCATAGGCAAAATTTGGGGTGAGGGCTGCAGGGTGTGTGACTTTCTTCTGGTTGGATGGTGGTGAGGTAACAAGGCAGTGTTCCGGGAATCTTGTAAGTGCCACTTTTACTACACATTGTGCTTATGTTATATTCAATATCCTTTTTTTTTTCCAATTATGTGGTGATCATCTTCCCTTGTTAATAAAAATTCTTAGTAAACATTTTAAAAAGCTGGTAATATTCTGTTAGGTGAATGTATCACAATTTGATCAACTACATCAATAATGGTGGTCATTTGGATGGTTTCTAGCTATTTGCTGTTTTAAATAACACTGCAGTGAACATCTTTGCTATTATCCTGCTTAAAATTTATGAACAGTTGGAGCAAGAGGTAGGGACCTAAGCTGTTACTGTCTGCAGTGTAGGAAGATGTGCTTTGGTTTCCAGTTGTAGAGTAAATGCGGCCCCATAACGATGGTGAAGGTCAGTGGGTGGGGCAGTGTTGTCTGAGGGAGGACAGTGATGAGGTCAGAGCACCTGCTACAATTTATTTATTGTTATTATGTTTTATTTTTGGCCATACTGTGTGGCTTGCAGGATCTTAGTTCCCTGACCAGGGATAGAACCCGGGGCCTCGGCAGTGAAAGTGCCGAGTCCTAACCACTGGACCACCAGGGAATTCCCCATAGAACCTGCTACAAAAGGGGAAAGTGATATATTTTTTTTCTTCCTGGAAAAAGAAAGGAAATTCGGTAAAGAGTAAATTCTGATACAGCTTTGGGCTGATTTTTAAATAAACATCTCAGCTTCAAGAAGAAAAATCAAGATTTTTACTTTTCCTCTCTGCAAGGTGTTCCTTTAGTGACTGGTGGTTTATAGCAGATTTCAGTGGCCTGAGTTGTAAATGCCTAGAGACTGAAACTTGTAGCTGTGATTTCACGGTAGAATTTCAAATGTCAAGACTACTTCCAAACATGGGGCACTTTGCAAACCTAGGGCACTTGGTATTCACCGTGAACCCAGTGTGGCTTGATTTGTTCTTTAAGGACTTGAAAGTCTAGTGGAGGAAAACAGTCATTGAAAAAATAATAGGAGCAGGAGTTCTGGAGTAGACAGCCTTGAGTTCAGATCCTGACTCTGCCTCTGACTAGCTGGGTGACCTTGGCAATTTCACCTCCCAGTGCTTTAGTTACTTGGTCTGCAAACTGGGGTTCATAGTACATAGTCATAGCACTCAATGAGAGGATACGACATTAACATAGGCCTGGCTTGTGGGAAGGACTGGATTTCAGGTGTCTCAAATGCACAGAAAAGAACAGCCACTCGGGTCAGGAACAGAGATGGCTTCACAGAGGGGCATTTTCTTCAGTGGTCCTTGCGGATGCTTGGGAGGTGGCTCACGGAGAAGTGGGATAACAGCAACCCCACCAGGGGGACGATTGAATCAGGAAAGTGAAGTTGGGGTGCCACAAAGAAGTTCAAGTTCTGTGAGCCCTGATTTTAACTCTTTTGCTGGATCATTCTGTATTTGTCAACATCTTCTTAGTTCACATTGTCCTGCCTCTTTTAAAAAAATTATTCTTCCAAGAATCATATATTATTAGAGCTTAACCAACTTTTTCTATGCAAACTGCAAGAGGCAGGACAATGTGATATTTTTGATATTGCCTTTTTTTTTCCCCTTTGATATTGAAGTTAGTATTACTGTTTAAGTAGTCTACTATAAACCGGCACACAATTGATGGATTTTAGTGCGTCTTATCTACTTTAAATACCATCTATATGGTGATAGCCCACTGTCTGCCGTATCTCTGCATGTGGATGTTTAATAAGTGTCACAAACTCATCGCATCCAAAAACAGAACTTCTGGTTTTTTACCGCAAAAGAATCCTCTCTTAGTCTTTCTCGTTACAAAAATGTCACAAGTAACCATCCAGTTGCTCCAGCGAACATCTCAGGAATCATGCATGATTCCTCTTTCCCCCACCGCTGCACACAAGCCAGTTCACCGACAGAGCTGTCTGTTTCATCTTGAGAGCATATCCCCAAACCATCCATGTCTCTGCATCTCCCCTGCGCGTCGAAGCCACCCTTCTCTCTTGTTTGGGCTTCTATATGAGGGTCTGTTGTGGTACCACTCCTGTTAATTTTCCACCAGAACCATCAGTGCAAGAGAGAAGACCATGCCGGGCTCCAGAGGAGCAGTCTCTAGTGGGCTCCATCATTCTAGAGTGACCCCAATTCCTCATGAGGGCTGCACAGCCCAATACGGCCCCATCACCTCCCTGCCCACCTTTGCCACTCTTACACTCGAGTTTACCCTCTAACCTCAGCACCAGTGACATTTTGGTCCAGATAATTCTTCATCATGGGCGGCTGCCCTGTGCACTATAGGATGTTTAGCGTCATCTCCACCCCTACCCACTAGCTGCCAGCAGCACCCTCCCCCAGTGTGGCAACACAATTGTCCAGTATCCCCTGGTGGGAAAAAGCGCCTCTGTTGAGAGTCACCAGTCACTTCACACTGGCTTCCTTCCTGCTGAACAAGATGAGCATCTTCCCACTTAGATCCATTATATCCTCTTCCTTAGATGGTCTCATGTCTGCCTCCTTCTCTGTTCTGATCTTGGCTCAGATATCACCCCTTCAGAAGGCTCTTCTTGACCACCCACACTGAGGTGGCCGCTTCGAAGTCACCCTGTACTGCATGGCTGCATTTTAATTTCTTCATATCCTTTGTCAATACTGAAACGAGTTTGTGTATTCCTTTGTTCAGCATCCCTTCATTATGTTGTAAGCTTCATGAGAGTAGAAACTTGCCTGTCTTCATGAAGTATCCCAAATACGACCCAAAGTACCAGGCCCACACATGGCAGGTGACAATAACAAATGTCCAACGGACGCATAAATGACTTCCTCCTCCTTCACTGAGACTTTTTGGAAGGTCGAGGTGGGATTACAAAATGCTTGGGGACTTCCCTGGTGGTGCAGTGGTTAAGAATCCGCCTGCCAATGCAGGGGACACGGGTTCGAGCCCTGGTCCGGGAAGATCCCACAAGCTGCGGAGCAACTAAGCCTGTGAACCACAACTACTGAGCCTGCGCTCTAGAGCCCACGAGCCACAACCACTGAGCCCATGAGCCACAACTACTGAGCCCACGAGCCACAACTACTGAAGCCCACGCACCTAGAGCCCGTGCTCCACGACAAGAAAAGCCACCACAATGAGAAGCCCGTGCACCGCAACGAAGAATAGCCTCTGCTCATCGCAACTAGAGAAAGCCTGTGCACAGCAACGAAGACCCAACACAGCCAAAAAAAAAAAAAAAATGCTTGGGATAATTCCAGGACATGATTTCTGGAGAAAGTCTAGGGAGATTTTGTTTGACAACATCTTCTAGCCTCAGCTTTCTTAGTCTGGTGAACTAAGTGCCAGGGGTCCCAGGTGAGTGACCCCATGGATCCAATCTTCTTACTGAGGAGTTTCTGACCAAAAGGTCACTTCTGGGACAACCCAAGCAGAAGCCTGGCGGGTGGAGAATATTAAGGTCATGGAGAGGTTGTTGACATAAAGGGAACATTGACTTCCAGGAAAGGGAAGGGGCCCTGATGGGAGCCAAGGTGTGGGAGGGCGGAGGTCATGTCCTAGGAGGCTGGGGGCACCTCTCCCTCCCCCAGCAGTGTGGCATCCACCCCATCCTCCTGACCACTGCGTGGTCACACACACCCCTCTCTTTGTCTCACAGGATGCATTTCCGGGGCTTCCAGCCAACCTCTTGACTCTCTTCTCTTTGCCAAGTACAAGGGCCAGTTCTGTCTCCTTCTGACCTCTCTGAAGCTGCTGATTCAGTGAATCACTTTCTGTCTTCATTGTCTTTCCCACTCTTGGCAGGCTTCCTTACAGAAAAAAAAAACCCTTTGCAAAATGAATATTGACCGCAAAGATATGTTTTTCCACTTTTTTTTTTTAACATCTCATTTTTCAATCTCAGTTGATTCAACTTGTTGCAACTACAATACATTACAATTAAATATTGGAGGCAGGGCTTCCCTGGTGGCGCAGTGGTTGAGAGTCCGCCTGCTGATGCAGGGGACATGGATTCGTGCCCCGGTCTGGGAAGATCCCACATGCCGCGGAGCGGCTGGGCCCGTGAGCCATGGCCGCTGAGCCTGCGCGTCCGGAGCCTGTGCTCCGCAGCGGGAGAGGCCACAACAGTGAGAGGCCCGCGTACTGCAAAAAAAAAATATATTGGAGCCAGAAGCTGGGGACAAAAGGCAATATTGATAGAATGTATGTTGACTACTGCCGTTTTCAAGATAAAAATGAATCACTTGATTATTTCCTATAGACATACAATTGCTCAAAACAGCGCACTGCCAGGTGGCAAAAGCATCAATTAGTGTATAACACGTGCCCACAGGATTGAGCAAAGTGTCCAGCACTCTTTGTGGCTTTTGTTCCCTTGCTGGAGAAACTCAAGCAAGAGTCTGTAGTTCTCTCTCTGACAGCACCAGTGTGTGCAGGGCTGGGATATCTGGTGTCTGGACTCCTGAGAATTTGCATGTTTACAGCCCTGTGGTGAACTAGTGCTGAGGAATGCTTTGCCTCCAGATACTGTCCCACCTGGGTAGAGCTCGGTGATGGTGCTCGAGAAATAAATCAGAAAAGGAACTGGAGAATTACTGTTTGAGGAAAAATTCAGACTATTCTACCAAAGGCTTATTAACTGTCACACACACACATACACACACACACACACACACACACACACACGCACAGTGGATGCTGCCCTGGCTACAGTACAGCTCTAACTAAGAGTTTTGAAATCTTGGTAGAACATACTGGATTCTAAAACCTGCTGGGAGACTTTTGTCTCAAGAGGCTAAAGCTGGTGTGGAATTTTTGAGGATGACTCCAATACTAAATCCCCTTCCAATCCACAAATGTAAAGGATGGTTTTGTTCTAGGAAACCCATGAAGTAAGTTGAATGCACATTTTCAGAGGAAAGAGTCTTCTGTCTGAGATGATAAAGCTGTACCCACACCCCAACCTCAGTAACACAAGTCCCCCTGTGTAATTCTCCGTGTTCATATAGTCATCTGATGATTACTGTCAGCATGCAGATCTCTTTTTATCAAGCAACTGGATATATAGAACAAATCCCCTTTGTTGTCTAAACCAGTCAGAGTGGGTTTTGGTTGTTACATGTGCAAGCATCCTAACCTGTAGAAACTCACTCGAAGGAGAAACTGAAAAACCAGGCCTGAGTTTACCTCTTGTCTTCATTTCCTAGACCTGCCCTGATAAAGTATCGCAAACTGGGTGACTTAAAACAACAGAAACTCATTTTTTCGTGGATCTGGAGTCTAGAAATCTGAAATGAGGTGTCGGCAGGGCCACACTCCCTCTGAAACCTGCAGGGGAGGCGCCATCCTTGCTTCCCACCTCTTTCCGGTGGCTCCTGGCAACCCCTGGTGCTCCTTGGTTTACAGCTGTGTCACTCTAATCTCTACCTTTGTCATCACATGGCCTTCTCCCTCTGTGTCTGTGTCCAAATATCCCTCTTCGTAGAAGGACACCAGCCATATTAGGTTGAGTCCACAGCATGACCTCATCGTAACTAATTACATCAGCACCGACTGTTTCTAAGTGAAATCACGTTCTGAAGTACTGAAGGTTATTACTTGGACATAGGAATTTGTGGGAGACATAATTGAACCTGTAACGGGGCCTTTCCAATACCTTGATTGCTCTCAGAAACGACAGCAGGGAACTCTGCGGGGAGCCAGGAGGTCCAGCCTGGGAGTGCCCTCGTTGTGTCCTTGGATTGGTGATTCCCGAATTGATCAGGTCAGGGCTCACCTGGATGAGTCTGCACCATGAGCTGACTGTTACTCCTAGAACTTGTACTGGTTCAAGCAGGTGTCACCGGCAGTGGGACATTGGAGCTGTGGAGCCCAGGACTGGGCTGGACTGGCAGACGATGCTGGGGGTCCAGGGCTGTTGGTAGGAGGCTGGTAACAAGCATCCTCACGGCAGCTCTCACCCCCGGGACAGCTCCTGTACACACACCCCAGCCTGGGCTGGGTCCGGAGCAGCCAGTGGGCAACAGGAATGGGGCCAAGGCCCCACCCTGGAGGTGCTCTGTGTTCTCCTCACCAGCACGGCCCCAGCCAGCGTTCCTGCAGACATCGGGGGTGACGAGAACCCGGGGCCGGGCATGTCCACGTTGTCAAAGAGCGAGGGGCCAAGTGTGCATCTGTGTTTCGGCCGGAGACCCCATGCAGAGGGGGAGGAGCAGGGAAGGGCCTGATGAGGGGCGTGTGGGGCTGGCTTTGTCTGGAGAAACCAGACCACAAGTTGGGTCCGGAGACTGGGCTGGCCTGGCATCTGGAGTTGGATTCAGTGCACTGGAGGCTGGATCTTGTGCCGGGAGGGTCAGAGGTCAGGCAGAATTGGGAGCCTGAGAATAGCCACTCCAGGAAATGAAGGGCAGTCTTGACGAGTCCTGAACAAGTATTGGAGCCGCACATCTGGCGCTGCGTTATCAGGGCTGTTGGTGTATTTTCCCCTCAGTGGTTCTCAACCCTGGCTCCACACGAGAATACTTGGGGTGTATTAAAAAATACTGATGCCAGCGTCACACCCTGAGAAATTCTGATTTAATTGGCCTGGGGGTGGGACCTCCATGAGTATTTTTTAAAGCACCCTAGGCGACTCTATTTTGCTTCCAGAGTGGAAACTCGTAGTTGTTGAAGGACAAGCGTAGAAAATGGAGAGTTCTTTTTCCAGCTCCCGGTGAGGCAAGGACTCAAGTACCCCATTTAACACAACTGGAAACCAGAGCACTAATTATCACAGAAAAACAAGTTCTGACAGATTCCTTCACCTCTGGAGCCTCCTTTGGAGTGGGGAGGATGCATCCTGGCAGGGCCGCCAGGTCGCAGAGCCAGCTGGCCCAGAGGGCAAGGCCTCTTCCCTGGTAAACGGCAGCTTCCTCTCAGAATTCGGGTGTCTGCAAGGGAGGGTGGTGACACTGACGAGACCGTGGCCAGAAAATAGCACTGGCCCCAGAGTGGCGCCAACTGATGTCCGCGGCAGGAGGACAGATGGTGGGCGCCGCTGGCAGAACACCATAGGAGCGCCCTCGGGTGGCCCCCGGGGGTAATGGAGGGGATGAGGACTGGGGTGGGGTGAGCTCCACCCCTGTGGGTGGGTCACCCCCATGGAGAGAGCACCCCCCTCTCTGACTTCTGCTCAGGAGGAGGGCACGTGAGGCGTCCAGCCAGTGCTTCTAAATTTTAGGCCTGGCCCTTCCGTACAGGGCAAACTAATTAACCTTCCAGCCTGGGCGGCCGGGCAGGGGCAGAAGATACCAGGTCACCTTGCAGGCTTTCCAAAGGTTAATTATTTCCCATTTCAGCACCTCCGGGAAAGCTCTGAGGTCCCTCATCGTGGTTTCTTCCCCACCCTGTTTCCTCTCTCTGCACCCTTCCTTCAGGCTTGACCTCTTGTTCACTTGAATTAAATTTCAGCCATCTGAAATGGCATAGCTGGCTGGAACTTAGAGACTGACATTAGGAAAGCACCAACGTTTTTATTCACGCCGGTCTCTTTCACCAAGTTAAAAGTCCAAGGCATCCTGTAGCAGAGGTGCCGATAGTTGTACAGTGCCCTGCAGTTTATGGACCACTTACATATGTATCATCTTGCCAAATCGTTAAATTCTGAAGACAGATGTAAATAGATCTGGACCTTGTACCATCTCTGCATTATTGGGTACAGGGGTTTCTCATCTCTAGACCACCTTACAATGAGAGATTTTTGGTGCTCAAGGAACTAACTCATTTTGCTGGAATTCAGATCAGAGCCACCATATTGTGAACCTAAACTCTAAGGCATAGTGTTGGATCAAGACTCACCTGTCTTCCAGGGCCCATCCGAGCAGACACGGCCCTGGATGGTCACTTTCTTACGTCCAGGAGCAGCCCCGCTCCCTTTATGCCCTTCCTTCTCCAGCCTGTGCATTTAACCCCTGGAGACATGTGGTAAGAACGCACCCTTCCATCAGGGCTTACTGGGCGCTCGGATAATTCCCAGTAGGTCCTGAAGAGCCCTTGTAGTTGACCAGTGCCTGAGCTGACTCAGTTTTCCCCCCATCTCTCCTCCCCCGGTCTGGCCCCCTCTGGGGTCCGTCTGTCTGGTATTTTGCTCTCCTCAGGGCCTGAGTGTGGTGCCAGTTCCTGGTGAACCAGACTTTGTAATAAAATCCTGCAGAAACGCATCTGCTCCCAGCATTAACCATTTGTATTGGCGTCCCGTCCTCCTGTTGTAGAGCCTCAGGACTCAGCCCATGGTCTGTGCAGCCAGGGCTGGGGTGCTGGGAACACGGGAGGCTTTTCCACGTGGAGTTTTCTGAGCGGAGCCCATGGTACGTGCTCTGGTGACTTACGCCTTTCTTCATGCACACATGACAGAGCTTTGCACAATGGGACTGCCCCATCCAGATTCCCCACCCAGTAGGCTGCTGACCCAGCGTTGTCTTTTCCCATGCTTATCTATATGCACAGACTCCATAGGCCTGTGTGTTCACCCAGACACATAATCCACATATGCAAACCCCAGGGGTAGCTAATATTGACCAGTGGGTTCAGAGCGTGTCAGTCTGATCACTCCATGATGGAGTCATCCACCAGCCTTCCACCGACTGGTCTAAACATGGACTAATGACACAGCCTAGAGCCGTCGTTCCATGAGATGTCACAGATGGTGATTTTCTAGCTCTGTCATTCCTTCTGAAATGATTGGCTGGAATTCTTCTAGGAAAATAAACTTTTCCTCATGAACTTTTTTGGCTTTCCTGAATACAGTCTGTATAGGAAAGACAGAATAAATGACACCCTCATACTCTCCAATGGCGACCAATTTTTTTCAGTATAATTATGAATTCATAGATTTTATATATTTCATGGGTTTCAATCCATTGCATTCATTATTCTTTTAAATGCTCAAATTGCTCCCACTTAGATCAGTGGGAGCCCTTTCAGGTTTTGGCTCTCACGGCCAGTTTCCAATTATTTTGTTGTTCTTTCGTGTCTTTAAGGCATATTCCACCAGGTATACACAATCAGAATACTGCATTGAAAAGCCACAGAGTCATGCTTTCTGTGTGAGGTTCTGCCAGCTGTTTAATGTATGTTAGGTTTGTTATACATTTTTTCTATGTCTGTATGCTTGACAATTCCATAATGTAAAGTTAAAAAACACATGACCTCTAGAATCCCATAGAAATGAAGGGTCCGACGTGTAAGGATGTTTGTCACAGCAGTGTGCAGTGACCTGGAACCAGGAAAATGGGGATGCGTGTTAATAATTTTGTGTTTATTTATGTAAACACTCACATGACCCCAAAGTGAAAACTATGAAACAAGGTACATCTCAAGAAGTCTAGCTTCTGTTCTTGTTTCACTCACCCAATTCCACCTTCCCCCAGACAAGCTTTTTGTATTCATTTTCTTTATCCTTCCATTGTTTCTTTTTGAAAAGATAAGCCCCAAAGATGGTATACTACAGACACTTTTCTGCACCTTGATTTTTTTTTTCACCTAACAATATATAGGAGATCTCTCCATATCCATACTTAGAGACCTTCCTTGTGACTTTTTACAGTGCCAGGTATAGTGCTTCATGAAGGTGTACACCTCATTTTATTCAGCCTGTGGATGGATATTTGGGTTGTTTCCAAGGTTTTGGTATCACGCATAATGCTACCACGCCTTGCACAAACACTGTGTCGCTTTTCTTTCCAATGTCTCTGGGATAGATTTCTAGAAGTGGGATTACTGAGTCAAAGGAAAATGCACGTGGGATTTCAGTTGGCATTGCAAATTCCCTTTCCTAGACGTTGTACTGGTTTGCATTTTTAACAGCAGTGTATGCAAATGCCTCTTCCCCACGGTCTCTGGTCAGAGTGCTTGTCATATTTATGAATATTTACCAGTCTGATACGTGAGAAATAGTATCACGGGATAGTTTTAATTTGCATCTCTTTTACTTGAATGGAGTCTAGGATCTCTTCATGTGTTTAAAGGACTTTTGCATTTATTTTTTGTGAATTAGCTGTTGTATCTTTTCCCATTTTTTTCATTCATATTGTTAGTCCTTTTCTTTTCCCTTTTTTTTTGACTCTTTATACATTCATGATATTAGTCCTTTGTGATAAAAGTTGCAAATATTTTTTGTCTTTGACTTTGCTTATTTTTTTTTTAATTAATAGACTTTATTTTCAAGAGCAGTTTCAGGTTTACAGAAAAATTGTGCAGAAAGTAGAGTCTCATATACCCTATCTCCCGACACACAGTTTCTCACATTATTACCATCTTAGGTTAGGGTTACAACTGATAAGCCAGTATATTTGCTACAATCGATAAGCCAATATTGATACACTATTATTATTATTATTTTATTTTATTTTTTTGCAGTACACAGGCCTCTCACTGTTGTGGCCTCTCCCGTTGCGGAGCACAGGCTCCGGACGTGCAGGCTCAGCGGCCATGGCTCACGGGCCCAGCCGCTCCACGGCACGTAGGATCTTCCCGGACCGGGGCATGAACCCGTGTCCCCTGCATCGGCAGGCGGACTCTCAACCACTGCGCCACCAGGGAAGCCCACCATATTGTCTAGATTACTGTAGGTTTGTAGTATAGTCTGAAGTCAGGGAGTCTGATTCCTCCAGCTCTGCTTTTTTCCCTCAAGATTGCTTTGGCTATTTGGGGACTTTTGTGTCTCCATACAAATTTTAAGATTTTTTGTTTTAGTTCTGTGAAAAATGCCATTGGTAATTTGATAGGGATTGCATTGAATCTGTAGATTGCTTTGGGTAGTATAGTCATTTTCACAATATTGATTCTTCCAATCCAAGAACATGGTATATATATCTCTCCATCTGTTTGTGTCATCTTTGATTTCTTTCTAAAGTGTCTTATAGTTTTCTGAGTACAGGTCTTTTACCTCCTTAGGTAGGTTTATTCCTAGGTATTTTATTTTTTTTGTTGCAATGGTCAATGGGATTGTATCCTTAATTTCTCTTTCTGATCTTTTGTTGTTAGTGTATAGGAATGTGAGAGATTTCTGTGCATTAATTTTGTATCCTGCAACTTCACCAAATTCATTGATTAGCTCTAGTAGTTTTCTGGTGGCAGCTTTAGGATTATCTATGTATAGTGTCATGTCATCTGCAAACAGTGACATTTTTACTTCTTCTTTTCCAATTTGTATTCGTTTTATTTCTTTTTCTTCTCTGATTGCCGTGGCTAGGATTTCCAAAACTATGTTGAATAATAGTGGTGAGAGTGGACATCCTTGTCTTGTCCCTGATCTTAGAGGAAATGCTTTCATTTTTTCACCATTGAGAATGATGTTTGCTGTGGGTTTGTCATATATGGCCTTTATTATGTTGAGGTAGGTTCCCTCTATGCCCACTTCTGTAGAGTTTTTATCATAAATGGGTTTTGAAGTTTGTCAAAAGCGTTTTCTGCATCTATTGAGATGATCATATGGTTTTTATTCCTTAATCTATTAATATGGTGTATCACATCGATTGATTTGCATATATTGAAGAATCTTTGCATCCCTGGGATAAATCCCACTTGATCATGGTATATGATTCTTTCAATGTGTTAGTGGATTCTGTTTGCTAGTATTTTGTTGAGCATTTTTGCATCTATATTTATCAGTGATACAGGTCTATAATTTTCTTTTTTTGTAGTACCTTTGTCTGGTTTTGGTATCAGGATGACGGTGGACTGAGTTTGGGAGTTTCCTTCCTCTGCAATTTTTTGGAAGAGTTCAAGAAGGACCGGTGTTAGCTCTTCTCTAAATGTTTGATAGAATTCACCTGTGAAGCCATCTGCTCCTGGACTTTTGTTTGTTGGAAAATTTTTAATCACAGTTTCAATTTCATCACTTGTGATTGGTCTGTTCATGTTTTGTATTTCTTCCTGGTTCTCTCTTGGAAGGTTATACCTTTCTAAAAATTTGTCCATTTCTTCCAGGTTGTCCATTTTATTGGCATAGAGTAGCTTGTAGTAGTCTCTTATGATGCTTTGTATTTCTGCAGTGTCCATTGTAACTTATCCTTTGTCGTTTCTAATTTTATTGATTTGAGTCCTCTCCCTCTTTTTCTTGATGAGTCTGGCTAGAGGTTTATCAGTTTTGTTTATCTTCTCAAAGAACCAGCTTTTAGTTTTCTTGCTCTTTGCTATTGTTCTCTTTGTTTCTTTTCATTTATTTCTGCTCTGATCTTTATGATTTCTTTCCTTCTGCTAACTTTGGGTTTTGTTTGTTCTTCTTTCTCTAGTTCCTTTAGGTGTAAGGTTAGATTGTTTATTTGAGATTTTTCTTGTTTCTTGAGGTAGGATTGTATTACTATAAACTTCCCTCTTAGAACTGCTTTTGCTGCATCCCATAGGTTTTGGATCATCGTATTTTTGTTGTCATTTGTCTCGGTATTTACTGAGTTCCTCTTTGATTTCTTCAGTGATCTCTTAGTCATTTAGTAACGTATTGTTTAGCCTCCATGTGTTTGTATTATATATTTTTTTCCCTTTAGTTGATTTCTAATCTCATAGCATTGTGGTTGGAAAAGGTGCTTGAAACGATTTCAGTTTTCTTAATTTACCGAGGCTTGATTTGTGACCTAAGATATGATCCATCCTGGAGAATATTCCGTGTGCACTTGAGAAGAAAGTGTAATCTGCTGTTTTTGGATGGCATGTCCTATAAATATCAATTAAATCTATCTGGTCTACTGTGTCACTTGAAGCTTGTGTTTCCTTATTAATTTTCTGTCTGGATGATCTGTCCATTGGTGTAAGTGTGGTGTTTAAGTCCCCCACTATTATTTTGTTACTGTTGATTTCCTCTTTTATAGATGTTAGCATTTGCCTTATGTATTGAGGTGCTCCTATGTTGGGAGCATATATATTTATAATTGTTATATCTTTTTCTTGGATTGATCCCTTGATCATTATGTAGTGTCCTTCCTTTCTGTCGTAACATTCTTTATTTTAAAGTCTATTTTGTCTGATATGAGCATTGCTACTCCAGCTTTCTTTTGACTTCCATTTGCATGGAATATCTTTTTCCATCCCCTCACTTTCAGTCTGTATGTGTCCCTAGGTCTGAAGTGGGTCTGTTGTAGACATCTTCTATATGGGTCTTGTTCTTGTATCCATTCAGCAAACCTGTGTCTTTTGGTTGGAGCATTTAATACATTCACATCTAAGGTAATTATTGATATGTATGTTCCTATTACCATTTTCTATTATTTTGGGTTTGTTTTTGTAGGTCCTTTTCTTCTCTTGTGTTTCCCACTTAGAGAAATTCCTTTAGTATTTGTTATAGAGCTGGTTTGGTGGTGCTGAATTCTCTTAGCTTTTGCTTGTCTGTAAAGTTTTTGATTTCTCCGTCGAATCTGAATGAGATCCTTGCTGGGTAGAGTAATCTTGGTTTTAGGTTCTTCCCTTTCATCACTTTAAATATATAATGCCACTCCTGTCTGGCTTGTAGAGTTTCTGCTGAGAAATCAGCTGTTAACCTTATGGGAGTTCCCTTGTATGTTATTTGTCATTTTTCCCTTGTTTTAATAATTTTTCTTCATCTTTAATTTTTGTCAGTTTGATTACTATGTGTCTCGGTGTGTTTCTCCTTGGGTTTATCCTGCCTGGGACTCTGTGCTTCTTGGACTTGGGTGGCTATTTCCTTTCCCATCTTAGGGAAGTGTTTGATGATAATCGCTTCAAATATTTTCTTGGGTCCTTTCTCTCTCTCTTCTCCTTCTGGGACCCCTATAATGTGAATGTTGGTGTGTTTAATGTTTTCCCAGAGGTCTCTTAGGCTGTCTTCATTTCTTTTCATTCTTTTTTCTTTATTCTGTTCTGCAGCAGTGAATTCCACCATTCTGTTTTCCAGGTCACTTATCCGTTCTTCTGCCTCAGTTATTCTGCTATTGATTCCTTCTAGCGTATATTTCATTTCATTTATTGTATTGTTCATCTCTGTTTGTTTGTTCTTTAATTCTTCTAGGTGTTTGTCCTTTAATTCTTCTAGGTCTTTGTTAAACATTTCTTACATCTTCTCGATCGTTGCCTCCATTCTTTTTCTGAGGTTCTGGATCATCTTCACTATCATTATTCTGAATTCTTTTTCTGGAAGGTTGCCTGTCTCCACTTCATTTAGTTGTTTTTCTGGCGTTTTATCTTGTTCCTTCATCTGGTACATATTACTCTGCCTTTTCATCTTGTCTGTCTTTCTGTGAATGTGGTTTTTGTTCCACAGGCTCCAGGATTGTAGTTCTTCTTGCTTATGCTGTCTGCCCTCTGGTAGATGAGGCTATGTAAGAGGTTTGTGCAAGCTTCCTGATGGGAGGGACTGGTGGTGGGTATAGCTGGGTGTTGCTCTGATTGGCATAGCTCAGTAAAACTTTAATCTGCTTGTCTGCTCATGGGTGGGGCTGAGTTCCCTCCCTGTTGGTTGTTTGGCCTGAGGTGACACAGCACTGGAGGCTACAGGCTGAAAATTTCCCCAGAAGTCTCCTTTATGTCCCTTCCAGTCACAGCCCTACTAAGGGATCATTATCCTCCTGACTGCGAATACTATGGACTACTTTTGCCTAGTTTTGGATTATATATAAATGGGATCATTTTTGTATCTGCCTTCTTTTGTTCAACATTGTGTTTGTGAAATTCACCCATTATATCATGTGTAACAGCGGTTTGTTCTTTTTAATTGCTGTATAGTATTCCATTTTCTGGATTATGCTGCAATTTATTTATCCATTCTGCTTTTAATGGACATTTTAGTTTTTTCCACTTTGAGGTTATTATGAATAGTGTTGCAATTAACATTCTTGCTGAATTTCTGTGGGAGTTTATACCTAGGAGTGGAATTTCTGGGTCATAAAGTGTGTATATTCTCAGCTTAGGAGATATGGATGATTGATTTTCTGGAGTATTTATACCACGGTATGCTCCCATTATCAGTACATGAGTTTTAGTTGTTCCAAAATCTCATCAACCCTTGGTACTCTCTGTCTTTTAATTTAATTTAATTTAATTTTGTGGTGATGTCTTAATATAGTCTTATTTTAATGTTGAGCACCTTTTAGTATGTTTATTGGTCATTTGGTTATATTCTTTTGTGAACTAACTGCTTAAGTCTTCTGTTCATTTTTCTGTTGGATTGTCTGTCTTTTTCTTATTGACTTCTAGGACTTTTTACATATTTGGAAGATAACTTATTTGTTGGGTATATGTATTACATATGTCTTCCCACACTCTGAGGCTTGCCTTTTCACCTTTTTAATGTTATCTTTGATGAATAACAGTCCCTAATTTCAGTTAAGTCTAGTTGACCAGTCTCTTCTTTTAGAGTTGGTGCATTTTAGATATTCTTCTGTGTTTTTTTAGATGATTTAGTATTTTATCTTTTACATTTAGTTCTACAAGCCATCTGGAATTTATTTCTGTGTATAGTGTGAATTAGGTGTCAAGGCTCATTTTTCCCTCATATGGTTATCCAATAGATCCAACACTATTTATTGAAAAGATAGGTCTTTCCTTATTGTACTGCTTTGTCATCACTATCATCAGTCAGGTGACCATATACGTATGGGTCTGTGTCTGGACTTTTATGCTGTTTCATTGGTTTATTTGTCTGTTCTTATGCCTTTATCAAACTGTGTTAGTTGCTGTAGCTTTATAACAAATCTTTTTTTTTTAATTGTGGAAAAATACACATAACATAAAATATCATCATTTTAACCATTTTTAAGTATACAGTTCAGTGGCATTGAGTACATTCACAGTGTTGTGCAACCATCACCAGCATACACATCCAGAATTTTTAAAACTTTAAACATTTAAAATTAAAAATTAAACATGTTTAAAATTGTGGTAAAACATATAACATAAAATGTACCATCTTAAGCATTTTTAAGTGTACAGTGCAATAGTGCCATGTATATTTACATTGTTGTGCAACAGATCTCCAGAACTTTTTTCATCTTCTGAAACTGATAACTCTATACCCATTAAACAACAGCTCCCTGTTTTCCCTTGTTCCCAGTTCCTGGAAACTTCTATTCTACTTTTTATCTCTATTAATTTGACTGTGCTAAACACCTCACATAAGTGGAATCATACAATGTTTGTCCTTTTGTGTCCAACTTATTTCACTTAGCATAATGTCCTTAAGGCTCCTTTATGTTGTAGCAGGTGTCAGAATTTCCTTCCTTTGCAAGGCTGAATAATATCGTATGTATAGACCACATTTTGTTTATCCATTTATCCATTGATGGACACTGGGTTGCTTCCATCTTTTGGCTATTGTCAATAATGCCGCTATGAACATGAACATACAAATATTTGTTTGAATCTCTAGTTTTGATTCTTTGGGGTAGATACACAGAGGTGGAGTTATGTAGCAAGTCTTGATATCTGGTGATGTTGATCCTTTAGCTTTGTTCTTTTCCTTAAAGAATATTTTGGCTCTTCTTGAGCTTGTTCATCTCCCAGTGAATTTTTATAATCAGTTTGCCAGTTTAAAAAAAATCCTGACATTTTGATTGGGATTCCTTTAAATCTATAAACCAATTTTGAATGATCAACATTTTTACAATATTGAAGTATCCTTTCTGTGAACTTTGCATAACCCTCCATTACTTAGGTCTCCTTTAATTTTTTTCAATAATGTTTTGTAGTTTTCAGTGCAAAGTCTTGAACATCCTTTGTTAGATTCACAGCTGGTGAAGGCAAAGGAGTCTCTGGCCCTGTGGACCTCAGTAACGGGGTGGGGGGGGGCTGTCACACCCTAAGTGGCCCCAGAAGGACCCTCCCTGCCCTCAGGTCTTACCTCATATTGTACCTCAAGGGCAGGGTCAACTCCTCTTGGCCTTTGGGTGTCAGGGTGGCTCTGGGCTAATTTTACTCAGAACACACTGATAACAAAGGTTTTTTCCACCCTAACAATGATTTCTCCAACTCTCTGATCACCAACTGAGTGGCCTACAGTTGAATTCAGGTCTGACACTAACCACCTGGCATTAGTGTCAGATTCCACAGATCTAAGGGCTCAGTCCTACAAAGCCCCACTTCAGACACCTGTCACAAGTCCCAGGCCACCTGTACTTCTGACCAACCAGCTATAGATCAGGGGTTCTCACAACCCCTCCTCAGGTTCCATAATTTGCTAGAGTGGCTCACAGAACTCAGGGAAACACTTTACTTAGGTTTACCAAGTTTATTAGAAAGGATGAAACTCAGGAACGCCAGAAGGAAGAGATGTACAGGACAAGGTATGGGGGTGGAGGGCGTGGAGGTCTCTGGGTGTCACCCTCCGAGTACTTCGATGTGTTCACCAACCCAGAAGCTCATCAAATTTCTCAAATCAAGAGGTTTTATAGAGCATAAACTCCAGCCCCTCCTATGCCTCTTGGTGGGTGTGGGTGGGGCTGGAAGTTCCCACTCTCTAATTACTTGGTCTTTCTAGTGACAGACCCATCCTCAGTCTATCCAGGGACCCCACCCTAAGTTACTTTATTATCAAAAGTTAGGTGTGATCTAAGGGGCTCTTTATGAATAACAAAAGACACACTGAGCACTCAGGAAACGCTAAGGGTTTTAGGAGCTCTGCCAGGAACTGGAGACAAGGACCATATCCACAGTCAGCCCTCCATCTCTGTGGGTTTTGCATCCACGGATTCAACCAATCATAGATCAAAAAAAAAAAAAAAAATTCGAGAAAGTTCCAAAAAGCAAAACCTGAATTTTCCATGCACCGACAACTATTTACATAGCACTAGGTGTTACAAGTAACCTAGAGATGATTTAAAATATACAAGAGGATGTGCATAGGTTACGTGCAAATACTGTGCTATCTTATATAAGGGACTTGAACATCGACAGATTTGGGTATCCATGGGGAGTAGGGGGGCATCCTGCAACCAATCCCCAGGGATACCAAGTGACGATTGTATTTCTTATCATACTACAGTGACCCTGCCCAAACATGTGGTCACTTTTTTCTTCTTCTTCAGGAGACACTGTGGGCCCCTCAACACCCATCTCTTCTCAAACTGTCTCCTTCTGGTTCTTGCTCTGGGCTCTGTATCCAACTCCTAGTAGATGATTCTGAGTTTAGGGACCCCAGCAGAACTCACTCATACTTGGTCACCTGCAGGTCCCAGCAACATCTGCTCAGGCAGGCGAGTGTCCTGCAGCTGAGTGTGGAAGAGAAGAGGGAGGCTGTGTTGAGGTTTGTGGTCCCCAGCCAGCTTGGCTTTGGTCAGAGAATTGGCTTATGGCTTATTCCTTGGGGACACAGTTAGAAACCTAGTGGGGTAATCCATTGATATAAAAACTTTGTTATTCATCTTATATTTTTCCCTCCCTCCATTTCATGTACTCAGAAAGGCTCTGAGTTGGCCTCTCCTCAGGGAAGGTTTCAAGATAAGTCTGCTTAATGTCAGTGGCTCTGTTTCTTTTGGGATTGCTTGAGGAGTTGCCTTTAGGGGCTTCAAGAGGGAAGAGGGAAAAAGTTAGTAGGGTCAAGACTAGCGAGACCCAGGTCCCTGGTGAAGTAGCAACACTCCAGAAGGATGCCTGTGTAGGGTGCCGTATTGTCTGGGCCCTGGATACTGGAGTTGCCAACAATGACAAGGAGTTTGGAGCCCTCAAGCAAAGCCATTGGTTTGGAGAGACCATGCAAGCATGGGCACTCAGCAGCAACCAGGAAAGAAAAGAACAGATGGGTCTCCCAAGTGCTTTGGGTTAGCCCAAAACATCAGAAGCTCAATCCTGGGGTAGAGGATATGGGTGTGAGTGAGTGAGTGTGTGTGTGTGTGTGTGTGTGTGTGTGTGTGTGTGTGTAGCTAATGGTGGTCAGGTGGGGTTTCCTGTTAATTTGGCAGGATGGAGATTATTGTGGGTTGAATTGTGTCCCCCCAAAAGATATTTTGAAGTTCTAACCTAGTACCTTAGAATGTGATCTTATTTGGAAATAGGGTCTTACAAAGGTAATCAAGTTAAAATGAGGTCACTAGGGTGGGCCCTAATCCATTATGACTGGTGTCCTTATAAGGGGAAATTTGGACAAAGACACATACACACAGGGAGAACACCATGAACTCCAGAGCTGTGAGACAATACATTTCTTTTTCTTTTCTTTTCAAGTATAGCTGATTTACAATGCTGTGTTAAGACAATACATTTCTGTTGTTTAATGTACCAGCTTGTGGTACATTGTCACAGCAGCCTTAGGAAACTAATATAGAGATTCGGAATTGGATTTAAGGAGAATAGAGAAAGGCAATATTTCTTACACACCTGGATTTGTCAACCAAGTTTCCCACTAGATGGCAACAGGAGAGCTAATTTCCTGAAAATCCATGTGATTTTTTGGAAGAAGTTTCCAAGATTGTGTAGTATCCTTCAGCTGTCCATTCAAGGTTTTAATATCTCCTCTCTGGAAAGCCCTTTCCCCTCCTTTAATCCTTCCAAGCGTGTGGTGAGGTAGATTCCACATCACCGTTGAGCCAGAGCGGGTCAAGGCCAAGACCGCACTTTTGATTCTTGGCCCCTGGGACGTCCCATCACTATTTGCTGTCAGGAAGTTCTCTCCTCTATGGTCAAAATCCCTCAGGTTGGAATTTCCCTCTATGGTCACATTATGATCCAGTCCTCTGGCAAGAAACAGGGATGAAAAGAAAATTCCCATGATTATATTGAAAAAATAAGCCACAGTTAGGAGGTCAGAATAAGAGAGGGCTGGCTTGGCCAATGGAGATGTGAGGGTGATCCAAGCTCAGTAGGAGCCAGTTGGATGCTGCGTTTGATAAGGGAACTAGTGCAGACTCGGTGGCATGAATAATGACGTCATTTGCATGGTCATACCTCAACAGAAGTAACAGCGGTTGGTGCGGGTCTGACCACACCGTGAACATCACGTTCAAGTCTAGGATCCGGTTCCCTGGGCGCTCCACTACACTGATGTGACGTCAGAGCACAGGCAGGAGTTGGGCGCTGGCAGCCAAGACAAATGAAGGAGGGAGCTGTGCTTGGTCTGGACAGGAGACCAGGGTGTCCGTGGGATGACCACATCTCGTGAAGGCAGGCTGAAGTCTGATGTGGGAGGTGCCGGGTTGTACAGTGCAGCTGGGAAGGAGGTGAACATTTCATGTTCGATGGAGTTGTTGAGCAGGGGAGTCCCAGAGTGGCAAACAACTGTCCCAGAAAGTATTTACACCAAGGGTGGATGGCCGAGGATGCAGCCTGCAAGGGGAGGAGAGGGGATTGCTTCCTAAATTCTAGGTTCTCCGTGTCTAGGACGATGCCTCTGACTGCACAGGTAGTTTCTAGTAAAAGTGCACTTCATTCATTTCACTTTTAGCATAGAAAACTTTGAAGCTGTAGCAAGTTTAAGAAAATCTTTTTTCATGAGCAATAATAAAAACAGTAAGAATAGATTGAGGGCAACGCGGAGGGGCTTCCAATTTGTCATGAGGCCACTAGGGGGCAGAGGAAGACAGCTCTTTGGAGCCACTAAAAACCACTGCAATTCCAGTCCTTTTTCCGCACCGCAAAATGCTTGAGTAAAAAAAAGAAAAAGTATAGCACAAACCAGAGGTGGCTTTACCATTATCAAGAGTTTCTAGTATTCGGAGGTAGTTTATATTTTATAGCTAGAGTGTTGAGTATCAAATGGAACACTACCTTTAACTGGAATTCAATGAGTCAAAATTCAGTCACACCTACTATTCAGCTCCCTGCTTACAGCTTGTGTACAAGCACATATATGTGGTGATCACTGTCCTTAAAGAGTGTTCGATCGAGCTGGTAAAAAGGAGGACATTTAGAGCTGCTTTTTTTGGCTGCTGCCATTTGATTTTGAAGGAAATCTACCTTAGGTACAGCCTTGGTCTCAGAAAAGTCTGAAATTGTTACTACATGATGGATCTTTGACACTGGAACCATTTCTGACTCACAAAGCACAAGGAAAGCAGATAATAATGTATGGTGACCCCATTGCCAGGCACAGTGGAAAAGCACAGTGAGGTACCTCTGTTGGTGCCTCATACCTTGTAAGGGGGCTTTAGTTAATTATCATGCAGGGAATTAAGCATTTGATGCAGTGGTCTTATGGGTTTAGTTAAAGCACCCTTTGACCCTGAGGGTCTATCCCCCAAATCCTATGAGGTAAGGATGAAAGATAACATCCCATTCAAAGAAGCTGAGGCTCTGAGGCTTATTTCTCCAAGTTCATTCAGTCAGCAAACATTTATGAGCTCTGTGCCAGATCTGATGAATGTTGAGGGGCTTGTAGATGAACTGAGGAAACAGACACATGGCCTGAAAACAGAGTGTTGTCTGAGGTGCCATAGGAGTGTGTACAGGGAGCTATGCGAGCAGAAGTGAGAGGTTCCAAGGCTCAGCTGAGGAAAAGGGATCCAAGGAGGCTGTTTAGAGGTGGTCATTTTTTAGCTGCCTTGACTCTCCCCAAGGCACTTGGCAAGAGCGAAACCAAAACCACCATGGAGAGACACTTCTGTTTTCCAAATTGCACAGGATTCCCACAGAAAACAAAAACAGAACAAAACAAGATCATCCATCCCTGTGGAAGACAGCCTTACAATAAAAATGAAAACTTATAAAACGCTAAAGGACACAGTCACCAAGAATAAATGTAAGTGTCCATACCAAACATTGTAGCTTTCAGATAATAGAATGTTCAGATAGAGAGTATAAAATAATATGTTTAACATAAAAACCACAGAAGAGAGACTAAATATGACCAGATGGACTTGAAGAAGAGCCAAATAGAACTTCTAGAAATGGAAAAATAGGATTATTTAAATGAAACACTGAGTGGATGGAGTTAAGCAGCAGCTTAGACACAGCTAAAGAGAGTTTGTAAATTGGAAGATGGAGCCAAGGGGAGATAGAAAATATTAAAGAAAGCTTAAGAGGCATGGAGGATAGAATAACAAGAGCTGTCATATCCTTGATAGGAATTTCAGGCAAGAATAGAAATAATGAGAGAGTGGCAATCCTCAAAGAGATACTGGCTGAGATTTTTTTTTTTTTTTAAGAATTAATAGAAAACATGATTCTTCAGATTCAAGTGGTAGGGAGTCCTGAGCAATATAAATAAAAATAAAGGCATACCTAGCAGATGAAAATGAAACTGCAGAACATCAGAGAGGGAAAAGAGATTTAATCTCTCTGGATTAAGAAGCCAGAGATTAAAAAACAAACAAACAGCCTTGCTTACAAAGCAACGACAGTCCAACTGAAAGCAGCCTTCTCAATATCAACAGGAGAAGTCAGAAGACAAGGCACATGCTGACAGAAAATAAGTACCAAGGTGGATTTCAAAATCTAGGTAAACAGTTATTCAAGAGCAAGGATACAATAAAGACATCTTCAATCAAATAAGAATGGAAAGTTTACCCCTAGCAGATCCTCCCTAAAAGAAACTCTAAGAAATATACTTCAGAGGGAAAAAAATAAATTGAATCTGAAGGAAATGAGTAGGATGCAGGAAAGCCTTCTGCTTTCCCCCTGCCATTCTTCTCCCTCCATTCTCATTCCTCTATCATTATTCCTCCACATCCTACTTCACAGTTAGGAGGGACTGGTGAGGAGGGTGCTCACATATGGTGATAGCAGGAGAACATAAGAGGTCCTCCTAATGTACTACTGTTCCAACATGACACAGTCTTTGTCTACCTACACGTGTGTTCTGAATACCTCTGGCTGGGGTTCCCTATCAACTCATCACTCCTGGGACAGAAGGTAGCAGCCCAAGGGACCCCAAAGTGCATCAGAGGGCCCCCAAACTGTATACTATAGCTCAGGCTATAGAAGGAGCCACACTTTTTGATTTTGTGAGGGAACCTCCCAGCTGGCCAGTAACTGTTCCTCCACAACAATATCCCACTGGCAGAGGTAGGCACCTGTCTTTGTTTGGGTTCTCTCTGAATCTGACTCTAAGACAAAGATTCCAGATGGTGTAGTTTATCTGGGAGAAGATCCCAGGAGATGCTGGCAGGGGCCTGGAGAAGAAAGACAGGGAAGGGAGGACAGCCAAGAAAGCATAAGGCATGTGATATCAAGCTGGCTACTGTGGGTGACTGAAGCTTATATCTCCTCAGAAAGCTCTGGAAGCCAATGTAGAACACACACCTCAGTGTTGTCCTGCCTGAGGGACTGGGGAGCTGGGGTATTTATACACCAAGTCCTGTCCACCATTGTTGGGAGGCTGCTCCAGGGGTATCAATTCCCTGGCACTTTGGCCTGCTGCACAGGTGGCAAAGGGGTGGCTCCAGGGCAAGAGAAAGTCTTCAGGCCACAAAATGAGGTGCTGGCAGTTGGAATTCAAGCCTGTCAGCGCCAAAGGGGAAAGAAAAGGGTATGGACAGGGCTCAGGCAGCATCTGCTGTAGCACCTTGATTCAAAGCCTGTAGCAGAATGTACTTCTTTCACAGGTGAAAATAAAAAGACCCCAACAAATTCAGTGCCATGGCCAGGTGAGAGGTGCTTTGGAACTCCCTGCTGCTTGCTGGCATTTTCTAAATGAGCGCTGCCCTCAGCTCCTAGTTCTCTTGCAGACTTTGGGAGGGGTTGTAGGAAGCCTGGAACTTTTCACTCTCATTACAGTGACGGAATCTAAAAACACCCAAGCGTGTGCTTTGTCCACCAGCTTTGCTAATAGGCTGGTCGGCAGTCCAGCAGGTAGATGTGTGCTCGAAAACCGTGCAGGTGCAGCTGGCACTGCAAACAGCAGGTGATGCATTCCAAAGGAGCAGGAAATTCAGGGTACTTGAACTTCTGGCCGACTTAAAATTTAAAAAAGGACACATTTTTCTATTACTGATATTTTCCCAAGTTTGAGTACTATAAAAAGAACTAGAGGGGAATAAAATTAGAAGCACACCTTTTGGCACTCTTAAAATAAAGTGGAATGAAAAGTTTTTGGGAGTGACAGGAAGAACACCAGGGCAGATGGCATTACACACTGCAATTTAGCCTTGGCGGTAACCACAGTGGGATGACCTGCCCCATCCCTTTGAATGGTTTTAATGACTCTGTTCTCTTCTTTTGTTCATTTCTGTGGTCTACAATTTTATTTTAAATGCCTGGTATCTTATAAAGTCTCTAATAGCTTGGACATTCATTATTTGCAAGGGGGTTTCAGTTAGCGACCTCACCTGTAAAATAAAGATGCTACCTCTTGCACCTCCTCATTTCAGCCTCTTAACTCTCTCGGCCATTTTCTGGTTGTGAAAGGGAAGGATCGCAGTGGAGAGCCCTGCTTCGGTCTCGGCAGCTGTTAATGAAACTAGTATATGAAGCTGTGAAATTTCCATCCTTCCTAGAAGAGAATTATGTCAGCAACTCCTCTGTCCCTAAGCTGGAACAGGCCACAGTACTTGAATGAGAGTCTTGTTATACTTTAATACCAACTTCAGCTTATCCATTTATTCCATCCATCAATCTAGCCTTACATCCACCCACCCATTATTCTATCACATCCACCTAGCTAGGGAGCCAACCATCCTTTCTTCCATCCCGACCATTCTTCCATTCACCTTTCCAACCAAGCCAAGCAGCCTCCTTCCCTCCCTCTCACCTCCCTCCCTCCCTCCCTTCCTTCCTGCCTTCCTTCTTTTCCTTTCTTCCCTCTTTCAATTAATGCATCTCAAACAATCATCCTTCCATCCATCCATTCGTTTATCACAACCATCCAAGATTGAGTGCCTCTGGGCGAACTAACTAAGCATTGAAATGCAGAGGTATAGAGAGGTTACCCTCAACACATTTACCCTTTAATAACATTTTAAAAAATCTTTAACTGGGGGTAATCTTTTTTTTTTCTTTTTCTTTTAATGGAAATCATTTCCTCTAGAAGTATTTGTGAATCTGCCCACACTCAGTGGTAATGATATTCAGGGAAAAGTGGAAAGAATTCTTGAGAATTTCATTGCAGTTTAACATGGGGCCCTAAAGCAAGTGTCTCCTGAGGGATGCTTCTTCATGTTGGTGAGTCCTTCCTTTTGTGGATTTTTATTGGGCATTGCAGACAACCTTGTACACTTTCCTAGTGGAGTAGGAATTGAGACGAAGCCTTCCAGATGTCTGGGAGGATTCTGGGAATGTGCACAGCAGGCAGAATGAGCTTCCCTGGGCCATGTGTTAGAAAATGTGGTCCAGACGCAGCTTCACTTTAATGGCTCGGAAACTCCCAGCAAACCTCCTGACCTCACGAGTCTCTGTTTCTCCATATGGAGTCATCATTGCCCTGCCTGCTTTTGCATAAATTGTGTGCAAATAGTCCAAAAAGAGCTTTGAAAACCACCTACTATTTCTTTTTAAAATTGTTTATTATTTCTTAATTACATGAATTGCTGACTGTTGAGAGTAGAAAAATCTGAAGATCCAAATGAGAAAAAACTAAAACAAAGAAACAGACATAAAAACCTTTTGGTCCCACCTCTCATTTTCCCCAAGATATGTTTACTGACAGGAAAAGGTATTGATTAATGAATGCTCAAGCTGAAAAAAGCGGATTGTATAACTGGATATATGCTAATGATTCCATCATTTAAAACTGTATTTTCAAATATACACATATATCTGGAAGATTTTAAATTAACTTTAATTACAATATTGATACATAATATCAAAAAAGTCAGATAAGTAAAACATAAAAATTTAAATTGATCATGACCTACTATGTAGCTGTAACCACTGATGACATTTTGGTGTATTATCCTCACAGAGTTTATTTATATCTATATCTACATTTTTACAAATATTGTACCAGAGCATACAAACAAATATGTAACCTGCTTTTCCATTCTAGGATATAATATGAGCAACTCTCCATATCAGTACATATACAGTTGACCCTTGAACAATACGGGTTCGAACTGCATGGAATATTTTCAAAACATAGGTATTACAGTACTACAAGATCCACAGCTGGTTGAATCCCTGGATGTAGAACCATGAATAGGAGGGCTGACTATGAAGTTATAAGCAGATTTTTCACTGCAGGATGTGAGGTGGTGCCCCTAACCCCCAGTTGTTAAGGGTCAGTTGTACTATATGCTATTTTAATTAGCTTTTAGTTTCTGGTCCTATGGGTGTATCACGGTTTATTCACCCCATCCTCTGCTGTTGGATATGTATATATTTTTTGTCTCCCTCTTTTTTTTTAACATCTTTATTTGAGTATAATGCTTTACAATGGTGTGTTAGTTTCTGCTGTATAACAAAGTGAATCAGCTATATATCCCCATATCTCCTCCCTCTTGCACCTCTCTCCCACCCTCCCTATCCCACCCCTCTACGTGGACACAAAGCACCAAGCTGATCTCCCTGTGCTTTGTGGCTGCTTCCCACTAGCTATCTGTTTTACGTTTGGTAGTGTATATATGTCCATTCCATTCTATCACTTCATCCTAGCTTACCCTTCCCCCTCCCTGTGTCCTCAAGTCCATTCTCTACATCTGTGTCTTTATTCCTGCCCTGCCCCTAGGTCCCTGAGAACCTTTTTTTTTTTTTTTTTAGATTCCATATATATATGTGTTAGCATATGGTATTTGTTTTTCTCTTTCTGACTTACTTCACTCAGTTTGACAGTCTCTAGGTCCATCCACCTCACTACAAATAATTCAATTTTGTTTTATTTTATGGCTGAGTAATATTCCATTGTATATATGTACCACATCCTCTTTATCCATTCATCTGTCAGTAGACACTTAGGTTGCTTCCATGTCCTGGCTATTGTAAATAGAGCTGCAGTGAACATTGTGATACATGACTCTTTCTGAATTACAGTTTTCTCAGGGTGTATGCCCAGTAGTGGGATTGCCATTTCGTATGGTAGTTCTATTTTTAGTTTTTTAAGGAACCTCCATACTGTTCTCCATAGGGGCTGTATCAATTTACATTCCCACCAACAGTGCAAGAGGGTTCCCTTTTCTCCACATCCTCTCCAGCATTTATTATTTGTAGATTTTTTGATGATGGCTATTCTGACTCATGTGAGGTGATACCTCATTGTAGTATTGATTTGCATTTCTCTAATGATTAGTGATGTTGAGCATTGTTTCATGTGCCTCTCGGCCATCTGTATGTCTTCTTTGCAGAAATGTCTATTCAGGTCTTCTGCCCATTTTTGGATTGGGCTGTTTGTTTTTTTCATATTGAACTGCATGAGCTGCTTGTAAATTTTGGAGATTAATCCTTTGTCAGTTGCTTCAGTTGCAAATATTTTCTCCCATTCTGAGGGTTGTCTTTTCGTCTTGTTTATGGTTTCCTTTGCTGTGCAAAAGCTTTTAAGTTTCATTAGGTCCCATTTGTTTCTTTTTGTTTTTATTTCCATTTCTCTAGGAGGTGGGTCAAAAAGGATCTTGCTGTGATTTATGTCATAGAGTGTTCTGCCTATATTTTCCTCTAAAAGTTTGATAGTGTCTGGCCTTACATTTAGGTCTTTAATCCATTTTGAGTTTCTTTTTGTGTATGGTATTAGGGAGTGTTCTAATTTCATTCTTTTACATGTAGCTGTCCAGTTTTCCCAGCACCACTTGTTGAAGAGGGTGTCTTTTCTCCATTGTATATTCTAGCCTCCTTTATCAAAAATAAGGTGACCATATGTGCGTGGGTTTTCTATCCTGTTCCATTGATCTATATTTCTGTTTTTGTGCCAGTACCATACTGTCTTGATTACTGTAGCTTTGTAGTATAGTCTGAAGTCAGGGAGCCTTATTCTTCCAGCTCTGTTTTTCTTTCTCAAGATTGTTTTGGCTATTCGGGGACTTTTGTGTTTCCATACAAATTGTGAAATTTTTTGTTCTAGTTCTGAAAAATGACATTGGTAGTTTGATAGAGATTGTATTGAATCTGTAGATTGCTTTGGGTAGTATAGTCATTTTCAGAATGTTGATTCTTCCAGTCCAAGAACATGGTATATCTCTCCATCTGTTTGTATCATCTTTAATTTCTTTCATCAGTGTCTTATAGTTTTCTGCATTCAGGTCTTTTTTCTCCTTAGGTAGGTTTATTCCTAGGTATTTTATTCTTTTTGTTACAATGGTAAATGGGAGTGATTCCTTAATTTCTCTTTCAGATTTTTCATCACTATCATATAGGAATGCAAGAGATTTCTGTGCATTAATTTTGTATCCTGCTACTTTACCAAGTTCATTGATTAGCTCTAGTAGTTTTCTGGTAGCATCTTTAGGATTCTCTATGTATAGTATCATGTCATCTGCAGACAGTGACAGTTTTACTTCTTTTCTGATTTGGATTCCTTTTATTTCTTTTTCTTCTCTGACTGCTGTGGCTAAAACTTCCAAAACTATGTTGAATAATAATGGTGAGAGTGGGCAACCTTGTCTTGTTCCTGATCTTAGTGGAAATGGTTTCAGTTTTTCACCATTGAGAATGATGTTGGCTGTGGGTTTGTCATGTATGGCCTTTATTATGTTGAGCTAAGTTCCCTCTATGCCTGCTTTCTGGAGGTTTTTTTTTTTATCATAAATGGATGTTGAATTTTATCGAAAGCTTCTTCTGCATCTATTGAGATGATCATATGGTTGTTCTCCTTCAGTTTGTTAATATGGTTTATCACATTGATTGATTTGCGTATGTGGTAGAATCCTTGCATTCCTGGGATAAACCCCACTTGATCATGGTGTATGATCCTTTTAATGTGCTGTTGCATTCTGTTTGCTAGTATTTTGTTGAGGATTTTTGCATCTATGTTCATCAGTGATATTGGCCTGTAGTTTTCTTTCTTTGTGACATCCTTGTCTGGTTTTGGTATCAGGGTGATGGTGGCCTCGTAGAATGAGTTTGGGAGTGTTCCTCCCTCTGCTATATTCTGGAAGAGGTTGAGAAAGATAGGTGGTTAGCTCTTCTCTAAATGTTTGATAGAATTCGCCTGTGAAGCCATCTGGTTCTGGGCTTTTGTTTCTTGGAAGACTTTTAATCACAGTCACAATTTCAGTGCTTGTGATTGGTCTGTTTATATTTTCTCTTTCTTCCTGGTTCAGTCTCAGAAGGTTGTGCTTTTCTAAGCATTTCTCCATTTCTTCCAGGTTCTCCATTATATTGGCATATAGTTGCTTGTAGTAATCTCTCATGATCCTTTGTATTTCTGCAGTGTCAGTTGTTTCTTCTCCTTTTTTGTTTCTAATTCTATTGATTTGAGTCTTCTCCCTTTTTTTCTTGATGAGTCTGGCTAATGGTTTATCAATTTTGTTTATCTTCTCAAAGAACCAGCTTTTAGTTTTATTGATCTTTGCTATCGTTTCCTTCATTTCTTTTTCATTTATTTCTGGTCTGATCTTTATGATTTCTTTCCTCCTGCCAACTTTGGGGGTTTTTTGTTCTCCTTTTTCTAATTGCTTTAGGTGTAAGGGTAGGTTGTGTATTCGAGATGTTTCCTGTTTCTTGAGGTAGGATTGTATTGCTCTAAACTTCCCTCTGAGAACTGCTTTTGCGGCATCCCACAGGTTTTGGGTCATCGTCTTTTCATTGTCATTGTTTCTAGGTTTTTAGATTTCCTCTTTGATTTCTTCAGTGATCTCTTGGTTATTTAGTAGTGTATTGTTTAGCCTCCATTTGTTTGTATTCTTTACAGATTTTTCCTGTAATTGATATCTAGTCTCATAGCGTTGTGGACAGCAAAGATACTTGATAAATTTCAATTTTCTTAAATTTATCAAGGCTTGATTTGTGACTCAAGATATGATCTATCCTGGAGAAAGTTCCATGAGCACTTGAGAAGAAAGTGTACTCTGTTGTTTTTGGTTGGAATGTCCTATAAATATCAATTAAGTCCATCTTGTTTAATGTATCATTTAAAGCTTGTGTTTCCTTATTTATTTTCATTTTGGATGATCTGTCCATTGGTGAAAGTGGGGTGTTAAAGTCCCCTCCTATTATTGTGTTACTGTTGCTTTCCCCTTTTATGGCTGTTAGCATTTGCCTTATGTATTGAGGTACTCCTATGTTGGGTGCATAAATATTTACAAGTGTTCTATCTTCTACTTGGATTGATCCCTTGATCATTATATAGTGTCCTTCTTTGTCTCTTGTAATAGTCTTTATTTTAAAGTCCATTTTGTCTGATATGAGAATTGCTACTCCAGCTTTCTTTTGATTTCCATTTGTATGGAATATCTTTTTCCATCCCCTCACTTACTTACAGTCTGTATGTGTCCCTAGGTCTGAAGTGGGTCTCTTGTAGACAGCACATATATGGGTCTTGTTTTTGTATCCATTCAGCCAGGCTATGTCTTTTGGTTGGAGCATTGAATCCATTTACATTTAAGGTAATTATCGGTATGTATGTTCCTGTTATCGTTTTCTTAATTGTTTTGGGTTTGTTAGTGTAGGTCTTTTCCTTCACTTGTGTTTCCTGCCTAGAGAAGTTTCTTTAGCGTTTGTTGTAAAGCTGGTTTGGTGGTGCTGAATTCTCTTAGCTTTTGCTTGTCTGTAAAGCTTTTGATTTCTCTGTTGAATCTGAATGAGATCCTTGCTGGGTAGAGTAATCTTGGTTGTAGGTTTTTCCCTTTCATCACTTTAAATATGTCCTGCCACTCCCTTCTGGCTTGTAGAGTTTCTGCTGAAAGATCAGCTGTCAACCTTATGGGGGTTCCCTTGTGTGTTATTTGTTGTTTTTCCCTTGCTGCTTTTAATAGTTTTTCTTTGTATTTAATTTTTGCTACTTTGATTAATATGTGTCTTGGCATGTTTCTCCTTGGATTTATCCTGTATTGGACTCTCTGTGCTTCCTGGACTTGATTAACTATTTCCTTTCCCATATTAGGGAAGTTTTCAACTATAATCTCTTCAAATATTTTCTCAGTCCCTTTCTTTTTCTCTTCTTCTTCTGGGACCCCTAAAATTTGAATGTTGGTGCATTTAATGTTGTCCCAGAGGACTCTGAGACTGTCGTCCATTCTTTTCATCCTTTTTTTTTTTATTCTGCTCTGCAGTAGTTATTTCCACTATTTTATCCTCCAGGTTACTTATCCGTTCTTCTGCCTCAGTTATTCTGCTATTGATTCCTTCTAGAGAATTTTTAATTTCATTTATTGTGTTGTTCATCATTGTTTGTTTGCTCTTTAGTTCTTCTAGGTCCTTGTTAAACGTTTCCTGTATTTTCTCCATTCTATTTCCAAGATTTTGGATCATCTTTACTATCTTGTTTGCTCTTTAGTTCTTCTAGGTCCTTGTTAAACGTTTCCTGTATTTTCTCCATTCTATTTCCAAGATTTTGGATCATCTTTACTATCTTTATTCTGAATTCTTTTTCAGGTAGACTGCCTATTTCCTCTTCATTTGTTTGGTCTGGTGGGTTTTTACCTTTCTCCTTTATCTGCTGTGTGTTTCTCTGTCTTCTCATTTTTCTTAGCTTTCTGTGTTTGGGCGTCTCCTTTTCACAGGCTACAGGTTCGTTGTTCCTGTTGTTTTTGGTGCCTGCCCCCAGTGGGTCAGGTTGGTTCAGTGGGTTGTGTAGGCTTCCTGGTGGAGGGGACTCGTGCCTGTGTTTTGGTGGATGAGGCTGGATCTTGTCTTTCTGGTGGGCAGGACTGTGTCCGGTGGTGTGTTTTGGGGTGTCTGTGACCTTACTATGATTTTAGGCAGCCTCTCTGCTAATGGGTGGGGTTGTGTTCCTGTCTTGCTAGTTGTTTGGCATGGAGTGTCCTGCACTGTAGCTTGCTGGTCGTTGAGCGGAGCTGGGTCTCAGCATTGAGATGGAGATATCTGGGAGAGCTTTTGCCGTTTCGTATTACATGGGGCCGGGAGGTCTCTGGTGGACCAATGTCCTGAACTCGGCTCTCCCACCTCAGAGGCTCAGGCCTGACCACTGGCCAGAGCACCAAGACCCTGTCAGCCTCACAGCGGTGAGCTGCTGCATGTGAAAACGGTGGCGGCGGCAGCTGAAACGGCAATGCCCTTGCCTTCTCTGAAGGCTACAGAGGCGACACTCTTGCTCCTTCTCCCATGTCCAGTTAGGTGGCGGATGGTGTGCAGGGACTGGCAGCCGCCTCCTCCTCAGCGACTGGGCTCTTAATCCTCTGCAGTAGCCACCGAGGAGCCCGACAGGTGGGGGGAGGGCACGCTGGGCTGCAGGTGAGGGAGCTGATGTTGGATATTTAACATGTCCATCTTCCAAAAATTTGGAATTTTTCCCTATGACCAACATATAATCAGGATCCTTCCAGTGAAATTTTTGTGTGCATGCATACTGCTGAATTTGCTGAATTGCATTTCAGAAATGTTGGACTATTTATTCTCCCATTGTGATATATGAGTATCTTCCCTACCCCCAACCCCATAAAAATACATTTATTTAGGGAATTCCCTGGAGGTCCAGTGATTAGGGCTCCGTGCTTCCACTGCAGGGGGCATGGGTTCAATCCCTTGTCAGGGAACTAGGATCTCATGTGGCATGGCCAATATATATATATTTATTTATTTAAGTCTGAATTGGTAACCCCTTCTTCCTTTCAACAGTCAACACAGAAAGGGGAACATGGAAAGTGTGTCTCCAAGCCTTACCCTGTCCATCCAGGTGCCCCACCTGGCAACTAACCTCTTTAGGTAGTTTTTTCCTGTATCCATTCGGATTTGTCTTGCAAAACCAAGAAAATACAAATATAAATTCTTATCTTCTGCCCCTTTTGATACAAAAGGTAGCAAATTATATGCACTGTTCTGACCCTTGCTTATTTTTCTCAAGAGATACAGTAGAGCACTTTCCACACCTGTACTGAGAGCACAGCCTCCTCTCTGTTTCAGCAGTGAAGTGGTCCATCCCAGGGAAGCATCAGATCTGGAAAGAGCCACCTGCTGTTTCCACTGTTTTTTATCACAAACATGGTTGCAGTGAACAATCTCCTGCATATGTCCTCTTCTGTGCATGCCCGATGCCACAGAATACTTTCTCAGGGGTGCTTTCTGTCAATGCTGCCCACCTTTTCTATTGGGTTCTCTCTCTCTTTTTGGTACGATTTCTAGGAGCTCTTTTTGTGTTAGGAACTTTTAGCCCTGTTTTGTCATGTGAATTGCAAGAATTTTTTTCTTTTTAACATTTGTCATTTTAAAAAATTTAGCCTACAGTGGTGGTTTTTTCCTTTCCACGCAAAAGGTTTAAACAGTGTAGTAGAACATGTTAGTCTCATCCTCCGTGCCTCTGGATTTTGAGTCGCATGTTGGAAGAGGGTGGGTGAGAGCACATCTTAGGCCTCCAGGAGCCCACAGCCAGCGCCCAAGTCTCAGATGGTGCTGCAGCTCCTTGGGTTCTCAGAAGCAAGCTGCCTTTTTCTTTTCTTTTTGTTAAACCTCGTTTCATGGGAACAGGAATGGTGTAAGTATCTCACAAATCCATTTAGAGAGAACAGAGGGAACAGAATCAGGAGTGGGCTTATGTCTGGGAAACATCATACCGTCAGGCCTGTGCCTGCCCCCCTCCCCCAAGCCCTCCTGAATGGGTCACACTTCACGTGTTTTTAAACTGCACTCATCACAGCCCAACAGCCCAGTAGATTATAAACCATGTTCTATGGAAACCGGGAAATCATTGGACATCCCTGAGTAAGTAAGAGTGTGCACGGGCAACATGTTTCATGTGCATCTTTGCTGTTCCTCTTGCCTCTGATGCAACATTCTAGAAGAGTACTGGGGCTTTAAGAATCACGCAAAAGGATTGTAAGAGTCCAGCAAGCTTTAGTGCCAACCAGAGCCTCCCTCTGAGGCAGCTCTTTCAGCCCTGTGACGTTAACAGTGAAAACACCCACTTAGCACTGCGGCGCCAGGCTTGGAGACACTGCCATTAGCCTACTTCTCACAGGTGGGAACACGGAGGAACAGAGAGTGTAAGAAAGTTGCCCCAAACTACCCAACTAGTATGTGGCGGAGCTGGGCTTTGAACCCAGGCAGCCTGACTCCAGGGCACAGGCTCCTAGTGAGTACACACAGTGTCCTCAATTAATTACAACTCCAAACCTAAGAGGAGAAAATACCATTTAGAAGGAAGATGGGAAAGACAGTTAAAAGAAACAAAGGAAGAAACCTGTATGAGTGATTCCCGGTACCCCTGCTCCTGCTGTAAGTGCCCTCCACTGTTAGCAGTGTGGTTTCTATTTCTGGAGAAAGCTGGGCCCAGGAAGCGTACCTCAGGGTTCCAGGCCCAGCACCTCAACTCCTGTAGCTCTATGACCTGGGGTAAATCACTTTATTTTTATTTATTTCTCTTGTTTTTGTTATGGTAAAATATACATAACATAAAATTTACCATTTTGTTCTATTTTCAAGTGTACAGTTCAGCGGCATTCAGTGTATTCACAATATTGTGCACCCACCACCATGATCCATTTCCAGAACATTTTCATCATCTCAAACAGAAACTCCATTCTCATTAAAAGAGAACTCTCCATTCCTCCTCCCCCCAGATCCTGGTAACCACTGTCTACTTGGTGTCCGTGAATTTGACTGTTCTGCATACCTCGTGTAAGTGGAATCATACAGTAGGTGTCCTTTCATGTCTGGCGTATTTCATATAGCATAATGTGTCCAAGGTTCATCCTGTTTAACGTGTATCAGAATTTCATTCCTTGTAAAGGTTCAGTAATGTTCCATTGTATACACATTGCACCTTTTGTTTATCCATTCACCTGTTGATGGACAGTTGGGTTGTTTCCACCTCTGGATGTTGTGAAGAGTGCTGCTGTGAACATTGGGCCTGAGACCCTGCTTTCAGTTCTTTGGGGTCTATACCTCAGAGTGGTTGCTGGATAATTGCTGGATAATATGAGAATTCTGTGTTTAACATTTTGAGGAACTGCCAGACTCATTTTATTTTCAAAGAGGAGATTTTTTTCCTCACTCACAACCCTGGGCATAAGCTTCCTAATCATTTCCCTGGGCCAATGAGCAGAATTTTTCCAGCCCCTTCTCCCTGAAGCATCAGCCCTACGACGTCTAGTGTGTGTGGAGCTCACACAGGCCTAAGGCCACAGGCCCTGTGAGTTAAATGCTCGGCACTTGCACGTGGGTCCTTCCGTCTCCTCACTTGGCACCCTGTGGACCATCTCTTCCTTCTAGGGTCACTTTCCACATTTGTTTCCTTCATAGTTTCTCCTTCTCCATAATACAAGTTCTGTGGCGGTCAAGACATTTTTTTCTCTTGTTTTCTATTATATCGTCAAATTATAAGATGGTAGCTGGCACATAGTAGGTACTCCAGAAGTAAGAGAAAATGCCAAGCCTTTGTATACATTGCCTCATTTAATCCTTATAACAACTTTTATCCCCTGCTTCACCCTCCAAAAACAGGGCCAGATAGTTTAAGTAACTTCCCTAATGTAGCACAGCTAGTAAAATATATATTCGATGTGTGATCTACATGGGAATGCAACAGGCATGCACCAGCGTGGCTGAAGGAAACCAGTACTCCTCCAGCTACCCACGAGCTATTCTTGAGTCCCCAGGGATGCTGCCCCTGCCAGTGGGCACGTTCCTGCCCTTTCCGGGGTCTGGACTTGAAGACCCTCGTTCCGGGGCATAACTGACCTCAGGGGCCCAAGGAGGGCGCCCTCACCCCCAACTGCTCTATCCTCAGTGAGGACCTTGTCCTTAAGGTCCCACACAGAGCAGAGGCCAGGCAGTGACATCGACTGGAACTTTACTGACAGTGCGAGGATAATGAAGGCACGCGCGGGAAATAAATCACGAAGTCCTCAGGCTCAGACCCTCACTCAGGGCTCCTCATGCCACCACCCGGCCTCGCTACCACCCTGGCCATGAGCCAGGAAGTTCACGCCATCAGTGCTCTCCAGGCATCCCCCCACCCCCGCTGTCATAGTTTGCTAGTGCTGCCAAAACAAAATACTGCAGACTGGGTGGCTTAAAAACCAGAAATTTATTATCTCACATTCCCGGAGGCTGGAAGGCCCAGGTCAAGGTGTGGCACCATTGGTTCCTCCTGGGGTCCCTCTCCTCGGCCTGCTGATGCTGTCTTCTCCCTGCGCTCTCACAGGTTCTTCCCTCTGTGCGTGTTTGTGTCCTCGTCTCTTCTAAGGCGGACACTAGTCGGATTGGATCAGGGCCACCCCGTCACCTCATTTTAACTTAATTACCTCTTTCCAAATACAGCCTCATTCTGAGGTGCTGGGGGTTAGGACTTCAGCATGTGGATTTGGGAGGGGACACAATTCAGCCTGTGACCGCTCAGCCAGAGAAGCACGTTTCTCCTGTTTCCTAGGAGTGTAAGATTTTGCTCCAAGTCGCAGCCATCTCCTCGGCCTCTTCCAAAGACGACTGCTAACAGCACCTATTCATTTCGGTTTTTCCTATCAAGCGGGGAGGTTCTCCAGCCACATGGTTATGTGTAGAAGAAAATGTGTCTGCTGGATATGATGGGCTAAAGGGGTCTGCCACGCTATAAAGTTGTGAAATTCTGTGTTTCAAAAGTATTTCCAGAGAGCTTCCCTGGTGACACAGTGGTTGAGAGTCCTCCTGGCGATGCAGGGGACGCGGATTCGTGCCCCGGTCCAGGAAGATCCCACATGCCGTGGAGTGGCTGGGCCCGTGAGCCATGGCCACTGAGCCTGTGCGTCCGGAGCCTGTGCTCTGCAACGGCAGAGGCCACAACAGTGAGAGGCCCGCGTACCAAAAAAAAAAGTATTTCCAGAGAATGCGGGTTATGAGATGATCTGGAAAGGGGTGCGGGGTCGAGAGCTGGGATGCTATAATTAGAAGCCCATCCTCAGTCCAGAATTCTCCTCTTCCTGGAGTCTAAGCTCCTCATTTTAATGCTGTGAATGAAGCCATTGCCTATCCTGTAAGAGCAGATGATCTTGCTTCACACGAATTGATGTGGACCACAAAGCATGGCTTTCTTCCTCTCTTGGAACCATAAATTAAGGTCTGTTCTGCACTCATCTGCTCACCAGGTCTTGGCAGCCTTCTCTGGACCTTGGGGCTCCTTGAGTACTTACAGTCTTTGTTCAAATAAGCAGCCTCCCGATGGCTGGCCCAGATGTGACGCTCACATCTGGAAACTATCCCTAGTCTTGGCCCAGGCCTTCAGGCTTAGGAGATGTGTATGTGTCAGGTACAACCCCGCCCTGCCTGGTGATCCACACACAAGGCCCCGTGCAGGGCAGAGGTCTTGGGGACTGGCGGCTGGGTTTGGAGACCGTGTGTTGGGTTAAATCCCAATGGGCTACCTGCCAACAGCACCACATTCGTGTTCCCATCCTACCATCCTTCCTTGATTCTCTGGCAGGGCCCACAGTGCCAGGCCTGCCACAGACATCCAGCATGCAACCCACCTACCTTGAGGCATCTCACTGATGCTGCCACCATGGCTTGGCCCGTGGATGCAAGTGGTTGTCTGAGGCTGGAACTGGGTCTCCCAGCTTGAGAATTTATACCTGAGATTTATGGTGCAGGCATGAGGGTGAATTGTCTGTATATCACAAAGTGCTTAGTTCAGAGGGGGCTCCAATGCTTAAAGAAAACCCTGTGCTCTAAAGCCAATAATACAGCATGACCCACTTTGGATCAGTGGTGCCTGTCCAGGGAAATGCCCTGCCCACCATCCTTAAGGAACAGTGAGCACCAAAGAGTGGTTTACGTGCAGGAAGGAGGTGGCATTTCTGGTAGGACCAGAGTTTGCACAAATGCTTGTATCAGGTACTCGTGTAAAGCTGCCGGCTGCTATTGACAGATTTGAGGTCTGACTGACCCTCTGGGCCAAGAAGGATCCTCACTGATGTGTCTGCCTGGCCTAACCTATTGGTTTTTGGGGTTTTTTCGTCAAATGCATTTTACAATTTCCCAACTAGAAAATTTTAAACATACAGTAAAACAAAAGAAAAAAATTATTCCTCAAATCCCAACATCAGAGATAATGGTTAACGTTTTGGTTTCTATATGCCAAATCTTTTCTCATATGTATGTATAAATAGTTTCTAAAATAATGAAAGACAATCATCCCATAATACTGTTCTAGAATCTGCTTTTCTTTCAATATCTCATAATATTTCCATGTCAAAAATATACAACTATATTAGCAGTCTTAAGAAGAGTAGTACTGCCACTTAGGAGAGGACTGAAGATCTGTGAAGGCATTTTCAGTTGTCACAATCATGGCAGAGTAGGAGAGGGTGGGTGGGAGATGTGCAGCTGGCACTCAGAAGGCAAGGGACCAGGAAATTAAGTGTTCTGCAAAGCTTAGTCCAGCTCAGATTTTGAATATCCTGATGGATATTTACAACAGTGGGAAAAAAATTTATAATAACTTCAGCCTAAGACCTAACTCCTTTTTACGTATAAACACAAAGCTTTTTGGCATGGTTTTAGTATACACAGAATTTTATAACAATGCAACTAATGAGTTTTGTTTTGTTTACACTTTTTACTATGAATTGTCAGCTCAACCATTTGGAAAATCTCATCAGCAATGGCAAAGCCACTCCCAGCCTCTGAGTCAAGGTTATAGCCACCTGGATCTATCTGTATTGTAGTCAGTGCATTTAGAATGAGTGTACATACATGGGAATACACTTATCAGCCTTTTGTTTCCAAATGTCAGATGCAGAAAGTATCTACAAACGTTTAGTGGTACAATTGTCTTACTTCTATTAAGTCCTAACTTTTAAAAAGCAGATTCAAACATCTGGTTTCTTCATTATATCTTCAAATGTAGTTGCGCCTAAAAATTTGCAAATTGCAACTGTTATCTGTCAGCTCTGTACCCCCTTCTAAGCCCTGCTCTCCATCTCTGAGGTTGGAAACCTCCAAGTTATATCTTCCAGATTCCTTCCCATCTGGCTTCTTTGAGTGTCTGCCAATGGGAGGCACTGGGGGAGGTTGGAAGAGGAGATCAGGGAGATGCTATTTTCCCGGGGCTTCTGGGTTGTGTAGTGTGCACAGTGGCAGCTGCAGCAGCCTGGCCGTCGGAGGCTCCCGGTAACTCTATTTTCCCTGTTGCTTCTCCAGTTCTAGGGAGTAGTGACTCCTTGTAGTTCCTAACCCTGGACAACCCTACCTTCCTCTCTGTGCTCTTCCAGCCCTTCCCAAACCTTTATAACCAGTTCCCTAGATTAATTTACTGCTGTTTGAAATACCTAGAATGGTTTGTTTTCCTGATTAGACACGAACAGACAAAAAAGGCTTAGAATTGTATCCTGTTTGACTTGTTTAATATTACAGTCAGGCCATTATATCCCTTTTTTAAGAAAATTCTGCACTTGGGTAGGTATATTGCCTATGAATTCAATTTCAGGATAAAAAGGGGGGTATTACAAAATACTTATTACTATAAAAACCTGGTTTTGAGCTTGAAAAGAGTTGAAAGCAATCCATGCCATCGTTTGTAGTGACCTCTTTCATCTTTTCCACAACCCCCTATATTTTGACATTGAGAATTATTTCAGACTTTTCATTATGACAGTGGTGCTTCCAGGAATATCCTGGTACTTAGAGTTTCCAGTGCATTTCAAAACTTCTAAGGGCAACTGTTTCTAATAGAACTCATTTCTGTTGCAGATCTCATCTCCTTCCTGGATGTGAGTTTTTGTAAAGAAAAACCAAAAAAAATTGCACTTGCAGAATATGCTGTGACAGCCCTGATGGGGAGGGTGCAGGTGGCAGGTGGGCATAGGAGGGGTGCAGGACGGGGCACAGGATGGAAAGTGAAGATGAAAAACATCATATACTAAGAAAACACTAACCAAAAGAGAAATCAAGTAGTAATATTAACATCAGGCTAAGTAAACTTTGAGATAAAAAGTGTTACCAAACATAAAGGTCGTGACATAATAAATGATAAAACGTCCAATTTTCCAGAAATATATAACAGTTCTAAATCTGAATGTAACTAATAATAGAACCTCAAATATACATAAAGCAAAAATTGACAGCTTTACAGGAGAAACTGCCAAATTCACCGTATCTCTGGGAAATTTTAACACACCTCTTTTGGTAGCTGTTTCAAAGGATTGATGTCATACAGCACATAATCTTTAATCACAATTCAATTAAATTAGAAATAAAAAGATAACTTTTTAATCCAAACCCCATGACTTTGGAAACATACATAAAGCACTTTAAATTTAATCGTGTATTAAAAACAAAATCACAATGGAAATGAAAATATTCAGAACTAAACAGTAACTAAAAATTATGTACCAAAATGTGCCAGATGCAGCTAAAGTGGTACTTAGAGAACAACTTATAACTTCAGATGTTTATGTTAGGAAATAAGAAAATCTAATAATAAGCCAAAGAGCCAACTTAAGAATTAGGGGAAAAATAGCAGCATAAGCCCAAAGAAATAAGAAATATAATGAAGGTAATGCAGAAATTAATGAAATAGGACATATATATTAGAGAGGATCAACAAAGACAAAGTTGTTTTGGGGGAGGGGAAAAAATAAATATCTAGCAATATTAATCAACAAAAAAGAAAACAAACATGAATAAACATCAATAAGAATTTAAAGGGGATTACAACTACAGGTGATGCGGACCTTAAACAGATAACTGGAGGATATTATAAGCAACAGTGAGTGGTCGTGTTACCAGTCAGTGACTTAGATAGGCCATTCCTTCTTTGATAAAAATGTTTGAATTAGCTGATCTCAAACATAAAGCAGCGCTGCTCATTAGTTAGTGACTATATTGTGAAAATGCAAATTCTGACTCAGTAGGTCTGGGTGGCGCCTGAAAATCTGCATTTCTTTTTTTCCTATTCCTGAGTTTTGGTTTATTTGCTTATTTATTTTTATTGAAGCGTAGTTGATTGACAATGCTGTGTTAGTTTCAGGTGTACAGCAAAGTGATTCAGTTTTTAATATATATATATTCTTTTCAGATTGTTTTCCATTATAGGTTATTACAAGATATTGAATATAGTTCCCTGTACTATACAGTAGTTCCTTCTGTGTTTATTTATTTTATATATAGTAGTGTGTATCTGTTGGTCTCAGACTCCTAATTTATCCTCATCCTTTCCCCTTTGGTAACCATAAGTTTGTTTTCTATGTCTGTGAGTCTATTCTTAGGTGTTTTTTTTTTAATAACAAAATTATATTTGAAGACATAGTCCATGGCATTTACATAAGAATTCTTTTTTAAAAAATATTTTATCATTTATTTAACTATTGCTTTGGCTTTTATGGCAGTCTTTTTTTTAACATGTTTCAATTAAACTTTATTTATGGATATTGAAAGGTGAATTTCATATAATTTTCACATGTCATAAAATAATATTCTTGTTTTGAAGAAATTTTCAACCATTTAAAAAATGTAAAAAGCATTTTAGCACATGAGCCATACAAAAATAGGGGATGGGCTGGGTTTGGCCCATGGGCCATTGTTTGTTGACTTCTATCTAAACCAGTGCTTCTCAAACTTTTTTTTTGGCTGTATAGTTGATGTACAATATTATAAGTTTCAAGTGTACAACACAGTGTTTCACAATTTTTAAAGGTTATACTCCATTTATAGTCGTAAAATATTGGCGATTTTCCCTGTGCTGTACAATATATCCTTATAGCTTATTTATTTTATAAACAGTAGTTTGTACCTCTTAATTCTCTACCCCTATCTTGCCCCTCCTCCTTTCCCTCTCCCCACTGGTGACCAAAGTTTGTTCTCTATAGCTGTGAGTCTGTTTCTTTTTTGTTATATTCACTAGTTTATTTCTTAGATTCCACATATAAGTGATATCATACAGTATTTGTCTTTCTCCGTATGACTTATTTCACTAAGCATAATATCTTGCAAGTCCATCCATGTTGTTGTAAATGGCAAAATTTCATTCTTTTTTCTGACAGTATTTCACTATATGTATACACCACATCTTTATCCATTCATCTGTTGATGGACACTTAGGTTGCTTCCATATCTTGGCTATTGTAAATAATCCTGCTGTGAACATTGGGGTGCATGTATCTCTTTGAATTAGTGTTTTTGTTTTCTTTGGATATATACCCAGGAGTGGAATTGCTGGATCATATGGTAGTTCTACTTTTAGTTTTTTGAGGAACCTCCATACTATTTTCCACAGTGGCTGCACCAATCTACATTCCCACCAACAGAGGGTTCCCTTTTCTCTACATTCTTGCCAACATTTGTTATTTGTGGTCTTTCTGATGATGGCCATTCTGACAGGTGTGCGGTGATATCTCATTGTGGTTTTGATCTGCATTTCTCTGATGATTACCAATGTTGAGCATCTTTTCACGTGCCTGTTGGCCAGAGAATCTGCATTTCTAACAAGACCCCCCTGAGTGGTGTAGATGTGCTGGTCCATATTTGAGTAGCAGGGCCTTAGGCATCATTGTCTCATACACCAGCATTACTGTCTTTTTAGGCAGATTCTGTCCTGTAGTCTGTGCTGCCTTTTTTCAGTTACTCCCAAACTCCCAAATCCTTCCCATTCCACCCAGATATAGTAAAGCTAAGTTTCATCAGTCGAAACCTGAAATAACCTTTAAAGAAGCAGAACAAAAACCATAAAACAAGATGAGTACCCTCTAATTTTACTACAAGTTGCAACTAAAAAGACATCATTCCTAAAAGAGAACACCTACAGCCAAGCCCTTTTTTCTTTCTTTTTTTTTTGTTTTCTGTTTAGATGAACCAATTTTCTCTATATTATGGGAAATGAATGAATTGAAAAGTGCTATATAGACGTAATGCCTGCCATTAATTATAATGACATACAATTATATCCATTCATTGACAATAAACACTATGAAAATTTCCCTTTTAATTATATAAGGGAAATTTCTGTTTGTCTTCATAAAATGTTTTAGAGGCTTATCTCAATTATCCCCATATCATTCACGGTTGAATAAAAAGTCAGTTTGATGTGCAATGTGGGATTAAAAAAATGTCTCCTACATAATGCCTTCTAAAGCATGAACTTTAACTTCAAATTCCCTTTGTGTAAGTCAAGGAGAAATTGATGAAGTCATTTTGCTTGAGTGCACAAAATGAGAATTTTACTTACAGTTTCTGACAATAATAAGGTTGTCATCTTTAAGCTCAAGGCTGGAGGGGAAAAGATATTTATGCACATATATATATACAACCTAGCAAATGTTAGTCATTTGTCTCCAAATACCTGGAACCAAGCAGAAAAATAAAACAGGGTGCTCTGGCTGTCCCAGAAAATGTGTAAGGTTTTAGATAAAGCATGACATAGTCTTTGGTGTGCCTGCCACCCTGGGTGTCCCTCTTCTTGTTACTGCTGGCACTCTCCACAGTGTCCTCATTTCCACCTTGGGCCAGTGCTGAATGAGCAGGAGGAAATATTTGATAGATGTCAGGCCTGTCACTGGAGCATTACAGGCAACAGGCCTGCAGGAGTGAGTGTCCAGTTATTCATGCCATCTTCAGCTCAGTTCTAATTAGCTGCACCTCAACACAAAACTTGACCTAGAACCAAGTAGGCCATTTACAAATTCCAAAACACAAGCATCCAGGGTAATCAGTTTACTCTGTATTTTGAGTATGATTCTAAAACACCAAGCACTAGATAATATGAGTGAAAGACCCAGGGCCTAGACCACAAAGCCCGCAGCACTGAGAGTGCAATTTTGTGGCAGCCTCCTTCTTGGTCATGGAATTCCAACAGAGACATTTGTGATGAAGCCCTGGGTAGACACAGGGTAAGTGGGAAAGAAGACAAAACATTTCTCAAAACTGTGTTTCTAAAAACCTAGCACAGGTTTCAGACCTCTCAATAGGCTTTCCCAAGGAAATCTAATCTAATAGCTAATATCAGGGACTTTTTCCATATCTGGTTTAAGAATTGTGGCCCAGAAAAATGGCCATACAAAAGCGTTCCCTCATGAGACTCTCCTGACTATTCATGAGGTTGGAATGCTCCCACCTTTCTTCAGGTGAGCACCCTGAGGCCCAGACAAGTTAGGTGACAGATCAAGGCCCAGGGGTTGGGTTAGCTCCTCCATTCAAGCCCAGGGCTTTCAAACTCCAGAGTGTTTTTGCTCCACTATGCTGCCCATCTTACAGTAACATAACATGCAGCTCAGAGATGGATCTGCTCCTTACAAGTGCCAGGAAGCTCTGAATAAAAATCATAGAATCATACTTTGAATAATCACATCTAGGGAATAAGTCTGTTCTCCCCCTGAAGTATCGTCCGTATGTATTAAACAATTTAGTCACTGAAGCCTTTTAGGCATAATCATTTGTTTCCTTCTCCAAGATCCATAAGAGGGGAGATTCTGTCTCTCTTATTCACAGCTAAATGCTATGGCCAGACAATTCTTAGCACATAGTTTGTGTTCAACAAATATCTGTGGCTGATAGCTTAAGAACTACCTGTTGATAGAATTCATTAATGAGTTCAGGAAAGGACAGAAAGGTAATCTATGAGGTCACTCGAAGGATTTGGATTATGACATAAGCCTAGTTCTTGGACTCCACCCTTCTGAATATTTAATATAATACAGACATGATAAATATATATATATAAAATTAAAATGTACAATCACTGTATTCATTTTCTAGGGATGCTGTAATAGGATACCAGATAAACTGGGTGGCTTAAACAACAGAAATTCGTTGCCTCGCAGTTCTTAGGGCTAGAAGTTCAAGATCAAGGTGTTGGCAGAGTTGGTTCTTTCTGAGGAACTATTGACAAATCTCACCCTTGCATACAGAGCTTCAAATCAGCCTTTTATGGGCCTTTAATCCTGGACAACCAAGGATCCTCAGACACACAAGGAGAACCACTAACACAAAGAAGCCCCAAGCAAACAACTGCAAAAAAGAATCTGGAGGAAATGGGATGAATCAGGGAAGAGAGAAAAAATGTAAATAACCCCAAATAATATCCTTAGAAACAAGAAAACACTGCAGCTTTACAGCAAAGAGTAAAATTCTATAAAATGGTAACAATTAGAGATTAAGAATAAGCTCTTGGAAAATTAAAACATATACAACAGCCAAAATAAAAATATTCAACATGAGAGTTAGTAGGTAAAGTTGAATAAATTAATACAAATGATAAAAAGATGGAAAATATGATAGAAAAGATGAGACATGGAAGGTTATTCCTGAATATCCAACATCTAATAGGAGTTCCAGAATGAGAGAACAGAGAAAATGGACAGGAAAAAATTTATTGAGCATTTTCTAGAAGCTGGGACTCATGTCTCCAGATTGAATAGCTGACCATGGGGGAAATGATCCACACCCAGGTAGCTGCTGTGGACAACAGAGATAAAGGAATGTTCCTAAAATTCTTCTAAGGAGAAAAAAAAAAAGCATCAGACCTCTCAACATTATATGCAGAAAATAGGGGAGCAATGTCTTCTAAATCCTCAGAAAAATGAACTCAATCTAGAGCTTGGCTCTCTGATAAACTCACTCGAATGTGAGGCAAAATAGATTTTCAGTCATCCTAGGACTCAGAATCTCTACCTTCCATTCGTTTTGTCATAGAAAGTGGGTGATGTTTATGCTCTAGTCAGATGGAGTAAACCAAGAAAGGCAATGAACTAGGATTCCAGGAAGAGTGGGTGTAACCCAGGAAAAGGGTGAAGAGAAGTTTCAGGAAGACAGAAGAGCAGCAGACTAACCTGGAGCAGGAGGACAGAGGGTTCAGGGAAAGGAGACCCTGAAAAAAACAGGGGCTCCCTAGAATATCTGAGATAATAGATCACTAGGGTAAGATAAAAGACGGACAGATGGCAGAACTGATGGAGCACTTGAAACAAAATAAGTAAGTTCACATAGTCATAATAATATGATTTAATTTAAAATAGTGATCCATCATAACAGATAATAGATACCATCAAAAACGGATAAATCAAGAGCAAGCCATATAAGCATGTTATATAATAACATGAAGGCAATTGCCAGAAGCAGTAGCTAGAAGAGTTCAAAGTGGTTCCTCCAGGTATTAGAACTGGAGGGGGGGCGGACAGCAAGGAGGGGTAAAGGGTTGCTGTGACTTATTACCAGCCTTGGGGCACTATTTGATTCTTAACTCTATGTAAACACGAGTTTGGTAAAAAATTTAAAACTAAAGGAAAACAACCAGAATATGGTAAGTGCTACCAGAGCGGGAGTGGAGAAGAGGAAGCTTTGAGTCTACAGTGGTGCATTGAAAGGAGACCTTCCTAGAAGAGGCTGGTCACGGTTACATGATGCCAGAGTCGGACCTGCCAGTTTCATTCATTCATTACTCCTATACCGTGCTCTAGACACTGCTCTAAGTTCTAGGACTAGAGCAGTGAACAAAGAGACCTGGAGAGTGTATGCCATTTTCCCAGCTGCCAGTGAGCAAGTGACACTCATGCGTTCACTTCTAATCCCCACATAGCACTTTGAATAGTGCCGGAGTGACACGGCCAATGAATCCTGGTTAAATGAGTTAACGAATGAATGAATGGTGTAACCTGTAAAATCCACAGCCATGTGAATGGGCAAGTAGCCATGAGGATAAAGAGCATTTTCTGTACTTGAAGTATAAAGAAATTTCTCCTCTAATCAAATGCCAACATGTTTAGAGAAAATTTAGAAATCCAATATCCCATACAGGAAGGTGTGAGTCCCCACTTAGCTCATTAACTGTGTAGCCTTTGTTGTCACTACATTTCTCAATATTACAAAAGTCTCATCCATAAAATGGGAATAATGGTAATACCCCATAGCATTATTATAGGAACCAGTTGAGATAGTGCTTTGTAAACTGTAGAGCACTATAAACATTTTAATTGCTTTACCCTTGGGATTTTTAGTAGACTTTGCCTATTACTTTTAGAATAACGGGAAGTTAGAACCTTGGAGTTCACGGAATCCATCCTCTCATTTTATTAGAAGAGGAAACTGAGGGCCAGAGTGGGGCACTGGGTTTCCCAAGATCACACAGCCAGAGACACCCATGTCTCCTGAGTTCAGTGCTCCTTCTTGTTCAACCCAGTTTGTCCCCTTTGGGTTCAGAGATTTCAATTCAGAATCATTTGGAAGTGCTGTAATTTAGAAGTAGAATTCTGTCACTTAAGAGTGAAAAAAAAAGAAAAACCTAATCAAGCATGAAAGCACTCAAGGTTTTGCATATCAGAAAGTCCTAAAGCCCAAATGAGTAAGGTTAGCTCTTGACTCCAAGAGAACCTTCTGTCTTATTTCAAATGCTGCGTCCATCCCTTATTTCTTAAGAGCAGAAGTGACACCAAAAATATGACTGCTTTATGAGTTACTGTAGGATGGGAAGCCTGCTGCTCTGGTTTCAGGAGACTACGCATGGATGTGTGTATTTGATACCATGCTGCGTTCTGGAAGGATTCAGGAAGAAGTTAAGTTACAGAAAAGGGATTACATCTTATAATGGCTTTGGAATTCTCATTCAAAGGACTTTATTCCCAAAGCCATGAGTGAATTTATATTTTAGAAGGTAATGACAAAAGAACAGCCATTATTTATTGAGTGCTTCTTTTGTGCCAGATATTGTGCTAAAAACCTTATACAGAGCTTCCTTGGTGGCATAGTGGTTAAGAATCCGCCTGCCAATGCAGGGGACATGGGTTCAAGCCCTGGTCTGGGAAGATCCCACATGCCGCGGAGCAACTAAGCCCGTGTGCCACAACTACAAGCCTGCGCTCTAGAGCCTGTGAGCCACAACTGCTGAGCCTGCATGCCACAACTACTGAAGCCTGCACGCCTAGACCCCGTGCTCTGCAACAAGAGAAGCCACCACAATGAGAAGCCCGTGCACTGCAACAAAGAGTAGCTGCTCGGCTGCTCACCGCAACTAGAGAAAGCCCACATGAAGCAACAAAGACCCAATGCAGACAAAAATAAAATAAATTTATTTAAAAAAATTATGCATGTTGGCTCACTTAATCCCCTTAACAACCATTTTGAAAATGAGAAAGCTAAGGCTCAGAAAGGTTAGGTGACTTTCTCAAGCCAGAGAGCAAATAAGTTGTAAGGGTGAGGTGTAAACCAAGCTAATGTAGTTCTGAAGCCTGTGTGTTTAGTCCTTAGGCCATGTGGCATAGAAGAAAGCTTGCTGCTGATGCACTTGAGTTGGACCTTGATAATGTAGCTGGAAGAAAACTAAGGTTGTCAGGATATTGAAAGCTCAAAATATACTAACTGGATTGAACAGGAAGGAGCACTGAACTCAGAGACATGGGTGCCTCAACATTGTACAACCTGGCTGTGTGATCTTGGGTAATCCACTGCCCCACTCTGGCCCTCAGTTTCCTCTTCTATCAAATGTGAGCATGGATTCCATGAACTCCAAGGTTCTAACTCCCCATTATTCTAAAAGTGATAGGCGAGCAGACCTTCAAGATGGCAGAGGAGTAAGACGTGGAGATCACCTTCCTCCCCACAAATACATCAGAAATCCACCAGACCAAACAAATGAAGAGGAAATAGGCAGTCAACCTGAAAAAGAATTCAGAGTAATGGTAGTAAAGATGATCCAAAATCTTGTGAAGAGAATGGAGAAAATACAAGAAACGTTTAACAAGGACCTAGAAGAACTAAAGAGCAAACAAACAATGATGAACAACACAATCAATGAAATTAAAAATTCTCTAGAAGGAATCAATAGCAGAATAACTGAGGAGTCAATCAAGTCCAGGAAGCGCAGAGAGTCCCATACAGCATAATACCAAGGAGAAACATGCCAAGACACATATTAATCAAACTATCAAAATTTAAATACAAGGAAAAATATTAAAAGCAGCAAGGGAAAAACAACAAATAACACACAAGTGAGTCCCCTTAAGGTTAACAGCTGATCTTTCAGCAGAAACTCTGCAAGCTAGAAGGGAATGGCAAGACATATTTCAAGTGATGAAAGGGAAAAACCTACAACCAAGATTACTCTACCCAACAAGGATCTCATTCAGATTCGACAGAGAAATCAAAAGCTAAGAGAATTCAGCACCACCAAACCAGCTTTACAACAAATGCTAAAGGAACTTCTCTAGGCAGGAAACACAAGAGAAGAAAAGACCTACAATAACAAACCCAAAACAATTAAGAAAATGGTAATAGGAACATACATATCGATAATTACCTTAAATGTAAATGGATTCAATGTCCCAACCAAAAGACATAGCCTGGCTGAATGGATACAAAAACAAGACCCATATATGTGCTGTCTACAAGAGACCCACTTCAGACCTAGGGACACATACAGACTGAAAGTGCAGGGTTGGAAAAAGATATTCCATACAAATGGAAATCAAAAGAAAGCTGGAGTAGCAATCCTCATATCAGACAAAATAGACTTTAAAATAAAGACTATTATAAGAGACAAAGCTACGTAATGATCAAGGGATCAACCCAAGAAAAGATATAACAATTGTAAATATTTATGCACCCAACATAGGAGTACCTCAATACATAAGGCAAATGCTAACAGCCATAAAAGGGGAAAGCGACAGTAACACAATAATAGGAGGGGACTTTAACACCCCACTTTCACCAATGGACAGATCATCCAAAATGAAAATAAATAAGGAAACACAAGCTTTAAATGATACATTAAACAAGATGGACTTAATTGATATTTATAGGACATTCCATCCATAAACAGAGTACACTTCCTTCTCAAGTGCTCATGGAACTTTCTCCAGGACAGATCATATCTTGGGTCACAAATCAAGCCTTGGTAAATTTAAGAAAATTGAAATCGTATCAAGCATCTTTTGCGACCACAATGCTATGAGACTAGATATCAGTTACAGGAAAAAAATCTTTAAAAAATACAAACACATGGAGGCTAAGCAATACACTACTTAATAACCAAGAGATCACTGAAGAAATCAAAGAGGAAATCAAAAAATACCTAGAAACAATGACAATGAAAACACAATGACCCCAAACCTATGGGATGCCGCAAAAGCAGTTCTCAGAGGGAAGTTTATAGCAATACAATCCTACCTCAAGAAACAAGAAACATCTCAAATACCAATCTAACCTTACACCTAAAGCAATTAGAAAAAGAAGAACAAAAAACCCCCAAAGTTAGCAGGAGGAAAGAAATCATAAAGATCAGAACAGAAATAAATGAAAAAGAAATGAAGGAAACGATAGCAAAGATCAGTAAAACTAAAAGCTGGTTTTTTGAGAAGATAAACAAAATTGATAAACCATTAGCCAGACTCATCAAGAAAAAAAGGGAGAAGACTCAAATCAATAGAATTAGAAACGAAAAAGGAGAAGAAACAACTGACACTGCAGAAATACAAAGGATCATGAGAGATTACTACAAGCAACTATATGCCAATATAATGGACAACCTGGAAGAAATGGACAAATTCTTAGAAAAGCACAACCTTCTGAGACTGAATCAGGAAGAAAGAAAATATAAAGAGACCAATCACAAGCACTGAAATTGAAACTGTGATTAAAGGTCTTGCAACAAACAAAAGCCCAGAACCAGATGGCTTCACAGGCGAATTCTATCAAACATTTAGAGAAGAGCTAACACCTATCCTTCTCAACCTCTTCCAAAATATAGCAGAGGGAGGAACACTCCCAAACTCATTCTATGAGGCCACCATCACCCTGACACCAAAACCAGACAAAGATGTCACAAAGAAAGAAAACTACAGGCCAATATCACTGATGAACATAGATGGAGAAATCCTCAACAAAATACTAGCAAACAGAATGCAACAGCACATTAAAAGGATCATACACCATGATCAAGTGGGGTTTATCCCAGGAATGCAGGGATTCTTCAATATATGCAAATCAATCAATGTGATACACCATATTAACAAATTGAAGTATAAAAACCATATGATCATCTCAATTGATGCAGAAATAGCTTTTGACAAAATTCTACACCCATTTATGATAAAAATACTCCAGAAAGTAGGCATAGAGGGAACTTACCTGAACATAATAAAGGCCATATATGACAAACCCAGAGCCAACATCGTTCTCAATGGTGAAAAACTGAAACCATTTCCTCTAAGATCAGGAACAAGACAAGGTTGCCCACTCTCACCATTATTATTCAACATGGTTTTGGAAGTTTTAGCCATAGCAGTCAGAGAAGAAAACGAAATAAAAGGAGTCCAAATCGGAAAAGAAGAAGTAAAGCTGTCACTGTTTGCAGATGACCTGATACTATACAGAGAGAATCCTAAAGACGCTACCAGAAAAATACTAGAGCTAATCAGTGAATTTGGTAAAGTAGCAGGATGCAAAATTAATGCACAGAAATCTCGTGCATTCCTATACACTAATGATGAAAAATCTGAAAAAGAAATTAAGGAAACACTCCCATTTACCATTGCAACAAAAAGAATAAAATACCTAGGAATAAACCGACCTAAGGAGAGAAAAGACCTGTATGCAGAAAACTATAAGACACTGATGAAAGAAATTAAAGGTGATACAAACAGATGGAGAGGTATACCATGTTCTTAGATTGGAAGAATCAACATTGTAAAAATGACTATACTACCCAAAGCAATCTACAGGTTTAATGCAATCCCTGTCAAACTACCAGTGGCATTTTTCACAGAACTAGAACAAAAAATTTCACAATTTGTGTGGAAACACAAAAGACCCCGAATAGCCAAAACAATCTTGAGAAGGAAAAATGGAGCTGGAGGAATCAGGCTCCCTGCTTCAGACTATACTACAAAGTTACAGTAATCAAGATAGTATGGTACTGGCACAAAAACAGAAATATAGATCAATGGAACAGGATAGGAAGCCCAGAGATAAAGCCACACACATATGGTCACTTTATTTTTGATAAAGGAGGCAAGAATATACAACGGAGAAAAGGCAGCCTCTTCAATAAGTGGTCCTGGGAAAACTGGACAGCTACAAGTAAAAGAATAAAATTAGAACACTCCCTAATACCATACACAAAAAGAAACTCAAAATGGATTAAAGACCTAAATGTAAGGCCAGACACTGTAAAACTCTTAGAGGAAAACATAGGAAAACTCTATGACATAAATCATAGCAAGATCCTTTTCGACCCACCTCCTAGAGAAATGGAAATAAAAACAAAAAGAAACAAATGAGACCTAATGAAACTTAAAAGCTTTTGCACAGCAAAGGAAACCATAAACAAGACGAAAGATAACCCTCAGAATGGGAGAAGATATTTGCAAACAAAGCAGCTGACAAAGGATTAATCTCCAGAATTTACAAGCAGCACATGCAGGTGAATATCAAAAAAATGGGCGGAAGACCTAAATAGACATTTCCTCAAAGAAGTATACAGATTGCCAACAAACACATGAAAGAATGCTCAGCATCACTAATCATTAGAGAAATGCAAATGAAAACTACAATGAGGTATCATCTTAACACTGGTCAAAATGGCCATCATCAAAAAATCTACAAACAATAAATGCTGAGGAGGGTGTGGATAAAAGGGAACCCTCTTGCACTGTTGGTGGGAATGTAAATTGATACAGCCCCTATGGAGAATAGTATGGAGGTTCCTTAAAAATCTAAAAATAGAACTACCATTTGAAACAGCAATCCCACTACTGGGCATATACCATGAGTAAACCATAATTCAAAAAGAGTCATGTATCACAATGTTCATTGCAGCTCTATTTACAATAGCCAGGACGTGGAAGCAAATTAAGTGTCCATCGACAGATGAATGGATAAAGAAGATGTGGCACATATATACAATGGAATATTACTCAGCCATAAATAGAAATGAAATTGAGTTATTTGTAGTGAGGTGGATGGACCTAGAGTCTGTCATACCGAGTGAAGTAAGTCAGAAAGAGAAAAACAAATACCATGTGCTAACACATATATATGGAATCTTAAAAAAAAAAAAAAAGGTTATGAGAGACCTAAGGGCAGGACAGGAATAAAGATGCAGACATAGAGAATGGACTTGAGGACATGGGGGTGGGGGGAAGGGTAAGCCGGGACGAAGTGAGAGAGTGGCATGGACACATATACAGTACCAAATATAAAATAGCTAGCTAGTGGGAAGCAGCCGCATAGCACAGGGAGATCAGCTCAGTGCTTTGTGACCACCTAGAGGGGTGGGATACGGAAGGTGTGACGGAGATTCAAGAGGGAGGAGATATGGGCATGTATGTATATGTATAGCTGACTCACTTTGTTATAAAGCAGAAACTAACACACCATTGTAAAGCAATTATACTCCAATAAAGATGTTTTATAAATAAATAAATAAATAAAAGGAATAGGCAAATTCCACTTATAATCCCAAGGATAAAGTAATTAAAATTTTTATAGGGGTGAAAAATTATAGGGCAGATATGAGTTTACTTTAAAAAAAATACCGCAAAACCTCTCACTCAGTTGGAATTAGATGGCATCATGCATCTTGAAGCAAAAACCCTCTATTAACAAGGAAAATATGTACTAATCAAAAACTTGGAGAATAGACTGAGAAAACTCCTTTCTCCAAGGAAAACCTGGTCCTGGAAGCTGCTGTTTTAAGAACAAGGTAGAGAATAACATGCAAAACATCTAAAGATTTAGGATCCCATCAGGGTTAGTAATGGTGACTCCAGGCTCCATAGGCTCCCTCCAACACCACTCAACAGAAGCACACAACCTACCTGTTCCTGATGGGTTTCCAAGTCTTCGAGATGCGTTTACCAGAGCTCCACCCCTCCCCAGTGTCTCTTTATATTTTTATTTTACATTTATTATATATTATAGTATAATTTTATGTATTACATAACATGTAACATACACTGTATATAACTCATAGACTATTTCTATTATTTTATATTTATAGGAACCACAGCAATCTAGTTGTAGTGGGTCCAGTTGGGATTGATAGAGACCATAAGCCCAGGTAACCTATGCTTGAGGTATTTAGAAACAAAACCAATCATCAGAGGTCCATCCTGGATGACTTAATAACTTTGATCTTCTATTCAACTCAGTTTAACAAATGATCGAGTCTTACCACAAGGGCCGGGCACTTTTCCAGGCACATGAGCAGTTGGGAGATGTTTTTGCTCTGGGTTGCTTATAGTGGATTAGATGGAAAGAACTTTCCATGACCTCTCTTTCCTACATGTTTTGTTGGACCTGCCTAAATTAGTAAGAGTTGTACCCATTCAGGTTCTAGGTAATAGCTGAGATTGCGGTGTTCGTGTCTCAAACTGAGATCTATGGAACTCTGAGGGTCGGAGGATACGATGGGGGCCCATAAGTTCTCTGCCACAGGTATTTTATTAATTTCACATTTTCATTTTGTTGCTAACTTTAAAAAAAAATCTTAATGGAAGTAAACCCAGGGTCATTTGATGACCACTTTAAAAAATAAATCCTGCTCTAGTACTGCGGTGCCTGCATTCGTGTTTAAAATCTTTTTGTCACCCAGGAGCATATAATTGTCCTGGGCTATTGGATCAGGACAGTGGGATCTGGTAGAGGAGGGATCTTACTGGGTGAGGCCCAGGGACACCACCTACTGACATCACCTGTGCTGACTGTCTACAAGGGTTTCACAGTAGTTGAACAGAGAAAAGGGGAGACAGCCAATGAGTCATTTTACAGACCCCAGGAGTAAGGGAACGTCAGAACGAAAGCCACAACAACAAAACTGGCGGCCCCAGCAATCAGTGCTATATGCTTACGGAGAGCAGCAGTTTAGCTTCAGTTGTGTTAACTAAAGTTTTAATTTTGTTGGTTTTGACGTTTGTTTTTGATTGTAAATTTGTCATTATAAATCAGTGTATAAGGGCTATGAGTATAAAAGATCAAATATGGAGTAAGTAACATTACTGTGGAAATAATTTAAGCCAACACAGAGATCCACACAATATTTTCCCTTTAAAAGGGTCCAAATGTTGCTTAAGCTTAAGCAGGAAGCAGGAAAGGGCAGGAAAGGGGACATTTAGTCCCACGTGGCCCCTGGGAGGCAGGTTGCTTGTTAACAGAAGCTAAGGGGAGGAGAGAGAAAAACTGTCCTGTCTTATATCAAGACTCCCTGAGTCTCTGGGAGCAGTGGATTTCAAAGTGTTCTCTTGGAGCTTATATAATAATTAAAACGAAACTAGATACTCCTGACACATTTTTTGGTTGACATTTAAATTTTTCATCATAAGCCACAGTAGTCACAAAAGGTGTACTTTCCAGCGTGCTGTAAACGTTGGCATTTGAAAAACAAACTGGCTCAGAACGCTTAAACATGTATAATGGAGTCTAAATACAACAAGAGATGAAAACCTCCATCATTCATTTAAAAAAGGATGTGAACCCCACTCTTGTTTAACCCTTGGGACGTCTGTGTCCTCCCTTTTTCTTCTCAAACCCACATTTCCATTCTATTTCTCTGACAGAATTTTGTCCCAATGTAAAATCTGTGCTTCAAAGTAGTAATTGATTAACCAATTATGCTTCTCTGCCACAGATGCATGTGTATAAATTGAATTTTTTAACTGCTTAAATTTTCCAGTGACCATAAGGCACTAAGCATTCACTTTTATCTGGATAAAATTGAGTTATTGCTATAATTATTATTAGTTCACAATTGATCAAAACAATATAAATATTATTGCAAATGTTGATTTGATATATAATTGTTACATACAACAGTAAAATGTTATTGGAGACGCCTCTCTTAAAGAGATGGATTCATCCATAGGTGAATATTACTGATTGCTAGAATAAGACAGAAGTTCAGCTTCAATTCTCTTCCTAGTTTTCATTCTTACACATGTAAGTTCTACAACTCTCTGTTCCCATAAATAAATAGCAGACATTTTGTTACAGCAGTGGCACTCAGTTCTTTGAACTTCTTCCAAGAGATATTTCAAAAATCACATACGAATCCATTTTCAAAAATTATTAATCTATCAGCTGACAACTCAGTTAGGTCCTCCTTCAATTTTATTAAAAGCCAAAAAAGAAAAAAAAACCCACAAGGAAACCATTTGATTTACAAAGAGATTTGTTATCCAGTCATTGGAGTTATCTGGTTTCTCAGGTTTGGGAAAATATAACCAAAAAGGAAAGCTATATTGAGACTTAGTAAATGACAGTTAATTATGCTTATTATCTATCCCTTAGGCATTTTATTCCACCCAATATTAACAAAAAGATTTATGAAAATCTAAATACTGTTAATTTCAGTATGCCTTTACTAATAGTATATTTTTGATAAAATGCTATTACCTTATCAAGGACTTTATCTATTTTTCCCCAGAAAAGTATGCTTTTATTTTTTGACCTAAAGATTGGTGTTTGATGACGTTATTGTAATCTTTAGAGCACCATTGTGTTGTCTTTCTTTCCCATCTAGCCTCCAACTTCTGTGATTGCAGGGACTATAACTGGTGCATCTATGCTAGTACCTAGCACAGTCTCAGGAACATGGTAGTTATCCAGGACTTTAAAATCTATTTTGTTCAAGACACTGGAGCAATCATTTAGTTCATTTAATTTATGGAAATCAGCTGCCATATAAACGAATTAACAAAGTCAGTCTTCTATTGTCCAATCAGTCAACCAAATTAACTTTGGCTTCCTGTTAGAAGAAAGAGTCTGACTTCCTTTCTCAATTCAGGTGAATGTGATAAGCTGTGTCTCCAGCATAACTTCTCACTTCACAGAGAGCAGAGGAAAGAAAGCATAGAGCCTGCCCCCACTGCCTGTGTTCCTGCTTTGCTTTCCCTCCAGAGGCAAGTGCTCTGTCAGTAGTCAGAGGATGTGAGAGGAGAGATCTTTAAAGTAGTCAGAACATCTGACTTGGACTCAAAACCTCAACTCTGAAGTTATGCTTCTCCTGAACAGAAATATGTGTAGATGGCAAGTTTATGAAGCCCGATTAAGCACCAGTGTGTCAGATTGCCCTTGGTTTGGAACTCTGCTTCTTATTCTGGAGCATCTATGAAAAGCACGCTTTTCTTCTGTAAGGAAGAAGAAAAGCAGTTGGAAGAGGAGGTTGTCAAAGGAGACCAGGTCCTTTCTCAGAGAAGATTAGCACCAGGCAGATTGCCCAGAAGTTGGGAATCTGGAAATCTATTTGCATTAACCCAACTCTGGAGTGTCTACTGCTGCAGGGACCCAAAGACTTTCAGGAGAGATACAAAGAGTTGGGTTAATAAAATACACCCCCTGGATCCCCAGCTTCCTTGGGAGTCTTCCTGATACTGATCCTCCTGACAGAGTCCCTAACACCCAGAAGGCTAGAAGGCGGCCCTTCTGTCATCCTGCGGAGTTCATGAATGAGCCCAGGGGCTGCGGATCCTCCCCCAGGCCCACTCAGCCTGCACCCTCTCCAACCATGCGCCCAAGGTCGGCAACAGTCAGATCCATAGTGCCTTTAAAGATGCACTTAGAATGCACTGAGGGGTGCAAGTTAGGACCAAAATGATTTAAAATATATTTTTCATTCTAGTAGAAAATGAGTCTACTGAAATAATACAGGCGAACCTTGGAGATATTGCGGGTTCAGTTCCAGGCTACTGCAAAAAAAAGCAAATATCAAAATAAAGCAAGTCACACAAATATTTTGGTTTCCCAGTGCATATGAAAGTTATGTTTACACTATACTGTCTGTTAAGTGTGCCATAGCATTATGGCTAGAAAAAAGTACATACCTTAATTAAAAAATGCTTCATTGCTAAAAAATAAACCATCACCTGAGCCTTCGTGAGTCATACAAATAACATCATTAATCTCAGATCACTAGGACAAATACAATGATAAGGAAAAAATTTTAAATATTGCAAGAATTACCAAAACGTGACACAGAGACACCAAGTGCGCAAATGCTGTTGGGAAAATGGCACTGAGACACTTGCTCAATGCAGGGCTGCCGCAAACCTTCAATTGGTAGAAAATGGAGTATCTGCAAAGTACAATAAAACAAGGTATGTCTGTACTGCAGATTTTAGTTCAGCCTAATAAAAGCTCCAAGTAATTATTGGTCAAGGTTCTAATCCAAATTGTGGAGAAAGATTCTTTGCTGGGTTCACACATCAGTGGTTTTGTAAGTAGGTATGAAAACCCAGCAGTAAAGAAAAGTAACCAATAAAGTAACACTGGGAAGACAGCTTCACTGGCCTCCAGCAGTCTTTTAAACAGAACAAGGATGCAAAGGGCCCACGAAACACATCCTTCCTGGAGCAGAGGTTAGAGCACTTCTCCCAGAAGGACTTTGCTTGAGGTGTATTTCAGAGGGAGTAAAAACACCCAAGAATCTCTCCAGGCGCCCTTGAGCACCACAGCGAAGGGAGATTAGGTTGTCTTGAACTCACTTGGCGGATGGGGGTGTGGAAATCTGTAGGAGGCCAAAGCAAAGAGTGTGCTTGTAAAGTTTCCATGTCTCAATGCTTCTGAAATAGGTGGAAATTACAGCTCCAGTCCCTTCACCATGGGAACATCTGGGATAAAAGTACTTCTGTGCATATTAAGAGGACTATTTATAGTTTTCTACGAATGTTAGGGAAGGCAATTATGTAAAGCACTACTGTATTATTAGGTATTTGAAAAATACCAGGCTTGCAGTAACTATTTGCAAAGATCTAGAAGCAATTTAGACGTCCACAGATCTGCCTACTCTGAGTGGGAAAGCACTGGTTTATTTTCCTGATGCAGCAACACCACCAAACTCCAGCTAAAGTCTCTGCTGACAGCAACGAACAGAGCGGTGTCACCAGGCATGTCCGTCCTGCTGAAGTCATGTTTGTGCTGGTTCTACACGCACAGGGAGCCAAAGGGAAATAAGAGCTTGAGTCACTTATGGGACGATTTGGACAATCCCCCTGCATAGTAGGGTGGGTGCTCAGACCTACAGGACAGGCTTCTTACCTCCTCTGCAGGATGCTGAATAGAAGCAGACAACTGCCAGGGGGGCAGGGCGTGGGACGAGAGCCCAGCCAGGTGTTCTGTCCACAGCCAGTCCCAGGTTTGCACAGGTCCTGAAAGAGGGTAGGATGGAGCAGGGTTTCCTGGGTCCAACTGGGCAGAGGGATGATTTTTGACAGCTTTGCAAATCAGAGCTTGATTTACACATGGTTGTGTCACGATTTTCTGGACCTTTTGCTACTTCTTAAACATCTCCATTGTAATCAAGCCTCATTTTCTAAAACAACTCAGGACAATTTACAACTCTAACCAAGATTCCCCCTCTACCGCGGCTTAACGAAGTGTTCCCCAGCCCTTTGAAATAAAGATGTGAACGTTGATCTCATGGGGAATATGACTGTGCAATCCTGAGCAGTCTTCTCTGGCCCCTTTGTCTTTGAATTACATAGTGAGAAATGGCTAGAGAGAAGAAATTAAATTCAAAAGTAAAACAGTAGAGCTGTGAGAAGAGACCCTTATACAGGAGCAGGGTGGTCTAAATCCTGTTGACTTAATGAAATAGAAAAATGTAGATGTGAGAGGAGGGTTACAGAGCTATTAGGAGACTGGTCACCAGAGGGGCAATTAAACCAGTGGCTAGAGATGGGGAGGGGGGTACCCCTGCTGCTGCTGCTGCAGGAGATGAGGAACTAGAAAACTGAGAATGAAGCTTGGAGGTTGCTTATAATGCAGCCTCCCCAAACATGTGATTTAATTTCGTCTTGAACCACCCAAATCCTCTCTTGAATATTAGGTTCCACTGACTGGCATTGTTTGTGGAATTCTTGTCTTCATCCATGAAAGAGGAGCAAAATTACAAAGGCCAACAGTAATTACATTTTAAATAAACTTAAGCCACCAATTCTTAAATGGGTCTTTTTAATTTCAGTGCACAATTTTATACTGAACTATCATCCCTCCAGATTCTACTTCTTCGTTTTAGCCATTGAGGATTAAGCGACCAATCGGTTGTTAATATTTTTGCAAATTGGAAATATGATTTTAAACATTTAAAAGACGGCCATGTCCTGAGTTAAACAAAAATGCAAGTTAAATGTCTTAGAGAAAATTGTGTTTGATATTCACGATGTTATAATGAACCTGAGTGCCAGGGTCTGAGGCTGGCCTTTCCTCAAACTGACAAATAAAGCCCGGATGATTGAAGGCAGCAAATCCTGCGGGATCCAAGGCCAAGACCGATGGCGTTGTCCTGACTATGGTGCCTCCTCGTGTTTCCTGAGAATAGATAACCCCTTCTCATGCCAGAAACACAAAACCTGACTATCTACCTTCCAAACCTGGAGCCTGAACTTTCCCCTTTTGGACACATAAACAAAGAATGACAAGGGCAGAGAGAAAATAGGGATGCTTCTTCATTGTAGCCTAATGAACGAGTCTCCCAATGAGAAGATGATTCCCCAGGAAAAAGTCGCCCCAAGGGTCCCACTTAATAGTAAATTACTGCCTTAGTGTATTAAATTGTACCCTAGAGGCCAAAAGGAATTATGGAAAACTGCCTGATTTACTTTTACAAAGTGATTTACACATGGAGGTGTAATCTGTCTCCATAAATCTGAAGCGTCTACAAAACAAGCCACTCCTAAGGTAATACAAAGCAAGGCGATTTCAATTACGTAGTTATTTACCACCACTCCGTTCAGCCTCCCTCAGAGTCAACACCGGAGACAATGAACACGGGCGTCTTTAATTCATTCTGTCACATGAAGACCATTTTTCTCATGTGGAGAGAAAACAAGGGGAAATGCAGTAAAAAGAATCTCTCTCCCTCCCTTCCTCTCCTCTTTCTCTCTCTCTGAAGCATAGTCCTGAGATGTTCTGAGGCCTGTATGTTCTCAGACACTGCCAGGGGGCTTTTTACAAAGGACACGAAGCTCTTGGGCCCACAAATGACAGAACAAAGGCTGTCTCACTTTCACCAGGACTGCTCTTCATTTCACATTTACCCGCCTATCCTTTGGTTCTGCAATTGGATTCATAACTGAAGGGTGAATCTCAAGTCCAATGAGTCGACAGTTCATTACCTTGAAAACAGAAATGGCATATGCAAATAGATATTAAAGAAGGTCTGTCTTCTGTTACTTCATGTATGAGTCCGAGTTCACAAAACTCTTCAAATTTAATATTTATTGAGGGCATTTCCCCAAAGAGCATTTGCTAAGGTTGCTGCTGCCAGAAGCTGAAAATATAGTTCACTTAAAAGAAGTTTTATTTATACAACTTGAGGATATTGATGACACGATCATTGATTGAATGTTCAGCCCATTTTCTTATCAGCAGTGCATCTCCCCAAAATGAGAAGAGGTGAGGAGGAGCTGTGTGGACTGAAATATCCATCAAGCGTGACAGAACTAGGTCTGTATTTAGGGAAAGATGCTATAAGTCTGGAAAAGGCCGCCCAAGCAGAAACCATCTCCTCTATGTAGTTGATCATAATAAAGCTCTGATCAAATTCAAAATCCTAAGACACACACTCAAACTTATTCAGACAAATTACTTCTCTTCCTGAAAACCATTTTGTAAGCGTGAAACTTCAGCAGGGAAAGGATTCTAACCATTTCAAAGTATGTTAAAAAAAATCTCCTTTCCCTTCCTTACCTCACAATTCTTCCTAACACAAAGATGAAAACCCCAGCAAGACCAAGATGACAAAGTAGGAGACCCCAGCCTGGGTCCCCTCACAGAGATCAATAATTAGACAGCTATCCATGGACAGAAACACCTCTGGGAGAGCTCAGGAGTCCACTTAAGAAACTTCAGCAACACAGTAGGAAAGACACCTGAGGACAACCGTGCAAAATGGGAAGAAAAACAGCTTCATTTTGCTTGCATCATACATCTTCTAGGCCAGTCCTGCTCAGTGCCCAGAGGGAACTCCCCACTAGAAAGAGTTCCCCTCGACAGGAAAGGAGAGTGGGTGAGTGGGCAGCCTTCCCAGCTTTTCAGGGCACAGCACCAATGATCTGCTTTGGTTTCACCCCACCCAGAAACCTGCGTAGCTGAGACTTACAGAGATGGTTAGGATCAGGGAGAAGAGCAGGGGCTACAGGGAGTGGCTGCAGTTCCCAGTGACTGGCTCTACAGAGGACCCAGCAACTTGCCACTGAAGAAACCAATGCCCAGCACAGCTGTCAAGAACCCTTTGCAGATTTCACAGGTTTTTTACCCCACAGGTGTTTGCATTTGCAGATGCCAGAAGACTGAATCCCTCCCTGCTCCCGCCCTGCCCTGCCTGAGCCTGGGATCTGCACCAGCAGCCAGCCCAGGTCTCTGTGGCTGCATGAGTGCAAGACGCCAGCTTAGACCCCTATGTCCCACTATTGTGTACATACTTGGGGCTAGCCCCTCCAGCTGTGTACCTCCATCCCACTGGCCCGATCCCTGTCACTGGCCTCCACTGCCCTGTGCACACCTGTTGGGAGACCCTGTAGCCACAGGAGTGCATGCTGACAGCCAGGGCCCTCAAGCTGCCAGTGTGCCTGCAGTTGGCCCTGGCCTTTGCTGCTGAACCTGACCCCTAGCACTGTGTGTGTGTCTGCAACCAGCCCCTGCCACTACACAGGCCCCTGCAGCTGAGTACGTGCACACCACTGACTCTGGCCACCATAGTTACCTGCCCTGGTCCTTAGCTGCTGGACCTGGAGGTGCCACGGAGGACCCTAACAGGCCTTGTAGCCACTGTGGACCTGCTGCAGTACTCACAAAGGACCACACATTTTTTGATGCTGTGGACTCCGTTGGCCTGAGCCAACAAAACATCATGCTCCCTGGACCCCGAGCCACCACATACGCGTGCAGTTGGTGCCCTTTACCACTAGACCAGGGGCACACCATATTCCAGTATGCCTTCACTTGCAGCAGGTGAAAGTCTTTGCTTACCAAAGTTAGTCCATAAAGGCTGGAGGAGGTGTCTGATTCTTCAAGTGAGCAGATACCTACACAAGGCTACAGGCATCACAAAAAATCAGGGAAGCATGACATCACCAAAGGAACACAGTAAACTTCTGGTGACTGACCCCCAAGAAATGGAGATTCAGGAATTACCCAACAAAGAATTCAAAATAATGGTTCTAAGGGTGCTCAGAGAGCTACAAAAGGAACAACTCAATGAACAATTTAATGAAATCAGGGAAACAATACAAGAACCATGTGAGGAGTTCAACTAAGAGATAGAAAACACAAAAAGGACCAAACAGAAATTTTGGAACTGAAGAATACAATAACCAAATTGAAGAATTCAGTGGAGAGCTTCAACAGTAGATTGAACCAAGCAGAAGAAAGAATCACTGAACTTAAAGACAAATCATTTGAAATTATCCTGTCAGAGGAGCAAACAGAAAAGAACGAAAAGGAATGAGAAAGTCTACGGGACGAATGGAGCAACATTGAAAGAAACAATGCACACATCACTGGAGTCCCAGAATGAGAAGGGAGGGAGAAATAGGCAGAAAACTTATTTAAAGAAATAATGGCCAAGAAGTTCCCAAACCTGGGGAGACAGTTGGACATTCAAGTTCATGAAACTAGGAGATCACCCCATAATTTCACTCCAAAATGATCTTCTCAAGACACATTGTAATAAAACTGTTTAAAATCAAAGATGAGGGGGATTTTTAAAGCAGCAAGAAAAAAATAATTCTCTTATACAAAGAAACTCCATAAGGCTATCGGTGGATTTCTCAGTGGAAACCTTCAGGCCAGGAGAGAGGAAGATGATCTATTTAAAGTGCTGAAAGAAAAAAACTGCCAACCAAGAATACTTTACGCAACCAAGTTGTCCTTCAGAAATGAAGGTGAGATAAAGACCTTCCTGAACAAACAAAAGCTGAGGTAGTTCATCACCACTAGACCTGCCTTACAAGAAAGGCTGAAAGGAGCTCTTCAAGCTAAAACGAAAGGACACTAATTAGTAATATGAAAACATCTGAAAGTATACAACACACTGGTAAAAGTAAGTAGATAGATTCAGAATACTCTAATACTGTAATATAGTAGTGTGTTAACCACTTAACTCTAGCATAAAGGTTAAAAGAAAAGACTAAAATAGCTACAGTTATAATAATTTGCTAATGCATATATGAAAGGATGAAATCGTGACATCAAACACATAAAATGTGTGTGGGGTCAGTGAATGGGTAGAGTTTTTGTGTGCAGTGGAAGTTCAGATATTAACAGCTTAACATAGACTTATATTTCATATATATCAGGGAAGCCTCAGGGTAACCACAGAACAACACCCTTTCCCTTTGGTAGGTACACACAAGATAAAGAGAAGGGAATCAAGTACACCACTGTGGAAAATCATCAGTTTACAAAGGAAGATAGCAAGAAAGGAAAGAAAGGAACAAAGGAGGTACAAAACAGCCAGAAAACAATTAACAAGATGGCAATAGTCAGGGAGATGGCTCAAGCAGCCATAAACCAGCCCCAATGCCGCTCTCAGGAAGGGCACCCAACGTGGAATTTATTGTCCCCAAGGTTCCCTCAAGGCCCTTACACACTTCGCTATGACCTAGCTCATCAGGTAAATGGCTTCTCAGGGGCAGAAGTATTGTATCACTGTTCTCAAAAGAATGGGTGAAGCACAAAATCAGAGTTTTCTATAGTTCTAGCAGACAGGAAAGATCTGGGGAACACAGAAAAGCCATTTCCAACCCCAGAAATCACACCTCATACAAGGGTCATGTTGGGGTGATGGAGGGGTCACAACAAATCCATCTCAAGCTGCTGTGTAGAGCCATGTGATTAGCCATGGGCTAGGAACCCCAGGATAAAGAATACTCAGCCCAAGCCCCCAGCCTGTTTTCGGGCTGGAGGTTACCTTGTTTCCCAGTTGGCAGCAATGATGTTTGTCGATGTGGTTTCCAAAATGTAAGCAGCAGCTCAGCCTGGGATCTCCTGGTTGGGCTTGACGGGCAGAGGGTGCAGGACTCCCATTATGCAAGTGAGGTGGGCCTGGGCAAGGTGACCAACCACCATCCCCCAATAAGGGCAGAGGCAGCATTACAACCCTCCGGCCTCCTGTCCTTAGCGATCTGGCACAGTTTGGAATTTGGCTTGAAAACTCACAGCTTGTAAAGATTGGATTTTTCTGTTTTTGCAAGGTGTTGTTTCGTTTGGTTTGGTTTTGGTCTTGATAGAAGAAATTCCAGATTCTGCAAAAGGTACATACCGTTAGTTCACAGGCTTTTTAAACATCCCCTTTACAGTAATGGAGAAATCTTGTTACTTATGGTGGAATTAAAAAAAATCTCAAAAGCTGATGCTCCTGAAGATTGTTTTGAAAAACACACTGGGCTTTCATTGCACATAGAGGCAATTCGAAAATATAGATTTGTTCACTGTGTGGTTTGTTCATTTTATTTTTAAAAAATAAGTTGGCTACAGAGTAATCAAATAGCACTGGTACAATGTACACGAGGTTACCTGCTTTCTGATGAAATATAGTAAGTGCACCCATCAATTGTATAACATTCTGACCCCAAATGTTTAACCTGAATCTAATCATCAAGGAAAAATTAGACAACCCAAGAGGTAGAAGATTCTACAAGACAGTTTGTGTGAACTTAAAAAAATCCAAGTAATATAAAACAGATAAGACAAAACAAAAAGGTGGGAGGACTCTTCTAAGTTAAAATTTTTTGAGACTAAAAGAGACAAGAAAACCAGAAACAAGTTACGAATCCAGGGGTATGATAAAACGTTTTAAGGCATAAAAGACATTTTAAAGACGCTTGTGGAATTTGAATATGGACCGTACATTAGATCTTATTAAATTAAAGTTAATTTTCTTCAGTGTGATAATAGGGTTGTGGTTGAGTCACAGGATGTTTGCTGAAGTATTTAGGGGTAAATGTCATGATGTCTGAAGCTTACTATCAGATGGTTGAGCTAAAGCACACATATATAAAAGAAAAATAATATGTTTCCCAGAGAAGATATACAATAGGCTGCAGTTTTCTTGTGGGATAGAGTGTATTCTAAGGAATTTACTTGGGCTGGTTTCTCGCCTTGGTTCCTGGCAGTAGATTGAGATAAAAAATGCTTGATGGTTTGGGCTTGATTCATACCAGGGAATGAATTTAATTCTGTAACTCTAAAGAACCAGATAAGCAACTTTAGGTGCCAGAAGTGAATGCACCTTCCTTAGAAATGAGAATTCGTTTTGTGGCTTTATGAGCAAATATGCCGCTGAGTCTTGTTTTTATTTCTCAGTCTGAACTGAGAATCGGCCCTGTTTCAGAGGACAGGTTAAGGCTGGTCAAAGTTAAGACCAACGTCGTGAATGCTTTGACAGTGGCGCCTGACTGCTTTGAGACACTTCCATTTGAAAAATATGAAGCATTCTCTTACTATTTTGAGGATAGATTTGGAGCAGGAGGAAACAATTTTATTTTGAGAGTGGCTCTCCATTTCTCTTATGTACCAGCCAAGCTTTGGATGCTGGAACCCAGACAACTCTCCCTCCTTCCCTTTCTGCACAGGCCACCGTGCGCCCTGTGATCAATGTGGAGGAGAAAGGATTGAATTCACTCCCTCGGGACTGGGAATGAGACCAAGTCAGATATTGGATTTGAGCGCTAAGTGTGAGGTAATGCCCTCTGTTTGCTTTGCCAGTCGAGTATGTTAGGACTATATCAGGGCCACTACCAGATTTGAGATTTGAAAGAATGGCACTGTGGACTTCCCTGGTGGCGCTGTGGTTAAGAATCGGCCTGCCAATGCAGGGGACACGGGTTCCAACCCTGGTCTGGGAAGATGCTACATGCCACAGAGCAACTAAGCCCGTGCACCACAACGACTGAGCCTGTGCTCTAGAGCCCGCGAGCCGCAACTACTGAAGCCCGCGTGCCTAGAGCCCGTGCTCCGCAACAAGAGAAGCCATAGCAATGAGAAGACCGCGCACCGCAACAAAAGAGTAGCCCCCGCTCGACGCAACCAGAGAAAACCCGCATGCAGCAATGATGATCCAACACAGCCAAAAATAAATAAATAGATTTATTTAAAAAATAAAGAAAGAAAGACACTGGATTTTGGAAGGCAGTCTTGCAAATATTAAGATAACAAGCACTCTTTCAGTTTACACCATGGCTGCTCATCAGCTCTTCAGGTGGCTACGTAAGCATTGACCCGAAGGAGATATGCACACAATTTTGTTGAAAACAACTTAGTTGAGTCAATAATTTCTAAAAGTATTAATTATAATTTGGTTGAAAATGAATAATTTCTAATCACAGTTGGTTGTTTTCTTCCTTCCTTCTTTTCCTCCCTTCCTCCTTTCCTCTTTCCTTCCCTTTTTCTTTCTTTCTTTTTTTGTCTCTCTCTTTTTCTTTCTTTCTTTCAACAAATATTGGCAAACTGTGTGCACCAAGGGGCATTTTTAAAACACTTTATTTCTTTAAACAATTTGGTCTGTCTTTCTAGAATTTCTCCAGTTGTTTTCCTCCTTTCCCCCCTCCTCTATTTGCGGTTTATTTTCATCCAGTTTTTCTGACTTTCTGTTGGTTTGTTAGGGCCAAGTTGGAAGCAACCAAAATGTCCAACAATAGGAGTTTAGTTGGAAACAACTCAAAAGGCTAACAATAGTGGACTGCTTAAATAAATTATAAAAGGTGTTTTACAGTATGCCAAAACACTTTAAAAATGGTAATATTCAATTTTGCCCAATTCTAAAATTTCATGAACACATTGGCAGATGAGCAAAGCAGGTTAAAAGTAAATCAGATATACGTATATGTATGGCTGATTCACTTTGTTATAAAGCAGAAACTAACACACCATTGTAGAGCAATTATACTCCAATAAAGATGTTAAAAAAAACAAGAAAAGAAAAAGAAATAATAACAGTAAGCAAGGCTATAAAGTAAATTTACGATGTTCCCATTGGAATTTAAATTAAAGTACTTTGATTAGATACCCAAGATATGAACTAACTAAATATAGGATGTACTTGTATGCTTAGGAAAAAAAAAAAGTAAATCAGAAAATATTTAAACCCTAAACAATTCCAGATAATTTTTTTCTATTTTATCATCTATGATTTTTTTTTTTTTTTTTTGCCGTACACAGGCCTCTCACTGTTGTGGCCTCTCCTGTTGTGGAGCACAGGCTCCGGATGCTCAGGCTCAGCGGCCATGGCTCACGGGCCCAGCCGCTCTGCAGCATGTGGGATTTTCCCGGACCGGGGCACAAACCCGTGTGCCCTGCATCGGCAGGCGGACTCTCAACCACTGTGCCACCAGGGAAGCCCTCATCTATGATTTAAGATTATTTTATTTTTCTAAAATCAGCTGACATTTACTAGATTAAAAGAGGTATAGTCAAGCAAAAACAAGATAATAATGGCAGCAGTATTTTTAGCCTTCAGGTGACAACCACGATTATCTTGGTATGATTCCAACCAGATGATTTTCTATGCATTGATCCATCTTTCTCCTCCACCGCTCCACCAAAATGGCTTTTGTCAAGGTCAACAATGACTTATGTGTGGCTGAATTCTCAATCCTCATTCCCCTCGACAGATCCATCAGACACGGATGATGCTCTTTCCTCCTTGAAGCACTTTCTTCACCTGGTTATCAGAACAGCACAGTGTCCTGGTTCTCCTCTTCCTCCCCAGGTGGCCTCTCCCCATCTCCCTCACTTCTCCACAGCTGAGCTCTCTAGAGCTTGGTCCTGAAATTCTTAGTCTTGATGCCCTTACGCCATGCTTTGTCTTAAAATACCATTTTTCTATGATGCATTCATTTATTGATTCAGTACATATTTATTAGGTATCTATTAAATGCCAGGCATTGTTCTGGTCACTGATGATTTTTTTTTTTAAAGAAAAGGAAAAAAATCCCCAGTCTTCATGGTGCTTAAACAGTTGCATGGGAAGAGGGCTTAGAAAATAAGCAAGATAAATTTAAAATATCCTGTGTTAAAGGGTGATGTACTGGATTAACTAGGGTCCCCCCACAATTCATGCTCACCCAGAACTTCAGAATGTGAGGTTATTTGGAAATAGTGTATTTGCAGTTAACTGAAGAAGAAAGAGGTCACATTGGATTAGGTGCTATATTCAATGATTGGTGTCCTTATAAGAAGGCCATGTGAAGACAGACCCAGAGGGAAGAAGGCCACGTGAACCAGGAAGTGGAGGTTGAAATGATGCAGCTACAAGCCAAGGAACACCAAGGACTGCCAGCAACCACCGGAAGCTGGGAGAGAGAATGGGCGGGTTCTCCCCGAGAATTTCCATAAGGAAGCCACCATGCCAGCACTCGATTTTGGATTGCTGACCCCCAGAACTGCGGGAGAATAAATGTGGTGTTCTGAGCCACCCAGTTTGTGGGGATTTATCACAGCAGCCTTAGGGAACTCATCCAGGTGAGAAGTGCTGTGGGGAAAGTAGGGATGGAGGAGAGAGAATGTCCAGTAGAGGAGGAGGTTTGAAACTGTACTTGGGAAGGTCTCGTTGCAAAGGTAATATTTGAATAAAAGCCTAACGGAAGTGAGAGAGAGATTTATGGGCTTCCTGGGAGAAGAGTATTCCAGGCAGAAGGAGAAACCAGTACAAAGGTCATGCCACCCTCGTCTGCAGCAGTGAGTCTCAAAGTGGGATGCCTGGACCAACAGTAGCCGCATCACCAGGAATTCACTAGAAATGCAGGTTCTTGTGCACCCCAGACCTCCTGAATCGGAAGTTCTGGAGGCAAAACCTAGGACTCTGTGTTTTAGCAAACCTCCAGGGGACTGTGATGCAGCTCCAGTTTTGAGGCCCACCGTAAAGTATTGTCCTTGCACGCAAATCATGTTGTGATTGTTTCCACTTTCTACCGAGTCTTGGGAAGCAGAGGCGGATGTCCATCTTCACTCAGCGCACAGCTGTGAGCCTGATGGCTGCAGCTTCTGAGCAGGTGTGGAGTGCTGTCTAGCTGCGGCTCAGTCATTTAATGCATCTGTTGAAGTGGCCCTCACTCCATCATGCAGGGGATCGGGGAACATGGAAAACATAAATCAGATAAGCCAAGAGCCTCGTCGTAGCCACTAGCACCACAGCACTGCCACTTAGTGGAGTAATTTGAATTTCTTCTCTTCTCCTTCTGGTGGGGGATCTGTGAGCAGAGCACCCAGGTGGAGTGTCCTGGCAGCGAGAGACTCTGGACGTAAGCACAGAATACAGGTCCAGCTGAACTGACAGACCTGGATGCTTTTTGCCCAGAAATGTGAGTTGATGTCCTAAAGGCAGCAAAGGAGACCATAGGATAAAAGGCAGAAATCTGGGGAAGCAGATCGGGCTCAAAAGAAGGAAGAAATTATGCTAGCACTGCAAGGGAAATGAATTTAATTCTTAGGTTTTCAAATGTATTTAGGGATTGTTTTATAAGATCACATGAGTAATCAAACTAATAAAGCAGGTAAGAGCTGAGTTCCTCTGTCTGGTTGACCCTGTAGACATGGCGGGGCTGGCACCCTCACTCTAGCACATGGTGGGAACTTTTGGCTTTGTTATCTCATTGATTACACTGTGAAATTGAGTCTTAGGGTTGGATTTAATTTTACTTAAAAGAAATAAAAGGAGCTGTGTCAGATTAGATAATCTCTCAGGTATTGTTTGACAGAAATGTTGTCTAATATAATGGACTCTCAAATCTCCTTCAGAGTACCATGCTTTTCAGTCTCCTCCTCTGATTGTCCCACCATCGGCTAAGCCCCACCTTACGTGTCTGCCAGCCCCTCCTCTTCCGGGAATGAGTCTCTCAATGGCGTCATCAGTTTCTTCAAATTCAAAATGGATTCACTTACTCTCTCCTAGCTCCCAATTCTCCTCCATTACAGCTGAGCTTTCCAAGGGGGCGAGACCATGTTTTATGATTCCAAACAGTATTGGGCCCAAAGTAAGTGATTCATGCATTTATCAGCTTAAAAGCAAGAGTACTGGGGAGGAGGATTACATGGATAGGGAAGGAAGGAGAGAAAATTTGTCAGTGATACGAAAGCGGGAGACAGGAAGAGGTCTAGAAAGAGGCTTGAAACGTTGAGACATTAAGTTGTGTTTATCCTCACTATGACTTTTCCTTACCCTTATTCCCAGTAGGTAGGAAGCATGCCAGGTAAGAAAGTGGGAGCTCCTTCAAGACAGCCTTCTTCCTGACTTCTGTTCTTCTTGAGGGACTTGTTCTGGAAGTGAGGAGTAGATGTAGAAGCTGTGAGGAAAAGGAGAGACGTATCCCTAGATTGGGAAGGGCAGAGGTTGTTGGGTTGCCCAAGTTATGGACAATTAGGACTCCTTTCATTGCAGTTGCAGAATCCAATTTAGGCTGACTGTTAAAGAGAATTTAATGGCTCACATAATTGTGGATCTAGCTTCAGGCATGGCTGAATTCTGTTGCTTAGGAGGACTGGTCTCTTCTGATCTCTCTCATGGCTTGGCTGCCCTCTGGGCTGGCTTCATTCTTAGTCAGATTCTCTCCATGTAGGATAATCCCACTAAGCAGGGAGTCCTCAGCGCACCGAGCTGAAGCCCAGCAGGCAGAGCTTCCCAGAGAGCAATCCCAGGGGCTGACCTTCCTTGCTCTGTATTGGCTTAGAATTTAGGTCAGGAGCTCAGTCAGTCACTTATGGGGAGGATGGTTTCCCAAAGAGAAATTGAAGCGCTGTTGCTGGAAGAAGGGGAAATGTATTGGGTAGACAAAAATATCAAATATCCACTGCCATATTCCATAGAAGCTGGTGACACTCAAGGAGTTGAAAACGCATCCGAGGGGAGTGGCTACAGGGGCAGCCTGGGGAAGGTCAGAGACCCCCTGCCTGTGCAGGTATCCCTGTATTCCACCTGGCATGGCCCCTGGGTACCGCATGGAAATTGGATACCCATATTGGAAAAAAATGAACCTCAACCTCTTGTTTCACTCCAGCTTGCCTTCAAGGAAATGGTCAGGCTTGATCCTTAAGGATATCAGTTGTTGCCTTTAAGGACCAGAGCATAGAGTCCCCACCTCCCACCTAGCCCTTCCTTCTCCCCACAATTTTTCAGCCTGCTGAAAGAAAGATTCTCTTGTAACCACAGGGAGGGAGGCATCTTAAGACAGACTTGGATTGATTTTCCTACCAGCATGGAGGTATAACGGCTTAAAGGCAGATTGAATTTTTTTTAACAAATGTATTTATTTTATTTTATTTATTTTGGCTGCGTTGGGTTTTCATTGCTGCGCGCAGGCTTTCTCTAGTTGCGGCGAGCAGGGGCTACTCTTTGTTGCAGTGCGCGGGTTTCTCATTGCGGTGGCTTCTCTTGTTGCGGAGCACGGGCTCTAGGCGCGCGGGCTTCAGTAGTTGTGGCTCACAGGCTGTAGAGTGCAGGCTCAGTAGTTGTGGCACACGGGCTTAGTCGCTCCGTGGGCATGTGGGATCTTCCCGGACCAGGGATCGAACCCGTGTCCCCAGCACTGGCAGGCGGATTCTTAATCACTGCGCCACCAGGGAAGCCCCAGATTGAATTTTAATTCAAGAAAAATAAAACTAATGTGTCCTTTTTTTTTGTGGAGGAAGGTTTATACCTGACATGTTGCTTCCTTTTGGTGTCTGAAAATATTGTCCCCCAAAGTACTGTAATTTAACAAGCATGTGCTTTTATTTTCTCAAAACCAAGGATTCTCTATCACTCCCTTTAAAGGAAAGACTGAAATTTAGGAAGTCTTGAAAGGCCAACTCTCCAGGTGACTGTGTTGCTTAAAAAATTATTTCTAGTGACTCCAGATATAGACCCACCCATAGATAGTCGATTGATTTTTGATCAAAGTACCAAGTCAGTCCAATAGGGAAAGGAAAGTCTTTTAAACAAATGTTGCTGAACAAATGTATACTCATATGGAAAAAAAGTGAACCTCAATCTCTACCTCACTCCATGAATAAAAATTAATTTGTGCTGAATTACAAACCTAAATATAAAATCCAGCACCATACAATTCTAGAAGAAAGTATAGGACTCTGTCTTCATAATCTTGTGGTAGGCAAAGATTTCTTGGACAGAACCCCCAAACGATTAACCACCAAAGAAAAATTTGATAACTTAGTCTTTATCAAAATTAAAAATTTCTGTGCATCAAAAGACACTGCTAAGAAAATGAACAGATAATCCTGGACAGGCTGGGAAAGAATATTTGCAGCACAAATATCTGACAAAGGACTTGAATCCAGGATATAGAAAAAAACTTCCAAATCAACAGTAAAAAGATGAACAACCCAGTTTTAAAATGAGCAAGACTTGAGCAGTCACTTCACAAAAGAGGATGCACTCACGGCTATAAGACGTGAAAAGGGGCTCAGCATCCCCTATCATCAGTCACCATGCAAGTCAAAACCACAACGAGGTAGTGTCTTGTATCTGCTAGACTGGCTGAAAACAAAACAAAACCAAAAAATGGACAATACCAAACTTGGGAAAGAAGGTAAAGCAACTGGAACACTCATCTATTGCTGGTGGGAACGTAACATGATATCATAGTTTTGGGGAACTTAATTGACAGTTTCTTATAAAGTTAGGCATATACTTATAACCCAATGATACAGGTGTTCCATTCCTGTGTCTTTCCCCAGGAGAAATGGAAACGTGGGTACGTAAAGATTTGTGCATGACTCTTCACAACAGTTTTTTTAAAAAAAGACAACAACTGGAAACAACTCAAATGTTTATCAGCAGGAGGTTGGATAAACAAATTCTGGTACCTCATACAATGGAACTCTACTCAGTAATAAAGAAGAACAAACTACTGATTCATGCAACAACATATTAATAGACAAACATTATGTTGAGCTAAAAAGAATGCAAATTTTTTGACTCCTTTTATATGAAATGTAAAAAATAGAAAGTGATAAAGATCAGAAAGTGATTGCCTCTGGGGGGTGAGGGTGGGAATTGCCTGGAAAGGAGCACAAGGAAACTTTCCTGCGTGATGGAAAGGTTCTATATTTCGATCGAAGTGGTGGTTACAGGGTATATACAATTGTCAAAACTTAATAGACCACTTAAGATCTGTGCATTTTTCTGTGTTTATTATACCTGAATTTTTAAAAACGTTGGTAAATGAGGTTATTCAGACGTGCGAGTGATTAACACGGGTTTGACTTCTCCCAGTGGTGCTCTGGAAGACAGAGAGGAAGGCATATGAGAGATGGCAGAATCTTTTCTGTAGAGTGTTTTCCTTCTGTGGAGTGTTCCCTGGGGACTTCCCTGGCGGTCCAGTGGTTAGGACTCCGTGCTTCTACTGCACGTCCCTGGTTGGGAACCAAGATCCTGCAAGCTGTGTGGTGCGGCCAAAAAAAAAAGTGTTTCCTGGAGCCTTAAAACAGCTCTCCCTTGAAGCGGGCAGTCTGCGGTTCCCAGGGGCAAGCTGAGCCACCCACAAGCCGCATGATCAGGAAGGGCGGACATTAGAACCTAGGTCTTCTCTAAACTGAGATTAGGGTCTGCTCGGAGCTTGGACCTTGACCGTGGTCTTCTCTTTTCCTTTGATTCGAACTTGCCCATCATTTCTCCACACTGAATTGTGTTTGGCAGCCAACATCGAGGGCGCTAATGCCCGGTTGTAAAACGGTAACAGCTCTATTTGATTAGACCAGCCATAATTTATTGCTGCTTTAACCTCTCTGTTACTCAGGCAACCAATATCCTGAATTCAGACTCAGGGTATTTTAGTTAAGTTTAAAAATTTATTACCTTACAACCAGTCAGCCCATCACGGTGCTCATGTCCCACTCCTGTGAGTCACTCTGACCCTTAAGAGTCACCCCTGACTCTGCATTAACTGAGACCTGTGGCTCGGGTGCCTGTGAAGGGCTGGGACAAACGCACCGTGGTTCATGTGTGCAGAGCGCGCTGCTCTCCCCTGGCTGAGCACACCGACCAGGACCCACCCGGGGGACCTACACGTTGACCTTTCAGGGAGCCTTGCCTTTATTGCAGGATGACAGTTTACTGCCGAAGAGGCAAGCTTATGCACAAAAACTAGGTGGGTACACGGTTAATTCTGTAACTTAAAAGGTTTGCCAGTGCCAAGGGTTAGTGAAGAAGCACACAAACAAGCCCGCTTGGGAAAGCCAGCCTTGCAGTGGATGTTGGCTTTGCCCTCTCCCTAATGCTTGTGGGGAACACGTCCCTTTGCTCTTTCATCTTCTTCTTTAACTGTCCCTTCTCTCCCGTCCCCACCGCATCCTTCTAATCCCAGCTCCCAGCACCCCTTGGCTGAACAACTGTGCTAAATTCTATCTTCCTACCTCCACCCCATCCTGGCACATCATTCATTTAGCCAACATTTATTCACAATCTGCTCTGTCGTCCATGCTGGGAACACTGCACAGCTCTTAGTCCCATGAAAGACAGAGACGAGTGAGCAAATTGCAATGCATGGATTAGACCCTAAGCTTCAGGGCCAGGGACCATACCATGTTGGTTGTAGGCTTTGTGCCTAGTATTTTAAATAAATGAACAATTTTTGAAAGTTATAACTTAACACATGTTCAAAGGGCTATGGAAAACTTCAGAAGACAGGGACTGACTGAGTCAGCAGAGGAAAGGGACTGGCTTGGCTGGGCCAAGTGCAGGATGGTGAAACTCTGCAAGGAGGTGACACTGACCCTGCAGTCTCGCCACAGGTGCTGTCCCCTCCAAAGCTCTTCCTGGACACTGCAGTCCTCAGGGAGTCTCCTCTTCTGAACTGGGCCCTTTAAAATATCTTGGCATGTCATCTTCCTAACGACAGTGTTTTCATATGGATGTGTCATGTGTCCCTCATTAGGCTACAGTCTCTTTTAGTGATTACAGTTTATTTCCCACATGCATAGACCAGATATTCATAAATCTAGTCACTTTTTAATAGGATGTATTCTACTTTGGGAATGCCTTATTGTATATTTTATTTACTCATAAGACAAAAGGAATGCTTCCCTTTAAATATCAGTTTCTCTGGGACCTGTAATTGTTAACTTATAAACCTTTAATTACTTGCTAGAGTCTGGAACAGGGTCAGAAAGAAACTTTAAAGTGCCAGGTGTAACTATAAGTCGCGGTTCAATTCAGAAATACGAATAAAGTATCTTCGGGTAAGTCAAAGGAAAACTGCAATTTGATTTACCCAACACTTCGGTTTTTTTTTTTTTTTTTTTTTTGCGGTACGTGGGCCTCTCACTGCTGTGGCCTCTCCCGTTGCGGAGCACAGGCTCCAGACGCGCAGGCTCAGCGGCCATGGCTCACGGGCCCAGCCGCTCTGCAGCATGTGGGATCTTCCTGGACCGGGGCACGAACCCGTGTCCCCTGCATCGGCAGGTGGACTCTCAACCACTACGCCACCAGGGAAGCCCAACAACACTTTGATTTTTAACATACATCGGCTCCATTAAAAAAACAAACAGTTTTAGATAGGTTTAAATACTAGTGAATATATTGTTAGTTTTAGCAAGTGATATATCACAGAGATAGAACTTCTGAGTCTATAAAAAGAGCAATCGACTTCACATAGCTGGCATAGAAACGGATTTTGAGAATATAACTCAGAGAGCTTTGTTCTAAACATGAGTGGGTGTTCATTTTTAAACTGTTCCAAAATAATTTGTTTTGATTTGATTCTGGAATGCAATTAATAAAAGACATATAATTTCAATATGTGATGTTCAAAATCCAACTTAAAGGGATTTTTAAAATTAGAACTCATAAGATTTGAATCTTAAATCTTAAATGGTTGTCGTGTGTCTGTTTATGAAAAAGAGATTTTTTTTTTCTTCATTCAGCTCAGCTTAAGTAAAAGTCCATTGTAGCGCAAATCCAACAGTGGCATCCTGTGGCTTGGCTTGTGAATGACAAGTGTGTGTCACAATTGTGGTCTTGGGAGGCTTAGATTCATGGCTACACAAAGGTATAGAATCGTTGCAAAGAACATGGCAATGGCAGGAGAAAAAAACAACTGTTAGTTATTTTTTAAGACCTAAAGTCATTATAAGTGAATCTTCATGGTCTTTTCTCTTTATTTCATGAGAGGGAAGTGCATGTGTAATTTAAAATTGAATTGAAAATAAAACTACAGGAATTTACTTATTTTTTTAAAAAGCTTATTTTGGAAGGAATCCAGCATGGGGATTCCCCTCTGTGATTTTTGTGCAGAGAAAATTCCATTATGTTTCTCATGTTGTTATTGCAACATCTTATAACATATAGATCAGATGGTGAGTTTGTCTTTCTCCCGTTTTATAAAAGAGAAAGAAAAGAGGAACATTTAAAAAATTGTAATTCCTATGTAAGTGTGGGAAATGGAGTAGAAGAATCCATACCAAACCGTTAACAACCGCCAACACTTTATCTCTTTTTTCCCAGGAATAAAATACAACTAAATGTTTGGTGCTCTTTGACACCCTCAGCCTTGTCTTGAAGGACATCACTGTCGTAGCTTCCCTGTGCAAGCTTCAATCTTCTCACTTTTTTTCACATTTTTAATATTTTCATAAGTGATACAGTGTTGCTTTATCCTATTTAAAAACTTTTTTATAAATAGAATTATGGTGTTCATATTCTGTAAACTTTCACTCAAAATGTAGTGGAATTCTCATAAATGCCTACCTTGAGTGAAAAAATTTATAAAATATGAATGCCATAATTTAAGTAATCTTTTAAATAAGAACTATATATACACACACACACATATAAATATAATAAAGGTATTTGGATTTCCACTTTTGAAAATGACCTGTTCTCATTTTTTCCCCACTTTCCTATTGGAGTGCTTTCATTTTATTTGTTTGTTTATTTAGTTAGGTTCTTTCTCCATTAAATATAAATTCTCTGATAAAATAAAATACGTATTTATCAGGTCCGTTGTTGTAGATCGTGCAACTATCTTTCAAAGCCTGTTTCTTCTTCTTTTTCTAATCTCAAACTTTATGATATATTTTGTTATAAATGTGTTTCCGTTTTGAGGGAATTGTATGTTAATTATATTTATTTAGGACTTCTAATCTACATTTATAAGAGAGATTACCCTATAGTTGTTGGTTTTTTCCTCTTGTACTGCCCTTGTTTCATTTTGGTGTCAAGTCTATACTAGCTTTTACAAATCAAGTGACCTGCTATTCTTTCCTATTGTCTGTAAGAGCTTATGATGATGATCTTTTCCTTGAAGATTTGGTAAAATTCACTACTAAAATCATCTAAGACTAGTGTTGTAGGGGGAGGGTGGTCAGGAGGTGGGAACGTTTGTCAAATCAACTTTTTTAATGCTAAAATTGCCTTCTTCAGTTTTCTGTTTCTTTTTCAGTGTCACAAAGTTATATAGTTTCCTAGAAAATTAGCAATTTTATATATATTTCCAAATGTATTGACATAAAATTGTGCAGCAGATTCCCTTATGAGTTTTTCCATTTCTGTTGCATCTAGGATATATATTTTTCCATTCCTAGTGTACTTCATTTATTTCAGTGGCTGAATAATATTCTGTTGTATGGAGAGCCACCATCTATTCAATTATCAGTTGACGGCTATTTGGGTTGTTTCCATTTTTGCCTATTACGAATCATGCTGCTATCAACATAAGTGTACCAGTTTTTGTAGACATAGGTTTTCATTTTGGAGGGCATATACTGAGGGGTATAACTTCTATCTAAACACAAAAAGGGAGGAAATTATTAAAGATGTCAGTCTGCTTTTCTGCAGCTGGTCATAAGAATAAGTTGGTCGAATAACTACCCATTCTGCCCCCATATTTCCCTTGCCTTTTACCAGCACCTCAGTTGATTCTTTGCTTGATAACATGATCCAAACTTTCAGTTTTGAGGAGTGTGACTCCTTGGTGATTCTGCCCATATGGAGTTTATGTAGTCCTTTGTTAACCTTGAGCATGGGGCAGGAAGTACAGATAGACACCCTAGGGGTAAGCAAGCCCCTAGCTTCTTTGAACACTGTTCCTTCTTAGTGTAGTAGCTCTCTTAGCTCCCCTGTATAGTCAGCACCAGCCCTCCAACACTCACTCTGACCTCCCCTCTTTCTTATTCTCTTTCTGGCCTCGGACATTGAAATGCCAGGGAGCAGTTTAGTTCCAATTCAGGGGAATGGGCGGTGGGTCCACTGGTGATGGTGGAAGATGAAAGGAGAGGTGGGGATTGTTACCTGTGTGTGTTACAGTGTTGGAAAAAAATAGACATGCAGAGTATAGCTGCAGTGCTTTCTAGCATCAGTGATCTTCTAGGAATTCCGCTCCTAGTATATACACAAGAGAATTGAAAACAGGTGCTCAAATAAATACATGTGCACACATGTGTACATATGCTCATAGCCGCACCATTCACAATAGCCAAAAGGTGGAAAGAGCCCAAATGTCCATCAGTGGGTGAATGAATAAACAAATGTGGTACATATAATGGAATATTATTCAGCTATTAAAAGGAATGAAGTATCTGTACATGTTACAAGGCAGGTGGACCTCGAAAATATTATTGGGTTGGCCAAAAAGTTCGTTCGGATTTGTCATACACGGTTATGGGAAAACCCGAATGAACTTTTTGGCCAACCCAATATGTTAAGTGAAAGAAAGCCAGACACAAAAGGTCACTTACTGTGTGAGTCCATTGATATGAAATGTCCAGAATAAGTAAATCCACAGAAACAGAAAGCAGATTGGTGGTTGCCAGGGGCTCGGAAGAGGAAGGATTGGAGAGCAACTGCTTAATGGGACGGGGTTTCCTTTTAAGGGAGTGAAAATGTTCTGCAAGTAGACGGAGGTGGTGGTTATACAACATTGTGACTGTACTAATGCTACTGAGTTGTTCACTTTAAAATGGTTATTTTTATGTTACGTGAATTTCACCTCAATAAAAATGAACAAATAAAACCCTCTGTGGTTTTACATTCATTGCACATTTAAGCAAGGCATTATTCCCAACCTTTATTTCCTCTCACAGATGCTCTTTTCTCTACCATCCTCTTTTTCTTATCTTTTAAGGGTATTCTTTAGATTAAATGTAGACTAGGAGTTGTTAATAATTTCAGGATAAATGTTTAGATTAGATAAAAAGATATTTGAAAACAAAACAAAACAAGAGATCGAATTAGCATTCCTCTTTGGTTATATGTTATAGAAATCCCTTTGAAAGAGCTGTGTTTTTAGTGAGAAATTAACACATAAAATCATTTTTCCGTATAAGCTTGGAGCCCTACCAGACATCTTTAACTGGGTGGAATTGCTTCATGTAATGAGTGATTTAAAGGAAAAGTAACAACCTAAATGTTAGACAGTTACAATTGGTCCATTTGAAGAGAACAAGCCTTGTAGGTGGGAGCAGCGCCCCCAGGAGAGCACAGATGCCCTTTCCATGATGAGACCCCCCCCCCTTAAGGATCATAATACAGACCAATTAGGTAGAGACAAGCCCAGACGTGTCTCAATTTGTCAGAAGCCTTGCTCTGTTTCCCCCTCATGGTTGGGGTCTGATAAAATCCCATACATGGTTTGGTCCAGCACATTCTTCTCAGTATTTACATCCCAAGAGGAGTTTTAAGGGACATTTAATCCTCATGTTTCTGGTTCATTTTCCCTGAACTCATCAAAATGAGGTTATGAAAGATTGCTTTGATCTCTACCAGGACGTGTTCACGAGAGACTTGAGGCCATTACTTTCAAAACAGAAACCTCTTCTCTGCCAAGAGCCTGGGGGTTAACAGCATGACGTCAGAGCTTCATTCGAAGCCCCCAACCTTTGAGACCCAACTGGATCCTAAACTTGGCTTGGGGAAGCCTGCTGCCCCCCAGCCTAATAAAGCCCATTGATTAACTGTCAGACCAGCTGTGTAACGAGTGAACTTTTAGTGGCTGTGCCATTTTCTTGGTTCCAGGCCAGAAATGATTGGTATAAAACTTACACCATTAGGGAGACATTTCAGAGAGAAATTGGTATTTGCATAATGAAGGGCTGCCTTCCAAATAAAAATGTGCCTTGCAGGACAAGTATTTTTTAATAATGAAAATGTAAATCTGTTCACGGCAGCCTTCTTTGGGTTCTTCCAGAGACCATACACACTTGAGGGTGAATTACTACAAGGCTAATCACAGATTCCCTGTCCCGTTGCTTTAATATTTGTGGAGTTCAGTGCCCAAGGTGTAAGGATGGGAAATAAGTGTATTATAAAACTATGACCAAAATTCCTGCTTCAATAAACTTGAACGATCCTCTGGTGAGATAAGATTGTAAAAGGCACTAGACTTTAGACTTTAGGGATCATAGTTAAAGTTCTTTAATTTGTCAGGAATAGAAACCAAGTCATGCCAGATTGGGCAAGAGGAATTTGTTGGAGAGATATGGAGATGTCTTGCGGCATTAAAGAATGATCTGGACACAGTGTTTAAGAAGGGCAGGGGCTGCACCAGGGCTGCTGGGGGTCTCAGTTGCTAGTGTTTCTTTTTCAGATTGAACTGAGAACTAAAAGCAGAAGCATCATAGAGGATTTGGCATGGGATACAATTTTATGAACTGTGTCGGGGACAGGCTAGGTAATCCCAACTCTCATCCCCCCAAAATGAGGTAGGTAAATATTTAAATGACCAGAAAAAAATCTTAGAACCTGAGCTGAAAGCGTCCTTTAATGTCACCCCTTCTTCTTTAGCCCTGACACCTGGGCATTTGGCATGTTTCAACACTTCCCATGAAGGGACACTACTTATGAGGACAGCCTGTTCCATTATTGGACCATATGAAATATAAAAAGGTCTTATATTGAGTGAAATTTGACTTCTACCCTTTGGTTCACTATCTAGACTTTGAACATGCAGATCAAGTGTTACACAACGTACACAAGATAATTGTTTATATGTTGAAGACAAATCAATACCCTGGCCTCTTGGTTTTCTCTTATTCTAGCTAAGCAGATTTAATGGCTTCAAATAGTTATCATATAATCACATTTTTCCCCCTGTCCAACCTCTTCTACACATAATTTAGTCTCAAGTGGCCCTCTTAGAATGTAGTATCTAGGATGGAATGTACACGCCAGACATGGTCCAGACAACAAACTTCTATTCATGTGGCTTTGGGTTGTATTACCATTATGGTGTTGACTCAGGTTGTGCTTGCGGTCCAAGCATGAACTGTTGCTAAATCAGCTCTCCCCTCTTACCCTCTTGTGCAATTAATTCTTTAAACATAAATGCTGCCAAAAAGGAACAATGAGTAGTCATTGCTCAGATTATTTTGACTTTTGTCCTTGCCTTCTGTTCTATTAACTGTCTTTCCACCAACAATTGATAAGCATGGATTTTATCCCTTACTCCAAGTCATTGCTTAAAAAAAAAAAAGTTGAACTGACCAGGGCCAAGTACAGAGCCTGTCGATCTGGATTGGAAATGTCTCCACAAATTGACACTGAGCAGTGGTCTCTGAGTACAGTTATTCAACCAACTGTGTATCAGCTCGAATGCAGGGTTTTGCAGAGTATGTCTGACGGAAGAACTGTTTCTTTAAATATTGATAAGGTTTACTTTTTTTTTTTTTGATAAGGTTTATTTTAAAAGAAAGTGTTCTGAGTTTTTATTATTGTGCCCAGTGAATCATTAAGAATGTGGAATACCCTTTTACGTGTGTCTGTGTGGGGAGTATTATCTGGTGGAGTCTCGTAACACACTCTTGGGAAACACTAACTGAATCCTATTAGCGTGAGCATGCGTGTTTCCGATTGGTTCCACTGGGATTAAATGAGAGTCTTGATCTAGTGCTCTGCTATAATCAAGATAAAGTCTACAGCATGCCTCTGTGCTGCCAGTCTATCAGCTCTGTCCAAGGAGGAGAGAGTTAAGAACTCAGCCCAAGAGTGCAAGAGTAATCAAGGTGCATGTTGGCTGGGAGACTTCAGAGACATGGGATCTCAGGTCTTAAAATGGCCAAAATATTCAGCTGAAGAATGAGAGACAAAGGTTGAATCAAAGGCTGAGCCCATTCCCAGCTAAGATCCAGAAGGAGAGGCCAAGCATGGTGACCAGGACAGTCAGTGGTGCTCATGAGCGGTGGCAGCTGGGTGTTGTCAAAGTCCTGTGGCATCTGGGTCTACCCTTTAGGGCCAAGATCCTGCCTGAGCGGACATTAGACTTGACAGCCTGAGGGTTAAGAAGCTTCTTTCTGTCTACCTGCTAACACTCTGCTGCCTGCCCCATCAGGTCTGGTCTTTCTTTGTTCTTCTAAGCTAGGCATGAAAACATAAACTCCCTCTGTTGTCCTTAGGATACCCCCCCCCCCCGCCCCAACACACACAGGCCTTGATTCCATTTGGCTGTTAGCCTTCCTGATGTTCTTCCTCTTCCTCTGTTTCCTTCCTGGTCATCTTTGGTTCTTCTTCCCATCTTTCATCTTTAATACATTTCTACATTTTATTCTTTTACAAGTTCTATATACTCATTAGCAGCTACATTTGCTCTTGGGCCATTTCTACTAAGTTCAGCAGCAATATCCTATAGCTGGATTTATTCGTACAGTGGATACATTCCGGAAAAAAAGTGAATTTCAGTAAATCGAATTATATTTTGACCACTCACAGAGTTTGAAATTTATAGATTCTTCCAGTGGGTTTTTTTTTTTTTTTTGTAAAGTTGAAGAATGGTTTTGTAACTCAAATAACCTCTAATTTGCCAATTGTGTGAGTCTGTAAGTTTAGTTTTCGTAAGTCATGGTTAATCTACATCAGTAAACACTGCATTTTAAGTTCATCAAGTGGCAGAGTATCTGGTCAGTTGACCAGAATTAACTGATGTGATTTCATGACTGTGTTCAGCTTTACAGTATGATTTAAGGTTTACACTTAGTAAATTAAATGAGATCATTTTATAACTACTCACAGTAGGGGCTGACTCAGTGTGTGATGTACGCAATGGAATAATGAATCTGCACTAGCCCAGATGGTACCTTCTCTTGTTGCCCTTCATGTCACTTATTCATTCACCAAACATTATGGAGTGCCTAGAATACTCCGGAAACTTGGAATACAAATGCCACGGGTTTAATTCACATCAGACAGGTACTTAGAGTAATTCACTGCCAGGCACCCAATCCTAAATCCCTGCAAATATCTTAATTACTAATTAGATGGGGATTGACACAATCCAAGGAGACAAGCAGGCGATCTGGAATCAAGCTGGAACAAAGCACCAGTGGGAACTTCATAGACGCTGTGGCTCTTTGCTTGGACGTGGACGGGCCGTGAATCCATATTGAGTCTATGGGAAAGTAACAAACATAGGTCCAATTCTGGTCGTGTCTCCATGGCCGGGGGGGATGATGATAATAATAATATTATATTCTTATTATATTCTTATAATAAGAATAATCTAATATTCTATTAGAATCTGCTCCCTTCGTGCCAGATACTACTCTAAACACTTTGCGTGTATTGACTAATTAAGTCCTTACAACGCCCCCCATGGGGTAGATTCTACTACAGTTTCTATTTTACAAAGGAGATGACTGAGGACAGAGAGGGATAGAGTATTTTGCCCAAGGTTGCACAGCATGTAAATGGTAGGGCTGGGTCCATCCATGCAGGCTGACCTTGGAGCTCATGCCTTGGTGGTCACAAGGCTCAAGTGAGGTAGCAGTCGGTGGGAGCCTCTTGGCTCTGTGATGCCGCACAGGTGAAGATACTATTAATAGTGCTGCAAATCACCAACACAGGACCTCAGACTCTCTACGCATACAGATGCTCTTGATTTACCCAGTAATAATCAAATGATTTATACACATCCTCTCCTGGAACAAGTATATAGCAACCTAGTTCCAGTGGGTTATCAAATAGATTTAAAAAATCCAAATGGCTTATGGAGAAAGCAGATTTTACCCTGGGACAGGGGTGATAGAACACCTCAGGTCAGGGGGACCTCAAAGGCTCCCTGTTCAGAATTCTCCCCCAGTTCCCATTGTACACTTGACTCTCTCCCACATCCCCATAAATCTGAGTGCCCTGGGTGTCTGGATATTGGATTAGAGATGGGTATTGATGGATGAGGACAGACAGAACAAGACCTGTAAAAAGTGATTCATTAACCTAGGCAACCCTTTATAGCTAAAAAATTTCAAAGCTGGGGGCTATCTTTCCAAAACACAGATCTAACCATGTGTCTCCTCTGCTGAAAACTTATTAATGGCTCTCCTTTACCACAGGGTAAATTCTCAAGGTCATGCTCAAGGTCCTCTGAGAGCTGACCCCTTCCCTCGGCTCCCCCGGCTCCCCCAGCAGGCCCAGCAGGCTGCGCGGTCCAGGCGAGTCCTGCCACCCTCCCCCCACCCCCTAATCCCGCCACCCACCCTCCTCCGCTGCCCCAGGCTCCTGCTTGGTAGGCCCGGTGCAGATCTGCCTGCCCGGGGAGCTCCTCTCCAGAGCCCAGCCTGCGGCAGAGTCAGGTCCCTGTAGGTCAGAGCCTAGAAATTCCTGCGACCCAGAAGGTGAGAAACAGGGTCCGAAGAGCCCGGAGGAGAAGGGGAGGTTGGCCGAGGGCTTGGCCTTGCTGGGGGATCACAGGAGGAGGGGCCAGCCCCCTGCTGCTACCCTTCAGGCTCTGTGGTCACATCACAGGGTTGTCGCCAAACCCTGCCATGTCCTGCTGTGTCGAGAGCTCACTGGGTCTGGAGCAAAATCTGCAGGGACACGTGGGATGGGGCCTGACAAATGCGATAAAGGCAGGGAACCCCACTGCACCGCAGAAGAAGGGCCTGGGCGGCCCCCCAGCTGACATTTCTCTGACTCCCTGGGGTCCTGGTCACAGCACCAAGAGCCCACTGACCCGAATACGAGGCGACACGTGGGCAGATGTCCCACCAGGAGCCCACTCTGTCCATGCTGTCCTCCTTTACTCAGCTCCTTGACCTTGTGTCCCAGGCACTTTGTTAGGGGGAAGGACAGCCCCTGCCCGCAGGATCTCCGGGACACCGGGCCCATCGCAGGGAGGCACAGAGGGAGTTGTGGCCCACCCACCTGGGAAGTGTTTGGACTGAGGCCTGAGGGATGGGTGATGTTCATATGTCTGCAGGTCTGGGGTCCTGGGGAAGCATGGAGGGCAGAGCGCTGCTCCAGGATGGAAGCAGTTTGCAGATGGAGAGCGAAATCAGGCCGCGGGCTTTTGGAGGAGGCAAAATTATAATTTGCATTTCTCTGCGGAGTGAGAACTCTGCAATTTAGGATTTTGCCTAATTGCTCTTCAGCGTTTTCCCAGGCACTGCTTCTCCTGGGCGGCCCTGTGATTGTTGGAGAGCTGCGCCGTTAACGGCTCTGAAGCTCCATCCAACAACGACTCAGAGATGACTCAGGTAGAGAGCAGGTCAGTCCTGAGTTCGGCTTTTTTTCCCGGAGTCCTGATTTGCTCAGCATCTGGAGAAGAGGGCGGGGCGCTGGGACTGGCGAGAGGTTCCGCGCGCATATTTGCAGCAGCACCTCTGGCCTGTGGCTGCTCCGCTTTCCGCTCTGAGCAGCTGGTGGCCAGAACCGAGAGGACGCTGACGTGGGCACATAACGTTCTCTCGGCAGCTGGACTCTCCTCGCCCATGCGTGTGAGGCTGAAACCCCTCTGTTACTCATTCACACTATGGACATTTGGGAAAGTTACCTACTTCCTTTAAAAACTTATTTTTTATGGGCTTCCCTGGTGGCGCAGTGGTTGAGGGTCCGCCTGCCGATGCAGGGGACACGGGTTCGTGCCCCGGTCCGGGAAGATCCCACATCCCGCGGAGCGGCTGTGCCCGTGAGTCATGGCCGCTGAGCCTGCGTGTCCAGAGCCTGTGCTCCGCAGCGGGAGAGGCCACAACAGTGAGAGACCCGCATACCGCAAAAAAAAAAAAAAAAAAATTAAAAAATAACATTTTTTAGTGTTCCCAAGTGGCAGTAAGACTGGCAAGCGGCGTCCTGGAGTACTGTGTGGGGAATCGGGTGCCGCAGGCTCCTCTTCTCCCGCGTGATCCCCATGCAGGTTCAGACCCAACCCAAGCTGTGCTGTCTCCCTCCGTCTGAGTTCGAGGTATTGCCAGCAATCTTTTTCTTTTTTAAATGAAAGGCACCAAAAGAACGGAAGTTACGGCCATTTTTATCAATCACGGGCAAACGCCTTGGCAAGCAAGGACACTTTCCATTCAACTTCAGCTCTTTGTGGTTGTAAGTTAAACGTGGCAAGCCATGTTTGCAGGTGGGGCAGGGGCCAAGCTAAGAATATGATGTCCTCCGACAGTCCTACCTCTATCCAGGGCCATCATCCAATTCAGATCCTTTCACCAGACCTTTTATACAGGTCAAGCCTGGCTGAAAGGAACATCCTAGAGGTTTTGAAGTGGACAAAAGCACATCAGACTTTGCTACAACATAGCACAGGGCTATGCACAGAACAGTTTGTGTGTGTGTGTAGGAAGCAGGCACTGCTTACAGGAAAGGGGTTCTGAACTAGCTCATTCCATGTTGCAAAATAATGATAAAAGTTACTATGTCTTGTTTGCCTTCTACCATCCAGATGCTTTGCATACATTATCTTCCTTTAATCTTCAAAACAACTTATAGAAGTGTTACTATCCCACTGTTATAGATGAGGAAACTTAGACTCAGATAATATATTCATTTGCTAGGGCTGCTATAACAAGGTACCACAAACTGGGTGTCTTAACCCAACAGAAATTTATTCTCTCACAGTTCTGGAGGCTGGAAGTCTGAAATCAAGGTGACAGCAGGGCCGTGCTCCCTCAGAGATTCTGGATAGAACCCTTCCTTGCCTCCTTCTAGATCCTCCCGGTGGCTGTCCATCCTTGGGTTCTTTGTTTTTTAGCTGCATCACTTTGATCTCTGCCTCTGTCATCCCATGCATTCCCCCTGTATGTATCTTGGTGTCTGTGTCGTCTCCTCTTTCATAAAAGTCATATCCGATTAAGGACCCACCCTACTCCAGTAAGACCTTATCTCAACTAATTACATCTCAGTGACCCTATTTCCAAATAAGGTCACATTCTGAGGTTCTGGGGGTTAGATCTTCAAATATCTTTTTGGAGGACACAGTTCAGCGTAGAACACAGCGGCGAAGTATATTGCCTAAGGTATCACTGCAAGTGCAGAGAAAATTTGAACCTCATACTGACTCCCAAGCTCCTTTTCTTTCCCGTACACTAATTTATGCAATTGATGTGTGTAAGTTACTCGGGCTTACTTCAGCTTTGGATTTTCTTATCCACAGCCTGCTTTGCAGCTCCAGTTACTGGTCCCTGAAGTGGGGAGATGAGAAGGAAGGTGGAGGTCAGGGCCGAGGAGCTGAGTCAGGCTCAGGAATTGCATCTGTATGTATCAGAGGTGCAGTCAGGAAAACAGAAATTATAGTAAGTATGTCAAACAGAGAGGATTTAATACAGAAATTTGGTTATAGACGTACCGGAAGGACTGAGAGAACAAAAACAAAACAAAAAAAGGGTGGGCAGAGACTATAGTAGGAACAAAAAAGAGAATCTATGGTAAGAAATCATGTGGGTGATATGGTGGCTGAGGTTCTGGAGAAACCTCCCTTTTATCACTTCACAAATGTATGGCTGGGGTAAAGGGAAAGGATTAAAGCCCTGAAAGGATATAAGAGAAAATCAAAGCTGCCATTCACCCCAAGGCATTCACCGTCCATGGTGTTCTAGATCTTGGACTTTAAGAGGCTACGGCCCTGGTGGCAGTGGATAGAGCCTAGGACCACTGCAAGCTGGAATGTCAGACCAGAGATGCCTATACAAGCTAGGTCCTCTGATGAGTACCACTCTTGAACTAGAGAAAACCACCAGACAGAACAAAAAGAAGACTTGCTTGTCTAAAACTTGGCTCTGAGTGAAGCAAAAAACAAGACTGAGACAGGGAAGGAGACATATTGTGTCATATGGGGGCATTATGGTGGTCTCCCTCAAGGGGGAGAAGCAGAACCCAATTCTGTCTCCCTGGCAGTGCCTGGTGACAGCACAGAACTTCTGGGGAGACAGCCTGTGGGACACCAAATGAGGCTCGGTCTTGGGCCCTGGGGCTCCCAGTCTTGGCAGACATCCCTGCCCAAGCCTGACCCAGAAGCAGTAGGGTAACTTGCCTTCAGGAGATCACCTTGGCTCTGAGAAATGACTGACATCAGTGTCAGCCACAACAAGCTGGAGATCTTGGCTCATCCTCCATCTTTAGGCAAGAACCTTCTGGCTTCTTCTAGGGAAGGGGAGAAGTGCTCTTACCAATCAAGAATGAGATGAAGTTTTCTGCCAGCCTGGTGTAAGGGTGTTTTAGAGTCTTATTTAATTTCATTTCAATAACGTAAAGATATGTGTTATTTCTTGCATATCTGAGTTTGTGGAATGAGACTCGTCCACACTACACAAGCAATATCTATACCTGAGGGGAATTTAAAGAAGGATTTCCTCCATTTATGCCAGGGAAGATCACCTGAGGGATGATCGGTGTGCGTGTTCTTTGCAGAAATAGGGTGTGCTTGCCCCACAGAAGTGAAATTCTAGATCTTCTACGAGTTGGCTGCAAGAGGGGCCAGCCTTTCCTTTGTCTATGGGATTGAGGGGATTGTAAAGCTGATGGGAGGGCAAGGAATAGGAAGGACATTCATAATATGATAAGAAGATCAAAGTACCAACTTGTTTGCAAATTGTAGGCTACCAGAGAACAATACTTCCAAGCACCAGCCCACCCGGGGAGTAACTTTGTTTCACAAGAAGATCTAAGAGAGAGTCTAAATATACCATTTCATGTTTAGAAACAAAAGTAGAAGTCAAGTAGCTGGGTCTTATTTCTTTCATGTTCACTTAACTTAAGACACTCAGAATATTTGATCCAGTGTCAATGGTTTTGAAGTAATTTATTTTTTTTCTTTTTTGTGGTACGCGGGCCTCTCACTGTTGTGGCCTCCCCCGTTGCGGAGCACAGGCTCCGGACGCGCAGGCTCAGCGGCCATGGCTCACGGGCCCAGCCGCTCCGCGGCATGTGGGATCTTCCCAGACCGGGTTACGAACCCGTGTCCCCTGCATCGGCAGGCGGACTCAACCACTGCACCACCGGGGAAGCCCCCTGCAGAAGTAATTTTATCCCAAAACAATTCTGTTTTGGCAGGATCCATGGTTATATCTGTTTATTTTTGTCCTGACTCTTCCTGGGTGAGAAAGCTTTTAGTTATACTTGGTAGGGGAAATTAACTACCCAGAAGAAAATAGGTTATTTTCTTGAGAAAAGAAAGTTCTAGAAAACCAAAAATTGTTGAGGTCTTTTTGTTTGCTTTTTTAAAAAAGCATTTCTAAGCGGGGTTTTCACATTTCTACTATTATCGGCTTGTTTTTTTTTGATGGGAAGAATATTAAGGGTTAAAAAGAAAAAAATGAAAGGGGAACATAGCAATTCAAAAGTGACTATGTTGTCCCTGTATCTCTACTTCCAGCAGTTGAAGAGTGGAAAAGTTGGTAAATAAGCCCCAAATTCCACACATCTTCTTAACCAGTTGTCTGGCTTTGAACAGACAACTGAGATACAGTGAGAAGTTCTTGTATTATCTTCAGTGCCAGTGATTAATACTAATTTACTTTGGGCATTTCAGTGGTGTCTTGTGGAGCCTGAATTGGACCATCAAAAATAAATGTTGAACAGTATTTTCCCACAAGGGGCACTGATGGACTTGAGACAAGTCGTCCTTGGCAGGCAGTATGAAGTCAGAAGGAGCTTCTGCCTCTGGCCCACAGTTCCCATTAATAAACCTCCAAGAGCATCATGGCTCCAACCTTCGTGATTTCCACCTCCCACCTAGACTAATAAATGGATCTCTTGGAAATGAGCTATGAGCACAATTTTAAATTTAAATATTGTGTCACCCAGATCGAACATGCTTTCAGCCACGGTACTAACTCAAGTGAAGGACGTACTGAAATGAAGATCTGGCTATGTTGGCAGAGGCCTTTAGCCTAATCAAGAAATTTATGGGCAGACAAATTAGTTAGGGAGCCGGACATCTTCTCTAAATCGAAACATCTCGAGTCATTTAGCAGCTGATCTATGGTGTCCCTGAGCTTCCTTGTGGTCAGTTAGAGGACCTTATCCATTTAGTGCAGCGTTATGACTTTAACAAATGACTGGGTTTTTTTCTTTCTTTCTTTCTTGGTTACCAGAACTAATAAAAACTTCATGGAGATTTAGAGACACCTAATGAAACCAGGAGTGTTGAATTCCATGCCTACCTGTTCTAGTTCTTCCTGGGAAATTCCACATGCCCAGCTTTGAAAAACAGAATGGAAACCAGTCAAGGAATTGGGTATATTGCTATCTAGCCTACCCAGATGGGGGAGACCTTATACATTCAGTGTCTGCCACTCAACACGGAGCCTGTCACATATTATCACTCACAGATGCTACAACTTCTCTGGCTTCTGCCTCTGAAGACATTCAGTGAGAGTTGGCAACTCGGTTGGTATTTCAGACAAAAAAATGAGGGCATGGATTGAAAACAGACAGGGCTTGAAGGCTCTAAGAATGGCAGCTTCATGTCAAAATTCCAACAAAAATATTTATCAGCTGTCCCCCTCCCTCTTTTTTAAGGCAGCAGGAGACTCTAGATCCAAAATTCTGTATAATCCCTCTCTACTAACAATAACAAACAGCTCTTTGGCACTGTTTATACTATTCTTGGCAAGGCACAGAGCTCAGGTGACATCAAGTGTGACTATATAGATATATATATACAGTGAAGTCAGCTTATAATTAATTTCTGCAGATTTACAAATTTAACTGCATAGGAGTTAACATTTCTGAGAGACAGGAAATACCACAAACAAATGGATAATGGCATATGACACACAGGAGACAGAGTGCTTATTTCCTTAATATACAAAGAGCTCTTAAAAGTGAATAAAACAGTAAGTAACCCAATGGAATAATGGGCTTTCACATACGTTATAAATATTCTAATCTGGTGTGACATTTACTCTTTAACCTTATTTCTGTGACTTTCCCAGGCTTGTATTTTATGTGGTCAAATCTGTATGTCTTTCTTTCACTTTTATGCTTAGAAAGGCATTCCTCATTCTGATATACATCTGTTTGATTTTGGATTTGGGAGGGCATAAATTTCTGATCTGTCCATTTTCCTAAATAATTAGCTGGTTGTTCCAGCTTCATTTATGGTGTGGTCCTTTCTTTCCCCACCAATGCATGGTGTCACCTTTATCATATATTAAATGCTTATGTGTGCTAAAAATAACAAGTCCTTTGGGTGGAGTGCAGTGGATGAATCGGAGGCGTTTGCAGAGGTGGTGTTTGCAAGATGTGGACATCCTTCCTTTTCCCTCTGCCCACCCCCCCTTCCTCCCCAGAGACTGCAAACAGAGGGAAGGAAGCCAGGAAAACATTAAACAAGGTCTGTTGCTCTGGATAATGTCTTGGAAGAAAAAAAGCAGGAGGGGGTTTTATGGTTTAAAAACGCTTACCTGCTTCAAGAACCCTGCGAGAGGGACCGTAGCTGCCCCATACTGGGCGCTCACTTGACACCAGGGCGCTCACTCTGAGCACCTACAGGACGACCTCGCTCATCCTCAGGACCACCCACGACATGGGTGCTGTCATCCACCCCAATGTTAGAGATGAGGAATCAGACCCAGAGGCCTCAGGTCACTTCCCACCAAATCATTTGGAAGGACAACAGTCTAAAATGTGGCTAAACCAGCCAATCAACAAAGGTGCTGGGATTGTCACGTTCTTCAAAATGGTTCCTCTCAACAAAGACGTCAAGTGTCACAACCACTTGACCAGGAAGGTCCCTGCAGCTGGGATGCAGTGTTTTCTGGTGGAAATGGTCCTGGGTTGGAAAGTGATCTAGCCAGGTGACTTGTACGGTTCTGGGAACTGTGGACCACCATCGATTTCTGGGTACTCACTGAACTCCTGTTCCTTTCGCATGAACGCTTCTCCTTTCCGGGAAAGCGAAGAAAAAGGCTTTTCATCTCTCTAACTGGCTCAGGGGGGCACAGCAGAGACCTTTTTACCACAAGATCCTGTGGTAGCTCAGAGAATTCTGTATCTAAGTCTTTGGAGATTAGTGACCTTTGAGTGTGTGTTTTCATAATTTATAATCAATTGTTGAGTTTGCAGACTTTCACTGAGTGACTCAGTGGGCTGGTAAGGTGACAGGTGTCATGAGCATGTGGTAAAGTGGGGATGAGGCCCCCCGGTCAGGGCAGTGCGATATGGTATAAGGCACAGGTCCCCAACGCCTGGGTGGCGGGCCGCTGCTGGTCTGCAGTCTGCTAGGAACCAGGCTGCACAGCAGGAGGTGAGAGGCAGGCAAACAAGCGAGGCTGCATCTGCTGCCCCCATCGCTCTCCATCACTCGCATTACCGCCTGAACCCTCCTCCCCCACTGCCTCCGTCCGTGAAAAATTGTCTTCCACGAAACCGGTCCCTGGTGCCAAAAAGGCTGGGGACTGCTGGTATAAGCTGTGGTGGCAGATGCCTTGGGAACCTGCTTTTCTCTCTCAAACGGGGCTCTGTTTATGTAAATTCAGAAGCACCGGACACTAGGTTTGGATCAGGTGTCAGGAGTCCTGGATTCCTGAGCCGGCTTTGTAACTGGTCTTCATAACCAGACCCTACTTCGGTGTTCTTATCTGGAAAATAGGAGTATCAACATAGCTGTGCGTTTCTCTGTTAAGTGACTGCAAGCATCACATGTATGTGAACGTGTCTTGAAGTATGTACGTTGCTCTAAAGATGCAAAGTTTTACTACCAAAACAAGAAATATTATTAGTTGATTGTTTTTTGTGGTGGTGTGTGTGTATGTGTTTTGTTGCTGTCTGACCATCTTGGCTCTAAGCAGCTGATCTGGCTGATCCAGGCTTGACTGTTGGCTCCAAGTCAGAAAGACACAATCTCTTGTTCTCACCTCCCCACCGTCGCTTCAAGCTCCCCAGTGAGGAATGGGCTGCCTCATTTTTTTGTCAGTTCAAACCACATCCTGCCCATTTCCACTTTCCATAAGACAGCTCGTGACACTGGCGGTTTTAAGATGCGGCAGGCTTCTCCGTGAAGCGATAGCAGAAGACTTTTTAACAGAAGTGAAAATAATTCATCCAGTGGTTAACGTGTCAGGTCTAGGCATTGAGTTTACCCTCCACCCTTCAACTTGATCCAAACCCCTGATTCGGGGAATGAATGGCTACTCAGCCTTCTCTCACGGTCTCGACTCTTACAGCTTTCTAGACAAAAACTAAGTGCAAGGCAGGAAAGACAGAGGTGTCCCCGAGAGAGGGCTGTGTACTGTCCAGGCTTGGGCCCGAATCCAGCTGATGGCACAGTCTTCAGTAGGTGGAAGGGACCTGGGCAATCTTCTAGTCACTGTACAGATGAGGAAACGTCTTCATTTTACCACTCAGGAAAGTGAGTCCAGGGACAGACAGTGCTTTGACCAAAGAGACAGAGCCCTTTAGAGGCAGAGCCTGGACTGGTCCCTGGGTCTCAGGGCTCCTGGCTCAAGTTCATTCTAAGTAGACCAGTTGTACCCATATCTTTAATTTAAGGACTGTTGACATCACTAGAATAGGTGAATTTGTCCTGGTGACTGGTTTGGGTCCTGGTGACCAAGGCGCACTTCTCACAGCTGGAAGCTGTTTGCTGAAATCCAGGATAGGACCAGCACCAAATAGCAGATGAAGCCCGCGCTCAACTTAGCCCTGTCCCAAGCAGGGACACCAAGTGTTACAAATGTTTTAAAAGAATTTGACACTTGAAGAAGGAGAGAAAAAGAAGAGGAAGAAGCAATGGCATTATTATTTAAGTAATCATTAGAGAAAATCAGAACTCTGGGATTCTTAAACTGGTGGTGTGGAATCATTTTTATTTTTAAGCGCACGAATGCAGATACCACAATCTTTCCAGTTTTCATGGGAAACTGGGCCAAGAGAGGGGAGAGCCATGGCCTGGAGCAGAGCTGCAGAAGAAAGCCGGCCAGGAGACAGATTCAGGACCAGCCTGAGTGGCGAGCATCCCCACAGCGGGCACCCCGCGGCCCCATGCTGACCAGCGGGTGCCCAGGGCCAGTCTTTATGCTTCCATCCAGGAAGCCTGGAAGGTCCAGGCAGCGCTGACCGTAGGAAACAGCATTTTCCAAAGACACCTGCCTCACAGACTTCTGACCTTGGACAATGTTTATCCCCAGGCTGAGGGCTCCCTTATCTTTCAAGGATACGCGGTGGCCTGTAAACGGTTAACTTATTAACTCGACTTTTGATTCTCTCTGGGGAGCCCAGGACTCCACGGCGCTCTAGCAGGCGCGCGAGTCAGGGGCAGGGGCAGGGTGGTGGGCATGAGTACCAGGAGGCCTCCCGGGCCTCTGGGAGCGGTGGGAGCCCTGAGCCTGGACTGGAGAGCTCCAGGGCAGCAGGCACTGCTGCCAACAGCCGGCGCCCGGAAGGGCCCGTCCCAGGCCGCCTGGTTCAGAGCGGCTCTGCTGCGAGCAGAGCTCCTCCACGAGTTTAACTGGTGGCCCAGATAAGAGTGCGGGCTTCTCACACGTTGCACAATCAACCGCTCTGCCAACGGAGGGAAGAGACGAGGGTTTTCCAACCCCTCTGGTCAAAACCAAACTTCCTCGAGGGCTGTCTTCTCCACCATCTCCTCTCCATCACCTATTTTTAGTTTCCAAGTTGGTCTGAATTAGGTGTGGCTGTATTTTTGTGTGGGGGGAGGACGGTGGCTGATTTCCCTTTCACTCATTCAACATCAGCCTGGGGTCTGGCCTGGGCCTCTGGCTTCCTTTCCTGGTTCAAGATGTGTCCGGGGCTGTCGTTGAAGGGCTCAGGCCGCAGGTCCCACTTGGGATGAGTGGATGAGCTCGGCCATGTGGCTGACAGTGAGTTCAGTGCTGCCGCGTGTTTGGTGGATTCACAAAGGCTTTTGCTCCATCAGGAAGGAATAGTCTTTCTGACAGCTGTGTCCCCAAACTGCCACCCAACAACTTGCCAGTCTGGTCCTCACCCTGCCCTGAAGCTCTCGCCGTGGAAGAGTGATTGGCCTTCCCTTCAGGTGAACTCCATGAGCGCCCCTCGCTCCTGAGCAATTGCTGTTCAGTTACTTCCTCTCCGTCACAGCCCTCTGACTGGGCGGCCAGTATAAGATGTCATGAAAGCAGCGAAGATATCAAACATGTGTTCTGACCTGATTATAAGCCAATTCAGCCACGCGATCCTGGGCTTCTATCTTACCTGTGGAGGGACTGTACATCCCAAGGACCATCCACGGCAGGTTCTTTTTCTTTTCTTCAGCCACGCCATGCGGCTCGTGAGGATCTTAGTTCCCCAATCAGGGATGGAACCCTGGGCCAGGGCAGTGAAAGCACCAAGTCCTAACCCCTGGATCGCCAGGGAATTCCCACGGCAGGTTCTTTCTAAATTCCAAGGTAGGATAAGCCAAAGTGGTGATCACATAAGTTCTAGGGCTCAAGAAAAAAGAAAAAGGAGAGTCAAGAAGAACCCTCAAGGGACTGAGAACAGGAGAGAGAAAAGGAGAGGGAAACCGGAGTGGGGGGGCATGAGGAGGTGCCACCGAGGTTTGCACAGGGGCGGCCCCCAGCCCAGGGTCTGCTCAGCCTGATGCTGCAGCTCCTGGTGCAGAGCCCCCAGCCCAGGGTCTGCTCAGCCTGATGCTGCAGCTCCTGGTGCAGAGCAGCCCGGGGACGCTGAGACCGAGGAGAGCCGGCCGGCCAGGGCGTGGACCCCCGGGGCCCTCTTCTCCACTAGGTCTGCTGAGGGCACTGCCGGCGTTGCCCCAGGACTGGGTGGAGAGGAATGACCGGCTCGGAGGACCCGAAGTCCCCTGCTCTTTGCTCCTCTGTGCTCAGCTATGAGGGACTGACAGCCGGCCTCCGTGCCATAGGGCAGGGGGACCGCTGCAGCCTGAGCCCGTGGTCCCCTCACCTCTGCTCCCTGACATCAGGGGGAGGCTCACTGAAGCTCCAAGTCCCTAACTAAACTGGGTCCGACAGTTACGTGGCACATTCAAGGACGTTGAAGCCCCAACTGGAATAAAGGCCCTGAGGAGCGGAGGATGCTTTAAAACGTCCCTGGGGTGCGTGCACGTGTGAACTAAACATCGCACTCACGCTGTCCCTGCAGCTCACCCGGGGCCACAGGTGAGCCAACTAGTGTCCCTGACTGCCTGCTGCAGCCTCTCTGCACGCGTCACCTGATTCTCGTTCTTTCCTGGGCCTGGAGCCCTGGGGAGCAGAGGGACCCGCCCTCTTCCCACACTGTACAGAGCGCCTTCTGTGTTTTGCCACTGCCGAATTTACACAGATGTGGTCCAGCAAGGCACGTCCCCAGTGTGATCCCCGGGCTCTGCTGCGCGCATCCAATCCCTAGCACCATCCCCCAATCCACCTTTCTCGTCTCACCGCCTCTCCCCCTCCACCAGTTGCTCACCAGTCATTTGAAACTGTCTTTGGTGACAGAGACTCTGAGTGCCAGTGGTTTATCTGCTGTGCATGATTCCAAGAATTCAAGTGGGAAAGAAAGGTCGAGGGAGAGAGGCTGGTCATGAAAGTTCACGGATAACTTGTCCAAGGTCCCCTGGAAGCCCTGGGACTGGAAGCGAAGCACAAGCACCTCTTCATCGTTCTGGGGTCCCTCTATCATCATGACATCTTTTTCTGTCCAGTGTTCGTGGCTCCTCTGGGGGTGTTTTGCCTGCCCTGCGTCTCCACTCCTCACCATGGCTCCTGACACCCCCAGAGCTTGCTCGCCTGTGCCCACCTGGGAAGCCACAGCTTCTTGTCACACCGCACGGTGGGCGAGTGGATGGACATCTGCTGTGTAAACAGATCCTCCTAGGGTGTGGAGGTGGGAGGCAAAGAATCTCCTCGTTTCAGATCAGCTCAGCTGTAATGAAGAGGCGCTGACAGATAGATAAGAAAAGCCCAGCCTTTTCTGTTGGGCATTGCAGTTTATGCTGCGCAAAGTTGTCTGTGCCCACGATGAAAGCTGGAAGGAGGACAGTGTCACAGATGGGAATGCGGACGTGGCGGGAGACTGCGTGTGCCTGCGTGCATGTGTGTGCATGTAGGTGTGCGTGTGCATGCGTGTGAATACTCCAGGAAGAAGGAGAAGGGAGCAGCCCCACGTGGCTGGAGAGGGCCGGAGCCAATTATTTCGAAAGACCCTGGGTGGTGATCTGGAGGGGACAGGAGACAAAGTTCTTCTGAGCAGGACCCCAAGGCTAAGAATAAAAAAGGAGAAACCCTTTCGGCTTGGACTAGAGCCTGGTTCAGGAAGGCTCCTTTGGATTCCTTGGGACCCCAGTGGGGTTAGAAAAGACCTTGTTTTTTAAAATAGAATTTGGAGAAAATCCCCTATTGCATGAAAAGGGTCAGAAGAATCAGGTAGTCCTCTGAGTAGGGCAAATCCAGGCCCACTTCAGCAGAGACACGGCGGCGGCTTTGGGAGCCTCCTGACGAGGGAAGAACGGAGTCTCTCCACCTCCTGAGGGGCACGGCTGCTGGTTGAGAGATCCCGGGGGACCCCTGAAATGAAGAGAATCTTCCTTCCAATGGGTTACTTCCCTTTGATATCAGCTGGGAAGCATTTTCTAAGTGGACCAACACAGTAAAAAGACAGAGGATGCCTGAGGTCAAGACCAGTGAAGGAAGCCTTTAGTTGGGGAGAAGTGAGCGGGCTAGGGGGTCACACCCTGCTTTCCAGCACCTCCAGTGCGCCCTAAGGTGAAATTACTGGACCATGTTCCCTCTGCTTGTTTCCCCATGTGTGGCAGGAGAGGGTGGGGATGCTGGGAGCATGGTGGGGTGGGAACAGGCTAGTTGAACAAGTCTGGGTGCTTATTTCAGGTCCCCTAACCTGGATCCTTGCGGTTAAGGCTCCTTCTAGCACAAGTTTGACCAGAGCCCCAGAGAGCGCTCTGCACAGAGATGGTACTCACCAAGTGTGTGTGGGTGATGGTCCCCCAGATCAACTCGCTGCTTTTCCTTCTGGTATTTGAGATATAAAAAAAGGTTTTTGAGGTTTTTTTCTTTTTGCCTGGAATATGCCACCAAGGTCAGGTTTCAAAAGTTACAGGAAATTGAGAACTAACAGGGCTTTCAAAGGGCCTGGAGGAAAAGATACTAGATTCATCCTGGTGTGACTATTTGACCCAGTCAGCTCCCCCATCTCTGTAGAGCAGGGGTCTATGGGACCACATAGATGACAGGATGAGGCCCCGGCATTCAAGAATTTGCAGTCCTGCTGGGGAACCAGGTGAACGTGTTTGGAAATATTAGAGGACAACTGAGGCCACGAGCACAGGAGAAATCCAGGAGGAGGGACTGCTGCGTAGGTGTCTTCAGGGAAGGATTCACAAGGCTGGGGGTGTGTGTGTGATTCGGCCCCAGAAGGATGAGGATGGTCTAGGTAATGGACAGGAGGGGGAAGGAATTCTAGAAGGTGTATGTATGTATCAGTGTGTGAGAGTGTGTGTATACGTGTGTCAGAACAAATACAAGTTTGGAAGCAGGGTGAACTGGGGACATTGGCTAAGAAGAGTGGTTAACATTGTTTGAGCTTCCCACCTGCCAGGTGACACGTTTACCCACGTTATCCCACCCCATCGTTACAACAGCCCTGAGAGTTGATTATCGTGTTCGTTTTGCAGATGAGAAAACCAAGGTTCAAAGAGGCTTGGGCCACGGGGTTCCTAAGGGAAAGAAATAGAATGCAAGCTCACATCTATCTCCAAACCTTTGTTCTTAATCACACCGCTCGTGAGACCTGCCTGTTGGAAGTGGAGGGTGTAGAGTTGAGTGGGGAGACGTGGGGGAAGGAGGGGTCCATGTGGACACTGGTGACAGGAGAGGAAACAGAAGAGCCCAGTCTTACTTTAGGAGGCCACAGGAAGTTGTGGCCAGTCTTTGAGCACCAGAGAGATGTGGATAATGGTGTGTTTAGAACACGTGAACGGCAGGGTGGGGGGTGGATTTGCTGGAAGATGCCAGAGGGCAGAGAGAACACTTAGAAGGCACTGTGGCCCCAAACCGAGGTGGAGAGGGTAGCAAAAGAGAGGCAAGGGCCGAGCAGAAAGGCATCTCAGGGCTTCCCTGGTGGCGCAGTGGTTGAGAGTCTGCCTGCCGATGCAGGGGACACAAGTTCGTGACCCGGTCCAGGAAGATCCCACATGCCGTGGAGCGGCTGGGCCTGTGAGCCATGGCCGTCCATGAGCCTGCACGTCCAGAGCCTGTGCTCCGCAACGGGAGAGGCCACAACAGTGAGAGGCCCACATACCGCAAAAAAAAAAAAAAAAAAAAAAAAAGGCATCTCAGAAGGAAACAGAACTCGGCCATAGAAGAGGCCTTGGGCGGAGGAAAGTGCCTGGAGAGGTGACACCACGAGCAGAAAGGAAGCTTTCTGGAGGGGAGGCCCCCAGGAGGTGAGAAATGACTTCAGGCTGGGACACCACGGCCACATCTCCCAAAGTGTGTTCTGCGTCCCCTGCAAGGAAGGACCTACCCCTGGTTGAACTTCAGGAGCCCTGGGTGGAACAAAGTAAAGGGTCTTCATCATGGAACTTCTCATAGCCTTTGATAAACCAATGTGACTCGACAAGAGGGGAATGTAAAATGTGGTATTTCTCAAACTTATTTGACTTATTTCTCAAAGTGTGGAGCTGGTGTTCCACAGAATACTCTTTGGGAAACGTGGGTTACATACCAACCTGGAAATTCGGGTGCAGAGCCAAGGCTCTTGTTACGCTGACCTATTAAGTTTTCTTGTTTGTTCTGTTTTCTTAATTGCGCTTTGTCCCCTTCTAGAAGCTGGGATTCTCTTCCCTTGAATCTGCAGCTCAGGGAGCCTTGGGGTCGTGGGGTTGCTCGCCGTGTGACTGGAGAGCAGGCAGGAGTGGTCCCACCTGGGCAACGGCCCTTCTCTAGGCTTCCTGAGGACGGGGGTGACCTTACCCTGCGTGGCAAGCCCGTGGCAAGCCCGTGCCAACCTTGGGAAGGGCTCTCCCCAGCTCCCCACCACATCTGTGTGCTGGTAGATGTGGGAGAGCCCTGCTCTGTCCAAATATCATTCTGCCTCAGGGGAGATAACCAACAGGAACTTTAGAACAGCCTGGGGGCTATGGCCAGATCGCAGTAAAAATAATCATCTGACTTCTTTGCTATAGAAGAGAGTTCAGAATAAGAAGAATCTTGGATTCCATCCAAGTGGTGTTAGTTACAAAGGAGCCAGAAGAGCCGCAGGAGAAGATCTCACTGGTGCGGCAGTTCTGGGCCCTGGGGGACTGGACGATGGTGAAACCGGGGAGTACTTGGGGAGAAGGACGCGTCTGTCGGCATCCTTACTGGTTGCACAGCGCCACATGGCGAGTCCCCACTGGGGACAGAAGGATTGGCTCCAGGGACGATTCAGCAGGTTGGGAATCTGGAGACCAGATCTCCTAACCCCAGTCCAGCCACCGATGGGCTGGCTGACCCCAGGGCAAATCACTTTGTGTGGTTTCCTCATTTGGAAAGAAAAAAAAAAAGAGATAAAATCTGATCTACCTCCCAGAGATTCGGGGTGGTTTCTGTTTTGCTTTTTTGCGAAGAGCAACTAATAAAAATGATACCAAACTCCTCTGAAAATAAATACAGGCTCTATGCGTTTCTAGCAATAATAGCACGTATTCTCCTTGGGATCATGGCTCAACTTACCACGATAAAATCACTGGTAAATTTCTAAAAAGTCACCCCTTTGTGCACATACCTTCTCCATAGAAAATGGTTTTCTGTTAGAAAAAGTTAAAGGACACTCCAGGCCTTTCATTTGGGGTTTATGTATTTCTTTTCCCTCGTTGAATAACACTCTCTTTCTCCAGGTTTCATTTTGGTCATATTTCAGAAATGGCTGAATTTCAGATTCTGAACACCCGCGCGCACGGGAGGGCGAATTGAGAAAAAATAATGCGATTAGCAGATAAGTAAACATTTTAATTGAGACTCAAACTGTAGAAGTACTTTGGGCAGTATGGAATTACATGTTTCCATATTCTTTGTTGATTTGCATGAAGCCGAAACCCAGAAGGTTATATTAACCGTAATCACCTAACTCCATGGGGCCTGGAGAGTGTTTTTCATGTGGCAATTTAAAGGCGAGTGATTGTGCAAAACACAATGGCACAAAGGAGTGTTTCTGCTGCTTTTGTTTCTTTCAGAAAGGAAATTAGCTCTGGGGGAGGGCAGAAAAGTACCATATTTCAGACCCCTACCCTGTAAAAGGGAAATACCTTGAGGGACCTCACTGATCCCTTAGGAAAGGTGGATTTGAGTCTTAACACGGAATGAGGTCTTAATGCAGGTTTTATATTTTGAGAACCAGGTCTCTGGCTCTTAGGAGTGCTTCTAAGTTGAAAACTTTACTGTATTTGATTTTTTTTTCTTTTTGCATTTAATACATATTTCATAGACTTCTGTCTTAAAAGATTTCTGATTGATTGGCCGCAGGGAGCCAGCTCTCTTACCTAACTGGACTAAGTTCCCACCTTCTCTCCAAAAACCCGGAACATCCAGGAAGGCCAAACAGATCGTGGAAGAAGTTGCTCGGTTCTTTCTCCTCTGACGTCATGAGTTACTGAGTGGTAACTGGAAAGTGCTCACCCAGTTCCTCTCTCCTTTCTCCACTGGATGCTAAGTGGGCTCGCCGTCATAAAGCAAGCGTGTGGTTTACTGGGCCTCGCAGCCTTCCCTTCCTTGCTCAGCTGGAAGTGTCTGAGAGCAGAGGCATAGCGCCCTGTAGTCGTAATAGCTAATCGTAGACCCAAGGCCACTCAGTCCCAGAACGTCAGCCTTTACCTCACTTGTAATTTTCCTTATGTCAGTTTGGACCCCTTAGAGTTGCCCTGTCCAACACATAGCTACTAGCCACATGTGGCTATTTAAATTTAAACGAAATAAAATTAAATGAAATTTAAAATTTAGTTCCTTGGTCACACTAGATGCATTTCAGGTGCTCAAGGTGGCTGCTGTATCGGACAGTTCAGATATAGGACATTTCTGTCATCACAGAAAGTTCTGTTGAATGGCGCTGCCTCAGACATTAGCCAGAGAGGGACTTCATCTTTGCTGAATTTTAAGAAACTGAGACCCAAAGAGGTTAAATGACTTTTCCAAGGATTCCCAGGAATTTACGAAAAATATATTTCTTGGCTCTTTTGGAATCCTGAGGATATCCTATATTTCGATCTTGATTTTTAAAATTTCTACATCAAATGCATATTTGATTTTTGCAAGCAAAGGAATCTAATATAATGATGGTCTTGCGGTATAAAAACACTGATTCTTTTTGGAGATGCTCAATCAACCTGTTATAGTTAATTATGTCTAAATTATTTTTCCTGCTTTTAGTGACCTGTGAATTTCACAAGAAAAAGGAAGTCTGGATTAATTTTTGGAGAAACATTGCTTTATTTATTCCCTATCCTAGATTGTGTTAGTAATATTGTTATGCTACTAAAGACACTCGGAAAACTGGAATCAATTACATGAGAAGGCCGGGGAGTCACAGGACCCATCATTGTAACATCCACGGTCAGTTAGCATCATTGGTCAGACTCAGGGTGGGAAGACAGTGCTAGAGACTTACCACACACGTGTGTCCCAAATGTTCTTCATAGACTCTTAGCTTCACTTAGAGCCAAAACAGACAATAAATGTCTCTCTCACTCAACTGTGTCCAGGATTTATGCAGTGCCTGGTGTGAGATCTCACTGCGGACAAGAATTCACCTTGGGTGGCAGGGCTGAAGCCTTGCTCAGGTGCAGAAACCAAATGCAAAGAGCCACAGAGCACTAGAGACGGGGAGTCCAGGACTTGGGGACTCTTGAAGAAGGTCCGTCCAGAGGAGGGGCCCAGAAACTCCTCTGAGAGCCACCTTTCCTGCTAGGCTCCCTTGGATACAAGGAATTTATCCCAATGGAGATCAAAGGGGATTCTGGACCACTGTTTTAAGTTATTAATTAAGTGAAATTGATCTGCAATTATTTCAAAAGCTAACCAAACCATGGTATAGAGAGAAGATAAAAGAAAGAATCTGGGCTCACCGTAGCTCTTATTAACTTCCTCTTTGTAATGAATACCGCTCCTTGTGTTCCAGCGAGCCCTTGCCTACCCACGTGCAAAAAGGAAACACCAAAGAAAGCAGCAAGGCATCTTCTCTTGTCACAGTGAGTTGTGTTTCTCTAACTCTGGGGCTTAGACTTGTTGACGAAGACACCATAAAAGGCTGATGTGCCCCTTGGGTGTGATTTTTATCGAACAGACACCGAGTATTGGGACAGTGAAAGAACTTCTGGCCAGTGTATCTGGTGAATTACATGATAAGAAGGTGCATCCCAGAATAGCAGACCAACTGGGGAGGACTCAGAAAACAGGAGACCAAGTCCAAGAAGAACAGATGAGGCACAGAGCACCCATCAAATACCACAGGGCGGGGCAGATAAGGGTCAGAGCCCAGAGGTTGGAGGATTAGCAAACCCAACAGTAGTATTCTGGTCTCTTGTAATTCTGCCCGGCATGGCTGAGCAAGGGCTCCCGGAGTTCTCTCATAGTCAAGAAGGAGGGTTAAAGTAGCACAGAAGGCAAGGCCTTGCTGGCAATGTCAAGAGCATCTTCCTCCTCTCAAGGTGAGCCCCTCTCCTGCCCACACTCAGCCTGGACATGTGCTATGCGGTTTTTGGAATGGGTCTTCTAGTCCGCAGCACCCTGACCAGCCAGGGTCTAGTGCATCCATGCTCCTTGGAAATGATTATCAGTTAAACCAGATATTCTTCCTAACTCCTGATGTATTTTAATGAGGAGATGGAGAGAGAACCATCTGTAGAAAAGGCATTATCCCTGTGTGCTCTGAGGACAGAGCATGGGAAGAATCTTAAAGGCTCTGGAGTGGGAGTGAGGTGTGCACGGAAGATGCACAGGAAGCAAGATGAAATGAAACCAGAGGAAACGGCTGGGCTGTGGCTGGGAAGTAAAGGCTGAGCTTTGAAGAGGGGCAGCTCTGGCACCAGACCTTGACCCTGCAGATGATGGTCTCCCTGAACGCCGGGGCTTCTGGATCGAGGCACGTGGATGGCTGGGAGCTGACCGTGCGGGCTGGCGGTCGTGGGGACCCACATGACTGGGGAAGTGCAGGGGTGAGGATTATACTTTACACTTATGACACTGTGCTGAGTTTGGCCTCGAAGGCATTACTGGTGAACTCAGAAAGGGAAGTCTGATGTAGTTGGAAAACTCAAACCTCAGCTCCACTACTATGAGCTGTGATGCTTTGTGAAAATAAATTGACCTCTCTGAACCCTGGTTTCTACTGTGGTAGGCTGAATGATGACACCCCCCCACACCCTCCCGAGACGTCCACATGCTAATCTCTGGAATGTATGAATATGTCACCTTATATGGTAAAACGGACTTTGCACGTGTGATTAAGTTAAGGCTCTTGAGATGGGGAGAATCCTGGGTTGTCCGGGTGGGTCCAGTGTCATCATAGGGTGCTTATGAGAGGAATGCAAGAAAGTGAGAGTGAGAGAGGGGTGTGATGAGGTTGGAATGATGCAAAGAAGGGGCCATGAGCCAAGGATGTGGGAGGCTTCTAGAAGCTGGAGAAGGCAAGGAAGTGGAGTCCCCCTAGAGCTGCCAGAAGGAACATGGCTCTGACGACACCTTGATTTTAACACAGTGGGACCTATAAAGTGCAACGATAATGGTACCCACCTCATAGGTCTGCTGCGACAGTTTAAATAAGACAGTGTATTTAAGGCACTTAACAAAGTGGATGTCAGGTAAATCGTAGATGGTTTTATCATGTGTTTTATAAAGTCATATTATGAGAGCCAGGGCTGGATCCCACTACACTGCACTAAGCCAACTTGGCGTGGTTGGAAGTGGCTGCATCTCTTAGAAATTATGGTACAGCATCTTAGGATTGCTGGAACCCAAGGAGTTGCTTCTGAGTCCTTTATCCCAGAAGGCTTTGGGGACCCACAGACGTGTGACTGAAGTCCTGCGTTCCAGCTCCGCACAGCCACGATCTTGGTGGCATTTGAAGGGCTGCAGGTGCACCTAAGGCACTCAGATAATGTGACAGTGGCGAATGAAAAATGTCACCAAGCCGTGTGGCTGTGAAGTAGGCAACTGGCGGGTGTGGATTTCAGAGTAAGAACATGCTCTGTGCTCGTGGACATGGGCATGGATGAATTTGGTCACATGTGAACAGATCAGAGTGACAACAACTGTGGCTGAGGGAAGCCCAAGACACTTCTTGGTTTCTGTCTTTGTGGAGTGTATGTACACAGCCTCCCCACGAGTAGGGGATGAGTGTGACGACATAATGACTAAATTCTGTTCGAACTTGAATTAGTTGTGGTACCACTGGGTAGAACATAGGGGAAGTAATTAGTGAAGGCAAATGGGAAAAGTCCAAAACTGGAATTTTGTTTTTAAGTAACACTGGGCAGAGAACCATTTAGGAATGAAGACAGCATATTTCCCTAGTCCCCTGCACGCAGATCTCACTTTAAAGAAAACAATGAGAAGGTAAATTTTTTTTTTTTTTTTTTTTTTTTTTTTTTGTGGTATGCAGGCCTCTCACTGCTGTGGCCTCTCCCGTTGCGGAGCACAGGCTGTGGATGCGCAGGCTCAGCGGCCATGGCTCATGGGCCCAGCCACTCCGCAGCATGTGGGATCTTCCTAGACCGGGGCACGAACCTGTGTCTCCTTCATCGGCAGGCGGACTCCCAACCACTGTGCCACCAGGGAAGCCCGAGAAGGTAAATTTTAAGTGGTGTCATGGGAAATGTTAGAAGCTAATGTTACTAATCTGAAAGCTATCGGGGCAAGGAACTATCCAGGCGGTTATGGGGTAGAGGTATTGCAGGAACTCTCCACAGACGTCCCAAATTGTTGGTCTTTGAAAATAAGGTCCACGTGCAATGTTCTCTGCAGTGTCATTGTCAAGATCGTTACTAAGTTTATAGCTAGGCATTATCAAGATGGATTCTCATGATGAGTACCTGTCTCCAAGGACCACAGTTGATTATTATCCTGGGGGTCATGTATCATTCTCTCCCTTTCTGTGTCTCTCTCAGTAAATAGAAATGAAAAGTCAAGGTTTGGGAATAATTAAGAAAATTGTTGACCTTGTAGGTAATTATAGGAATTTGCTACTTTGATTCAGCTTCCTAATATAAATCCTTACTCTGTCTTTGTAAATATTGCGGGCCGTTATTTTCCGTGGCTGCACAGCCTTTAATAGTTTGGAATAATAAATAATGTGATTTTCTATTTTGGGTGGCACCTCAGCCCCTTCACATTCACCATTTTGATCTTCACGCCGCTGCCTCAGCAGGTTGGTAGGACATGACAGGACAAACGGTGCAGTTCTGCTGAATTGAGGAGAAACCTAAGGTTCAAAGAGGTGGAATGCTTTACCCAAGCTCCTACTTCTAGCCAGCCACAATTTGAATCCAGATCTTCTGATAGCAAGTGTTCGAAGCCCACCATTAGGGCTTGAAATAACTTTCATTGAACATACCGCAATCTGGTTTCCCTTCTGACCTAACAGCAGATGTTTCAAAAGTAAGAATTCTTTTGGGAAAGTCTGGAAAAGAGGGTTTGAGGTGTTGCAGGAAGGGGGACCCCTTCCAGGGCCTGCCTGAGAGTGGGCCGTTGCCTAACACTCAGAAATGAACTGTCCGAGGAGACACACGCGCTGACAAAGCAAGAGATTTTATTTGGAAGGGGCGCCTGGGCGGAGAGCAGCAGGGTGAGTGAACCCAGCAGGACTGCTCTGCCACGTGGCTCGCGGTCTCAGGTTTCATGGTAATGGGGTTCGTTTCCGGGTTGTCTCTGGCCAGTCATCTTGCTTGGCCCGTAGTTTGACTCAGGGTCCTTCCTGGTGGCGTGCACATCGCTCAGCCAAGATGGATTCCAGCGAGGAAGATCCTGGGAGTTGGTAGGACATATGGACTGGCGTGTCCTCTCTCCTTTGGACTTTTCTGAAATTCTTCTGTTGGTGGTAGCTTGTTAGTTCCGCGTTCCTTACCAGGAGCTCCTGGTGTAAAGTAACTCATGCAAGTGGTTGCTTTTGTGCCTGGCCAGGGCGGGCGGTTTCCGTCAGTGGTTCCCCTAACAGAGGCAGTCGGAGAGAAAGATGCTTTTCAGCCTTCCCAACTTAATTAGCATGGGGGTAGGGGAAATGGGGGCAGACAGAGGAAGGCATTTTACAGGCATGTTGTTCGTGTGTGGGCGCTAAAACATCCGTACACGGAGTCTAGAGTGGAGCCATTCAACGTGGCAGCCACCAGCCCCGTGCGGAGATTGAGCCCTTGAAATCTGGCTCATTTGAATTGAGATGTGCTCCAGCTGTCAATTCCACACCAATTTCAAAGACTTCATATAAAAAAGGATGGAAATGACCTCAGTCATTTTCATATTGATTATATGTTGATATATTGGGTTAAATAAAATGTTATTAAAATTAATTCCATGTACTATTTTTAATTTTTAATGCGATTACTGGAAGATGAAAAATCACAAATGTGGCTCACATTTTATTTCTGTTGGATGGCACTGGTCCAGAGGTTTCCTGTTTGGATAAGACTTGGTAGGTGAGGGTAAGTGAGGCCAGGAGTCCATCTGGGTCTCAAAGAGGACAGAGAGTCCTACAGCTGAGGGCCAGGGGAGAGCTGGTCCACCCTGCCCTAGGGAATGGGGCCTTATTATGCAAGAACATTAAAGAAGCAGCAAGAGTTCTATGTGGCAATTTCAATGGAAACATTTTCACTCCTGAGACCTAGTTTCTTCCTAAACTCCACCCAAGGCAACATGGATTATTGCTTCCTGGAAACTCAACTAGGGGACTTGAAAGTGTCTCATATTAAAAACAGAAAAACCCAAGAAGGAGACAAATTATATTTCTAAAAACTTTTAGAACAAATGCTTGCTTGTGAGAAATAATTTTCCTATAAATATTTTATTCCTCCTTTTCTTTCTTTTGTACCCTGGCTGAGGAGTTCCACATGGACACAGGAGATGATGTTCCCCTTGGGAGAGAAGATCAAAGCCTCCCTGGGTCTACTTGCTGTTGAATTCTCCTCACGGTCTTTGCAGCTTCTACTCCCTCCTGCTTGCTGGGCTCTGAGATGAAGTGGGCTCAAAAGTTTGGAAAAACAGAGAGAGAATGCAGGAAAAAAATCCACAGCTACGTAGCATCTAAGCCAGTTGTTTCAGACAGAAAGTTCCAAATCTTGGCTAGAAAGAGAGAAATGTTTACTTTTTTTTTGTCTGTGGGAACCTGCCCCTAAACAACCCACTTTGAAAGAGAATGTGTAGTGATATAAATAGCAAGTTAGCCTGATTGATGTAAGATGACCCCAGAAAACAAGGAGCTTATTCAATTGGGCTTGATAAATATTTTATCAAGAAAAAAAGGAAAAAAAAAAAAAAAGCCAAACAGACAAGACACTAGATAGAGAGTTCCTGAGGCTAAGGACTGGGTCTTAATAATTCCTAAATCCTAGAGCTCTGTTGCACACCTGTCCTAGGACTAGAGCTCAACAGACGTTTGTTGGACCACTGGATCCACTCATCAGCTTGTAGGAGAACAGTCAGAGTTCTCCAGGGGGTGAGAAAAGAAAGAAGGAAAGAACAGGCCCTGATTGCTTTGGGAGTTGCCTTTCCTTATAGATGTGCGCTCAGATATTTCAGCAGCATAGATTAAGAATGATACAGGAGCATACAACCAAGGACATACAGACAAATGACAAGTGGGGTAAGATGGGCAATGAGCTGCAGTTCTGTGGGTTTTTAATGGGAAAGAAAAAAAAAGGAATTTTAAAACACAGATTTGCAACAAAAATAATACATTTCAAATTGACTAGCCTCTCATGCTTTTCTATGACAGAAGTGAGCCTGTGCATTTAATTGAATTTTTGTGACTCTAAGGCTTTGTTTTTATTTATTTTGTTGCTGGAATGAATATTTATTACAATTATCATTACCCAATTACCTGCTGGGTCCTGGGGGGAGGGAATGTATCCTCTGCCCCTCCCCCATCCATCTTGGAGCTTCCAATAAAGTCCAGGGGGAATGCCTAGAGGGGTAGGCAGGGCAGGAGTCTTCCAGCAGTTGCTGATGTTCCATTAAAAGGAGTTTGAAAAGGCATTTACCACCCTTCCACATGTTCAAGTTGACATTTAACTTTTAAAATTTAAATATAAATAGTTGCAAAGGATTTTCTTTCCAATGCATTGTGAATAGTATGGGAAAGAAAATTGTCCCGAAACTATCTGTGGCAGAACTTTTTTTGTATGATGTAATTTATAACCCCTTCCGTGAAGTAATTATGATTCTTGATAAAATGCTTGAGTAACTTCCAGATAGACTTTAATGGGATTAAGAAATCCTGAGAAGTTAGGCTTCCCCGTTCACTATCTTAAGACACATCAGTCAGGCTCTGGGCATTCTTTGGTGGTGGGACCACTTTTTTTCCCTCTGGATTGTCTCTGACAATCCCTGAATTGAGGCCAGTTTGAAATAGAATTTTGACACATACTAATAACAAGTTTGTCTGAGAAGTTATTTTAGCAAATGACATTGTACAAATAACTTTGTTGCACCACTTTTTCATTATAGACAGTGGAATCTAAATACCATAACAATAATCATGCATAATACTCAGCATCAATTACATGAAAAAACAGGAACAAGTTATTTTTTGACCCCAGGAAGTTTTACATTTTTCCTTTTCTTCCCTAAAATTCATATTTCTACCCTCCATTTTATCCTAATATGATATGTCTTACAACTGAAAGTTTAAAATTGGTTAACCTGTCATAACTTTCTACAACGAAAGTAAACTATGAATTTTTGTGACCATAAGGCTTTACTTTTTTGTTCCTAGGTTGAATAATTGAATAATTACAATTATTATTATTACCCAACTAATAAAAATGTACAAATATATTACACATTTTGATAAACCGTTATTAAATCTAAATTTTAAATTTTATTGGAAATACAAGTGTTAATGAGATAAATGGGGCTGGTTTATCATCCTCCCCCTCCCCACCAAGAAGGACAGGTATCTATAAATAGAAATGACCTGTTACTAGAAAGAGCTAGGGTTCACCATCAAACCCATTGTTTGTTTGTTTGTTTGTTTTTTTCCGGTACGTGGGCCTCTCACTGCTGTGGCCTCTCCCGTTGCAGAGCGCAGGCTCCGGACGCACAGGCTCAGCGGCCATGGCTCACGGGCCCAGCCACACCACGGCATGTGGGAACTTCCTGGACTGGGGCACGAACCCACGTCCCCTGCATCGGCAGGTGGACTCTTAACCACTGCGCCACCAGGGAAGCCCTCATTCTTTGTTTTTATGGATGTAAGCTTCGAGGAGAGCTGTTCACATACCAAGTACGAGGGAGTGGAAGGAGTTTTGTACAGTAATGTTACACAACTCTGGATTTCTGAGTTATATTCTGAAATCATATTAAAAAAAAAAAAAACCCATATCCTGCCAGCTTGACACGTGGCCCTCTTGACTAGGTGTTCTTTCACCTTTGTTGAAAGCAACCAATTGGAGAAGTGATTTGCAAAAGGATTCGTTTCCCAGTCATTAGTGTCTAATACAGCCCAAGGATTTCACATCATACCTTTTGGTAACTGAAGGGTTTTAAATCCCCAGGACAGTGCCCAGAGGTGTGCAGGTAAATTGGCTCTCTGGGAAAAAAAAAGAAAAAGAAACAAGAGGGGGGAAAAAAGCTCTATTTTGTATCTTGTGCTCGTTTCCATGGTGTAAATACTTCCACCACGGCCGATTTCAAGCTACCAAACTTGACTTCGCTGGAGTTGGGAAGAGACGGGTGTGATTGGCCCCCGTGGCCAGGGCAAGGGAGCCCAGCACAGGGTACAGTGCCTCACAGCCAGATTCCGGGAGGGACCTCTATGTGCGCCTCTGTTTTGTGAGCTGTGACAGATGATTGTGAAAGGGAAGGTGGGAGATGAGAACTGGCCTGACCTCAGGACAGAGCATCCCTGCAATGCCAAGAACGTTGATTCCTTTAAACACTCCAAGCTTGCTTACCCCTTGCAAATGTGGTGCCCCAAGGCTCCATGTGCAGCCGTTTGAAGACCACTGATTGAGAAGAGAAGCAAGGGCCTGGGAGGCAGCCGGACCACAAGCTCAAATCCTGCCTTTGCAATTCACGAGGTTTGAGGACTTGGGCATATTAACTTTTATGAGTCTCAGATTTCGTCTATAAAATAGGAGAAGCCAATACCCACCTTCCAAGGTAATAACTGGTGGTGTTACGTGTACAGGGCTGGCAGCCAGCAGATGCTGCTATCGGAGTCCTTTTAATTGAGTTGAAGGGAAGATCCTTGGAGGATTGATGCCTTCCTAGGGTAGCAGTATAAGAGGGAAACATAGGTGCCCGGCTATTTAGGATTTCTGTGCTCCAAAACAAGTGACTGCTTTGGTTATCTTCTTTTTTAATTAATTAATTTATTAATTAATTAATTTATTTTTGGCTGTGTTGGGTCTTCGTTTCTGTGCGAGGGCTTTCTCTAGTTGCGTTGAGCGGGGGCCACTCTTCATCGCGGTGCGCGGGCCTCTCACTATCGCGGCCTCTCTTGTTGCAGAGCACAGGCTCCAGACGCGCAGGCTCAGTAGTTGTGGCTCATAGGCCTAGTTGCTCCGCGGCATGTGGGATCCTCCCAGACCAGGGCTCGAACCCGTGTCCCCTGCATTGGCAGGCAGATTCTCAACCACTGCGCCACCAGGGAAGCCCCTGCTTTGGTTATCTTAAAATGCGCACTTCAAACCAGAATTTTTAGCTTCTTTCTCTCCTTTTTATACCATCTTTCATCTTATGGAACAGAGGTTGGGATCTTCACTTGGTCTGAGGGAGTACACCCGGCAGCAACAATGGGAGTAGAACTCAAGGCTCGTCCACCTTGAACCAAACCAGAAGGGTTAGTAATGAAGAAACAAAACCTCCTTCTAAGGTGGCTTCACCTGTTGAGCAATCCCATAGCCTGGTCCCTTCAGGGCTTCATAACCAGTCAGGCTCCCGGTGGCTCTGCTGGCTTGTTAAGAAGGTCTTTGAATGACAGGGCAAAATCACATCACCGCATCACAAACAATTCCAGGGCACAACCGATATCTCACACTGTACTTTATTTTTCTTCACAATATTAACTGGACAGACAGAGAAAGTTGAATGTCAGTGTGGCTTTCCCCAACAATACAAAGAAAATGCTATTATATTTAATGCTGGCCAAGCAGAGACTTACTTTATCTTAACTATCTAAAGTACACTTATCATATAGTTTTTTGTGTGTGTACAGTGTTGCAGGATATCAGCCACCCCTAAGAAGTGTCCATCTTAAAAACAGCCCATGGAAGGGAGAAGTGTGAACATCTTGATAACAAAAGCTTTCAATACAAAACCACTTTTTATACACTTATTTTTATTGAAAACAAAAATAATCCCAGTAACTCAAAACAAAAGCAAAACTTGGTTGAAAACTTAAGAAGATAGTATAATAAACACAAGCTTCCTCCAAAGAAATGTGATCGGCTATCACTCCTTTAAATGCTACCCCAGAGGCAAAAACTTAATGAAATGAGCTGGCTGGAAGGCTCACTGCAGATTCCCTAAAAGGTCTAGGGACACAGAGTTACTAATATACTATAGTCATATTTAGTAACAATCCTGGGATTTTTTGATTAAGCCTTTCCATCTTCCACAAGTGTTTCTGTCTGCTGAGCTTACCTTGGGACCCAAAACAACCTTGTCATCGATAGGATATATACGGCCTTTCAGTTATTTTTCTGGGGTAGTCATGATGAATTGGGGCAATACCATTCATACTCCATCTGGTTTTCTTTGTGCCCCGTGGGATGCATATTTCATGGTTGTCTAAGGCCAGTCCTATGAGCACAGACATGGAACAGGATGAATCTTTGGGTAAGGATAAGGAACTTGTATTATTACTTACCCAGTTCAGTCTCACTTTTCTTCTCCCCGTATTGTGCATAACAAGTATTTAGAAATAGATGTCCCTACCAACCAGAAGGTTTTCATTAAATATCCTGTTGGTTAAAATTACAAATTTATTGTTTAAGTGGCCATTAGACACGCCCAGGCTTGAAACTGAAATCCTTACCATTGATGGCAGATGTTTACAGGAGTTTTGGTTCATCTGCATTGCCGCACAGAGCTGGACTTTGAGTTGTCCTGTTGTCTCTAGAAGCTAAATATACCATAGAGCTTGAAAATGTTTCTTGTTTGTTGCATAAGGTCCTTCACGGAGGCATCACACTGACCCTAGTGAAGTTTTCACTTGTTTGCATCTCACATCCTACAGTCTTGGCTATTCTGAAAGCCTCCGCACCCTGATCCAATCTTGGGAATGTTTTGCTCATTTGAAAATTCTTCCTCCCAACCCTGCAACAAATGTCCTTTGTCCCATAATAATTAAAAAAAAAAAAATCCCTGGGAAGATTCAAATTGAATAACAATAAAGATCTGATTGGAACCTTCATAAGCTTAACAATGTAGAATTGTATTTCTTAAAAGTGTGTAACCACATTTGTTTGGGCTGCAAAAGACACCACAGAATAAGATCAGAATAGAATTTCAACTGACTCCCTAATTTCCTTAGAATGGCTTACATTTCAAGCCCTTCCTGTTTTTTTCTGATAGAGGAGGTGTCCATTACTAACTATAAGTGATAAGGAAGTATAAAAACAGCCGCTGCCTTAGAAGTACAGTCGAAATTAGAATTTAAGTTCACATGTATAAGTTCATCATTTTAGCGTAAGTTTAATTACAATATAGACAATTTGCAATTCTGTTTATCCCATAGATCCTCGATGCAAAACACCCAGACGTGTGTTGGGACTGTCCTACATATTTATGTCTAATCCTGATTATTAGAACTCCTCTTGATTTATGATCACTTCCTAATTTCCCACATTGGGCCAGGACTAGGTCTTTAAATGATAAGCATAAACATTTTCTAATGAAATAAAGTCAAATCTTAATGGAAGGTCATATCTGAACAGACAGAGATAAGTGAGCTGGGGCAGAGGCTGTTGGTTTTTGGCTTGAACTATAGCAAAGTGCTTCCTTCATTCGAAATGTGACTTTAAGCCACATCTTAAGCCTGCAAAATCTGAGATGAGCTGTTTGCTGCAGAAGATACGAGCTGTCATTTTGATCTCTCTTTCGGGCTGTCTGTGCGGCGAGGGCCTGGGAGGACCCAGGAGGTTCTTGGGTGCTTTTCTCCTTGTGGCTTTTTTTAGAGCCCTCGACCTCCATTTGGAAAGTGCACGTGCTCTATTGAACCCTGACCTGGGCCAACATGTGCACCACGCTGATGGTAATTCAGGTGTGAATCCCTCCTCCACACCTGTTAGGTAGGAATGGGTCTCTGCTGTCCAACTGCAAAGTAATTGAGACAATGCAAAAAAGGAGGAGAAAAAAATGACTAGTTGAGGCTTTTATATACATTCATTGCTTCTAACATGTTTTTAACAACAAGAAAAATGCAACTTCAACTACTCTTAGAGAGAGTGTAGCCACAATACTGTACAGTTCTGGGGTCAGGTGACCGGGAACATTTATCATTAAAACCAGATAATGTAACCCCACAGCAAAAGGAAACCAGTCAGAAATTAGCCCCTGTGACCTTTTTTATATGTACATTTTTAGAACACTCTGCAAATCCCAGCTTGAACAATAACAACAACAACAACAAAAGACAAACAGGCTTTATATTAAAAATGTCCGTGTTCTTCATGGTTACTTCTAAAGCAGCTTGGAGGATCTCGCCACTTGGAGTGTACTGCAAACCGACTCCATTAGAATGATCTTGGCAGGATAGCAGCACAGAATTTGATATTCCATATTCCTCACTTTTGACAATGTAAACCTTTCATAAGATAATATTTTGTTTAAAAATTAGAATCATTCAAAGGTCTGATCGTCCTGTTCCCTGAGGCCCTCCAGGGAGGTCTGGCTTCATACCATGGGTTTCTTGCTTTCTCCGTCTGGGGCGTAAGCGCCACTGCATTTCAGGAAGGACCTGAGGACGGCCACAGAGAAAGGCCCTATGGAAGGAGGGTGGGAGGGCTCCAGACAGGTCTCCGTGGAAACGGGCACGGAAACCATCTCTAAAGGGCAAACCATCGGAGCCAGAATTTAATCCCCTGGTCATCTTCCATCTGGCTTTCCAGCCGAATGAACCTCATGGGTTTAACCAAACATGTATGCAATCCTAAATGATGTGAGTTAAATTCTGATTTGGCCAAGGACAAGTAAACCTAAGCAACTAGGTCAAAGGGACAACAGATACGTCCCTCACAATAAATAATTCTGTTGACATGGAAGTGGACGTAACTCGGTTCAAGCAAAGTGGCTGGGTGGCCAGCATGCTCCAGGTTTTCTCAGGTAGCTGAGACCCAGGGCTTATCTCACCTCCTCAGAAATGCTTTTAAAGAATTAAGAGCCAAAAACCTCAAATGGAAAAAATGATCATTTTTGCTAACAAATAGTGTAGAGGCCATAACTAAATACAATTTTTTAAAAAGATGCTGAGATGCATGTAATCTTTTTTTTTAAAGCAGCTTTCGAAATATCAACCACAGCATTAAACATTGAACATGAGTACATTCCAAAGTTAATACAGATAAATGGTATATAATGCAATAATGCCACAGTTATTCCACGTATGTCTCAAGGCTGATTCTAAACTTGAAAAAATATTTCTAGTTTATGAACTGGAGATTTCACTTCTTTTGCTACTTCTCTAGCGTTTTCCAGCACTGATTTTTTTTTTCTTTTTTCTTTTTTAACGCCCCAGGATGTACAGATAATCCCCACATTCCACACCTGGAACTTTTCTCCCCCCTCCGTCAGGTTTTTCAAATAAAACCAAACTACAATGACAAGATAATGTTTTACATCGTAATTCCACAGACATAGGTCAGTTAATCCATTTTAACGCTTCCTTTAGGATTTATGACCCTCCCCAAAGTCTTTAAAATCTTGCTTTAAGCTGCACAGGCAGGCTGGCAACCGCACAGCCAAGGCGCACGCGAGCGTCTCCCTTGGGGGGCGGGCTCCTCAGCCATCGCCACCTCCCTCCGCGAGCAAAGGCGCAGTGCCTGTTTCCTTCCCTCCACAGTGATCAACGCCCGAAGAGCCTTGGCTCCCGGGTTCCACGCTCCGCGTGGAGAGGCGCCTAACCAGGGGGCCCCAGGGTAGCAGGACCAGGCCTCCTGCCGTCTTTCCTTGCCCGCGCGATTCTGAGCTCCGTCAGCTTCCAGGCATTCGCAGACCACACCGCTCTGTTTAAAAGCCCTCGAGCAGGCCAGCGAGTGGCCAGGCTGGGTTCCAGGACGAGGTCTCCGAGCTGGGGCAAGGCAGAGCCGACCGCGGCCTCTTGCGGAAAAGCAGGCACTTGTGGCGGCCTGATGCTTCCTGAGGCCGAAGAAGTCACCGAAACGTTCACTTCCTCGCATTCCAGAGGATTCTGTTTCATACACAGGCAGCGCCAGTATTTGGAGGGGAGCGTATCCAAAATATATGAATATACACGTCGGGGCTTAAGGTACTGGATGATATTGTATAAATTGCTAAAATGCTTCTCGGCACAATTGGTAGCTTAAAAAAATACTTTCCTATGGTTTAAGGGCATTTTTCCCGTCACTGTCCTTCGGGGTGGAGATCTTGGCAAACACCAAATCCATCTGAAGTTTCCGATGGTTTTCTTCCAACCGGGTGTGTACCATATGCAAAGTGCCTGTTCTTCAGGCCAGGGAAGAATGGTCTCCCCTCCAAGTACCTTCCCTCTATTAAGAACACAGCCTCCAGGGCAAAAAAAAAAAAAAAAAAAGGCAAAGAAAGCGAACACCTTCTTCCTAACCTCCAGCAGCCAGAAACCCGGCTTCTGGAACAGTCAAGTCCTTTGTCAATTTGTTTGCTTTTCAGATGGTGAGTCAGTTGGGCCAACAACATGGAACAGAAATCCGTGTTTATAGGCACAGGAGACCAGGTGGAGCCATCCAGGTGGGGCTTAGTAATTAGCAGTAGGGTTTCCAAAGACATGTTCAATGGGACTGTCTTAAATAAATAAATCTTATTTTTCTTAATAATGTAAAAAATAAATTGTATTTCCCTTTGGCAGTAAGTAGCTGATTCGACGTTGAGCCTGAAAGCTGTTTTTTCGTTGTTGGTGGTGGTTTGTTTTTGTTTTTAAGAGACCACAGCTTCGCTTCATGGTACATCAGTGACAATGCATATTATTTCTACTGCTTTAGTGAACCTTTTGCATATGTGTTTGTGGCCGGCTTGTGGACTTCACTTATGGCCCAGATAGGCACCCAGGGTGATGCAAGCTCCCACCAGGGCCAGACTGAGCAGTGCCTTCAGAGACAGCCAGGAGAAATCAAACAGAGGCCGCATGCTGGGACCGTACAGCTCCACAAAGGCATCCTGCAGTGGGAAGAGGAGGGAAGGAAAAGAATATTAGAGCGGCACAGACAGAATGCCAGATGACAGGGAGAAAGGCATCTGAAGTGCCTGGGCACCTTCAGGAGGGTGAGGGGAAAGGTCAAACGCACTTTGGGGGCAATGATTTCAGACCCACTCTTTTCACTTTCATTCAGGAAATATTTTTTGAGACCCTACTTATATACCAGACACTGTAGAGATACAGCAGTGAATGAAATAGGCTAAAAGCGCAAAAGCTTTGACCCAGTGGAGTAGGATAGACAGTAAACAAAACTACATGTTTCATATAGTGTATTAGAGAGTGGTAGGTGCTAAGGGAAAAGATAAAACAGCAAAGGCAGTTAGAAATACGGGAGGCTTTGCAATTTTAGCTAGCATGACCATTTGTAAAAATAATTTTTTAAAAAAACCCAACTACTCCTTTATTGAGTGCTTGCTATATAAACAGATGCCTGACATGCATTATTTTATTTATTCTTCATACCCATCTTATGGATTCATTTTCTTTGTTCTTGTGCTGTAGGAAAAAAGCTGAGACCGTTGAATGCTCATTTCTTAGATTTGTTGGGGAGGATTAGATTCCATGTTTGGGCCCAATGAGTATCTGGACAATTCTAAATATATCTGAATATATAAAGCAGTAAGTGAAATGTCCCCTTGGTGTGGTTAATCAGGCATGAAGAGGAAAACAAGATGTAGCTCCAGTTAGGCCCTTCACTATGGGAGATGGTGACATACGGAGACGTCCCGCATCACTGTGTGGAGGAGGGTCTGACGATGTTTACTGTGTTTTTGTCTGTTTGGGGCAAGTACTGCAGTAGAGGGACCAGGTATCATCTTTGTCTCTCCAGTGCTATGTGTGGTCTTGATACATGTAGGTGTTTGAGAAATGTTTGTTCAATTAAAGAGTGAAGTTTTCTGAAGTCGAACATTGGTTTGAATTCTGTGTTTGGCCTAGTACTTCACCTAGATGCTTACTCGGCCTTCTTGAAATTATTCCTTTTGTATACAGAAACCTCTGGACATCTTGCAGTAGTCTCGAGAGTTTAAGGCATCATTAGGGAATATTCTCATGTTATTGAATATAAACTTACACAATTATTTTTCATGACTGCATAGTATTCCACAATATATGTTTATATATCTATATCTATGCTGTACTTTATTTAACCAGTTCTTTATTTGGGTTGTTTTAAACTTCTGCTCTCATAAACAACATTATGATACAGCTTTATACATAAATTCTTGTCTACTTGTTTGGATTTTTTTAGACAGATTCCCAGAGGTGAACTCAGTTGACCAATCATCAGAATTGCCCCCCACAGTCACGAAAGGTTTGTGTGGAGCCATCCTCACTGGTTGCCCTGTGACCAGTGGCACCTTTTACAAAAGGCAAACGAGGGAATTCCCTGGCGGTCCAGTGGGTGGGACCCGGCACTTTCACTGCCGAGGACGTGCATTCAAACCCTGGTCGGGGAACTAAGATCCTGCAAGCTGCAAGGTGTAGCCAAAAAAAGAAAAAAAAAACCGGCAGACGTGGGTTTAGGGCAGTGGGTCTCAGTGCGGTGGTCTTGTCCCCCAGGGGACATCTGGCGATGCCTAGAAACATGTTTGGTAGTCATGGTCTGGGATGGGCGTGCTGTTGGCATCTAATGGGTAGAAGCCAGGGATGCTGTTCAGTATCCACAAGGCGCCGGACAGCCCTTACCACAGAGAATTATCCACCCCAAAGCGCCAACAGTGCTGAGGCTGAGGAGCCCGGCGAAGAAAGGTTTGGAAGAAACTCTGTAATCACGGCCCAAGGAAGACCCAGTGGTCCATCTAGTGTGTCAACAGCTTTGGTCGAATTAGTACAAGATTACTTAGTCTAGACAAATAACTTCTCCCCATGAGTGAGCTGTACCTTCAGATGTACTAGATTAACTTTTACCAGGAGAGGGCGCAAGGGTTTTCTTCTTTCTTAATCTATTGTTAACATTTTCAAAGTTTGAGCCTTAGCAAGCAAGGCAGTAGACATAAATGAGATATGTGCTTAGTGCCCTTAGCGCAAAGCTGAGCTAACACTCACGGCTGTTTGTCAAGACACCTCCCGCCTTCCCTACATGTAAGTGGGATAAATGGGGCAGAAAGGGGTCAGGACCTATTTAGAGAAACTGCCTCTTGCAAAGTGCATCTCAGGATCCCACAGACACAACAGCAAACGTCTAACAGCCCTCCCCTCTGTGCTGTTCTCCCTGAGGGATGGGCAGGCCGGAACCCGCAAGAGCCCAGCCAAAGGGCACCCCAAATTCCTCAGAGTACCAACACTGGGCAGTATGCAATTTGGCTTGATGTTGAGAGGGGTCAGTGGTTGGACCCAGCATCCCTTTAGTTATCAATTGAGTTTTCTGTGGCAGAATATGAAACAGGCTAAGGCCTAGGCCATCTGACCTTTCCAGACCAGGAGCCATCCTGGGAAAGTGGAGGAAGCAGCGACAAACTCAGGCTGCTTTGTCTGGTGCACAGTACCAGCAGGAGAAGAAACGCCTCTCCAAATACCCCCAACTCTCTGGGGCCAGAATAATTCCCTCTCCCAAGACCCAGCCCCTCACATTAATAACTATGCTTCTAATGGACCTCATGGCCCATTTCTGATGTGCAGTATAAAGAAAAAAATCATTTCTAAAGTGGAATGAGCTAAAGACGCATCTCTTAACCCAAAGAATGAGCACAGAGACGATGACGCAGCCCCAGGGATCTGGGAATTAGCTCTGAACTCGGGGGACAGGGTCTGGGTGAAATCCCAGTTTGACGTTTTATTGCTTATGACCTTGAACAAATTACCCAACCCTGAGCTTCATTTATTTCACCCATAAAATTGGTTGTTGTGAAGATAAACGTAGGTGACTGAAGCCATTTGTAAATGTGGCCCAGAGTGTGAACTAGTGGAAACAGTACCTTGTTCTCTGGCCTGTCTTCTTGCTAACCTGCTACATCCCTCCTAAAACTGCCCTTCCCTCCAGATGGTCTACCGAGCCTGCTAATTTCCAGAAACAATTTACTAGCTCCCTCTATAAAGTGTCAGCTTTTGGTTCTGAAGATGCTCGGTGATTTCTATAGAAACTGTGAATTCAAACGTACCTGTCATGTGTTCTGGTGATAACACACGCCCAACTCTACTTCCTCGTAAATTATTAAGTCAGGTTGTAGGGCTGAGGGGCATTCTTTAAACCCCCTGAGATGGAATCTGGCTCCTACGGTTTGCCCATCTGTGATTCTAAAGTGCAGAGCAGACCCTGTTGTTTCAGGACTGAAGATCCTAAAGCTACTTTCATGGAGAGTCTTCTTGCTTTTTCAAACATCCTGATTAGGGTGATTTCCGAAGTCTGTTTGAACAGTCTGTCATTATTTGTTTAAGTTTGAAAGCTGTTTTAAATAAACACATGCTCATTTTATGTATTAAAAGCAACAAAGAGGGAAAAAGAAAACCTGGGCCATCGTCATGTGATTCAGACAAAATCCCAGCCTATATATTCAGAAGGCACGGCAGCCCTTGCTCATGTCAGGACTGGCAAGGGCTCTGCCTGACCTCAGGGATGGGCACAGCAAGTCCCCAGGGAAGGGTCCTTTCTTCTGTTGGCCTCTCACATCATAGAGAAGGCAGGCAGTGCCCCAGCTCTGCGTGCTCTTTTGCAGACAGCTTCCCCACAAACTACAAATTCAGAGGCCACAGATGGTCTGAGTCTGAGTTCCACCCAGGGCTGGCATCAGTGGGGCAGGGCGGCCAACATCCCAACCCCGGACCCTGGCTGCAGGGTTGGAAGTAAGCCAGGGAGATGTGGACGGGACAGACGGATGGGAACAGACCAGACTCAAGACTCCTAAGCCAGGGAAAGTTGGGGGGAGGCGGTAAAAGTATCGTCCTCCTGCACTGGGACCACTCTCACCCGCTTCTCCCTCTTCCTCCCTCCCTCCCTCCCTCCCTTCCTTCCTTTCCCCTCTTCCTCTAGTTCTCTCTCTCTCCTGCCCCCCTCCCCGACACAGACACACACATACAGGTCCCTCAAGGCAGCCCACCCTCCAAAATTTTCCTTTCCCCTTCAGAATCCTTCAAAAAGTTTCGTTTAAACCTGATTCCAAATAAAACGAGATTTAAAAACGAATCAGATTGGCAAAAACTGAAAAAGAATACTGAGTTCTGCTGAAAAGGATGGGGTAGGGATGGGGGTGGGAGCCCCAGATACTCTTACACAACTGATAGACTCCCAGGTACAGGTAAATGGAGAGACCTTTCATATTTGGCAATGTGCAGCAAAAGCTCTAAAAATATTGTCGTTTTGTTAGTAATTCTACTTCTAGTTATTTACCTTGAAAAAATGAATAAAACCTGAAAACAAAAATATCTGAAAATATGGTAATGGAATATGGGTCGGTCACTAAAAATTATACCCTATATTTATTGGCAAGGAGAGATATTCTCAACATAACACTGAGTGAAACAAAACCAACGTCCGCAAGTCCAGGCCCCTGGCTCCATGCTGGCTCTCATTGCTCCTTGCACCGTGGGGAAATTTAATGTGGTCTTGGTTGGCTATAGACAAATTAGGACTTCAGCTACGTTCCACAATCTTTGAGCTGACTTCTGTGGATACATTATATCATCATGGGAGGCCCTAAGCGGGGGAAGTCATCCTGCTATCAAAGAGCTTGCAATCTAGAGAGGGGATGCCTCTTTGTGCACAGTGAACTAAATCAAATGGAGGCGCGCTGCCATTTTCTACCTGCACAGAGCAGGAGGTCCTGTCGGCAGAACCCAAAGAAAATCAGATGGTGCTAACAGGAAACTGAACACTGCTATCAAATGCCTTTGATATTTTCTATTTGTCATGGCTTTATCATTTTGTCTCCATGGGGATCACCTCCCTCATGACAACCTGAGGGCAAGGGTTAGAAAATAGAAAAGACGGTGGACTTCCCTGGTGGCGCAGTGGTTAAGAATCTGCCTGCCAATGCAGGGGACACGGGTTCGAGCCCTGGTCCGGGAAGAGCCCACATGCCGTGGAGCAACTAAGCCTGTGAGCCACAACTACTGAGCCTGCGTGCCACAACTACTGAAGCCCGTGCACCTAGAGCCCGTGCTCCGCAACAAGAGAAGCCACCGCGATGAGAAGCCCGTGCACCGCAACGAAGAGCAGCCCCTGCTCGCCGCAACTAGAGAAAAGCCTGCGCACAGCGACGAAGACCCTAAATAAATAAATAAATAAATAAATTTATAAAAAAGAAAGAAAATGGAAAAGGCAAAATATAGTAACTCAAAACTGAGTGGGCAGTTACCTCCAGGTAAGTTCAGATCTCCTGCGCTTGTGTGGTAATACCTAGTAATGATAATGCCCTTTATGTAAATGAGGCAAATGAAATGTAGACTGGGAAAGTAAGTCATTCACAGTGTGTACTAATAAGCTGCCATGAGGCGGAGAAGGGACTAGAGGCTGCGCCCGCATCCCCGGCCTCCTGTGCTCAGTGGCTGAGGACCCTGGCAGGCACTTGGCTCTGTCCCCCTGCTCCCCTCCCCCCTGCCTCCCTCACCCTGCGCCTCCCATCCAACCTTGACCCCATCCTGCCCCCCAGTCACCTCTGGCCTTCCAAGCGTCACTGAAAGTCGTCTGGCCAGGCAGATGGGGGCTGCTGTAAATTCATGGTCTCCAGACTCAGTGAATTCTAGAAAGCACTGAGCACTCCCTTCCCCTGGGTCAGAGCTTGGCTCTGCTCCTTTCCATGACTATTCCAAACAGCCACCACTGTTCTCATCTGTCCCCTCACTGTTTAACAGCTGATGTCACCTCTTTCTTCTCTGAGAAAATCGGGCCATTGGGTGAGAATCACCCCAGTTTCCTGTCTGGGAGCACCCACTAACTCACATCTCTATCTGTCCTCCCCTGCTCTTTACACCCCGCTCCCTTATTCCACCATCTCCTGTTGCTTCTGGAACCTTCCTCCATCAGTTGTCCCAGCTCCCAACTACAATGTCAACCTCATCCACCTCTGTCTCTTATTTCCTTGGCATATAAACATTCAGATTTCCTCAAAATGTCCACACTGATGCTGGGTTCCACCCTAAACATTACCTTTTCTCTTCTTTTCCCCCAAGACAAACTGCTAACCTACTCTCATCAGCTGCTTTTCTACCACATTTTAATCCATTCAGCCTGGCCGCTTCCTCCACTGCGCTTTTCTTTTTTTTTAAAGAGAGAAACTTTTTCTTTTAAATTAATTAATTAATTGATTTTGTTTGTTTGTTTGCGTTGGGTCTTCATTGCTGCACGTGGGCTTTCCCTAGCTGCGGCGAGCGGGGGCTATTCTTTTGTTGCGGTGCACGGGCTTCTCATCGCGGTGGCTTCTCTTGTTGCGGAGCACGGGCTCTAGGTGCGCGGGCTTCAGCAGTTGTGCTCGTGGGCTCTAGAGCACAGGCTCAGTAGTTGTGGCGCATGCGCTTAGCTGCTCCGCGGCTTGTGGGATCTTCCCGGACCAGGGCTTGAACCTGTGTCCCCTGCACTGGCAGGCGATTCTTAAGCACTACGCCACCAGGGAAGTCCTCCACTGCGCTTCTGAAACCACTCTCCCGAGACTACCAATACCCTCCATGTGGCTAAATCCACTGAATACTTTTCAGATCATACCTGACTGAACATTTTGACACACTGGATGCTGAGATCACTGTAAACCTTTGCCTCCTGGAGAATTTCTTCTCCATCTCTTCATGGGCACCTCCTCTTCTGTCTGCCCTGATGGGTACTTGATGCTCCCTGAGCAGCCTGGACTGTCTTCTCTCTCTTCGGCTAATCTTCACTCTCATGGTCTTAAACACCCCCCCCCCCCATGATGATATCTCTGAAACCTTTGTATCCAGCCCCACTGGCTCCTCTGACAGCCAGATTCCTATTCCAATCGTCTTCTTAGATGACCCACCAGAAGTTATAATACAGCCTGTCCAGACTGGAGCCATCAAAGCCCCTCCAGCAAGCCGGCCTCTCTTCTCACCTTTACAGCGTCCATGCTCTCAAGTAAACCCACACCCTGAGAGTCTCCTAGATAGATATTTCCTCTTCTCCCCCATCCATTCATTCACAGGTAAATCCCACAGTCTTAGGTTGGGTTCCCCCAGAAGCAGACCCTAAGAAAAAGACTGGACTGTAAGCAGTTTTTGTGGGAGGTGATCCCAGGAAACACTAGCAGGAGAGTGGGGAAGTGAGACAGAAAAGGGAACGTGGCCATGAGTTACCTTGCCAAGCAAGTTACTGCCGCTGGCAACTGGAACTGAATCCTGCTGGGAAATCTGGGGGTCAGTGCAGAACACGCACATTTCGTTATTCCAGTAAGCGGCTAGGGAGCTGGGATATTTATACACCACTTCCTTCCATTCATTGGCTGAGGGTTGCTCCTATGGAGGTATCAATATCCCAGCACTTCTGGCCAGTCACGTGCACAGGTAAAGTGGGCTCTAGAGGCCAGAGAAAGCCCTTGGGGCAAGAGATTCAGATGCTGTATCTCCTGTAGTTGGAGGTCACGCTAGAGAGCTCTGAAGTGGTAAGGGCAAGGGGATTCCACAGGACGGTATATGTACCACTGATTTCACCACCTAACTATTTCTCTCCCCGGGGTTACTGCTAGGATTTCCCATCTGATCTCTCTGCCTTTAGTCTAATGCCCTACCCTTCAATCTCCTCTTGCTACTGCAGGCAGAGTGATCTATTCAGAATCAAATCTGTCACTTCCATACTTACCTCCAAATTCTTTGACATGACATCCAAGGCTCCCAGTGCTCTGCCCCAACCTCGTTTCTTGCTCAGCTCTGTCACGTGTAAGTTCATTTTAGTTCATTCAGGAATTCAGTGCAATCATGTTTTGCAGGCAACTTTCTCCAAGCCCGTGGGTTGAGTTGAATAATCCTCAGCTAGTCCCTGTTTGCATGTCTGTCTTCCCCCATTCACTGATTAGCACCTGGAGGTGCAGGGACCATGTTTTATTTATCTTTGGATCCCTGGAGCATGTGTCTGTCACATATTTGGCACTCAGCAAATGTTTGTGGAACTGAAATACACTGATTTCTTTTACTAGAGAACAGGTTTTCCAAATGTATCTTAAGAGACGATATTTTTTAAAAGGAGCATGTTCAAAGGGCAAATAAATGATGGGCTTAAACAAAAGCCGCTGCCTTTTTTTGTAGCAGCAGCCTCTAGGGTCTTCCTGTGAGGAACTGATGCTCAGACGGTTCATAACGGTCAGCGTCAGATCTGACTGGTCAGTGTCTGTGCCATGTCGGTCGTTAACTATTTTGAATATCATCCCACCCGTATGCCCTGTGAGTCTCCAACGGAGGGATAAGCTGTCGGGCATTTTCCAAACTCACTGGACCATTTATCCCTCTGTCAGGGAGATTCCAGCTGTGTTATGAAGACTGAAAATGCTGCCTGGAGGTGAAAAAAAACAATAATCCTGGGCACAACAAGAGGGGCAGCATTGGTGCCTGTTGTACAAGACACGGGAGATGATCAGCGGCCCCAAGTCGATCCTGGACCTTCATGGGAACATAAAGACCGCCGGTGGTCACCAGTCTCGGATTCTACTAAGGGGTCTGGGAATCATTCCCCGTAAAAACGATCTATGGTTTTCCAATGCCCAGAGCCAACTGACGTACAAGCCCCAGGAGAGAGGGAGGCACACACACAGCAGAGAGGAGGGATCTCTCTAAAGCCCGGAGGCAGTGATGCTCCGACACCCACCGTGGCTGAGATCAAAAGGGGAAGCAGGCGGCCAGGCCGCTGGGAGCGGTGGCCAGCACAGCACACGCGAGGAAGTGAGGACTGTTTCTACCTGAATAAAGCAGCTGGTAAGGAAGTGACTCCATTTCCCCCTTATCATTGGCCCGGCAGGGTTTCCTCTGCAGCCACTTGGTGCTGAATGAGTCTGGAGGGTTCCGTCTGGAGAACAGAGCTGCTTTGGGCGGTTGCAGCCTTCTGTCCCCTGGGGCTCTTCCTCTGGCCTCCCCATCCCCTTTACTCCCAAGATATTGATTCCGGGTTTGGGGGAAAAGGAAGGAGAAAAAAAACCCCGACAACCCCAGAGCATATAACTGAAGGACGCGCAGCTGCCTGGCCTGCAGATCGAGGTGCCCAGTGAGCGTGAGAAACAGGATGACCCTTCCACAAGGACTGCAGGGGCTGCCCCCCGAGTCCCCTCCAGTGAATGGGGCTTGATCTTGGAGGGACTCTGGCCCAGGGGGAGGGGCTAGTTGAATCATAGGCCAAGGACATAAAATGAAACCTAATCTAAGTGTCATCTGGATGTAACCAGAAACCTGCTAGAGAAATGGCAGGAGATGAAAAACCCAAACAAAACAAAAAAACACAACTTGCCTGCCTACCACAGCGGGTCCAGGGAAGTTTGGGTGTATTTTGTGATGCAAATTGAGCTGAGGATGCAAATCAGGCAGGGGCCCTCAGGAGGGAGGGAGGGCAGAAGAAACGAGAACCCCAAGGGTTCCTTCCCTTCTAGAGCAGGGCACAGTTTGAAAGTAATCTGCAAAGGAGTCTGTTGCTCTGGGGACCCTGCAGCCACAGGGCCAGGTCAAAGGCCGCTGGCCCTGTCCACCTGCTGGTCTAATCGCCCTGGGGCTGGGGTACGCTGCTATCTGGAGAGAAGTAGGGTGGCAAATTCCCGGCGGCACTAGCCATGCAAATACTGCAGGGAGTGGGGACTCGGCCACCTGTGGGCTTAGGTCCCTCCTTCCAGGAGGCGAGACCAGTCCAGAGCTTCAAAAGATGTCTGTGGAATTGGGAAAAGTCATGCATCTATAGCAAAAGGTGCTAAAAACTATGTTAAATGATTGGGTCATTTGGTTCATCAGGTTCGGATAATAAACCACAACGAGACTAAAGCCATGTCTGTACGAGACCTCGCAATCTCATCTTTGACTTGCTGATGCATTCGGGAACCAAACATTTTTTTATGAGGTGCTGAGGGTTCTTAAAGCTAAATAAGACACAGGCCTGCCTTGTCAGAATTGCTCCTCGATATTCTCACGCATTCACAGCAGCTCTGGTGAGCTTGAGAGTTCTCTAAACACGTTCAAAACACTTCGTGTGTGTAGGTGCGTACACCCTGCAGGGCTCTGGGGAGGAGGGGGGAGACCAAGTCTGCTGTCCTCCTCTGAAGGGTGCCTTCCACAGGACCTCACAGGCACAGAGGCCACAGGAAACCGCCTTGCAGTGTTTTGGCTTTAAAACAAAGTTACTTCATTTTTCTTCCTGACCTTCCTCATTCCACTACTTTCTTTTGGCTAGAGTGCCCTGCCTTTTCTGGTGCTTGACCTCTTCTTGCTTTGGGCTTATGCTATTTTCACTGTTTGGGGGGAAACATCACCTTATGATATTTTGTTAGGACGAAAGTACATTGAGCAAAAAAAGTGTAATTAGGGCTTCCCTGGTGGCGCAGTGGTTGAGAATCTGCCTGCCAATGCAGGGGACACGGGTTCGAGCCCTGGTCTGGGAGGATCCCACATGCCACCGAGCAATGGGGCCCGTGAGCCACAACTACTGAGCCTGCGTGTCTGGAGCTTGTGCTCCGCAACAAGGGAGGTCTCAACAGTGAGAGGCCCGTGCACCGAGATGAAGAGTGGCCCCCCACTCGCCGCAACTAGAGAAAGCCCTCACACAGAAACGAAGACCCAACACAGCCAAAAATAAATAAATAAATAAACAATTTTTTAAAAAAGTGTAATTATTACAACTCAACAATAAAAAGACAAGTAGCCTAATTAAAGAATGGGCAAAGATTTGAATAGATATTTCACCAAAGAAGATATACAAATGGCCAGTAAGCTCAAGAAAAGACATTCATCCATCATTAGGGACATGCAAATGAAAACCACAACGAGATATCACTTCACACCCGCTAGGCATGGCTTTAAAGTGAAAAGTGGACAATAACGAACGCTGACAAGCAGGAAGAGAAATTGGAGGCTGCGCACGTTGCCGGTGGGAACAGAAAACGGCGCAGTCTCTGTGGAAAACGGTGGTGGTTCCTCAAAGAGTTGGCCAGTTGTCCCATGACTCAGCAATTCCACTCCTAGATATATGCCCAAGGTAACTGAAAGTATATGTTCACACAAAAACTTGTACACAAATATTCACATCGGCATTATTCATAATAGCCCAAAGTGGAAATGACCCAAATGTCTATCAGCTAATGAACAAATAAACAAAGGGTGGTACCATCCATACCATGGAATATCATTCAGCCATAGAAAGGAATGAAGCATTGATACAAGCTACAACATGGGTGAACCCTGAAAACATTACGCTGAGTGAAAGAAACCTGGCGTAAATGGTCACATATTGTAATGATGCCATTTCTAGGAAATGTCCAAAATAGATCCACAGTGACAGGAGTAGATTCGTGGTTGCCTGGGGCTGGGGAGAGAGAAGACTGGAGAGCGACTGCTAACGTGTACAGGACTTTTTTATTCCAGAGTGATAAAAAAGTTCTGGAATTAGGGAACAGTGATGATTGTACAACCTTATGAATAGAAAAACCAAAAACCAGTAAGTCAACCACTTTGAACTGAATTTTAAGGTACGTCAATTATTCTTAAAAAATTATATTTTTTACAAGTACACGAAGAAGGGCACTAAACTATTTTTATGCCATGCGGAATTGGACAGAAGAGTTCGCTTGTTCTGTAACCCTTGCTCACAGGTGTGGCCCCCTCGCCAGTGTCCAGGCCTACCTGTATGTGAGCACGAACTTCACCCCCGTGCGCTTGGCAGCAGGTTAGCGCCGGCGCTCCCCGGAGGTCACTGTCTGGGCTGTGCCTGCCACGTGGTCTGTGAATGCAGGGCATGGCCAGGGTACCTACCCCTCTCCCCACCACACTGCCACACTGCAAGAGTTAATTCATATACCAAAAATGGGAACTGAAAGCAGATGCTTGCTGAGTCCTGCAGCTTGGCCTAAATGCTGTCATCAGGACACTGCTGCTGGGGGACAGGGGGTGAAAGAGGGTCCTTCATTTATCAGTCGTGGAGGACCAGAGTCGAGGGCCGAATGTCTGATCCTCACTTGTTTAAATCAGCAAGTGTTGACTGAGGATGGTGGTAGGGCAGAGTACAAAGAACCTGCATTTCCTAATAGGAACTTGCTGAAAGTGGCCTCAGACCTGAAGGGGGTGTGTCAGAGTGAAAAGAGCAAAGCGGAGTGAGCTGGGAGGGCGCCATCCAGAGCGGGGCTCCACCAGCCTCCCTCACTGTGTGGTTTGGCCTGCTCTGATGCTTGCTTTCAGGACCGGTTAAGAAGTCAGCACGGGCATCTTTTCTGGAAGCTCCACACCACACTGGCCGTTGCCTTGATGACAGGCTTAGACATCTGTCCAGGATCTCACGTGCCCCCAGCCTGCCCCCTGTGATGCTGCTGGTCCTGGTGTTCTCAGTCTGCAGCAAGTGAGTCACCAGCTCTGCTTAAAGCTCCCAGGATGCTAGCTAGCATCCTGCTGCAAAGCACCTCGGGATATAGTAAGCCGCACCCTGGTTCCCAGCTCCCCGGTTCTGCAGCCTCGCGAGTCATTGTATGGTGGTGAGAATGACAAGGGGATCCCCAAGCGGCCCATGAGAGAAGCGTCTCCCGCACACCACGGAGCCGTCCACCTCTCACTAAGAGAACAGCAAGCCCGTCCTCCACGCCTGGGGAGAGGGTGGGCACGGCGGTGGACGTGCTCAGTCGGCTCCATGTGGGTGCGCAGGAAAAATCTGCTTTCACTTTGTAGTTTATGATTGAGTTCAGTTCACCTGGAAAGACTCAATGGGAATAAAAACAGATGCATTTCAAGGTGCACTGCCTGGCTCTTTGACAGCCCTCTTCCTCCCACATCAGACAGTCTTCCTGCGTCCAGGGAAGACAGCAGACCTCTCCATCACAAGGAAAACGCAAAGTCTCCGTTCACGGCAGCAGCTATTACTACTGAGATGTACAAACCCGGGCAAGGTCAGCGCTGCGGGTCTGGATTCCGGCTTATTACAGGGATCCAGATACGCTGGTGCGGCCACTCATCTAAATAGATGCTCACGGTGAAGGACATCTGACAGTGTGTGCTCTCTGTTGCCAGAACGATTCAGGGCCTTATATACAAACAGAGAGAGAGACACTTGTAGGGAGAGACAGAGAGGAGAGACAAACAGAGAAAGAGAAGAGAGAGACAGAAACAGAGAAAGATAGAGGGAGACAGAGACAGACACACAGAGACAGAGAGAGAAGGAGACTGACATATACACAGAGAAAGACAGAGACACACACAGAGACAGTCACAGAGACCGCAAGACAGAGACAGTTACAGAGAGAGGGAGATGGAGACAGAGAGAGACATACAGAGAGACAGAGACAGACACAGAGAGACTCACAGGGAGAGACAGAGGTCCTGAAAGCAACCCTGGATCTTCCCTCAGCACAGCTTCCAGGGGACTGCCGACTCCACACAAGGACGCCCCTCACAGTGAAGCAAGCCTGCTCTGGACACCAGCAAGGTAGCACTATGACGTGTGCGCCCTGAACAGGCCTGTCAGTGTCGTTGGCAGTGGGCACTGAGAGGGGGAGGCCACGCCCCTGGAGCTCCACTTCCAAGGCCACCGGCACTCCCGACACGTGCTTAGACACACGTGCAGCTGGCCGCGCGGAGCCCGTGGGACCCACCTGCAGAGGCGCTTGGGCATCTGCTGGCTGGACCTAGGATGGGCTCCGAACCACGCCCTGGACTCCTCCTTGGCGAGGGGCCAGCCCAGGACCCCCAGGTGGCCCTGGCAGGTCAGCGGCCAGTGCCCCGTTCACAGGCCAGGCCTCACAGCTCCTCCTGTCACTGGTGCCTCGGAGCAGGGCAGCTGCAGCTGATCTCCACGAGGCAGGCATGCAGCCGGCAGCTGCTCCGTGCCCAGCACTGCGCTCAGCGCCCAGGGAAAACGCGGGGACCGCGGCATCTGTATGACAATGCATTCCTCCAACCCAATACAGCGCCTCAAATCAAGGACTCAGCAAACTCTCTCCCAGTGGGATGACTCAGAGATGGCAGTGTCCTACTGGAAACACTGCTCACCCCTAAGGTCATAAGGAGAAGTTCAAGTTTGGGCTGGCGAAGCCTTCAGGTGGGACTTTAGTTCTAACAAATTGTTATTTCCACCGAGGGAACCCCTTGGCCAAGTGCATGAACCTCGGATCCACGTGCAACATGCTTTTCACGATAAATTCGGCGCACGGTCACACGCTTTGGGCGGCTCTTGGTGGCCCCACATGGGGCTTTTTCACGAGTACGGCCCTGGCTCCTCTCACTTTGATCTCTCCTTCGGACACATCTGAAGCAAGCAATCCAACCACAGTCAAACCACTTATCCAAGTACTTCTTTAGTGTCTACTTCCGGGATGAGAAGAGAGAACTAACTGCACCAACCCTCATGAGGCGGCTCTCATAAACGATATTACACAGAAGAGGCTGGGCTCAGAGAGGTTACATGACTTGCCCAAGGTCACACAGCTGCAGTTTGAACTGTGCAACTCCTGGTTATGAGCTTTTTCAACTCACTTTGCTTCTCCTGTTGGAGACAGAAAAGAAGTAGGAGGTCCAGGCCTTGAGGATACAAGCAGTAAGACAGGTTAAACAGAAAGTCCTGAAGGGTGACAGGGAAGGCTCGATAAACCCGTCAGCAGTCTTTAAGATGGGCTGGAGGGGACAAAGTTAGACAGGAGCCCAGCCTGAAGGACTTGCGTAAGGGGAGAAAAGAGGTGCTGGTGTTTCAGGGCAAGGGATTCAGGTCGGGGTCGGGGCCACACCGTGGCGGCTAGGCTCGTGTGTGCAGGTGCGGCCGAGAGGAGGGAAGAAGCCTCCGTGATCAGGGAGCACACGCAGGTCCCAAGCCCCCCACGAGCCCAGCTGCTCTGCAGTCTGGATCCCCCAGGAACGCGTGCGGCTTTCTGGACTCCCTCGCTGTGTGGTTCGGCCTCGGTGGCCGCTCCTGCACACGTCACCTCAAGAGTATTTAAAAATGACATGTAGACAGAGATGTGAACCCCAAAGCAGAAACTCCTCCCACAGTGTTCGGGAAAAGCCCGCCTACGTATGGGGCTGCTTCACCAGGACATCTGGAAGGTGAAGGAGAACGTTTCCTTGCATCACAAAAGCAAATCCAGCTAGAAGCCTATTTAGGATGTTAAGATAGGAGACTCCAGGGCCTCCATGGTGGGGAGTGGATTTCGACCCTTCCAAGGGCTCTGCTCAAGGGTTCCTGCTGAATCAAAGTGTCCCCAGCAGCGCCCCCCTGACCCCGGTCTCGGGCGGAGAGAGAGGCAAGGAGAGCCAGCCATGTGGTCCAAACCCTGCCCGAGAGCTCTTATGTGATCCAGGCATCACCCACTCCATCTCACGACCACTAACAGTTTTCTCTGCTGACTTCAACTTGGACATTGTTCAGAACTTAACAAAGCCAGAGGCCTTTAAATCCCTAGGAGCCTCCCCACAGAGCTTTTTACAAAACCCACCTGCTCGCTGGGTATTTAATCCTTTCACGTTCGGTTTGTTTCTGGAAAGCTGGAAGTTTGCGAGGTGAGTTTGTGATCGCCACAGTCAGGCCAAACTTAGTCAGAATGGCCTTTTTTTAAAAAAAAAAAACGTTTCAGGAGTTGCAGCTGAGAGAGCATGTGTTCAGGGCAAGGCCTCTAACACACCAAGCTAAAGACGGCAAGTGGAGGAAGAGTTGCTTGTATACGCGGTGGCTCTGAGCTCAGCCCCCCTGAGCACACAGGACCTGACTTCCCACCAGTGGGGCGCGAGGGACGGGCGCTAGAGATGCTGGGCCTGAGCTCGTCCTCGGAGCTCCACCAACCCAGGCAGGACACCATCCTTCCATCCCAGAGCCCTTTCCCCCAAAGTCCCCTTTCTGTTTTTCTCCTTTGCCTTGGCCTTTTGTGTGGCTTTGCTATTCTCTCCTTGTCTTGCGTTTTATCGGCTGAGGTTCATTTCTTAGTTCCAATGTTTTGGTTCCTGGTCTCCCTTTGTCTGCGCTTCTCTGGGACACGACTGCTCAGAGTTTTCTGGGAGACGATGAGTCCCCACCCTCTCGGATGTGTAGAGGGCTGCACGTGGGCTATTTGGTGAGGTCTCTGCAGCCACGGGAAGGGCTACATGGGGACCTTCCATGGAATTACCTGGGGGAACGACCCTGGTCATGGGCACCAATGGGCCCGAAGCTTGCAGGAGATGGTGCAGGGTCAGGCGAGGCATCTTTGTTGCCCTCCAACCATGGCAGTTGGATAGGAGGCCGGGCCTGAGATCCTGGCTGGAATCTGTTAACCCCTGCAGGGTTAAATGCCGGTGGGGTGGTGGTGGGGCAACTGGAGAGGGATTTGAGTAGGATAAATGGGCAGAACGAAAACGTCTAATTGCGTATTTTCTTTGTGAGTTTTCACCTCTGTCAAATTCTTGAAATTCTTGTCTTACAATTTTATGTGCTTTTCATTTCCGTTTGAACCTGAAACATCACTTAAATGTCTTTTGAGGTAATCCTCACCTATTAAAACAACCCACAAAACTGGAAAAAAAAATATTAAGGTTATTCCACTCACACCTGGAGGGTTTTTCAAGGATATCTGACCCCCGGGCATAAGTTCATGGTTGATGACTTGCAGATTCAATTAGGTAAGTTTTACTACTTGGTACATCAGTTGGAAAAGGTCATTTTATTAAGGGTCATTTTATTTTATTTTTAAACTTATTTATTTGTATTTATTTATTTTTGGCTGTGTTGGGTCTTTGTTGCTGCACGCGGGCTTTTCTCTAGTTGCGGTGCGCGGGCTTCTCATTGGGTGGTTTCTCTTGTTGTGGAGCACAGGCTCTAGGTGCACGGGCTTCAGTAGTTGTGGCACGTGGGCTCAGTAGTTGTGGCTTGTGGGCTCTAGAGCGCAGGCTCAGTAGTTGTGGCGCACGAGCTTAGTTGCTCCGTGGCATGTGGTATCTTCCCGGAGCAGGGCCCAAACCTGTGTCCCCTGCATTGGCAGGTGGATTCTTAACCACTGTGCCACCAGGGAAGCCCTTAAGGGTCATTTTAAATGTTAAAAATTATAATGTCACTGCCATCATGTCTACAAGACCTTTTATACAAACTTCCAGATATAAAATAAGTCCTGGGATGTAACGTACAGCATGGTGACTATAGTTAATAATACTGTATAGTATATTTGAAAGTTGCTAAAAGAGTAGATCTTAAAAGTTCTCATCACTAGAAAAAAGTTATAACTATGTGTGGTGATGGATGAATTGTTAATAGACATTGTGGTGATCATTTTGCAATATATACATAATCACTGCTGTACACCTGCAACGAGTATAATGTTTTACATCAATCATGTCAGTTAAAAAATATGTAATTTCACTGCCATCAAGTCCACAAGGCCTTTGGTAAGAAAGTAAGAAATTCCAAGTTTTAATGTTGGACAAGGGAGCACACCCTTTCAAAGACAAGAGTCTGAGCAGAGCTGTGCCTTGGCTCAGAAGCCCATCACACCATCCTTGTTGTCATGACAACCCACACAGTGGGCAAGCTATGGGGTCTGAGTGTCAGCTACCCCAGGCTCAGGCCCTGCTCCTTGCTACCAAGGGAGTCACCTGGCCAGGTTTCAAGGGCCTCATTTGTGACAGGAAGAGAAAGCCCCCACCTGTCCTCTGAAGGCCCTTTTGGGTCCTAAAGTTCATAACTTGTAGATTCGGGGACTCCGTTTTGTGTTTGTGCCTCAAAAGCAGGGAGGAAAGGGGTTACATAATTGGCAGACTGGGAGAAACAGTCCACCAGCGCCTTCTTGGCTCTCATTAAAAGTCCCAGAGTTGCCATTCCATCTATTCTGGGTGCAATGGAGGCCTGAATCCTACAGCTGGTTACAGTGGAAGACACTGGAAGCCACAGCCCTAACAGGGAAGCTAGGAATGTGCCTGCTATTCTAGGCATCAACAGAAACAAGACCTTCAAGGCACCAGAAATGAGACTCCCGGCAGGGTTCCTAAAGTTCCCACTATCCATTCCTGCTTAGGACTCCATGCAACAGCGGTTTAGGACTACAGTTCAAATGGAATGAAAGCTGGATTTCAATAACGCGAAGATGATTTTGTGAAAAACTAACAGACACCTTCCCTGGATGTATCCTGCTTATCACTCATAAATAACATTCATTAGTGGTAACTTTCAATGGTATGTTAATACATCAACCAAAGGAATCATACGGGCTTTTCTCGTCCCTCTTCTGTGGATTACAGATCCCTATGGTACTCAGTGTTATTCCTTTGTGGCCCCTCCAGCACTTCTTGGATCTCCCAGAGCAACCCTTGAACTGAAATTCTCCTCCTTAAGTCTTTCCCAGAATGTCTTCCCACCCTCCACCCCCGACCCAAGAAGCTACAGAGAAAATGCCTTCAAGTCATTTTTGGGTTATCAGGCTGCAGAAAATTTGTTTCTCAATCCAGAAGATTGTTGAACTGCTTTTTTTTTCTTTTTCTTTTTCTTTTTCATTTCAGATAACTCAAAACTGGTTTGGTTCCATGACATCAACCTTGGCATGTATGAAGAATAAGGAATGAAGACTTTGTCTTATTTGGAACCAAAAGAGAGGAATCTCCACTTTCTCTGTCTTTTCCATTTTTATTAAGACAGTATTTTTTCCTTTTAGCTGGATGATGTATACTTTTAACATTCCAGGGGAAAATTGTCAGTGATATGCAAGTCATAATAAAAGAAAATCAAAAGAAGTGCAATTACAAGGGACAGGGAACTTCATCATTTTTAGTATGAAATGCCCAAAGGAAAATCTAATTTTAAAAATTACCAGCACCATATAAAGGAGAAGAGAATATGCAGAAAGATTTATTTTAAAAATTAACTTAATCCTTAATCTTTCTGGCTCTTGGCCTTTTCTCTTTATTTTTAAAGGCCAAAAATTTTCATTTGGTGCTGGATAAGGAGTAAACCTCACACCATTGCAGTGTGATTCTAGGAAGTGGCAAAGGAATCCTCCTAGTCTCTGGTTTGCTGGCTGAAACACAGTAGGACACAAAAAGTGTTATTAAATAAAGAGCAAATGTATATTGAGGATGAAACCATAACTGTCTCTTTCCCATTAATATAACGGTACCTATTAAAAATGGAAACGAGCGCTTTCCTGGTGGCGCAGTGGTTAAGAATCCGCCTGCCAACGCAGGGGACATGGGTTCGAGCCCCAGTCTGGGGGGTCCCACATGATGCGGAGCAACTGAGCCCATGCGCCGCAACTACTGAGCCTGCACTCTAGAGCCCGCGAGCCACAACTGCTGAAGCCTGCGCGCCTAGAGCCCGGGCTCTGCAAGGAGAAGCCACTGCAATGGGAAGCCTGTGCACCACAACAAAGAGTAGCCCCCTGATCGCCGCAACTAGAGAAAGCCCATGCACAGCAACGAAGACCCAATGCAGCCAAAAATAAATAAAATAAAATAAATAAATTTATATATATAAAAAAAGGAAACGAATATTCACGGGGCACACTGCAGTTGATAAAATTCTTCCATATCTATCAACTGGTTTGATCCTCTCATCAAGCCACAGGTAAGTCATGACTCTTGTCACCCTCACTTTACAGATGACCAAGAATAGGTAAATTTTCCAAGGACGCATAGTTAACTGATGGCAGAACCAGGACTCAGACCCAGAATCCTGACATAAAGCATCTTGCCCTTCCACTCTCTCACACGGCCTCCCTGAACGAAGTTATGACTCCCAGCTAAACGCGCTTGCAAAGAGCCAAGATGTCATAAGTTGAATACAGCCACGACCTGCTTATTTATAACAGCTCTGTCTCTTCGAAAAAGTAAAAAGTATGAGGAAAAAAAAAATCAAGCTCATTTATAACATAAATGTTGGCTGACATTAGGGGCCTTTGACTTGTTTCTAAGTTGCTTCTCTAACCCAGCGAGATTTAATTCACCACCCTCAACCCATATTAAGAGAAATTGGAATCATTCATATATTCAGAGGGAGAGTCCAAATAATATTGCAATAACACAGCCTTCCTTTAAAAGACTTTTCTTGATGAAGTCTCTGATTTTCCTTTCAGGCATGAAAAATAACACTGTTATTATAGTGGCCTGGCCGAGGGTTAGCAGTGAGGAAAGAAGGAGATGGCACACATAATATTGATTTCTAACCCTTTATCTAATTATTGGTTGGAATCAAATTCAGTGTTTAATGCTATGGCTCTCTACAGTAAGGGTTCTCTTGACATAAGTCTTTTAGATTTGAGGAAATAAGTTTCCGTTGTCCAGACGTGATTTTTCCCTACTTTGCTTGAGTCAGCCTGAAAATGGAAGACACGGAGAGCTGGAAGAAAGATTCTTAAGGGTTCTCTCCTTTTCAAGAGTGGATTCCACAGAAAGCCCTCTGCTCTCACCTTCTAGCAATAGTGGTGGGTGTAGGAGGGCCCAAAGAAAAACAGGAAAGTCACTTTTCTGTCCATTGCACATTGTAATGATTTTTCTTCTTTTATTGCTATGTATATCTGCTCCTTTTTTCCTTCCTTTATCCCTCTTAATTTGCCGTCCTCCCACTTTCTTTTGGCATTTGTCTTTGCTCCCATCTATCTTCTCTCAAGGCATAGTCTCCCTATGCTGTGAAACTATCATTACTGAGCCTTTCCTGAACTCCCACAGCCTGGCACAAACTCTAGAACCAGACTCTGCTCAGCCGTCTAGTGTTAGGCTAATACACCAACAGTCTCCATGTAGGGATAAAGAGGTGGATTTAGACGGGGAGTTCTAAAAACGCTGAAGCCTAGTGAACAACGTTTTGGAGAACTTCTGGCAGTAAACGTTCTAGGAATGTTGGAATCTGGCGTAACATTTACTGCTTAGGAAGGAGTTACCCAGATTGCAAGAATGGAGATGAATTCTCCAACCTCCACTGGGCGACTCCGGTCATATTCTTCCAATTTGACAGGCAACACTCTTCAAAGAGTCCTAAGCCATACGTCCACCGAGAAGGCAAACGGGCCTCTTTCATCCTGACTAACCGAGCTCTCATGGTAGCTTCAGTAAACTACTTGAGAAGTCATCTGGGTTGCCTCTTCTGTAATGCAATAAGGGACATTCCCTGCTTCGCTTTCACCTCTCTCATCGCTCAAAGGGAATTTTCCCCCTTCTTGTGCTTTTTCTATAAATTAGCCTAAGAGTTGGGTCAAATTAACCTGTTCAGACTTTCCACCAAAATTCCCTTCCCCACAGCGACGGTGTCTGTAGTGACCCTAAGCTACTTCCCCTCGTGGCTCATCCCCTCCCACCACACCAAGCCACCCCCTGCCAGACTGCCCGTCTGCCCTGCATTATTTACTAGGCATCAGCTCTGTGAGCAGCACGACCTCAGTTCTGGGGTGGCCTCAAGAGACCATCACCAGTCCACTCGCTCTAGTTGGAGTCCAGTTTATGTGGGAAGCCAAGAGGGAAGACACAAGGAGCAAGGCCCTAGGTGGCAGAGGGGATGGCACAGACACCTGGGCCCTGAGCAGGGTTCCCAGAAAGATGGAACGGGGGGCACAGTTCATGCAAGGTGGCCGGTAGTGAGTGAGGGCCCAGGGTGAGAGTGACAGCACACGCTGGAGGGGGAGGGGACACATGTACATGAGGAACGCCTGGCTGCATGGCTTTCCAAACAAAATCTCATGGAAAAGATCACTGAAATGAACGTCAGAGCCTATTCCATTTCTGTAGGCCCAACCCAATTTCTCATCCTTCCCAGCCATGTGGATACGTGCTCATTTCCTTGGCAGCCTGAGCTAAAGCTCTTAATGTGATGTGAGTGCCTTAGACATTAGCATGATTATAAATATCAATGTTCACACACAAGCAAGCTGAAACCAAACGCCCCTCGAACACTGGCTCTCTGTGATATGAAGGTTTTCAGTGGTGCCTTGAGCCCTTGGTTGAACGAGCTGGAAAACAGCGTAAAATGGGCCCATCGGTGAATTCTCAAGGCCAGGCTCCTACACAGAAAGTAGGAGGCTCAGTAGCTGCTCCCCGCAGATGTAATCTACGGCAGCTGGCCGCACAGCTTCGGACAACAATCTGAGAAATACAAATTCAGAACTTCAAGTAGGGGCTTGGGTGGGAGATAGACTGATCAAAACAGATGGTCTTTACTCCACAGCCAACCTGCAAAACATCCCCTTCATGTTCTCACTGCTTTGTAGAACTTAGGGGAGACTCACTAACGAATAGTTATAAATAGTCATCAAGGACTTTGTTTATCTAACTAAGAGAAAACAGTGTTCAAGATTTTTAAAAACATGCATTTGACACCAAAGCGATGTAACTGCCACGGGCGCAGAAACAGAGCAAGCAGACTGAGCCTGCTGTTTTGATGTGGTCACTATTTGCTAAACAGAGCTGCCACTTGGCAACACTTTGTGTGCCCAGTTCTAGGTATTTGAAAATTTAAAAACATACCTATTTCAAGAAATTCTAAAATTACAGATTTTGTCATTAATTTGTCAAAACCTTCCCCAAAGTTAGTCCAAAAGCCAGAGATTTTACTGTCAAGTCACGTGAAGGCAGAAGGGATTATGATGACCGAATCTCTTCTTTAATCTCCTAGCGTTTGTGTATCAGCTTTTGTCAACCTAACCGAGCAACTTATCTACAAAGCGCTACTCCTAAATGTTCTTACTGTTAAATTACAAAGTGCAAAAAGTGTTCCTGGGAGGCAAAAAGATAATAACAACTCACGTGCCTACTGTCAGCACCTGCTTTCTCATTGGAAGATATAATTATGTGGGTTTGGTGAAACTGTAGGATACCCATTGTATCAGGATGGTGGATAGTCAGGTGATAATGCCTCATCATGTCTTCAGTTTTGGAATTTTCTACCTATGTATCTGACCATGGCTCCTTCAGCAGTGGATACAGGAGGCCAGCATACCCATATAGCCTCAGCTCAGAACTGGCATCCAATTTGCTCGCATGAAGAGCCACACTGCCTGCCACTCTCTGTCACCTGAAAAATGATTTCACTTGGCCTCTGATTCTGCCATTCCACTTCCACCCCTTCAGAAGGCAGCTTGATGGAGAGGATGGAGCACAAACATTAGAATAAGACAGAACGGGGCTGGAACCTCAACTCTGCACATTCCCAGCTATGTCAATGAGTTGGATGAGTTCATTGTTCTCCTTTTTTCCCCTGGAATGCTTTAATCTAAGTCGGTAGATGAGGTCTTCAACGTCTCCTAGCCTCCATGTCTTAGTTCATAAAATACAGAAAATAGTTCTAGAGTTGTCATTAGAATAAATGACTTCCGTGAGGCGTGTAGCGCAGGGACGGGTATCAGTCACTGTGACTCCCTTCCACTCTTCTCATCTCTCCATTTAACTGTCAGAGATCTCAATTTCCCCTTCCTTTCTGGGAGGTGAAAGGAAATGCAAATATGAAAATAGCAGTGTGAAAAGCTTGAAGCTGGTAAAGTTCTTTTTGCAGGATTTGTAGTTTTTGATTTGAGGATCTTACTTACTTACGTCATTAGTCAAGGAAAGTTCTGGAAAAAACAACTCAAACCAGACTCAATACTTTGGAGCTATCAGATGCAAGCCTGGAAGAGCTCTGGAGTCCGCAGAAGCTATTCCTTCACAACCTCGGTGCAGAAGGGCCAGCCTGTCCTCATCAGGAAGGGATTTCCAACCCAAGAGAAAGAACCTCTGACCTTGTACTAAGCCATGAGGTCCCCATCTGGAATATTCTATGAGAGCCGGCTACTTCAAAAAGCCAATGGCAGGTCCAGAGGGAGATGGACAGCTGACACAGTCAAGGGGAGAAGAACCTTCCATGAGACAATAATATTTAAAAATCAGGTGTGGCCCTGGAAAGGGGAAGCCTGAATGCAGATGCTGGAGATATTCATGAACTCTTAATGGTGCAGAGAAAGGATGAAAATCACTTATTCATCACATACCTGAACCTTCCAACTCTGGGCTACTGGAGTTTAGGGACAAAGTTTAGTTTATGAACAAAGATAATGCAATACTATTCCACACAGATTTATGGAAATGGCTACATACCTCCCCAAGGAGTAGAGACCTCACACCCTTCCTGACTTCAGCTACAACCTTGCTAAGGGGCTCTTAGGCTGTTGGTTCCCAAATCTCTTAATGAGCCTTCAACCCTAATTTAGAATCAAATATATCCACATGTAACTCAGGTACTTCAAACTCAACACACCCCAAAGGGAGCTCATTCAGCTCTCCCCAAATCTGTCTCTAAAAGCCCAGTGAGCTCCCCTGATAGCCTACCACCCAGCTGGAAACCCGGATCCTCAACTTCTCCTCAACTTCTCCCTCTTCCCTCCCCACCCATACGCCACCACTGCCACCTCCTGCCTTCAACTCCCTGTGCTACTGGCAGCATCAGCCTGAAACCTCATACCTCCCGCTGACCCCGGCTCACACCACATCCTGATGCCTCTCAAGACTCTGCTGAAACACCACCTCTTCTGTGAAGCCTTTCTTGACCAAGCCCCATCACCTGCCCACCACACCCACTTCTCATCCTGCCCATCTCTGCTCGCTCCTGAGCTCTCCACTACGCGTCTGCTTCCTCCCCTCGACGGCAGGGCCTGCGTCATCGTTCTCTTTGTCCTCCAGGTTCTAACGGTGCCAGCACCGCGGATAAAAGCTGAGTAAGCATTTGTGGGAGGAATAAGTAAATAAATTGAAATCAAAATGATTTAAACAACACAATCCAAAAAGATGGTGCCACGCTCAAGGACGATGGACTCATGACACATTGTAAGAGTCTCGGGACCGTCTGGAGTTGAAACAGCAGCGTAGTGTGTGGTAGAGTCTAGAGTCCTGAAATGGATTTCTGAGTCGGCTACGTCACAGCTTTAAGACCTTGGCTGAGAGGTCTAATCCCTTTGAGCCTCAGTTTATTCATCTATAAAAAATGAGGGGGTGGCAGCATCGGCTGCAAGGGCTGGGGTGAGAATGCCGTGAGATAACGCTCGCCAAGGGTCCCTCGGAGGGGGCGCCGTGGGCAGGAGGCAGACGTCAGCGCCCTCTCCGTGCATCAGCAGAACTGAGCACAGACCCTGAGGTCTGTGGGGAAACAGTGGGGGCAGAGCATAGCTCCTGCCTCAGTGCTCAAGGGGCGGATGCTCAACTTGAAGAGGCACAATACCCTCGCTGGAAAGGCTGAGAAACCATACCGCGAGCCGATACTACAGATGTGTCATGAGGCCGACAACAGCCCCTAGCCAGGCTGGCGTGGGCTGCGCGATGCTTGGAGTGGGGAGGGACGTCTCGGGGGGTTGAGGGTGAGGAGAGACGCCGGTGGAAGAGGAGGGCCTCAGAGACCCAACCTGCTGGGATGGAAGCCTCAGGGCGCCCTGGAGTCCAGGTGAGGGGCTGGCTCAGAAACTGGGGCTGTGGCTGGTGGGCTCTGTCTGCTGCTGTCTGCTGCCCCCTGTTGGTGTGGAGAGGGAAGGGGAGGATGGTGGCTGAGAGGCAGACAGAGAAGGGCAAGCCAGTGAGAGGGGAGGGAAGAAACAGGGAGCAGGCCGTGGAGGTGGGGAAGAGAGCAGGGCCCGTCAGGGTCCACTGCGGCCCTCTCCTCCTTTCTGTCCCTGGAGTGCTTGTCATAGCCTCTCTCTTCTGCCCTCGCTCCCCCCTCCCCATTTTCTCTCTGCAGGTCGGAGGTTCGTCACCTGGGTCTCCCAGGACCCTGGTGTGGACCACTGGTGTGACCCAGGAAGGTGCCCTTAGCGTTCCTGGGCCTCCTGGTCTCACTGCTTGTCTTGCCCGAGGGTATTCCCCAAGTAAGACCAGAAGCCCTTTTGGCCCTGAATGCCCCAGTTAATATTCATGAAGTTTGTTGAGGGAAAAAAAAAAAAGGCTGAGGGGGCAGAAGACGGAGGCGGGGGCCACACAAAAAGGTGAAGGAAGCAAGAGTTAACACCAAGCCCCCTCCGGCAGCAGAGAGGGAGTGTCCCTTGTGGGAAAAATTGCAAATGACTTTTCCCATTCACCTCAGCCCAGTGTTTTCAATTTATAGAATATGACTAGGCTTCGGGACTTAGACCAGATATGTCTTTGCTGGGAGAGGGCATCGTAGGATGTTCAGCAGAGCCCCTGGCCTCCACCCACTAGATTCCAGTGGAAACCCCTGCCTAGTTGGGACAACAGAAACGTCTCCAGATCTTGCCACTGTGCCCTGTCTCGCGAAGCCCTGCCTTAGAGCATTGGGAGGTTGTACCCAAATGCCCGGAGCTGTGCTTCCCCCTGCATCTCGCCCTGACCTGAGTGCTACAAGGATGCTACACGTCCACCTGCCACTCAGAAACAGAAACAAGGCCAGGGAATCCCTTTCCAGGTCCTGATTTGGGGGGCCCCCTCTCCTGTTCTGCTCAGGATCTGCAAATCAGTGGACTTCATAACCCCAAGGGGCTCTGCACCCAGAGTGCTGGTCTCTCGATTTCTTGGGTGACCAGAGATGCGAGTCAAAGCGTTTGCCCAGAGGCAGCTCCCTCCGGGCTGGAGGAGTAAACCAGTGGAGACTCTGCCCTCCCTCATCTCCTCCATTTTCTCTCCTCTGAGCTGGCTGCTCTGTGAGAAAAAGACACAGCAGCGACTCATGTGAGCCCCAGCCCGGGGCCATCCTCCAGCACATGTAGACAGCGAGCTAAATAAGAAAGCCTTTACGCAAATAAACAATTACGTTAATTGTGGGTCGGACAGTTTTTTTCCTGAGGAACTAAGTACTCAGTTGGGGGTTGGCGTCCCCTATCTGGAGAAAACAGAGTGCAAGAAGATGAAGGAAAAGGAGCCAAGTCCCTTTACTTTTTAAGTAAGGAAACTGAGTCCCAGAGAAGTGAAATGTCAGCCAGCATGGAAGCCAGGACCAGACACCTCATGATGCGGAGGGTGGCCCCGGGGAAGGGAGGTCCTCAGAGTGTGTGTCACCAGTACGTCTGTACCTCGAGAGATGGCTTATCTCATGGAAACCCTGTGCCTGGGGTTGGTCTATAAAATAACACAAGTGACAACTGAACAGAGTCCCCCCAGAGGGGCACCTGTGCCTGGCTCTGTGACCCAGTTTTCAATGAAAATTAGTATTAGCTGCTTTTGGCTTTAACCTTGAACTCCAGCTGGCTTTATCTTCTCTCACTTATTATAATCGTAAGGCCATGCACGGTGTAAAGGTCACACCTGGGCTTATACGTCATATGTCATCAAAATACCGTGAAGAGAACACTATGTGGTCTCTATCAGAAGATCGAAAAAAAAGAAGAGCAAGCGGCAGGTCTGGCTTCTAACTCAGGGCGGCTCGCCCCTCCTCGAATACCGAGACGGGCCGGGGCCCACCGTGGCCATCGGAGGTCGTCCAGGCCAAGTACGCACTGTTTATTGACAGAGAGACAAAGAGGCACCTGCCCGGTTTCAGGGTGACCAGGGAGTTTCCAGTCTGGATATGAGAAAACTTTTACACTCTACCAAACATTCTTTTTTCTTTTTTTCAAAAGCCAAAATTAGAAAGAAAACAAACATATTCGGGGCTCAACGTAGCAGGAAAAAGAAACTCAGAAGTCAAGACATTTCATAAGAAAAGCTCCGACTGAGCCTAAACTCACCTGGCCTAGAGTCTAAGGTTCCTGTGATTGGGGTGGGGACAGGCTGTGGCCCCCCGAGGCCTGGGAAGCTAGTTGTCCCCAGACAAGTGCCCAGTTAGGAGGTCCCCCCTGGTTCCCACGCTGCAGGAGAGGATGGGAAGGATGCTGGGGGAGGGAGACAGGCAGAGGGTTCCTGGAGGAGTATTCTTCTTGTCTAACCTAGCGGTGCCTTGAGGTGCGATTAATAAGAGCAACTCAGCAGCGAAGGCACTGAGCCACTGCCCCCCTCTGCCAACGCAGAGATAACCCAATACTGTTTACCTGGCCGCCCAGTGACCCGGCCCTAGCAGGCATCTCGCTAATTAGCATAGTCCCTCTAGCCCGGCCTTGGGACTGGCTGTCACACGCTCTCCCACATTCCAGGCCTCAGTCTGTGCCGGGCCCTCCGAGCCCCCCAGGCAGCCTGCCAGCTGGTCTCCAAAGCTGCGGTGAGACCTGCCTGCCTCCGGGGGCCCTTCCACCTGCGGGCACATCGGACATAAGCCTGTCCCAGCCCCAGGATCCAAGGCCTACATCCATCTTCAAGAAGGCATCCTCTGAAGCAGTGTGGGAAAAAAGCTTTTTCGCTTGAGAATCACCTTGTATTGTACTGACTTGAAAACAGGTCGGTCAGCTTCCATTCAGCCAGGGTGTAACTGGAACTGAAGGGTATCCATTAACACACAAAATGCCAGGAGTATTTTATACCATTCAGGCATGGGTGAGTCATTAGTGCACGCGAGATTCATCAGTTTATAAAAGAGACTGGAGAAATTAATTATTTAAAAGTATGTGACTATCGATTTATACTCACGTTATCTACTTAAAAAAAAGGATCTCAGTCGGGCTCTTCTTCTCCCAAGCAGTGAAAATCAAGTTATCCTCCCTACCGCCTTCTCCAGCCTCTGCTCTAAAGAGAGCTGGGATCAGGCTTATTAAGCAAAGCAGAGGTAGGGCCGAGCAAGTGATTTTCACCAAAATTGCAAAAACACAACTGAAAGAGAACTATTCTTAAGAAAGACTCATGTACCATAAAAGGGGAATTTCCAGAAGCCTCTGATATTAGCAATTTGCTCGTCCATTCCCTTCCTCTCTAGTTTCAAGATGAGATGATGACAGAAAGACTGACTTGTCAGAAAAAAAAAAAAAAACGTGAAACTCCGTATACAAACGTGTAAATGGTCACAGTTTACACTTGTGGGAATTTCCACACCTGTTCTGAGTGGCCATGAAGAGGAGAAAAGAGGGAGAGAAAGCAAAGGAAAGGTCTGCCCCCATTCACCCACATCCAGACAGAATCATGAACCCTGTTTTCTTACTTTAAAATAAACAGCACTACTTACTGAGCACATGTCTTATTTTTCTTATGGGGCAAAAATAGTTTTTCCAAAGTAAAAGTTCTGAAACGGATTTTTTTTTTTAGAAACAGACATAGCTGGGAATTTTCTGAAAACGAGTGCAAGTAGGGATGTTTCTCCTTTCACTTTCCATTTTTACATATGCATTTAAGGCCAACATGCACTGGCTAATTTCAGTAGAATGTTCCAGAGCAGGGGGAAGCACTGCATCTCAGGGCATGGGTGGACAATCATTGGGCATTCACTTTTTATAGGGCCTGGGATATTTGGGACTATGGGGGACTCATATTCAGGAAATAGAAAAAAAAATCCAATTAAACAGGGAAATAAGCCAAACAAAAATGGACATCAAGATAAAACACCACATATGAAAACACAGACGCAGGCACAGAACCAGCTGTAGTTTCTACAAGCTGGGCTGAATCTGCTCACCTTGCAAAGATTTCCCGGACGGCGGTAGGGAGGATGGGGGGACTGCCCACGACTATTTCTTAGTTTCTACCGGCTGACTCTTAACGTTTCTAAATCCCTTGAATGGAGTCACTTTTAGTTTTTTTTCCAAGCTCAAGCCACTTTATTATTTTAAAACTGTTCATGGGGGTTTAATTTACAGACAGCAAAAGGAACACTTTGTGTGTGTGCACAGTGTGATGAATTTTGACAAAAGCCCCTGGAACCCACTCCCCTCTCAAGATATGGAGCCTTTTCCATCCTCCCGGAAAGATCCCTCGAAGCCACTTCGTTTTACAATTATTTGCATCTGAATGTTTTAGCGTGGAGATTATCAGAGCCAAATGTGTGGGAAGCAAAGCCTCCTCATCAATCATCTACTGCAAACACAGGTTGTGAAGGTTCTGAAGATGCTGCGCGAGCCTGCACAGACACGTCTGCAGGGATGGGAGCCTGTAGTAAATGCCAAGGGGCTTTTCAGGGACAAGCACGTGGGCCCCTCTCAGCAGCCCAGCTGGCAACCTGACCGTGCAACTAAGACCCAGTGGGTTTCTTTTCTGATTTTGTTCTTTAGGCATCAGGGTTTACATGTTTAGAAAGAGGGAAGTTGAGGCGGGATAGTCAAATCGACCAAATTCTCAAAGGAGCAAAGGCTCTCTGATGAGGAGGGTTCAACCCAGCTCAGAGCACTCCTTTCCAAAATTCTGTTGCAACATCGAAAGAGGAGTTCACATGACCAGGCAAATTAGAAATTTTCTTCACATTTCCTGTTTCCCAAATTTCCGAGGAGACCTTCAGGGAATGTCTGGCCCAGAGGCACACATTCAGGGTGAGGGACAGTGGCTCCACTTTGCTATGACGTCGCCCTCCTGGCAAGGCAGGGGCGGGGCTGGGGGGAGAAACGAGGCCAAATGCGCTTCCACTGGGTCCAGGGAACCAAACTTCTGGCAGAGGGGCCAGGAGCAGAAGACCAGATGGGGCAGGCGCCTACACCTCTAGACTTCTGTTTTCTCAGGAAAGGTAGAGCTACTTCACGGATGTCTGAATTGTACATCTTCAAAGGTAAAACAGAATGAAAAAAGTCCCGAAACATTATGTAGGAAGCAGTTTCTTTTTTTTTTTTTTTCCTGTTAATCACTTTTCCAAGATGGTGCCGCAAGGTAATCCTTTCTTAAATCTTCCAGCAATCAAAACAATATGGTCACAGAAGTTTACAACTTTAAAACCTTTCAAAGGTCACCTCCCTGCCGCACACCCTCTCACATTAAGAGCATAACGGATATTTTGAGTCACACATATTGTTCTTTGTTCAATTTGCATTTGGTGAAATCCCTCCTTTGGACCAATTTAGTAAGCAGTGCCTTGGCCTCCCTTGGTGACGGTTCTCTTGTCTTCTCTATTTTCGTGTGTCAAAAAAGTTTAGACTCCCAACGGATAAAATGAAGGTGTAGCCGTTGTCATTTATGCTTTCTTTTGGCTCAGATGGTTTTTCCATCTTGCTTGGGATGGAATTCCTTCTCCTTCACGAGGAACTAAGCCCTTCAAGACCCAGCTGAAGTTCATGTGCTCCATGATGCTCCTGGACCTCCTCTCCTTGGCCCTTCCCTACCTGACCTTTCGCTGAACTGACATACTTCTCCATATTTCAGGCTCACATGGCTTGGTCTCCACCACTAGACTGTGTTACTGAAGGCCTGCGTCAAGAGTTCTCGTGCCAATTACAGAGTGAGATGGTGAGAGAAAGACTGTCTAAACGGGGCATTGACCCCAAGCACCCACTGCTCCAATGCAGGGGCTCCCACTGATGGAGAGTCTCACCTCCAAATACAACACGCGGCAAGAGCTCTCAGGCCCGGGACGCACGCTTCCCAGCAGATGCGCTGTGCACGCCAGCTGTCACGGGAGGCCCGAGTGCTCACTCCCCCAGCTCCATGTGTGAGCCAACGGTGCTTGGCTTTGAGAAACATCTTTCTTTCTCTATGAGTAATTTAAAAGTGACTCATGCTTAGCTTCACCAGCCGGTCCATGTGACCCGCAGTGCTGGTTGAGTGTATCTATAGATGTGTAAACCAAAGCAGTTCTTAGAACACAGATTCCCCCCTCCCACGTGCTGTTTATTTCCCTCCACTTCACAGGGGCCGAGCGATGATGCAGACGAGCTGCCGGGGACCGCCTGCCCCTTACTCAAGCCTGGAATGGGCCCATGATGCAGAACCAAAGCACAGCGTCCAACAAGGGAAAATAAGAGACCAGTGGAGGAAAGGGACAGGCAGACGAGCTAATACATTTCTTTCGTATGAGTGGATGATCAAGGAGCTCTGAGAAAAACTCATAAACATCTAATACAATGGGAACTCATCTAAACAAAAACCACCGCGTCTCTTTCTGTTCCAGTGGAGGTTCAGATGTAAAGAGGTAGAACTCGCACCCTCACCGCCTCCAAACAGCCCACCACTTCATTTCCTAAAACAGAAAAACATTCCTGGGATGTGTTGTGCTTGGACTGGATAACTCACATATAGTAAAATGTTTTAATTTCCCCAGCTTGTCTTCACTCCTCTGCCACTGGAGAAGCGCAGGGCCCAGCCTGGGGACACTGCTGCTGCAGGAAGGACGTCGGGTGACACAGCTGCCGAGCGCACCAGGTAGTGGTTCCTACCTCCTTCTCACTTCCTTTTTTCTATTAAACCAAATCTAAAAACTCATTTGCCTGCTTTGTGAAGACCTCCATAGTCTGGCCTCTCTCACTGTATTTTCCGGCGCTATGTTAACTGTGCAACGTATCCGCGGCTACAGCCTGGGAGTGTCTTCACTGCTTCTCCAATGAGCTGAATCGGTCCCACCCCAGAGCCTCACCCACTCCCTCTGACCTCCCAACACCCTTCATCACCACCCTCCATCTCTCCCACCCCATGGCACCTTGTTACCTCCATCACCTGAGTCTTCACCCAGTCCTCAACCTCAGCTCATCCCACCTGAAAACCTTCCACGGAGCCTGGCTGGACCATTCCAGCTGTCTTAGCATCTACATCTCCTGAACTCCTCCCATATTTCATTTTGTCTGCCCTCCAGTTTTATTTTGCTACTTGATATACGATAGTCATGCTTCTCCAGTTGGACTGCAAATTCTTTGGGGAGGGAAATCACATATCTCATTCCCATTTATCCCCACAGTACCGAGCCCCACAGCAAGGGGCAACGTGAACTTCCCAGTTAGAAGAAATATTTTATTTTTGCCAAAAAGGTGTTGTATGCAAGGTCTAACCAAACTTTTAGTTCTCTGTTCAATGTGACTGCATGCCAGCTGAAAGAGAAACTTTACTACTCATCCTAGTTGGAGGCTATGTGGAGACAAATAAATATTTTGTTGAATTTTCAACAAAATGACAAACATGGGCAGTAACAGGCATTTACAGCGCACTATGTTCGAGCATGCGTTTAAGCATCTGACAAACATCAATTCATCTGAACCTCATACTTATGCAGTAGGTACTGTTATTAACCCCACTTCTCACAGGAGGAGACTGAGGCAGAACAGGTAACTTGTCCAAAGCCACATGGTTAGAAAGTGCTGGATTCAAGCTCAGCTCATGTGGCCTCAGGCTGTGCTCTTAGGTGCTATGCTGTCCTCCTATTAACAGGTGCATTTTAGGTATCCATCTTCTACAGGGCTATCTTGTCCCAGTTAGGTATACTAAAAACTGTCATCACTCAAGTCCAACGTAAACAGAACTGATGGTTAAATGTCATCTTGCACGGAAACTTCAAAAAGAAGTATGGCTATGTGGGAGCTAAATAAATAGCATCTTTAAAGTGAAGGGTATAAAATCTGCCAGTCTATCCCGGGGACCCCACAGAATGGCACTGACCATGCTCAGCAGAAATTCCAGGTTCAAACCTCTGGGCAACCTTGAGGTAGAATCCCCTTCAGACCAATGTTACTATACACCCAACAGCATCTTCCCAAATCCTTAATTTCTCAACATAAAGAAACCTAATACAATCCAAATCACAGCTGCAGTTAGATCTGTTTACTATATTTTAAATATGATCTTGCAGACCCACACATGGCATTCTTGAACACATCAGATTAGGTACAAGAAGAAAAACCTCATCCTGGTGGTCAAATCATAGCAGGAAATGATGCCACCAGCAATTATTCATATATTAGCAGTTGCTTAAGTACCATAAGGCTTTTAGGGGAAAAGATTGTGAGCCAGTGGTTGGAAATGAAGCCCCATTATTAATGTAGTCAAGCTATTCAGCTGGATTCAATAAAATACAAAGCCCTGCCCAGACCAGTGTCTGTAGTAGAAGATGCTAAGAGCTATTTTTTTAAAATCTGGTTTTATTGAATCCAGGCTTTATACACAAAATTCCTTCTTCCCGAATGGCTGAAGAATCATCCCATGCATTTTAAGCCATTTGAGAGGAAATAGACTTAAGCTGTGTCAGGAAAGCACAGTTAGATTTAAGGAGAGAACTTCATAATATTCAAGGTGATAGAAACCTTGGTAGCCGCTGGATATGCTGTCAAAACAGGCTGTGAAGTCCTCTTTTATCAACTCAGTTCAGGTTAAAAACCATTCCTGGGGGCTTCCATGGTGGCGCAGTGGTTGAGAGTCCGCCTGCCGATGCAGGGGACGCGGGTTCGTGCCCCGGTCCGGGAAGATCCCACATGCCGCGGAGCGGCTGGGCCCGTGAGCCGTGGCCGCTGAGCCTGCGCATCCGAGGCCTGTGCTCCGCAACGGGAGAGGCCGCAGCAGTGAGAGGCCCGCGTACCGCAAAAACAAAAACAAACAAACAAACAAAAAAACGATTCCTGGGAACCTACTATGTGCCAGGCCCCTTGTAGGCCCTGCAAGCCCTGAGCATCCCAAGATGAACAAACTCTAAGCCCTGCTCACGAGGAAGTTACAACCCAGGGGAGAAGACAGGAGTTCGGGGCTGACCAGTGCTGGGAGACGTCGTCTCGTTGGGATGAATGTGTTTGGTATAACTCCGTCTGTCCCTCTCCCTGGACTTGCCGCTGTCACTTTTTATGTCTCTGGCTCTATATTCATTGTTTTGGGACAGTTTTGTCCCCATCTCCCAGGCCCCAAGCCTCAGACCTCCCGGGTCTGGGTAGCCCACAGGGCACCATCTGTGTTTATCCCTCCAACCACATCCTCGGCCACCTGCTACCCCTGCCTCTACTGCCCTGCTCAGTGGCCCTGTTCACACTGGCCAGTAATGCTGGGAGACCTTTCTGATCCCAAATCTCTCTCATTCTTGTGGGCTGTACACCTGAAAAGAAACCACGGGAATAATTTACTCCTTGGGTGAAGGCATCAGGCCCAGGTGTTTCACATTCACCTGCTCGACAAACATTTACTGAATGCCAAGAGCCAGGTACCGATGGGGAGAAAAGAAAGATTAGGTAAGACTCTGTCCTCGAGGACCTTTGGATCTAATAAAGGAATAAAAAAGACCTCAGCCCAGGGGAAAGGGCAAATAACAAACAAACTACAAAACAAGGTTAAAAAATAAGAGATGACTCCCAGGGAAGGTCTAATTGGACCAGTTATCAAATGAACAGAGTTCTTGCACCAGATCTCCTGCCAAGCTACGCTCTCTACCTTAGAGCAAGCCCGTTGCCTTTTTGTTAAACCATGGGCCTTAATCCCGTATCAGTTATGGTCAGGGTTGCAGGCCCACAAGACACAAAGCCTGGCCCCCGGCTGTGAGAAAGCTGCTGGCTGCCCTCCCCAGAAGGGACCATGGGGGTGACAGCCACTCAGGGCTTTACAGACTGCCCAGTATGATGCCCCAGACAGACAGTCACTGGGACAGAGGGACATAAAGGGGTGCTAAGGAGAGGAGAGACGGCTCCAAGGGAAGGAGAAGGATACTCTGCAGAGAAGGAGAAACTTGGCCAACCAAACCTTGTATTGAGCCTTGAACGATGAGAGGGTTTGGATTTGGGGAAAAGGAAGGAGAGTCACCCAGACAGATTAGCTGCTAGGAGCCCTGGGGGCAGGGGGAGGGATCATACATGCGTATCCTTGACTGGCTCGGCGACACGATCTCGGGCATATAGGGTCACAGTGATGTCCCCACCATCACACTGTCACTTCTCATTCTCCTAGACCCTCCCCCCAAGTCATGCCACACCCCCAGCCCTGATTCTTCCTCAGTTCCTTTCATGTTCCAATGGTACTGATGATGTCCCTTGCCAGGTCACAGGACTTCCCAGCAAACCTGAACTTCCAGCTGACCTTTGCTTCATTTCCCTCGACTTCCCACGATGGCATTGGAGCTGGTCCTTTTACTCCCATGCCTCTGTTAGCCGTCGTGTGTCAAAGGCAGAGTGTCAGAGAAAACAGAACATACTCAACAATAGAAAACGCAGACAAAACTCACTGGCGGAAGACATTTGTAGAAGGTACTCTCACAGTCACTGGCCGAGAGGATACCTTACCGTTTGTCACACCAGCTCTCACTGGCTGAGACCATACAACAGAACTGTGGAAAACGTATACATATATAAACAATGAGCTCTAACGAAATACATTTGGGAGAAAATTATTGCGGAGAGAAACCTTACATAATGAATTGGTATTCCTTAGAAAGGTGTTAAATGGGGTTAAGTATTAACAAACCCTTCCAACACCAGGCAGATTATATATATAATCGTATTGACTTTGAGTGTGATAGCTAACCACTAACTGAGGGGAAATAGGCCATCAGGTTAAGTTCGGGTAGGAAAACGTCGATGATTATAGCATTAGGAATGACGCACTCCTTAAAGGATAGAAGTTTATGTATCACATTGGTTGACCTACCTACCTCCGTCTCTTCATTCGTTCGTTCGTTCCTTCCTTCCTTCCTTCTTTCCTCCCTCCCTCCCTCCCTTCTTTCCTTGGAGCTAGGCACTGGGCTAAATGCTGAGACTAACGAGGAGAGTAAGATATGATCTCTGCCTTACAGGGCTCACATTCCAGCTAGGGAGACCAACAGCTACCCCGTTCTAATGTTGCCACACCGTAAGGTGCTATGATAGAGGCATGTGGGAAATGCTTCAGGAGCATGACAGAAGGTGGCATCTGCTTTGAATGGGTTTCAGTGGACTCCCTGGCAAATAATTCTGTAATAAATATTTCTCTTATGTCTCATTGCTAGGGGTTTAGCTGTCTTTCACAATCACCTATTCCCACTCTTTCTCTTCTTCTGTCTCTCCCTCTCTGTCTTCCTTCTTCCATCATCTATTTATCTACCTCTCTCCACCCATCATCTATATCTATCTATCATCTATCTATCTACCTACCCATCCATCCATCCATCCATCTATAACATTTTAAATCATGTAACTTTCTAAGATAGGCTCTTATCCTTGCTGCAAGGACAGCCTAGCTACCAAAGATCATTTTGCTAAACTGAAAGTTGACAAAGGGAGTCTGGAGTTCCTTCTCCTAAAGGCAGCCAGGCTGACTAGAGGACATTTCAAGGGCTCCTCTATGTCCTTGTTTCCTCTGTTTCCAAGAGCCTCTAAGTGTCCTTAGACCATGAGCAGCTGCTTACCCTTTCAGCACTGGGACCGGCTGCCCAGGCCAAAAGCTGAGCTGAGAAACGGCAGCCCTGGAGGGTCTGTTTCCATATTCTTAGAGGTCACTGTTGCAGCTGGCTGCTGTTCTAATAAAGGCTGCCAACGCTGCATTAAGAGTCACACCTGGGTTACAGTCATTCCTAGCTGACATCTAGAGCCAAAAATCCATGAGATGCTTGGACTCAGAATCTTGTTATGCAGCTTGCATTTTCTAATGCCTTAAAGCTTCTGATCTGTTTCCAGTTGGAAGGAAATGGAGACTGCTCCATTCGCTGGTAAATTAATTCGGCCTCTGTAGCATTAATTTCCACAGGTTCCCTCATCTTCTGTTAAGTATAAAGTCTTCCTGGGATAGCAGGGCTTTTTGGGTGGTCTGCATATCCATGGGAAGAGGAAAGGAAATCCGAGGGTGGTATCTAGAGACACTGTTGGCCAGTGGTTACTGCACTTTCTTGACTGCATCCAAACCAAAGGGGCTGGTCACCCTCAACAGCTAAACACAAACAACGTGGCATCCTGCACACTGGAAGCCTCAGTGGGCTTGAGTCTTTATCTTGGGGTCTTAACTATCTTTGATAAGAACTGCTTATTGGCCTAACAGTACTGAATCCACGGGTCTGATTCTGAGGCCCTGGTTTACTGTCTCGGAGGAACTCCAGCTCTTGACCCTGAAAGGCTGACAAGGGCTCCACAGGTCTCTAGGCAACGTAGACACCCAATAATGTCTAATGACATGAGTTCCCCAATTGATTCCATGGGGGACTTCTTTGGAGTTGTCAAAAGGAACTGGGCCTGTTTTCTCAATTAAATGCAGACAAAGAGTTGCCTTTTCTTTTAGGGATAGATACCAACGGACATCATCAAAGTAATTTTAACCCTATTTAAAATTTGATCTTTTGGGGACAGCAAAGGTGACCTGTTTACATTCGTTTACACTTTTCGATGTCCTCTTTGTGATCACAATGACCAAACTCATATAACCAACAGCCGGCTTACGAGTATCATCAGTGATCAGCACCTGAGAGGAGGCCTGACACGGTGGCTAAGAGCATAACATGGGTTTCATCCTGGCTCAGCCACTTCCTACGGCACGATCTTGGGCAAGGTGCTAACTGCATCTCTGGGCCTCAGTTACTTCATCTGTAAAGTGGGGATAATGACAGTACCTGCCTCATTAAGTTCTTGCGAAGATTAAATGACTCATTGTATGTAATATGCTTAAAGCGGTGCTGGCCCAGCACATGGTAAGTGCTGTATGTTAGCTAGTATTATATTAAGAATGAATCAATCATGGAGCTAATCAACACCTAGCAGACAGGGCAACATCTAGGAATCTGGATTTTAATGTAATTTAATTTATTTTTTGGCCACACCACAAGGCTTGTGGGATCTTTAGTTCCCCAACCAGGGGTCGAACCCTGGTCCCCGGTAGTGGAAGCGTGGAGTCCTAACCACTGGACCGCCAGGGAATTCCCATGAATCTGGATTTTAGATGAGATACAATAATACAGCAAAGAGCTTGGAACAGTGCCTGACGCATAGTAAGTGTGCAGTGTTAGCCATTTATACCCCGGGCAGCTGGGACCTACTTCTATTTCGATCTGCTGTTTTCGACCTTGTCTTATCCTTGCAGAGCTCTGTGGCATCACATTTTGCTTCCTCTCTGCCATCCCTGGTGTTCAGAAAAGGCCCAGCCCCCAGCGCCAGGTCAGGGGGAATCCTCCACTAACACAGTGAGGTGCAGAGTCACAGTCTGATACATGACCAGTAAGTTGGGTCCCATCTTGGGGTTCTTTTCCCTGCTTCATTGTCCTTCTACAAGTTTCCCCTCACATCCTCTCTTTATACTTGAGTCTTCAAATCATGCGGCCACCTGCACCCTCTGAAACCTTCATCCACTTGTACTTCTCTTTTGCACATAAGGAAACACAGGTACAAATGATAACATGAAAAGGGTGTATGAAATCAATCAGGCTTGTCATCAAAGGTCACTGTGTTGCTGCTGGCAGCTGGCTGGGCATCGGTACAAAGAGAATTATACCAATCAGGTGCCTTCTTCCAAAAACTGAGAATCAGAAGACAACCCTTCATTAGGTATTCTTGGTAAATAGACTTTTTTGAGAAGATTGGAAAAGGGTTAATTTATCTTTGAGATAATGTTAATAAAATATTACAAACTGAGTTTCTGTGGGATTTTCTCACTGTTATAATCGATGTGTTCTTCTACTGTGAACTCAAAGTGAACTTTTTTGTATAAGTCTAAAATCTGTGTTTTTGCCTATGTATCTATAACCATGTGTGATGTGGCGCTATCACCCTGCCAATGGTTTAATGTGTACTTTTCAAGTTTTAGTCCCCATGTTGGACTAATGGGTTACCAAAAAAAACCCAAAAAAAAACCCTTTAATTTCAAAGATCTGGCCTTTTAACCTTTTGGGAAGTGAAAGGCTTTAAATAGTCCACCAATACATTTCACAGTGTCCATCTTGCAATTCTACAAGCACAGTGTGAATGAGCCCAGTTCACTGCCCCAGTTAGGGAGGTTAGGAGACCCTGATAAATTCAGCTAAAGTGTAATGAAAATGCTTAGCAACTGGGGGCCCAGTAGGGTTCAGAAGACTTGCAAAAGAAAAGCACTTATAATCACGAGATGAGAAGGGATGTTACTGACAACAACCAACAGATTGATAACGTCATTTATTCTTGTACAAGTCTAGTTAAGTGCATTCGCAAAAGCACTACACAATGCAATGGGTAAAATGAAACTGGAGAACCTCTGGAAGAAAGCTAGCCAACTATATATGATAAACATGCTTCAAGTTCTAGGAGATGGAGATAATACGTATAATGAATAGAACCGAGATTTCAACTCTGACCTGCAGTTGGGATAAGGCATCCAAGGCACAGATTTTTCCACTGACCCTCAAGATGAAGAACACTGGGCTTCCTCAAGGTCTATGCAGTTAAAAACCCAGCGAATGAACGCAATGTGAATGAACGTGTTCTGAAGCCAAGGGAGCACCTCCCTAGGTAATTACTAATTCATTCTTATCAGTCCTCACTTATCTGTTAATGGAGCAGGAAAAATATGGACATCAAGGATGCTGCGACTGCTGGCCCTGAAGAGCTGGTGAGATGCATCTTGCTTTTTAATCAAAAGATAATCATTTTCCCACCTAGGATCTGCAGGGAACCGAGGATCACGCTCTCAGAGTAAGGATCAACATTGAATGTGATGAATCCTAAACCACCAATCCTACCTGAAAATTTAAAAAGCCTCCTATGAGGTCATGAGGGCAGAAAAGTCTATCTTTGCACAAACGGGGCTCAACTCAGCATTCATTCCTCTTCTAGCTCATCTTTCTCCTCATTTACACCATTATCAGCATTTCCACTGGCTCTGCACAGGATGTCTATAAATAGCACTTAAAAACTGGGGGAAAAAAAACTGGGGAAAAAAAGGCAGTATATTGTCTAACTTGAAATTACCTTTCAAAGCTACATTAGCTTCAATATAAAAGTTGGGCTCAATTGTTCTCTTTGTCTTATTCCTGGAAGAAATTAACACATCTAAGATGAAGAAAAATTCTGTTCTAGTGTATACCTTATGGGCTCACTGTTAAAATGCACAAACGCCAGAAACACCAACTCTACCTGAACATTTTGGGTGTTATTTGTTTAAACATGTTTGTTTTCTTAGTTAAGCTAAAAATATTTCCCCCTGGTGTTTCTGAAGGGACATTTAGACTAAAATAAAAATAAAAATAAATGACATGTTTAAAAAGTTATATTCATCAGACCTGGAGCAGAGTACAGAAAACGGAAGGAGGAAGTGCATTTTAGGACCTGTGTAGTGGTTTTCCTATTTTGGTTGCTCTAAATAGATGTGGAAAAACAAACTGAAAGAAAAAAGCACATCTCCACCCTATGCAAGTGAGGAATGCAAAAATATTCCCCATATTGACTTAAGCTTAGAAATAAATTAATACACGTCCATATAAAAGTCCTTCCTGTTATTATATATCACACCCTGTTACTATGAACTATAGTAATTATATAAAGCCTTTTTTTGTACCAGACCTTTCATCACTTGGTATATTCTTTTCTTTATGGCCGTGCTGAGTGGCACGTGGGATCTTAGTTCCCCGACCAGAGATCAAACCTGGGCCCTTGGCAATGAGAGCACGGAGTCCTAACCACCGGACTGCCAGGGTATTCCCTCATTTGGTGTATTCTTAACTGAGCTTAGAAATCTTAGGGGGTAGTGATCATAAAGATTTATTGTAGAATATGGACTACAGTCAAATTGGACTTACAGTTTCCTTTTAAGTGAGAAAAACATAATAAGAATTTTAGCAGAGAAAGGGACATACGATCCAGGGTTTCTTCCCTTAGATAATGGAACCCTTTATTAGGATGCCTATGGCTTCAGGGAGTCCATAAATTCCCTGACAATAGTTGCCTAAGTTTCCTGTGTTTGTGAATTTTTCTGGGGAGAAGGTACATAGCTTTAGTTTAATTCTCAAGGGAGATATATATAGATATATATATATATATGTGTGTATATATATATATATATATAATCATGTACATACACTCACATATACTCATTTAATTCTTTATAAAACCCCTATAGAGTCAGTATTACTTGACCCTCATTTTATAGGTGATAAATTGAGGCCTAGCAGAGGTAAATGACCTGTCCAGAGTCATATGTCAGATGGTAGCACAGTCCATTCTGAAAGCCAGATTACCTATTTTCTAGGGTAGCAGTTGTTTCACTAAAAGCTAAGGGACCCAAACAAGACTATGAACCCAAAACATTACTCACTGAGAGACAAGGTTGGAACTCAGAATTTCTAGCAGGTGCCTCGGCACGATGGGGGGTGGGAGTAAGGGGATGGCCGTGTTGCTTTTTATTTTGTCTCCCTAACTCTTCTCTTCCTGATGCACATGGATGTGTCTCCTGTTGATTATATTCTAGTCTAAAATTAAGCACCAAATCGTGCATTTCTTTTCTGAGACCCAACTGAAAAATGGAACATCATTTTCCATTATAAGTGGCCTAAAGAGGGTCTCTGTGGCCCTCCTTAAATGTAATCACATCTCTTGTCATCTCTAGCTAAACGCTGAATTTCATGGCATTCCATTAAGAACTACAGAGCACACCCCCACGAGAGATGTGGGATCTTAGTTCCCCGACCAGGGATTGAACCCGTGCCGCCTGCAGTGGAAGTCCCCATACCCCCTTTTAAAAATGTTTATTGTCTGCCCTTTCACCTAAGATGTCATGCTGAACCACCCATCAAAGTGAAGGCGTGTCCTGACATTCTAGAGAAGTCTATCATATTTTGTCAAAAGTCACCTTGCTCAAATATAATCTTCATTCAAAAGGCCAACATGAGTGGTCCTTCCGTCACTCTCTGAGGCTCAGAAGTGGTTCATCCCTTGGAAAATCAGAAAGCCAAATTCTTAGGACTCATGAAAAAATACTAGATAAGAATGTTTGAACCTAAATGTCACGTTACTTCTCCTTTGTTGAACCTTAAAAGGTAGAGGCTAATTTGAAGATTACTAATCTGTCAGATGATGGAAAAATATATATAGAAAAATATATATTTAAAGTTAAACTTGGCAGTGGTGACTACCCAAACGCCATCACCAAACTAGCTGTTCGTGTGCTGTACTGTCTACAGGCTCTTTCACATAAATTATTTCCAGGAGTCATATCAAAATATTTAACCACCAGCATGGTGTACACCCAAGCCAATCAGAATAGACTTCAGCTGGCTGTACACAGCTGGCACAGCTATGCTGGGGCATCCCAGGTGAATTCCAGCCCTGTTCAGTTCAATTGAGGTCCCTTGTTGGTACTAAACTGTTTTACCAATGGGTTTAAGAAGAAACTCAAAGGTGAGGAAAGCTGAGCTCAGAGATGTTAAGAAGTGGCCTGGCCCAGTCAGCCAGTTGATGGTAGAGATAAGATTCAGATTCAGATTTTCTGACCCCTGCTGTCTCCTCTTCCCATGACACGTGACCAGAAATATTTCCAGGGAGACTAGGTTGCCTGGAGCCCATGCCACGTGGGACCATGAAGCTACTGGGACCACACAGGAGATGATCTATTTAGACACGCTTTTAGAACCTGTGGGACAGGGGAACTCTGTTCTCGAGGTTTCCGTGGGGCCTGCACCTCTCAGAACAGAGTGACCAGGGGCTGTGTCAGTAGCACCCACTTCACTGGAATCCTTGCAGCCTCCCAAGGGAAGTTCTCACACCAGAGATTTGACTTAGGCTAAAGGGAACGAAGTTGACTTGGATGATGGGAATGAAGTTGATGTGGGATGATGGGAAGGCGGGGGAAAGCTGTGGCATTCTCAAGCAAAGCTAAGTCGAACGAAATGATCTCCGCTCGCGCCACTCTGCCACTCTCGTCTGGTTGTGTGCTTCCCCGGACAAGCCGTGCAGTTTGTGCCCGTCAGCATTCTGCACGGTCCACTAACAGGACATCACGCTACTGAAACAGGGAGCAGGGGCAGGAATGGAAACCAGTGTCCTGAGAACCCTGGTGATAAAATCACTTGCAGACTAATCAGTATTTTCCATAATGATGAGCCCTGGCCGGAGAAACGGCTCTGCCTCTGGTCCTCTCTCCACACCTTTCTGACTCTAGGGACCCACTGAGTGTGTGGACGGAGGCCGCGGAGGCCAAGGCGGGCGGTCAGGCGTCTGAGGACTGGAATTTGAAAACCTTCCTACTGTTGGCTCGTGATGGGAGGTTTGTCTGCCTAGCAGTGTCCAGTGCACAGTAAACGCTTGCTCAGGAAATGTTTGTTGATTGAGTGAATGAGTAACTGAAATAATGAATGAATGAGTTAGTGAATAAGTGAGTGAAAGAGGGAGTGAGTGGTAGGTGTGTGGTAAGGGGTAAGGGTAGTAACACCCAGACTTCAGTCAATTCCTGGGACGCCCCCCCCAGCCACCCGCTCAGGTAGAATGTGCCAAACACGCCTTTGCTAAGAGCAGGTGAAGGGTTAACTGTTCAGCCACGCCTTTGCACATCTCATCTCGTTCACCTCTGCCACACAATGAAGAATAGTGCACAGAACCCTTAAAAGACCAAAACCTCACCCGGGGGCTCTGATTCTAGGTACAGGTCCCCTCCAGGACGATATGCCAGAGGGTTCCCTGCAGTTTCGCTGAGAATCCACCCTGAACCTCCCCCGTCACGCTGTCCGCTCAGCCTGCAAATCCCTTTCTTCTCCCTCACTGCTCTCCTAAACAGCCCACCTCGGGAGACCACGGGCCACTTCCCCGTCGCCCGAGAGGCCCTCCTGGCCACACTTCTCACCGCCCACCTCCCCGAGTGCTGGCCTCGGACTGGCAACTTTGCTCACCTTCTAAACTGGACGGTGAGTTGGCCAGTGTCGGAGAAACTAGCGCCAGGTTTGACGAATGGATGTTTGTTGATGAATAACAAAGGCATTCTGGCCAGTTAGAGTTGCCCTTCAAGAGTTTAGGCTTTTGGGCTTCCCTGGTGGCGCAGTGGTTGAGAGTCCACCTGCCGATGCAGGGGACACGGGTTCGTGCCCCGGTCCGGGAGGATCCCACATGCCGCGGAGCGGCTGGGCCCGTGAGCCATGGCCGCTGAGCCTGCGCGTCCGGAGCCTGTGCTCCGCAACGGGAGAGGCCACGACAGTGAGAGGCCCACGTAACGCAAAAAAAAAAAAAAAAAAAGAGTTTAGGCTTTTACGTTTTCAGTGACCCTCAGGACACAGCCCTGGGCTCTGGGGTGAGCAGTGGTGATGTGCTCTCAGAGGGGCTGGAGGACCAGGGCCACCAGACGTGTCTGAGGGGTCCAGCTTCCGGGCCTCCCCGTCTGCAGGCCATTTACCAGGGAGGGGCATGCCCTCCCGGCCGGGAAGAGACAGCACTGGAAAATGAACCCGCCCCTCCTCTTCCGCCAAAGAACAGTACCACCGAGCCCACCGGCGTGGCCGTGTAGGACGGCCACACCCCTAAACAGTGTTTGGTCATCAGCCGCTTCCCAAAGCGCTGAGTCCCAGTGTCGCAGGGTGGCAAGAGAATTGGGGACGCTGGGGTCCGCCAGGGGCCTCACGATAAATCAACAGGAGACCAGGGGCCATGAACACACGGCTGTGGCATAAAGCACCAGCTAGTGGCAGATTATGGTACTTAGTGGCACCGCCGCCTAAGAGATCTTGTCAATTCTTATTCTTCGGAGATCACAGGCCACCTGGCTACTGGCCGCTTAATAGGAAAGCACTCCAAGATTCCAAGAGACGAAAAGGCTCATAAGCATTGTTTAGAAATGTAAATGGCCTTCAATTACACCCAGAGAGGGAAACGCATCTAGGGGGAGGGAGGGATGATCTGGAATCCCGTCTCAGGGTTGAATCCAAGGCCCAGGGAGAATACAGACGGTTTCAAGGTGTGGGCAAAGGTTCTCAGGGCGAAGGATGTCCATTTCCATCCAAGATTAAAATGCGGTTTGGGAAAACAATTACCTGCCTGGGATCCTGGGAAAGTAAAACTTCCTGGTTTCTCTGCCAGGAAGAGCGATTGTAAAACAAGGGCTGAGAATCGCACAAACAAGATTTTAGAATTTTATCCAAACAGCTGCAGTTCACCTTCGAGGAGCCCAGACTCACTTGGGTCTGATGGATGTTGCGACACCGAATTCGAGGTCTCCCCAGCCTGCTGCCAAGAGCTGGCCCCGTGGGACAAAGAGAGAACAGTTGCTCTCTTAATGGGAGCAGAAAACAAAACTCTCCCCCCACCCAGCTCCCTGCTTTGTTGTGAAATTGTCACTGTGCCTTTGAGGAGAGATTAAAATCCGAGCCATGTCCAATTTAAAGGGCAGGTTCCCAGGCAGGGAAGGGAGAGGGTTTCAAGGGGGAAAAAAGCCAGTTGCATGTGAATTTATGGAGGATTTGGGAATCACAAAAGTCATGGGACTTGACTCAATTAAAAGGAATGGAAAAGCACAAGCCCGTAATTTAAAAATAATACTAAAGTAAAGCAGCAAGGATATCTGGCTCGCTCTGCTCATTCTTGAGCCAGCTTGGGAACCTGGAACAGGTTTCCTGAAGCACAGCATGGGTGCCGCGCAGCTGTTTCTACCTACTTTCCTGCACTTGACACACAAAGATTCTGCAGTGGAGATCGAGAATGAACGGTCCACCCATCAAAGAACATTTCCTGAGAGCCAGGGAGGTGCTCAGCAAAGTTGCTGCAGTTGGGGAAAGAAAAGGTATTCTAGTTTTCAAGGCATGGGCAGAAGAGGCTAGAGAGTTTGAAACCAGCTATAGGAAAGCTGCCTGCTTTGGCAACCTTGCCAGAGTCTCAGACACACAGGGCGCCTTGGCCTTCCAGAAGGCGGCCCTGGATGCTTCCAGAGCGCCTGAGTCTCTCATCTGGTTCCACATCTTGCCCTTCCACACGTCCCCTCCTGGCGCCATTTGTAAAGGTGAGGGAAGATGGGTGATGCCAGAGAAGTTGGAATCCCATAGCTCTGTTTCCCAGAGAACCACATGTTGGGGTGTGGGAGGGAGAGCCCCCAACTCCACCTTAGGAAGGAAGGACGTCTCAGCAAGGGGCCTGATTGTTTCCAGGTCTGAATATTACCATTGGTCTTTGCATGGACATTGACATTGAAGAACTATTCCTTGACTACTCGAATCCAGAGATTTTTTTCAAGTTGGCTCATCCTCCTTTCTAAGAGGAGAATAATAAAAGTATCTAACTTAGAGGTTAGAGTTCTTACGAAGACGAAATGAATGCTTATGAAGATGTGCGGTGGTTTGAATGGAACTCGGCACACAGTAGGTGTTCAGTAGATATCAAATTTCATTACTGTCGTGAGTGCCATTTTTCTGACTCTTCATTCATTTAGCTTTCTGTTTTCTCATTCAACGAGATCTGTATTTTGACACATATCAGAAGGTATTTTTATGAATGTTTAATACCCCCTTCATTTATGCAAGAACTCCAGGATCTCCCCGTTAACTAAGTATATGGCAATCTATGCTATCTATCAATTAAGCACAATTTTTGACATGATTTTTAAAGCCTTACATGTCTGCAACATTCCTTCCTTCTTTTCCCGTCTTCTCTCTCCCAAATCCTCTAAAGATACCTAGCAGATATTTTATTAACCCCTGATAGATTATGGGAAATGAGTTTTAGTAGTAGGAAGATAAAGGTCATTTATAAAGTTGCTTTTCAAACACCAGTACCCTGGCCACATCGCGAAGAGCAGGAAAGAGAGTGATTAAAATCCCGCCCGTAATGCAGAAGCCCTTGGTGCTGCTAAGAATTATTGTCCTTAAGCAAAAACTGCAGCAGGAATCCCCCCCCCCCATTCATGAAATGGAAAATGAACCACTGGCCGCTCCCCTGTGAGACAGTGCAGCGTTTACTCCCCTGGAGCGGGGTTGGAGGCGGGCTGTCAGCCCACCCCATTGGGCTTAGTCTCCATGGTGTTTGCCACTTTCCCAGGCCGACCAGGGCCACATGAATGATTTGCTACCAGCCAGCCAAGTGGCCGGGCTGCTCTTGGTGAGAACTCTGCCTCGGAGAAGCAGCAGGGACCACAGAGGAGAGGAAGTAGGTCTCCCATCCATCCTCCAGAGACCCTCTTCTAGCTACGGGGCTCCATCACCAACACTCCACGCCCCTCCAGCTCCCAAGTCTTTGGTGCAGGGCCCCTACAGTAGCTGCTCCTATGAGCAGACACATCCTTTTTCCTATTATAGTTACAACAAAAACAATAAGCAATCAATCCACTGAGGGTCCTTGCGGGCTCCCACGGACCGACATTCTCACAACACCCATGGAAACGTGTCAGTGCACTGACCCTTCGATTCACTGTGGTCCAAGGGGCTCCTCATGCCTTTAAAAGTAAATATTAATGCTGCGAGCGCGCTTTGTTTCACTTTGCCCTCTCAGAGCTGATGATCCAAGGCTACGCATGAGACGCTTTCAGGGCCGTCAAATACAAAGAGGGAGAGAGACAACTCATTCTTGCCTCTGCAGTCAGAAAGGAAAAGGCTTTTGCCTTGTTTGGCGAGGGGTTACTAATTCGGAGGATGCCAGTTCTAGAGTCTGTCTCAGTTTGACTTGTAAATGAAAGGTGGAACCTCGCCAAGATTACCCTGCTGTGTGCCTGCTGGCCCTCTTTTCTCTGTAGGGGTGGGGCAGAGGTTCACCAAAACCATTAGGAAGTTCAGGCAACTAGGAGGGAGAGCAAACCAAGTAGAAGGTGGTGGGGCTTCGTTACAGAGCATCCCCGGCGCCTCTATGTGATCCTTCCGTGTCCTCACCACAGAGCGTGAGGACCTGGCTTTCCCTTTCAGAAAGGCTCCCCGGCTTTGGCTGTACCAGAATCACCCAGGGGGCTGGTGAAAATACAGGTCCTTCTGGGAGCCTGGCCTCTATACTTTGTATCAATGCTGCTAAACCAATTATTTCAGAACCGCTGCCTTTCAGGAGAGCAGAGAGAAATAACTGATGAGAAGAGTTGGTAAAGCTTTATTGAAATATTAATAGACATTTCTTCTAATGCTTATTACGAAGCTACACTTGCAGAACGCCTGGCATGGGCCAACTTCACCGTCGTTCCATCAAACCCATCCCACAGCCCTGCAGGGAGGGTCAGAGGACCTGGAACCTCAGGGAGGTTCGGGGAGCCCCACGTCCAGGCATACACAGCTGGTAAATAGTGCGTCTGATGGCAAGACCAGACGCATTCGACCACAACCTGACTCGAGCACGGCCTCGGTTCCTCACATGCACGTCCTGGGGGCCGGGGTCTCGGCTGGCACACTACCCTTTCGTGGCAAGCACCGGGAACTTGCTGGCTAGGGACCACCTCTCTCCACCACACCTGGGCAGCCCTTTGTTGCTTCTCTCCTTCTCGGTCCCCTTCTTTCCTCTTATCTCGCTTTACCTTCCATCCTCTCTCCTTTCCTTCCAGCAGTGGGTCCCAGGTCTTGTTAACACAATCACAATCACTAGGGGAGTCCCGGGTCCCACCTGTAGGGAGTCTGGAGGAATCTGTTCAGGACGCAGCCTGGGCATGAGGCTTTTAAATTCTCCCGGGTGCTTCTAGCATGCAGCTAGGATGGAGGCGCCCAGCCTTACCTAAAGCTGCCGGACACACCCTGCCGAATCCAGAAGCTCACCTGAACACACTCATGGCTGACCACCGGCCACTGTGGTAAACTGAGCACCACGAAGAAGCGTGAGGCGGCCTCAGGTGACACTCCAGCCGCATCCGCTGAGAAAACACCTGACTACACCAGCTGACCACACGGGCCGAGGATCCAGCCCCTAGATGGGCAGAGCGTGCCTTGTCTGGTCTCCGCAGAGGGGCTCGGGGAGAACATACGCTGCTCCCTTGGGACCGGGGAGGCCATGGGGTGGGTAACGGGAAGAAGCAATGCTACCACGGCCTCCCTGCATATCAAACAACCTGGAACACGAGTGACTGTGCCAACTCTCTCCTGGTGAGATCAGCACCATAAAGAAGCCCATAAAACTGGCTTCATCACCCATTCTGCAAACCAGCTCCCCAGTTTCATTACACACACCCACAAGAAGGACAGGAAATCTTACAGAGCTCTGCTCCGCACCAGTCTCCTTAAGGAAGTCTTTCGGACCAACACAGCCTCACGTTCCCACTTTGGTCATTTGTCTAAGGATAACTCATTGCAAAGGATTCCCCATCTAATACGGACTGCAGCCCATCAGGGATGAGTGGGCCGGAAATAGAGCCTCACTAAAGCGTTAGGAGGCTCCCGCGACCCAGTGAGGTCGCGGTACTGCCGCGGAGAGCACGTCACATCCCCAGCACTTGGTGCAAAGCCTGGTGCACGCAGGTCACCAGTGACTGGGCAAATCCATGTCATACTGAATATCCACAGTGGGCGCAAACCCACGAGTTGCCACAGACCAGGACGTGCTGGGGAAGGATAGCAAACACGAGGCTTTCCGCAGGTAGTGAGACCGGTCGGCAGATGGGAGTGCAGAAGGGGCAAGGGCCTGCCCTGAGGGCAAGCCACCAGCGAGAGCAGGGCAAGACCCCTCTGGCCACCCCTCTCCTTGGCTGTGGGCCAAGATCGAGGAGAGACGAGCAGAGGTGGGGTGTCTGCTCCTCCAGGCCCCCCAGGTGAGGAAATCAGGCCTCCCGTAGGACCTGCTGTAGTGGGACCTGCCCCCGACCCCACGAGACTGCACTTTAGCTGAGCCACTGACGCAAGGGGGGCGGGGGGCACAGAGATGCTTAGGGACAGTGGGCTCGGGACAGCTGTTCCTCGTGAGAGACAGCTGCAGAGGGGGCCCCCCTCGTGGCCGCCGCTCAGCTGTGCCCGCGGGTACCTCGGAGAGCTGAAGCGCTCATGCTTCTAACATGAGAGGAGTTTCAAAGACATCAAGAACTAAACCAGCTCTGAAAAAGGTGACCGAAGACGAGGGGTGGCATCTGAATGGTGACACGTGCGGCAGGAGTTCAGAGGAAGGGGAAGTCGTGACATCACCCTTTTTTATGAGGGTTGGGGGGCTTGAGCAAACGTGTCTGAGGACTCGATATGGACATCTGTAATCGCACAGTTGGAAGAATAAACACTTGCCTGGAGAGAATCCCTTTGCTCTCTTCTCCTTCCTATCTCTTGTGTACTTTAAGTGGTGTGACCGATTTCAGCAAGAATAACTGTACCCCTCTCTTCCTGCCCCACTGTGAGCTGCACTGGAAGGCGGCTTGCCAAGGGGCACCAACAGTCCATTCCACGGGGAAGAGAGCCTGCCCTGGGCCCTGGCCCGCAGATATGCGCCATCTCCAGGGCCGTACAGGCACACATACATGGCGGCCAGAACAGAGAAGTAAAGGCACTTTAAAGAAACCGAACGTATCCGATCCTGAAATCTTTGACTCCAACCCTACGGGTGTTCGTAGGAGACGACTCTGCCAATCAGAACGGAGACGTGTCAGCTGCTGGTCAGTGAGCCAGGGCAGCCAACCTTGGTCATTTCCATGCCAGCCTTGGCCAACTAACCGAGGCAATCTTAGGAGTAAGCACGGGACGTTATCTCGGTGGCATTATCTTTTTTTCTTTTTGATTTTATTTATTTATTTATTTATTTATTTATTTATTTATTTATTTCTGGCTGCGTTGGGTCTTCTTTGCTGCACACGGGTTTTCTCTAGTTGCGGTGCGCGGGCTTCTCATTGCGGTGGCTTCTCTTGTGGCAGAGCACAGGCTCTAGGCGCATGGGCTTCAGTAGTTGTGGCTCGCGGGCTCTAGAGCACAGGCTCAGTAGTGGTGGCCCACGGGCTTAGTTGCTCCGCGGCATGTGGGATCTTCCTAGACCAGGGCTGGAACCCATGTCCCCTGCATTGGCAGGCGGACTCTCAACCACTGCGCCACCAGGGAAGCCCTCGGTGCCATTATCTTGAAACCAACCCAGTCTCCTAACTTTCCTTGTTCAGATTCTGTGCTCACCAAGCTACCTCTGTAGCCTACCTGGCTTCCAAAGAAAACCTGCCCAGAGAGAGAGCATGGGCTGGGGCAGGTAAGCACACGATGTCTCGTTACAAATGAATACACTGGCCTTCTGGTTTGAACACCTGTCCAGCGGGCTGTTCATGGGAGTCGGTCCCTAAGAGACGAATCTGTCCTTGAGGAATGAACAAATCAGATCTTCGAGTTGCCAGGATGAAGTTCAGACCTTGGACTGAGCTGAATTCAGCCAGTAACGCCACCCTTGGGAGTCTCCTGGAGGCCACACTCGCGGTCTTCCCATGGTGACAGCCCGACAGATAGCTGAAAGGCTTCCATGGCTACTTCTTGGATTACTGCACTTTTTCTTGAGTCTTGAAGACTGGATGCATTTCACAGGGCTCGGACGCTGTGCATGATTTCTACGGAAGCAGTGAGCATCTGTTCCACTTCTTAGGTGTATGGAAAACTTCACAGCTGATAGAGATTCAGATCTGTTTAATCCTTCAGCCATGTCTGATTCTGATATAATCAGACTGAAAGGCAGTCACAAAGGTTGCCCAGAAGGAGTTATGAGAGATGCTTCCTCTCAAAGAACACAGGATTTAGTTGGGGAGATATAAACTAAAAAGATCAAACGTATGCAATGTCACAAATAAATATATAGCTCAAACGGATAGAGGAGTGAGCCAGAACTGGGTGGAGTTGAACTCAAAAGGCTTTCCGAAAGAGGTATTTCTAAGGAAAAGCAGCTTAGTGTCATGATAAAAAGGACGGGGTCCTGAATCAAATAGACTTGGGTCCAAATGCTTGACGGTTTGTGACTTCATAAGGTACAGGCAAGGCTAAGCGGGGTGGGAACAAAGTGCCTGACACATGGGAAGTGCTCGAGGGATGGTCATTGAAAACGACCCACACGGAAGGGAAAGGATGAGAAAAGACATGAGGACAGTTTACACTCTCTCCGCGTCCGGCACTGTTCTACACGCTTCACTGTATTAGGTCATTTCACTTTCCCAACAACCTAGTGAGCTCAGTACTATTAGTCACCCCATTTATTGACGAGCAAAACAAGGCACAGAGAGGTTAAGTAACTTGCCCAAGGTCAACACAGCCAGTAAGTGACAGAGCTGGGCTTTGAATCCAGGCATATCTGGGCCCTGAGTTGGTAATTTTTTTGTCTTTTCCCATTACTTAGGCCACACCGCTTCTCTTTGAACCAGATATATTACCAAACAAATTGTCAAAACAGCTTGGATTTTTAGGATGAATATTTAAAATATTATAAATCCCTTGCTTGTAGGGGAGTGGTCGGTTGGAACAGTTTCTGCTGATCACTCAGGAATCTGTCCAGGACAGTGATGTGTACAGACTATTTTTGTCTCAGTTAATATACAGCACCATATAAACATTGGCTCAACCGAAGAGCCTGAACAATAAATTACCACTAGCCCAAGTGCTAAAATAGCACTGATTTTCTCCCTGCCTGAGCATGCTATCTATTTATACTTTGCTTACTTCTGCGGAGTTCAAAGTGCTTTATACACATTTCATCGTAGCCGTACTTATGTCGATTTACTGTCTTTATTACACACATGTGACTAACGCACCCTACAGTGCTTAGGATTTACTACAGGATTCTCAGTTTCCAACTAGGTTTTTTTTTTTAATCTAAGGGAACTACTGATTCTCTTTAATTTATAATTAGTGGACATTTGTTGTCTATTAAAAGAATAGCATTTTACTGTTTCTCTTTTAGCTAAATTCATCTTGTATATGATATGACCATTCTGACCCTGAATATTAATTGTATATTTTTTTTATCATTTCTTTACAATTCCACTTATGGTTGACCTTGAACCAGAATAGATCTGTCAGTTTAAAGCTGTAATACAATTGCCTCTTTTTCTCAGCTGACTTTCTGAAGAATATATATATACACACACACATATACGCATATATATTCTTATCTTTTCAGGCTGACTGGTGCGCTGGCACACATGCATTTCCAAATTTGATCTTCACTCTTTCAGTTTTCATATTCATGGGCAAAAAACCAAATTTAGGTGTTGAAATAGAATTGGGAAAAGAACTCCAAAGAAAGATTTCCTCGAATTGCTGGAGAGCAGATGAGAGCCCAAACTATGGCATATATAAACTGGGAAACCAGGCTTATGCGCTGCCAGGAGTGAACACAACTCAAGGTTTAGAAGCAGGCCTTAGTGCTGGACGCAGGAAGAGAAATGAAGGAAGAACTGTCATTTGATGTTTCCATCAGTGACAAAGCAAGCCCAAACACATAGCCTAAGGCTGGGGTATTCTGTTTTCTTTTGTCCTCTCCTCCTGTGACTATCCATCTTCCTTACTGAAAACAGGAACTCCAGCCTTAGGCATTTCCCTGTTTTTGCAAGAAGGATATTATACCAACAGTCCCTTTTCAAGAATCGGCAGTTATCGTTTCATTCTACACAAGTCCCTAAAGTTTTCTCCTTGACCAAGTACGTCATCTGCCAATGTGAATTTAGGAAGATGGGACAGATATGGAAGATGTAAGAGTCACAAATACTCACACTATCAATAATGATGTTGTAGGAGTTTTCAGAAAAAAAGTCAATTATTCCATGAATGTTTTTGTACCCTAGTCACACTGATATGATATGAGCCTTTAACAAGGTCAAGGGCCTAATGTGTAGTCAATAACCTCATTCAAAAGAGAAGGTCAGACACTTGGAGACACAGCTGCACAGATACACCGAGTTCTCTGGGAGAACCTCTGGGCTTCTACACATTCTGATCTCTCTTCCTAGATAACTGGGCGCCTCTATTATTGCTCTTTCAGGACTCAGAATCATTATCATTTCCTCTAAATGATAAGCCTTTCCTAAAACTGGGTCAGATGCCCATTTTATGGACATAGCCCCCTATGCCAACCAACCCCACTTATCTTACTGGGTTGAAAATGCCAGGATCACCTTCAGATAAAGACCAGATCTCAGGAAAGAGCTGAAGGAAAGAATGGATGAAAGACAACAGAAAAGCAAGAAGGGAGATGGGGGCTCAAGAAGGACTGTCCTGTGACTGGTATTGTTACTGCTACATGGCCACCCTGGGTGAACCCCATGGAACTGTGGAAATCTCTAGAAGCAAAACCAGGCCAAGCCTAAAATTAGTTCAACTAATAAAAAGGACATTACTTGAATGTTTTCAAAAGCAGATTTCGCTCTTGTATTTTTCTTTGTTCTTTATTTCAAGAAAATAAACAGTGGTATGGCATTCTCATCTGAATCAGGTCCAACCCTGAAGGCTGGAGTAGTTCTCAGATGGCATACTGCACTGGGCCCCGAAAACGCCGGGTTGGTGCACACTACGGAAACATCAGCAGAATCAAATAGGCTTGGGACGTTTCCAACAGCTTCGTGAGCATATGTTCCAAGTTCAGACAAATGTGAAGCGCGGAAGAAATAGTTAATAACAGTGATGAGTGGAATGTGCTAGAAAGCAAGAATAAGAACAAACAAAGCATGTTTTCTGTTCTTTTTTTTTTCAAAATTATCTGTTTCAACAGCAAAACAGACTCTCTGAAAAATTAATTCACCAGTGCCACATATCCGGCAGAAGGACATATGGAAATAGCACGGTCTTTGGAGTTAGACCCAGTTTGACTGCTGGTTCCCAAACCTCCTGGCTCCAACTTCCCGGCGAGTTACTTAAGTTGGTAGAGCCTCTGTTTCCTCATCATCTTTCAGAATTTTGTGAGGTCTAGAGAAAATATAAGTACAAGTGTTTGGCACATAGGTGGGCGTCCGATAAGTAATGACCAGCGTGGTCACCACCACCTCCTCCACTGTCAGAGAAATAGTCAAAGCATCATTCTGGAAATTACGAATGACCCTAAGCTGGACTGAAGTTTAACTATGTATGTGACATGCATAAAGGTCTGAATAAGCAAATTAGAAGACAAACTAGAAAATCCTTAACGAACATAGAAGAGCAAATTTTTTTTTTTTTTTGCGGTACGCGGGCCTCTCACTGTTGTGGCCTCTCTCGTTGCGGAGCACAGGCTCCAGACGCGCAGGCTCAGCGGCCATGGCTCACGGGCCCAGCCGCTCCGCGGCATGTGGGATCTTCCCGGACCAGGGCACGAACCCGCGTCCCCTGCATCGGCAGGCGGACTCTCAACCACTGCGCCACCAGGGAAGCCCAGAGCAAACTTTTAAGTAATTTAATAGTACCCATTTTACAATAAACAATAGATGTATATCAACTAATCTTAACTTGTATTGATTTGTCATAATTATTCATTGTAACTCACAGTACTCATAACTATTAAATTATACTATAATAACAGAACAACATACTGTATATCCTTCCAGAAAATGTTATGGGCATACATGCATATATACATGTATCTATTTTTTTCCCTCATGTATGAGATCAAATGCTCTATAGAGACTTCAACTTTTCCGCTCTACAATAACTGGGCATCTTTCTATGTGACTTCATGTCTATCGATCACGTTTTTAACAGCTGAATTTTAGTTCATATAAACAATTTACCATCATTTAGCCAGTCCCCTACACAAATATTTTTCTTCCCCCCCCCCCAGTTTGCTTGTTGGTTTTTTGGCTTTTGCTGCAAAAACAAAATAAATAATGCCACAATGGATGTCCTTACATATATGCAGGAAAACCTCCTAGAAGTGAAACTGGTGAGTCCAAGGGTACGTAAACTTAGTATTTTCAAAATTAAGGTCAAATTACCCTCCAAAAAATGTATAAGACTCTACCCTTCCTTTAACAGTATGAAGAAAACAACAACAACAAGAAACCTAGACTTTTTCACACTTGCCTAATTCTCTCTCTTGTCCCAGAGATGAAGGTACAATCTGAAATCATATTATTAACTGATTTCACTCTTTACCCTTAAATTCATGATAGTTCCTTGCAGTTCTCATCTGCAGACGCTTCATTTAAGAAAATGTAAGTAATGCCAGCGGTCCTCGCTCAGGCAAATAAAGTTCCTCCAGCCAAGAAGGAGGTGTGGGAAGAGCTCTCCGACACCCAGAAGAAAAAAGCAACAGTTAACCAAACGAATCACAGATAAACGTGTTCAACTTACCCTGCACTGACTGAGGGTTTCTCTGTGTGTTCAACCCAGCACTAAATGCTTCACATACGTTATCTCACTTTAGGGTCTGTGTATTTGTATTTATAAGGCCAATAAAAGCCTCACAGATTGCCTGATGGGACCTGGGAAAATAAGAACTGTCCTTCACCTCTGGCCAACAGCAGTGATGATTCAAAGCTCCCCATGTCCCTCCCTCTCCCCCATCCCTCCCCCAAGGAAATGCAAGTGCTATTTCCAACCAGCAGTAACAGGCCAGCCTTCTCTCAGCCCCAAATCCCTACCAACGACCACGTCCAACATAACTGATATGTTTTGACCCCGAGGCTTGGGGAAACCCTCAAGTATCTTCTGAATCATTCAAAGAGATATATGCGTGTCTGGTGTAGTTTTGGGGTTAGGTGTGTTTTGTTGTATTAAATTCTGTAAAAACTAGTCATAAAGAAGTGGTCTAGGTTAAACAGAGGGTTGAATTAACCAGAACACCTCACTCTTCTAGCTAATGCGAGCATGTACTGTACTTCAGACAAACGGGAATTTACCATATTACTCACCCCTGATCTCACCATCAAAAGTTCTCATTCTTTTCTTTACCATCAAACTGAGCAAAAGGACAGATGCCCACTGCACCCCACCCACCCTGCCAACCAGGATAAAAAATTTGAAAAAGAGCTATTTCCCATCATTCCCTGTAGTCAGAATATCCCAAGTAGCTTTGTTAAATCCACCCTTGATAAAGATCTCCCAGTTAACAGGACACCACTGAGATTAGAGTAATTAAGTCACTGGTTTCGATGCGAAGCTTGACTAAATGATTTTATGCCACAGTATATATTCTCTGTGATTTGCTAATATAAACGTAGCCCCTCATTTATTTTTTTTAATTTTCTAAAAGTTTTGCAAAAGTCAGATTTTTGAAACTCAATCTACATTTCCTCCCCAAATTAATAAGGTTACACCTCCAAGCACGAAGACATGTTCCATAAAGCATCAGAAGCCAGACACCAACAGTATTATGAGAGTTAAGTCTCTACTCACCAGAGACCACATCTCATTTTTCAGAAAGCAGGACCACAACCCCTGTACCATCCCTTCCCCCTGCAAGGGAAGAAGGCCTTTTTCTCCCAGCCCCCTTTCTGAAGGTCAAGACCCTGGTGATGGTTTCCAAGCTCTAGAAACCATGGGGATGTCCCAGCAAATGAAACCACTTTAAGAATCTGTCTTTTAGTAGCTATAAATCCCCTTGGTAGGTCTATGATAGGCCTATCTTTGACTGTATCCCACTTTCTAGCCAGAAAAATTTTCATGAGGTTCCAGGATATTCAGGAACTTATCATTTGTATTCAATAGTGTCACCACTAACTTACTCGAAATGAAAAAGTGCTTTTTGTGTGTGTCAAATCCATCAAACTCTATTTGAGCACCTGAGGCAGGTTTCAGGGAAATCACTCACTGTGGGTATCCGTACAGAGCAGCTGCTTACAGAAGAAGTGAAACCAGTCCTGAAGTCCAGGATGAGCCCTCCAGTTTCCTGATGCATTAAGTGGAGATTCTGAAATCAGTGCCAGGGAGTACCGTTTTAGGATAGTTTGTTTGCAAAGCGTAAACGAGCAGCGTGTTTGGATCCCCTTAGGACAGGCTGTTGTATATGACTGATTCATCTCTGACCAATCAGAAGGAGCTAAATGTTGAGGTGAGTATGCAATTTTGAAAAAAAAGGACCTGGCTTTTATTTCTTTCGCATTATTTTAAAAATAACCTAAAACAGCCACTATGGAGAACAGCATGGAGGTTCCTTAAAAAACTAAAAATAGAGCTACCGTATGATCCAGCAATTCCACTCGTGGGCATATATCCGGAGAAAACCATAATTTGAAAAGATATATGCACCCCAGTGTTCATTGCAGCACTATTTATGATAGGCAAGACATGGAAACAGCCTAAGTGTCCAACGACGGACGAATGGATAAAGAAGATGTGGTACATATATACAATGGAGCATTACTCAGCCATAAAAAAGAATGAAATAATGCCATTTGCCGCAACATGGATGGACCTAGAGATTGTCATACTGGGTAACGTAAGTCAGACAGGGCAGGACAAATATCGTATATCGCTTATATGTGGAATCTAAAAAAATGGTACAAATGAACTTATTTACAAAACAGAAATAGAGTTACAGACGTAGAAAACAATCTTATGGTTACTGGGGAGGGGAAGGAGGGGAAGGATACACTGGAAGCACACACTGCTAGATATAAAATAGATAGATAGATAGATATAAAATAGATGACTAATAAGGACCTACTGTAGAGCACAGGGAACTCTACGCAATACTCCATAATGACCTATATGGGAAAAGAGTCTAAAAAAGAGTGGGTATATGTATACGTATAACTGATTCACTGTGCTGTACAGCAGAAAGTAACACAACGTCGTAAATCAACTATGCTCCAATAAAAAAACTCCTGAAAACACAGCTTGCGATATTTAAGTCACCTACAGTTTGAGGACCTCCTTCCTTCATCTGACAGCTGTTCAATCAACTACTATGTGCCGCTGCCCTGGGTGCTGGGAGGTGTTGTAGAGAATAAGACACGCATGGTCCCTGCTTTCGCGGAGCTGAAAGAATAAACACGCCAAGCACTGACTATACAATATGAAAACATCCAGAAGATGAAAGTAGGGTGATAGGGGTGGGGAGGACCGGGTGGTCAGGGGGAGCTTCTCTGAGGATGTGACATTTAAACAGGGACTTGAAAGGCCAGAAGGAGCAGTCCCAGGACAATTAGGAGGACTATAATCCCAGCAGAAGACACAGGTAGCAAAGGCCCTCAGAGGTGAGCTTGCTGTTACGGGTCAGGAATCAGCCCACGTGGCTCGTGAGCCACGGACCTGCGAGTTGCGAAGGGGTCAGGTGGTGAAACACTTTGTAAATCAGGACGAGGAGTCTGGGGATTCCCGTAAGCGTGACGGGAAGTACTGGGGGTGATCAGATGAACTGAAGAAAAACTCTTCTGCAAAGACCCCAAACTAGAGAGACGACCAGAGACAGTGGGGAGAGGGGGCAGCTGAAGAGCCCCTGTCTCTGGATCCCCCTCCCCCAATCAGTGAGAAGCGTTGAGGGCAGCTGGGTTCCTGGGATGACATCAGCCTGTGACACCACGGCCACAGCACAGGCCAGGATACCAACCCTTGTTTGGTCGAGACCAAAGTCAGCAAAAGACCTTCCCCCTGCCGCTGTCCCAACTTCCAGACGTAATCCCGCCTCTCACTCTTCCCCAGAAATACGGCCCCAGTCTCCTCTCTGGGTTGAGACACACAGAAGGATTTGGGTCCCCAAGCACCAGCAGATCCCATACTTCTGTTAACTACTTCTGGGGACAAAAATATCTCTGAAATCCTTAATGCATTTCATCAAAGAAACGAGGTTCATCAGTTCTGCAGCTATACATAAACATGTTTCTTGATACGAAGAAGCAAACTCCCAAGTATCAGCCCCCCACGATGAATGTCCCAATCAACCATTAAAGACTTATTTTTAGCAGTCAACCACTAAGTTCTGAGCCAAATGCAAGGTCCTGTGTTATCTGAGAAGCACATGTCATTGTGGTCATCAAACAGCTAATCTGGGGTGAGGTGTTCTAGGGAAAGATGCTTGTTATGAAAGGAGAGGGTATTACAGTGATTACTGCTATTCAGAAACTTAAATAAATAGACATAAATGGAACACGGACTTAATAACTAAATTTCAAATATTTCCAATGAGGCCGGTGAAGTAACATTACTAGATATATATTATTAACATTGGCAAAAATGTGCCCTAAGGTTTCTCAACCTGTCTTTCCATGATAGTACGGTGGCCAGACATCAAATACATGGTTCTCGAATGATACGATCAAATCTAGCATGTTAGTGAGACCAATGTAGATTGATTTCCTTACTGGCCTGGCCTTGAGCAAGACAGAGTACATTCCTAAACCTTGGTTCCTCATCTGTAAAAAATAAAGATAATCATATCCATCTTTCACAGGGGTGTTGTGATGATTATATGAGATAAAGTACCCAACACAGCACATGGCAAAGTTGTAGATACCCAATTACTGTCAGCTCACTGTTCCTTCCGTGTGCTGCTTCCATGGCAATCCACATTTTTGGCAAGCTGAGAGTTTTAATTTGGGGGGCACAGTTATTAACGCCATCCAATGGCATTTCAGCAAAAGGGCTGGAATTTTTCTCTGTTCAGAGCTGTATCTTCAACACCCAGAAGAAGGCTTGCCTTACAGTAGGTGCTCAATGAATAGTCACTGAATGAATGAATGAGAGGTTACAGTGACACAAGGTTAAATTTAAAGGTCAAGTATCTTAATAGCTGAATTGTCTTGTATGTTTTTGATGGAAGAGATGTATTCTGAAAGTGCATTCAGACAATCAACTTATAAATGCAGCCTTCTTACAAAATAAGTGATCAGAATCATCTATTGAGGAGAGCAGTTGTGATACTTCAACCTCTATCTATTGTGATACTTCAACCTCAAATCAATGGGAAAAGTCTGGTCCCAAGGGCTCCCGGATCAGCAGGTCAATGATCCCCAGGAAAGTGGGAACCACCATAATATAACCGGCCTTGAACTCAACTTCCAGATAGCTGAGGGTCAGCCTGAGGGTGCCCACAAGGCCACCTCTCCTGTCATCGCCTCTCCAGGGCTGGGGCTGCCCCGACATCAGAGTGGTTGGGAATTGACCAGAGTGAGTCCCGAACAGAAGAAAATATCATACTGGGGAAGAGAAACCTACCCTGGTCGGAGAGCTGGGTCTGCCACCAACAAGCAGTGTGGCTCCGGGTAAGTTGTTTAATATTTGGCCAAGCAGGCCTTGGTTTCAACGAGTTCAAATGATCAACACTGGCCTATTTTATCTCTGAAAGTTCAAAAGTCCCAATGCCTGGACTAGGGCAGCCCGGCCGGTATCCATCCACATGGCCTTGCTGTTGTGAAAAATTACACATACAGAAACCACAGATGATAAAGGGGAGCAAATAAGGAAGAAAAAGTCACTCTTTTCAAGAACTACTGCTCACAATTGCTCACATCTGGCACGCCTCAACGGTAATCATTTGCAAGGTTCAAAAACATTGAACCTTGAAAGTGAAATAAGGAGCTTTATCTTCAAAAGGAAAATTAAAGACCTGGAGCAAGACCCCTTGGGACCTTTTTATTATACCTGGATAATGGCAGGTATTATTACTCCATCCAGCAGTATGTTTTTATGAACAGGCTAACACACACCCTTAGGCTGTAAAATTGTGCTTTAGGACATAACATGTGGATTCAGATACAAAATAAAATACTGTTTGTATGGTGGGGTTTTAATGAAAAGTCTAAAAACACACCTATTTAACAAACCTCTATTTTTTATAGAGCCGGCCTCAAAAAGCCTACTTAAAAAAAAAATCTAGCTATGGGTGGTCTCACACCTAGAAGTGGTACAAGAATCCTTTGTCAGATCATGTGTCTTAATTATTGGTATGGAAAAAGTGGTCACCGTAATCATAAGCCAGAGGAAGTAAAGAGTTTAAAAAATTCTGTGCAGGAGGGGAGTAATAGTTCGTTAGCATTCAATAAAACTGTAATTTAACCAGCTTTTAGGTCTGTAATAATCAGCTTTAAAATTACAGCACTTGACAATTCTCTACGTTACCTTTCGGCTATTTGTCGAAGTGTCTTATTTCCTCCACAAAAGTTATGCTCCATGAAAACCCCTAGAACTACCTCCACTCCACCGCCCACCAGACCTGGTACACGGCTTGTTTTTTGTGTTCAGTGAACCACAAAGAATGTTTCAGGAACAACCTCAGGAAAATCAGGCGAGAAATAATTCAGGGTAAGAGGCAAGCAATGTGCCACTTGTTTAGAAGCTATTCTCTTAGGCTTCAAGATATTTCAAATATATCCTTTAAAACGTTCAGTTATGGAAAAAGTTCATCTGTGCAGATTTTGAAATGAGTTTTAGCCGAGAAGAGAGTCAATAATAATTATTAATGAAGGAGGAGGGGGAAAGTTTAGTTGTGTAACTTAGTCATTTGGTTCCTAAGACCTTTTTCCTGATCGAAAGGCATCATTAGGGATTGAAATACAAATACTGGAGGAAGAGACAGAATGTGATTGTTTCTCCCCCTATATGGTCTTTTGGGGCCTTCAAATGAAACGATCGAAGTCAAGTGGGCCTGTGGAAAATTAACGAGAGCTGAGCATTTCGTACTGTTAAGATGCTGCGTTAACTCAGGCAGCAAGAAAGAATCACACGGGCCTTTATCACACGGGGTGGAATCCAAACGGCCTTCCCGAAGCTGGGGCACAGAGGAAACTGAAGCATTACAGCCGTGACTTCCCCTTGGCTTGGATTTCCTGGAAAGTCCACGTTGCACCAATTCTTCTTCTTAATCATTTATATATATATAAATATATATAATTCATATAATCCCATTTTTTTAGCATCTAACCTCTATCTCCCAGACTGCACCTCACAACAAGACGTGGCCAAGAACAATCCTTCAAATCTACCTTTCCCTTGTTTTGATTTCTTAGAATAGGAAATAGGAGGAGGATATCAAACCAGGTGAGAAAAAGTAACATTTTCCTGAAGCAGGTAAGAAAGCTATGGCTTGGTGACACGTGGCTGCCAAATTCATACGGGCTGAAATAGACCTGAACGTGCTCCTGAGGGCTTGGCTTCTTCCAAGGATGCTGCAGTGCCCGAGAGCTTGGCCTTCAGAGTCCACCCCGGGCTCAAGCCCCAGGCTGGCCCTTCGGAGCTGTGCTATCGGCCACAGACCATTCACTTTCTCTGAGCTTCGGTCCCCTGGTCTGAAAATGAGGAAAATGCCCGTACCTGCCTGCGGTCTTCGGGACTCAGATAGTGCAAGGCAAGCCCCTAGCACTGTGACTATCATGTGGTGAGAACTCAGGACCCGGGAGCTCTCATGGTGCCACCTTCTGCGGCAATCGCGCAGGAGGCGTTGGGAAGCCAAACTATTGCCAAACTCTCTGTGAAATTACTAGCAGGGGGCGGGGGGTTGGGGGCTGCCTCCGAGGGACACTGCCTGGGAGCTGACAATCACTGCTAGGGTTGGCCTTTGCGAGCTCACGTCTGGGAAGCCAGGGTAACGACAGGAACAGCGATGGAGAGAGGGGGAGGCAGGGAGGAAAGCTTCCACGAGATAATGTCATGTCCAAGCTCTCATCCTCACCCTTCTCCCATCGCCACCTCATGTTTTAAGTTCAAATGAAAGCCATTCATTACCGGGCAGATATGGAAAGGTGGGATGTGTAGTCGGTGAGACAGCATCTCTCATTGGCAAATGGGGGCAGGGGGTGGAAAAGAAACACAAACAAGCAAGAAACTCAAGCTAAACTGGCCTGTCTTCCTCAGCCTGGGGTGGGAATTTCTCCATGGAAAATGTCTATGTTTTTAATATTGGGTCATAAGGTAGATTTTATTTGAGCGTTTCAGATTATTTGGTCTTTATTTTGTAAGAAAGTCACTGTGTTTGCTTTCACAACAAAGTGAAGTAGTTTCCGTTAGAGGAAAAGAGAACAGTGATGCTGAGGAAGGTTTAGCCTGAAAATCCTAGGTACCTGCGTCCGCGCCAACACACACAGACACACATGGACACACAAACACACACAGACACACACAGACAGGCGGACACACAAACATTCAGAGACACACAGACAGACACACGGATACACAAACACACACAGACAGGCACACGGGCACACAAACACACAGAGACACACACAGAGGTATACACAGACACACACAGACAGGCACATGAACACACAAACACACAGACACACAGAGAAGCACACAGACATACATATACACACAAACACAGACATACACAGAGACTCACAGAGACACATGGACACACATACACACCAAGACAGAGACGCATACAGACACACACAGACATACATACAGATAGACGCATACACACACACACACACACACACACACACACACACACACGGCTAGCTGGGCTCATCCCACCTACGCCGTGCTGCGGGCGGTGGCATCTTATCTCCCCTCCCCTTTTTATCAAGAAAACCCTGACATCTGCAACCACACACGGGGTAAATATGGTAGTAAGAACCAAAACCAAAACAGTAACAACAAAACAACACCCTCCCGCCACAAAAATGCATCTTTCAAGCAAGCAAGCAGGTCTGCAAGGAAAGTTTCAAGGACCGTTTCAAGATCTTTACTGCTCGGGAAGCACACACCTCACTGTTTTCAAACATGTTCCTGTTTTGTTTGTTTGGGTTTATTTTTGCCTTCGTTCTGCAGGAAGCCCCACAGATAAGACAGGGTGATTTAATTCGGCACAAACCTCGCCTCCCTAATTCTTAGAACGTAGATAGATACCACTACCGGTATTCTTAGAGTTACACAGCCTCTCACCCCAAATCTAGCGAAGTAGAACCCACATTTCGTTGGAATCCCTACTTTCAATAATCTGCAGGTTTTTCTTTACGACACAGGAAACCAAATATGAGGCAGTGCTGTAGGTATTGATAAATGGACTTGTAACATGTTCGCAATGGCTGGCAGAACAACACCTGATTTACAGCCAAAAAAGGGGGCTAACGACTTACCCCTTCCCCCTCGTAGAGGAAAGTTAGTCTCGTCACTCTTTTGTCAGGTGTCAGAATTTATTCATGACAACAGATTCGGGCAGATGCCTCTGTGAAGGCACTTGCGAAAGTTTCTCCCTGCCGTCTCAGACAGTCAAGGGCAAAAGAGGATAGAAAATTGACAGTGCACCACGTGATGGAAGAAAACCCAAGCTTTGAAGGAAGGGGTGGCGTTCGCCTGAAAGTCTGAATCCGCTGAGCCCTAGGCCCCATGGAGCAGGGGTTTGGGACAAGTCAGGCACCTTCTGCCTGAATCGGGCAGTGAGCCTGCCGCACTGCAGAGGAATCAAGCACAAGATCGGGGCCTCTTGCTTAAAGACTTCTGCTCCTCCGCTGCGCGGATATCCAGTTCACCACAGGGCACAAAGACAATGCCCAGCTTCGGGCTGAATCTTCCCCACCAGGCTATCTGCACCTCGAGCGGATAACAAATCACTCTAAGGAAAGTCCACTTGTTTCATCTAACACTGACATGTAAGACTTTCTACAAGATGGTCAAAATGTCTTGAAAGCCAGATTCCTGAAGATCTTTCAAAAGACACTAACCGGATATATGCCCAGGAGTGGGATCTGGAGAAAAACATGGTTCGAAAGGATACACACACCCCAGTGTTCACTGCAGTGCTGTATACAATAGCGAAGACATAGGAGCAACCTAACTGTCCACTGACAGATGAATGGATAAAGAAGATGTGGTACATATATACGATGCAATATTATTCAACCATTAAAAGAATGAAATAATGCCATTTGCAGCAACACGGATGGACCTGGAGATTATCATACTAAGTGAAGTAAGTCAGGGAAAGACAAATAGCATATGATGTCACTTATATGTGGAATCTAAAAAACATAATACAACTGAACTTATTTACAAAACAGAAACAGACTCACAGACATAGAGAACAAACTTATGGTTACCAGGTGGAAACGGTAGGGGGGAGGGATAGATTGGGAGTTTGGGATTGACATGTACACATTGCTATATTTAAAATAGATAACCAGCAAGGACCTACTTCCCTGTGTATAGCACAGGGAACTCTGCTCAATATTCTGTAATAACCTAAATGGGAAAAGAATTGGAAAAAGAATAGATACGTGTATATGTATAACTGAATCACTTTGCTGTACACCTGAAACTAACACAACATTATTAATCAACTATGCTCCAATATAAAAAGAAAAAAAAAAAAAAGACACTAATCAATTCATCCCTATAAACCCCCCTTTTCCCACCACCCCCGACAGGATGTACCTGCTGGAGTGATCTCTATGGTCAACAGACGTTTGAGTAAATTAAGTGAATCATTCTATGTGACTTGAATGCATCTGTAACTTTTAAGTAAGTTTCTTTTAAAAGGAAATTAATTTACTCATTCCTTCCCTTAACTTTCGTTAGAACGTTGGCAGCACAATCTGCAACTTTACTAAGATTTAGAAGACCTGGCTCTACCAGGCAAGCAACCCCAGGCCCTTTACCTAAACCTTCGTGCGCCTCAGTTTACTCGTCTCTAAAATGGGGAGCCTGGGCAAGATGGTTTCCAAGGTTACTTTGAACTTTAGCATTTGGGGATTCCACACGTACATGGAGTCTACTCTATAACAGACACTCTGGTGGACGCAACGAGGAGGCAAACGTGCAAAGACACGGTCCCGACGCATCCTGTTTACAGTGTCATTGCTTGGCTGTATTTCCAAACTTCCGTCATAGGTTCCGTTGACTTGGGATCCAATTTCTTTCTTCCTTTAAGTGTATGCCTCTCTTTGATGTGCAGAGAGTCTTAGTCAGACAGGGCCCCTCCTATTTGCACAGGCTTGGCCTAAGCATCCTTCCACTCACCTGCATATCACAGTTCCGCAGGTTTTTTCCTGGCACCCGGCACCAGCAGGAGTTCTCTCGACAACGATGACCTCGGCCTGAGCTGCCATGTTTTCGGGAATTTCGGGAATGTGGGGTGGCTCCTGATCCAATCAGCTTGCCCTGCTCCCCGACGTGGATCCTTCCTCCTCTCTCCTGCCTCAAGAACAAACGTCCTGGCCCGCAGCCTGAAGCCCCGGGACAAGATACCTGGGTTAAAATCTGTGCATGTCGGACCTGTCATCATCCAGGCTCCGGCAAACAGGCTGCCCTTGGGCAGAACAGCTTTGCTCATCAATCAAGCTGCAGGGAAGTGGGTGGTTTGTACGTGGGGCCCACTTTGCCGTGACCAAGCCCCTATGAAAACGTGTGAGTGTGAATGAAAAAAAAAAAAAAAACCTCAACAGTCTACTTTCCATGTCTGCTGCAGGAGGGCCAAGACAAGGTTTTATTTAAAAATAACTCCCTCCTCTTTCCTGAAGGCTGAAAGCAAGCACATGAGCTTAAAAAGAATTCCTCTTTCAAGAGTTACTAGTGACTCAGATCAGGAAACGCAGCTCTCAACTTCACGATGTCACATGCAAAACAAGAGAAAACTTGAGGGATGTTTCCCAAGTATTCAGAGCTTAGAAATGACCTATTTCTAACTTTTAAAAAAGAGCCTCCTGAGAAGACACCGCATGTGACTGGGATGCATTAACGTGGCATCAATCAACAAGTGGAGCAAATGAATGTCATTTGAGGCTAAGCTAAGACATGACACAAGTCCCTACAGAAAGAGAGGTAGGTCATGGGAAGAGGTCGAGTTTCTTGTCACAGGGCTGGATACATAGCCTGGCTATAACCTGCTACTGGGGCAAGTCATGTAACTTCTCTGAGTCTTAAAAAAGAAAAGAAAGATAAATATATATGTATGTTATACCTACACACACATGATAATATTGATATATACGTAGGGGCCAATTATACTTTCAACTCACAGAATTGTTTGAACTAAGTGAGACACTATAAGCAAACCGTTTCTATACTGTAAACACAACAGAAATGTAAAGCGGTATTATAATAATAGACACATTCATTCAAATACATGTTACTCTATTCAAAATTATTTGATATGTAGTCTAGCTTTTGTCCTTTTTCTTATTTTAGGAAAGAGTTTCTAATTAATTCAGTTTATACGTATTTCCTATCTGAACTCTTCACATTTTCAGAGCTCCTACACAAGTGACAGAAGAATACAAGTTTAAAATAACCAGAGAAATAACACCACAGAAATAGAATAGATAGACGATTAAAAAAGCATTTACCCTTTGCCACAGCAACACTCTGGTAATGTATCCTGCTCACACATGAACTGACCGATGAACAACGTTACCTGTTAAGGCATTACCTGTAGTACCAAACGACTGGAAATAACCAGGTGCCCATCGCTAGGGGTGGTTAATTAAACATGTGGAGAAGATAGTTACATAATGACCTCCAACAAATCCCTCTTCCTGGTGTTCGCTCCCTTGGGTAGATCCTGCCACACTGATGCTGGGCTGGGCCTGTGACCTGCTTAGGTAGTGGAACATTAGCAAACGTGCTGCAAGCAGAGTCTTCATAAGCCCTTTTTTACTGGGGCATGATCCCTCTCTGCTTTTGGAATCCAGTCACCATGGGAAGAAGCCTGGGCTAGTCTCCTGGAGACACCTAATCCAGCCGGTGGTGGAATCTACCACCGACATGTGGGTGAAGCCGTCCTGGAGCACCTAGGCCCAGCCAAACTCCCAGATGACCTCATCCGTATGAGTAAATCCATGAAAAAACACAAGAAAAACCACTCAGTCCAACTAGCCCACCAAAGACTTGTGAATAAATAAAACCATTGTTTTAATTTAAGCCACTAAGTTCTGGAGTAGCTTGTCATGCAGTGATAGATAATGAATACCACCATGATATTCCCCAAACAGTGAAATACCATGAAGAAAGAAAAAGGATGCACTGACACGCTACAGTCTCCAAGATACAGAGATAAATTAACAGGCCAAGTGACGAACAAGGCTGCCTTTTATGTAGGAAAAAGGAAAAATTTAAATACAAATGTATATATACTTATTTTGCATGAAGAGACACTGGATATGTACTCAAGAAATTAACATCCATAACTACCTGTGTCAAGGGAGTTAGGAGGTAGTGAACTGGGGTAGATGGGGACTCGGTGGGAGTGAAACTCATCAATGAAAATGTTTCTAAACTGCTTCAGTATACGAACCATGTGACTCTATTACCTAGTCAGAAATAATATTTTTTAAAAAGGAAAAAATCAGGGACTTCCCCGGTGGTGCAGTGGTTAAGAATCTGCCTGCCGATGCAGGGGACACGGGTTCGAGCCCTGGTGGGGGAAGATCCCACATGCCGCAAAGCAACTAAGCCCGTGCGCCACAACTACTGACCCCGCATGCCACAACTACCGAAGCCCGTGCCCCTAGAGCCCGTGCTGCACAACAAGAGAAGCCACCGCAATGGGAAGCCCGCGCACCGCAACGAAGAGTAGCCCCCGCTCGCCCCAACTAGAGAAAGCCTGCGGGCAGCAACGAAGACCCAATGCAGCCAAAAATAAATAAATAAATAAATTTATTTTTTTTAAAAAAAATCAGACTAATCCAAGATAGAAATGACAAAGGTTGAAAAAGTAGAACTTCAAATTGATTATTATAGTTCTACCATGATGTCATCCCTTACAACAGCGTTCCTTTGAACCAGAATCATCCTCTCTTTGTGATACATAAGGTGATTTGTTAACACAGTTTATCTTTCCTGCTACATTGTAAGTGCCTTGAGAGTAGGAATCAGGTCTCATGCATTTTTGTTTCTTCTGAAACTGGCAAGCATCGTGCAGGGCACAGAGTAAGTGCTCCACAAATGGTTGTTGAGTCAAAGAAATAGACAACATTTCTGACATCACCAAAGGTCTCCGCTGTTAATGCTGGTGAGTTCTCGAACATCTTCAGCCTAACTTCTCCCATCCATACACACACTCCACACCATCTCTGAAGAAAATGGTGAGCGTCCGTCATATTTTGGGTTGGCTTCTCTCATCAACTTACTCTGAACTACTGGGCAGGGTATACACAAAAGCTAAATTTGAATGCCACGAAAGGAAGAAAAGCAAAAGAAACTCCCGCATTTAGAAAGAAAACAACAACACCCATAGAGGAAGTCTAGAAAAAGAAAGATCTTTTATTATTTCTCATCAGCAACAAATTTCACTTCTGTGGTTGAGTAAGCAGCAGCCTGCAGCCAACTAACTGCAAAGCCAACCAAGCGGTCCAGATAAGCGGGCTGCGGGAATGCGGAGCCAGAAGGTCCTCCGCCCCATCCTCAGGCCTCCGGAGAAGTCGCTGCTCAGGCCACTGTGAAGAGGTTGTCTGTTCCGACTCTAGCATTTCCAGGAAAGAGGAGGCCACGGCTTTCTCTGTAACTCATTTCGGGGCTTGACAATTCTCCCTGGAAATCGGCACTTACTTTGAACCTGTAACTTTCCTCCTGTCCCCTCCCCTCTGCCTCTTCTGTTACGGTTTCCTGTCTCTGGGTCTGACCTGATGAAAGCTTAACCTCTTGGAGGAGGAGGTCTGGGTCACCTCACCTCCATCCCTGTGTCCACATCTCCCCCTCCAGATGTGCTCGTCACGGCCATCCCAACCCCCGGACGTCCTGGACTGCGCCCTCCAACAGCATCCCGTGGTGACCCTGGCGCTCTGTCTGTGCTCTTCTAACACAAGCCAAGATAAGAATAACACAGGCAATACAAGGCAGACAGTCCAGGGCTGAGTAGTAAAGGACACGCATAATTGGTGTGTATACCACTGTCTCAAGAGAGCCAGGGCACCAAAATCTTCCCCCCGTAAGTTCTCACCATCTCTGTTTCTCTCATATCAAATAATTCCAATTCCTGAATTGCTCTCTCTGATTTCATCTCCCAACTTGTGGATCCATTCCACTGTTGTCTGCCATGTTGCATTTCCCCCACAGCTACGACAGTGGGGACTCTGTCACTGCGGGGATCATCCTTTGGAGGTTGCACAAGGTAAAGAAGGTCGGAAAGCTGAGGCTGACAAACTAAAAGGCAGCTATGCTTTTGCCACAAGAGATCAACAAGTGTTGCTTATGTGCCCGCTGTGTGCAAGGAGGTGAGTTAGATGCTGTCAGAGACAGAAAAGAGTAAGACATCATCTCTGCCACTTAACAAGAGGAACACTGATAAGATGGCATTTAAAGAAAGGAATGTTGGCTTGGGTGCGCAGAGCTCACTGATGGGTCAGGCAGCTGTGCGGCCATCAGGACCAGGTAGAACGGAGGCAGTGGAAATGGCAAAAGAGGAAAGAATCCACGAGCGGGTCAGAGGAAGCCTGAACGCTGATTCCTGGGTGCAGAGGAGAAATGTATGACGGAGGATGCTTCCCAGATTTCAGGTCTGGAAAAAAAAGGAAACCTATGCCACTCCTGACAGAGGCAGAGAGCGCTCATGGGGAGTGGGCTGTCCTGAGGACCCAATGAATTTTGGAGAAAACAAGAGGAAATAGAATACTCAACTTCAGATGAGACACTCGGACTGGGGATATAGTCTTATGATGGAAGCCATGAGAATAAAAGCCTTTGTGGAGGAGCGAAGGCACAGGAAAGGAGAAAAAGGGACGGGCTCGGGGATCACTCCGCAAGCTCAGCGTTAGGACGGAAGAAGCAGAGGCGGAGGCGGGGCCGATCTCATCCATCCTTGTAGACGTCCCTGCAAGTGGGCGTGGTCTGCCCCCCCACCTCGCCCCTCTTCGGTGCTCTATGAATGCTTCCTAACTGTTTGGAGAGGGAAGGGGAAATGCGGTGGTCAGAGAAGCGGGAAGAAAACCAGCAACGGATCCAAGTCACATCAGTCCAAGAAGAATAACTGAAAGATGGTCAAGGGCTAATGCTGCGTGGAGAATTACATGATTTTCTGAAAACCCAAGGCCACACCAAGGGTTCCAGGCTGCCTGGTCCCCCAGAGCGCTGGGTGAGTTGAGTCCATCACCGGGAGGTCCTGCCTTCACCATAAAGTCTGCACAGACTCCCCAGGGTGGCGCTGCCTTACCTGGCATCAAAAAAAAAAAAAAAATTCCTGGGATTTATAATATTTTCAGTTTAATTTCTGTGCTGTTTCAGTTTTGACGATGAGATCCGGTAACATCGAATAAAAGTCTGAAAGGAAACTTGGGATGTTCAGGCTTGCATGGATTCCACTGACACTGGTTACTCTAACCTTGACTTTGAAAAGAGAAAAACTGGCCTGGGAATTACCTTTAAAAAAAAAAGACTAGTATTCAAAGATGCTGGAGTTGATTTCACATCCGAGGGAAGGTACTTAATTAGAGGGACTCTTAACAAGAAGAACTGAAGACCTAAGTAAATATTCCCCATCTGCTCCTGGGCCTGCCACCTGGCCGTTATCCTGTCTGCTCTGCTGATAGGTTTCACCCGACCAATTCTGTTTTATTTGTGCAAGTCGAGAAGCCGCCTGTCGTGGAATAGGCTCACGCATTAAACGAAGTGAACATTTCTTACTTCCGTGCTTCCCATATGATTTTTATTTTTAAACACAAAGCACACCCTTTCACCTTGAGCAGATATAAGAAATGCTGACTCCGAAGAACAGGTACAAACAAGGCAATCTTTTGTTTATGAAGGTTGTAGAAGGACTCCTTCTGTCCCCAACACTGGTGAATTAATCCATCCACACTTTTTAGCTCATTTCCCTGGTTGTTACGAGTGAAAGTGGAGCAAAAAGGTTTTAAAGGGGGCATGGTATATTTGTGCTAAAAACAGGCACCACACAAATCCAGAGATGGGAGCCGAAAAGAAATTCCAGGTGTAGGGAACAGTGTAAGAGCAAAGCAAGAAGGGAGGTGCACAGTGTTTGGAGGACTGTACACCAGGATGGAGGGGATGCAGGGAAGGGTATTGGGTTGAGGACTTGCAGCCGTGAAGGCTGGGAGAGAGGGGGATTCTTCGTGGAGAGCCTTTAACGATCAAGCTGAGGAAGGCTGGCCTCTTCCAGAGAACTGGGCACCAGCGGAAGATCTGAGCCAGGGAACAGGAAGGTCCCAGTGGTGCCTGGGGGGCACCCAGGAGAGGGAGGGGACACAAAGTGCTGTGGGAATGGCATCAGAGCTAAAACTGCAGGGATCCCGATTCCATAAGCCCCTGGTCTCACTGGTGGCCAAGAGTCGGGTGGCTTTGGGTCTCCTGGAATTAGTGTCAGTTCAGTGCCCATGCCCAACAGTCCTCAAAAGGTCTAGTGTTTCCTTTTCCCCAATATGCCGTCACCCTGGTGAAAGGCTATAGGTCCCTTTGGGGAAAGCTGGGAGAAAGATTAAGAGTATAAATTTGGGGCAGTGTAGCAGGGTGCTTCCTCAAGGGGAACCAGCCTCCCCTTCATTCAAGGGGCCCTGGGGCTGTAAACTGGCCCAAGTCTGGGAATTGACTGAGGGGCCATGACTTTCGGTTTTTATGACTCAAGTTTGACTTACGTTCACTTGACCTAGAACTGTTCTGCTTATACAGATCAAGTAAGAAATTAGTAGCCTGTCTGTGGATTTCACAGCTAGCAACACCGTGAGGACAGAGTTGGAAGTGGAGGAAATGAGGTGAGAGGGTTTGGGTGTGGGAGAAAGAGAGAAGGTGGAACCAAACCTGGCTGAGACGTGGGACCAGGACGAGGTGCCCCCGTGACCAGAGACTGGCAACGTCAGGGCGAGGGGGCAGTTTCGGGGCAGAAGAGGCAGAGCTGAGTTGGAAATGGATGGATCATCCAGTGGATGTGACCAGCAGAGAGTCGGAAATATGGGACGGAAACGGGAGGACTGTCAGGTCGGGAGGTAGGGGTTTTGGAACCATCTGCACACAAGCAGAAAGGCTGGGCGGGAGGAGACGTGATCTGAGAAGGGGAGAGAGCAGAAGGCCTACACCAGGCCCCACGCCGGGATTTACCCAAGTAGGAGGAGAAAGAAAGGCTGGGGCTCTGGTCAGATGGGCTGCTCGGCAAGATGGGAGGAAGAATGAGGCTTGTGCAATAGAAGCAAGAAAGTCTAGTGTTTCAGGAGGGATGTTTCCTGGGGTTCCAAGTGCGGCAGAAAAGTGAAGCAGCCTGGCTCTGGATGTCCTCAGAAATTGGTAATCTCCTTGTAAGACAGCTGTTTCAGGAGAGCGATGGAAACAGAAGACCCACTGGAGAGAGGTGGGAGGGGTGCTGGGAAGGGGGAGCAGGGGGTGGGCGACTGGGGTTAGAGACGGACGATCCAGCTTTTAAGAAGCTTAAAAACATGGGGAGGAGAGATGACTGTAGTCCTAAAGGAGCAGCAGAGTTAAAGGCAATTTTTTCCACCATTTGGATGCCCTAAGTACACTTGTGGACAGTGAAGGGGAGATGGGGAAGATTCTGGAAGGTTCTGGAAGGCTCGGGAGCCCTGGAAGGGCCTGGACTATTGAACAGAGGACAGATGTGAGTGTACAGAAGGTCCTTCACGGAGGCCTCAGGGCTCACCCCCTGGTTATAACCTTGGTGGTAGGGGAGGGATGCAGTGTGGACTCAGGCCCCCGGAAGAACAGTCTTTTATTTTTTACAAAATAGTGAATGCAAAATTAGCATTGAGTCTTTATTAGCTTATCGTTGGCTTCAAATTTCATTCCTGTGTCACACTTTCCTAGTGTGTTTGGTTAAAACTTCCTTAGTTTGTAACATTCTCATCAGCAAGGACTTTCCAGCAGCACCGGGAGCAAACGTGTTCCCCTAAATGCATGTTGCTCTTTTGTGAATGAGACGCAAAGAAATTGAACTTCTAACTAATGAAAGATACTGGATTAACAGGTAATATTTTATCTGGGCTTCAGTTCAGTCATATGTCTCAGAACGAGCTTATCTTGCCCTGAAGCCTTCTGCTTTCCTCAGTTCATTTTTTTCCCTGCCACTCAGACCGGGCGGCGGGTTCTTATTTCTTGCCACTCACTTCTGCAGGACTCCTCTGAATGAATCCAGTTGCTTCGTGCTGAGCCCGACTTTGAAGGCTAGGCCCTTGCCTGTCACTCCTTGTAACCCACGAGCTCCATCCTCACTCGTGATCTGATTGTTCCTTGACCCAGTTCTGAATCTCCGGCCCTTCTCTTTACCTCTCTCCACCTCGCCCCAAATACCAAGTCTTAGGCTCGAGCGTTGCTCCGTCCTCAGCGTGTCTGCCGTCCCGCTGTGGGCTGCTTCCTCTGCATCCTTCCAGAGCCTCAGAAAACTTCCTCCTGAGTGGCTGCTCCCGTTCTCCCCACCCAAACCTTCCTCTTCTGGTTTTCTGAGCCCACGGGAGTTTCTGTGGGTGGCATCCTTTATTTCCAGTTTTAAGCCAACTCTACTTTTTAAGTGGTCACCTTAATCCTTCGCTAAAATTCTCTTTGGTGGAACACTGTAGTTTTGGTAACCCCTTACTGATCTACATTTTAGGGAGTGGGGCCTGATTTTAGTCCTTCAGACACATACAGTGAAATCGGCACCTGACAATAAAAGATGTTGCTGACAGGCATAGTCTTTTTCTCCTGAATGTGAAATATCACGACCCTTGGCGTTACTCTAACTTAGCTGCGATCTCTGGCTCTCCCTGGCTAAGGACGCCCTTGCCAACACAGCAGAGCCACGCCAAGCAAAGGCCCTTCTACGAGGCACCAGAGGGAAGCTCTTACATCGTGAAAATCAGGGGACAGACCATCTCTGATTCTCCTGGTCCTTGCACAAGTTTTATCAGAAATGTAACCAGTTTGCTCTGGGGGTGGGGGATTTTAATGACTATGAGAGTAGAACACTGCATTTCTAGTTGCTCTCTGTTGTTACAGGAAACTTCTAAGTGGCCCTAAAAATACTGAATTTAATAGTTTTGAAAATTCTGAGTTTCTCCAACGGAAAGGAGGAAAGGGAAGGAAGTTATGATGCTTTCAATGGGCACATTAATTAGGGTGTCCCATTTTAGAGATTAGAAAACCAAGGCTAGACAGTGAGTCTCATAGTGATAAGTAGCCACAAGCCACAACTGGGACCCAGGTATCTCAGGTCTGAATTCCAAGCCTTATCAAATATAGGTCACTACCTTTACAAAAAGTGTGGAAAGGAATTGCAGGAAGGGGGAGTGAAATTCAAACTTGTTAAGATACATGTCCCTTAATTTATACATTGCTCTTGATTAAGACTAAGTGACCTGAATTCTTACACATAGTGAAAGGGAAAAGCAGGTAAACAGATTCATGCTGACTGAATATGTTACTTTCCCTCCCCAAACGATAAAGGTCGGTTTCAGATTCTCAAATAAAAATGTATGTAAAAACAGTAAAACAGGCAAATCACTTACTCTTGCAGCCAGTTGTAGTGACTTGGGTGCTTTTCTTGACAAATATTCAAATGTCACACACCAGCATCACATGCTCAATACTATTTCAGTCAATATGACTTGTGTTAAAGTCACCTGAATCGGGGGATTGTTTGATCTTAGTATCACCGACAGGGCCTCACACAACACCCCTCACTGCTAACAAACTCAAAAGAAAGACTTTAGTTTAGGAAACTAGCATTTTCTTAGAAAAGCGGCGGGGGGGAAGCAGTTCTCAGTAAAAGATAAACCACAGACCTACTGCGTTCAGCAAGCTGTATGTATTAAACCACACACACACACACAAACACACACACACACACTCACACAAACACACACAAACACACACACACACTCACACAAACACACTCACACACACAAACACACTCACACACACACTCACACAAACACACTCACACACACTCACACAAACACACACACTCACACACACTCACACAAACACACACACTCACACACACACTCACACAAACACACACACACACTCACACAAACACACACACACTCACACACACACACAAACACACACACACACTCACACACACACACACTCACACAAACACACACTATCAAAATAAGGTTTAGGCTCTGCCTCATCCACGAAGGTGAGTAAATTCAGAATTAAGACGTTAAAACCAGAATCTACTCAAGACTTCCCCTGACACTGAGACCATACTGAAGAACAATGGGACTGGATTCTAGATCACCTCGTTTGTTCTCCAGGCAACTCTAATAACCCCATGAATGCAGAGGTTCTTTTCTGACACCAAGAGCCAACATTCTTTTGCAGAACAGGCTGGTCAGAATTCTCTAGGAGACAGAATCTATTTCTACCTCCAAGTACAGGGAAGCCTCAGGCTCTCAGGGACTCAAGGTCCCAAAATGATGTTAGATAAAAAATTAAAGCGGGGGGGGGGGCTGGGAGAAACCTTTCTGTCAGGTGGAGAGCCTATCAACAGAAAAATTAGGGATGGAGACAGCTAACACAGGCCAATGACCTTGAGGTTATATCCAAAATGATATGGGGGGGGCGGCTTGCTGGCCTCAAAGCGCCATCTCAACGGCAGGCATGGGCTGCCAACGCCAAGCCTCTTTGCGGGAAAGTGAGACGGACAGAAGGGAAAAGAAGAAGAAAGGCAAGAAGGACGACAGAAGTGGTGGCAGACCTTGGCATCCAGGATAAGAGGAGAAAGCATCAGACAGTCCAGACTTAGAGGAAGACAGGCAGTGGGGAGGGAAGAGAGGGCTTGAGCTGCCATCTTGGAGGACAGCAGGTACAGCAAACAGCCCAGCTCAGGAGATGGCCTGTAGGATCCAACCCACTCACTGCTTGCGGACTTCTAACACCACATGGACGGTTATTTTTAAAGCATTGGAAATGTAAACCATGTTACGGGAACTCTTACTCAGATCCCATCTTGCCATACATCCATGTGCGTTTTTTTATTTTTTAAGATTATTTTGATGTGGACCATTTTAAAGTCTTTATTGAATTTGTTATAATATTGCTTCTGTTTTATGTTTTGGTTTTTTGGCCCCAAGGCATGTGGGATCCTAGCTGCCAGACCAGGGATCAAACCCGCACCCCCTGCACTGGAAGGTGAAGTCTTAACCACTGGACTGCCAGGGAAGTCCCCCATCTGCGTATTTTGAACGCAAAGGTTCAGAAGTTGTGTGTGATGTGTTTCACCTTTTGAATTCTGCCAAAAACTGTAAAGAAAAAATTAAAACCAAGAGGGAAATTTCTAGCTTCCGTGCTAACCAAATGCTGTCAGGTTAAAAAAAAAATCATCCTAAACATAAAATAACACTTCAGGCCATAAGATTCATTTCCATAAATATTTCTTCCCCATAACCCAATTCTAGAAAACCATAATCTCCTCTTAATGAATTCTCTTATGTATATTACTGTGATAGTCTTATTGTGGCCCCATGTTTGTCTTGAAGCTTGGGACTTCAAAGGGACCCTGGCCCCCCATCCTTCCTGGCAATTTAGGGGCACTGCTCCTTGGTGGTGACACTGTCACAGCCACATAGAAGGATGCAAAAAAAAGGTACTTCATACACTGCTGGTGGAAACAAATTGCTATACCATTTAGCAAGCAATCTGGAAATATCTATCCAAATTCAAAAATACCATCATTGATAAAGTCATCTCATGCCCGTATGACCACAGCACTGTTTGGAGTAAAATCATTCAATAGGTTATGCCATGGTCAACTAAGGAATAGTATGCAGTCATGAAAAAGAAAGAAGGGAGGAATTTCAACAATGTATTCTGTGAAGTGAGAAGAAAACAAGACGCAGAGAGGGACATATGATATGATCTGATTTTTATAAGGTAATGACCAAAATCACATGTTTCTGTGCCTATCTATCTATCTACCTAAATGTCTGATATAATCATATGAGTGAAGTGGAGTGAGGCACAGAACGATGACACACAAGGTTGATAACACTGGCAACATGGGGGAGAGGGATTAGGGTGGAAAGAAGGAAGGGAGTAGGAGGAAAGAAATAAGTGAAAATGAAAGAAGGTAGCAACCATAAAAACCACATGGATGCCACGATCTCATTTATAGGAAATCATGTGTGTGTGCTCAGGCACACGTCTATAAACAGAAGATGATGAGATAGTCTGCAAAATGTCAAAGGTTTTTATTTCAGGGTGTTGAGATGTTTTTAAATATAATTTTTACTTTACTCCTTATATATATTTTGAAAAATATTTACAATCACCTGTATTGTTTATAGAATCAGAAGAATTCATTGAGAGAGAAATATGAAAAGTCGCATGCAAGGCAATACAGGTCCCCAGAGAGGAAGCCACTAGAGAGAGAAGGCTGCAACGTCAAGCTGGGACCAGACTGGGAAGGCTCTCTGTAACAGGAAAGACAAAAGAACAACTTATAGGCCGTGTACCAACATAGTAACAACAGGCCGCTGTTTTGGTGGTAGATGATGAGTGATATTTTTTCTATGTTTTGCTTTTCTCTATTTTCCGGATTTTCTGCAAAAAACCATATCTTGCTTTTGTAATCAGAACAAAAAAAATGTATTATTTAAAAAATTATGCCATGAAAGTTTTTAAGTGGGAAGGGTCACTTAATGATTAATGATGAGTGATGTTTTAGGATATCATGCAGTGGTCCCCAAAGACAGAGATTAAAAGCCATTTATGAAGGAGTAGTATCAGTGAGAGTTGATAATGGCCCCCAATTAAGAGGAAATGGTGGAAATGGAAAGGTACATAGTGGGCCTCAGATGTTTTCTAAAGAAAGGGATGAATAAGTGAAACACTGCTGAAGAAGAACTGCTAATCTCAGCGGCCCTTTGTCAAGTTTATACGGATGCCCGCAAAAACACAGGCAGATGTCAGTCGGCTGATTTAATCCAAAATTACAGAGAACTGTAATTGTACAGAGAGACCAACCCATTGTGAATATCACGTCCCTAAATGCAGTCACACCTTGCAAGCCATGTCAAAGAAAGATACAATACCCAAGGGAAAAGACCAAAGTGGTAGAAACCATAGGCGATAAGGAGAAATTCTGTGATACGATGATGTAAAAAGCTTTCCTCCACCCCCAAAAGACAAGTCATCGACAAGCACTGCATCCAACAAACACTGGAACGTTGTAGATCACATAAAAATATTCCCAGGTAACTTCTGGCTTGCATTCATTTTATACTATAGCCAACTTAAAAAGTTTCTGACCAGTGTTAGGAGAAATTAATTTAAAATTTTTTATCCAATTGTGGTTTGCTTTTTTCTAAAAGTTGGCACATTCTGAGAACTCCCCTTCATTCGCAGTATTCAGGAAGAGGATGGGCGGCACCGTGTTTGAGAAGGTGGTAGTCGAAGGCTTCCAAAGGACTTCCCAGCTTCAAGAGTCTCTGAGTCAAGAGGAGACATCATGCCAACTGCCGGATTTTGTGCCTTCTCTCTCTCAGAGGTTCCAATGGAGGTAGTTTACTAACTAAGCCATGTTTATGTTTTCCTGGCATTCCTGAAGCAGACGTAATATAACTGAAGGCAAACGATTTTAGTAATGCCAATTCAGACACCGCTATCTAATCACCACGTAATCGTGAAACTAAAATGTTTACCCAACATCCAAGACCGAGGCAAAGAAACCAAAAGGCATTTTGTAAGACGAAGTACTGGCCAGTACTTCCCATAAAAGGAGTTATGGAGGGTTATCCTGAAATGGCTCAAGAGGAAAAGTCGATGTGACTTGGTTTCTAATCACACAGAGGATTGCTCTGCTGTTTTTCCAAATGGTCAGAAAAAACTGGGGAGGGACTGGACAGGTTGTTGCAGAGAACCAGGGTCCTCCCGATAGAGTTTCGGGGTGGGCTCATTAGAAAGTAAGCCAGAGCCCAGCCGCCCCCGCCCCCCCGGAAGACGCCGCCCGCTGCTGCCCATCGCTGAGCCAGGGCGCTTCTCCGCCTGCGACCACCTCTGATGGTAACGGGCATCCTTCCCGTTCTCCATAAGGCAGCCGCCTTCCTGCCTTCTCGGCGGCTCCCCCCGGGTCTCAGTGTGGCTATTCATCGCCCCACAGCCCTCTCTTCCTCCAAGTCTGGCTCAAAGCCCACCTCTCCTCAGTCTGACACCAACCAATTCGGGTCTTTCATTCTATCTGAGTGCCCTCCTGGTTTGTACGCTCAGTTAACGTGAAATTATCGGCAAGTTTTTTTAATGGGAAGAGCCCCAGTGCATGATTCCCACTGGATCTCCTAAAGCCCTAAAAATATCCCACAGAGCGGAGAGAGGAAGAACTTCCTCCCTTCCTTTCCTTCCTTCCCTCCTTCTTTCAATGTAGTGTTCATCCAACATTTATTTCATGCCAAGCCCCTTTCAAGGTTTCTTCATGTACTATTTCACGCCATCTCCTCACAAACCTCCCTAGAAATCAGGAGCGCCCTCCCCGCCCAGCTCTGCTCTGCTCCAGCCTTCCACAGTCTTGTCCTCGGGTCACCATCTTCTCAGTCCCTTGGTGTCCTGGCTGGTTCTTCTTTCCTCGTCAACCCTACATCCCACCAGCTGCCAATTCTCTATCTCCTATCTGGCTCCTCTTTTTTTACTCCCCTGCCTCGATATCTCTCCTGAACACCAAAGCCTCTTCATTACTGGTCTCCCTGCATCCAGGTTATCGTTCTAACACGAGTTGTTTGATATCACTGCACGAATCCAAACCTTTATGTAATTCCCGTTGTCTGCATGATATAACCCGAGTTCCCTGGTCTGACATTAAAGGACATCCCAACTATCAACACGTATCTTCCAGACACACAGGACTTCTTCTGATTCTCCCCACACATGCCAAGCAATTGGACTCTTACAGGTTTTTGTTTATGCCATTCCCGCTCTGCGAAATGGCCTTCACCCAACTCTGTCCTCGGGTAAAATCCTACTTTTCAAACCTAGCTCACAGGCCACCTGACTACCCCAGGTCAAAACTGATTGTTCTTTCTCCTGAACTTTCTTAGACTTAGTTGTTTACAGCTCCAAGGCTGCCTCTAGATATAAAAATCTGGAGGAAAGAGATAGTATCTGTTTGTCTTTGCATTCCAACACCATGGCCCAACCACAACAGCACTCCCTCAGCACAAGCAGGAATGGAGTTACCAGCGCTGGGAAGTGAGGTTACTAGCCACCACTGTCTTCCAAGTGTTCCTCGGAATTTCAAGCTAACAAACACTTATGAAGTACCTACTGTATACAGAACACTCTGGCAGGAGCAAGCCAGCTAGTGAGCCGTGGTGCTTGTAATATGTCTTTTTAAAGACCTACCTCGCCTATTATGCGAAGCCACCGAATACACCATTATATGAAGACATTTCCAGTCTTGAGGGTCAACAGCCATTCATAACCCTTCCCTCTATCACTGGATGTACTAGAGGTAAGATGCTATGTTTCAAAAGTACCCAAGAAAACAAGGCTCAGAGCTCTCAAAATCGGGGCTGTTCTTTTTTTCCAGGACAGAGAATGGGTTGATATGGAAAATAAAGGCATTTGTCTGTTAGCAATACTAATTCTCAAACCCATCATTTACTTTAACTTCAGTTATAACAAGCACTTAAGGCCAGGAAATTAGCTGAGAAAACATGAACGTCTGGGAAAACTAAACATTCTCTTACCTGCGAAGTCATGCTGGTGGAGGAAAGCTCTCGGAAGGGATGATAATTTTTTTATTTGATGACTGGTATTTTGATAGCAGCTGTGCAAAGTTTTCTGAAGAGCTCAAGGTGATCTATGACATAAGGTGACCATATGTCCCTGCTTGTCAGGAAGAGTCCCGGTTTACACCTGTTGTCCCTGCAAAATTATTAATAGTGCCTCCCCCTTCACTCTCATAACTGTCCCCATTTGAATGATAAATTATATGACCACTCTATCTACGAGTGTACTGTCAGACCACAGCGGCCTGTCCATACAAGGTAAGACGGTTTGCTCAAATTCACCAGGGAGCTGATGCCAAGAAAAGGGGCAGAATCCAGGCTTCCTGACACCAAACCCAGGCTCTATCTCAGGGAACATATTTCCTCTAAGTTGTTTCCTCATCAATTAATCACGAAAATCACTTTGGGAAATGGTAAAGATACATAAGCATGGCTTCTGCAAACTAGCACTTACGATTTAGTTGAGGAGACAAAGCACATACACATTCGATAATTAAACAGGGTCAGACAGATTTGTAATCTGGTGTCAATGACATGGTTCAAATGACAATTTCAAAAGGAGTCAGAGAAGGGAAAAAACCCTCGATGGGATGCAGGGAAGGTTTCTGGGAGATGATGGAACCGGAACTGGGTCCTAAAAGGGAAAAAAAAAAAAAGGAAGAAAGGAGAGGGAAAAAGGTATTTTTCTTTGAAAAAAAACCAAAATTGGGAGAGGAATAAATCACTTCAGTGATTCTATAAGCTCTATTACTTTACAGTCCAGAAAATTTTAAAATGACAAAACCAACACAAATGGCCTATGTGTCCTTCCCAAAGTCTCACCATGATTTAAGGCACAGCCATCATCAGACTGGGGCATCTTGCAAGCAGATGAGTGCTGGCTGCTGGAAAAAAGTGGCCACCTTGACTTCTACCCTCAGCTTTTTCACTAACTGGCCATGTGTCTGTGGGCAAGTGGTTTCATCAGTTTTGAGCCTCAGTTTCCTTAAATAAAATGCTAGGGTTGGATGAAGTGATCTCTAAGAACCTTTCAATCTCTGGCTCTTTACAGTCAATTCCAGGTTTTAGTTTAGCTTAATGAATCTATTTACTTATTCTAGATTTAGCTCAATAGTGGATGTTGAGCTATTTCCAGCAAAATGGCAAACTCTGGGCTGATCCTATGGGTTCCTTTCCACTACAAAGATACAAAATTCTCAAGAAAAAGCACAATGCTGTGCCTAGAAGGAAAGAAGAAAGGGAGAAAAGCATAGGCTCCGGGAATGGAGAAAAACTGAAGCCAGAGCTTTCACAGATGGTTGACTCCATGGGGTCCAAGGGAGTTTCAGACCTCCACAAATGTCCCTGGGGATCTGGGGATAGTGATTAGATTCTAAAGCCCATGAAGAGACGTGGCCTTGGTCCTGCATAAGGTGGAGGGAGGGAGGCAGGACGGAGCCCTTTTCATAAATCTTAAAGTCACCCGTCCATGAAAAAGGGACCAAGCCACTGCCTGCTGACCTCAAGATGAAGAGCAGACAGTTGCCTTATATCCAGAGCTTAGGGAGCCCCTGAGAAATCAAAACCCTAAAGACGAACCACATTCAGTTGCAGGATCAGAATTTACATTATCTGCATGTGGGGGGGTAGGACAAGCAATGAATATAAACCCAATTCCAGGACCATCAAAATGCCGTTGATCGCCAGAATAAACAAATACGTGACCACTACATAGGGCCGATTTCACAACTCAGGACTTACAAGATTCCCACAGAAGAGAAATCTCTATGAACATGAACTTGACAACACACACACACACACACACACACACACACACACACACACACACACACGGGAGTTAACTACCATGAGGGACAGTCATAAAGAGAATTTTTTTTAAGGTAAAATCTAAGAACTGGAAAAATACTACAATCTGAAACAGACTACAAAATAAGATTTCTTAAAATTATTAAAGTGATAAAAGACTAAAAACCATAATGAAATAATAGGAGTAAATAAAAAAAGAAAATAGCAGACCTGAAAAAGAACAAAATAGAACTGAAAATAACTCAGTGGAAAAGTTAGACTGTAGAGTGACACAAATATAGAATTAGTGAACTGGAAAAAGAGATTTGAGGAAATCAACCAAAATGTAACATAAGACTTCCAAGTAAAAACAGAGAACTGAACACACCATACCTAACACTGGTCTCTCTGAAACCTCACTAAAACTAGAGAAAGTGACCATTTAAAAGACATAAACCCAGAAGGACAAGAAGAACAAGTGAAGGGATAACAGCAATAAGATTTTAGAAGATGGAAAACAGCTGGACAAGTGGTAACAGAACTAGCAGAACAAAAGAGGCAGAATCCTAAACTAGGAATAAGGAAAGTTAGGAACCAAGTAGCAGATGCTCAGAAGGTCCAGGAACAGAAGGCACTAGTTACCTTTGGAAATGGGAAGGGAGGGGAAGGGAGGAGTGACTAAAATGAGGAGATGGGGTGAAAGCCGTTTAAGAACCAGTTATATCCCTAGACCCCCAGATCCCTTCTTCTTCTCCACCCTTCTGGGCAGCAGCCTCTACCCCAATGGGTAAAACTGGAGGTATGGTCTCTGGAGACAGGATTCCTGGATTGGGAGACGCCACGCATCAAACGAAGCAGAAAATATGTATATTGAATGCTGACCTCTCCAGTCTGATTCCTCACCTCAGCTCTCAGCACTGGAACAGGCAGAGCTTCACCCTCCATGGGAGAGTTTGGAAGGGTGTTCCCTGGAGAATCTCACCATCTCTGTAGGTTCTTCAGTAGGAGACTTTAGGGGTTGACATTAGGAGTTCCCCAAAGAATGGCATTATCATGTTATTCTATGATAATGCTCAAAGTCAACAAGCCCTGCACATCCTGAGAGCTTCCAATAAACTTGTTAGTTCTTCACTCTTAAACATGACCAGACACTCAAGGATTACCAGACACGCAAGGAAAGTCTCTATAGGGAAGACAGAGTTCAAAACAAATAGAAAAAGGCAACACAGAGGAAATAGAGGCCATGAATGGAGAAGAAAATTTCAAAAGAGAATAATTTTTTTTTTCAGAATGCTGAGAGAATGTCACACACATGAAAACAGAACAGAATGCTTAAAAAAACCCAACTATTTATAGATGAAAAGAGGAAATTTAAAACAATAACAGAACTGCAAACCCAATAGACAGGTTGGAAATTGAAGTTGAAGAAATTGCCCCAAAAGAGAGCAAACGATAAAGAGACGGAAAACAGGAGAGAAAAATAGGAGGAAATTAGAGGACTGGTCTAGAAAGTACAACACCCACATAATAGGAGTTCTGGAAAGAAAGACAGAAGCTAACAGAAGCACATTCAACAGACTGAAAGAACACACTGATTGCCCAGTACAATAGATGTAAACAGACTCCCACATAGGAAAGTCATTGTGAAATTTAGACAACTGGGGGAAAGAAAAGATTCTACAAGGTCCCAGGAGAAAGGAAAAAGAAGGTCAGGTACAAAGCATCAAGAATAAGAACGGTTTTAGCCTTCTAGCAGCAACACTGAGAGGCAGCATACAATAGGGCAATGGCTTCACCCTTTGGAAGAAAATTTAGTTTTGACCTAGTATCCTTTGTACCAGACGGACAAGCCTTCCAGTGAGAAGATAAAATAAAGACATTTTGGACATTCGAAGTGTGAATCTATCTCCCTTGGGTCCATTTTGGAAAGGCTGCTTATAGATTGGGAGCCACAAAAATGTGTAAGTGGAAAAGGAGGAAATTTATGTGATCCAACACAGGACTAAAGAAGAGGGTGATGTCGTAAAGGGAGAGGACTGGACCAGTGGATCAAGAGAGACAGAGAGTGAGGGCCACCACCAGGGCACCAGGCTGTAATTCCGATCCTGCTGGAGGATGTGCTTCCTCAATGGAGCAGATCATGAAAGGGGATTCAGCTCAGAAGAAAGGTCAAGGAAAGTTCTAGAATAACAAGGAAGAGAAATCCCAGCATGACAGCTGTGCAACAGGCCCGAAGAAAAGTCCAGAAAAAAAGGGATGTTACTGAGAAAAGAAGAACTCATGGATTTCTGATGTGATCGGCCTTGTGGAAACGTGTACAGGGAGACTGTGAAAGATATAGGGGGAACATCTTTCCCTACAAGGACAAAGAACACTAAGGAAATTAAGAAAAAAAAACAAGACAGATATTAACATATGATATCACTTATATGTGATCTAAAAAAGGGTACAAATGAACTTAGTTACAAAACACAAGTGGAGTCACAGATGTAGAAAACAAACTTGTGGTTACCAGGGGATAAGCGGGGAGGGAGAAATTGGGAGATTGGGATTGACATAGACACACTACTATATATAAAATAGATAACTAATAAGAACCTGCTGTATAGCACAGGGAACTCTACTCCATACTCTGTATTGGCCTATATGGGAAAAGCATCTAAACAAAGAGTGGATGTCTGTATATGTATAACTGATTCACTTTGCTGTATACCTGAAACTAACACAACATTGTAAATCAACTATACTCCAATGAAAATTTTTTTAAAAGGCAGATATTAACTTCATAAAAATAAAAAAGTTTAACTGTTAACACCATTTCCATAGACCAAAGAGTGAAAACACTAACAACTGATTTAACCCAATATTGCAATATAATTATATTGAGAGAAAGGGGTTGGAAAAGCAGCAGATATGGTTATGTAAGAGAGCTAACTCTGTATTTACTATAATAGGAAGTTAAGACATCATGAGTAAAATTGATAAAAGATCACAGCATAGACATTATTTAGAAATGCCAGAAGAAAAAGCTAAAATAGAGACAGTGATGTTCTTTGGGAAGTGGGGGTTAGGGGAAGTAGGATGGGGTAGAAGTTGTTCCCATAGAAATTAAGGAACCAGCACATAAGTAAATATGTATGAGGACGTTTTTATCTACAATGTTTGTGTCAACATAAAACTGAAAATAACCTAAATGTTCATCAATAGTGGAACAGCTGAATAAATTGTAGTATAGCCATACCATGGAACTCACTTAGCTATTTTTTTAAAAAATTAGTTAAATTTGTATTACTTATCTGGAAGATATCCTTAATGTACTATTAAGAGAGACAGTAAGTTGTAAAGTAATGCACAAGGTATTATTGGATTTTTGTGTGTTTATATATGAGCTTGGAGAGACATGTGGAAGGTGGGAGACCAGATGTTAACCTTATATACCTTAGGAGGACAGGAATGGAAAGGGTAGGGGGAGACTGAAAAGAAATAGACCACAGAAAAGTAGAGATGTGGGAAATATGAAAACACAGGTTAGCAGACATGAAGAAGAGAAGGACAAGATCTAATAACCTATAACAGAGGACTGAGAAAAAGATAATAAAGATAGCTGGGAGGAATAATATTCAGAGATTATGACAGTATTTTTCAGAATCAATGAGTATCAAGAATCCTTAGATTCAAGAGATATACTGAATCCCACACAGGACTGTGGTGAAACTGCAGATCATCAAAGACAGGAACAAAAAGAAAAACAAAGATCTTTTTTTTTCACTAAAAAAGAAAAAAAAACTTCTAAACAAAAGACAGACTGACGCTGACTGCACCTCATCAATAACAGATATCGGAAGACAATGAAATAATATTTTCAAATGCTGAGGGAAAATATTTCTGTAGAATTCTATACCTAGAAAATTATTGTTCAAGACTAAGGGTGAATTAAAGATATTTTCAGATAGAGACTGACAGAGATAGTTTCATATCCCCAAATCCATGAAATAACTACTCAAAGATGTACTTCAGTAAGAAGGAATTTGAACTGAGAAAGGGGGAATGGAATCTAAGAAACAACATCAATAACATTTATTGAGGGCTCACTCTGTACTGTGTACCAGGCACCATTCTAAGTGATTTATAATTAGATTGGGATTCAGATTAAGGCAGTCTGGTTCTGGATTTCATAGTCTTACCCACAATGTGAATAAAATGACATCTATTTTGATAAATTTTAAAAAGTAGATTTGTAAAAAAATAATTGTATGTGGACAAAACAGAAACAAAATGATAGATGATAATAAAATAGCTGACGGTGTCATAACAGAATATGAGAGAGAGAGAAAAGCTGGGTTAAAGTGTTCTAAGTAATCTGTATTACATTGTCTGGGAAGCAAAGAGATACAGATAACACTTTAATTTTAGACTCTGTGAACACAGATATAATTTTTAAGGTTTAAGGGTAACAGCTGAGATGCAGAACAAAACATATACGTTACAAATCAAGAGGGAAACAGTCATCATTGTCTTAACAGTATGACTATATTTTTGTGCTTGGGAGGCAAGATGAAGGAGAAACTTCAACAGGAGAAAGGTAGGGGAGGTGTGGAGTCTCCAGTAAGAGGCAGGGAGGTCTCTACTGGGCCCATCACAGAATGAGAGGAGAGTCTCAATACATCATTTCCTTTGATTCTCCCCTGGGCTTCCTGAGCTTCTTGAAGTTCTTCAGGATGACATCATATAACACAGCACAAGCTCTGTGGGTCTCCACTGATCATCAGTGGGGTCCTGGTACTCTACTTCACTGTGGAAGCCTTCCAGCTTGGTGTGAAGGGTGTTCATCAGCTCGGACACCTTCTTCAAAACTTTTCCCATCTTCAGTCTGAGGTATCTGCAGCTGCAACCAGGTGGTGACCCTGTGGACTGCTCAGTGACATCCGTGGTCCCCAGCTTCAGGCCCTTGCAGGAGGACTTCAAGCCTCTCCTTGCCATTCACTGGGCCACTGGGAGGACCTTTGCCTTCATCTTCCCCTTTTGTCTTTTCATCCCTATCCTCCTTCTCCTGCTGTTTCTTCCATTCCTCCTTCTCCGTCTTCTGGACTGGATAGGCACCAAGATGTCCAACAGAGCCTTCAGATAGCTCAGGTTGGCTTCTTGAGAGCTGTTTCCTTCAAAAATTCATCTGACTCAGAAATCTTCCTGGGGAAATAGCTCCTAGGTAGGTTCTGTCTTTTGCCCTGGTCTTTGTGAAACATAACCACCTGGGGTTGGGCCCTGGGCGTGGCTATGGCTGGGGAGCCTAGTGCCACACAAGGAGCAAGGAGTGGGCATAGGGAAGAGGAAGCAAAATCAACAGGAAAACTCAAGTAATCTAACAGAAGACAGGATAGGAAGAAAAAATAAGTAAAGAAGAAGCACGGCAGATGGAAAACATTCGAATTCCTCATGAATTCCAAATATATGACTTATCATAATAAATGTAAATGGCTTAAACTAATCCATTAAAAGGCAGAAATCCTCAGACTGAATTTTGTAAAACTCCAGCTGTTTATAAGAGAGTAGGCTAAAACAAGTCACAGGAAGGATAAACATGAAAAAATGTATTCAAATAATAAGTGTTCCTACAAATAATAAATGCTCAATAAATATTTATTTTAATTGAATGACTCAATAGGATAAAAATAGACTTTAAAATAGCCAAAAGCATTTGGGGGGATAAAGAAGATCACGGCTTACTAATAAAAAGATACATTCACGAGCAATCCTTCCATATACCTAATCACACCATGTCAAATATATACAGCAAAACTGATTTAATTCTATGAAGGTAACAAATTCAAAATTATAGTGAGAGATTTTAGCACATATCTCTATGAAATCAATAGACCAAACTAAAAAAAGAGGACAAATGTAAATAATGCATATTACTAACTTCACTGAATGGATATGAAGAAACCCTCCACACAATAAAGAATAAACATAAATGTTTACAAAAATTAACCAGGTTCTACGCCACAGAGCAAGTCTCAACAAATTTCAAAGAAGTGCTAACATTCAGACCACACTCATCAACCAAAATACAATAAAAGTTGAAATCCATAACAAAACCACAGGCCCCAAACTCCAGTACATCTTGAAATTTCAAAAACATGCTGTTAAATTATTAAATAAAATCAAAATTAAAGTAACAAAATACTTGGAACTGAACAATAATTAAAACCCTGGATATCAGTAGAAGGAATGTTTAGCATTAAATGCAACATCAGAAAACAAGAAAAATTTTAGATTAAGAAAATAAAAAATTAAGCAATAAAGTAAACTCAAAGACAATAGGAGAAAATTCTTTTTCCACAAATGGATAAAGCTAAAGTAGTAGGAAGGCAATAATAAAGATGATAACAAATCAATAAAATAAAAACAAAGACACAATACACATAGGGACAAAACAAATGTGGATTCTTTAAAAAGACTAATAAAATAGGTAGATATTCCACAAGAATGAGGAAGAGAAACACAAGAAGGCACAAATAAACACTATTAGGCATGAAACGGAGCCATAACTAAAGATTTTTTTTCTAAGCATGAGAATTCGATTCTCTACTTTAAAGCAGTAAAACTAAAAACAGATGAAATGGAAAATCTCCTAGAAAAATATGTTACCAAAATTAACACCAAAAAAACAGAAAAAGAACAAAAGCTCCTGAATGTATTTTTATAAGTTCAGTCTAAAGCTATATTTTAGAAGTAGAGTACAAATAAGGAAAGCAATAGGTCAATCTCAGTTAAAAACATCAATGCAAAAATCCTAAATAAAATATTAGCAGGGCTTCCCTGGTGGTGCAGTCGTTGAGAATCTGCCTGCTAATGCAGGGGACATGGGTTCGAGCCCTGGTCTGGGAAGATCCCACATGCCACGGAAAAACTAGGCCCGTGAGCCACAACTACTGAGCCTGCGCGTCTGGAGTCTGTGCTCCGTAACAAGAGAGGCCACGACAGTGAGAGGCCCGCGCACCGCGATGAAGAGTGGCCCCCGCTTGCCACAACTAGAGAAAGCCCTCGCACAGAAACAAAGACCCAACACAGCCAAAAATAAATTAATTAATTAATTTAAAAAAATATATTAGCAAACATACCCAGCAGTGTAGTGTGTGTACAAATGTGTATTTATTTTAAAATATGTTTTTTGATATGATATACCTCAGGTATCATATATATCATGATTGCATGTATCATATTTATCACATGGTAAATATATGGGGTGTGTGTGTGTGTGTGTGTGTGTGTTGTGTGTGTGTGTGTGTGTTTGTGATGACCAGTAAGGTTTATCCCAGAAGCTCAAGGAAGATTCAACATTAGAAAGTCTTACTGTAATTCACCACACTGACAGATTAAGAAGGAAAAACTAATCATCACAATAGATGCAGAAAAAGACATTTATCAAATTTAGTACCCATTCACAATTCAAAAGTACAATAAAATACCTAGCCAACCCAGAATATAAGGAAGTTTTTACTAAGCAGTTTCTACTAAAATTCTATGATAAACCTTAGGAACCTATTTCCTTTAAAGTCAGGAACTAGACAAATATCACCACTCCACTCATCATTGTGTGAGATATCTGGCTGCCACAATAAACAAAGGAAAAGGAGTAAGAGAAATAAGGATTTGAAATAGAGAAACAAAAGAAGAATTATGTGCACATAAGATTGTCTACATTGAGAATCCATGAGAAACTACAAACAATTACAAGTCATAAGAGAGTTTGGTAAGAATGCCGGAGATAAGATTAATATACAAATATCCATGGCGTCCTTATCAGCAACAACCAATTAGAAAATGTAATTTTTAAAAGATCCCATCAGCAATAGCAATAAACTATGACAAACCTAGATTCAATCTAAAGAAAGAGGTGCAAGAGCTAAATGAAAGCAAACTATAAAAGTTCACTGAAAGTCCTAAGACGTAAATAAACAGCGATATATCTCATGCTCAGAGATGAGAAGATTCAACATCAACATCAGTTCCTCCTAAGTTAATACATAAATTGAATGTAATTCATATTAAAGTCCCAGAAAGGTTTTTCATGAACATTTTTAGCTGGTTTTAAAATTCATATGGAAGAATTAAGGTCAAAAAACAGCCAAGACAATATTGAAAAAGTGTAAGATGGACACTTGTCCTACCAGATATCAAGACATTTATTAAAGCCTTATTATTAAGATACAATAGAATTGGTGCAGATATAGATTACTAGACCAGCGTAATAGAGAGAGTCCCTCTGCGTACAGGAACTTGGGATGTGACATTATAAAACTGTGGGAAATGACTGAACTAGTTATTAAATGGTCCTGGGACAATTGGTTATTTACAGGGAAAAAAAATAGATCTCTAACTCATGCTATATCCAAAAATGAATTCCAAGAGAATTACAGTTAACTTTAAAATATTTAGGAAAAAATACAGACACTATTTTTATAATCGCAGACTAGGCAATGACACAATAGCACAAACCATGAAGCAAAAAAAGAATAAAATGTTGACCAATTTGATTTTAAAACTTATGTGACAAAAGACACCAGAAAACAAAGGTTAAAGGCAAGAAATGGAGACAGTAGTTTTGTTTTTGTTTTTGTTTTTTTTAAGCATCCAGGATATATAGTGAACATTTGGTAACTGTAAGGAAAAAAAAACAAATAACCCACTACAAAAAATGAGCAAAATCTATAAACTGGCAATACATAGAAAAAGAAACCCAAATGACCAACAATCATGATAAAGAAAAGCATAAATCACTAGAAATCAGAGAAGTATGAATAAATACCACAATAAGATACCTTTCAATCTATCAGATTAGCAAAATGTAAAAGCCTGATAATGCCAAGAGCTGGAGAAGATGCAGAGCAACAGGAACTCTCATACACGGTTCTGGAGTGTAAACTGAGAGCAATTCAGCAACATCTACCAAAGTAGATGATGTTTGTACCCTAAGACTCAGAAATCCATGTCTGCATCTATACCTTTGAGACGCTCACATGTCCACATGGAAACAAGCCCAAAGAAGTACACAACAGCTCTGTCTGTAAAATGAAAAGGTGGAAACAATCTAAACTTCCATCAATTAGAGAATGGATATATTATGATATATTCATTAAAAGGAATTAATATAGCAGGTAAGGAAACTTGCTCTACATCCATTAATTAGGATAAATCCTAAAAACATAACTTTGAGTGATAAGGCAAGTTGGAGAAAGATGAATTACTGAGTAAGAACACTACGGTAAATGTTTTAAACTCACAAAATAATACTAATTATTGTTCATGACACATAGCCGGGAGCCAAATGCAACAACATGTATGTAACAGCACAACTCTGGAAGACTGGCTACCTCTAGGAAAGCTGTAGGGGAATGGGATCAGGGTGGGTTAGAAAAGAGGCTTTAACTGTAACATTTTCTGCAAAAAAAACCAAACTTTTAAAAATGTGGCTAAATGTCAACATTTATTAAATGTGAGTAGAAGGCGACTACTGGTTGATACATTATTCTCTGTGACTTTTTTCTTTTGCATTTCAAATAGCTCGTCATTTTTTAAAGTTACATTTTAAAAGGATGTGTGGATGTGGTATCCATGTGCCCATTTCCCCCATCTTTCTATCTAGGTATACAGTTGTGCTAGCAATCTGGAGACCTGAAGAATAGTCTTGGTTCTAACACTACTACACTGTGTGACACTGAGCAAATCACTGAACCTCTCTGGGCCTCAGTGTGCTCATCTGTAAAATGGGGATAGTCACAGTGCTTATGTCTTCAAGAGCACTCTGGAATTAGATTTGGACTTGTTCCAGCCCCACCACTGGGGCTGTGAGACCTCAGTCGATTTACTTAAACTCTCTAAAAGGTGCTATCTTCATCTATAAAATAGGAATAGAGATAGTATTTAGCTCACAAACTTGTTATAAGAATAAAACAAAATGAAAAATGAAAAACTCTTAGTACATCATCAACAAAACAAAATTACAAAACCAAGAGAAGATACATGCCATGCCTATAATAGACAAGGGATTGGTATCAAGAATACATTATATACTCCAATAAATCAGTAAGGAAACAAACACACCAACAGAAAAATGGGCAAAGGATAAGAAGAGAGAATTCATAAAGGAGGAAACCCGACTTCAGTAAGCAAGTGAAAAGATATACTCAACCTCGCTAGTAATCAGGAAATCACATCTAAAACCTACCCGGCCATCAGATGGGCATAAGATAATTTTAAATATGGTGATGACCCATACTGAGAGACCATGTGGTGGTGAACTGGTACCATCACTTTGGAGAGCAATTTGGCAACATGTAGGGAAGTTTAAGATGTGCTAACTTTATGACTTTGCTATTGGGTGTGTGTGTGTATATATGTGTATGTGTGTGAATGTATGTATGTATCTATAATCTGTCTATCTACTGATACATCTCCCAGAGAAGCTCAAGTCTCCCACACGTGGGCAAAGAACACGTACAGTTGTAGCACTGTCTGTAATGCCAAAAAGTTAGAAACAGCTATAATATTCTTCAAACAGACATTTTAGAAGTTAGAAACAACCTTAGCATCCTTCCTTTGGTAGAATACTATGCAGCATGGATGAAGCAGAGGTACATGTTTTACAACAGATGACTTTTACCAACGTAATGTAGAACACAAAGCCAATGATATCATTTAGATAAAGTTTGAAAACATTTAAAAATGTAAATGTCTATGGATACACATATGTGTAAAAGATGCAATCGTGCATGGTAATAATGTACATCAAAGTTAAACTGATGCTTCACAGAAAAGGGGAATGGGACTGGGAAAGTGCTTTCTCTCTCTCTCTCTTTTTAAAGGTAGGTAAGAAGATCTGAAGCAAATACGGCATAAAGACATGACACAGAGATGGTACACACACAAGCACTTGACATCTTATTCTCTCTATTTCCTGTTTGCTTGAACTATTTCACCATATAAGAACCCCGTGTTTTCATACTTTAAAGATATCGATAGATACGATCATTTGTTCCTAGGTGTGCCTAAGGCAGGTAGGGCAAGTGTTCTTAAGATCACTTGACAGAGGAAGAGGTGAGGGTGGGCTGGGAGCGGTGGGCACAGGGCTTATTGTCTGCGGGCTCACAGCCCTCCTCATCCGATTGCAATGCTCACGCCACTCATTCAGTAACCTATACACACAGGGAACTGGAACTCAGTGCAGATGAGGGTGGGCGGATGAAGGGGAAGATGACCTCTTCCCTTCTGGTAAAAAACCGCAGCCTGAGGTAGGGCAATGGCATAACTCGATAAAAAAGGGAAGGAGGCGGGCTGCCCAGGTCATCTGACAGCCTTTCAATGAATGTGTAACTCACTCGTGGAGGCCATCCCCCGTGCATCTGCCCAGGAGGAGGAAGGGGCTGGAGGAAGTGAGAAAAGTGACCTCAGTGCCAGCATCACTTCGCCCCCAGAGCACCAGCCTCTGAAGGGCAGGATATGGCTGGGCTGGGGGCATAAGACCTGAAGTCTGGTCCGCAATTGGTCCCTCATGGTCTCTGGCTTTCAGCTCTTCTTATTTATAAAACTGAGGAGCTGAGCTACCATCTTGAGGCCAGTGAAGTTCTACAGTCTATCTCCCTGAAGGAGTTTTTCCTTAAAAATTGGATGTCTTAAAATTCAAAAGAGGAGGTTCGTATTAATATTTACACATGGTTGTGAGGCTCATTCCTGGATGTGTCATGACAATGTCCTCTCTTCCTGGTGACATACACAAAATGCTGGGTAACAGTACCTGGTATCTGGACGTCTCAGTAACGCTACTCCTTCCTGCCACAAGCCCCAGCCCCATTCTTGAGCCCCGGGGACCGATGGGCATGGAGGTCAAAGTGATTGTGGCTTCAACTAAGCAGCCACTCCTATGCCCCATCCCACCCTCGGAGTCACGTATGCTGTGGGGAGATGCGGTGGTCCCCACCAACAACTTAGCCTCCGGAGCAGCACCACGTGCACATTTTAGGCTGGAAACAAGAAAGAATTTCCTGACAGTACAAATTGCCAAAGAGGAGGGTGGGTAACCAAAGGAGGTTCCAGCATCTCCTCTGGAGATCTTTAAAAACCCGAGACGATCTGACATATCTGAGATGATTTTTTTGCAATCCTGCCAGATGGTCCTGGTGCCTATCTTCCCAGGCATACCCAGTCCTGCCCTATGCTTTCTCTTTCCTCTCCATATGACAGATGCCTCCTGTATATTTTCTTCCCCCTTCCCCCCCCCCCGCGGGGGAGCACACTTGCTACAATCCCTTAAGGCTTGTTTTCATTCAATTCCTTCCTCCTCACACCTTTCCTTGTTATTTTATGGAGAGCTGGTCAAAGGTCAGAGTTGCCCAGTTACCCACACATAGTTGGGTGGTGGCATCAGATACCCAGGCAAAACAGACCGATGATTCCAATTCCAGCCTAGACTCCAAAGCTGGATGGAAACGGAGAAAATTAGCTGTTGCTAACAATCCACTGTAAATGAAAATATGATCCCAGTAATTGATTTTAAATAGATTTTTTAAAGAATCCTTGGCCGCATTTCATCAAGAATACAGAGTTTCAAAAGCGTTCATTCCAGGGTTAGATTTTCCCCCCCTTTCTTCTGGCTTAAACCCCAAATGGCCAAGATCCGAGTCTGAATAAACAGTGTGGGTGGTGACTGTTCTGTGAGGCCCAGTAGAGGATGCAACCACTTTCTTATTCGGTTCAGCATTAAATCATGTGAAACTAGCCTGATGACTCCACAGAACTTTTACTCAGTAACAGAAGGCAACACAACATGTCCTGTTTCTCCGTTTCTCAGGGAGAAAAAAAATTAATTCTCCTAACTGCGAAGGTTTAATTATGTATAAAGTTCATTGACCTCACAGGCGGCTGTCAGATGATCTTTCGAAGGCCCGTGAAAGGCATCCCAGGAATGTGGTGATGTGGGCAGAAACCGTGGATTCACGCCACCGAATGCTTTAAACAGGACAGAACCAGCGGCCGTCCAGAAAGCCTCCAGTGCAAACAGAACTTTAGGAGAATCAGTAATTTCATCTCACCTAAGCATTTCTAGGCCTTCGAAAGTGATCGTTACAAAATCAGAAGCTCAGGAAAAAATCCCGTAGGGACATGGTGAAGTGATTCTGTGTGCTGGTTCCTGCCACAGCTGGCTGCAGATGTATGGATTCACAGTGTTCTTTCCCCATTTTAGAGGTAATGCCTTCTGACTTCCCAGCTACTGACACGAAAAGCAAATGAGGAAGCAATCCCATTCATAAATACACCGCGGGGCTTGAAGGAGACAGTAGAGTCAGTGTTTTTTCAGACGGCTTTGATAGAAGACAGCACCCGTATGTGTCTGCAGTGACTTTATCTATTTGCCAGTAAATGCCTTAAAGTGTGTTCTTCATACACCAAGGCTGCATTTTCCTCTTCGGGCTGAGGGAGAGGAAGGGACAAGCAAGATGAGCTTCCAGAACGCGTCTCCCTCTTCTAGTCCTTAGCTGGGGACACCCCTGTCAACTGGAACCCAGGCTACTGTGAAAGCCGGGCACTGAGGAAACCCTCGAGGACATGGAAGGCTGATTTGGGCTCCTTGGTGACGGGAGGCCAGAGCCCCAGGGGATGCTGTCAGGGTGGCGAGTAAACTTCAGGGGCCCTGTGACTCAGAAGGAGGAAACAGGAAATATTTCGGCTTTGGTGCTTCCTAAGGTTAAAATTACCTGTTGGGCTCCAGTATCATTTTTCTTTCAGTAGCTTCCTCACCGAAAGCTTTATCCACTTTATCAGTCAAAATATTATGATTTCAGTGGGGGAAACGTCCCAGGGTTGTGTTCTGACCTAGATAAGCTGCACTCGCTCGGGGGCAGCGTTATTGTTATGAATATAGAGAACGGGTGGCCAGAATTTAGCCAACATTTTGGATCCTCTGATGGCAGCAGAATGGAAAGATTATCACTCGCTTCATTTTTAGATAAACCGGCAATTCCTGGGTCCTTTACCCAAATCGGCCAGCTAGATTTTGCACACATAGTGTCAGTCGGCATCCAACTCGCGCTAACTCAATAGATCCTTGGGAAACAGAAATAGTGGAGTGGGTGCTATTGGTGATACAGAAGTCAGAAAGGGAACCCTGCCCTCAAGCAGGTCACAAATGAAGAGGCAGACATTAACCCCAACTGAAGGATTCGGGAAGGCTTCCCGCGTGGAATCTTCCCGGGTGAGGTGGCATTTGACCCAGACCTTCACCCGAAGCTCCCTTCACACTTATTGGCTGTGGCCTTCTGAGAGTCACTGAGTCACGCTTATTGATGGCTGGGGGTCTACAGTTGCACCTTGTTTTGAATCCATCTGATATTTGAGGGGTTTCCTGCCAAGATCCCTCCCTTCAGACCCATACCATTTAATATTACTTTCTTCAGGGAACAGTAAAGTAAAAAAGAAAAGGAATTCCCTCTGTCTTCCCACTCTGAAGAAGGAAGCCTTCCTTCAAGTCTTTAAAAATTTTCTAGAAATACGATTATCCTCATAGTTACAGAGGAAATATGCTTCCAGATAAAGAAATCTGGACGCTAAGTAATATCCTAAATCATTTCCACCCTTTGGATACTACAATTTATAAAATTCCATGAAGGAAATGACTCTTATTCCTCATGAAGTTTCCACTGGGAAGTCATGGGAGCCACAGTTATGAAAGCGATATCCTTTTTCTGATCCCAATTCCTTCCCTTTGTCCAGGGCCTCCGCCACCTCTGAACTACACAGCAATTTAGTTCTTTCTCGTCTCGCATACATGTTGCCAGAGGTGGCAATTTGGGCCCACGACTCGTCTCCGTTACATGGTAAGCTCTTGGACATTAGGGACTGCTTTCTTTTCTTTCTTCTTTTTTAATTCCTCAAAAGTTTTTGTATTCCAGAAGTGCAAGATTAATTTAAAACAAGTGACTCATTTAAAAATCATTCTAATTTACCATTTAACAGAATGAAAGAAAAATTATATGGTTATTTCAAGAGATGCAAAAAAATTATAAAATCTAACACCCATTATTATAAAATCTCTTAGCCAAACAGGACTAGGAGAGAACACCTTGAATCTGATGAAGAGCATCGTTCAGTTCCATTTCATATGAGATTGGGAAAGAGACAAGAAATGCCTGTTCTCCCCACCGCTGTTCAACGCGTATTAGGTTTTTTTGTTTTTAATCTATTTTCATCAAATATAGTTGATTTACAATGTTGTGTTAATTTCTGCTGCCTAGCAAAGTGATTCAGTCATACATATATACTTTTTCATATTCTTTTCCATTACGGCTAATCACAGGATATTGAATATAGTTCCCTGTGCTATACAGTAGGATCTTGTTGTTTATCTGTCCTATATATACTAGTTTGCATCCGCTAATCCCAAACTCCCAATCCATCCCTCCCCCACCCACCCTCCCCCTGCTTTCTTCATCTCTACATTTCTCACATTTCTTTAACAAAGTTGGTGTTCACTGAACAAATGAATAAATGAATGAGTGAGTAAATAAATATCATAGAGATGTCTCTGACGGGTTGGAAAACTTTCAGTAAAGGACCAGAGAGCAAAGGCATCTGGTCTCTATTGTAACTACTCAACTCTGCTGTTATAATAGGAAAACAGCCACAGATAATCTATAAGCAAATGAGTATGGCTGTATTCCAATAAAACTTTATTTACAAAAACAAGTGGCAAGCCAGATTTGGCCCACAGTACATAGTTTTCTGAGTCCTCGTCTATGGTGCTTATCTTTGCCAGTTTCATATGGCACCTGTACTTTTCAATAATTAGATGTAAACATTCAAGAGTTGTTTTGGAACTCCACATTAATGAATTCATTAAAAGCAAAAAAATAGGAAAGCACATACAGAAATTAGCTGTTACTCCAAGTAAGAGCTTGGAGTCACTTATTTTGTACATTGTACGCCTTTAACAGGAACAATTCTTATTCCCCAAATGAGGGGAGCAGTTTTGCCATTTACATCATGAGTATTGAGTAAACTTGATATGAGATCTCAGAGTTACTGGGTGAAGGGTCTGGTGCTGGGGCATGGTGAACTTGACACTTTCCTGGAAGGGTGAATAAATTCCCCCCCCCCCCCCCCCGCCGCAACCCAGCAAAACCGCCATTCCTGTTCTCCACATCATCTGGTCTCTGATTTTACTGCTAAAATCCTTCCAAAGGTTATTAATGCAGAGGATATGCCTTTCTCTTGATGACCCTCTGGAAAACATCCAGCTACAAAGAGCACAACAGAATCTGAAAAGCCCGGCAAACACACAGAGTAGTAGGGGGCAGCTACGAGAATTTGATGGAAACAAGATGTCCAGCTTGTCACCCGGCCTGATTTGAGAGTGCCCTGCCCGTCATTACTCTTTGCCTCACTATCAGCCCACCTTCTGTGTGTGATACAGTTTTGTTTTGTTTTTTAATCTGCAATCTATTTATTTATTTATTTGGCCGCACAGCATGAGGGATCTTAGTTCCCCAACCAGGGATCGAACCCACGCCCCCTGAAGTGGAAGCACGGAGTCCTCACCAGTGGACCGCCAGGTAAGTCCCAATAGGGTGTTTTTAAAAAGGATTTGGATTTGAATTATGGTGTAAACTCAAAGGATGCTAAGTGCTAAGGTCAATTGCTTGGTTTGGAAAAATTCAACTAGCGCTTTTCGAGGGATGAGGAAACGCACAGCAAACAACATAGCAATGAGCACCCCCAGCTGACAACCCGTGAGACGGGCTGCTCTCAGGTGGGGATCTCCAGACTGCACCAGTCATCGCCAGGGTGTCACGTACCCTTCTAGAGATTTCTTGAAAGAAAGAAAAATGAAATTGGAGCCTTTCCCTTATGCCAAGCGTCTCCTCAACACCCAGACCACACAAGTAGAAAGACTCTGTGCCTTAAGAAAATCAGACCCTCTGACTTGCAAATGGAAGGTACCATGGCGGGGGTCAAAATATTGAGTTCAAATCTACCACCTACCAAGTTCAAGTCATCTACGTGACTTGAGGCAAATGCTCTGATGTTACTGTAACTTGCCCTAACTTTCAACACAGGGCTAGGACATCCACGTTATAGAGGAGAAAGCTGGGAAACAGGGGATACTCTTGTTTCTGGCCCGATTTATTTCTGCAAGTGCTTGCGTTGGAGAGTGGAAAATGAATATGCCACAGATTCTGAGCACAAAGAGCTGGTGATCATCACTTACTGCTTGTCTGCAACACTCCAGAGCCACCAGGCCTGTTATCAGTCACTCTAACTGCAACATCCCCACCCCCACCCGCCGCTGCCAAACACTGAGGCCACTGTCATCGTCATTCAGAACGGAGCTCTAGCGAACAGCATCGCGTGCGTGAAATGATATCATTTATACAAACTTAATTTCTATTTGATACAATTCCAAATTGTTGACAACATATGTGGCAGTGGCACGTGCAAAGCCCATTGCGATCTTGGCTGGGAGTAATATGCATAAAACTAAAGACAAGAGGGCTTCCCTGGTGGCACAGTGGTTGAGAGTCCGCCTGCCGATGCAGGGGACACGGGTTCGTGCCCCGGTCCGGGAGGATCCTACATGCCACGGAGCGGCTGGGCCCGTGAGCCATGGCCGCTGGGCCTGCGCGTCCGGAGCCTGTGCTCCGCAACGGGAGAGGCCACAACAGTGAGAGGCCCGCGTACCGCCAAATAAAAATAAAAATAAAATAAAGACAAGAGTTAAAAAGAGGGAACACGTGGAGTAGACCCTGAGCGGGGAGTGGAAAGGTAGCTACTGCGAAATTTCCAAAAGGTTGTTGACAATAACGGAGGGCAACCTCCTCCATCTTAGTTATGACAATCTTCCGGTAGTGGGGATCAGGTCCCTGACGTCCCTCAAGGGAAAAATCTTGGAACGTGAAGTATAAACGTATCGGCGTCCTGCTGTGCAGACTGGGTGAGGAGGAAAGGTGACGTGTGAGAGTGGAGAGTGGGACCCTTTACTCACAATCCTCTTTGGCTTCCTCTCAGGGAAACCGAGAACGGGCCTACTTACAGGGAACACTTGATCTCTATTCCCTTTGTTCATTTTTTTTTTTTTTGAATTTTTTTTTTTTTGAATTTTATTTCTTTTTTTAACACAGTAGGTTCTCATTAGTTATCTATTTTATACATATTAGTGTATACACGTCAATCCCAATCTCCCAATTCATCCCACCACCACCCCTCCCCCCATCACCTTCCCCCCTTGGTGTCCATACTTTTGTTCTCAACATCTGTGTCTCTATTCCCTTTAAACCAGCCTCTTGGGCTGTGCCTACAGGATACAAACAAGTGACTCAATGGAAAAAAAGTAATACTTAGGTCAGGGACTTATCTGACAAATTTGAAGTTCAGTCTAGCATCGACACAGATGCTCTTCATCTCTTCTGAAGCTTCACAAGAACTTATCTGCTCCTTACTTCTGGTCTCCAGCTTCTTTAATACTGAAAAATTCGACTTGAAATACGAAATCTTTAAAAGTCCATCTGGAGAGTTCCAGAGGTTTTGTTTAGCAAAGGAAATGGGCTCCTCTGGTTAGTGTGTCTAGAACAATCCAGGTAAAATGTCCTTTAAATCTATCATTCTAAAGTTAGCTTCCAAGGAATGCTACTGCAGCATCATGAAACAGGACCATATGAGTTATTTCATCAGATCAGACCCTGGCAGCATTCTGGGCAAAGCAAACAGAAAATCTCGAGGAAAAAAAAGAAACTTCCAGAGCCCGCTTCGGGCCCCCTCGCATTCCTTTTTTAAGCATTACAAGATTGATCCTAGGCCACAGATGCAGCTTTTGGATGTCAGATGCAGGCAGATGTTTTCCCTTAAATCCGTTGTCTCTCCCTCAATCTGTTTATAGCTGTTTCCCTTTCGGCCTGCACCTCAAGTTCTCGTTAGCTGCACGTCCTAAAGTTTTCTTCCCTCCACATACAAAGGGGCATCTTTCTACAATTTCTTCTCTTTTCTAGAAGGAATACATCCACTCATGAGGTAACCTGTATACCCACGAGCGGTGTGTTTCCTTACTCGGCCATCTTCAAGAAATATTTTACTAGAAGTCCCCTATAGCTTAAGTCCCCAAAGTTACGTGGCATCAAAAAGGGTTTTATTCTTAGAAGTAAACTATTGAGGTCACATGACTGGTCTTAGCCTTTTAAATCAACTCACGGGCTCCCTTGCTAAGGTTGGGGTTATTTATTCAAACCTGTGGTTTTTTGTTCTGGGCTTATACATGCTCTTCCTACAAGTCAGACCAAGGATCCCCATTGGTAAGTCAATTATGCAGATTCCACGGCAGCCAAACCGAGCGATAGATTTCAGAGATATATCCAACCTCTCTCACTGCGGATTCATCCAGAATATGATCCAGACGAGAAGCAGGATACCCTCTGCTGTTTCTCATACACGAAAGTGCCATGAGACAAAGGGAGTTTCTTAGAGGTGATGGAATAGCTCTGTATCCTGATGGCAGTGGTAGCAGCTACAGGAATCTGGACACGGGGTAAAGTACCCATACAAGCACACACACAAACGAGCACATGTAAAAACTGGCGAGATCCGAACAAGGCCTGGAGATTATACTAATGTCAATTTCCTGGTGTTGCTAATGTATATACTATAAACATTATACTCTATGCCATGGTTATGCAAGATGTTACCACTGGGGGAAGCAAGGTGAAGGGTACATGGGACCTCTCTGTGATATTTTTGCAACTTCTTGCGTCTATATTTACTGCACAATAAAAAGTTTAAAAAGTGCCATGATGAGAAAGTTCGTGTTTGTCTGGCAGTAGCTTGCGCAACTTCGCCTAATTGTTTTTGAAGTTCTAGGCTGCTTCTTTTTCTAGTCAGAGGATTTTAAAGGATTTCCTACAACTTTTCTCTAAGAAGCCTACTGTATAGCACAGAGAACTATACTCGATATTTTGTAATAACCTATAAGGGGAAAGAATCTGAAAGAGAATACACATATATGATATATATGTATATATGATATATATGTATATATGTATGTATAGCTGAATCACTGTGCTGTACACCTGAAACTAACACAACACTGTAAATCAACTATACTTCAACAATAACCACAACAGAAAAGAAACGAAGTCAACCTAGCTTCTGATCTGCAGCCTGTCTGAATAAGAGAGCTGGGGGCGTGGGGAGGGGTAACTAGGTTTCTGAAAGCTTCATACTGGATCCAGCAGGTTGTGTATTACGACCAGGATTCCAATAAGACAGCGTCCTTCTGTTGTTTCCTGGGTATTCCCAATGACACAGGGGTTTAAAGAGCAATCAGGTCGTAGCCTCAAGCGGCAAACATACACTTGAGGTCACCGGATAAGGAACAGGGAGGGAGGGGAGAGGGGTGGAACCGGGCCAAGATTTTGTTCTTCCTTCTGTCTCCAGAAGTTTCCCCCAGGACGTTTATGGCTCCTCCTCAACTTACAGGGCTGGGGTCCAACAACATCTCCAGGGACGCTCCCATCTAAACCAGTCCACCTCTCCCTACCTGGCGTTACTCTCCCTACCTGGCGTTACCTGGCGTTACTCTTGATGTCTACCTGCTCCTAACTTTCTGGTTTACTTATGTATTATCTGTATCTCTGCCTTCACACATGAGCTCCATAAGAAGCCTGTGGCTTCTGTCCACCGGTGAATCCCAACACCAAGGAAAGTACAGTGGGTATTTGTTGACTGAATGACTGAAGGGTGAATGAAACATCTCCAAAGCAAAGGCCCATTCTTAGACTGTGGCCATTCTCAAACCCACAGGTCATTATAAAATGACACAGAAATCATTCAGGCTGATTTATGGATGTCAGGGTCATTCTGTTTGGCTAAGAGAATAAACATGACAAAAATGTGACTGATGTTTTTAAAGTGAGCAGCTGAGTTTCAAGAGCCATGGGGATCCCAACGAAAAGACATGATTTCCTGTCGAATTTTCTCTCTGAGGCTGAAAGAGACCAGTAGTTGGTAAATAGATGGGAAGATAGGAACAAACGTGTATCTGAACACACACACACACACACACACACACACACACACACACACACATTTTCTCGTCTTCAGTGATGTAATGGGATCTTGGTACTTCCTATACCTGAAGTGAATGGGGAGTCCTCTTCCAGGGGCAGGGCAGAAAAGTACCAATGAGACAGGTGTGGAGAGCACATGTGGGCAGAAAGAAGGGAGAAAGAAGCCCTGTGAGATACTGAGAAACACGTGAGACACAAGAGTCGGGAGAGGTCAGGAGTGAGTCCAGAGTTGTCCTCCCCTGAAACATGTCACATTCCTGTTCAAAGCAGGAGAGGCTATGGACACCCACCATGCCCAAGATGTCAGAAGAAAACTCTTAGAGGGTTGTGTTTTTAGAGGTGGTGAAATCTTTAAAATAAATGAGTAACTTTACATACATCTGCTTCAGTGAGGAAAAAAACTCCCCCCAAAAGACCCTTCAAAATCGTGGGGATAAGAAACAAGGAGGCCAATGACCCCTTCACTTGAAAAGTCTCCTTGAAGCCAAAGCAGCCTGAAGTCCGTCTTCTGATACCAAAGTCAGCCTGTGCTGACTCCCCTTCATTTCACGCTTCTCTTAAAAGAAGACAGGCCGGACTGTTTCAGTAAATAACAAAAGGTCAAGAGAAACGCTACTCACAACATGAGCAAAATAACGGCACAACCTGCCAAGATGTTTCCTAAGGCCTGACCGGCGGAACAATCCAGCGGTGAAACAGTCCACAGATCTGACTGTGAGAGGCTGAAAGGCTCATCTCAGTAAAATCTGCTACGAGGCCCTAGTTCGCATTTCATCCATTAGAAAGGCACAGGCAGGTGATGCCATCAGGTTCAACCGACACTTAAGGACCACGCCTCGCGTAAAGGAATCGGTTGCCTACGTGCGTTGTTTGTTCTTACAGGCTCCTCTCCTTGGATTATATTTTGACGTGAGAGCCGAGTGTCAATGAGATGGTGAAACAACCGGGCACCGGTGGCCTCTGTGTCTGCGCGTTCCACATCCGAGATTCCGCCAACTGCACGTGGAAAATATTCCGAAAGAAAGATCCAGAGAGTTCCAAAAAGCAAAACATGAATCTGCCGTAGGCTGGCAACTGTTTACACAGCCTTCACACTGTATTAGGTATTATAAGTAATTTAGAGAGGATTTTAAGTGTTTAGGAGGATGTGGTAGGTTATATACAAACACTAGGCCATTTTATATAAGGGACTTGAACATCCTCTGATTTTGGTTCCGTGGAGGGGTCCTGAAACCAATCCCCCCGAGGGATGACTGTCCTCAAAGAAGCTCAGAGTCAATTTTGTAAAATCTCCTGAATGAACTTCCAACTGGTTTGACTCCAGTTGGGCACCGAACGTTCATTTTCCCTTTGGAATTTCTCTAATGTGAACAGAATAAAAAATACCATTATAAGAGCTTTAGAGAAAGAGAAAAATACACACAAGGCATAAACCAGGACTCCTCACCCTCAGGATGCTGCCTCAACTGATTCTGCATCAGCAACCTGCTGGGATACTGTCTTTCAGGCCATTCCTGCAGCAGCCATGCCACCAATGCCACACTTGAAGCCCAGTCACCAGACTTGCTGCAGTGACGGGATCTTACTCATCTCTGGCCTCCACGGGGCCTTGCAGTTGGTCAACACTCAGTGTATACTCAGCTCAGCAGGTTGAGTCAATGGTACCTGTGTTCTTCCACATTCCTGGTTTAAAACCATAGAGCAGCATTTTGCAAAATACCTCCCATGAAATACTAGTCCAGCAAGAGGTTACCTGGGTGCAAAATAATTTTGATTTTATGATGAAATACATTTTGGAAAAGCTTCAGACTATATTCCCCCATTTCAGAGTCAGAAAGCATTTGAGCAGCATTTCCCATGTGATTTTCCGAAAGCTTTTCTCAATTCATACATGTCACCGTCTTGAGGGACTAGTGTTTTGTAGAGGACGTACTGGGGAATTCGACTTCAGAGCAATTTCTGATTCATGTCTAATCACAACTCATCTGTCCTTAAGTCTAATTGACTCTTCCTTCGCGATACGTTATTGTGGTCGATCCTGCCCATTTAACACCCTCTTGTGAGTTTCCTCTTCTTTAACCTATTGCTTCATAATATCATCGACTCACAGAAGGTCAGATCTGGAAGTGCTCTTAGAAAAGAATCACAGAGTAAAGGTCAACCCCTGAATTTAACAGAGCTGTTAACCAAGGCCCCTACGGTGAAGGGACCGGCCAAAGATGTCACGGTACAACACAGTTTGGCTCTCTAAAGGCAAGGGTGGTTTCAGGCACCTGTGCTCTGCCGTCTAGGTACACTGCAGTCAGGGCTCACAGCAGCAGGTCCCCACTGGGGGAGAGAAGGAGAGGGAAGCAGGGAAGTCTTAGAGAACCCTCCGAATGCCATACCCTTCCACCGGCATCCTCCCACTTAACTCTTAAACAGGTCCTGTCTCAAAAGTTTCAACAACTCCTGGGTCAGGTATTTGAAAGACGAGGCAGTTCAAGGCCAAACAGTAAGCAAGAAACTGTGCCAGGGTTGGAGCCAAGAACAGTCTGACTCCAAAACACATCCTCCTGCTAGTGTATTACACTCCCTCCACAAAGAGGCCCTCAAGAAAAGCATGTGGAATTACATACAAAACCAGGAATTTGCATATCTGAAATTAGTGGCAGAGACTATGGCCAGTGCTGCAAGGAAGAAAGAACACACAGCAAGCCTTTGTTTCATCAAAAGACTCCATCACTTGTGAATGTGAAGGAGAGAGTGAATTTCTGAATTCACTGTTAACGAAGTGAAAATTTTTTTAATTAATGAAAACTGAACCAACTGAATCAAGTAATGAGAACTACATTCTGCTAGTATTGACTATCACACATAATATATTTGCAAAGTTTTGCACGACCACTTAACGTTAGAAGTTACTGGCTTCTCTCATTAACTGTTTGGTTATAGTTCATGAAATCTACGATGGGCACAAGCCCAGTTACTACGATGATGATGGTGGTGGTGACATATTTTCATTTTATATCAAAAACATACACTCTTCAAAACTCTTATAGTTCTAATGAAGAAAGAAGACTTTCAGATATAATCAACTGATAAATATGAGTGTACTTTCTCACATTCATTTCTCAGGAATCTAAATTTAAAAATTCAAAAACTTTTTATTTGCATTTTTGAGGTATTTTGAACACTAATAAGTGATTTTTCCACTTACTAGTGGAAGTAGTGTCTATGGGGAAGCTTCTGAAGCTACATGTGGTCCATAAGTCCAAGTAGTAAAACTGACAACAATAAACTGACAACAAATAATAATAGTCACAAATCCATGAAAAATCAAATTAGACAAAATACTGGCCTGGGAGGATTTATATTGCTCTTCATAATAATTAGTGTGCAACTCAGCTTATGGATAACGTGGAGTTTCCATATTGGTAGAAGGGGAAATTTTTAATTTTAGTACATAAAAGTCAACCATGACTGTGTAACCTTAAGAAAAAGAATGACTAAGGAGGGTATTTTATACTTGAATGTCAAGATACATTTTTTAGTCAGTGTTAGATGGTGCACTCATTAGGTTTACCACCTGGAGATTTTTTCAAAAGACAAAAATGAGTTACAAGAGTGAATTTATGCCTCTACCAATCTTTTATCCTTCAAATATGAAAAATGCTAGTTTTTCTTATATCTCTAAAAAGTCATCCATGAGATCTTCATTCACTAAGATTATTAGATATAAGAAGCAAAAATTTACAAGGAAACAGAATTTGTTAAATCTTGATCATTCGTGTCATAGTTTATCGACAGAAAATTTACTTACAAGCAAATTGCCAACACCTACTCTATCGCTTCATTAACATTCCAAACACGCTTTATTTATTCACTTTATGCACAAGTCATGTCTTAGTGGGAAAGCGCCTATACCACATGCCGCAACTAAGGAGCCCATAAGCAGCAACTAAGGAGCCCGCCTGCCGCAACGGAGGCCAGGCACAACCAAAATAAGTAAATAAAAGTTAAAAAAAAAAAAAGACTTAAAAAAAAAAAAAAGTAGTATTTAGGGACTTCCCTGGTGGTCCAGTGGCTAAGGCTCTGCACTCCCAATGCAGGGGGACTGGGTTCGATCCCTGGTCAGGGAACTAGATCCTCCATGCATGCCGCAACTAAGAGTTCGCATGCTGCAACGAAGGTCAAAGATCCTGCGTGCTGAAACTAAGACCCAGTGCAGCCAAATAAATAAATTGATTTTTTAAATAAAGTAGTGTTTACTTCCTCCCATATCCAAGTAAATTTGAACGGGTCACTTCTGTGTAGGTCCGGCACAGAGAAGTTCTGCTTAGGAAATCTATCAGATCTAGTTCTAGAAGAAAAGAGGTACAGCAGGTAGAAATTAAGAAGGAAGCAGAATAGGCAAAATAAATAGCTTCCTAGCATCTGCTATTTCAGATCTGTTTTTCTTTACATGAATGCATAGACAACAGTTACCAATTCTATAAACAAAAACATATTATAATGGCAAATAGAATCATCCCTGGAGGAAAACACAGTTCCTTGTTTCCCTCATGGGGAAAATAACAATAACTGTCACTGACATAGGGTTTAGGGCATGCCAGGCACTGTTCTAAGCTCTTGACTCACATTAACTCACAACAGCACTTATGAGGAGGTGTTATTATTATAATTGGCACTTTGCAGATGAGCAAAAGGAAACATCGAGAACTGGGTCGAAAAGGGCAGAGCTGAGACTTGAATCCAGGCAGGCTGTCTTGGGTCCATGTTGCTAAGACCTGCCACCAACTACGGAGCTTAAGCTGGGTTTCCTATTCTGACATGCTTGCATAAGAAGTACATTCAAAGTAGTTAATAATCACGTCCCATATAAAAATATATATACAAGAAAGGGTTAAAATATCCTGTGATTCTACCACTACGTCGCATAACTGGGTCAGCCTAATCACTGGAGAGAAGGAGGTTTCTAAGTGCTATTTCCAAACATCAGTGACCGGGGCAAACCAAACGTCCGTAAGAACATCAGCCGTTTACAGTAGAAATTTGGGGAGAAAACTATTTGAGGTGAACGTTAGAGACTTCTGTTATTATAACAATTTGATTATTTCTTTGACCTTCTACATGTGAATAACTGAATAATTTAATTGCTAGAGTTAAAGACTTGTCTGTTTTTTAGGAAAACGAGATTTTTATCTGGGATTCCCCAGTATATTAGAAAGGTGATTCTTAGTATAATTGTGGGCAAGAAGGAAATAATATACATATTTGTGGCTATGAGCAGCTAACCAGAAAAAAAAAAAAAAAAAAAAGGAAAGAAAGAAACTGTCTGGACTTGCACAGTTCCAAAAACTACTGAATGTTTTCTTTTTTTTTTCTACCCTAAGCATTTCTTTCTTATCAAGGAGGATTCAGTTCCCACCTGTGTCTTTTACATTTTTGAAATACATATAAAGTTAACGTTTATTTTCCACCCACTGAAAGCTTGGTTAAATTATTCTGTCCTTGGGCTTTACTTTTAGGAGTTACAATTGGTTTGGCCAGCTTTGGCGTGAGAGAAAGCTTCCTTTTATGTGCAGCAAATTCCCAACTATTTAGAATGTTTGCTTCGGAGATAAAGTGATGCCTGGTGGTTTTTCTACTTTATAACAATTCCCATGTACAACATGACTGGACAAAAACTAAAATGTGCTTGCACTGAATTCCGTCTTTCTTTGATGAGCACGTCTCATAATTGGGATCAGGATAATCAATGCCAGTTTGTTTTTCTAAATAGTCCAATGTTATGTGAAACTTCCCAATGTTTGTATTATGAGTTAATACATATATTCCAAATATGGGTTGTGGAAAAGATGCAGTATGAGGTGGTCCAAACCTTTGAGTTGCACTGTCTTCATTCTGCACGCTAAGAATTTGACTTCAACTCCAGTGAAGATCGTTATCTTCAGGTAGCTTGCCACAAGGCACCATCCTGACAGCACACCTGCGGCACATTCCCTGGATTTCAGCAAAAAACCATGCGATGGGAACAAAAAGACAGCGAGGGATGAGGTCTTCCAAAGGTCACGTGGAACTCAGGCAGAGACGAAACGCAGAGGAGCAGAAGGCGAAGCTACTGAGGCTTGCCCTACCTGTACCTGGATCTGGTCCTCAGGGTGGGGACCCCGGCTGCTGAGTGCTTAGACCCGAAGAGCATTTGGTTGCAAGTCTGATGCCTCTTGGGGGCGTTTGGACGAATCAAAGTACATACAGTGGGAAAGTCTGGTCTGATCCTCTGCTTTCATCGTTTTCATCACTTTCCCATTTTACGGATGGCGCAGCTGAGGTTCAAAAGAGCCAACTGCCACAGAGCTAGAGCAGTGTAAGGCCAGCGCCTGTCACCTTTTTCAGCTCCATAAATTATAGCCAGATCTCTTCCGTAGTATCTGGTACTGGTCACCAATGAAACAGGGTGGTAATGAGGACTGCTCCATCTAGGCCGTTCCTCCTAATAAACAGACCAGACCAAGCTCGGTGATGCAGCGAGTTTAGAGCCCCTTTCCCCTCGATGGGGGCTGGGTTGCCCTCAGGAGCACGACAGCCAGCTCTCCCTCCATTTCTTAGAGCATCGAAACCTCCAGGGACACAACTCTGTGCTTCTGCTTGGAAAGCCATGCTTGATTCATTCATTCAACTGTCAGCTGTTCAGTTCTTCAAAAACCAAAATGGTCTAGTGTGAATCATGCAAGTCGAGAACATGGACTCCAAGAGACACCACTTGCTAGCCAGGATGGGCAATGTGGTTTCAAGAGACTGGACTTCCTTTTCTCACTTTGCAACTGACTTGTGGAGTCAACTTGGCCTACTCGCGTCTTAACCTTGGTCTACCTTGGATTTCCCCTGTGTAAAGAATGTGGGAAGACACTGTCTAACTGCTTCTCAGGGATGTTGTAAAGATCACCTAATCAGTGTTCTAAACCACAGGGTCCTAGGGCAGCACAACGTGCTATACGTTACCCTCACTATGATGGTCTGTGGTCGGTTACGGGCACACACACCAACATTTTTTCCCAAAAAGAAAAACAAAAACAAAAAAACCTCACAGCAAGAAATTAATTCTGTTCTTACTTGAGGGACTTCACAAAATGTCATATTAAAAACATTAACATTCCGAAAACTAAATTCAATTGTATGTAGCAAGGGAACATACTAAAACCTTGCAATGGTGATATTCAATCTACAAGTGCTTCAAGGAGAGAAAGAACTTAACCAGATGGTTAATTAATCAAATTTATTTAATGGGACAAATATAGCCGGTAATCTCATTCTGTTTTAGGTTGCGTTTAGTTTAAGAATACTATAAAAATGCTGTCATTGTGCAACCATCGAATACTTAAGTTTGCCAGTTACAGAACCTCAGTTACAAAATGACACTGGGAGAACACAGATGGGCAGATACTGTTTTGTGACCACTTTATGGAAAAAGAAATTAAGGCAGGGTTAGAGGGTGACTCACTCGAGGGCTACATACAAGTGCCAGATCTGCATATGTGGACTTAAATCCCTTCCACCTGTTTGCTCTCATGCTCAACACCCACATTTATGAGTTGGCTCTGGTGGCCTGGACTAGGGGTACACAGTTAGGGATACAGGGATTGATTTCTAGCTTGGGGTCACAGAATAGGGAGCATAACCTTGTCACCCCATATGGAGCCTGTCCCTAGGAACTGAGTGTTTTTCATAGCAGGTGCTAATGAACCAACCTAGCCAGCCAAGAATAAGTGGAGAAATTAACAGTTACATTCAAGGGCTTCCCTGGTGATGCAATGGTTAAGAATCCGCCTGCCAATGCAGGTGACACAGGTTCCAGCCCTGCTCCGGGAAGATCCCACATGCCGCGGAGCAACTAAGTCCATGCACCACAACTACTGAGCCTGCGCTCTAGAGCCCGCGAGCCACAGCTACTGAGCCCGCGCGCAGCAACTACAGAAGCCCGTGTGCCTAGAGCCCGTGCTCCGCAACAAGAGAAGCCACTGCAACGGGAAGCCCGCTCATCGCAACTAGGGAAAGCCCGCGCGCAGCAACGAAGACAAAAATAAATAAATAAAATGTATATAAAAAAACAGTTACGTTCAAACATCCATTAAAATGAAACGTGTGTCCGTGAAACAAGGTTGATCTAGGATACCCTCCGTCCAGTTTGGTTTTACCAGTCTAAACAAAATGGGGAAAATAGGGAAGGTAGTGATTTTTTTTAAAGTTAAATTCATTCCATTTAAAATAGTGTAATTTATTCTAAGATGATGCCCTTCCTATTTTTGGTGTTAAATAGTCTTTATTTTACCAGCGAGAGTAAATAGTAGCTGATTTCTTAATATCCCAACTTGGCAAAATAAGAAGTTAGCACCTCTGTATTGGCCCTTACATAGAAAAAGTAAAATAAAAAGACTTTTGAAATCCACAGGTTTGGCTAGCTCTGACTGAGAATGAGTTACCTGCTGTTAGAAACTCTTAAAGAGCAGAGATCCATAAAGAGTGGGTATTATTTCATGTGATCAAATGTTTCCTAATAAGGCACAAAGCTTCATTTCAACCTGTAATGCAAAAGGATTTCAAGTGTACTCATGGAGTTTCCAAACTCAGCTAGAAAAGTACGCTGCCATCTAAAATCAAATGAAATGTAGATTCTCAAGAACTATAAAACACACACTTACATTGTCATCCTTCAAAAGGTAGAAAGCACTTTCGTTAAAACCCAGAGGGCATACAAAGACAATATAATCCAACAGACACAGGCATAATAATAAAGAATGAAAACTCTGTTTACTGGTTTGCCACTTGTAGATCCTCTCTATAGAAGCTATAGACAAACATCGATTCTGCATCTGTGGACAGATGGCAAAGGATTTAACCATTCAGTTAACCAAAAAGAACCCAGGTCTTACCAACCTTGGCACTAGTTGACAGAGGCTGGGAGGTGGGAGAGGGCAAGGGAGTCAGAAGAGCTAATGTTCTCATTTTTTAATGGATCATTAAGTGACAATCTCTATGATTAATGGAATAAGAAATGAAGACTGTGTTTGAAATGTTAAGCACTGTCCTTTGAGGTGAGGGACTGGGAAGGATGACATAACCGTGGAGGGAAGATGCTGGTGGGAGAAATGGGGCTGATTAAGGCAGAGAAAAGCCATTTACCCTGGAACGAAGTTAACAAAACCAAATGTTTACAAACTGCCAAAGAGTGGTGTTAGGGGTTGAATTGCGTCCCCTTTTGATACATTCCAGTCCTAACTCTGGTACCTGCCAATGTGACCTTTTTTTGGAAATGAAGCCTTTGCAGATGTAATCAAATTAAGATGAGGTCCTGGAGTGGCCTCTAATCCAATGACTGGGGCCCTCACAAGAAGCGGGAAACACCACGTGAAGACAGACAGAGGGAGAAGGCACGTGACCACAGAGGCAGAGATTGGAGAGATGCAGGTGCCTACCAAGGGAGGCCAAGGATGGCCAGCTGCCACCAGAAGCCAGAAGGGACAAGGAAATTCCCCCCTGAGGCCTTCAGAGGGAACATGTCTCTGCCCACACCTTGATGTCGGACTTCCAGTCTCCAGAACTGTGGGAGAATAAATTCCTCTTGCTTGAAGCCATCCTCTCTGTGGTACTTTGTTACGGCAGCCCTAGGACCTTAGTCCAAATGGTATATATATATTATTTAAAGAGATGAAGGTAATCACCCTAAGAACTTTTAAAAAGTGTGGGAGGCTTAAAAGGTATTGCCTCTGGGAAGCAGGTCTAAGGGAGGAGAGGAAGCAGCACAGTGGCCGTTATTTTGTATCAAATGCCTTTTGCGGCAGTATTTGGCTTTTTAACCACCCAGGTGGGTTACTCTGACCTTTAAAAAGTATGAATAAAATAGCCTTGGGATGGCATCCCAGCGAAACCTGGTCAGCTTTCTCCACAGCCGATGCTGTACTCTGAGGACTGATGACCGTCCCCTCCGCCCGACCCCATCCTCACCCCTGCGGTGGACACTCCCTGGACACCGTCCCTGTCTGTCCTCAGGGACGCACAGCGGCTGAACGTCTGCACGCACGTGCGCTCACACGCCTGCCGGCCCCCTCTCAAGTACTGTTGGACTTTCTGTGGGTTTGTATCATCGATGACAGTAATTTTCCCTATTGACTTGGATGATTAAAACTCAACGACAATGAAAACGGAGAACCTCAGAAAGCCTGTCACTGGCTTCCTTCTCAGATTAACACGCAAAACAATGCCTGACAAAGATTTCCATGATTACGCTACACAGTATGGGAAAACCTCACAATGGAGCTTAATCACAATCATTTGCTCATCAAATTTTATTTAACCCGCAAAAAGAAATGCCGAGTGCTCCGTGGTGGCCTGGATCAAGTTCCTTCGATCTGTGATGCGAGCGATGACTTTCCCAGAGGGACAGAAGGACGGAAGAGGTCCCATGCCCTCTGCTCGCTCTAAGAAGAACGGTCACATTGAGCCCAGCAGCCTGTGATGTTGTGGAAAAGTGTGTAGTCACCTCCCACATGAATAGGCCTATTGATGACTGTGGAACCCAGTGCAAGGGCGCCAGCCCCCGTCCCAGAAGGGGCGGTGTTCCCAGCTCGCCCAGGGAGGGAAACAAAGCAGAAGACAAATACGGCGTGTGTGTCCCAAAGGTCTCCACTCACGTCCATGGGCACGCGGCTCCCGTGGCAACTGGGGAGCACCTCGCCATGTGCTGGCGCTGAAGCCGTGCCAGGTGGATGAACACTGAATGAAATACCTACCAGCCATCACATGGACAAACACGCAGGGAGCGGAACAAAGGGGCGGCGTTTTATCAGGACGAGGATCCTGACTGTGGTCAATGCCCTGCCTCCGGGGGAAAGTGTTTGCTTTTATTTCCATCCCAGCACTCAGTTTCCGGGTGACCCCTCCCAGGGGCCCAGGGGGTTACCTGCCCTGCCCTCCTGGCTATCAGAGGTCCAGACTCAGCGAGTGCTGCCGTTCTTTACGTGTTACAAGTGGCAAGGTCACCCCGAGTGGACTTCCCAAGACAGGTATGAATTGTGCCCACGAGAAATCAAGTCACAATTGGCAAAGCCACTGCATGCGTGAATCTATGCTGAACAGAAGGAACAGGTTAGCTCGATTTTTATTACGTGGCCTTCCAGGGAACTCTCCCTCCAGCCCCACAGACAGAAGAGAGCGCACACATCTGCTTTCTCACTGTCTCAGTTAACATTCTCCACAGCTGGCCTTTCCCCCCTTCTTGCTTTTAAAACATCACCTCTCAACATATCATAATGAAGACCAAACCCTGAGACTCAGATGTTCCAGAAACCTGAGAGATTAGATGTGCCTTGATCATGTCTAGCTCCTTCTCATCTGCCTTGTTCTTGATCACATCAATACTGCCATAAACAAACTGTCATTTTAGTTATGATGTAAGCCTAACAAGTCTTGCCCTATAGCACCTAATACTGGACTGTCTCCTTTTGCTCAATCCATACACACGCACACATGTGTGCACAGACGCGCACGCACACAGCAACGTACCACATGAGGACACAGGTGGAGTTCCCTTGCAATGTAACTGAAGATATGCCAATACCCTTTGGATCACCAGGTTCTGGCTTTATTAGGTAAACTGTTTAAGAGGCACATAACGGAGGGCTTCACAACCTCATTTTACGAAAAGAGAATTTGGTAGCTCCTATTCTTACACTACAGGGTACCTCTGTAAGGAGCTGCCCCTTCATGAGCCAGGCTCACCTTGGTCAGCAGGGGTAGATGATGACACAGACCCCAAAGGGACAACCCAGCCAGGACGCTTCCTTAATCGCTAGGAAGGAACATAACCCAGCTTCTTGGGGGTCAGATTTATAACTAATGAGGCTCCACATTATGTAACAAACTCACTAGGGAAAAGGTGATTATTTCTTAAAGATGTCCAGCCAATTGACTTTTAAAATTTAAAAAAAAAAAAGGACCAAGCGCCTCCTCTCTCTTCCCATCCCCCTGGCCGATGATGGGGATTGACGAAGTGGGAGCAGTAAGAGGAACAATAATTGAATAAACGAGAAGAAATAAAACAAAAAAGAAAAATAAACATGAGCTGTATCAGGAGCAAAAAAAAAAAGGCAAAACAAGCAGAAATGATCTTTTGATAAGAACGGTATTACATAATCCAGCACCTATAACATGGAAAGCCACTTTGCACTGCAAATCACTTTTCCATCAAGAATTAAAAGAAGCAGAACAAACGCAAATATCAATTAAGGTCCAGAGTAGGGCTCCGTTGCCCCTCGAGGGGCTTGTTCTTATCCAAACACTAATGCAGGTACTGTCAGCCTGCCTAGCAAAGGATAGTTTTTATTATCACTTGAGCTGGTCTGTCCAGGGAGTGATTTTCCCATTTTAGTTTGCAAGGAAAAAGCTTAAATAGGAGTAGAGTGTCTTTCACTTAGAAGATAATACAATCTACCCCAGTGCTTAAGGCTCATGGGGCCTCTGTGGGTGTATCAGCTTCCAAGGAGCCCTCCTGGCTGTACCAAGGACCGGCTGCCAGGCTGTGGGTTAGACCAGACATCGCCCCTTCCTCCAAGGGCGAAAACAGCACTGCTGTTCCAACCGCTCCCAACAGGAACAAGGCAGACTCGGAGGAAACCAGTGCAGTGCTTGGCCCAAAGGAAGCACAAAAATCATATTTACTGAAGAAATGAGGGGCAAGAAAGAGATCTCTGACCCAAAGAGATAAAGTACCAGAGCCAATGAGCTCCTTGTATTAGCTACAGGACAGCCACGCAGGGCAGACCTGCCTTGCATAGGACGACTCAACGTGTGTTAGTCCAATAAATAAGAAAAGGGGATAGCCTTGAAACTTACACAGAAATGTAAACATTCTTGGGGAATAAATCATATTTTTATTATTCTATCTGTACCATTTTGAGCATGGTGGTAAATTTTCTGAAAAACAAACTGTCCTACTTGGTCTTTTTTTTTATTTATAATGTACAAGTAATCAGATATCTTAATCTATGTACAATACCTTAGATTTCACACTGGTTTTTTTAATGTTTATTTATTTTTTTCTTATTAGTCATCCATTTTATCCACATCAGTGTGGATTCTCCCAATCCACAATTCATCTCCCAATTCATCCCACCACCACCACCCCCTGCCGCTTTCCCGCCTTGTTGACCATATGTTTTTTCTCTACTTCTGTGTCTCAATTTCTGCTCTGCAAACCGGTTCATCTGTACCATTTTCTAGGTTCCACATATATGTGTTAATATACGATATTTGTTTTTCTCTTTCTGATTTACTTCACTCTGTATGACAGTCTCTAGATGCCTCCACGTCTCTACAAATGACCCAATTTCGTTCCTTTTTATGGCTGAGTAATATTCCACTGTATATATGTACCACATCTTCTTCATCCATGTGTCTGTCGATGGGCATTTAGGTTGCCTTCATGACCTGGCTATTGTAAACAGTGCTGCAATGAACACTGGGGTGCATGTGTCTTTTTGAGTTATGGTTTTCTCTGGGTATATGCCCAGTAGTGGGATTGCTGGGTCATATGGTAATTCTATTTTTAGTTCTTTAAGGAACCTCCATCCTACTTTGTCTTACAAAACTGAATTTTTATAATGTTGGGTTTGCCTAAAGATGGGAGAGCACATACTTCTCTTCTTTGGAGTAAAAGTACAAGTACCCCGTACAAGTACAAAATAAAGGAAAATGATCAGAAGTGCTTTCTTGTTCAGGGTATTTGTTACCAGTTAGTTGTTGCTGATCTGGCTGATGGACCTGAGAACGTGCTAATGAACCTGATGACGATAAAACGCTATAGGTTGGGAACTCACGCCCGGGTCACGACTCAACCTCCTGTTCAGGGTAACTGCCGGGTTTTTTTTTGACCAAATTAGGCCTCCTTGGACCTCTGCGGTAGCCCTTCTGCATTTCCAGGCAGGAGGTGGATAAGGGGCTATTTCGGTCTGTCTGCCCATCTGGTCCCTTTGTATCTGGCTAGCTCAGCCACTCAGCTCAAGGTCAGGCCAGCAGATGAGGTGCCTTTGCTCTGACCAGCCATCCATCCCACTACGACACGGACCACTCACTGGATACAGAAGAGACCCAGTAAGAAAGTCCCAGGGGGGGAGGCACCCTCTCATCCCCACAACACAAGTGCAATTCCAGGCTGGGGGTCTGCAGCACACTTGTCACTTAAGAAGGGGAAAGGACATCAGAACTTGACAGAAGAATCAGCACCAAACTGTTGTCCCCAAACAAAGAACTCATATCAACAGGGAATATAAAAATGTTATTGAGAACTTCTGTTCTCAGATGTTTAATACAAAGGAGAGATTCTTGTGCCAGGGAACAAAGTGATCCAGTATGCACAAAGCAGGAATTCTCCCACTGTACATTTTGTTTCCAAAACACTTAGGACTACAGCAAGTTTTCCAGTTGGGGTAAAGAAGCTACTTCTGGAAGCAAGAGAGGAGATAACTAAAATCTTTCACAGAGGAGCTGAAATCCTTCCAAGAAAAAGCACAGCCAGTGTCAGCATTTAGGGGCGTCCAGTGCGGATGGTGAGCCGACCTGTCCCCTAACATATGGGGGGGAAATGAGCGTTGAAGTTCTTAAAGCTACAGAACATTCTAGTAACACGCCATGGGAACCCAGGAACCTCAAGCATTTTTTTAAAAATTAACTCCTTGAGCCCGGGGTTCCAGGCAGTGCCAGTGTAATTGTACTTCCACCGGGACTGCTGCCAGGAAGGAACAAGCAGGGCTTCTTTAGTACATATTTTAAAAACCTGTTTTGTGACCTGCAGGGAAGTCAGGTGGTAAGGAACCTTCTTTTATCAAGGTGGGAGCTGGGGAGCAGGACAGCGGATGAGTGACCTTTCTCTCTGGCATGTTCACCATCCGAGCTGCACGATGGAATTTAGAGCCAAAGTCGCCAACCAGAAAGAGAACGCAAGGGTATCAGTCGGTTTCTCTTATTTTCACGTCATTATTTTTACTTTTCACTGAAAACAGTCACATCGCTGTTTGTCCCTCCTTCCGCTTTACCAGGCTGGACGTTCCTGGAAGGAAATGCAAAATGGACGAAGACCCCCGGCTTCGAGACCAGGTTCACCATCTAAATCCTAGCTCTGCGACCACCATGCGGTCAGTGTCAACTTCTCTTCAACTCAACTTCCTTACCCATAAACTGGGAATAAAGATGCCCATCTTCTAGGATTGAGGAAAATCTCAAATGTACAATTATAAGTGAAGTACCTACACACAGTAGGTCCTGCCTTTGGGTTCAGGGGCTGTGACTCACTCGCCTTGGTATCTATCCCCCAGAGCACTTTGCCCTTGAACCCTCTCCCGGGCAGCGTACCAGCACGCTTCCAATCAGTCATGACTAAAATTTGGTACAGCTCACCGTACTCCAAGCATTATTTTATTAATGGCAAGGATAGTGGCAAAATCAAATATGAGATGATCTTACCGCTTTGCTCATCTCCTACCACTGGAATGTCAAAGGGACAATGTTAAAATAAGTACACAAAGGAAATACTTAAAGAGGCAAAGGAGGAATTAAAGAGAGCGACAGAGATGCAAGTCAGGAAATGAAGTCTCAATTCTCAGCTCTGCCTCCAAAGTACCAGTGTCTTTGAACAGCTTGCATAAATAATCTCATGCCTTTGTTTAGAGAGTTAGCATCTAGGAGCTAGCATCTGTGACAACTAACTAAAATTTCAGTAAATATTAACAGAAGCTGACATGATGGAAATTTTTAGGGCCATCATCCACTAAAAACCTTACTACTTGGGATTATCCTTTCTATATGGTCCATGGGAATGGAGACCACACCAAGTGGCTTACGGCTCTTACAATCAATACCTACAACTCTCCCACCCACTTGGTCACAGTCTTTTCTGGGCACGTAGCATGTGGAGTGCACTGTATCAAGTCCTCTCCGCCTGTGAGTGAGAACAGGAGAGGCACCAGCCCACCGAGATACAGCAAAGGGAGAGGAGGCGACTGCGTACGAGACCAGGGGAAGACTGTCCATGGAGGGGGAGGCACAGAGGTGAGGGACCTACAGTGCAGGGGCCGCAAGGTGGTTCAAAGGAAGAGCGAGGACTCTCACTGATGACCCATAGAGAGAAAGAAAGCTTCAAGATCCGGCGAGGCGCCGGGGCTGGGAGAACAGATGTGTGACAAGTGGGGACACCATGGAGAAGCACCTGTGACGCTCCAGGTGGCTCCAGCCAGAACTCCAGCCCTCTCCCGCTCGAATCAAAATAAACACTGAAGCAATCAAACAAGCACACATGCGCTTCCAGCAGAGCCCCAGACTCAGGCTGGGAGTGGGGCGGGTAAGGGCAGGGCTTGACGGGGCCAGAGGAATGCAAAGGAGAGAGGAGAAAGGGCCTCTGTCCTCGTGCAACTGTTATGGAATTCGGAGAGAAACAATAACACAATAAAGGCAGCCATCAGTAATCAAACACAAGACACTTCCCTGTGTTGTTGCATCTGATCGTCATAGTAACCCTAGGATGTAGATATTAATAACCCATTTAAAGATGTCACCCAAGATTACAGAACTAGTTAAAGATGAAACCACGGCTAAAAGTCAGAGCAGTCTGACTCCAGAATTCGTTTTCCAAGCTCCTATACTCAACTGATTCTCTCTCTGAGAATCAGAACTTCATACATACATGCATGAACATGGAGGAGAATTTTATAATCTAGGTGTGGGGCAGGCCGGCCTCACTATGACTCAAACCCCAGAGGCTATAAAAGAAAAAAACTGATAAATCTGATTACATGAAAATAAAAATTTTCTGCCTGGGAAAAATACACCGTAAACAAAGACAAAAGACAAACGACAAACCAGAGAACTATTGGGCACATAAATCATAGGCAAAGGCTAATTTATTAATATATAAGGAATGTCTATACATCAATAAGAAAACATCCAACAAGACCTAAAGGACAGTCAGCTGATAGAAAAGAAAATCAAAATAGTTCACAAACACATTAAAAGATACTAAACTTTACTCATAAGAGAAATGCAGACTAAACAATATATTAGGATCAGTGAACACTGAAACGTTTCATTCTACAAGCGTTGGTGAGGATATGAGGAAAGAGGCACTTTCATAAATTACTAATGAGAGACTAAATGGATACATCCGTTAGGAAGGCAATCTGGTGCTATCTATCAAAATTATAACTGTCTTTACCCTCTGACCCCAAATTCCAATTCCAGGATTTTATCCTGAAGATAAATCATACACAGGCAAAGTGATGCCTATAGAAAGCCAATAGTTGCAGCAATGTTTGTACCAGGCAAAGTCTGAGGACCACCGAAATATCCAACCAAAGGAGAAGGATTAAGTAAATTATGGCATCTCCCTATAATGGCCTATGATTTAGCCACCAAAGAGGAGAGGAAGCTCTTAATGTGTTGATCTGGAACAAGCCCCAAGGAATATTGCTAAGCAAACAAAGCAAAGTAAAACTGGCAAGCAGAATATGCTATCACAAATGTCAAAACACAATTATATAGAGTATGCATATGTATTTCTGTGCACCCCATGGAGAGGCACACAAGAGACTTGTTACACTAGGTTCTTCCAGGGAGAAAGTTGGTGGGTGGCTGGAATACAAGGGTAGGAGGGAGACTTCCTTGTCATTGTATACTTTGTATCTTTTGAATTTAACAACATGGACTTATGCCTATTCAAAAAACAAGTGATACACACACACGTATAGAGATACACTGCATACAAATCAAAATCAAGTGCCAAGCAGTGGCAAAAAAGCTGGCTTCTGGCCCAGCCTTGCAGCCAGTGGGCTAGTGAGAAAAGCTCCCTCACCAAAGTCTCAGTTTCCTCATCCATAAAATGGGATACTCCTTCCTTCCTCTTGTGCTTTTGGGGAGTAAATGAATGAATATACATAAAGCCCTTAGACCGGTGCCTGGCACACAGCAAACGTACACAAGTGTCTGTTAAACAACCACCATGTAAGCCGAAATCAGAAAGACCCACAGGAATTAGACCAGGAAGACAGAAGCGGGGGAAGCAGAATGTGCCACTCAGAGGGAACAGCACATGCAAAGATTGGGGGTAGGAAGGCACACTGCTGTACAGAGGGCATCCTGGAGGGGAGCGGGGACCGAAGAGAAGGGGCTAAAGGAGTGAGCGTGGACCAGTCCGGACAGTTCCTCTGCGGGGGATGGGCAGCAAATGGAGCATTTCAGGCAGGGGAATTCCATGATTGGACAGGCTTTCCTAGAAAGAGTTCTCTGGCAACCGTCAGGAAGACAAGTTGGAGAGAGGCACAAACTGGGTGGCAGAGAGGCCACTTAACCATTGTTGCAGCAAAATGAGGCGGCTGTGAGCCAAAATGGTGCCAGTGGGGAAGTAGGAGAGGAAGGATTCGGGAGACACAAAGGAGGCCAAATCCAGCTGGCTTGTGGAGCTGGCCGGGGAAAGGGTGGAGAAGATGCAACCAGGGATAACTCCCAAAGGTCTGACTTGGCTTATGTGGAAGCCCAAGACGCAACTCAGTGAGAAGAGGAGCTCAGGAAGAGGAGCTGGTTGGGGGTGGAGGTAAGATGGTAGGTTAGGTCCCAGGTTTGTTGAGGTTCAAATGTCTCCTGGGTAATCCATGGTTAGCTACAGGCATCTAAACCTCAGATGATGGACTCTGGCTGCACATACAGCTTTGGGAGGTACCAGACAAACCTGTGATACTGAAAGGCTCTGGACTATGGTCAAGGCAGCTGCCACCAAATGGCAATGGTCCCTTTGGTCCAAGGGAGAGACTTTTGAGAAGATACATGACCTATGATGCAGGTAAGACCCACGCTCCTCCCTGCATCCCTCTCTTCTGCTCTCCTTCCCTCTCTCCCTTCTTATACTCCCTCCTCTCTCTTCTTCTCTCTTCCCCCCCCCTTCCTTCCTAAAAATGGAAAAAAGTTCTCATAAGAGGTTTCCTTAAATGCTTCGCATGAAGCAACCCACTTCCGACAGTCCCAGCTAACTGGTGACGAAGGCTTTATTTTTTCCAACATTCCTGCCCTGCTCTTGTTTCTCTCTTTACACACAGAAGTCACTAGAAAGTTGTCACTGTCCTGTAGACGCATCTCCACGTGACAGGGAGCATCCCTGAAGACCTTATTTTCCCATGTGTCTGTCTCAACGGCTGCAGTGTCTGTCTCAACGGCTGCACTGTCTAGGTGCTTCTTAGAAAGGACATTCTGTGGTTTTTCTCTGCTGCTGAGGGGCTTCAGTGAATCCAATCCCACTTAAAGACCACCTCCCAAAGGGTTTTACTAAAAGACCGCCTCCCAAAGGGTTTTACTAAGAGACGTTAGAACTGACTTCTGAAAGAGCATACTAAAAGTACGCTCTTTTTACTTTTCTACTAGAAGTAAAATCATGTTTAAGCAAGATTTCTGGAACAAGTTGGGCAGGATCCTGGGGCCAGGATTCAGGAGTTTCCAGCTTTGTTACTCACTCACTCACCCGTTCACATGATCCTAAACTTCCCTCAGCTCTGGTCTCCTCACCTACAAAATCGGGGTCAATTGCTAGACCACCTCCAAATCTCCTTCCGGCTCTAAAATTTTGCAAAGTCTAGACTGGAGGGAGGATGGAAATTGGTCTCATGACAGTGTGGACTATTTCCGCAATTCAAACGTGCCAGTAAACATTTAAGGCAACTTCAGTTTTAGAGATTAGTTGATTTCCTGACTGGACAATAGAAATATTCCAATTTTATCATCCACCAAGTCTGCTGCAATGGCCCATATACTTATCCCAAAGGGAACCCCAACTGTTAAAACCCAGCAAGTGCCACTCACTTTTCAGATTCATACTTGGCCAAAGAAACCATCTCTTTTCCTGAAGAAACCACAGCTAGGGACTCTGAGGGGAGAGAAAAATGCCATGCAAGGCATGGATGACTACTCAGTCTTTAACTATGTAAATTGTAGGCCTGCCTTTTTAAATGCAAGGTAGTCAGTCTACCAAGAAATGGACAATGTATTTTCCCACTTACAGAGATTTATGTGACTTGTGAGAACAAGCCAGGAATATGAACGGGGAGACCTAACCTGATTACAGACTCCCTGCCTTCTCTCTCCCATAGAAGCCATGGGATCATCCAGATGCATTCAGTTATTATAGCAAGGCAACAGCACAAACAGCCACAAGAGGTTTCATGTAGAGCTCAACACAAAGAAAACCAACCAGGAGAAAGCGGCCATTTTTTATCTAAAAAGAGTTTTTTTCCCATCTTGTCTGTCAAAATGTGATTTCCCTAGAATCTGTGTACTTTTAGTAAAAAGCAATATGTCAGAGTTTAATTGACTTAAAATGTTGTATCTTAAAAGATATCAGGTAATGTACCCTCTTAAACCAAAGCCTGGATTAGATTAGTTTGAAATGCATCATCCTCAAAAATAATTTCAGTTAAAACCTGATTTCAGCAGTGTGCTTTGGTAATCATATAAGGGAGAATATTAGGTATCTTACAACATTCATAGAGCATTTGCTGTTAATCACACAGCAATATAGAAATTAGCTGTCTAATTTACTAGAAACCAGATATAATTTATTGGTGTTTTGACGGGATGCACAGATAGGTTTCCATCTTTGAAATTTATACATATATATATGCACACACTAGCGTTTATCTTTAAATTGCTCACTATACCCAACATCACTCAAAATAAGAGAAAGGACAGGATAAATTAAACCATGAACTGAGTTATTTCACCTATTAGTTTCACAAATGTAAAAAAGGCTGACGGCTAGTCAGACAGCTGGTGGAGCTGTAAACTGCTAACTCCTATGGACGGTGATTTGACAGAACCAATCAAAATGCCAAACACACTCACTTTTGGTTGCAGCAATTCTGCTTCTAGGATTTCTTTCTATAGACACACAAAATAATTTAATACAAAGCTATTCACTGCATCATTATCTGTCCCAGAAAAAATTGGAAACAGCCTAAATATCTATCAGTAAGGGACTAGTGAATAAGCCACAGTAACAAAGAAAGAGGATGCTCGCTCAACTTACTGATAGGCACTGAATTCCAGACTGTATTTAAGCGAAAAGCCCATACGCAGAACAGCATTTATGTTTGCCATATATAAAAAAGGGGAAAATAAGTATATTCACATACGTATGCATACGTGTACATATATGTATACCCATATATACGGACACATTTGTGTATACGTAAGTATAAATATACACACACATAACAAGACTCTGATAACACAGATTCTGGGAAAGGCAACCAGGTGCAAGTGGAACCAGGAATAAGTGGAAGTCCCTCCCCTGCATACCTTTAGGGACCTTTTGGGGGTTTTGTTTGTTTGTTCATTTGTTATTGAAGTACAGTTGATTTACAATGTTGTATTAGTTTCTGGTGTACAGCAAAGTGATTCAGTTATATACATGTATGTTTTTCATATTCTCTTCCATTATGGTTTATTACAGGATATTGAGTATAGTTCCCTGTGCTACACAGTAGGACCTTGTTGTTTATCCATTCTATATGGAATAGTTTGCATCTGCTAGTCCCTTTTGGGACCTTTTGAATTTTGAACCATGTGAACATGTTACCTATTCAAAAATAATTTGACAAACATAAATAATAATAAATTGTTGACAGGTAAGCAGTAAATACACACTCATATGTATTACTACTTAATACGAACATGAAGGACCATATTTTTTAAACACCAAAACATTTAGGCCAAGATTGGGTTTTTAAAACAATGCTATGAAGAACAAAAATGAGGTGATCTTCCTCTTTCTATTCTCTTGGAGCTCTTATAAAATAGTAAATGACATATAACAGTTTGGAGGAAAACCAATTAAAGGGACATAAATCATCATTAACCCCTTCCCCAGATGAATGACAAAGAGACACATGTTCTAATTAACACCGAGTAACATTGTGTAAAGAGCAGTTTGCAATGGAAATGAACAGATGGCAAACAAGCATATGAGGTATTGGGGTGCAAGACAGAAAACTTGATCTGACACTGAAAACTTCAAGCAAGTGAAAGAAATTGTACCTGAATGAAAATTGCTCTAAAAAGACGAACGAGCTCACCTATCTAACTTTCTCTAGTTTTTAGGTGCATTTGGGGGGGGGGGAGTTGCTGCTTTCTGTGTTCAGTCCCCACGAGGCAAATACTAGTCCAAAGCCCATCCCACTGTCTACATAGGCAAACACACCCACACACCAACCACGCCCACACACCAACCACGCAGCCACCTTTTTACAACAGAAAGATTTCCTACCCCCAGGCAACGGATGGCTCAGTTCCTTTCAAATCAGTCTAGCATTTCAGTTCAACTAAAGGCTTTGGACATCATCTTGGAGTTTGATGTAATAAGAGCTGACCTAGAGAGTTATGCTTTAACAACCCTCTCTTTTCTTTCCTTTGAAACAGAGATTTATGACAGGAGGCAGAGAAAGAGACAAAGATCGCAAGGTTGATGAAACCCTCTTGTGATGCACAGAGCGGGTACCAAGGGGTTTGTGCTCCTGCCTTCTCTTTGCTCAAAGGCAGACCAAGTAAGGAAGGAGGCACGGTTTCCTCTTGTTTACAAGTTCATCCCATTCTTAAGACTTTTCTCTGTGGAAACAAGGATGCCACAGCAGTGGCAGTTTCATTAGCTGAACCCTCAGCAAAGAACCAGTGACTGACTCCACATGTGGGAGACTTCAGCCCAGCTGACAGATGCTATTTCTCTCTGTCCCCATTGACCCAGACTGGGGAGACGGCACATTTCAGACAGGATGCCCTCCCAAAGTCGTGATGCAACCCTGAAGAAAAAAAAAATCTGTTCAGGATCCAAAACCAGGATCTGGTTTCTGCCAATTCAGAACGACAGAGACCAGTGGCTAAGACACTGTCCTTACAGAAGGTATGTTGAATTGATATATATTTAACATCAGCTGACACTTCATACTCTCCTGTCTTTTATTGTTTTACCTACATCTAGGGTTTTAAATGTACATTCTGTAGTGAACAACAGCTGGATAAAAAACATAAAACTTGGAGTAAACACCAGATACAGTTCCTGCTTTCCAGGCAAAAAGCAGAAAACGTTTTTGCTTGTTTGATTTTGGAACTCCAAATAACTACTCAGAGGAAAAAATGCACATAGTGGGGTAACCAGCTATATGAACAACATTGAAGGCCAGGAATTATAAGTATAAACGATCTGTGCAATCTGAATTTTTGGATTTAAACTGACAATGTAATTCCTGTGTTTGAGAGGAATATACATTTATTACATACATATATACACACATACACAGATTTATGTATCTATTTTATACAAAGCAGACAGTTTCCACTAAGCTATTATTTGAAGTATTTGGATTCAAACTCAGTTCCTTTCTCCATCTGAGACAACAGACCCCTCTGGTTTGAGGATATTTTTAAATATAAAAACTAATTATCCTATTTCACTGCCTATAAATTCAATTTCTATTTCTGAGCCTGCTTCTGTTGTATGTCTCCTGGTAGGTCCCCTTGCATTATGGCTTGTTTACAACCCGGTCTCAAATCACAGGAAAGACAGGGATCAAATAAAAATCAGCTTTCCAACCTTTTAGGAGGGTTTGGTAATGCAGCAACATTTCCATAATGCTATATATTTTTAAAAAATCAAGTCCACTTTCGATGAAAGGATAGTTCTTTTTAAGCGGTAAATTTTATAGACAATGTAGAGCGTGTAAATTGGATGCATAAAGAGCGAGGCTAATGCCAGTGTCAGAATGCTTTGTCTTGGTGAGATTCTCCTGCAAAAACCAATCAACCAGTGCACCTGGAGATGCATCAGGCAAACTTTGGCAGACAAGAGTCCGCGTTTTGCTTTGTGTCAGCCTACTAAGAACTTCCAAGGCCATTCTGGACTGGATCACAGAGTAGAGGTATGCAGGGTACAGCAAACACTTTCCCTTCTCAACCCTGCTAACTCCTTAAAAAGAGAGGCCTTCACAAACTTGTCAAGGAGAGCAAATTAACCACCACAATTTACGTTGCCCAGCTGGGGTGGTGAAGGTCAAAGGCAAACCAAAATAAATTGTCAATGATAAAGAATTAAATCAGCCTACGCTTAAAAAAAAAAAAAAATCCTTCAAGTCCATTCTACTGTCTCCGTTTCAGTTCTGTGAGCCTATCTTCAGAAAGTTCCTCATCAAAAATCTGCCCTTAGATTGCTGGCTTGGCCACCAATTAGCTGGCTCAACCCCTGGCAGCCTCCTTAACTCTTGAGACCTTATTTTTCTTATCTATGAAGTGAGGGAGCTGGGCAAGGTGACTGAGGTTCCTTCCAGCTCTAACCGTCCATGGTTTGTGATCAAAGGCTGTGCCCACGCCCACTCTGACCCCCCCATCCCAAGCCTTTCGCCTGACTCAGCTCTTCCGAGGCTCGGTCTCCACGGTTTTCTGGACCCCGCAGCAACGGCAGCAGACGAAAACGAGATCTTTCTTAGACGTTCCTAATCAAGATGCTTTCCGTTTCTTGGATTTACAAACATCTCAGATCAGATGAATAGTAAGGAGAGGGTCCAAAGGATGAACTAAGATGATTAAGATGACATGCCTCCAAAAGGAAGAAAAACATATTTGTGAGGAGGACAAAGCCACTTCTGGAAATTCTGGGCTTTTTTTTTTCCTTTTTCAAGAAGGGATCTAAGAGGACATTTTCACACTCTACTCCCTCAGGCCCGATTTTTGAGGCTCTGATTCTTCTTATTTCCCATCCCTCACAAGACCAGGAAAGATGGACAGAGAATTTTTTTCTCACTATCTTCTGATTTAGCCAAATGGGGATCATTTCTTCATGACTATCATTCCATACACTGATTTCTGAGACCTCCTGGTAAACGTTGACTAGGCCCACCTACCATGGACTGGACCTTCTGTAAAGGTATTTTAAACAACACTTTTCCCACACTGGATATCCACAAAGGCTGATATCTGGATTCTTCCCACCCTTATTTTTGGAGCAGTAAAGTTTCCTTCAAGCTGCCACATGTAAGTGAAGGCCCTGTGTACGGAGCCGCCAGTGATTTCTGCCACAAGGCCCACCTTGCCCCAAAAGAAGAAGCTTCCAGGCTCCTGGCTGAATCCAGGTATTTGTCAACCTAACTGGTACATCTAAATAAGTGCTTGATTTTTTAAAACAGAAAATTCTAAGTCCAGCTACACGCAAGCCGTAAAGAGCGTAGCCCTGCTATCATTACATTCTAGGACCCAAACATTCGTTCACCAATATACTCAAGAACAGAAACAGGTTCTGCCTTCGAAAGTCCGTGTGTGGTCCTCAAGGAAGTATTTATTCAACTACTATGGTATACGCATCCACTCTCTGGCTCCAATATCCTTTTACATCCAAAAACCGGGAAATAATTTTTGATGGCCAAAGTTTGGGTGACCTGAAGACCATTCAGTTACTGAGGCCATGGTCAATAATGTTAGATTTCATGAAAACTCTGCTGTCCACTGCAGGGTGGCATCCCAGTGGCGTCCTTTGACCCCCAAACCCTGCCCCACCTATACCCAAGCATGGCAAGTTCCAAGGGGCACTACCCTTACTGGCCTTCAACCCAAAACCCATGGGGCCACAAGATGGAAGAGAACTTGGAACATGCCCTTCCACTCTGGTGCTAAATACCATACAGCCCTGACTTTTCTAGAACACTTTGTGAGAGTGCCCTGGGTTTCACGACTGACCGAGCTTCCCTGTTGTTGAGAAATAAAGGACAAGTTTTAAGTGGTTTCACATGCAAACATCGCGGCTCGGAGAAGCACACACACTACAGTACATGTAGTTTTCTTTGTTATTGTTTGCAGTTTCCAGTTTAGGACTTATCCAATTATCTACCTATTGTCTGGTAGGCCTGGCACAGGAGATTCCAATTACAGGAAATGCTTCTGCAATCGCAGGCCCAAAGCAAACCCGGGAGCAGATGGTGGCTCAGCCAGAAGGCGCGTATGCGCCAGAGGGGGTCCGGCTGGGAGGGAGAGGCTGCCTGGCAAAACAACCCAAGTGTGAAGTTCAACTACAAAGCTACTTCCAACCACTTTGCGTGGATCTGCTCTTTACTGTAGGAAGGGGAGTGAAAACGGAATAGGGGTGTGTATGGGAGGGTGATGCTGTTGAAAGCTGCTTGAGGGGACAGCCAACACCTGTACTTACAAAGGGTTTGGGGCTCAGAGGACCACACAGGGATGCCACCCTGCAGTGGACAGCAGAGCTCTGCTGAGATGCTTTACAGAGGCCCTGGCATGGTTGATTTAGATGCTCTGGGACAGACAGACAGACTCTGGGCTGGAAAGACTAAGGTCAGCTCGCACCCCTGTAGCTCTCTTGGGGGGTGAAGGGGGCGTGAGCTCTTGCCGAGAGACTCTGAAACCTCAGTCTCCCCCGACTGCTCTTCTGCAGGAGTTTCCTTTAAAACCCAGATCACTTCACTTCCCTGCTCAAAGCTGTCCGCTGACTTCGCATCACACACAAAACAAAATCCAAATCCCTGCCGGGGTCTACCAGGCCCTACCGTGGTTCCCGACGGGAACAGAACCGCCCTTGGGGGCACCGGAGGAACCCGTAGGGGCTGTTCCGGACGTCACATGACAACCGGGGTCATTAGTGGTGCTTTGGGGGTGGACAACCTGAAACGCATGGGATGGTCCCACACAGCCCAGAAACGCCCCACGCCCCCTGTGAGCTCCCAACGCCCCCTGGACATTCCCAGCGCCATTTTACACTTCATGTCAATGTGAAGAGTTTTGTCCACGATTTTCAGGAGCACCCAAATGCTAGGAATACAACAGGGAACAACATAGTTTGTTTTGTTGGGAACTTGACCAAGAAGTATTCACCATATCAGAAATAGCACATCACTAATCGCGACACTGACTGTCATTGAATCGCGATATAACACATCAGCAGCCCCTGCCTTTATTGCTGCCACGTTCCCAGGGATCCTACAAGGACGTGTAAAAATGTGACCACCTGTTACGCCTTCCCATGTAGTCATGCCTCCGCTGACATGTTGAGATGCTTATTATAAGTGACTGTCCTTTTGTATTTTCTTTATAGTACGGTTAAGGCATTATATTGATGGTTTGTAATTTATGTGGGTGGACAGGTTGTATTTTCTACAAATTTCACTGCAGGAGAGTAAAAGGAGTGTTACTAAATATCTGTCATGAAAAGCAGGGTTTGGGTCTGGCCAGGGCCAATTCGCACCACCTCTCCCCTCATTCTGAGTCCCTCTGTTAGGCTCTGCAGGTGCCCTGCTCCTGCCCTAGGACTTCACCTTGGCCTCCCTGGAAGGCATGTCTCTCAGACATCCTCAAGCCTACCTTCCTCCATTCCCTTCCACCATCCCTTTACTCTCTTTTTTCTTCTGTAGAATTTATCATTGCTCAACGTTAAATTTTATCCTTCATCGTTTATTGGCTTTCTCTGCTACTAGAATTAAGTCTGTGAGACCAAGGACCTATCTTGTTCCCCAGCACCAAGAACACTGCCTGACACGGAGAAGGCACTTATTAACATCTGTTGACAAATAAAGTAACAACAGACAAACTGAAGTTTAGTCCTACCAAGGGGCTCAGATTCCCTGGGAAATAGCAAATCCTCCCATGACCAGTGTTGCAAAACGTGCTCTTTCTTCCACTGGCCATGTTTCTCACGCTGCACCCTTTTTCTTAGCCAAAGAGCAGTAAAAGAGAAAGAAGCCAGTGAAAAGGAGGAGGGTGAATTCTTTTAAATAACCATCTTTGCAGGACAAGCTGTATGGCATGGACTCTAACAAGGGGACTCCCCCTAATCTTCAGGACAACCTGCCCATCCTCTCTACCCATTGTACAGACACACACTGTGGAGGCAAAGGTTTGATTCCTGAAGAGCCCAAAACCCCTCAAAAAAGAACCAACTTCTACAATTCCATACCCAATAAACGCAACTCAAACCAAAAGATATTTTAAGATGGCTAGATCCTGACTGGTGATGGCCAAAGTGTGTCCTCCTTTACTCTTCTGTTCATTTCCGACCCCCCTGTTCTTTGAAATGAATTGTATTCAGAAATTATCAGGAAGTAATGCTCTTCAAATCAAAATCCCAATAGGTATTTTTGTGGAACTTGATGAGCTGACTTTGAATGTCATACGGAAGCCAAAAGGCCAGAGACAGCCACGATACACTTAAGAAAAAGAAAATGAGGCAAAGAACTTACTCTACTGGATGTCAAGACTTATAAAGCTATAACAAGTAAGAGAGTGCGCCATTGGCACAAGTGGAAGCAAACAGACCAATGGAACAGAACAGAGAGCCCATCAACAGACCCACACATACAGAGACACCGAATTTTTGAAAAATCTAACACCACAGAGCATTAGGAAAAGATGCTTTCCCCAGTAAACGGGGCTGAGTTGATTGGCTAACCACGTGGGAAACAAGAAAACTTCGCTCTCCCAGCTCAAAACCTTCATGTAACTCAATTCCAGGTGTGCTATATAAATGTAAACTTAAGGGGCAAAACAATACAACTTTTAGAAGTTAATATTAGAGAAAAATCTCCATGACCTTGGGATAGCAGGACACAAGCAGCACTAACCGTAAAGGAAAAGATGATCAATGAGGCTACATTAAAATTAAGAACTTCTTTTCATCAGAGGATGCTGTTAGGAGCGTAAAAAGTCACAGAGGGGGGGAAAGATATTTGCAACCCATACGACTAGTGAAAGGTTCAGTCCAGAAGATGTAAAAAACGCTTACAAATGCACAAGTAAAAGACAAGGCAACACAGCTGAAAAATGGCTAAGAGACCTGAATAGGCATGTCACAAAAGAGGACAGTCAAGAAATGTATGAAAAAAATTAGTAATCAGTGATTGATAGTAAGAGAAACACAGAGAACAGAAACAAAAACAAAATGACACTGTGATACCATTATAAACACAGCAGACAGGCTAAAATAAAGAGACTGACAATTCTAAGTTTGGAGAGTAAGCAAAGTATCAGGAACTCTCATACACCTGGCGGGAGTGTGAACTAATTCAAACATTTTGCAAGACTGTTTGGCATTACATCTACAGCAATTCTACCATTTGATTGGTACCCAACAGAAACGTGGTCTATAAATACAATGGGATATTATTCAGCCTTAAATAGGAAATTCTGACACAAGCTACAACATGGATGGACCTTGAACACATATAAGTTCACAAATATAATCCCACTTCTATGCGGTACCTAGAGTAGTCAGTTCATAAGAGACAGAAAGTAGAACGGCAGTTGCCAGGGGGTGGGGGAGAGGGGAAGATGGGCAATTAGTGTTTAATGGGTACAGAGTTTCTCTTTGGGCAAATGAAAGAAAGAAATGGCAGCAACTGTTATTGTAAGGTACATCCCCAAACCAGAAGCTAATTTTAACATATTCCCAAGAGAGAGAAGCCAGCACATCCACAGGGGCTCACCGTTATTTGGCTGTCAGTAGTTTCTTTTTTTTTTTTTTTAATTCCATCCCATACTCAACATAAATACCAACACAGGAGTTTCTTACAGTGAAGTGTGAACTAAAATTGGTCCATAGCAGTAACTAATGCTATCAGATTTACTAAGTATTCTATTTGTACTTTGATTGTAGCCTTCATTAGCTAAGGTGAGCTCAATGCTGATCAGGTAAATCAAAGATTATAGTTGAGTAAAAGGGCATTGATATTACCTGACTTAATCACTCAATTCAATAAGGGTTGGTATCCCAAGGTCTTGCTATGTTTAATTAAGAAAGTTAAGCTCCAAGTCACCCTTTGATGATATTTAACTGCAATTCTGATTATCTTTAAACTGCAATTCTAATCCACGAGATGCAGCTAGCAATTATTTCTCTCACGTGCCGAAGGATCAGAATTTACCCTGGAAGTTTATCAGAATTGCTTCCAATCTTCAGAACCCCACATTTGCATGCTATAGCCTACAGTGGCCTTGAAAATAATCGGTCCAAACACCCAGTTTAACCCATGGTTTAAGCTAAAAAGAAAGTGGACTTCACTTATTTTTCTTTTTTCCTCCTGAATGGAGGTCCAATTTGTAAAGCAGGTCGATAGAATGGAAATCTGATTTTCAAGGTTAGCTTTCACATACATCTAGATAATATTTCAGACGGCAGATTTTACAGAATCATAATACAGATTATACTTACTCCAAACACCAAAGAGTTGGCATTGGGACCCTTCCACGATGACTTCTATGAAAGGCACTGAATCTTCGTAATCACGAAAAGTAAGATCATGGATGTCAAAACACAGGCCCTGGCCCACAGAAAAATGCTTAATAAATGGCAGTAAAAAATATATATATATATTATAATAGCAAGAGTTGAATGTGCATGGTCCATGTAAGCTAAATGTCTTATCTCATTTTAGCTGAACAGATTTTAGAACAGTCAGTGATTCCATTCTATTTTGTAAATTATTGAGCTGCACCAATTCGGAAATTCTTCTGAAACTCACTTCCCAGGCATTTGGCTTTTGTTCCTGGGATTTCCACTGCTTTAGAGGATCCAGCTTTAATGGGTCCTTTCTGAGAAACCCTCCACAGGTTCTGAGAAGTCCTTTTAGTGAATGCTCCATTTAACTTCATTTTGCAATTAATGAAACTTTCAAGACATATTTCCCCTCCCCTTTTTTCTATTCGAGTGATTTGTTTTTCTTGCCTTCTGGGTAATTAAGAGCAGAAAACTACTCCCACTAGGACCTAAAGGCCATAAATATGGCACCAAAAATGCCAAACGCCAAAACAAATGTCATTTGCAGCGTTCTGAAAAGCCCATCTCTCAGACTTAAAAATATTCCACGTTACCGGTAAAGGTCTTTGGTCGGTAGGTATCAAACGGATCACTTTCTGATTTCAGTGAAATTCAACCAATAGTAAAGCCTTTTGCGTTTTCAGTCTTCCCTGACAAGAATACTTAACCTTTACCAGTCTGGGAGCTAGACTCTTTCCTGCCTTTGCAACTTGACCAGTTTGGTAATAAAACAAACAACCAATTTAGTTGTTTATTTTCTTAGCTTAAAAATGTTTGTGTGTTTAACTGAGTGCCAATGTACTGTATCTGCTCTTCTTCTTTTAAAGTTTTAAACAAACCATCACTGGACATAATTAACCAGGAACAATCCTCTGCTTGTGAGACACGTATCCCCCATCTAGAAACACGACAGAAAAGAATGCTGTTTATAGGGACCCGTAGTCTCTCCAAATGACTGTTCACTGTCTGGTGAAAAGTACTGTTTCAATCCCTTTCCCAGTCACCCAATGCACGACCCCAGAATTTTCAGTTCAATTATAGACCTAGGAAGTCACAGCCCCTTTGGTGATGGATAAAACCACAAGGCTTGGTTCAGAGGAGGCAAAGACACATCCAAATGTGAGACCAAACTGCTCCCACAGGATTCTTTATACTTCCTAGTTTTAGGTAGATCAAGAGTACTTTTAAAATAAACTTGGCGTTTGTTTCCTAGCCCAGTGGAAAAATATGACTTCAGACTCTGCGGTGACAAAAAAGAAGCCTTACTTTCCTGGGCAACCAGAACCCAGTTGTCACAGGAACTGCGGCAGGTCAACAAAAAGGGTATGACGTCCACTTGAGAGCCCTGATGAAGGTGATGGGTCAGCCTTGCCTGGGGGAGCATCTTTGAAGCTTTAAAATACGCTGATTCCTAGGTCCCACCCTCCTCTCCTCTGTCCCCTCAGTGTTCTGACTAAGTTAGTCTGAGAAGTGGCCTGGACACTGGGATTTTAAATGTTCCCTGGGCGATGTTAATGTGCAGCCAGGGCTGAGAACCCCTGTGTCTTACTCTAGTCGGGCTGCTATTACAGAATACCATGGACTGGGTGACTTATAAACAACAGAAATGTATTTCTCACAGTTCTGGAGGCTGCAAGTCCAAGAACAAGGAGCCAGCAAATTCAGCATCTGGGGAGAGCCCACTGCCTGGTGCCCAGACAGCCGTCTTCTGTGTCTCACGTGTGGGAAGGGGCGAGGGAGCTCTGTGGGGGGGGCCTCTCTTCTAAGGGCACTAACTCCATTCACGAGGGCTCCTCCCTCATGACCTAATCACCTCCCAAAGACCCCACCTCCTAATGCCATCACCTTGGGGGTTAGGCTTCAACATATGAATTCGGGGGTGGGGACACAAATGTTCAGTCTGTAGCAACCAAGAATGTGGTCAAGATGTCCCAGGCCATTGAAAAATAAGCTGTAGGATGGGCCAGTGGGGGTGCCCCCTGGGCACGGAGCTTATGGAAACCCTGTGAGATGAATGAGACCAGGGCTGAGCTGATGCTGCTGGGAAGGGGAAGATCCCGCGATCAGCCACGGTTTCCTCCCAGATAAGAAGGCCAAGAATCCCCCAAACGAGGGGGGCGGGGGCTCGGGGGCAGGTGGAGGGGGTCACAAATAGTCCTGCAGGATCCAAATATTGTGCCCATCGCTCTCCCCTATGTGGGGCCCCAGAAGTAGACATTCCTGGGATCTGAGTTGTACCAAAAATGTTCAGACTCTTCACAAGGGTCATTCACAACAAGGTGGTCTTTGCTAGGGTGGGCCCTGGGCCCTGGATGCCTGCAACAGACTCAGCCTTTGCAACGCTTACCCGGCAGGGCTCCCAACGAAGAACAGGGACCGTATTTAACATTTTGAAATTTTAAATCCAAAAAGCTAGCTTCAGATCCATGATTCAATAGCATAAAACTTCAGAGCAGAGAACTCTGTGCTTCCCTGGTAGTTTGAGCATCTTATTTCAAAATGGCATGGGAGCATCTTGATTAAATTTTTGGTTGCAGTGTATTCTGGGTGAAGGAGGGGAGAAATGTGAGTGTTTACTCAAAACTACCCTCCTCCCCCACCAGGCCCAAGTTAGGTTTAAGCAGCTCTGGCTCCGGACTATGAGAATCCTAGAAGGATACAGGGGCTGGCTCCCCCCAGACTCCACTCCAGCGAGTGTAGACGTCAGGAAAAAAGGGGAAGGTGTTTCTGGCAAGAGGCTGCAGAGCATACCTAAGGAAGGAGCGTCCAGAGGTCTCTCAGCCCAGGCTCCCCGCCCCGCTCTGTCTTTCAGGGTTCACCACGGCCAGCTCACCTGCAGCTATACCACCCCAGGGACTGAGGTGGGGCTTCTGTGAGCTGCTAGAGGGAAGGAGGCTGGAGCAAGGATTCTTTTTAAATGGAAAAATAAAGATCATTAGGGGAACTTCTCATTCATTCAAGAGCCGCGTGTATTCAGCTCCCCTGGCAAGGAAGGAGGGTTGTTCTTCGCCACTGGAGACCATTGCCCTGGAGATGCGTGGGGTAGGAAGAGAAATGTCGGGGAGGGGGGTCTCTGTCTTGCTGCCTTCTCTCTCTGGCTGACCTCTGGAATCGAGCCCCAGAGTGGGAAGAAGCCCTTGCTATTCCCCTGACACTTCCCCGAGGATGCATGGCCTTCGCTGGAGCTGATCTGGGTGGGAGGCAGCTGCAGACTGTATCCTCCCCACAATCTTGGGAAACAGAACATATGCAAATACGAGATGGGTAATTGGTGCTGAGGCACTGGATGGGAGAAGTATTCTAGAGGCCTGTTGGGCTGCAGACTGAACATATGTCAGCCATGTGCTACGGCTCTTACCCAGGAACGCAATCCTGAGCTTGGGTTTCACAGACAGGCTCATGGTGTCTGGGGAGACAGTGAAGTGAAGGTGGTACCAGTTTACACGGAGGGTGAGTGTGTGTGTGTATGGGGGTGCTCTGTATCTCAGCACGGGCTTGGGAGATACTGGAAGGTCACCCACTCAACTTCCTTAGCAAGCACGTCTCTATGTTCCCTGCCTTCTGCTGGCAACTTAAATTTGACAGCACACACATGACTGGACAGGGATGTAGGGGCAGGGGCCGTGGCGTCAGGTTCCCAAAGTCCTAAGGGGGCCTTCTCCCCCAACCTTCTGCAAGAGCAGCCTGCCTGGCTTTGTCAGTGCAAGGATACCCTTATTTCTCTGGGTCTCCCTGGACTGTGTCCTAATCTTGGGTACATTAAAGGGTCACCTGAGGAGCTCTGACCGTAGGACAGCTCTTTGAAAGCAGACCGCCTGATGTACTCACAACTGCAGGGAATCTGTAAGAGTACAGCCTGCCCCATCACAGGCCTGCTACTTGAACATAAAAATGGGAGCACAATGGGGGGAAAAATGCCTTACTTTCCTTTCACTATTCTCAAAGTTGCCTTGATTATTTAGGAATTAACTTCATTTCATCAGCCATGAATTGAGACCCTTTTACAGAGCTCAAGAGGGAGGAGAGAGACATAGATGAATAACTATGATACAAAACCTGTGTACTTTATAAAAACAGAGGAAGAATGTAGACAAAGGAGAGATTAATTCGGATTGAAGGGGGGAGAGGATTCATCAAAATGGAGGTGAACGCAGTTGGAGCACGAGATCGGGGCAGGCAGCAGAGGAGAGAGAGGTGAGCTGGGAGGAGACCTGGTGCCAGCCCAGGAGGTCAGTCCAGGAGGTCCCTGTCCACCAAGCTAAAGAGTTATCTGGGATTTGGGGCAATTTGGGAAAGGGGGGCAGGACAGGTGGGAGATGGCACAGAACTGCGGGAAGAGGGCCAACATTTCCTTAGCATCCAAAGTCGGCCAGGCACGGCGCCCACTCACTAAACCCTGACACCTTCATGCTAACCCTGTGCAGTGGATGTTACTGCTCCTGCTGTAGACCTGGGTCCCCTGACTCCCTTCTCAATACGAAGACCCATTCAAAAGGCACCCCACCAGCTCTGGGGGACTCGAGGGAACGTAGGTCTCTAACGAAGGGGTCCTGAGGACACCGGGAGATGACCTGCACACTCCACGACACTCATCCTCAACTTCCTCTGCAGACATCACTGCCCCCAGCGGTCTGGTCTGCTGCCTGTGGGTAGCTGCTTCCATCTGTCCCTCTGTTTCTTCTACCCCAATAGCTCCAGGGCACCATTTCTTACTCAGAGCAACTTAACTGCGTTTCTGGCCTCCGCATCAGTCACTCAAATTAGCAGGACAATATGATTTTCCATGAGTGTCCATAAAAATAAAACTTTTGTTCCGTTTATCACCAAAAAAAAAAAAAAAAATTAGCAAGACAAAGGGTCTTCGTCAGGTGCCAACCTTCATAGAAAGTATTAGAATTCTTCAGGCTAATCATTTTATACTCTTGCCCTGTCACGAGGAAGTGGAAGCTCAGAGAAATTAAGGATTTCTCGAGGTCTAGGGCAGAGATGTGTTTTAGGAAGATATGGCATTGATGAAAAGAAGGGATGCACTGGGAACAGGCGCTCAAAGAGAGAAAGACCAATTTATATGACATTTTGGAAAAGGGATGGAGAAGAGTCCGTGGTTGCCAGGGGCTAAGGGTGGGGGAGGGTTTGACTATAAGGGGCAGCATGAGACAATTTTTTGAGGGGTGAGGAAACTGTTCCGCGTCCTGATTATGGTGGGGGTCACGTCTCTATCCATCTGTCAAAAATCACCAACTGTACACAGAAGTGAATTTTACTGTATGTCGATTTAAAAATATTTTTTAAAAAATGACAGGGAAACCAGCTGAGAGATTACAGAATAGTCAATAAGTAATGAGAAGTTAAGTCACAGCAGTAGCAGGATTTAAAAAAAAAAAAACAAAAAAAAAAACAGGGGGTGGGCGGACTTAGGTGAGAGAGATTTCAGAGGTGGGATTCAAAAGCGTTGGAGCATACGTATAAAGAAGGAATCACAGAACTACAGATGTACAGGGATTTAGAGCTGGAAAGGATCTTAAGAGAAAGGTCTACCTCCAGGGGAGCTCTACCTTACAGATGAGAAAACTGAGCTGGAAGTGACTTAAGGGTTTGGGCTCTGTCTGGGTGGATGGTGATATCATTCACCAGACAGAACAGAGACGGAACAGCGGCTTCAAGGAGGAAGTTGATGAGTCCACTCGTGGATATTTTGAATTTGGAACATTGATGTCACCAAGATTTCTTTTTTTAGTTTTCAGGAATTTGAAAACCAAACTGTTGGGTTTTGGCATTGAAAGCAATCTCTCTCCACAAATACAGTTGCACTGCAGTTACAATAAAAAAAGAACTCATGACTATAAAGTCCTACATGAAAACGCACTTTAGAGTAGTCTGAGTTTGTGAGTGTGTGACCCACGGTCATTGAAAATCACAAATAGAGTTGTCCTGATCCAATCCAGATTTTAGGCACGTTCTCCATTAATGCACTTGCCGTTAACACTACCATATTTTCATGGACCCACACAACAGTCTTTTCCTCCTCATCTATAACATACAGATCAAACTTTGAAAACCAGTTGCTTTCCATTGTATTGATGCCAGGATATAGTTCACTGCTGTTTTATTTCTGCTTTTGTTTTATAAGATGTTAGCAAATAACCAAAGGAAGATGAACACCAACTTGCTACTAGTAAACCGGCAGCAGCCTAGCAAGAGTTTCAGTGCTGCAGACAAGACTGAAATCTAGGAGACCTGTGTCACTGTTTCAGAGCAATTTGCAAAATGACTCGATTTCACAGGAAGGTGGGGAAAAGGAGAGTTTTCAACATCCTTACAGCCACTGGGATATGGAACCAATTTTAAGAACCAGATCCTCAAAGCTGCAAACGACCAAGAAGGCACAATGTGCTTGGAAACCAAGTTTAATCACAGAACAACAAACTATAAAGTTAATCACATTTAAAATGACTGCTTCCTGTTTCTTCAAGAGATGAGGACGGTGAATTCAAGGATGGCTTGTTCTAGGAAGAAGCTAGAATGTAAGCAACTTCTGGGCAGGGATCTTTGTTTTGCTCAGGTTCTCAATTTATGATTGTTGAAAGAATGAATGAAGCATAGAGAGACGTAAACAGGTCTTAAATAAGAGATGGCAAAGCTACTATACTTCATTTGTTCATTCATTCGTTCAGCAAATATCATTCCAGGTACGAGACTAGTTTTAGGCAATGTTGTGGATACAGAAACGCAGAAGACATCAACAGGTTTACGACCTCAGCAAGGAAGAAAGAAAAGATAGCGAATGTTTGTATATCAAAGCCATATCAGAGAACATCTCACAAAGCTTTGAAGGGATTCACAACAAAGGCTGGAAGGAGGTAGTAGAGATGCAGAAGGCGGTGGGGTTACCTTCCTCCAGGAGGTCTGAACCTGAAGGGATAGAGACTTTCGGGAAAACTTGGGTGGAAGCAGAGCCTTCTGGGATGTAAAAATAGCAGGAAAAGATAATGCCCAGAGCCGAGAAGACAGGATGGGTTTAAGGAGTAGGAAATCTTGCTCAAGAGCAGCAGGGGCTGCTGAATGCTGAAATGTCACGATTAAAAAAGGTTCTTCAGCAGCAGAATCCTTTATCTTGGAGGAGAGGAGGAGCCTTTTTTTTTTTTTTAATCAGGGAAGAATTTTGATCAAATCTGTTACAAAGCATAAGATAAACTGCAGTAAGGAGAAACTGAAGCGGGTTAACAGAATTGCCTGGGCACGAATTAGGGGCGCAAGATGAGTGAGGAACTTCGTAGTGAGTGAGCAGAAGAGGCAGGAAGATGCAGCCTCTGCTTTGCGCCTGGGAGACCAAGAGAACAGCGGTCAACTGAAGAGAAATCACTGAGCCCAAGAAAGGCGTCGAAGGGATAACGGTGAGCTTAGGCCTGAATGAAATATTTTGATTACACGTAACATGTGAGCTGCCAACAGGAAACCCAGGTGGAAAGGTGCATCAGGAAATACTATATGAGCAGAACTGGAGTCTGCGGAAACACCCGTCTGAGAAGCAGCTGCATACGGGTGATATTCAAGCTGCGGGGATGGAGGCCGCTCGCAAGAGTTAAAAAAAGAGAGAGAGAGAGACTGACACGCAGAGCTGTGTCAAGGTAAGCAGTATGAAGGGACCTTCCAGACCATTTACTCAACATTTTCCTCCAGAACACGTTTTTCAAAGCAAAAGAGAATTCCTAAAACTCGTTTTTAACTTGAAATAAAGAAAACACCTCAACACCTCATTGATAAGAAGGGCGAGAGCTGCAATTCTTTCTGACAAAGCTCAGGCTAAACTCCACTGCTGGGCTTCCCTGGTGGCGCAGTGGTTGAGAGTCCGCCTGCCGATGCAGGGGACACGGGTTCGTGCCCCGGTCCGGGAAGATCCCACATGCCGCGGAATGGCTGGGCCCGTGAGCCATGGCCGCTGAGCCTGCGCGTCTGGAGCCTGTGCTCCGCAACAGGAGAGGCCACGGCAGTGAGAGGCCCGCGTACCGCAAAAAAAAAAAAGTAAACTCCGCTGCTGGCATTTCGCTAGAGTAGAGCATGAGGGAAGGAGGGAAATAAAACCCATTGCTCTGGACAGCTCTCCTTTCACAGACTTCTTTCACGCTTCAGTTGGCAGGGAAAAATGTAACGTAGGGCTTATACCAGTACTTCTACTTGGTAGAAGGCAATGGAAACAAATAACCCAATTCATTTAATCTGCCACAGCACAGACACAAAAGCAAGAGAAGATGTGAGAGTAGCGTGTAGGATGAATGTTTCTTTCCTCCTCCCACTGTCATCCCGCCCATCTCTCTTTCCCAGGTAATTAGCAACACATATCAAACACCTCGAAGATGTTGATAAGGCAGCTCAACATCTGCCAACTCCTCCTCCACAGACGAGCGAAGCGTCTCAAGAGCAAACCTTCCCACCTTCGCGCGGAACAAAAGCCCGACTTCTACCATCGGCACCCACAGCTGTTTTCCACGAATACAAAGAACGTAGCCAACCCAACTGGCTCTTTGAAGGTACGCCATCCTTTTCCTGTGGCCTACTTCAGCTGCAGATTGAGAAGTGCAAAAAAACAAAAAATGGATAAGGTTTTCACAAGAGTTACTTAGGAGGATGAAGCTGATTTTCTTCCAGTATCAAATGCTTGGGGCATGTTGGTTTGGTTTCCATTCTTCTTAATTTGTTGAAAGAATCTCTAAATCGCTCCCTAAATGTATTATTATTTTGACTGGGCAGATGCAAGTTTGTGGTTACAAAAGAAAATGTCTACATTTTTCAAAAAGTCCTCACTCATTCTTATCAAAGACTCACAGAACGGTGTTGATGGGAACATTACCTAGCTGGGCAGCTACTGTCACATAGGGCCTGACGCTCTTCAGCAGATCATCATTAGCGCTGGAAACCAACAGTGATACGGATTCACGGCCCTGCGCCGGGCATCACCCACAGAAAGTGAAACAAACAGAGCCCCTTGGAGTTTGCAATTTAAATCAAAGAATATCTATCCCAACCTGTAAAAGGGCAAGTAGGGGCAGGTTCCACAGCACAAAGACACGCAAACAGTCTCGGAACTACTTAGTATGTTTGGAACCCTTTCTGTCACACTAACAAGGTCCTGGGGTACTCATGAGTATTCTTTTTTCCCCCCTTAGTAAAACAGAAAAAAACTGCCGAAAGGATTTTTCAGATGCATTCCTTTCTCATGTAGGAAAGGTGGAAGACAACCTCACTGAAACAGTTAGACACAGAGTCTAGCTTATGTCTCTTCCTCCTATTCTTAGACTCCTAAACAAAGAAGTGGATTTGTATAAGAGAAGAATCCCATGGGAAGGAAGTTCAATTACAGTCCAAGAAGGCTAGAAGCCACTTTAAAGCAGTGCTGAGCTCACAGGGGAGCAATGCAGTGGGAAAATGCGAGGTGGCTGCATTGTGAGGGTGGAAGTGCAGTGTCCGGATAAGACCTAGTAAAAGACTGAACAGATCAGCTACGGTCGTTCCAGTGAATAAGTTTGGAAGGTGATTTATAAGGACGCAGAAACCTATGAAACAGTTCATTTGGTTTTCGGAAAAATGCTGGAAGGACTCAGCACAAAACAGGAAAAAAAAAATCATGTCCAATCCTTAAAAAGATGGATATGCCCAGTGTTATTACTATAGGTGCCAGTTTGCCTGGGACCCTCCCAGTTTACCCTGATATCCCACAGTAATAATTCCTAATACCTCTTTTCACTCTCAGAAGTATCTCAGCTTGGACAATAAATTTTATGGTCTTCCTAGATATGAAAGAGTGGCAATCTAATCGGTTAAGGTGAACATTGAAACAAACAAACAAAAAAGTTTTAGAAAATTCCAGACTGTGCAATATATGTAATAAATAATCCAGACTTCCTATATTGCACTTACATATACAATTGTAGTTGGGATTTGCAGTCTGATAATGAAGAGCGGGGCCCACACATAGACGGGTGGCACCCAGCAGGTGCTCGGTACCTGGGCAGCAAATAGAAAGGTCTTTGAAAGAAAGCAAAGACAGAACCATTTTCACCAGTGTCTTGAATGAATGGTCCTTCAGCCACAAGACACACCACCGAGGGTTGGCTTAAAAGTTCTGGGTGATTCTGTGAGTGAAAGAGGTGTGTGTAGGTGGGGGGAAGGACTGTCAGAAAAGGTTTCTGTTGCAGAAGGTTCTACTGAGTGAAGCGTCCTCTCACACCACGCACTAGGAGAGAAGAGCAAGCTCTACGGCGTGCAGTAGGCAAGTGGGCCCCCAGACAGAAGACTCTCAGGCCCTGGGCATCTCCCTCCTGTTGCACGTAACAAGTAATATCCACAGTGGCTCTCATACCACGACCTGGTGGCTGCTGGAACCTCCCTTTGGTTGGAGGTAGGCTCTGATGGGGAAGTTCCGAAAAGAAGAGTCATGCTGAACTCCAAGCCTCCCGTGAACACGTGACATGCGCACGAGCTGACGCCAGCCCCTGGTCGGACCCACCCCTCCTCCCATCAGGGCCAAGCCAGGGTCTCAGTGGCCGTCCCCCTCCCCCCACCCCTCTGCCCTGCAAGACAGTACACGAGCCGCAGAGATAGGAAGGAAGAGAAGAAAAAGTTTAATCAGAGGAAATCAAAATACTTCTCTGGGCCGCACTGCCCAGAATGAAATCTTCTCTGATCCACTGAACATTTTAAACCAAAACATACTCAAACCCCGAACATCAGCGCTCTACTTCTCTTTTTTGGGGGTTGAGAAGGGAGGGCGGGGTGCTGCACAGAATAACAATTTTCAGCGTAGGAAAATCCCCACTACACGGGCTGACACCTGCTTTGTCTACTCTCCTCCCAACAGAGTTCAATCATCACAAACGGCTCTTAGCGAAAAAGCCTCGACAGGTTCAGAGGTGAGAGTGACCAGGAAGAAAACGTGCGGGCGTGGGGTGGCGGAGGCCTGGTGAGTGTGGGCTGTGAACAAGGGGATGCTCCCAGCAGAGGGGACACGGGGCTCAAAGGAGCCGCAGCAGGTAAGGGCACGGCGTCTGGAGGACCCTGGAGATTCGGATCACGCACGAGTGTGTTTGTACAGGGCCTGGGGGAAGATAAGTACACAGGGAAATCACCTGGACCACTTTTCTTCTGTTCACACACAAGCACAAAGGAGAATGGGATTCAACTGTAGCAAGGCAACCCGAAAAGTCCCACTTCAGAATTTTAAGATTTCAAAATGGGAAATGCTTTCGTAGCTCACGTCAATTCATGGAAACCCTTCCTCACCTGGCTCCTAACCTTCTACAGGTACCAGTTATGGAACAGTTCAACTTTACGTCTTTTTTAAGAACAAGCTGCCTGCCGACCAGAGATCGTCAGGTCTACACTTTTTTAAGTCAAATCTAACATCTCCTTTCCATGTGATACCGTGATGCTTAGAGCTGGCAGAGCAAAAGCCTGTCATTCTTAAAGCATGAAGAGAATAATTCAGCGCCTTTTTTGTGATCACAGAGAATGCAATTAATACGCTGGCTGCCTTGGTATGTAGACCAAACCTTCTGCCACAGTGTTTTGCGGGACTGTTGTCTAGGGCGGCTCAGCCAATCTTTTCATTCCAACAGAAACCGTGCCAGGCTTCTCAGTGCTGAGCAGAGTAGATGAGGTAGGAGAGACGGCTGGGGCCCTCGGGGGGGGGGGGGCGGGGGCGGGGAGGATGTGCCCCTGGAGCCGTGCTCAAAAAATACAAAGCTATCTCAAGACCCAAGGGCTTTTGTCTCCCACACCTACTAAGCAATTGAAATATCGTCTCTGCGAAGAAAATGTAGTTAAATTCTTACGGTGTTCATCTGTGGCCCAGAAGCTTTTTAATTCACAGGAAGTAGAGGGTAGAGAAAATAGTTGCAGACAGAAAACAGCAGTGATTAACTAAAGCCTATGATCCATGTGGGAAAACGGCTACCTGTGTAATACTAGACTCTCAAGATACGAGATGAGAAATAATTATAAATCACAGAAATTATCAGGAGGAGAACACAGACGGCGAAGAGAGACAAATAAGTATACATGTTTTTAGCTATTCCACTACAAAACGTGTGTACTGGCCATGGTTGTAAGGTAACCCTAGACTCAACCCGTCTCATCTGGGGCCAAATGAATGGTCCAGACCAAGGACTGTATTTGCCATGGATCTCAGTGGCCCCAAGTATATTAGACAAAAGGAAGAACAGTGGTAGAAACCAAACCCCTGTGCTATGATGGATAGCTTGTTAATACTATACCTGCTGATTCTCTGGCCTTCAAAACTCATAGAATCACCAAAGTTTAGTGAACGACCCTCTAACCCAACTCCTTGGTTTGCAGATGAAGAAACTGAAACTCAGAGTAGTGTGTGACTCACACAAACAGCAGGTTCCTGGGAAGACGGGGAGGATACAACGCAAGACCCTTGGCCCTAAGTGCCCTCAATACTGCACTAATCTCACTGGCCATACCCACCTTCCGCTCTTGACCTTGACAGCTCCTCTTTTCTTCCCTAGAAGTGTACCTCTCCATCCTTTGTCCATATTGGGTGTGTGACATTGTGACATAATAAGAAATAGGTATTTGGTCTTGTCTCCAGTTCCTGGCACAGAGCTCCTAAAATCCTTGTCATTTCCTGAGTGATGGGGTGAGAGGAGCTTCTGTTATAATATTTGGCCTTAGTCCCCAGTTCCTGACACAAGAGCTTCTAAGACCCTTAGAATCTCCAGTGATGAGTATCTTTTGTCTGCTAATGAGATGGCTGGGGCCCCTAGATCACTTCAGGATGGAGGCTGGTCACCAGAAAGGCCAAGGCATGATTAGGGGGTTGGAACCCCCGACCTCCCAGGGAAAGGGGAGGAGCTGGAGATGGAGTTAGTCACCAATGGCCAATGATTTGATCAATCATGTCTACATAATGAAACCTCCATTAAAACCCCTAAACTATGGGGTTCCGAGAATTTCCAGATTGGTGAGGGTACTGAGGCACTGGAGGTGGCACAGCCAGAGAGGGCATGGAAGGTCCACAGCCCTTCCTCCATACCTTGCCCTATGCATCTCTTCCATCTGGCTGTTCCTGAGTTGTATCTTTTCTAACCAACCAGTCACAGTAAGTAAAGTATATTCTTGAGTCCTGTGAGCCATCCTAACAAATTATCGAGCATGAGGAAGGAGTTATAGGAACCCTTGGGTGGCCCAGACTTTCAAGTGGTATCTAAAGTCAGGCAGTTTTGCGGGACTGAGCCCTTAACGTGTGGGATCGGACGCTAACTCCAGGTGGTCAGTGTCCAAATTCAACTAAAGTGCAGGATGCCTCGCTGATGTCCAGAGATTTTGAGAATTACTTGTTGGTGTAAGGAAAAACCCCCCATGTTTGCTGTTCGAAGTGTTGAGAGTAAAATACCTCAGATGTGGCTTCCTGGATCTCAGCCCTTGCCTCTTTAGTCCAGGGTCCTGCTTTGTCCTTCCACCCCATGGATGACTGTCCTTCCATCCTGTGAATGACTGAACTCAATCTCAGACCTTCCTGACTTGTGAGATCCACCAACCCTGCTTCGTGCTGACAGGAATTTGACAGGACAATAGCTGACCATGACAACAGCTGACTTCCATCAGAAGAAAAGATCTCCTTGTCATGACAACATGGCCTAACCCTCCCTGACCCTGACCTGATGGATGCAAAACTTCAACATGAGTCCAATCTTTCCATTGAATATCAGCTACAAACTCTGACTAAAGCATCATATGAGGCTGCAGGATATTCCCGTGTCCACTTACATACACAGACACACACATATTTACTTCTACACTGGACCCCATTCTATTATCTTTGGTATAGAAACACAAGTAAATATTTCCATGGGTAATTTTATTTCTTACTGGCATTGGACTATAAGTCAAAAGTCTGAAATTATACTTGATTGAAATTATACTTGAAAAATACTCACCTATAAAATAAGCGTGGCCAGGCCTTCCCTCCCTACCTCAGTGGACCGACAATGGGATCAACTAGAACCTGGGTGTGAACGTACTTGGTGAAGTTACACAATGTGCCACGAAACTGTCTATGCTGCACTCCAGAAAAAGTCTTTCTACCCTCTTCTATGATAACATCCAAATCTGGGAATCAGAAGGGACCACACTGTGGAATAAACAGTTAGCAGTCTAGACCAGTGCGTCCAATAAAAATATAATGTGAGCCCCGTACGTCATTTTCAATTTACTAGTAGCCACACTGAATATATTTTATTCCAACCAATATATCCAAAATATTATCATTTCAACACGCAATTAACAGAAAAATGACTAATGAATAGTTTGCATTCATCTTTTCATACTAATTCTTTGAAACCTGCTGTGTACTTTATACTCCAATCACATCTCAGTTCGGACTGGGCACATTTCACGTGCCCCGTAGCCACCTGTGGCTAGTGCTACCAAACTGGACAGTACAGGGGCAGATTTTAGACACGGCAATTGGGTTCCACACTTTGACGGTTCACGTGAGCCTTTGATCAGTGCCTAGCACACTGTCTTGCAGTGAGTCAATGTGTGGGATGCGTAAATCATGGGATGTATACTGGGATCATGGAACATCTTTGGGGTGAGAGGAAGAATAAAGGGCTTTAAAAGGCATTAGTCTGGGAAACCCCTAGCAGTCCAGTGGTTAGGACTCTGCGCTTCCATTGCCAGGGACCCGGGTTAGATCCCTGGTCAGGGAATTAAGATCCCGCATACCGAATGGTGTGGCCAAAAGATAAACAAATAAAAAAGGCATTAGCCTGTGTTGACCTTTTCCTGTTCTCACAACATGGAAGTCTTGGTTCTCGGGCTGCCAGAGGAAACGCTGCTACTCGGGACGAAATGCCAGGCGAGGTCTCTACCGATGCTATGAGCCCTTGCTTCCCAAACTGTCTTTAACCAGCCTCACTGCAGACTTGTCCTTGCCTCTAAAGCGGCCGCTGCTAAAAGCCCAGGGAGAGGGCTGAGAACAGATGAGCACTTATCCCTGGGTCCCATATTCCTGCGAAATCATTTGCATCCTGTTAAGCAAATTTGCATAAAGTTGGAGCCAAGAGAGCTTGGCTGGCTTTCCAGGCTGTGCTTCCTCCACGCTGCGCTAGCCACCATGCTTTATCACTATTTATGAGGGTGGGAGAACAGGACAGACCCCCAGTTAGAATCAGCATAAAAATGTACTCCTTCCCCACACTGCCACGGAAATCAGTGGCCTCTGGGGTACACGAGTGAAGGAACTCTGAGATGTAATCTGGCTGCTGCCTCCTTTGTTATGACAAGAGTTTATTTTCTATGACTCTGACCTGTGGCCTGAAAACACAGCCTCTGCTGGGGTTGTATTGATCCAGGCAGGCACACACACCTGAACGTCGTGGAGCTCAGATTCTGGCTCGTGGGCCACCGGGGAAACTGAACTCACCACCCTTCATTCCAGAAAACCACAGGCTGCCACCCCGAAAGCAGTGTTGACCCTAATGGCCCCGTTCTCGCTTCAGCCAGGTGTATGGAGGGCACTCTCGAGGTAAAGGAGTGACTCTGGACGCACACACTGGTCTCTCTTCCTTTGGGACCGAGGGGCCCAGGCTGCAGGTGGCAAGTGAACAAAGTAAATGACACAACTGGGCAGGCAAGTGTCGAGGGGAAAACACCCGGAAAACAATTTGATACTATTTAACGTTTCTGTTATTTTATTTCAGCTGCCTATCTCTTTCTAGGACGATTTCCCAGAGAAATTCCATTTTCATTACAAAAGGGGTTTCTCATGCCAGGGAAAAGACTGTGGCGCTATTACTGCACTGTTACTTCTACTAAGGTCATCTCAGATGGTATGTCTACGTCTACGGGAGATAAATGGTTTCCTAAACAGGCTTCTCCGCATCCTGCCGCGGGTTACATTTGGCCCGAATCATCACTTCTGGGGCCGTGATAGAAGCAGCTTTCTGGAAACTGCAGAAGAAGGGAGGTGACAGAGAGTCATGAGGAAGAGCACCAAGTACTCCATGGACGCCTGGGTTCAAAGCCCAGCTCAACCACCAAAGCAACTGTAATTAGTCACCTCTCCAAGCCTCATCTGCCAGACAAAGGACAAAACCGCACCAGCCTCCTCCGACTGTCAGAAGAAATAAATGCGTTAATGTAGACAGAACATTTAGCAAGTGCCTGGCACGGAGTAGGCATCCTAGGAACATCTGCTTTACCACGAGTATAGCTGGGGCGCCCCGTTAATGCTGCTGGTACTGCGTAGTAGGTCCACACGGGCAGCTGTCCATGTAGTCAGTCAGCTGGCGTTACTGGGCACCTACTCTGTGCTTGTCCTGGGCTAAGCCCTGAGTACTCAGTGATGGTCAAGTCGCATCCATACTCCTCAACTCCTATGAACCTCGCTGACTCTACCTTTGAAATGACTGGCACGGTTGTCCCATCTCAGTGGGAAGATGGGGCACGTGTGCAGGGGCAGGTGCCCAGCTCCATCACAAGATGGACACCCGCCCCATCTTCCCATCTGCCTCCCTGCTGCCTCCCCGCAACACAGACACACACACACACACACCACCCACACCACCACCACCACCTCCACCACCACCATCCTGCTAGAAACCTTCACCAGCTCTCCACGCCATGAAAGATCAAATCTGAATTCCTTAGGGAGACACTCAGGGCCTTGGCGAGTCAGCCTCAACTGTCCCTCAGCTCCACCTCCTTCACTCCACCCCGTAACACCTCTATTCTGGCCACGCTGACCTCTGTACCACTGCCTAGCCTGTCACACCCTTCCCTGACTCTGTAGATTTGCACGTGGTAGCCTTTCCCATTGTCCACGGAGCAAGCGCTTACTTATCCCAGGCCAAATGGCTCTTCCTCTGTGAAACCATCCTTAACTTTCTCAGGAAAAAACTCACTGGATTTCCATATTCGTTTGTGTGTCTGCCTCCCCAGGAGACTGCCCTTCACAAGGCCAGAGATCACGGTCCAGATGCCTAGCAGGCACAGAGAATGTGAAATGAACAAAGGACCACATGTTATTGTAGGATGGTTTCAGATTGAAGTCCTCAGTCAGATGCTCAGAGTTAAGGCAGCTCCTCATATGAGCCACTCTGCATGTCACGCGGCTACTCTAAATATGCAAACAGTGTGATGTGTGCACAGTGAGGAAACTGTAGGTAGAGCAACACAGCACAAATTCCCCCAGAAATCGCAGCATCCGTATCCACTTGGGTCAAGTTCCTATTAATTCTCCACTCAAAAAAGTGAGGTAGGAGAAGAAAAGGAAGGTAACAGGTAAATATCATTTAAGGTCTTTTGGTCTATTTTTAACTTAATTTTTTTCACACTACTATTGCTTTGCTTCCTCTCTTTCATCCTCTGGAATGAATCATTTCACTTAAGTGGATTTTTCAGATGACTGAAGCCTAAACTTTTAAAAAAATTTTTAACCATTTGGAATGGAGACACTTCTGAAACTTATTACCCACTTTCCCTGAACTCTCTAACGCTTCCTACGGAAAATAAGCCTGTCTTGATGAGTCAGCAGCATCCTTAGGAATAAGTAAGACTGTCCCCTGCTTACACCCCACTGTTAACCTCGAGGGCGGCTGAGATCTTCATTACTGTCTGTCCCACACAGAGGGGCCTCACATGGCTGTGTTAATAGCGTTGTTATCCTATTTCTTACGATCAGACTCTTATAATTTTTTAATAATTTGCTGGCCTCCTCTGCCAGCTCAGTACTAATAGACTCTATTTACAGTTTCTATTGGCTGCGGAAAAATGATAACTAATCTCGTGAGAAAGTGTATTTTTTGAATCGGGTGGAAAGTTATTCAGCCTAAAAAAGAAATGAAATTCCCACACACCCTATAACAGGGATAAACCTTGAAAACATAACATTAGGTGAAATAAACCAGACACAAAAGGACAAGTATGATTCCACTTATTTGAGAAATTTTAGTTATATATGTTTTGTCACTAGATACACACACACACACACACACACACACATATATATTTGAAGCAAACCTGTTAAGAATGGCCACGCTCTTATGAGTAATGGATGTGACCTTTAATTTAGCACGTGAACTTTGTGACATCCTTTTGCATAGCAGAGGCTGAAATTACTTCCTCGTTCCTAGCTGGATTGACGATTACCAGAATTGCTTAAACAGAGATCTCTGAAGGCGTTAATGGACTTTGCGGTCATAAAGGCCGTTTATTCACAAATGACAATGCTGGTGACAAAGGGGCACTCTTTATTTCCATGTGGACACTATGAATAAGCCCAGGGAGCTGGGACAGAGGAAAGGAGGGCTTTCTCTTCACACCGGATACCAACCAGCCCATCCTGGGCACAGATTCCAAACCTTTCTCTTGTCCTGAGATCAAGCCAGAAAACCCCAGGGTCACGTACTTAGCTGTGAGAAGAGCAAAGATCCTAATAATCTTAAGGATTTGTAAAAGATACATAAGGCATCCTTTTCAATATTATACTGTTGGGTTATGAAACATTTTAGGTTATATTGGACCAATATTTTTAAAGCAGTCTGGTCCACAGAAGAGAGAGGGTATAGCTGGTGGGGTTTCAGTTCAGTGAACACAGAACCCAGGGTTTGGGGAGTTTGGTGTTGAACTCTGTCTCGCTTAATGAAAGGTTACTGTTGTCCCTCTGCCTGAATAATAATTCCCCTTCCTTTTTTTTGCTTTCTTATGAAACACCATGAAGTTCTACTCTAAAAGTTATACATGTTGTGCCTGGGAGAAATGTTTAATTTTTAAATTCATATATGCTTTATTAAACAAACCTCTTAAAACAGTTTTTTTTTCCCTCCTGAATTTGAGTTACTTCATTCTGCACATGAGCCTAAAAGTAAATATTCCATCTATATGTGTTTAATAACACCAAGAGATATAAAAATTAATGAGACTGCAGGGGAAAAAAGAGATTGCTTACTAAGGAGCCTGGTAAGAGTTTCCTATCTTGTCAGAATTTGGTGTTTAAGTTTCTTTTAAGAAAATAGTTTCCTGGCCCATGAGGACACTCCCTGAGCCCTGCAGACCCTGCTCAAATGTTATGATGGAAACACTGTGCTGTTCTAGGCCAAATGTACCCAAATTAAACCAAGGGGGATGGAAAGAACGGTCCCTTGATGCACCGTGGTTGCTGAAGGTGGGTTTGTTTATGAGTAGAATAAAATTTACAGCTAAATATAAAAACAGATACATCGTCATCTTATAAACTGGAGTAACATGTCATTCCTCCTCTGGACTCTTGGAAAAAAACACGAAGGTCATGCCTAAAGTAAGAACAGTGAAGGGCCGAGGATCACACCAGGGTAAACCGCAGACTTTTCCCACTTTTGATTAAGGCATTAGGCAGGTTACAGTTGGACAGTGAGCTCATTTCTCTTGAACCAGGAAAGCACTGTGGGTTTGTTATTCCAACACACACACACTGACCCCGGGGAGAGTTTCTGAATCAGGTGTCTGGTCTTGGTATGAAGCAGTGATTACTACTTATTTTTTCAAAGGCTATTTATACAGACTATTGGAGCCAAAGAGGAGAGAGACAGAAACATTTTGTTTCTGTGTGTGTGTCTCTCTCTTTTCTTTTTAACTATAAAAGAACTTTAAAAAGTCCATGTAGTGAAAGATTTCACCTCCTAGTTACTAAAGTAAAGACGGCTAATTGGCTTCCTAAAGAGACACAAAAGAAACCCAAAAGTCACATGCATCGAATTGTTACTTTTCATAGGTTTCTGTTTTAAATTTTCAAAACTTTCTCAAAGTTTCAGAGGACATCAATGACCACTTGGATGGCCTAAAAAAGCATCTGGTTTTGCCTCTTACTAGGCAGAGTGACTTGATTTTGCAGAACCTCTGTTTCCTCATCCGTAATTCCACTTCCTACCCTCGGGGGAGGTTACTGGGGTCAAATAATCTTCTATCCATAAAAGTGTTAAACCCAGAGTGTGGCACATGTTGGGGGTTCAATTAATGTTAGTTTCCTTCCTTCCTCCTGACTGTCAGTGACTGAGCCAATGACCAACACTGTGGGAAACGGGAATGGGGATCTGGTAGGGTCAGTAGGGGTAATGGGGAAAGTGCTCCAAACATCTGAGCCCAAATAGTAGGTCTTCTTTAATCCTATACTGAGCATGGTAACCCATTTTAAACTGATGTACGGGCTGTATCATACTAATATATTAATTCTAAGGCAGAACACTATGTTTTCAGCTATTCATTTTTAAAAAGCCCTTCAACCTCCTCTGGGTAAATTGCGATACTACTAGAAGAACCTCAGAACGAATATAAGAAGTTAATATTGCCCCATCACACTCTTGTATCGAATTCCCCTGTTTTTGTTATGTTGTAGCCCCAATATTACATTGTTAATTATTTGCCTGTTTACTGTTCTGACCTCCCCACGATGTTGGATTCACACGAGGTATGAGAGACAGTCCACAGCTGTTCTGTTTTCTGTTATAGCCCCAGCACTCTTAAAAGTATTTGTTGAATGAATGAAGCTGAACTAATGCATAAGCCACATGCCCTTTAGGAACTGAGGAAATCCTACTGATGAAAGCTCCACCACTTTTTCAGTTCAAAAACCACTTCACTCACCAAGTTTACGTTGGTTACCTAAAGACAGGAGCCCGATCTTAAAAGTAAATAAAAACATAGATTGCTAGTTAGATGCCAATAATCAGAAACAATCGTTTATATATAATTCCACTTGCCCCCTGCTGAAAGGGGCTGTTCTCCAGAACCCTCACGTGGAGTTTTAGCAAATTCTCACATCCACCACACTACCGTCCCCTTAGAAGGCGTTTCAAGGTCAAGTGCGCCCAGCGCACGAGCCCATCCAAGGGCATCACATGGCAAACAGTTAGATGTCCCTCTGCCGTTAACACAAAACACATCTCAAAACTGTATCAAAGGAAGGAAAATAACCTGAAACGCGAGACTACATTTTAATTCTCCTGAAAATGTTTGAGATAAAGATAAAAATTAGATATACTTGATTAGGTTTCTATTGAGGAATCAGTGTCCTTATGAAAACACACCCTGAGAAGCACCACAGTATAAAGAAATATCCTGGAGTCTGGCACCGAATTCCCGCTTCTCTTGACTTACTGGCTCTCACATAGCTTTGTTAGTCCAAGTTTTCTCTTCACGTGTGAATAGACAAGTAACAAAAAGAATGTGGGAAGAGGAAGGCAGAGAGAAGTGGGAATGTATCAATAATACCGGCCTTACCTAGAGTTTTGTGAAAATCAAATGGGCCAACAGATCCGCATTCCTTCAGAAACTTTAAAATCCTCCATCAAGGCAAGAGACTACTGTTGTAATGTTTTCACCTGGAAGATAATTCTATGGAAACTGCCTTTCATAACTGAATTCTTTCTTCAAATACACCTTTATTAACTGATTGTTAATGAAGATTCATTGCAATGTGAATTCCAATAAAATTAAGTTTTCAACCAGGCAGCGTTAATTTAAGAGAATGGCAAATTTAAAAAATACTCTTCTAGGGCTTCCCTGATGGCTCAGTGGTTGAGAATCTGCCTGCCAATGCAGGGGACACGGGTTCGAGGCCTGGTCTGGGAAGATCCCACGTGCCGCGGAACAACTGGGCCCGTGAGCCACAGCTACTGAGCCTGCGCACCTGGAGCCTGTGCTCCCCAACAAGAGGCCGCGATAGTGAGAGGCCCGCGCACCGCGATGAAGAGTGGCCCCCACTCGCCGCAAGTAGAGAAAGCCCTCGCACAGAAACGAAGACCCAACACAGCCAAAAGTAAAATTAAATAAAATAAATAAATAAATAAAAGAAATGCATTTCCATTAAAAAAAAAAAAAAAACTCTTCTATAACCAGAACGTTGACTGTATTCTTTTCAAAGCGATGAGAGAAGAAAGACCGCTGTAACTGAAGAAGAAATGAGCAACGCTTTGAAGCATTCGGTCAACCACTGCATCTTCCTAAGAACCTCTCCACTCCAGTCCTAATCATCGCTCAAAGCCAGCAGTGCCCTTCCCTCCTCGCTACCGTGCCTCTTCATCAGGAACACGTGTCTGCTCGTTTCCTGAGCTAACCTCCCACCTGCCGCTAACATCACCAGTATCCTTAAGCACGTGGAGCCAGAGTGACCTTTGTAGAATAAAGCCCGCCGTGGTGGTACAACTCCAGCCTCACCTTTCTGATCCCCTCGCTGGCACTCCCCGTGCCAGCCAGGCTGGGCCTCCCCGTCCCTGCAGCTCCGCACGTGCTCTCTTGCCTCTGGCCTTTGTTCTCCGTGTTCTGTCTGCGGGCCGTCTCTGCCCCTCCTCCCCACATCCCTAGGTTACTTCCAGCCCATCCTCCAGGCCTCAGCTCCCTTTCCTGGGAAAACTTCCCTGACTCTAATAAATGCCCCGACTGGGGTTGCACTTCTTCACCCCCCAGCTTCCCCCCTCCCCAACCCCTACCCCAACGCCACTCTTCTGCAGTTGCTGTTTCATGAACTCCACCCCGCCAAGACTGCAAGCCAGCTCTCTGCAGCTCTCACCTCCCCAGGCTGGCCTACAGCATGCAGCCAATGGGGAAAAAATGTGCGCGATAAAGGAATAACCCATCTCCTGTTCTGTCTGCTTTAACTGTGTGATCCAACACACACACACACACACACACAGAGCAACGATTTTCCGGAAAACACAGAGATGCAAGTGGGCCCTTCCTAATATGAACGAGGACATCTTTTTCAACTTCATTCCGAGCCAAACAGGTAGAGAGCTTTGAAGGAAGAGTCAAGTGTCTCAACTCGTATTAAATTTCCCCAAAGTTCCACATTTGAAAACCACTAATTTACTCATTGGCCATGCCCTTTCAATATTCCCTACAAAAGGTATTTTCAAATTCCATCTGACATGTACTTTCATCAGTTAATTTTTAATTGAGCCAAATATTAAATGCTCACATTAACCGGACAAAGCGTGTTTAGCTACTGATTTGCAGTGACAGCTTGTGTTATTCTCACACACAGGCCAAGCATGAAATAGAAAACTAATAACCCCTTAAGTGTATTCTCAAAGTATCATTTATGGGAAAGAAAACTACATTCAAAGGAAACTTGTGCAATGGCTGTCATTTTTTTTCCCCTGAGCCGCAAGCTGTTACAAAGCAGGGAAGCTCATTTTCTCACGGATCCGGAGGAGCTCAAGAATCCCACTGTCACTGGATGGATTCATTAAGAAGGAATCTGGCAGCAGCATAGGGGACAGATACTTTGGAGAACGGGCCAATTATCTGGGTGTCCTTTATAATCTGAAGTTTCTGAATTCACTCATAGATAAGCCACTTGAAGAGGGTCTGGCAGTGGTAACATAATGCACAGATGGCCACGGAAGAAACGACAGGGAAGAATGGAAGATGGGGGAGAAAAGAGAATTTGCTTGTGGTTTCATTCATGGGGACAGATCTGTAAGCTGACACATCCCTCTTTTGAAAAAGCCCCTGGAGAAGTATGGTCAAGCTTCATTACAAGTAAACAAATCATACAGTCTTTCTCCAACAGATGGCAAATGATGAGCAACGATGCTTTTGAGTTTGCTTCATGCCAAGGAACGAGGATTCTCAAAATGCAAATTCCACCAGTTCTTAACCACAAAAAGGCTGTGATGCTTGCTTCAACAAGAACAGAGAACTTAGCCCAAAGCTGCCAGGACAGTGGTTTGCTCCATGCCACCCTTGGTGGTCTTCTTGTTGGTCAGTGTCTGCAGAAATGAAATCCTAGGTTCTCTTTCTTCTGGGAACACTGAGCTGCACCGACTCCCACCTTGTAATGGCTGCTTGTTTTTAGGGGAGAATAACTAGGGGACCATTTATCCTTGTGACTTTTATGCTATAGTTCTTTTATACTTTAGCTACAACAATAATAAGAGAGGAAAAACCACTTTGTCTCCACCGTGAGAACCATGAACAAGCCCTGCTATTTTTAATGATAAGATAAAAAAATAATGAATAATTTTAGATGTCAAGACTTTGACTGTCTGAACTGGGCCTGAGACGAGAAACACGAGAATTGAGAGCAACTGCACACATATATGCAGACTGTGTGCATGTATTTTTTGTATAAACAGAAACAATGTGACAATCAATGGGCTAGTCTCTAACATTAGCATTAAGGACTTTCATGAAAGTTGAATGTTTATTATAAAACAACATCTAGAAGATTCCTTTTCAGGTATGAATGACAAACTTTTTCAATTCAATGGTGAAGGATGAAATCAAAATACTTCAGCTATTTTTCTTTGTTCATTGCTACTAAATATTAACGGATCAGTGGGATGGGACATTTGGAACACATATGTCCCTATAATGGGATGTTATAGAGTGGGACACATACTCTATCTAATAAGTGGGGTGGGACATTAGTTGGTTAGGGTGAGTTTGATTTCCAAAGTGATCATAATCCTTTATTCAATCAACAATCATTCTGTGCACCTATTATCTACTATGCTGGGTGCAGGTTAAATGAAATAGGAGGACTATTTTTATTTATTTATTTATATTTTGGCTGCGGCACTCGGCATGTGAGATCTTAGTTCCCCGACCAGGGATCGAACCCACGCCCCCTGCAGTGGAACCTCGGAGTCTTTACCACTGGACCGCCAGGGAAGTCCCAGGACTATTGTATTAAGTAAGGAAGTGCCAGTGAAAGACAAAACCTTGACTGTTTAAGACCCCTACAAAGGGAGGACACTATTAGGAGGTTGAAACGACACTAATCTGACTCAAGGTGAATTATCTTTTAAGCAGGCAAACTGGTTGTGGGGAATCAAGATCTGAACAGTAAAACTTCAAGTTAATTCACCTTCATTCAATCCACAGTAGTCCTCAGAGGACTTTGGGGAAAAGGCGGTGTAGAAACAGCAGTAATAAAAGAAGGTAGAATCAGCAGGGGCAGCTAGGACCACTTTTGGAAATAAAGAGGAAAATGGGAAATCTACATGGTCTGGGGAAAAGGCATAGAGTATTCCTGTCCCAACTTCTCTCTTCTAGATCCTTAGACCAACTGCTGTTGGGCATTCCCACTTGGATATCCTATTGGGAGCTCAAGCTGAAAATGTCCAAATTAGTTCATCACGTGTATCCCACAGAACAGTCATTGTTCTTATCTTTCCTTTCTCTCTGAAGGACAGTATCATTTTTTGAGCCAGCTGGGTTTTGAACTTGTGTCCTCTGCTTCTTGCCCTCCCTCATTTCTCACGTTCAATCTGTTCTCAGTCCTTTGGGTCCACTTCTCCACCAGCCCCCCACACCTGTCCCCATTCCCCCACTGCCATGGTTCCAACTTCCTGCCTGGCCTCCCACTGTCCAGCCTCAGTCATTGTCAATCTTCCACAAGCCCACACATCCCACCTTGTCCCAGAACCCTTTCGATATCCTTTTAACATCTACCAAATTAAACACCACCCTCTCAACTTAGGGCCAGTCTTATCTCACCAGAGATCTCTCAGACCCCAGCAACGCCTCATGCATTCCTGCCTGCTCTCCAGCCCAGCTACCTGGAATGCCCTCTCCCCATATCTCCCAACTATTATCTCCTGCATAAAGCTCTTCCAGATCCCCTTCTAGCTGGCCTGGATCGCTCTGTCCACTAAAGTGTGTAAAGGATTACAGCACTTTACACAGTACTTGTCTTAGTCTCACTATTGGTAGGCAAGTTCCTTAGAGGCAAAGGTTAAAGTCCACATTTTTCACTCAAGTGAAACATCTGGCATAGAGCTTTGCACATAGTAGGCCCTCAATAAACATTTTCTCAATGGAAAAAGGTAGTGTGCATGCTCTACAAAATAACAAGATATTTATAATACTTTCCATTCCCATCACTGCCCTGGTTGCTAGGAACACCTTGGGGTTAAGATTTGCAAACAACTGCTCATTTTCCTTGATTAAGACTTCTTATTGTTTTCTCCTTTTTTTTTTTTTTTTGAAGGGATTATTTATTTGTTTGTTTGTTTATTTATGGCTGTATTGGGTCTTCGTTGCTGCATGCACGCTCTCTCTAGTTGAGGTGAGCGGGGGCTACTCTTGGTTGCGGTGCGCGGGTTTCTCATTGCAGTGGCTTCTCGTTGTGGAGCACAGGCTCTAAGCACACAGGCTTCAGTACTTGTGGCACGCGGGCTCAGTAGTTGTGACTCATGGGCTCTAGAGCACAGGCTCAGTAGTTGTGGCACAGGGGCTTAGTTGCTCCATGGCATGTGGGATCTTCCCGAACCAGGGCTTGAACCTGGGCCCCTGCACTGGCAGGCAGATTCTTATCACATCGTTTTCTTCCTATACTGTCACTTAAATATTTAGTAAGTGGCTGTGCATCATTATACTTAAAATTTTGTTAGAAAATAGCTCCAAACCACCTCTAAAAGTTTTCAGCTTGAAAAAGAGAGAGAGAAAAAGAGAGAGGGAGAGAGAGAGAGAGAGAGAGAGAGGTAGATAGACACATATCCCAGCAGGAATTCATAAAGAAAATAGCTAGGAGAGACTTTCAAGATGGCGGAGGAATAAGACGTGGCAATCACCTTCCTCCCAACAAATACGTCAGAAATACATCTACACGTGGAACAACTCCTACAGAACACCTACTAAATGCTGGCAGAAGACGTCAGACTTCCCAAAGGCAAGAAACTCCCCACATACCTGGCCGTGTGGCTGACAGGGTCTTGGTGCTCTGGCGGGGTGTCAGGCCTGTACCTCTGAGGTGGGAGAGCCGAGTTCAGGACACTGGTCTACAGGAGACCTCCCAGCTCCACATAATATCAAATGGCAAAAGCTCTCCCAGAGATCTCCATCTCAATGCTGAGACCCAGCTCCACTCAACGACCAGCAAACTACAGTAATAGACACCCTATGCCAAACAACTAGCAAGACAGGAACACAACCCCACCCATTAGCAGAGAGGCTGCCTAAAATCATAATAAGATCACACACACCCCAAAACACACCACTGGACGCGGTCCTGCCCACCAGAAAGACAAGATCCAGCCTCATCCACCAGAACACAGGCACCAGTCCCCTCCACCAGGAAGCCGACACAACCCACTGAACAAACCTTACCCACTGGGGGCAGGCACCAAAAACAGTAGGAACTACGAACCTGCAGCCTGAAAAAAGGAGACCCCAAGCACAGTAAATTAAGCAAAATGAGAAGACAGAGAAACACACAGCAGATGAAGGAGCAAGGTAAAAACCCACCAGACCTAACAAATGAAGAGGAAATAGGCAGTCTACCTGAAAAAGAATTCAGAGTAATGATAGTAAAGATGATCCAAAATCTTGGAAATAGAATGGAGAAAATACAAGAAACATTTAACAAGGACCAAGAAGAACTAATGAGCAAACAAACAGTGATGAACAACACAGTAAGTGAAATGAAAAATTCTCTAGAAGGAATCAATAACAGAATAACTGAGGCAGAAGAACGGATAAGTGACCTGGAAAATAAAATAGTGGAAATAACGACCACAGAGCAGAATAAAGAAAAGAGAATGAAAAGAATTGAGGACAGTCTCAGAGACCTCTGGGACAACATTAAATGCACCAACATTCGAATTATAGGGGTCCCAGAAGAGGAAGAGAAGAAGAAAGGGACTGAGAAAATATTTGAAGAGATTATAGTTGAAAACTTCCCTAACATGGGAAAGGAAATAGTATATCAAGTCCAGGAAGCGCAGAGAGTCCAATACAGTATAAACCCAAGGAGAAACATGCCAAAACACATATTAATCAAACTATCAAAAATCACCTACAAAGAAAAAATATTAAAAGCAGCAAGGGAAAAACAACAAATAAAATACAAGGGAACCCCCATAAGGTTAACAGCTGATCTTTCAGCAGAAACTCTGCAAGCCAGAAGGGAGTGGCAGGACATATTTAAAGTGATGAAAGGGAAAAACCTACAACCAAGATTACTCTACCCAGCAAGGATCTCATTCAGATTCAACAGAGAAATCAAAAGCTTTACAGACAAGCAAAAGCTAAGAGAATTCAGCACCACCAAACCAGCTTTACAACAAACGCTAAAGAAACTTCTCTAGGCAGGAAACACAAGAGAAGGAAAAGACCTACAATAACAAACCCAAAACAATTAAGAAAATGGTAATAGGAATGTACATATCGATAACTACCTTAAATGTAAATGGATTAAATGTCCCAACCAAAAGACACAGACTGGCTGAATGGATACAAAAACAAGACCCATATATGTGCTGTCTACAAGAGACCCACTTCAGACCTAGGGACACATACAGACTGAAAGTGAAGGGATGGAAAAAGATATTGCATGCAAATGGAAATCAAAAGAAAGCTGGAGTAGCAATTCTTGTATCAGACAAAATAGAGTTAAAAATAAAGACTATTACAAGAGACTAAGAAGGACACTACATAATGATCAAGGTATCAATCCAAGAAGAAGATAGAACAATTGTAAATATTTATGCACCCAACATAGGAACACCTCAATACATAAGGCAAATGCTAACAGCCATAAAAGGGGAAAGCGACAGTAACACAATCATAGTAGGGGCCTTTAACACCCCACTTTCACCAATGGACAGATCATCCAAAATGAAAATAGATAAGGAAACACAAGCATTAAATGATACATTAAACAAGATGGATTTAATTGCTATTTATAGGACATTCCAACCAAAAACAACAGAATACACTTTCTTCTCAATTGCTCATGGAACATTCTCCAGGATAGATCATATCTTGGGTCACAAATCAAGCCTTGGTAAATTTGGGAAAATTGAAATCGTATCAAGTATCTTTTCGGACCACAACGCTATGAGACTAGGTATCAACTGCAGGAAAAAATCTGTAAAAATAACAAACACATGGAGGCTAAACAATACACTACTAAATAACCAAGAGATCACTGAAGAAATCAGAGAAAATAAAAAAATACCCAGAAACAAATGACAATGAAAACACGACGACCCAAAACCTATGGGATGCAGCAAAAACAGTTCTCAGAGGGAAGTTTATAGTAATACAATCCTACCTCAAGAAACAAGAAACATCTCAAATAAACAACCTAACCTTATACCTAAAGCAATTAGAGAAAGAAGAACAAAAAAGCCCCAAAGTTAGCAGAAGGAAAGAAATCATAAAGATCAGATCAGAAATAAATGAAAAAGAAATGAAGGAAACAATAGCAAAGATCAATAAAATTAAAAGATGGTTCTTTGAGAAGAAAAACAAAATTTATAAACTATTAGCCAGACTCATCAAGAAAAAAAGGGAGAACACTCAAATCAACAGAATTAGAAATGAAAAAGGAGAAGTAACAACTGACACTGCAGAAATACAAAGGATCATGAAAGATTACTACAAGCAGCTCTATGCCAATAAAATGGACAACGTGGAAGAAATGGACAAATTCTTAGAAAAGCACAACCTTCTGAGGCTGAACAAGGAATAAACAGAATAAACAAGCACTGAAATTGAGACTGTGTTTAAAAATCTTCCAACAAACAAAAGCCCAGGACCAGATGGCTTCACAGGAGAATTCTATCAAACATTTAGAGAAGAGCTAACACCTATCCTTCTCAAACTCTTTCAAAATATAGAACAGAGAGGAACACTCTCAAACTCATTCTATGAGGCCATCATCACTCTGATACCAAAACCAGACAAAGATGTCACAAAGAAAGAAAGCTACAGGCCAATATCACTGATGAACATAGATGCAAAAATCCTCAACAAAATACTAGCAAACAGAATCCAACAGCATATTAAAAGGATCATACACCATGATCAAGTGGGGTTTATCCCAGGAATACAAGGATTCTTCAATATATGAAAATCAATCAACATGATACACCATATTAACAAATTAAAGGAGAAAAACCATATGATCATCTCAAGAGATGCAGAGAAAGCTTTTGACAAAATTCAACATCCATTTATGATAGAAACCCTCCAGAAAGTAGGCACAGAGGGAATTTACCTGAATATAGTAAAGGCCATATATGACAAATCCACAGCCAACATCGTTCTCAATGGTGAAAAACTGATACCATTCCCTCTAAGATCAGGAACAAGACAAGGCTGTCCACTCTCACCGTTATTATTCAACATAGTTTTGGAAGTTTTAGCCACAGCAATCAGAGAAGAAAAATAAATAAAAGGAATCCAAATTGGAAAAGAAGTAAAGCTGTCACTGTTTGCAGATGACATGATACTATACATAGAGAATCCTAACGATGCTACCAGAAAAGCACTAGAGCTAATCAATGAATGTGGTAAAGTAGCAGGAGACAAAATTAATGCACAGAAATCTCTTGCATTCCTATACACTAATGATGAAAAATCTGAAAGAGAAATTAAGGGAACACTCCCATTTACCACTGCAACAAAAAGAATAAAATATCCAGGAATAAACCTACCTAAGGAGACAAAAGGCTTGAATGCAAAAAATTATAAGACACTGATGAAAGAAATTAAAGATGATACAAACAGACGGAGAGATATACCATGTTCTTGGATTGGAAGAATCAATATCGTGAAAATGACTATACTACCCAAAGCAATCTACAGATTCAATGCAATCCCTATCAAACTACCACTGGCATTTTTCACAGAACTAGAACAAAAAATGTCACAATTTGTATGGAAACACAAAAGACCCCGAATAGCCAAAGCAAGCTTGAGAAAGGAAAACAGAGCTGGAGGAATCAGGCTCCTTGACTTCAGACTATACTAAAAAGCTACAGTAATCAAAACAGTATGGTACTGGCACAAAAACAGAAATATAGATCAATGGAACAGGATAGAAAGCCCAGAGATAAACCCACGCACATATGGTCACCTTATCTTTGATAAGGGATGCAAGAATATACAATAGTGAAAAGACAGCCTCTTCAACAAGTGGTGCTGGGAAAACTGGACAGCTACATGTAAAAGAATGAAATTAGAACACTCCCTAACACCACACCCAAAAATAAACTCAAAATGGATTAAAGACCTAAATGTAAGGCCAGACACTACAAAACTCTTAGAGCAAAACACAGGCAGAATACTCTATGACATAAATCACAGCAAGATCCTTTTTGACCCACCTCCTAAAGAAATGGAAATAAAAACAAAAATAAACAAATAGGACCTAATGAAACTTAAAACCTTTTGCACAGCAAAGGAAACCATAAATAAGATGAAAAGACAACCCTCAGAATGGGAGAAAATATTTGCAACTGAAGCAACTGACAAAGGATTAATCTCCAACATTTACAAGCAGCTCATGCACCTGAATATCAAAAAAACAAACAACCCAATCCCAAAATGGGCAGAAGACCTAAATAGACATTTCTCCAAAGATATCCAGATTGCCAACAAACACATGAAGAGATGCTCAACATCACTAATCATTAGAGAAATGCAAATCAAATCTACAATAAGGTATCACCTCACACCAGTCAGAATGGCCATCATCAAAATATCTACAAACAATAAATGCTGGAGAGGGTGCGGAGAAAAGGGAACCCTCTTGCACTGTTGGTGGGAATGTAACTTGATACAGCCCCTATGGAGAACAGTATGGAGGTTCCTTAAAAAACTAAAAATAGGGCTTCCCTGGTGGCGCAGTGGTTGAGAGTCCGCCTGCCGATGCAGGGGATGTGTGGCTCGTTCCCCGGTCTGGGAAGATCCTACATGCCGCAGAGCGGCTGGGCCCGTGAGCCATGGCCCCTGAGCCTGCGCGTCCGGAGCCTGTGCTCCGCAACGGGAGAGGCCACGGCAGTGAGAGGCCTGCGTACCGCAAAAAAAAAAAAAAAAAAAAAAAAAAAAACTAAAAATAGAACTACCATAGGACCCCGCAATGTCACTACTGGGCATATACCCTGAGAAAACCATAATTCAAAAAGAGTCATGTACCACAATGTTCATTGCAGTTCTGTTTACAATAGCCGGGACATGGAAGCAACCTAAGTGTCCATTGACAGATGAATGGATAAAGAAGATGTGGCACCTATATACAATGGAATATTACTCAGCCGTAAAATGAAATGAAATTGAGTTATCTGTAGTGAGGTGGATGGACCTAGAGTCTGTCATACAGAGTGAAGTAAGTCAGAAAGAGAAAAACAAATACCGTATGCTAACGCATATATATGGAATCTAAAAAAAAAAAAAAAAGGTTCTGAGGAGCCTAGGGGCAGGACAGGAATAAAGACGCAGACGTAGAGAATGGACTTGAGGACACAGGGAGTGGGAAGGGTAAGCTAGGACAAAGTGAGAGAGTGGCATGGACATATATACACTACCAAATGTAAAATAGCTAGCTAGTAGAATGCAGCTGCACAGCACAAGGAGGTCAGCTCGGTGCTTTGTGACCACCTAGAGGGGTGGGATAGGGAGGGTGGGAGGGAGACACAAGAGGGAGGGGATATGGGGATATATGTATACGTATAGCTGATTCACTTTGTTATACAGCAGAAACTAACACACCATTGTAAAGCAATTATACTCCAATAAAGATGTTAAAAAAAAAGGAAAACAGTTAGGAGATAGTCCTGAAATTTTAGACTTACAGGTGCCAACTGGCATCCTTTATAGACTTTCTTTTTTTCCAAAGAGATAAAATATCAATATGTAAAGATGATGATATAATTTGTAATTAATTTTATTCCTATGCTAATTGTAAGAAGGCACTGAACTAAGAAGACTAAGTTTTTGTCCCATATTCCCTTTGAAAATTCTAATGCATCTCAGTAGAATATTCGGCTGCAATTGAATTTCAAAGGTAATACATAGGTATGACATTCATCGTACTGTAAAGCAGAAGAAATCTTAGTATTTGTGTAGAAGAGTTAGAAAAAGTCAAGAAAAGCCAACCTGCAACATTCATGCCTTGTTTGGTGCTCCAAGCATTAGAAGTCATAAACTCTCCATATTCTTTCCCAGCTTAAGAAAAGACAGTTAAAAAATAGAGAAATACAGTCATTGGAACTGTCACAAGAAAGATGTATTGGTCTCAATGGTAAAATCTCCCTTGGAAAATTTAAGCTTCACTTGACCCAGTGGGTCCTTGGGCTAGTTTCAGGAGACAGAGTAGGAAGGAGAGTGGGGGCAGTCATAAGCTTCTGACTCATTACGCTGAAGCTCCAGAGAGCTGATTAGCCAATTATTAACTAAAAATGGGATATGGCTCCATCCCTGAAATTCTGAAGGCAAAACAAGGAGCAGAATGGAAATACTGATGCCAGTGAAATTGCTCGTAGAATCTGGTCCATCGCCTAAGAAAATCAGCCAAGTAGCCCTTAGTGCTTTTGTAACTGCTACCAATGGCCATGCCAGCATGTCAGGGAGATTCTCTTTCTAACGTGTTTAAGAGGGCGTTTGGGGAAGTAATCTTTAGTATAAGCTATTTTAGTTGTTTAGTTAGTCAAACTTTATCTAAGGCTAGAGTATAACCCTCACTCTACTCTCACATTGCAGAGATCAGAGCTAGTACAAACTCTTCCAGCAGATTCTATGTTTTCCCTGCACAGCGTTGGAATTTATGATCTCTGGAGGGAAAGCATCATATCTGATGACAGAATTTTTCCTTGCCCGGTTACCTCTAGCAAGATTGGAGTAAGGGTTATAATATTCCAGCTTGGGCAGACCCCTTTTCTGCCCCCTCTTGCTGGTTATCTAGACATAATGCTCTTTCCTTCAGGTGAATCCCACCCTTAACATGTTGCAAGGTGACAAGGAGCTACCCCTTGAAGGTCTCCCTGTGGTGGGGTGATGGGCAGGTAGGGGTCAGTGATGGAGGTTGGCGGGAGTGGGGAGGGTCCCGGGCGAGAAAGCCCACACGGCTTTGGAGAAACAATCATTCCGTCATCATTCTCACTGAAGGACAGCTGGGTTTATCTTTTGTCTGGCAAATAAAGAGCAGAGAAATCGTGTTGGCACTACAAAATCGAGCACAGATCAGAACACGCAGCAATCTACGAAAATACTTTTAGAAATGAAAATGGCTTTGTCGTAACTTCAAAAGTTTAACAACCTCCATTTAGAGAAAGAGGACCACGCATAAAAGATGTTAGATGGTAAACACCTGCTCTTCAGGAACACAAATGTCTCAGTGGACTAGGAATTTCTCTAAGTAGCGTTTTGGAAGAGAAGCCTCTTAATAAACAGAACAGTGCTAGAACCTAAAACCAAACCAAAACAAAAGGTTTTGTTTTAATCTCTCCCCTGTTCTGGTTCAAATCGACTTGGACTTGTCTGCATGCCAGAATGATTTAAGAAAGATAGTTCTTCAAATTAATCTATTCTAATCAACCTCATCAGAGTCTCGGGTGTCTTTTACCAAAAAAGAAATATTAATGAAATACTTTAAAAACTGCAGGCTAGTGTTTATTAAGTCTTCATAATATGTAGAAAGAGCACCTAATGGGTAAATATTTACCAAGGGAACTCCCCCTGCCTTTCAGTTCTCTTAAGCGTACGTCCGTGTAACACAGTATTTTTTAAATCATCTATATTTCTCTTCCTAGTTAAATCAGGCCTAATGCACACATGAACAACCATATGGTTAGAAATAACTTTTTCAGACAAAGATTGAAGTGTATGCAAAATAACACATCCTTAGGGTTTTGTTTTGTTTTGTTTTGTTTCTTCTTTTTCCCTCTAAATCTGAGAGTTTAGAATCATTTTATCAGGCTGTGTGGCAACTGAGTTCACGACGACATCTCCAGCCCTGGTCTGTGAGGGCATCCAGAGCAGGGGAAAAGCCTTCCTCCCTGGACCCCCAAACTAACCCAGGGCCGGGCACATAGAAGACTTGCAGTCATGTTTGTTGAATAACTGTCTCCGTCCTTGGCTGACTCTCATCGTTAACCACGTTTCAACGTCAAGCACTGATTTTGTTTGAATTGAACCTCAAATACGATATATCTCTGTGAGGAAAAAAAAAAACCTTTTTACTTGCACACTACAAATACAGTGTTGTTTTTGCAGCACAAATGCACTTCTGCTGAAATACTGCTTTGCTAAAGTCTTGGCGAAGACACGATGGATGACCTCAGAAATGGGTGCGGGGACGTGCTGAGTGGGAGAGACCACCATTAATACACACAGCACCGCACACCTGCTTTATGAGTCGGTTTATCATCCTCCAAAAAGCTGACTAGGACTGGGAGTCGAGATAAAGAAAAACTATTTAAGAGTTTGGCTAAAAAAAAAAAAAAAATCTGTGGCTTTCTGTTACCTGGTGTGCTGTGTAGCCTAATAACATTTAGCAATTCTGAAATGTACCGGTTCAATCAAGGATTGCTAAAGAGATCAATCAGTTCTCACTAGAAAGCACAGCTAAAAGTAACAGGATGCACAGAAGAAAGCCATGTTTTCCACCAACATTAAACAGCAACAAAGGCCCTAAAACAGAAAAGAGAACTGAGTGAACTATAAAATTTTACAAAAGCAATCGCTCAACAGCACATAACTGCAAACTCTAGGAGCAATAATGTATCTTTCTCTACAAAATAAATTACTGAAAGGGGTCATGTGATTCTTAGCAGGCAGGGAGATGCACTTTCCCAAGGAAAGTTCATCATTAAATATATTATTTAAGACTGGATCATCTTCAGGCTATTTTTAATCCTATCATTTTGTTGCCAAAATTAGCTATAAGCAGCTGAAACTCAGCCACTAGAAAACTGATGTTTTTTCATGTATTTTGTACACTGGCCTGAGAAGAGTATTGCTTTCCAGTTAATCAAACGTTTGGGTGGATGTGGACTATGTACAGAAAAGAGAAACTGCTTGCTGACCAACTAATAAAAAGGAAGCCAACCTCTACTGGATGTGGAGAAGTAAGTTCCTGTCTTCCTAAACCACAAAGACCAAATGACAAACACACAAAAGAAGTCGCACCACCATGTCATCAACAGAATGAATCCAATATCCACGTTACGGCATGTCATTCTTGCAGCTGTCAAACATCTCACTCTCTCCTAAGACATGAAGCGAAATGTTGTCACATTTCTCAGTTCAGAGGGCGCGATCAATGTTCATTCACCATCAACTTCCCCCAATCTCAACCCTCTGCTTGCAAGAGCCCCTTGGTCATGAAGCGGTCTCAGGGCCCCTAAACTCATTTACAGAATTTGAACTGTGTTACAAGGGGATCAAATAATACCAAACGGAGCTATTAAAAGAGCTAAATTTCCTGTCTTTAACTGGAGTAGAAAAGCTATCTTACTTTCATGGGGTCTGTAATGCCAACACAAATTGTATAGCTACCACGCAAAACATTCTTGAGAGGATGGAGCTTATAACAATTTCTCTCCTGTCTCTCTTGCATTCCAGTCTATTTCTTCCAAGGGTCAGATCACTCTAGCGGACACATGGGAAATATTCAGCATCCTAGGTAATATTATGGACCCACGGGGCCACTGGAAAGGTACACTGTAGCATCCATCCCAGATTGCCGTTTTTCCTAAAAGGCGTCCACGAGAATCGATGGTCGGTGAGGGCAGCCAGCATCTCTAACTCTCACGTGCACACAAACACCTGTAGACGTGCGAACCACAGATTCTGACTCAGAAGCTCTGGGGCGGGACCTGAGACTCTGCATCTCTAAGAAGCTCCCAGGTGACGCCCAGGCTGCTGGTCCCTGAGCCACACTTGGAGTGGCAGGGTCTCAGACATCTAGACCTGCCTCCCTCTGGAAGCCTTATTCAGACTTAGGAATAAAGCCATACTCCACTCCACCGCCAACTCTTCTTTAGTCTTTATATAATTTGTAGACTTCTAGGACCATCTCTCAGACACCTATCATCCAAGGCCCTGCTTTCTCCAAGTTATGGAACATGGAATGCAAACTGTGTTTCCTCGGCCTCAGAAGTAGCAGCAGCAAAGAAAAAAAATGTGACTTAGAATCTAAAGCCCCCGTAAGAATAGATTCAGTAGATGAGCTGATCCACCAAGCCCTGTAAACAGTACAAGTACAACATTGTCCAACGTTAAAAGAATGTGCTAGCTCTCTTCTGAAATTTTACCATCCTTACTGAGTCCTTTACACTGCAAGACGCAACATATTATTAGAGATGCAACACTGATTGATGCAGATTTGGAGGAAAATCTGTCTGTATGCCAAGTGCTCAAAATGAAAATGTAGGTTCATGATGCACCTTTGAAAGGAGAAGTGCGTCAGGCTCTCGAGTACTACCACTTTTATGATTCCAAAGTGGACACTTATGATTGCATTTCCTGATATATACTTTTTTTTTTTGTGCCAAAGTCCTCTGCTTTCCTAGTCATCCATCTATAGGTTGTCCTGAAAGCTACACATTTTACCATCAGCTATTTGTGCTTCTATATGATTTATTTTTACTATAAGAGGTTTTGTCCAAAAAAAGTTTATCATGTTCTACGGTACGTCATTGTGGTTTGGCATCATAAAATGTAGCCTCCACATTTATCAACCTCAGATACCTGTTGACCACAAAGATAGGCTCTACTGAGAAAACTCTATTTGGAAAGGAGGAAAAGGTGAGCCTTCACTTAAAAAGAAAATTCAACTCTATGAGATGTTAATATACCACAACTCGACAATAAAGATCAAGATTATATCTTAATTTCTATCATAAACATATGTCTCCATTTCCCATCTTTTTACTAAATTACTTGACACATGACAGTTACCACCATGGATTTCTTTCAACTAGAAAGAAAATTTTTTAAATTATTTTCACAAAAATATGTAATAGTCAAACTGTTATATTAGTTCTACTTTGGTCTTAAAATGATCCTTTGGGCGTCTGGAAGTCCCTACCTCTTTGGTTATGGTGGTTAAAAATAAAACCACCTACTTAACCAAACATTTAACAAAACTATTCTTTACACACTTCACTGAATTCTTCAAGAATTACTAAAGATCTGATAATATGAGATCTCGAAAAACAAACAATTCACAAAAAGCATTTAAATTTTAGAGATTAAACGGGGATGTTTTACTTTTAAACACTGAACAGTGGCATCAATATTTTGTCAACTTTGGTCAAGTGGGATCAGATGTTCATGTCAGTCATCTACTTTTCTTGGGCTTTTCTCTTTTTGGCCCCTTACCATTAGCACACTTTGTAAACTGTAGTAAATAAAGTATGTAACGTGCTTCTTGAAATCGAATACACCTGTAGTGACTTCTAAGCTTTTTGCTCCTGTTAGGTCCTATAAAATAATAACATTAGTAATTCTCCCTGGAGACTGTGAAAGGAAGCACGAATTGTATCCTTTTTCAAAGACAGCTCTTCAGATTAAAAGACAAGAATTAATTCCTCTTGCACTTTTTCACAAATTAATCACTTCAGATATAAAGTGTAGATGTCAATTACACTTCTTCAGTCTTAGGATCTGTACCCCTCCCCCAAAGAACCACACACACAAAAAGAACTTTATGGCGACATGATAGAGGCTCTATCTAGCACAACAGGACCAGAAAAAAAACAGTTCACAGATGTTCTTCAAAAATACAGGCATCAATCACTTCAACTAAAGCCAGAGCATGAGAATCCACAGCTACGAATCAATTCTTCTACACTTTATATAGATACTCTAGATGCAAGTTTTGCCAGCAGAGGGGACCACCAAATCACGCGGATTCTAGGTGGTGAAAAGTAGAAGATACTAAAATTCCAGTGAACCTCAAAATCGCACACAAGTTATAGAAATAGAACACAAGGTACGCAGCCAACGCAAATTCTGTCACAGCTCACCTCTTTACAAACATCCAGGTGTTCCAGGGAAAGGGGCTACACTGGTTTTCCTCTTTGGGTAGATCTTACCAAGTGAGTCAGAAAAGGCATGCCCTTGGTCCCCTGGGGGAGTCTGCTCTTCCAACTGGATGGTTCTCAAATTTTAGTACAAAGAAGAAACCCCCAGGGGAGCTTATTTCTGATGCGGATTGCCAGGGCCCAGCCTGGCATCTAGTTTATGAGTTGTCCCTGAAATGTCCCATTTCAACAGGCTACTCAGGCCAGGTACCGTGATGAGGGGGATCCTTGGACCCCCAGTTTGAGAAACCCTGAAGGGATGCCATTTACCCCAAGATCCTACTGAACAGCAAAGGCTGGATCTTTGAACCTCAATGTCTGGCAAGCAAGGGAAACAATTTTGCCGGGAAGCAATGATCACAGTTGGGTTGGCAGGGAGACCTCTGTACAGGGAAAGAGGGAGGGAGGCCACAACCCTGATATTATTTCATTGGCTCATCGGTCTCCCTTGGCCCAGTAGCCCACCCAGACTCCAACCTCCGCATCACAGACCCGAGAGGTCCAGCCCAGACTCACATTCAATCAGACATGCACCTACCCAGCCTCCGTTATCCTGGATCCAGGTGTGCAGGTGTCGGTTCAGGTACTCAGTCATCCACAGGGCGATGTTGTCCACCAGGGGGGACATCTCCCGGTTGACGCTCTCCACACACATGACCCCACCGAACTCAAAGAAGGCCACGATCCTCCCCCAGTTCACTCCATCCCTGAAGAGCTCCTCCACCACCGTGGCAAAGCGTCCCCTCGCGGTGAAGGGCGTCAGGTGCAGCTGGCTGGACATCTCGGCGAAGTCGCGGCGGTAGCGACGAGAAAAATCATCACCGGCCTGGCGCAGGGTCAGGTGGACCACAGGTGGCACGGGGCTGAGCGCAGGCCCCCCGGCGGGGGCGGCGGGAGCGGTCTGGGGCGGCGGCGGGGAGGTCCTGGATGGCGCTGGGGTGCTCCCAGGCTGGGAGGAGAAGATGCCCGGCGCGGGGGCGGCCCCCGGGGACGTGGCGCCCGCGACTCCGGCATCCCACTCGTAGCCCCTCTGCGACAGCTTATAGTGGATGTACTTCATCACTATCTCCCGGTTATCATACCCTGTTCTCCCAGCGTGCGCCATCCTTCCCCCACGGAAAAGCAGCCGGGTACCAACAGCACCTCTCGCCCCCGCTTCCCGCCCCACGGCCCCGCACGAGAGAAGAATAGTTATAATCCAGCTATTTTATTGGATGTGCTTTGCATTCTTGGATGAGGGGGTGTCTTCAGTCATGCGGAACACTTGATTCTGGTGTTTCCCTCTTGGCATGAGATGCAGGAAATTTTTATTTAAATTCCTTTCGGATCTTTATTTCATGAGGCACATTATTAATTATTGTTAATATCAGTCTACTTCCTCCGTGATGCTGAAAGGTTAAAAAAACTAATCAGTCAAAATCAGGTGCATTTCCCTTTATACAGTGGGTGAAAGCAGGGCACACACACTACAAGTTACACACCTGAAAATAATATAATAAACTGCCTGGAAATTAAACTTACTCAAATGCACTTAAAGTTAAAATCTCAACTGTTTCCACTGAAAGTTACATGAAACCCATTTCCTGTGCAAAGAACTTACTTGTATTTTTTCAGGACAGCATGATCCTCTGTCAAGTTTCCTTTTCTGTGAAAACAAATGCATAAGGCAAAGATTCCATCAATCTTCAGAACTCTCCAGTGATAGCTGCTGTGAAACTTCCAAATGAATCAGGAGTTGGGGGCGGAGGGTGTAAAAATTAGGAGAATTTCCAGTTTGATTCCCAGACTTCTTCACAGAAATGTCAATCCGTAGGAATCCCAACCGGAGATCTCAAGAGCACGAGCAAAGAAAGGCAGCGGCGGCGGCAGATGAATTACAATTTTCAGTCCAGTATTTGCAGAAGTCCTGTGATTTTCCCCCTCTCGGCAATTTACACGCGCACACACACGCGCGAGCACAGACATGGATCTCTGTCCGCGGGACCGCTTCACGCCTCCACAGGAGAGAGACAGGGACCGGGGGCCGGTGGACGAGCAGGGGACGGGGGCAGGAATCCTCCTCTGATTAAACTCCGAACAGCGAATGCATTTTCCGAAAAGCTGCTTGATAAATGAAGGCTGGACGCGCCCGGCCCGCCGGTGCCGAGCGCGAGAAGCCCGCGCTGTGTGTGGTGCGGCGAGGGCTGGGGAGAAGGACGTGGTGGGGGAGGGCTTTATTTTTTCCCTCTTTTCCTAAAAAGGATGACTGCTACGAAGTTCTCCCCCCTGGACCCCCTCTTCCGCTGCACCCCACCGGCGCACCCCGCCTCCGGGCTGCGCACCCTTTCTCCTCCTCCTGTCCTGCGCGGCGGCGCTGGCGGCGCCCGCCTCCCCCGCGCTCCCGCCGCGCACCCGCTCCGGGCGATGACGGCCGCGCCGGCGGGGAGGGCCCGGCGCCCGGCACCTTCGCTGGCGGCTGCGGCGGCGGCGGCGGCTCGGCGGGGAAACCGAGAGCGACGGGCGGGAGCGCGGCGGGCGGGGGCGGGGGCGGGCGCGAGGAGGAAGGGGGCGGGCGCGGCGCGGGGGGGCCTGGCCTCTTCATTCTCCTCTCGAACCGACTGGTTTCCTGTTCGTACGTCACACGGTTCATTCAAAAAAAGAAGAAAGAAAGAGCCCTCCTCGGTGCCGCCCCGCCGCCCCCTCCGCCCCCTCCGCCCCGCTCCCCTTGCCGGGTTAAAGGAGCCGCGGCCGGCCCGGGAGTGGCGCGCCCCGCCGGGGACTCATGGCGCGCAGGCCCGCGGCCGGGGAGGGAGCGCCCGGGACGGCCCCCGCCCGCTGCGCCCGCCCGCTGGGCCCGGCCGGTGGGTGGCGCGGGCGGCGCAGGCCTCCCGCGCGGCCGCGGCGCGGTGGGTGTGCCAGGGGCCTCGTCGGGCCTGCGGCGGGCCCGGCGCGCGCTCGGAGTCTCCGGGGCCCGCGAGGGGCCGGGGGCGCCCGGGGAGCCGCACGCTGCCGGGGCCAGGAGCTGGGGGGGACGCCGACAAAAAAAGAGCTGGAAGAGCGCCGGGAATCGCTTCGACCCTTCCTAGCCGTGCGCGCGCGGGGTGTGTGTGTGTGTGTGTGTGTGTCCGCGTCCACACATCGTGTTACCAAGGACTTCGACCGTTTCTAGCCGTGCGCGCGCGCGGTGTGTGCGTGTGTGTGTGTGTGTGTGTGTGTGTGTGTCCACACATCGTGTTACCAGGGGCCTCAGCGCTGCCCTCCCATCAAGAGAGGCGACGCTGCACGTTCATCCGCGAGGGAAGCCCCAAGCATCGTGTTTACGTGCAAGCTGCTTCCTAGGTGTCCACGCACAACATACACTCCGGAGACACCATGCGTGACCGAGGCCACACAGAGCTCTCAGTGGCGCGGCCGAGGGCTTAGTGAGGGATACCAAGGCCTTTCGAGTGGTTAAGTAAATGCTTTTCCTCTGCTCCTAACAATTTCGGCACTGGGTGAGGGCTGGACGCCACTGGGGGCTACAGGGCAACTTTCAGGCCCGCAGACCCCCAGCCAGGGTGGGTGGGTTTCTAAAGGCCTCCGCGGTCGCCTAGCAGCCAATCTTAGATGTTCGCACCTTCTCGAGTTATCTATACATACACAAACCTATATATTACACATACATATGTACACATTTTTCATAAAAAATTCACCAGGATGAATAGCTCCCAGGAGAAAAGCACATAGGGCAAACAAGTTGCATGTGTTTATTTTTATCTCCAAGAGTCTGACAAATAAAGTGCCAGGAAAAAATTAGCACGGCGGCTCACCTAATAGGACTCAAGTACAAACATATAGGGACACTGGCCTGTTGAGGTCATAGAAACATGACAAGTGAGTACTGCCATGTGTACAAATATGTTCTCACACTATATTTTGTCTCTTTCCTAGTCTAAAATCAAAGCATTCATTCTGTGGCAAAATAAGCACGGCAAATTATTTTCATTTCTTCATTTTATCAAATACAATCGGCCAACATGCCAACCTCTTGCATATAGGAATGGGTGCCTGGTACAAATGTCTTATCCAGGCAAGAGGGAATGAAGGAAGGTGGTCCTTCTCGCCTTCCAACTGCTGTAACAAAGTCCCCTTTTATCCATGGCAGTGGCAGGGAGGTGTGCTGGCCTGGAGAGAGACACTGGGTATAGACTGACCTGGATATATGTTTTCACAGAATAGCAGAAGCCCGTGTTAATGCCACACATCATGGTTTAGGGATCTCCTCAGAACCTTGTCCTAACCCCCCAAAATTACTTAAGAGGAATTGAAAGCCTTAGTGCTTGAGACCTAGCATGTCAGTGAGGAAATGAGAGGCCAGAGCTGGAAAAAAGACTGTACTTCTGCAAAGAGGGAGACCAGAAGGAAACAGATATCCCATTCCCAGAAAAAGGAAAGCTGCCTTTTTTTCTCCTTTACTCCACAGAGCCTCACTTTACAGATTCCTCCACACTTAAGTGGCATCTTGACCATAACCAAACATTCTCCAGACAGGTCTGCATTATTCCTTGACTAAGGCCATATATTCCCTAGGAATGTTCTGGATACTCTTTCAATCAAAAGAGTGAAACTGTTCCTCCATTCAGATTGCATGCTTATTAGAGTCCACCCAAAATGTAAGGACAAGTATTCCTTGGAGGTGTGTGACTTAACTATTTGTCTGTGAGTATTGGTGAGCTAGCGGAGGGAGCACTGGTCTGAGTCAGGAGTCCTAGGTGCGAATCTAGAGACCTTCCGATAACCTTCAAAATGTAGGCACTGTGGGCTTTTCACTTCCCAAGACGTCTTCCACTTAGAGCCAATGGATGGTCCTTTTCGTGGTTTTGCCTGGCTGGCTTCTAGCAGTAGGGTGGCACCAGGAAGAGAAAAGAACAAGATGCAGGGAATGGAGATTGTACCAAGGGTCTGAAAGGCCTGTGTTTCCCTTCTTTATTCTCCAATCTGCCAAACAAAAAGCTTTTTATTGCCAGTTTTTGCCACCTACTGGTTGATGTTTAACAGTATCATTCAGAAGGTTCTCTTCATCCATCACCAATATAAATCTTCCCAAAGTTTATGAAATTCAAAAGGACATTATTCTAACCTGAACATAAATACTAATATTGAATATAGGTATATATCAAATCTTCCCAACTATTAAAATTTTTATTTAAAACAAGGATAGAAATACAGTGTTTACTGAGAGGGAACTGACAACTAATAGGTAAGATGAAAGAGTTAAAAATATAAAACATGACCCCAAACCATTTAGGCAAACTGACGTGAAAATAAATCCATCAACAAAATGAACTGAGTAGGGAGAGTAAAAACAAGCAGATAGCCTGCATAAAAGAAAAAGAAACTGCTTAAAAAATAACATCCCACAGGCCTAGATAAGCAATCCAAAACACTAATTTCCAATTTCAAGTATCTTCTACATTATTGTTTCCAACTTTATTGAGATATAATTGACATAAGTATCTTATATACTACAAACTCTTTCGTTAAATAGGGCCATATGCTTTAAGACAGTTTACACGTGTTGTTGGCAAACATTATAAAATAATGTTATTATTATAATACTAATTCCCTATTAGCATTAGTTACTAGTAATACTAACAGTAGTACTGTTCCTGACTCATTTCTGCTCCAGAGCCCCTCTTCTGTAAGTGTGATCGCATCCAAGTAATCCACTGTGTGCTCTCAAACCATCCTTGTCCTCATCAGGAAACTCTTTTACCAAATCTAAACCAACAAGCCTTGGTTTAACTGAAAAACCCACCTGGCTAATTTTTGGTGGGTCCTAAGCCTCAAAAAAATGTTTGGAATCATTAAGCAACAACTTTTTTTTTTTTTTTTTGCGATACACGGGCCTCTCACTGTTGTGGCCTTTCCCATTGCAGAGCACAGGCTCTGGACGCACAGGCTCAGCTGCCATGGCTCACGGGCCCAGCCGCTCCACGGCATGTGGGGATCTTCCCGGACCGGGAAACGAACCCGTGTCCCCTGTATCGGCAGGCGGACTCTCAACCACTGCACCACCAGGGAAGCCCCAAGCAACAACTTTTGAAACCAAGCAACGAAGTGCAGGGAAGTCATTCTGTTGCGCAAGTTTAACAGCCAGCAAATAACGTTTACGTGTGGTTTACAAAGGAAAGCACAATAAACTCAGTCGTGGCAATTTTTTCCATTCAAATTAATGACTTGGCATTTAAAGTGAATCAACTGAGATTAGGAACTTGTCTTATACGTTTCAAATGTTTACTGCTCTTGTTGGATTGACATGAATCACCATAGTATTGAGGGGAAACAGGCAAAGAATATACATTCTTATGTTCCATAACTAATGTTTATTCTCTTATACGCTTTAGCACAGAGCACAGTATCTCCCAGACATTAACTGTTGATGAACACATTTAGAAAAATCAAGGTTAACATGTTTGTTATCTAGAGCTGCAGTAACAAAGTACCACAAACTGGGTGGCTTAAAGCAGAAATTTATTCTCCCACAGTTCTGGAAGCTCAAAGTCCAAAATCAAGGTGTCAGTAGGGCCATGCTCCTCTGAAGGCTCTGGGGAGAAATCTTGCCTTACCTCTTTCTAGCTTTTGTTGGGGGCTGGCAATCTTTGGCTTGCAGCTGCTTCACTCCGATCTGTACCACCGTCCTCCTGTGGCATTCTCCCTGTGTGTCTGTTTTCTCCTATTTTTATGAGGTCACCAGTCACATTGGATTAAGACCCTAATAACCTCATCTTAACTTGGTTATATCTATGAAGACCCCATTCCCAAATAAGGTCACATCCACAGGTACTGGGGATTAGGACATCAACATCTTTTGAGGACACACAATTCAACCCTTAACAATATGTTTATCTTCTATCTTAATATGTTTTTTTCCAAAGTAATGAGAAATGTTTATTCCAAGGTGCAAGGGCTCAGCAACGCCTGAATTTCAAAGGGAACCATGATCTTTCTAAATCTTGCCATTTCATATTTCTGCTCAAAGCTCTTCAGAGGCCGAAATCTCAACTCCTGCGCATGGGATGATGTGGCCCAAGCCTACCCCCTGGACACCCACCCAATCCTTCCACTTTCCCTTCTTGTAGCCACATCACCTCTATGTGCTTTCTGGAATACGCCAAGATCTCACGTGTCTTTTGCCTTTGCACATCTGCTCATCTCCCTGAAAGGAACCCGACTTTCCTGTGGCAAATTCATACTCATTCCTCAAGGTTTACCTCAACAACTTTCTCCACTGTGAGATCATCCCCGACTATCCTGGGCAGTCCTAGGATTCCACTTATGCCATTAGAAGAGGTTTCGTATGCAGGCTAGGAGCTTCGAAGACAGAAAACTGGTGTGGATCCTGGCTTCATCGCTTTGCAGCCGCGACCCTAACCTAGTTACTACACCCGCTCTGTGCCTGTGCCCTCATTTATAACATTGGGATATAAAGGTACCACTGGTAGGGTTAGTGGATGATTTAAATGAGTAAAATGCAAAGCACTCACAACAGTGACTAGCACGGGTTACGTTTTCAAATGTTATGATACCTTAATCATAGCTATTGTTGGATCACCGTGTAATTTCTGACGTGTGTCTTTCTCCCTAGATTATAAACTATTTGAGGGCAGGGACCATATTTGCCTTTGTGCATTCCCAGCCTAGAATAGTGCCTGGCATTCAAATAATTGTGGCATAAAATTCAGAGGCCTGAAGAAAGGAATGGGGAGTGGTTCCCCTTCCTCTCGTAAGGCTTGTAAGAGCCTTCAGAGGGATGAAGGGGGGAGGGAAATAAGAAATGTAATTGCCACGAGGGAGGGACAGATTGTTTATGCAAAGTCATATCCCTGGCGCCTGGATACCGAGCTCGTCACAGGCACTCAATAAATACATGTTGAAGGAGGAAAAATGGGGTGTATAAAATCAGGAGTGGAACAGAGGTCAGGAAATGTTTCTCTTTTTAAACGTCCAAACATAAAAAATTATAGAAGTGATATCTACGCCATTTACATATATAAGTTGCTCAAATTTAAAGACAGGTTAAGTTTGCCAATCAAGACATCCAAAGCATCTCTTCTCAATGTGACCAAAATTTTTCTATTTAAGGACGGAGAAATAAATATTAAGGCGTGTCCTTTCCCGTATCTCTCTTCTATGCCCTTCAAGAGTCTAGGAGATATTTCATTGTTGGAATATGAAGGTTTAAAGTATGGGAAATCAATTTATTTGTGTATGAAACATAATTACTTAAGAAATTTTATTAAATTCCACATTTCTTACTCTTTGACTCATATATCCCACACTGGAGTCAAACAAACACTGAACACATTTGAAACGAGGGCCCAGAATACGAAATACTTACCGTGATCATATTACTTCCTAAAAAAGTGATATAAATCAAGCCTTGTCAAGTGTTTAAGATGCAAGGTTAGGATAACATTATGAAAGAGGTTTGTGTTTGTTTAAACATCTCTTTAAAAAAATGGACATTGCTAAAAAAGAAGTTTTTGAATCTGTAAAGCGTGTTCCCCATTTATTTCTTGTTGTGATTCAGAAATACAAGATATGAAAATCAGGTTACAATTCTGCCACAAAAGCTTCTAAAGTAGCAAACACAGGTTCTAATATATATCAAAATAGCCATAGGCACTCTTAACAGTTTAAAAATGTCTTTAGAGTTGTCATATCAAGCAAGTGTAAAATATAATAGCTATTACCTCCTCTTCAAAATACCAAATCTGCCATCACTGGTCTGAACTAAACAAGATTTAGTCCAGAATATGGAAGGTTATGGTTAGTAGGTATTTTTTCAAAGCTGAGTCACTAAGAAGATAAGGAAATGAGAAAGATTCAAAACATTTTATGTCAAAAAGTGTGAATCTTTTAAGTGTCCTCAAGTGAGTTAAGACACGTTTAAAGTGGAATATGATGTAATAAAATTAAATCTGTTGATGATACAATTCAGTAAGAAAAAAAATTATTATGGTATTGACTTCTAGAAAGACAAAGACATACAATTCTTTGCATCTAAGCAACTGTGATCAAAATGCTCTTGTCATCTAAATATTAGAAATGGTCTCTCAAATGTTTACTTCTAAGAATCAACAACATATGGCTTAACAGATCCAAATAGAGACATAATTAAACATATATGGGTTCGTATAAAGGGACCATCACTAACAGCATTTTTAGTTTCTTCTCCTTTCAGGTGTGAAAGTTAAATTTTAAAACATAAAGAACAACTCTCTTGACTTTGTTTTTGTAAAAATAAATGAGAATTGTTTCTACACCTTTTTCAATGATAGAGGGTCCTTGAACATATTTTGGAATTTCTAAGGCTGAGTAACGTTAAGCATTTTAAAATAAATATACTCACAAATACATTATAATAAAACAGTACACCCCAACCTAGCAGAGGCAGACACTTGGAACTGAAACTCACATAATAACCTATGTCTCACACAGAGAGAACCCACATTTCAACAGAATTATGATTGAACTTCTTCTGCCACAAGTAAGACATACCCACTCCTGGGTACAATAGAAAGTGTGGAATCAATGCAATCCTTAAAAAAAAGCCAGTAGTTTCCCTAACAATCTGACTCAGGCTTTCTCTTCTTCCCCTGAGCAAAAAGCAAGTCGGTATAAAAAAAGGTTGTACAAGAATTGAGCCAAAAAGGATAAAAAATAGAATTTGCCTTGTAATATTTTCATGGTTTGGATGAAGCCAGATCGTTATGTGATGCTGCTTAAGTGTCTACAATCCCTCATCCAAAGCCCTTCAGGTCAGATGTGTTTCAGAATTCATCATTTTTTTTTTTTTGCATTTAAAAAGGTAGTATGGGGCATATACTGGATATTACAAAACATCCCCACAGAGTCTGGGGCAATCCCTGTAAGTCAAACTCATTGGTATTTCTTCGGACAAAATTAATGAACAGCCCATGGAGTGGCATAAATAAAAACTATAATAATCTCAAGTCAGTTCAAGTCAGGTTTTGCTACCAAATGAATTATGGCACCAAATTTAGGGAGAAAAAAAGGAACACCTCAGTTTTCAAAGCTTTTTGGTTATAAGAATGTAGACCTTTGCCGTCTCTGACAAAGCAGCCCCATTCCCTGATACTATAACCTCCACAGATCTGCTCTCATGCCTGAGCTTCATTTGGGTTGGGGATATCTCCCCACCGTGGAACAGGGCATTGCAAATTTGTTAATGCAGTAGGTGACCTGGAGTCACAGTGTTCTCTCTGAGGATACCTTGAGAAATGTATATTGAAATAACTATTGTAAAATAGTTAATTTTATTAAATGAGGCATCACCTGGGACTAGATTTTAATATAGACCTTCAGTAGAAGGTGCCAACATTCGAGAAACATTTATGAGAAAAGAATAAAATTGAGAAGCACCCAGCTATTAATTTGTATCCATGAATTAGGAGAACACAGCCTTTACTCCCTTTCAGAGGCTGCCCGATATGACTCAACGTTGCAGATGATGGCTCTCTAAGGCTGAAAGATTCATGAAACCATTATGGGTTCAAACCACTCCCATAAACTGCAATGAAGTCATCCCAAGCACCTTATATATTAAATAATAATTTCTTCTGTCTTTGTCAGTGTTTGAAAATGTGCCATTCTCATGTCTTTTAAAAAGACACCATGGATTAAAGCCATTAGACATCCTACTTTGTAAAAATTAAGTCATTTTAAAGTCAAGAGTTCAAAAACTCAAAAGCAAAAAAGATTTGCAATAATTTTTAGGTCTTTAATCTTTTGTAGAATTGTATTGTTTTGTACTGTTACCGAAACAACCTTTTGTGTTGTTTTTTTTAAACAATAAAAAAAAGTTTCTTCCTTCAAAAGCAGTGGTCTTTCCTCCCCAAAAGGAACTGGAAGGTGGTAATGTATAAACTTACTGTGTATGCAGAGGGGAGGGGACACAGCGTTACAATGGAGGTGACTGCCCTCAAGTCAGAGGAACATATACAATGACAGAGCAAAGCAGGTGGCGGTGGCTAAAACTCAACAGAGGCACTTGCTGTGGAAATCCAACCAATGGACAACGGAGCCTGGCATCTCGAAACAAAACTCAGGGGACCAACGGGATTCCCAGGTCTCTACGGTGAGAGTGATGGCTGGGCTTTCTTAACATGTGGTACAGAGAGGATGTTCTCAGGGTCAGTGGGAGAGTCATAGGAAGAACAGGGTGATCATTTTATTTCAAAAACGAGTATCTTCAACATCGGTCTTGTCGTCCTACATGTTATTTCTTAATGAATAAAACTGAAACATGCTATCATCACCCTTTCTTAAAAGCTACATATATGCTACGAGGAGACAAAGGTCACGCTTTCTAATTTTTTCATTTGCTTTAATAAATTCATTAATTAATTTAAAAAGTCAAGTCAAAAAAAACTGGTCTTCTCTTTTTTTTTTTTACAAAAATATTATAGCAGTATAAGCAAAATTGGAAAGGAAGACATGGGAAGAATAAGACACTACAATGGCATGGGTGAGCTTCAGGTCATCATGGCTATTGAAGAAATTGTAAACTTTTAAGCTTCTAAGATTTGACTTCTCTTCAGAAAACATTTTAGGAGCCTGCCTTTCCCAGTGAATGAAAAATGAACAGTGCCCTAAGCATTTGAGTCTAAAGAAGACAAGAAAGCATTATTTTTTCCGACTGGAAAATATTTATCTCCTTTGTTCCACTGCATTGCCCTCTCCCATCCCCCTTGTAGTTTTATGGGATCAAAGAGAGAGAAGCCACGAGAGTCCACCAGCAACAGAGTAAGTGAGGGACGTTACTATGCACTCAGACACAGCGGCAATGTATAAAATGCATCTGGAATAAAATACACCAAGTTAAAAAGAAAAAAAAGAAAAAAGAAAAGAAAAAGGCCCCAGGAACCCATAAACTGCCTCTCATGAAAGGTTAAAAAAAAGTGCTTGGAAAGTACATTTCTGGACTTGATCTCTACCAGGGAAAAAAAAGAATAAATAGAAAAAATTTTCAGTGATCACTCTGGAATCCTGTCATTTACCCTGCTCACACGCTATGAATTCCCTTACCATCACTTCTCCGCCTCGGAGAATCAAGTGGTCTCCTGCTCCCAATTTGCATAGTATTAATAATATTCTCTGGAGTTGAACGTCTATCCCCCTGCTTGCAGCCAGGTTTCTGAAGAGCACTGGTCCAATCTCACAGATTCGAAAGCAAGACATGAATGTCTGCAGGCCAAAAACTGCGTCCCGTTTAGCAGCAAGCTGGTCAAATTATTTAGAAAGTCTTTTTCCAAGGGATAAGAATTAGGCAGTTTTGTCTGCAATTTCAGATTTCGCTCTCTGCATCATGCAGCGACGAACTATACTGTCGAAGCTTCCAAGGTAAAACAAAGCAATCGTACGGAAGAGGCCCATGGTGACTACCTGCAAGACAAAGAGACCTTTGAGCTCATGCAACAGGACGACACAATCATCCATGTCAAGGGATTTTAGGATATGTCTCTGATAAATAGTTTCTAAGACGCATCTTCCAATCTGCTCCAGGGATGAGTACGTATAATGAAAACTTTGTAAGTGCCAGCAGAACACGGAGAACAGAAGTTGTCTGCTCTGAGCCACTGGGCAGCACAGGGCCTGCCAGACAGGTAACGACAAAACATTTGTCCAGTTAACATATGCAAATTATACAAAGAACAAAATAGGGATTCTTAGTAGTCTTGGGGTTCTCTGAGCTAGGGTAGATCCAGCGCAGCACCTCAAGTATCCAAGCTACAATCAAGGCTTTTTGGTTTAAGGTTTATGTTCTGATCATAAAAGGCAGACCCTACACTCGGTGCTGAGAGCACTGTGGTGAGAAAGCCCAGGGCTGGCCTCCACCGCACACTCCGTACCAGGGCAGACAAGCAACTGAAAAAGGGCAATTACTATTTCAGGGTTAAGACAGCAATTAACCATATCCATTAATTTTCACTCTTTCCACTAAAGAACTCTCACTACAACACCTGTAAGTGGAAATTTTAAAAAGAAATAGTTTCAGATACACAAAGCCTCAAAAAATTTGCCTCCCCAGCACCCTTTTTTTAGGAAGCTACCAGAAGAGGTAAACAGCCAAAGAGAGCGGTGTCAACAAAGAAAGGCAATGTCCTGTGACGCAGAAGGCAGGGGACCCAATACCCAAGAGAGGCAGACGGGTTCCCCAGGATGACCGTGAAGGGGAGGCCGCGGTCAGCTAAGCACCTGACTGGGGGCAGCCACTCCTGACAGGCAGGTCAGAAGGCACCAGGAGGCATTCCTTCCAGTGGTGAAACTGACAGAGTATCTGATATTTCTGAGAGGAGATGAAGACAGTCATTAGGAATAATACACAGAAATAATACATAAAAAAGGCCAACAATAGTTTCAGGGAAAACAAAAGGTTGTATAAGAAAGGAAAATTAGTTATGTGCATTACATAGCTCAGCTGTGAAGGGCATTTAAATAGCCCTAAGGATGGTTATCTCAATACAGATCTAACCAAAATCACAATATCACTAAAAAGGGAGGGTGGGGATGGAGGAGAGGCGGGTGTGAGCAGGTGGGACAGGGTGGAAAAAGGAGAGCTCCATCCTCATCCTTCAGAGCAGAGCTAGTACCTGATCCCGAACTGAGAAATCAAGTGGAAGCGGCCACGTAAGTATCTGCCTAGAGATAAGGAGGTGAAGGTCAGAAGGTCCAGCTAAGAGGACAGCCTGACTGCTCCTGAGAAAGGTGAAACGTGGGATATGGGGTGAGGGTTTGCTGTTTCTCATAATGAGTCTTAAAAACAATTTGATTCTCTGAAGTGTGAGCAAGGATAATTTTGAAAAATGTAAAAACCAAAGGGAAGCTGGAAAAGGAAAACTCTGGAGACAGTAAAAAGATCAAGGGTTGCCAGGGGTTCAGAAGGGGGGTGGGGGATGAACAGGGGGACACAGGGGAACGTCAGGGCAGTGAATAGCCTGTATGACACTGCAATGGTGGATACGTGTCATTCTACATTTGTCAAAACCCACAGGATGGATGGATAACGCCATGAATAAACCCTAGTGCAAACTATGGACTTCAGTTGGTAATAATGTATCAATACTGGCTCATCAATTGTAACAGTGCGGCCACAGTAAGGCAAGATGTTAATAATAGGGAGGGGGAAGGGGAAGAGAGGGTCTGCAGCAACTCACTAATTCCCGCTCACATTTTCTATAACCCTCAAACTGCTCTAAAAAATAAAGTCAGGGCTTCCCTGGTGGCGCAGTGGTTGGGAGTCCGCCTGCCGATGCAGGGGACACGGGTTCGTGCCCCAGTCCGGGAAGATCCCACATGCCGCGGAGTGGCTGGGCCCGTTAAGCCATGGCCGCTGAGTCTGCGCGTCAGGAGCCTGTGCTCCGCAACCGGAGAGGTCACAGCAGTGAGAGGCCCGCGTACCGCAAAATAAATAAATAAATGAAGTCAAATTTTGTTTTTTTAACTTAAGGAAATGAAAAAAAAAAAACACAGAAAAAAGCAATTATACTACAGCATAATCAGAGGCTAAAATAGGGGTGAGTCCAAGGCATTTCACCCAGTCACGGAGATTTCTGGAAAAAGCAACGTTTAAGGTGAGGCCTTGAAGGAAGGTTGGAAGTTGGTCGAAGGAAAGTGGGGATGGAGGGACAATGACAAAGTGGCAGAAAGAAGAGGAGGGGCAAGAGGAGAAGGAAGAGGGGGTGACAGGGCCGGAGGTCAGAGGGCCGCGCCACAGGGGCTGGGAGTCTGTGTCCTGTGCATCTGTGCCAGCCGGTGATGCCAGGTGAGAATGCAGACCCTGGGCTGCTGGGTCTCCAAGAAAAGTCCAAAATCTCGACTTTGAATGTAAATCTAATTTTGAAACTATTCTATTTCCACACGCAGGCTCATACCAGATGGACCAAACAGAACGTTTCACAGGCGCGTGGCTCCCCGGTTCACAACCTCTGGCGCACAGAGCCTCAGGCACGGAGTGTCCCGGTCTGAGCTGCACGAGCAGTGACAGGGCCAGGAAAGTGGGCCGACCCAGGACGAGAGGGCGGGTGGACAGAGCTGCCCCGATGTGAGGGGCAGGAGAAGCTGGGTGGGCGATGACACGCCCGTTTCTGGTTGGTCTCGGAAGTGAACGTGAACACTGATCACAGGGGCAGGGAATACAGAACTGCTGACAGAAGGCAGGGGGCAGGATGCTGGGGAAAATACTATAAAGTCTTCCTGTGGACGTGCTGAACTTCAGACGTAAAGTCACAGCCCAGGGAAAACATCTAAAAGAAATGTAGTGGCTCGTCCTTTTTTTCTTTTCCTGGCCTCACGGCACGCGGGATCTTAGTTCCCCAACCGGGGATCGAACCCGCACCCCCTGCAGCGGAAGAGCAGAGTCTTAACCACTAGACAGCCAGGGAAGTCCCTAGCATCTACTCTTAGGAGAGAATCACAGTGAGAAGAGAAGAGGGAGGAAAATCAACACCCAAGTCCCGGGGACTTTCCGTCTGGACGTGGTCGACTGCACAGCGACTGCACATTTGCGTAGCTCTTTGTCATAAACTGCCCGCTAGTGGGGGCAGCCCCTGCTCAGTGGCCTTCCCACCCCTCCCTGCCCTCCTCCTACCCTCCGTCACCCTCGGCTTGGTCTTTCTAGAGCAATTCCTCTGTTATAACTCTCATTACGCTGCACTGTACTAGCCTCACCATTCTTATCAGTCTCTCCCTCTAGACTGCAAGCCCCCTGAGGTCAGAGAGGTTGCCTTACCTCTGATGCTCCAGTAGCAAACACGGCACCCGGCTCATCAAGGAGCAGTTAACTTTTGTGTGTGTTCTGGATGAACTATAATTTCCGTGAGGGCAGGGATTGCGTTGAATCCCTGACTTATCTCCCTAAGCTTCTGTGGCCTGACCCACAGCAAATTGTTCCAGTCTAATATTCCAGGACTTTCAGGCAAGTCCACCCCATCCCCCTAGTGACAGAGATTTCCATTTTTCAAACACAGAAGATGAGTGATTCTCAGAGGAGAACCCAGATTAACACCCCAATAGCAGAGACAGTGTTTTCTCTCTATATCCACAGTACCCAGCATGAAAGTCTTCTTCCCAGACTAAATTCCTCAAGTTACAGCTTTAACCTACTTCCTTTTTACTTCTCCCAGGTAAAGGAAGAAAAAAGTTGATACTTCAATAAAAATTCTTCACATCCTCATGTAAAGTTGCTATGTCTTCCTTTAGCCTTTTCTCATTGAGGTTCACTGAGAGGCGCCTGTTGTCTGTCTGTGTGTCCATCGGTCCGGAGGCCTAGGCACAGCTCAGCTCACCTGCTGGAGCCCTTCAGTGATGGAAGTTACCGGAGCCATTCCACAGGTCAGGGACGAGAGCATGTACCCATCTGAGCCGATGGAACTGTTGAAATTTCCTTGCTAAAACAGAAGGAAAAGAAAAGACAGAGGCAATAGTAGCGACACGGGAAGGAATCAACTCAGTCACATTGGAAACAATGACGTGTGTCTGTTCACTTCAGGTAGGAGGAGAGGGTAACAAAGCACATGTCGCAGCTCAGAGCCGAACGTGGCCTCAGCAGATGGGCTGGGATGGCTGAACAGCCACTTCTCAAAATGTGGGTCCATGGACCCTGAGTGTCCTGAGACCCTTCCACGAGGACAACACGATTGTCATGATGATACTAAGACGTGAAATGCCTTTTTCACCCAGTGACACTTGCACTGACAGGCAAAACTGCTGTCTCATTAGCACAGACCACACTGGTGGTGCCTCTCCACTGCCACACACACTTGCAGTGATAAATAAATACACAAAGAAAACAGAAATTGTTTAAATCTCCAAAAAATTTTGAAATGTCAGTTTTGCTTAAAAATGCCCTTGATAAAGCAGTAAAATTAATCGTTTTGTTAAATCTCAACCCTTGAGGACATGTCCTAATATTCTGTGACAAATCCACATGGAAGGGGACAGATGCCTGGAAGAAGAGCCCTCCTCCACCCGCATTCAGGAAAGGTCCTGCTTTCTCTGCAGAACACTACTTTTACATGCAAGAACCATGGACTGACAATCTGTGGTTATTCAAACACGGGTATCCGGAAGATACTTGGCAGAAAATGAATGAAAGGACTGTCGCTTCCAGGAAAACTGGCAGCTTTTGTGATCAATGTTCAGATCTGAGATTTCAAGGAAAAATTAAGAATTGGGAAAATGTACATCTGCCATTTTGAGACTGTCAGCTTCCCAATACAGAAAGACTTTTATAATAAGATCAGCAGTGATAGTAATGAATGTCATTTTTTGGATAACTCAAGGAATCCATATTTTCCAAATGACTAATGCATAATGTTACAAAACCATGAAAGGGTACAAAACATTCGAAGTGCAAGGCAGGCCAATGTAACATGTAACAGAGAACAAGAAGTTCATTGATAGAGTTTCAATTTCACATTGCAACTAACCTTTAAGAAACTACTATTCATCCAGTTTAGGTTTTATGTCCCTCCCAAAAAATAAATAAGAATGTGCACAATTCTCTGAGAAGCCTATAACATATTCCTTCCTCTTCCAACTATATGTCTCCGTAAGGCCAGATCTACTTTATATCCGTCATTCAAAATAACATGTTACAGCAGACCGAATGCAGAAGTTATGAGGATCCAGCTGTCCTCTACTAACACAGACATTAAAGAACCAGTGAAATGTAAAACAACACCACCCTTCTCACTACATTTTGTTTTGAAAAATAATTTTTGTTATAAAAAATGCTCATTAAAATATAATGGATTTACCATTGTTATTTTAAATGAATACATATTTTTAAAATGGCGCAGTTTCAATCTGTGATACGGCAAATATATAACCCATGGAAACAAAAGTTCTCCGGGGCTGTCGACAACTTTAGAGTCAAGAGATGAAAAAGCGTGAGAACCGCCAGATTAAATGAATCCTGCCAAAATACGAAGAGCTGCTTCGGATCATTAAAAACATGGAGTGTGTTTGCTTTGACTTGAGATAAGCAGGAAAAACAAAGTCCGCCCAATCTGCTGGTGCCCTCTTTCTATGCCTTTGAACACAATCAGGGCAAAGTTCTCCCCACTTCTGCAGATATTTTAATAGCCTTCGATGCTTCCTGTACTCTGCTCGGCTCAGCCTGAACATGCAACGGCACGGACGTTCCTTCCAGGCCAAGGCCCAGCCTCCTGACGCTTCTCGTTCCAATCGTCCCCAAATTTCCTAAATTCAACGGGTCCTAAGGTTTACAGACATCCCCTGTACATGTATACTTTTCTGCATGTGGGTTAATGGGAATGTTGCCAAAAAGCTTGCGGCACATACGCTGTCCTACAGAATAGCACCTGGTTTCTAAAAATACCATTTCTGACTCAGAATAAACTCGGTAGCCTGGAAGTGCATTAGCTGAGTTGACAGGATGATGGCCCAGTGGGCTTGTGGTACTTTCTTATTAGTAAACATTTGGGAAAAGGATACTGGGAAGCAGGAAGGTGAAAGAAAAATCCTTCATCAACACATCTGGCAATAAGACACCTAAAATAATCTAAAACTGAAAATACTGCAGGAAAGAAGAGGACAACATGCCGCACACAGTATATAGTACATACCGTTTACACATCACAGGTTAAGTCTCATTTTCCTTTCAAAGAACCGAAGTTCTCAGACTGATCAATCTGTTCCTGAGATTAAGATATATTACTAGTTTCCAGAACCTACTAATCAACATGGAATCAACAAGGGAAGAAAAGTACAATCTAATATTAGATATGATGAATTTAACTCACCACAAAACCCCAATAATTTATATTTTGAAATAAGCCCTGAGAAAAATACCTTTTTGGAAATACAGTACTGTTAACTATTAATAAAAGGAAACAAGGTTTTTACTTACTATGGCATCTTTAACAATTTGTTTGGCCACTTGTTCTGGTTTGCAAACAGATGTGGTCTCTGAAATAAGACGAGTCTCCAAAGGCTAAAGGTGAAAAAAATAGACATACTATTACTGCCCCCCGAGTTAAAAAATAATTTTACAGCTCTCCTCCCCAAATTTATACATAATTCCAGTTTTCTGCCTTTGAACTGATTCCTGTTTTTAGAATTATCTCTATCTAGATTTCAAATCAGTTTACTGATTACTGGTTACTGTACAAAATTCAGCCCCGTAGCTGAAGCAAGACAAGGAGACCCCAGCTACTCTCTGTGGGATGTGTCTCAGTTCCAATGAGGACCATCAGAGCTTAAGTTTAAAAAATGAAAAAAAAATACCTTGCCCTGTCTTTATTTTCATTTTTAAAAAATCTTCTTTGGAGCGACATGCAACACATGTGCTCAAAAATTCTTTAGAAGGGAGTTCCAGTTAGAAGTTTCAAAACTTAAGCCTTAAATGGCATGAAACAATAAATTTTATTTACCATGTAGGCTGGAAAAAATAAAATAAAATAAAAAACAGAACATATTTTCTTAAAATAGAATAGCATAGTGCTCATAAAAGTCAAGTGTTTCTTGATGAACCTAAATTAACAGAAAAGCCCTTTTTTTTTTAACATCTTTATTGGAGTATAATTGCTTTACAATGGTGTGTTAGTTTCTGCTTTATAACAAAGTGAGTCAGCTATACATATACATATATGCCCATATCTCTTCTCTCTTGCGTCTCCCTCCCTCCCACCCTCCCTATCCCACCCCTCTAGGTGGTCAGAAAGCACCGAGCTGATCTCCCTGTGCTATGCAGCTGCTTCCCACTAGCTGTCTCTTTTACGTTTGGTAGTGTATATATGTCCATGCCACTCTCTCACTTTGTCACAGAAAAGCCCTTTTGAAGGTGCCACCATTGATTCTTCCAGACCCCCAGGCTAACATAACCATGTGTGGCCAGATACTCAGGAGATTTAAAGGCACTATGGCGCCCCCTACGGGACCCGCAGATCAAGGTAGAATTTTATTTACCCAAAGAAGTCAGCCTGACATTTTAGTGGAGGAAAAACAAAAACCCCAATTTAACAACAAAATCAAATCTTCACAGGGAAATCACCGTCCTTTGTCAGCTTTGGCTTCTGCCTAAAAGACCATTTATCAAATGTTGCAAATCTGCTTAGCAGATTCCCCTTATTCATTTGGCTTAAATTTACTTCTTTGAAATAGTAGTAATTTTTAAGAGGCAGCGCCAAAGAGAAATGAATAGGAGAAAAAGCTTCTAAATCATAAACATCTTGTTGCAAATATACAGCCCATGGAGCATAAGTGCCAATTTTTATGCTGTGCAGATTCACACTTACTAAGCATCACTATAAAAGAGAGGAAAACACATCAATACCAAGTTCAAGGGGATAAGTTCTGATTGATTCCTTTCTCCCCCACTTTGTTTGCTCAGAGAGTGCCTACCACGTGTCAAGGCAGGTTCATCTGAACAAAGTGCAGAGCTGGCATTCAGCTCAGGATGACTGACAGTCACTGTATTAATGTTAATGTCCAGAGGTGATGAACACTATAGAGAAAAATAAGGCCAGGGAAGAGGATTCACATCTCACGGGAGGGATACTTGAGATAACAGAGGGTCAGGGAAGTCCTCTCCAAGATGAAGGCTGTACAGAGATGGAAAGAAACACAGGAGGAAGATCCATTTGAATATCCAGAGAGAGGATGGCAAGAGCAAAGCCTGCAGGTGCGAACAGGCCAGGCAAGCTCAAGGAACAGACAGGGCTCCGGTGTGGCTAAGGCCAAGGAGAGGAGAAAATGCTGCGGACAGGTGGCCGAGGTCCAGACAGTGTGGGACCCAAAAGGCTCGAGGCCTCTGGATTCTATTCCAGGCACGCTGGGAGCTAGGGGAGCTGCACTCTTTGATATACAGCCAACACCAACATGTGCGATTTAATTCTAACTTTAAATTACTTAAAATGAAATAAAATTAGAAATCCAGTGTCTTGGTCCCACTAGCTGCACTGCAAGTGTTCAACAGCCACAATGTGACTTCCATACAGGAGCGCGCAGGACCATTTCCACCATTCTAGAACATTCTACAGGACTGTGCTGTACAGGAGGTTTTGATCTTTTGGGTTTTTTTTTTTTTTCAGTTTTGTTTTTTGGCTTTTTTTTTTACACAAGAGGGGTTTGACCAGGGGAGTGACAAGACCTGACTTGGGCTTTAAAAGGATCACTAGCTACTTTATGAAGAACAGACCCCAGCGGGGTAAGAAAAGGAGCAGGCAGGCCAGGCTGAAGACCATGAGAGAAGTTCAGGCAAAAACATCAGCGGTTCTCACTGCTGGGATGGTAGTGACACGTGCAGTTAAAAAAAAAAAAAAAAGTCTGATTTGGGATAAATTCTGAGAACAGAGCCCAGAGGATGTGCACGTCAGCTGGATGTGTGGTGTGAGAGGAGGAATCAAGGCTGGCCTCGCAGTTTCCAGCCTGAGCAGCTGGGGGAATGGCGGGCGCCGGGTAATGAGATGGAAAATAATAAGGGGGGAAGGAGAGGGAATCGCAAGTTTCGTTTTGCAAATGTTAAGTCTTAGGCGCCCATTAGACCCCCGTGTGGAGACAACGGATCGGCAACCATTTCAGGTGTTTAAATGTATTTAAGGCCAGGGGAGAAAATATTATTTTTAAAGAGTATTATCTTGTTAGTTAAAATACAAGCTGTACTCTCAATCAGAAAGCAAACACCTTATTAATTAAAGCTTGAAGATTCTTAGCAAAAATGGCCTTTGGAAATAGGGCTACATCCTCCAAGACTCTAAATGAAAGTTCCAGAAAGTTCGGAGGCCTCTTGCAAGCACATAAATTGAAAGGAACTCAATTTTCTGACTGATGAAAATGCCCCCAGGCCGAAGGGTGGAAAGACAGAAAATGGGAAAACGGGTTTCCTACGTTCAAAACTCGAAACAGGGCACAGAGAGGCATACTTACCTTGGTTTTGTTTTCTTCTGCAAACCCGGGGGTGTCTGTGTCTGGTGGGTAGGCAACTGTGACATAAACATTATACGGCTTCACCTGCATTTCAGAGACAACATCGACCCCTTCAGTAAACAAGATACAATTTCGCATCCTCCCTTATCAACCTGCACTAGCTGCCAGGCAGACGTTCTAAACACGGCCCTGATTTTCTCAAAAGGTGGTGAGACCAACAGGGTGATTCTGTAAGAGGAGAACTACCACCAGGTGAATCAGGAAACTCCTAGCCCTGAAGATCATTTAGAAGTAAAGGCAAAAAGCTCACCCAACCTCGATTCCAGAAAACAGCTGGCCCTGAGCTAGGGAGATTCGCCTCCTTCTAAGTTTCTTCCACTCCCGCTGACCAGGGGCCTGGGAGCTGCCCGTGAGGAGAGCAGATGATGCTAAGGGGAAATCCGCTCGTCCTCCCTGCCACCGCACACCACTTGGGCTCGGTGGCCAAGGCCACGGGACAGGTCTACTCCTCGGCCATCAGGAAGGAAAACAAGTTTGTTTTCCACAAGAGGGGTTTGTTTTCCTTCACGGCTGCTTCTCAAACCCTGGTTATGTGGATTTCATTTGCAAAATATATTGAGATCATTCAAATCCCTTCCCCAATGCCCTTCTTGTGCCACCCCAGACCCAGGTCTAGAATTATATCCATCCCCTGGGAAGTGTGCTGGTTCAGGAACTCCCCTGCCAATGAGGGGCTCAGGGGTCACTTCCTCCGCCAGGCCAGCAGACAGGACGCTCCCCCGCGTGGATCCCCCAGGTCAGACCAGGACAACCTCACCTGTGAACCATCTCATCCCACATCTATACGTGCAAACTCCTTCCCAGCTTCTCTTCCCAGCTCCCTGGCTCTCTCTGGAACAGAATCCTAGGCTTGTTTACCTCACTGCGGGGTCTCCTCACTCATAAACACACCTCCGACAATTCTAGAAGATTCTCCTGCTGGTCGGACAGGACACACCTCTCCCACTGACCCCGTGCTCCACGCTCGTATCTGGCCCTGAGGCTTAGGGACGCTAAGCAGGATGGATTAAACCATCAGAATCTCTGCCATGACTTCTGTTTGCTTCTGGCTCACTGTTTAGCCGCACGGAAACGCCTAAGGAAGTTGGCAGCGGACAGGCAGCTGGTCGTGAGGAAGACCACTGTGCGTCTTAAGGAAGCTGCAAGTGACAATATTATATTGCTTCCTCGTGTATCAGCCTCTGAGAGCATCCCAGGGTCCTGTGTTACATTTGGCTTTTTTTCTCCCTACTTCCTTCTGTGAAGCACGGTCCTCAGGGCTGCAGAGGAGCCACAGGGGCAGGAGAAGCACGCGGGCAGGAGAGCCTGGCCAGCCAGCCCAGGAAGTGCAAGAGCAGAGGACGGTGTCCCTGCTGGTTCGGTTCCGCGCACCTAGGGCGTGAGAGTGCATTCACTCAACATCACTGGGGCCTGCGGCTTCAAGGCCCGGCCGTGCTCGTCGATAGCTCGGGATTCGCCCGGCAGTGAGGCTGATGAGCAAGCAATTCCTCTTCCACTTGTTTTTGAGATACTGACTTTAAAAACTGTCTCCCTTTGCTGTGCACAGACCAGAGAGAAACACCACCAAAAAAAGAAAAGCCAATAAGCAGTAATTAGACAGCCCACCCAAAGCCTGAAGCTGACTGCTCAGACGCGGTCGCTTCTGCACTGCTCCCTCCCCGGCAATGACCCAGGACAGTGGTACTAAGCTAACATAAGACAGGATGTCAAAGCAGTGTTTCTCAAAGGCAAGGTTATGGCTGAGCTTCCAAATGGTTAAAACAGCTTTCCAGAACAGCTTTTTCCCGGGGTGGGCACAGATTGTCAGGGTTGGGAGAAACCAGTCCAATCCCTTTCTGGGTACTGGTATCCTACCTACAATCATGGAGCCAAATGACCCTCTCAACCTATGGCTGGATACCTCCAGTGGCTAGTAACCTAACCGCTGTATTTATTTATCCAACAAATACTTACTGCATTATTACTGTGCCCTCGTGGAGCTTACAGTCCCCTGAAACCCTTGGTTCAATAATTTGTTAAAATCTATATAAACTATATCTACAATCTTCCTTTAACTGACTGATCCCATAACCCCGGCAGAAAAGGAAATGAGGTTCATTTGGCTTCACTGGTTCTTGCTAAGACGAGTGCTGACTCCTCAAGCCCACTTCTGCTAAGAATGTATAAGCCAGGACTTCACTGATTCCCATTTACGTAGCCCCTGTCTGCGTTTCCTTGTTCTGCTCACTGACCATTCTGTCTCCCCCACTGCTCTGCCCTAGTCCCATCCTGTTACCATTCCCTCCCTTCTACCTGGCCTCGTTCTCAATCACAAAGACGCCCTATGTGCTCAAGAACTGGCTTATTACCAAAACTATCTCACCTAAGGTGTGCTGCTCCTCATTCCACCAAAGCCAAGGCATGGGGGCTGGAGAAAGGATTACAGCTGTTGACGTGAAGCTCCAGAACTAAAGCTCGGCTTACTTGTGGGCCACGGTGGGAAAAGACAGGGCTGGGGGGCGGGGCATGAGGCCAAGGGAAATAGAAAGGGGGACACCTAGTTTTCTTTTACTTGGTGTCTGCTACCACATCTTTGGCTACACCCCACCTCAGAAGTCTGCTTTCCAAAAAGATCAACTTCTAAAATCTTTAAATGATGTATTTGTACCTAAAAGACTGAGTCAAAAAAGGACGACCAAAAAAAAAAAAAAAAAAGCCAACAAAGCATTCTTTCAAATTTAGTAATTGTATGTAAAACATTTCTAGGTCCAACTTTAGTCTGAGGGTCAAGGGCTGAGGTGGAGAGGAAGACTTAAGAATTCATTAAACCAAAAAAGAATGATAAACAGCACTTAGAGTCTGACTAAGTCTAGAAGGTTTCATTCACAAAAACACAAAAATCACCTTGGCCAAACAGACCAAATGATCCAGGTTTCAAAAACAGGATAAGTTTGTAAGGAAACAATTGTTTTGATGCAAGTTCTGCTATGAACAAACTAGATTTTGATTACTGAATTTACTTCCCCTCAAACCTACTTTCCATGTACGTGTTTAGTTTTTGTTTTTTTTTTAATTTATTTATTTATTTATTTATTTTTGGCTGCGTTGGGTTTTCGTTGCTGCGTGCAGGCTTTCTTTAGCTGCGGTGCACGGGCTTCTCATTGCGGTGGCTTCTCTTGTTGCGGAGCACAGGCTCTAGGCGCGTGGGCTGAGTAGCTGTGGCACACGGGCTTGGCTGCTCCGCGGCATGTGGGATCTTCCCGGACCAGGGCTCGAACCTGTGCCCCCTGCCTTGGTAAGCGGATTCTTAACCACTGCGCCACCATGGAAGCCCTATGTGAGGGCATTTTTAATGGAATCCAAATACGGAGCGAAGTCAAGCTGACCAGCAAGTCCAGACCGGCCACTTGCAGCCCGTGAATCACGCGTGTCATCAGGAGGCCTCAGGGACTCGTCTGGACTAGCAGCTCCTGTCTTTTCCCTCTGCTTTATCAACATCTTCTTTCTACCCGAAAGGAAACCAGGCTGCCTGGATCATACACTTTGCCCTAAATGAGTGAATCCTGAAGTCGTTCTGCAAGACAAGACTCGGGGACAAAAAGCCCTCGTGCACAGACCTTTCAATTCCAAACTATTCCTTCTCCTACTGGGTTTCTGAGACCGATGTGAAGGGGTGAGGCAACCCCTGACCTGAATTATAGACACGTTACAGAGGCAGACAGGGAGCCAAAAGGCAGAACGAGAAGGCATGGACTTTGTTACTATTTCTGTCACAGAGTAATGACGTGGCTCTGAGCAACCCAATGGCTTTACTGAAGACTCAGTTTTATTATCTAGAATGTGACATAACAACATCTGCCTCGTATATTTCACAAAACTGTTATAAAAATAAGACGGTTATTCATAAAGGGACTTTTCAACGTAAAAACTACAAAAGAAATACCGGTGTTCTTGTTGGAAATTTCACAGGCATACGTGGCCCATTGGCTAAGCATATATGACAATGACCTGTCATTGATTAAGAGTATCAAGGACATTGATGACAATGAAATTTGTGGCTGGTTCCTTTGGGATGAGAACAGCACAGTCTACCAGTCCCTAAGTGGCAGGTCGGGATTCTGTCACTGACCCGAGAACACGTCTGCACTGCATTGCTCATCCGATATCTGGGCAGCGTGGCACTCTGCCATGTACCGTCACGGGCTCTTCTGGGGGCTCTCTGAATCAGGGCTCAGCAAGCTATGGCCCTTTGCCTGTGTGTTTACTGGCACATAGCCACACCCGTTCATTTAAATCTTGCACAAGGCTGCTTTCCTGCTATCCCAAGAGATGTGAGTAGCTGCATTAGGCACCATCTAGCCCTCAAAGGCTAAAATATTTATTCTCTGGCCCTTTACAGGAAAAAAATTTATCCACCCTTGATCTTAATCATTAAATGGGATTCTCAAATCACACTCTTACTATAAGAGGACTGGCCACAGTGAAGTTTCCTGTGGGCTTCTTAACATCATGATGTTAAGAATCTAAGTGTTAAGTGTTATATTTCAGTATACAGCTGACCCTTGAACAATGTGGAGGTCGGGGCGCCGACTCCCTGCACAATCGAATTCCACGTATAACTTTCCAGGAGGCCCTCCGTACCCACAGAGCTGCATCCACGGATTCAACCAACCTCAGATCATGAGGGACTATAGTCTTTATTGAAAGAAATCCACAAATAAGTGGGCCTGCGCAGTTCAAACGTGTGATGTTCAAGGTCAACTGTATATAGAAATAGAAAGAATTTTACCTTAAAGTACGTGATTTTGGAAAGATACATGCGATGCTCTCTAAGCATCCCCATGTGACAACAATGCAGAAGTCTACTTCACGCAGCTGAGGAGGAAGGTTATACACATCTGACAAGTGCTTATTTTATGCTAATCCTAACCACATCCTCCTTCCACAAGATGTTCTATTCACTGTGAAGATAAAACGCACTCACATTCAATATTTCTTTAGGATATTAAAATATAAGTATCAGGAAAGACAAATGCAATTTTTAGTTTCTCATTTTTACAAACAAGGAAACTGAGATCAAGCTAAATGAATCTGTCTAAAAACTGAGAGCTACACAGTAGCTCTTTCTTCAAACACGTTAGTTTTATTAGTCAGTCATAAAGGACAGACCTTTTTTGTTAAACGGGTATCTTTAAAAATGTTAAAGAACAACAACAACAAAAAGTTAAAGAATAAAATATCTTACAAACACTCACACAGTATTAGGCCAGTAAATGCACACCTCACTTCATCATGCTTTGCTTTACTGCGCTTTACAGATATTGCATTTTTTACAAGTTGAAGGTTTGTGACAACCCTGCACTGAGCAAGTCTATTGGCAACATTTTTCCAACAGCATTTGCTCATTTCGTGTTTCTAAGACACATTTTGGTAATTCTCCCGATATTGCAAACTTTTTCATTATTATTACATTTGTTATGGTGATCTGAGATCAGTGATCTTCGATGTTATTACCAAGACCCACTGAAGGCTCAGATGATGGTTAACGTTTTTTAGCAATAAAGTATTTTTTAATTAAGGAATGAATGTACATTGTTTCTTTAGACATAATGCTATGCACTCTTAATGGACCACAGTACTGTGTAAACGTGGCTTTTATATGCACTGGGAAACCAAACAATTCATGTGACTCGCTTTATTGCGATATTCACTTTATTGCATCCGGAACCGAACCCACAAAATCTCTGAGGTATGCCTGTAATGCTACGAAGATGTTAGTAGTGCTAACTGTGTATTAAATTTTTATGCAATGAAAAGCATGTTAACTGCAAAGTTCAGGGGTTGCGTCAATTCTCCTTCACTAATGCCAAATCTACAAATCTCTAATTTAATACAATGACACGTGTAAGGAAGTTACAGACTAAAGGGGAACATATATTGCTGGGCTGACTGAAGACAGCTCTTACCTCCATCTGCAAAGCTTCCGCCAATCCCCTGATGGCAAACTTGGACGAAGAGTAGGCTGTGAAACCAAATAAGCCCAACTGCCCCGCCTGGGAGGACACGAAGACAATCCTGCCCACGCGGCGTTCCTTCATGGTGGTGATCACCGCTCGGCTGGGGTACACGCTGCCCAGGTAGTTGACGCTCATTAATCTCTGCAGGGAACAAAGAGGCCACGAGAACTAAGCAAGGTCAACGCCCCAAGGCTGCATCCCACGGGCGTCCTGCCTTCTCACCAAGTCTGAGCTCGTCAGTGGAGCCCAAGTGACTGGGAGCTCAGCCGATCTGCTGAACGAATGAAGGCCTAATGATCCTGTAAGTGACCGTGACACACAGGACCTACCACTGGGAGCCTATTTCAATCTAGCCTTACATTCTCACGACGACAGCACTTACATCTTTGCTGAAGACCGGTCAAAATTAGTCTTCTCCTTATAAAAAGTACACTGCATGTTACAGGTAACACTTTCTGAGAAACAGTTTTGAGGAAAGAGCTTCAAGTATTTCCAGCCCTATTAGTTCTAAGTGACAGGAAGACCGCAAAGAGACGGGGACCGGGGTTGACAGCAGCGACTGTGGTGTAAAGCCTGGGCTCTACCATTTACTGCCTATTTGATGATGAACAGAAAAGTCAGACACTCTACTTATTTCCTCAGTGAAAACAGGGTTAATATGGGTGTGATCTCACAGGCCTGCAGCAAGGATTGAAAGAAGAAACACAAGGCAAGCGCCTGGCACAGCCCCTGACCTGCAGCAATTACTCAATAAATGTCGGCTCTTATGATGGGTAAGGACTCACAGAGGCACCAAGATCTACTTTCCCCTCATCCTGGGAGCTCTTAAAAACCTTACATTTTCAACCTGAAAGTCTCAGGATACTGCATTACAATGTTTCTATATTAAAAGTCTTGTAAAAATACTAGATCTATCACCATGTGAAACCAAACACTTCACTGGCAAACTTTAAGTCCATCATGAAATGTTAACTCAACAGCATTAAGTAACTTTTAGAAACAATGACCAGAAACACCAGCAGGCCAGGGGGAAATACTTAGTTTAAAAAAATCAGAGGGCAGGGCTTCCCTGGTGGCGCAGTGGTTGAGAGTCTGCCTGCCGATGCAGGGGACACGGGTTCGTGCCCCGGTCCGGGAAGATCCCGCATGCCGCGGAGCGGCTGGGCCCGTGAGCCATGGCCACTGAGCCCGCGCGTTTGGAGCCTGTGCTCCGCAACGGGAGAGGCCACAACAGTGAGAGGCCCGCGTACCGCAAAAAAAAAAAAAAAGAAAGAAAGAAAAGCAGAGGGCAGACGGTATTTACACCGTGACTGCAACTATTTGGAATATTAAATAAAAGTACATGTGCACAGGTACAAAACCAAAGAAATGTAGAAAATTGTGAGTGACTATGTTAGGATTCTGGGATTCCCATTTTTCCCCCCCAAATGTTTTTTAATATCATTATATTGGTTTGACAAAAAAAGAAGGCATACTGAAGCCATGTGTAAACCTTAGCTCCCTTCAGAGACCCCACTAAAATCTCAATAGAGATCTTTTTCAAGGCAAGAATCCACGTGAGCAAAGAAAATCGCAGCAATGACATTTCGGACGTTGAAAAGAATGACGAGTGAGAACTAACCTGGCAGAAAGCTGAATGCGAGGTGAGGAGAAGATAAACTAAAAAGCAAGGTTAAACCACAGAAGCCCCCAAAGGCCCATGCAGCACACCGAGCACCGCTGGGGGCAGGAGGGCAGGCGTGGGGCTGGAGGACAGGAATGTGGACTGAGTCTGTTTAAAAGAGTCACACAGACAAACCCACCCACCGTCATAATCAGAGATTTCAGTACCCCACTTTCAATAATTGACAAACAAGCAGACACAAATCAGGAAGGAGACAGGAGACCTGAACAATGTATAGACACTGATCGAACACTCCACCCAAAACAGCACAATACCACCAACCCTCGGTATCCATGGACGATTGGTTTCAGGACCTCCCCCCCGCCCGATACCAAAACCTGCAAATGCTCAAGTCCCTCATATAAATGGCACGGTACAGTCAGCTGTCTGTATCCTCGGATATGCGGGGCTGACGCTATATATTCTTTTCAAGTGCACAGGGAATGGCTACAAGATAAACGATATTCTGGGCTATAAAGCAAGTCTCAATAAATTCAAAAGGATTCAACTCATACAAAGTATGTTTGCTGACCACAATGGAATTCAACTGGAAATCAAAAAGAGAAAGATTTCTGGAAAATCCCCCAAATATTTAAAAACTAAGTAACACTTCTAAATGATCCAAGGGTCAAAGTGAAAATGGACAGGGAAATTATACCATATTTTTAGCTGAATGAAAATGAAAACACAACTTATCAAAATCTGTAGGATGCCGCTAACGCAGAACTCAGGTGGAAACCCACAGCACTAAGTGTCTGTGTTAGAAAAGGGAAAAAGCCTTCAATGGATGACCTCAGCTTCCGCCTGAAGAAATCATAAGAAGAAGAGCAACTTAAAACAAAAGTAAGCAGAAGAAAAAGTAATAAAAATAAAAGGAAATAAATGAAATAGAAAACAAAAAAAAAACCAATAGAAAAATCAATAAAGCCAAAAGCTGGTTGTTGAGAAGATCAACAAAACTGATAAATCTGTAGTCATACTGGTAGGAAAGAGAAGGAACACAAATCATCAATAACAAAAATGAGAGGGGTGACACCACTACACACTCTACGGATGTTAAAATAATAATAAGGGAATATGATGAATAACTTTCGTCCATTCGACGACGTAGATGAAATGGACAGATTCCTTAAAAGAGACAAGCTACCAAAGGTCACTCCAAAAGAAACAGGTAAAAAGATATAGATGTAGCCCTTCATCTGTTAAAGAAACTAAAGTTAGAAACCTTCCCACAAAGGAAACCTCAGCCTTCACTGGTGAATTCTAGCAAACCTTTAAAAAAGAATAAATCAATTCTACACAAATTCTTCCAGAGAATTGAAAAGGAGGGAATATTCCCCTACTCATGCTATGAGGCCACCCTGACCCTTATACAAAAATCACAAAATAACATTACTAAACAGTACAGCTAATATCCCTCAAGAACAAAGAAAGGATAATAATAATCACAACCAAGCAGCGTTTATCCCAGGAATGCAAGGTTGGAAACATTTGGAAACTAGTCAATGTAATTCACCGTATTAACAAACTAAAAAAGAACTCTGTGATCATCCCAATAGATGCAGAAAAAGCATCTGACAAAATTCAACATTCATTCCTTATAAAAACTCTCTGCAAACTAGGATAAACTACTAAACTTGATAAAGGGCATCTACCAAAAACAAAAAACAGGGAGTTCCCTGGTGGCCTAGTGGTTAGGATTCTGGGCTTTCACTGCTGTGGCCCTGGGTTCAACCCCTGGTCAGGGAACTGAGATCCTGTAAGCTGTGAAGTGCAGCCAAAAAAAAAAGAATTAAAAAAGAGAACAAAAACAAACTACAGCTAACATCATACTTAATAGTAAAAGACTGAGTGCTTTCTCCCTAAGGTCAGGAACACGACAAGAATGTCTGCTTTCACCAACTTCTATTCAACACTGTACTGCAAGTTCCAGCCCATGGAATAAGGGTATGCAGATGGGAATGAAGAAGTAACACTTGCAGATGACACGACCTTGGATGTAGAAAGTCCAATGAGTGCTAGAATTAATAGTGGAGTTCAGCAACACTGCACGATCAGTACACAAAAATCAATTGTATTTTTCTATATTAGCAATGAACACTCAGAAATTGAAATGAAAAAAACCATTTACACTATCATCAAAAAACATGAAATACTGAAAAACAACGAGCAAGACCCATATGCTGAAAATGACAAAACACTGCTGACAGAGATTAAAGAAAACTTAAGCTAAATAAATGGAGATATATATTATGTTGTAAGGGTTAGAAGACTCAACATTATTAAGATGTCTGTTCTCCCCAAATGGATCTACAGCAGCAGTGTAATCCCCATCAAAAACTGCTCTCATTGATAGCTACAGGTGGATAAAACAAGATACACCTCCAAGAACCCACAGAGAAAACCACTGAAAAGGAAAATTAAGAGAAGTGTTGGTATTCCCCAAGACCACCTCCAGCGTGGGCGATTCGCTGCAAGGTCTCAGGGGACTCTGCACACGGCTGTGCTCACGACTGAGGCTTATCACAGTGAAAGGACACAAAGCGAGACCAGCGAGGGCAAAAGGCACCGGCCAAAGTCCAGGGGAATCCAGGAGCACATTTCCACGAGCCCTCTCCCCGTGGAGCCACACAGGACATGCTTAATTTAAGTCTCCCGGCAATGAGTCACGACAGCACAAACTACTGTGTACCTGCGATTTACATGCATGTGAACGTCAGCAAAATTAAAATGAAAAATACTCCAAACAAACCAAAGAACATAATTGAGATAGAATTCATCTTAAAGAAAAAGGAACTCTTATCTTCAGAAAATGCATCAAACGTGGTAGTGTGTGTTCTAACAGGGGGTGTCGGTGATAAGCCCACACTTGGACTTGACCAGAACGAGGCAAGTGACCAGACCGAGGTGGGAGAGAGCAGAGGGGCACGTGATGGCCTGCGAAGGGGACGCCCTCTGCAGCACAGTGGCCTCCTGCCTCCTCTCAGGGCAGCCAGGGGTAGAGGGGCGATGGCCAGAGACGGCGGGGCCCACAGCAAACCATCCCTGGAATGAGGCCCTGTCACTGGAATAGAGCAACAGGTTTGGGGTTAACCAGGCTTCCTCTTTAGAGCCCAGTCCTTTCGGAGGTGAGGCCAATTCCAACATCCCCTGTCAGCTGCTTAAGCCCCTGCGCCGTGCTGACCTCTCCCCACTCCACGGTGACCCACGCCGGCAGCTGCATCCACTTCCCAACACCGCCGACCCTTGTCTTAATCACCCTGACAGTCCTCAGTCTCCTGACGCAGCAGGCAGAAGGAGCCTCTAAAGGCTGCAATGCAGATCTCACTACTCCCCAGCCTGGCTTCAACCCCTTCAGAGGTTTTCAGCTGAAATCCACAGTGGCCCCATCCCACGTGCCCAGGGCTCAGGAAGCTCTGGCCTCCTGGCCTCTGGTCAAGCTCCTGGAGTTTGCCCGGCTCTTCCCACCTCGGGGCCCCTGCAGCCACTGGCTCTCCGGACTGGATCTCCTTCTTGCTGTCTCTGCACCTGCCCTTCGGGTCACCTTCCACAATGTGTAAAAGAGCCTCCTCTCTTCCTTTCCCATGTCCTCTCCCCCGAGAATCATTACTTGACGCATCTGTAATCACACTGCTGAGAAGCTGGATCCCGCCTGGTCTGTCCCACCCTAGCTGGGCCAAGCCTTTATCCTCCCGCTCACCACGGCATCCCCGGGCCCTAGAATGGCACTCGATTCACTAGAGGCTTTCTCGAATATTGGTGGGTTGAATGAATAAAAGACAAAGGACATTCATATTCACACACAGCTACCCTGAGCTGAGCGTTATGCACCGAATTATGCTACTTCATCTTCATGGCCCTGGGCGCCGTAGGTCCCATTCACAGAGATGCAGGCTGAGGATGGAGGAAAACCTGAGGCCAGAAGGAAGAACGGTTTGCCTGAGATCACAGTTAGTAAATGGTTAGACTTGAAACCAGTTGTGCTAAGATTTAAAACTGGTTTAGTCTGATGCCAAAGGCCAGCTTTGCTCCTACTGTCCCATGCTGCTGGGGACAGAGCAACAAACAGTCTGTGTGCGTGGGTACTGGTGTGGGTGGGAAAGAAATCGATTGTTTTTCTAAACGAAAGTGAGAGAGAATGAGAGACAGACAGACAGAAGGAAGGAGATAGTGTGCTGGAGACTGAAGGTTGAGAATAAAGTGAGTTTTTTAAAAAAGATTAGATTTGTGCTTTTTTTTAAAATATTTCAGCATGCTTCATATTCTATACATGAATTGTACTTCTTCCTTCATCTCACCTGCTTCACGTTTTCTCCTTGTCATTGATACCCACACACAGTCACCTGTTTTTTTTTTTTTGGCCATACCGAGTGGCATGCAGGATCTCAGTTCCCTGACCAGGGATCGAACCCGCACCCCCTGCAGTGGAAGCACGGAGTCTAAACTACTGGACCGCCAAGGAAGTCCCACACAGTCACCTGGTCTTATACTCTCAGTTTCTTCTATTCTTCTCAGTTATAAATCCCCACAAATCATTCACTCCATTACCTTCGGACTTCCATCAGACCCACAACTGGAAACAATCCCTCCCCTTCTGCCCCTGGACACACCCCACGTCCCGAGGTCTTAGCTTTACAACTATGCATTTATTTATTACAGCCACATAGCTACCTACACCTCCATCCTCTTTGCCGTCCACAGCCGGTCAAGGTGAGTCTGCTGATTCTCCCTTTATATCATCTTTCACGCACACACGCATGCACGCACACACGCATGCATGCACGCACACATACTTCTCTTTCGCTGGCCGCCTCTGAAGTCTCTCCCCTCATCATTTCATACCTAGACTACAACTATTTCCCACAACTGATTTTTTACACAGCTGTTGAGAAAATCTTCAAAATCTCCCTGTCAATACTTAGAGATAATGGCATACAGGTCAAGACAACTATCTTTTATGCCGAGTTGATAAAGGAGCCTTAAGACACTAGAGTCCCTGCTACGGCATCCCTCTGCTTCCCTCTCCATCTGGACTCGCCTAGCTCGCCTAATCACAGAGTTTACGGTGCTTTCCCACAGTCCGCCAGAAGCAAGATGTCCAAACCGCTGCTCTTGGAGTCTCCTCTTCCGTAAGAGGGGGATGCATTTTAACTTCACAGAGCACATCATTCAAAACCCATGGCTAGCAGGAAGGCTCTAGAGACCAGTAAGAAAGAGATGGTTGATGCAATGTCAACAAAAGAAAAACATGTTTTGCACCTAAGAAAGCCTTCAGATCTGATGTGCGTTTCTTTGGCTCACCTTTTTAAAAAATATATGAATATGACGCATTATCTTTGTCTCTTGGTTTCAAAACTCTAGAGTCTGCTCTTCACTTTTTTTGGGTTTTCATTGTTCAAAACACTGATACTTGACAAGAAAATCCAGCCTCTCTTGGCGTACAAAGAGCTCTCTTGATGATATGACCTCAGTGAATCAACGCAGTAATCTGTGTCAGGTTGGAGGTTTCATTCCCATTTTACAGCTGAGGAAACCAAGGTCCAGAGACTTGTCTAAATTTCTAAGGCTGGATGGTCACTGTGACTAAAATCTTGTCCATCCTCTAGTTTTCTAAAGCTTCTGTTAAATCTGAACGCATTTCACCTGTTTCATTCATAAAGCCTTTAGCCAGGAATGAGTCCTCCCTTTTAGTGCATGGGCTACCCCAATGAGGAAAAAACAAATGTTTACTTACTTCAAAAGTACTAACTTCAAGATCTTCAAATTTTCCTGCAAGTGACATTCCTGCACAGTTTACAAGCATGTCCACTGGGCCCAGTTTCTCCTGTGCCTGGAAAAATGTATCAGAGTGGGCATTAAGAAAGAGAAGAAAAGAATCCCTTAGTAGCCAATCAATGCCAATAAATAAAATCTATAAAACTATTAAATCTACAAGGAAGATATGTCAACTCCAAGCCACACACCAAAATGGCAAACCAATCGAAAGGCGAGCGGATTAATTCCAATTAACCCAACCTCTTACTTGTTTTATGACATTCTCTACTTGGCTGTAGTCTTGAGATACATCAACTGATATACAAAGCACCACCTGTTAGACAGAGAAAAAAATAATCAAAGCTATGCAGGGGTCTGAAACTACCTTCAAAAGAACTTTTTTTTTTTTTAAATTAAAGGCAATTTTTTTCCAATAAAGAAGGAGTCCAGTTTTGGAGGTACAGATTGCAGGGTTTGAAATCTGCTGACAATGCAATTCGGAGAGACAAATGGGGTCAGGGGTGCACTTTCTTGAAAAAAACTCTTTTGAGCAAACTCAAAAGAATGTTCTAAGAAATGCTGGCTGGAGGGTACAGACTTTCAGGTGGAAGATAAATAAGTTCTGGGGATCAAATGCCCAGCATAGTGACTATTGTTATTAATACTGTACTGTAGACTTGTAATCTGCTAAGAGAGTAGATCTGGAGTGTTCTCACCACACACACAAAAGCGGTAACTACGTGGGGTGTTGGCCGTGTTAATCCACTTGTCTGCGGTCACTCTTACACAGTGTAAACATATATTAAATCGTCACGTTGCAGACCTTAAATATATACAATTTTTGTCTACGTATGCCTCACTAAAGCTAGAAAGAGAAAAGAAATGTAAAAACTCTCCTCTTAAAACGCAACTAGCCTGTAGTGACAGGAAGTACATCACAAGCCAAGTGCACCCAGGAGTAGAGGGAGAAACGGGGTGCAGAGGGGCAGGGCAAACTCCAGGGGTGATGGAAATGCTCTGTGTCTGGATTTCAGGGGTGGTTTCACAAGCATTTAGTGATACATCCGTCAAAAGCCATCCAACTGAACTCTTTAAATTGGTGTGGTTCATTGTACACAAATCCTACCTCAATAAAGGGGTCAAAAAATAATAGCAAACTTAATATCAGAGTATCAGAGCAGTATCAGAGCTATCACTGCCCTCTTGGGATTCAATACCAGTAGGTGGAATAAAGAGATAAGTCAACAGGATCTACTTCCAGAAGCCTCCTTAGACCAGCCGCGCTGGGAGGCTAAGCTGGTGGAATCATCTTACTAGGCCAAGGGCAGATCTGGGCCTGTGGGAGCCGGGGGGGAAACCAAGTCACATTTGGTTCACTCTGAGGTTTGCTTGAGGTCCCTGACTCTGGACTGAACTGCCATTTACAGATTTTCTAGATGAGGGGTCACCAAGCTGAGTCCAAGCCCACCTAGTACAAACCTGGCCATGTTTAGGGATGCACAGCACAGAGGGATGGTGGGAAGAGCTCAGCCATTTAGTCTTTGAAAAGGGAGGGAGGGAGGGGAAAAGGGGGGAAAAGCATGTATCTCGGTGCTTACTTTGTTTGGGGAATGTATGTATTTATTTATCTATTTATTTATTTATTTGGCTGTGCTGGGTCTTAGTTGCGGCATGCAGGATCTTTTTTAGTCGCAGCATGCATGTGGGATCTAGTTCCCTCACCAGGGATTGAACCCGGGCCCCCTGCATTGGGAGTGTGGAGTCTCAGCCACTGGACCACCAGGGGAGTCCCTCAGTGCTTACTTTGATAGAAATTTATGAAATAGAAATTAAGAACACTAATGGGGACAGTGAGCTACTGTTTTTTTTGATTTTGTTTTTGTTTTTTTTTTGCGGTGCACGGGCCTCTCACTGTTGTGGCCTCTCCCGTTGCGGAGCACAGGCTCAGGACTCGCAGGCCCAGCGGCCATGGCTCACGGGCCCAGCCGCTCCACGGTACGTGGGATCTTCCGGACCGGGGCACGAACCTGTGTCCCCTGCATCGGCAGGCAGACTCTCAACCACTGCGCCACCAGGGAAGCCCAAGCTACCGTTTTAACTTTGCTTTTCAGACAATGTTTTCAAATCAGAGCTTAGGCCTCTGACATAGGAAATGTTCTATGTTCCCAGGGAGGTCACTGAGAGAAGCAGAAGGGTGTTTGCAGTTTCTCAGCCTTTCCATGGTTTCCTCCCTGTTGAGACTGGCCGCCAAGCTAAGTGGAAGACAGAGCGTGTGTGTACGGAAGGGAGCACACACCCACGATATGCACCCAGGTGCAGTTGCAAGTCCAAGGCCGTGTGTTGTGGTGGGAAGAACAGGCACGGCACTGGGGAAGCCGGGGTTCCAATCCTGTCCCTTCATTCACCAGCTGAGCGGAACCCAAGACGTTTGCAGTGGTCTCATCTGTACAGTAACAGCGTCACAGGCTAGCGACGAGCCAGATCCCTTCCAGCTCTAAGAAGCCACAATGTGAGAAGTGAGGCCAAAGGGTTGGATAAAAAGAGCCCCGTTGCCTTAGGACTGATAACATCAGGCAGGAAGTTGTATTTAATGCAAGAAGGAACCCCATCCTAATGGTCTAAATTCCCATGAAAAGGAAACAAGCCCCTTCGCAAACGTAACCTGGAATATTCCAGACTAGTGGGCTTGTCCTTGAATTCTATCCCATCATCATACAGAAGACATATTTTAAAAAAGAGAGTAGGAATCATACAATTAATTTTAAACATGCCTTTTCATACGGTATTAGATCACTTACTGTGAATAAAACCTATACCACAGGTCAGTAACATTTCAAAAAAAATGTTTACAAACTCCCAGGAAAAAGAATGCCCCCAGGGCACTGCTTTTGCTAAGAGGAGTAACAAGCCAGCTCTGGGCCCAGCGGCAGGATCAGGCCCCCACTTGCCCAGCCCAGCCCAATGATCTTCGCCTTCCTTGATGTGCAAGTCAAGAACTTTCCACATGACCTGAAGCCTCCTGATAGATGAAGGAGTGGGGATAATGAGGAAGAAGCCCAGAGCAGAGATGGCGCTAGCAGCAGGCGTGACTGGCCTTCAGCCAGGACATTTCAGATCTGTGGCTCTGATGTTTCATTCTCTATCAGAAGTTACAGGGATATTTAAAAAAACAGGAAACTGGGGAGATTTGCTGAGCTGGCAGCTTTCTAATGTTTGTGGGCTTCAGAGGAGATACAGGCAGAGGCCACGGTACTAGAGAAAAACTCACATAGGTGCACAAAGAGAGGTGGATGAGGATTTTTATGTGCAGCATAGAATGCAAAAGAAAACAAAATACAAATAGCCAACGAGAGGCAACAGGTTAAATAAACTCTGGGGTACTCAATATTATGCCATAGCAGTTTTAAAAGATGAGGCCGACTCATTTATATTGACATGCAAAGTTCTCTAATATATTCTCGTGGAAAGAAAAGAGGCAATTAAAACTACAGTGAAACACCACTTAAAACTCATCAGAAAGGCAAAAATTAGAAAGTCTGCCAATACCAAGTGTTAGCAAAGAGTCAACGACCACTACTGGTGAGAGTGTAAACACTTTGGTGATGCATACACTCAACTCAGCAATTCCATTTCTAGGTATGTTCCACTCTTGCACAAGTGCACAAAGGGATACACTTTAGTAATAGCAAGAAACAAAGCAAACTAACAAAAAAACTGGAAACAACCTAAGTAGCCACCCAACAGTAGAACTGATGAATGGAAGGTTGTCTATACATACAAGAAAACACTAGACAGCAGGAAAAAAAAAAGAATGAACTACTACTTTATGCAGCAACAGAGAGGAATTTGAACAATAGTATCAGGTGAAGAAATAAAGTTGCATGAGAGTACACAAAGAATGATGTTATATAAACCTAGAGAGAGAAAGTAGGTTAGTGATTGCCTAGGGCTAGGAGCGGGTTGGGAGAGAACAAGGAGTGACTGTTAATGAATATACACTTCCTTTATGGGATGATGAAAGTATTCTACAATTGATTCTGGTGATAACTGTGCAACTTTGTGGATAAGCTAAAAACCACTGAATTGTACACCTTAAATCAGTGAACTTTATGGTATGTGAATTATATCGCAATAAAGCTATCAAAATAAGAATGATGCCATAAAGTTCAAAAAGAAGCCGAAGTAAACAATACTCTTCTCAGTGTCACATGCATTTATGGACAAATTATTTTTAAAGAGCAATGGAAGAAGTAACACAAAAATCAAGTTGGGGGTTGCCTCTAGGAATGAGACAGGAAGATGAGGCGGATGGGGGGAACAGAGGAGCCTTCAGGGGCCCTGGTAAATGCCATTTCTTAAGCTGGTGATGAGTGTGTGGCTATCAATTTATTATTATGTTTTATACTAAAATACATATTGTATATATATACATACCATTTTATTCATCAAAAAATTCCACAACCAAAAAAAACATTTAATACCTCCTTCCCCTTAAGTTAATTTGAATAAATAATGGAAATGAAATCATTTTCTAGGAAAGCATTCTGTTATTTGATCATTTGTGTGTGTATGTGTGTTAGAGTCTATACACTGTTTTTGGTAATAACATGAAATCCTAGACAATTCAAATAATTTCATCTTTTTAAAGACAGCCTAATATGTATTTTAATTAGGAAAAGCTTACGTGCTTTCAATGAACTATTCACAGTTGAAGTACCTCTTCTCTTCCTCTGCACACCTGTGTTGATTAGTATAGAAAATGCGTCATGAGGGCAGTGATTTTTACCTGTTTATCATTAATAGAGTGTTTTTCGATTTCTTTCTTTGCCTGCAACAGTTTGTCCTGAAAGTAACAGAGAACAATTAGTTCTACTGATTGTCTATTTGTCCACTTGTTTGTTTAAAAGGAGAGAAAAAGCAATTAGTTGTACAAGGATTTATTAAATGCCAAAAAACACGCAGGACAGCACCCATATTGCAGAGCTATGGTGGACACATAGCTGTAAAGTATGCTAAGCTATGGCTAAGTGAAGGCAAGTTTTAAAATTCACTGCAGAGAAAGATAATAAAAATTAATGAACCTCAAAATCCCTACTATCAGTATTAATTGCTAAGGTCACCCTATCAATTCTAATAAATGTTTTAATTTGACGTTACTTAGATATGAAACAAGAACAACCACGCTGATATGCAGTGCTTCCCAAACTTAAGGGTACATGTGATTCCATGTCAAGAATGCTTTCCTACGAGATCGTCCAACGTTTTCCTCCTCTACTGAAAAGCAAATATAGTCAAAATCAGTTTTTAGACGGACTAGGTAAACCTATGCCTGGATACTTTCAAAGATACTCTGAGGACAAGCAAAGCTAACCCATGTAATTGTGTAATTCTTCCAAGGTCTCAATTCTGCTTGTTTTAGTCATTTTCAAGAAGACAGAGATCGGTTTACAGTGCCTTAATTTGCTATAAAAGCTGAAATTTAAATACATCATGATAGCAGAGAAGAACAAAAGGGGGGAATCCTTCCGAAAGACACGTGGGTTTTCTAAACAAGAATGTGCCTATAATAAAATTATATTATTCTATTAATAAAGATGTGCACCACCTGACTTTGCCAAAATCAGAATAGAAAATTACACTCGAAAATAAAGACTTTATCAGTGCCAGAAGGCTCATTCACCTCCAGCAATGCCAGGACCACAGAAAGAGCTTCTGAGCACCTGAAATGCTGGCCTCCCTGCCTCGTTTTTCATCTGTCTTTTGTCAGATATCAGCATTGTTTAAATCTCACAAAATGCCATTTTCTCACAGTCGTGTTTTCAGTCATGGAAGGTGGCTTCAACGTCAAAGCAGATGCATTGTTGGAGGGGTCAGGGGATAAATAAAAGGTAGCTAATTCTGCCTTTCTTCATTTTTAAAAGAAATGATGGACGCCCGAGCCTAATTCTGGGTCATTATTTACGCATCTCCCCCAGGCCCCCCGTGACCTGCCTTCCTCACTGGGCCCCGCTCAGCTGTGCACCCCTACCTGGCAGCCACCACACTACCGCCCTCCTTATTCACAGGTGAAGCCAAATCCCCCAATCAACGATGGCGCCCTGGAGCACCCACTCTCTCCGTCATCCCTCCCTTCATCTCTTCATCCAACAAAGATGTCTGGAGCACCCACTGTGACCCAAGCAATTAGGCCAAGCACAGAACGACAGCACTGGACAGGACAGCCGTGGTCCTTCCCCCGCGCATAGAGCAAGGGGACGCCATGACTGCTCGTGGGAATACAGTGTCACTGCTCTGGGCTCTGGCAAGAATAACAGACACTTGAAAAACAAAAAGAAAGAAAGAAAAACAGACCTTGTGTTGACTCGGTACAGAAAGACACATGTTTTGCTAAACTGCTGGGGAAGAGTGAGATTCCCCTGCAGGGTCTGGGTTTCACTAGAGATGGAGCTCATGTCATAAGCAAATTATAGAGAAACACCTACACGTCATCCTTCAGGACTTAGGAACGAGCCCCACGATGGCTGCTGTCGGCACCTCCGGGGAGGTGGCGGGCCCCGCGCTTCCTGTGGCCAGGTGTGTGCTTAACTAGGTTTTGGCCGCTCCTAGATCTGCAGTGTCCATGATGTTGCCTAAGAGTTGCTGGCACTGAAAAAATATCTGTGGAACTAACCTGACTTCAGCCAAGAAGTCTTTGTCCCAAATACAAGAAATAACCAGTGGTTCAGGAATCACACCTCCAACCACAGACATGAGCGATTTCCCCACAGGTGTGAACACTGTGACGGTCGCATAGCCTCTGTGACTAATGTAACGATGAATTAGTAGGTGAATAGTAATGAACCTAGAAGACTTACCTCATTTCGTGCAACCAGAGTTATAAAAGCTCCTTGTTTATAGCACTCGATAGCAATGCACTTTCCGATGCCACTGGAGCCTCCTGTAACCTAAAAAAGCAGAAATTAAGAAATCTTAGCACCTGAAATTTCCCTTCTGTGGGAAGTTTATTTAAAATAACTATGATGGGCTCTAAAACCCAACCTACAGGAACTAAATCTTCAGCTATTGTAGCATCTTCATCCCAGACCTAATGAATGCAGTTTAAGTGCAGACGTGGAAAGATTACACTGTCAGCCGGGCCTGCGTTGTTTCCAGTACTGAGCTATCAATTGCACACCTATGATATTTTTCTGAGTTCACTGTGGCTGGGGGGGGACGAGAGGGGGAAATGCCCTGTACATCTAGCTAATAAACAGTACATTAGTCTGATAATTCGAAAAGACACATGCACCCCTATGTTCACAGCAGCACTATTTACAATAGCCAAGACATGGAAACAACCTAAACATCCATGAATGGATGAAGATGTGGTATGTATATACAATGGAATACTACTTGGCCATGAAAAAGAAAGAAAGAATGCCATTTGCAGCAACATGGAGGGACGCAGAGATTATCATACAGAGTGAAGTAAGCCAGACAGAGAAAGACAAACATCCTATGATATCGCTATACGTGGAATGTAAAATATGACACAAATGAACTTATCTATGAAACAGAAACACTCACAAACACAGAGAACAGACCTGTGGTTGCCAAGGGGGAGGGGGGTGGGGGAGGAATGGATTGGGAGTTTGGGATTAGCAGGTCAAACTAGTATATACAGAATGAATAAACAAGAAGGCCCTACTGTATGGCACAGGGAGCTATATTCAATATTCTGTGATAAACCGTAATGGAAAAAAATATGAAAAATTTTGCTGTACAGCAGAAATTAACATCGTAAGTCAACTATACTTCAATAAAATAAAAAGTAAAAATAAAAAACACTAGTCTGCCTTTGAGTCCAAACCCAAATGAACCATTTCTTTACTACACATCTCCTATGCATGACCAGCTCTACAGGAGATGAAAAGAATAATCACTTGCATATACTTACGATATTTTAAATGACTGCTTATTATAAAGTAATACATGATCACATGGAAATACTGAAAAGTAAAGCTTTTCTTCTTGCACTAGTCTAACCCTCACCAAATATAGCTCAGCCATACTAGCTGTCTTTTGGTTCTATGCTCTCTCCAACCACAGGGCCTTTGCACATTCTATTTTCCCTTCCAGGAATGCTCTCCTCCCCTCTTTTCATCTAACTGGCATCGATTCACCCATTAAATCTCAGCTCTACCTCACTACCTCAGGAAAGCCTTCATGGACTCCCCTCTACCCCACCGCAACCCACTTTGCAGCATTGCATCCTCTTTTTTCTTTGCTTTACATCACTCCATAACCAAACAGCCATGCATTTACTTGTGTGATTATTTGATTCACAACCATCTCTTCCATTACCACCCCGTAAACTCCATAAAAATACCAACTCTATCTTGGCTCCCCACTGTATCCCTAGCGCTTAGTACAGTGCCTGGCATACAGGAAGGACTCAATATATATTTTATTTAATAATATGAATGTAACATTACCTTTCTAGTCATTTTCCCTACACACATCTTATAACATGGGCCAGGGGAGTAGGGGGCCTGGAGTTGTCAGGTGAGGGGAGAAAGCAAGTGTCAGAGGGGCATCTGTCCTTACACGCTTCTGCATCCTACTCTAAAAAACATTATTTTGTAATGTCTGAGGTTAAAAAACTAAAAGGCTTTACAATATTGCATTAAACAGCCGTATCAAAAAATATTTAACTATTTCCCTATTGTTAGACATTTAGATTATTTCGAATATTTTACTGTTAGATATAAATCATGCTGTAAAGAATATCTCTGACCAATCGATCACATGATTTTAAAATCATCATGACATCCTCCTACACAATGCACCTATGTCCATGGGACGCCCCTACTTTCTCTTGAGCCTCGACTTCTCACTAATGAAGGGATTTCTTTGGGAAAATTAACCAATTATCTACCGGTTACTGTAAAAATATACCTGCTGCCCCAGCTAACAGTTGCCTCTGAGGACCTCCTTGCTATTGAAATATTTCATGGGTAGTTTTGGCTTATGAATTTTCACCAGATATTCCAATTCCATAGCAATTAGCAAGGTCCCTAAAAATGTCCTTAGCTGTTTCATGATGTTGTTCCTGCTGCCTAGAGGTCCCTCCACTCAACATCTCCCACACAGCTGCATTTCCAAATCCTACCTAACTCGCAGAGGCCAGTTCCAATGTCTCCTCCTCCAAGAATTTTTTCCGGACTCTGTCCCTCTGTCCTGTCCTTTGCCTGTCACTTTCTACTTCATGCAGTTACTTCTGTACCTGCCTTAGCTCCCTTACCAGACTCTAAGTTCCCCGACAACAAGCACCAAGTCCAAGTTATCTCCCTCATTCCTAGCACAGCACTTTGCATAAGCAGTTGCTAAATACTTGTCTACATTAATTTGCAAAATGGTGTACGATGCCATTTCCCTGAAAAAAAATACAAAAAAAACTTGTAAGTAAAATTTCACTATTTGTTATTCAGTGAATTGATAGAAGCTGAAGTGATGAGGTTATTGAGAAAATTTATATGCTCTAAAGGGCCATGTAGATATTCCGATTATTGCTGGCGTTTTTTCTAGACCGTAATAGGTAAGCAAGCTATGTAAAATTCCTGCACAGCCAAGGACAGGGGTAACCTTATAAGATTTGTCCATAAAAGCAAGAATAAGACTTCAACTTTTGGGTCAGGGTTCATGGGAAACTGACCTTCTAGGCCAAGTCAGCTAATTCATAAAAGGTATCTAAGAATATACATAAGTCCATCTAGACTATGTTACTCTTGATTGGTATAAGAAAACACAAGAGATTTTCCTAATGGCTGAGAAAAATGGTAAATATGTATTGAGTTGCCCGGCCACTGGTAAATTGAGATGTGAGACCCTAAAGATAACAGTTTAATTCCTTTCTTTGTCATTCCCTCTTACTGTTCATTGCAAATATTGTTTTAAATGTTACTATCTCTTTATTTGCACCATATACCTCTTACTGAGTGCAAGAGAAGGGGTGCTTTGCTGCAAGGACAACTGCTCCCACCCATCTCTCCAAAAGGGAGGACTTGATTTTCTAGTTCTCACAAGTCAGTTAAACAGCTTTTAAAAAAAAAAAAAAAAAAAAACAGCTGATTTAAATAAGTATATACTGTGTAAGACTTGCTGAATAGGTTTACCACTGTAATTAGAGAGATAACACTAGTTTATCAGAATTGCTCTAAAAACAAAACGAGTTATGACCTAAGCCTGCTCATGCTTCCCCATCAGCAAGACATTCTAAACATTGGCCCCTTTTCTAACACGACTGGGTCTAGTTGTAACAAATCTCAAGAAAAAAAATTACACTTTCACTTTTTATGACATTAAAAAAGAAGACAGATGGTGACATCATGTGTATTATTCATGTCATCCTCACATTATTTATAGTGGCATATTAAAACGGGATGGTGAAAATAAGAAATTCTTCGGGATCTACCCCAGGAGATGTGTTTATTATCTTATCTACAGCCTGCAGAAGCATGATGGGGCTGGTAGGACCAGAGTCAACATCAACTGAAAGTCCCTTATAAACACTGAATGAAGTTTTTCATTACTGCTTTGACTTTACATTTTTACAAGTTATGTTCTGCAAACACCACTTCTGAAAATTCCAACTTTTAAAGCCACGCTTTTGAGGCAGAAGTCTTCTTGCAGATGTGACACTTTCAGACTTTAGCATGACTGTAAAATTTTACTCTTCTCTCCCTCTGTAATGAATTTACACTCACCTCCTCCTCTATCTTCCACATCAGAAATAGCAGGATTTGGAAAAACACTAATAGTTTTATGAGAGAAATTAAAGAAAATATATGTTCCCATTCACAAACTCTGTCCCGATTTAAAGCACACTAAAAGCAATGACCATTCCATCCCATCCCAGTTCAGTGAAGAGGCTCGGATTTTAGCGGAGACACCCGTATGTCACCTCTGGCACCAGGAGGATTTGCACTGCCAGCTTAGTAACAAATTTTGCTTATTCATAACCTCCCGCCTCAATGTCCCCGGGGTTGTGAGAAAATCAAGTAAGAAAACGGACCAGAAAGCCACAGCAAAATGTGACGTGCTGGGCGCAGGTAAGAAGGCATTCCCTCTGTTTAAGAAAGGTGCCCCACCTGCAGAAAAGGGATCCTTGAAGACATGAGCTTCTGGTAAGAAACAAACCAAATCCATCCACATCCCCTTCATTCCTAAAGCACTAACTAGCCAGGTCGTTCTGCTCATCCCTCTGACTCCAAGACGACGGCAGAGGATTGCACTGGGACAGCAGTCAGTCGACCCCAGGCTGAGCTCACAAGAGACAGGCAGTGTAGACTGTACAGAAGCGACTCAACACCGCTAGCCAGGACTGCCAGCCCACCGGGTTTAGAGCAATCCCGTCCCCCCGCCAGGTGAGTCACTTCCTGTATTCCTTTGGCAACTGTCACTCGCACAGGCCACCTTCCAGTTCCCAGCTGCCTCGGCGGGTCCTGGAGGCTGGGACCCGGTTCCCCGCTGCCCGCCTCCTTGCGACCCCGCCGGGACCGCGCGCCTTGCCCGGCGTAGCCACCGACCGCGGTGTCCTTGGCAAAGTTTCTCAGCCTCTCTGTTCTTCAGTTGACTCATCGGGAAACCCGAGGACAAAAATATCCAGATCCCAGGGATGCCCCGGGGATTAACGAGAGCCTCCCGAGCCCCTGCAGTGCGGGAACCCAGCTCGCTGGCGCTGCCCGCGCCGCCCCGCTCTCCGGCCCCAGGAGGAGCCAGAGGCAGCGGAGGGCGGGTCCCCGAGGCCCTCCGAACAGACAGTGCAGGGGCGGAGGGCGGCAAGTGACCCTCCATTTGGAGAAGGGGACGTCGGCGGCCCGGCCTGAGTCGCGGACCGGCGCGCCGGGGTTCGGGGCGACCGAGCGGGCCGGGAAGCGGCGGCGCAGCAACAGGAGGCCACTCACCACCACATGCGCCCCGGGCAGGGCGAGGGGCTTGGGGCTGATGAGCGGAGACACCATGTAGAGCAGCAGCACGAACGCCACGAGGAAGGCGGCCGCCAGCAGCAGCATCGCTCGGCCGAGGCCGGGGCCTGGGGCGGGCGGCGCAGGCACAGGCGCACAGGGCTCGGCTGCGCCGGCGATCACGCGCGGCCGCGCGCAGTGCGAGCCCGGTGTTTGGGTTCGCGGCGCGGGGCGGGGCGGCGGCCGGAGGGGAAGAGGCGGAGCCTGCGAAGGGCGCGACCGCGGGGGGTGGGGCTTCCAGTGGCTAGAGCGTCGCGGCGGCTGCCGCCCGATTGAGCGGACGGTCCTTTGGGGGTCCCCGAGCTCCCAGCGTCGGGACGGGGTCCCGCACCGTCCGCCGGCGAGATGGGCTGCCTCGAGCGCGCAGCGGACGGGGCCCGGGTGGCGCCCCGCGGCGCGCCCTGGGTGACGCTCGCGGCTGGTGGCGAGGGTGCTGCTTAGGACCGCGGAGAGCGGGTGCCGGGCCTTCCCGAGCCGCGCTCCTGGGGCCGGGCCGCTCCGCGCCTTGGCTCCGGGTGCCGTCCGCCCGAGGCCGGAGGAGGCGGGTCGGAGCCTTCTAAGCCCCGGTTCCGGGATCTCGTCACCTCGTTAGTGTATGGAAGGCAGGGGATCGAGCTCTGAAATCCCGGGCTCCATTTCGTATTTTCTTGGCGTACTTAGAAAATGGTAACAGCCCACTTTCGCTTTGCAGAGGACCGGGAAAGCCTTAACATGGAGTTTTAAAAATCGCCCAGATCATTTAGTTTCGTTGAGCTCAGAGTTCATCTCCTTTACCAAGGCAGGGTTTAAAAAAGATAAAAAGCTTTTTGAGATCTAATTTGCACACCAGACAATTCGCCCGTTTAAAGTGCATAGGTAATGGGTTTTGGTATAGTCAGGGTTGTGCAACTGTCACCACTGTCAATTTTGGAACATTTAGTTACACCCCCAAAGGCGCACACAAATCCTTACCCGTTCACAGTCACTCCCCAGTTCCTCCCCATCCTGGCCCGGCCCTAGCTAATCACTCACTAATCTGTCTCTGTAGATTTGCCTATCCTGCATATTTCATATAAATGGAATTATAGAATGTGTAGCCTTTTGTGTCTGGTTTCTTGCACTTAGCATAATGTTTTCAAGGTTCATCATGTGGTACAATGTATCAGTACTTCATGCTTTTTATGACCAAATTATATTCCATTCTGTGGACACACCACATTTCATTTATTCACTCATCAATTGGTGGACCTCTAAGTTGTTTCCACTTTTTTTTTTTTTTTTTTTTTGCGGTGCGCGGGCCTCTCACTGTTGTGGCCTCTCCAGTTGCGGAGCACAGGCTCCGGACGCGCAGGCTCAGCGGCCATGGCTCACGGGCCCGGACCGGGGCACGAATCCGTGTCCCCTGCATCGGCAGGCGGACTCTCAACCACTGCGCCACCAAGGAAGCCCTGTTTCCACTTTTTAGCTACTATGAATAATGCTGCTGTGAGCATAAACATTCATGTATAAGTTTTTCATTTCTCTTGAGTATATACCTAGGAGTGGAATTGCTGGATCTTCTAGTAACTGTTTAACCAGAACTGCCAGACTTTAACAAAGCAGCTGCACAATTTTACGGTCCCCACCAACCGTATATAAGGGTTCCAGTTTCTCCACATCCCTACCAACAGTTGCTATCATTTGTCTTTTTAATTATAGCCTCCCTACTGGGTGTAAAGTGACATTTCATTATGGTTTTGGTTTGCATAAGGCACGTATTTTTGTTTGCTTGCTTTTCCTTTTTGAAGTTATTTTTAGAAAAACAAACAAAGGAATTGATCTGAGTTTTCCTTCTTTCTTAACTTATTGCCCAGAATTAGCCAGATTGCAAGATTTGAGGGTACAGTCCCCAAGACTTCTGACATCAATTGCAAGTTTGGAGGAGGGTCTCCCAAGCCACCCTCAGGTTTGATAATTTGCTAGAAGGACTCAGAGAGCTCACTGAGATCTGTTTTACTCATGGTTATGGTTTATGAATGTCAGCCAAGGGACGAAGTGCACAGGGCAAAGTCTGGAGAGCTCCAGATGTGACCCTCCCAGCACTGGAGTGTGGCAGTATCCATGGAGTGTTGTCAACCAGGGCAGCTCCTCTGGCATTCAGAGTTTATACTGGGGCTTCATTATTAGGCATGATTGATTGATTGCCCATGTGGCTAAAGGCAGAGTCCAGGTCAGCTGATAATGCATGACAGGAGACTTCCACCTAAATCACATGACTGGTCTTTCTGGCATGACCACCTTAAAATCCAGTTTGGCCAGCCCTCATCTAAAAAGGACACCTCTATCAGGTCTGAGATAGAATACCTCCAAGAAGCCAACGGGAAAGGCCAGACCTTCTCCTGGGGCAAGGCCATCCATCCAAAGCTCTTCTACAACAAAACAAATATATGCCTAACATTTGAAGGAGGCAGTGTGGAGTAGGAGGTTCTTAATTCAATTTCCCAACAGATTTGACCATCAATATCAGTACTGCAATCTTGCTGCTAAGACGATGCCAGTGTTACATCATATCGAGGTGTGAGTAGTAAACAGAACCTGAAAAATAAGAGTCAAAAGATAGCAGCACATTTGCTAGAGTTTCACTCAGTCATCAACAACTGGTCAAGCTTAGCATATCATTCAATCAAAATGTCTCCCAAAGCAACGCCACTCAGGTTTGCAAGTTTCCATCCGACTCTATGCGTTTCCCAAAACAGGAGTGATCTTCACCCATTCAGACATCTTCTAACTGAGCTCTCTTCAGAGACTGTATCATCTCTTGCTCAAGGCATTTATGTAGCATTGGATTTTCCTTGTCACATCATCTGTTTATTCATTCCTTTCCCCTTGCCTACCAATTCTTCTATTTGTGATTTACTTTTACTCAAACTTTTCCCCATTGGAAAGGATATTATGTTCAGCCTAGCACTCTGCTGTTCCGGACTGCTGGCACGAACACTAGTCCAGCAAAATCCTCCTCTCAGTCCACTCCTACCCATCATATAGGGCAGGGTGACACAGGCACACAGCGAGTAGGCTTTGCCAACCACTAGGCAATACAGCTGCATTCATGATCAATCCCAACTGTGTCAGGTAGAGTGAAGGCATAATCACTCATCAGTCTCTTAGGAATTCTGGTGTAAAGGTTTAAAAGTATAGTTACAGTTTCTTGCTTGGGGATCATCCCTGATTCCAGCATCCACAGCTGGAGCCTTGGTGCTTGGGACCACTGCATCAGGCACAAAAATAAGAAAGTTGAGGCAATGTGGAGAAAAAAGAGAAAAGTGTAGTCGTACCACCATCTTGTTTCCACGGAAAGAACTGCAGAGGCATAGCAGCATTCTCCCCCACCCCTTCGCCTCTGGAACCCCCAGAAAAGTGGAGAAATCTACCTACTGGGGACCCTTTCTTGGTTTTCCTTATGGTAAGTGTCAGCACACACTCATGAAGGCATGTAAATCTGCCCCTCCACCCCCATTTGAGACTGCAAACGTTTCAATTGCCTGTTCCAATTCTCTATTAGACCTTTACTCTGAGGATGGTGCGCAACCTGGTACATCCATCTGATGTGATAGCTCCTTGCCCATCGTTGGACACTATGGGCTTATTTTTACTTTTTTTTCCATTAAAAAAATTTTTTAATTTATTTTATTTTATTGGACACTATGGGTTTAGTATAAAGTGTGTTCTTTGATCTGAAGAAATGTAACTTGGAAGTCCAAATTCATGCAATATCTTCTGGTCCAGTCCTTTCATAGTATTTTGAGCATTTGCGTCTACCTCTGGGCATGCAAAGCTCAGTCCAGAGTATGTCTATCCCTGTCAAGACCCATCTGTAGCCTTCCAGGGCTACCAGCATCAGTCCAAACACCAGCTCTGTGTTGAGCCTTCCCCCCTGGGGAATCTGCCCCATAGCCATCTGCAGCCCCTGCCATTCTTGTTGGCAGATTAAAAAAAAAGTTCTTGGCATTTTGTGCCCCAGAGGGTACACGAGGACAATGTCTAGATTCAGCCCATCTTTGAGCTGCAGCCCCCCATACCCACTCTTTTCAGGTACTCAGGTGGCCACCTCAAGTGGGCACACCAGGATATCCACTTGCTGGTTCCAATCACCTTCTGATCCTAGAAGGAGGTTCTTCTAATGAACAGTGACATGCTCTACTTTAACATACCCCTTAAACTCCCATAGTGATTTCCCCAGGGCCGTGCCCCCTATAGGCGTCTCTTTAATGGGCCAGTTTTCTGTTGCCCTTCTACCCAGCCATATGGACAGGACGTTAGCCGCTGCCTATGAGTTGGTTTGAAAACCCAAATCTAGGGACTCACAGCAGGTAACTCAGCCCACCAAGCTGATGTTTTCATCTTTTCCAATCAGAGTTGTAGCCTTTCCAACGCGATGCTGTCTGCTCACCTCGAAACTGCCATCCATAAACAAAACAGCTCCTTTTTGGTCAATAGAGAGCTACTCAGACGGCACTGCCCAGGTAACTACAGGTTCAGCAATTCCTCAAGTGGTTCCAAAGTCGGTCCTAGGGCAAAAGAGTCTACCTGCTTGTGAACACATGTGCACCTCTCTGCATTTCCCTGGGCCGTGTGCCTGCAAAACCGGTTCCATTTTCTAATGGAACCCTTCTGGGCACTGTCTTCTCCATTAGAGTGCTTCTTTAACATCACCCAAGACAACATGTGTATTTCAGGTTTCAAGATTATTTTATGTACTTCAGTCATTGGGGCAGTTTCCATTAATGTCCAATAGCAAGCTAGTAATTGCCCCTTAAATGGCAATTCTCTGGTCTAAAAGCTCAGCAGCCATTGACAGGTGGTGCTCACAGCCTTTTGCCATAAGCCCCAGTCTGAGGAAAGATTCCAGGATTTCTTTCAAATGGTTTTATGGAGACGATCTAGCAATATTTCCAGATGAGGAAATATATGCACCTCCAAAATTCAAATAAACCAACTAGACACCGGTCTTATAACATGTTTTGTCAACCAGGTATCCCATACTGGTTGTTTTTTTTTTTTTTTTTGAGGGGGGTTTCCCCACGAGGCTTGTAGAATCTTAGTTCCCAGACCAGGGATCGAACCTGGGCCACCGGCAGTAGAAGCACTACTAAACACTGGACCGCCAGGGAATTCCTTCCCATACTGTTTACAATTAACAGCCTGTGTGGGGCAGGCAATGTTATTGGTTCCCATTTAGCCTGGTCAATCAATATTGAAGGGCAGAATCACCTGCCTTCTGATTTACAGTGCGAGGTAGGGGAAGCTTTCCCCAAACAGACACAAAATCCATCCCCAGAGTACATTCACGTAAAGGAGACACAACCACTTCACAGAGAGTCTGCCCCAACATTCCAATTTTCATCCAACCTTTCACCTTAATTCTGTCAACCTCTGTAGCCCCAGCACCTCTCACCCGAACTGTAGAACTGTAGTCCGTGTTGGGACTTCACCAACAGGTTTTAGAACCACCTAAATGTCCATCAATGAGTGAATGGATAAAGAAAATGCGGTAAATGTATAAAATGGAATATTAGTCGGTCTTAAAAAATAAGGACATCCTGCCAGTTGTGATAACATGAATGAACCTGGAGGACATTACACCAAGTGATATATGAAAACATTTCACAGAAACTTTGCGACGCAGAAAGACCAATATTACATGGTCTCACGTATACATGGAATTTAAAAGAAAAAAAAAATCCAAACTCAAAGTAATAGAGAGCAAAATGGTGGTTACCAGAGTCTGGATGTGGGGGAAAGGGGAGATTAAAATTTTTTAAAAAAGAAAAAGAAAAGAGAGACAGTAGAATGCTGGTTTCCAGGGGCTGGGGGAGGAGGTCATGGAGAGTCACGGTTTCATGGGTACAGAATTTCAGTTGTGCAAGATTAAAAGAATTCTGGAAATGAAGATGGTGATGGTTGCACAACAATATGAATATACTTCATACCACCAAACCGTTCACTTAAAAATGATTGGTAGTAAATTTCATGTTAGGTGTATTTTATCACCATAAAAAAATTTGGAAAAAGACAGTTCTCCCCAAACTGATATACTGTCTCAATGTACTTCCTATCAAAATCCCAGCAAGATTTGTTTTTGTAGCTATAGACAAGATTATTCTAAAATTTATATAAAAAGGCAAAGAAACTAGAATAGCTAAAGCATAAAAAAAAAAAAGTGGGAGGAATCAGTCTACCTGACTTCAAGACTTATTATTTAGCTACAGTAATAAAGACAGTGTGGTATTGACAGAGGGGGATATACAGAGGTCAATGGAAGCCACACTAATACACCCAACTGGTTTGTGACAAAGGTGCAAAAGCAGTTTGATGGAGGAAAGGTAGCCTTTTCAAGAAATAGTGCTGGCAGGGAGATCAGCTCGGTGTTTTGTGACCACCTAGAGAGGTGGGATAGGGAGGGTGGGAGGGAGACGCAAGAGGGAGGAGATATGGGGATATATGTATATGTATAGCCGATTCACTTTGTTATACAGCAGCAACTAACACAACAATGTAAAGCAATTATACTCCAATAAAGATGTTTAAAAAAAAAAAGGAATGGTGCTGGGAAAATTGGACATCCATCGACAAAGAAAGGAAACTCGACCTCAACTTTACACCTTCTGCAAAAATTAACTCAGGTGGTGTGATGGTTAGTTTTATGTGCTGGCTTGATTGGACCACCAGGTGCCCAGATGTTTGGTCAAAAGTTATTCTGGGAACTTCTGGGAGAGTGTATTTAATGAGACAAACATTTAAATCAGTAAACTGAGTAAAGCAGATGGCCCTCCCCAATGGGGGTGGGTCTCATCCAATCCGTTAAAGGCCTAGATAGAACCAAAAGGCTGACTCTCCCCCAAGGAAGAGATCATTATTCCTGTCTGATGACCTTTGAACTGGAACATTGCCTATTTTTCTTGCCTTTGGACTTGAGCTGAAACACTGGCTCTTCTTAGGTCTCCAGCTTGCCAACTCACCCTGCAGATCTTGGGATTTGCCAGCCTCCATAAGCACGGGAGCCAACTTCTTATATTTTATATACATGTACATGTATATACATATCTTCTATCTGTTCTGTTTCTCTGGAGAGCCCTAATACAGAAGGGATCATGAACTTAAATGTAGAACTATAGAAAAGAAACATTGGATTTAAAAGAATGAAGACTTTGGTCAATCAGGAAAAAAAAAAAAATCAGGTCATTTGTTTAAAAAGGAAATCAGGCTAGTTTCAGATTTCTCCACAGTGACACTGAACATGAGAGAACACTGATACATCTATAAGATCCTCAAGGAAGGAATGTTTTCTATCCAGCTAATCTGTATTTCACCCGTTGAACATGTAATCATTAAGGAAATATTTTTCCCATGAGTGCTTCTTGAGAAAAGTATGAAGGCTATTATCTTAGTCTGTTTGGGCAGCTATAACAGAATACCATAGACTGGGTGGCTTATAAAAACAGAAATCTAGTTCTCACATTTCTAGAAGTTGGCAAGTCCAAGATCAAGGCACTGGCAGATTGAGTGCTTGATAAGAGCTCACTTCCTGATTCACAGATGTGTCTTTTCACCGTGTCCTCACCTGGAGGAAGGGGGAAGGGCGCTCTCTAGGGTGTCTTCAGTGAGGGCCCTTATCCCGTTCATGAGGCCAAAATCACCTCTCAAAGACCCCACCTTCAAACACCATCATGTTGGGCCTTAGGATTTAACACATGAGTCTGGGAGACAAACATTCAGCTTATAGCAGGAACTTCAACTGGTCAAAAGATGACTGAGAAAAGTATAGTAAAAGGACTGTCTTTTGAGAATTTGGCAAATGAATACGTTTAACTGTAGAACGAAGTCTAAAACAAATGTAGGGTCTAGGGTAAAGATGGTATATAAATGTTATACACCTTAAAAATGTAGAAATAATAAAAGAAACATGTTTTGGGAGGGGAAGGAGGAAACATGTGGAAGGTAGGGTGACTTTACTAATTGCCTCATTTATGCCTGACTTCCAAATATACTGGTTAAAATAGACAAATCAAGTAATAGAAGTATAAATATTTACCACTATAAATGTAAACATTAAGAAATATATTATTGACTCAAATCAGGTGAGTTGGGTAGGAAGAAGTATATAAATTTTATCGTTGCTTATGGTGAAGGATTAACAGATCCTATCAAAGGAAGCAGATATGGGGCTAAGTAAGGTCTAATTATAGAGGCAAACAACTATACTACAAACTATCCTAATGAGAGGTTATTTAAAGAGGCAGAGGGAAAATAACACTACCACTCTTTACAGATGAGGATTACGTTCTCTGCTGCCTTCCACAGCAAGTGCTGTTTCCGAGTCCCGAGAATTCCCGTTATGCAGGACCGACTGGCAACCATCAGGCAGTACTGCCCTTTTCACTCTTAGTTGAGAGCAGTGCTTCTCAAATTGTGTTGAATGTCCAGGTTCCTTTTTTATTTCCTTTCCGTTGCAAACCAGTTAGAAAAATGAAATGAAAACAAACCAAAACAAAGACATGCAAAATATAACCTTTAACGATTTACTATTAAAGTCAACAGACTTAAAAATACATTAAATAAATATTATCTGAACAAACATAGAGAAAAAGAATGACACAACTGTATAGGCTGTTCATAGAAAGTATGCATAGGGACTTCCCTGGGTTGAGAATCTGCCTGCCAATGCAGGGGACACGGGTTCGAGCCCTGGTCAAGGAAGACCCCACATGCCACGGATCAACAAAGCCCGTGCGCCACGACTGCTGAGCCTGGGCTCTAGAGCCCGTGAGCCACAACTACTGAAGCCCGTGTGCCTAGAGTCCATGCTCCGCAACAATGAGAAGTACATGCACCGCATGGAAGAGTAGCCCCTGCTCACTACAACTAGAGAAAGCCTGCGACCAGCAACGAAGACCCAACGCGGCCAAAAATAAATAAATAAAAATAAATAAATCTATTAAAATTATTTTAAAAAAGAAAGTGTGCATAAAAGGGGTTAATATAGAGAATTATTTTTGCAACAAACTATATTTTCCAAAGATGGCTGCCATGATATCTCCAATCCGTATGTTCTTTTATAATGTGACCTTGATGCTCATTCCACTGAGTGGTGGGGTCTATGTCCCCTTCCCTGGAACCTGCGTGGGCCTTTGCGACCACCTTGACCAATGGACTGTGGCAGAGGTGACAATGCGGGCCTTATAATTATAGCTTTGAAAAGGCCATGTAGCTTCTCCCTGGTTTTCTTGGGACAGTAGCCCTTGCATTTGATCCATTGTCCTTGAGTAAACTCAAGCAGTCTGTGGATAGGTCCATGTAAACAAGAACTGAGGCCTCCGGCCCACAGTCCAGTTGACTCCCAGCCGGTAGCTGACGCCAACTTGACAGCCATGTGAATAAGCCATTTTCAAAGTGCATCCTCCGTCCCCCAGTGACAATGCATGGAGCCCTATCCGTATGGCAGATTCATGAGCAAAAGAAATGGTTGCCGTTGTTTTGAACCACTGAGTTGTGGAGTTATAACTGGTGACAGAAGTAACGTAACTGAAACACTATTACACTGGCAGCTTTCTATTAGTTTGCTTTGATAACAAAATTGAGTGAAATAGCAGTGACTCACATTACATGCCTATAATCACACTAGGTAGCATTTTTATCGTGAGAAATGAGCTTTCTTCTTTCTTGTTAACTTATCTAATGTATTATAGGTTGAGTTACCAACAATGCAGCTCATAAGGGATAATGTTTACCAAAGCTATTTGAAGGTTATGTTTTAATACATGCTGCATTAATAAGCTAGATACTAAAGGGCAAATGTTGTAGATTCCGTTTATACGAGATACTTAGAATAGGCAAATTCACAGAGAAAGAAAATAGAATAGTGGTTATTAGGGGCTGGAGGGAGGAGAGAATGGGGAGTTATTATTTAATGGGCAGAGAGTCTGGGTGGAAAGTTCTGGAAACAGTGTTGATGGTTCTGCAACATTGTGAATGTACTTAATGCCACTGAATTGTACACCTAAAAATACTAAAAAATGGTAAATTTTATGTTATGTATATTTTACCACAATAAAAAAAATGCTCACTTCATAAAACTTAGAAAATAAAGAAAAAATGTTTAATTAGTAATTCTACAACTCAGAGAGAGTTGTTCTTAGCTCTAGACTTTCCTCAGGACGCCTTCTTGGGATGACCTCACAATATGTGGCAGGGTTATTAAGATAATTTTTTTCTATTTTCTCTTCCCTTGTTGTTCGAAGATAGCGGGCTTTCTTTGTATTTTGTAAACAGGCAAAAACATAATCTCCTGTACAATATTTTCCTTTCTTCTGGCTCCCCCTACCAACAAATCCTAATCTCTCATGTCACTAAAGAGATTAAGTGAAATACCTTTGAGAGCAACGGGAGAAAAAGAAGATTTTGCAGGCTACCGGCAGGAACGGGGACAGATTTTTCACCTCACATCTGAGGGTTGGAGTGAAAGGCTCCCCCCAGTGGCCAAACTTCAAACAGGGCGTGGCACTAAGATTTTCAGCTTCAGCGAAGATTCTCTTCTGCGTCACTGGTGCGGAAGGGGATAGCAGAGGGACGTCTATGGACTTGAATAATAAAAATGTCAGCAACACTGTTGGACTGGGGATTTATCTCCTGTTCTGAGCAATGTGTAAGCCTTTTGGACTTTAGTACAAGCCTTGGAGGAAGAGGTCTAATAAAGACTAACAGTGATTTTCCTGACAGCACAGCAGATTTAGGTTTGATTTAATGATAATGTAGAAATATGATATTTTAGTCTACTGGAGTTTGTGAACGGAAATTTAGACGCGCCATTAGCGAGTTCCCATAATTTCAACATCCCCTAAAGTAACAGGAAAATTTGTCAACGTGTTTTCTCTACTTTGTAGCCAAACCTATAGCAGAAGGAATCTGTGAGAACTAATGTTCTGCCTCTTAGAGGAAAGGGTGTGTGTGTGTGTGTGTGTGTGTGTGTGTGTGTGTGTGTACTTTTATTTAGATTCTAGACATATCGTCTTGGAGATTAACGGCTTGGCCAGGGCTCTGCCCACAATATACCCGTTGTTAACCATTTTTATCATCGCCCTTCCCACTTTCATGTGGCTGCTACCAATTTCTTCCATTTTCAGTTTTAAAGTTTTTATTTCATAACCTAGGGTTCCTTTGATACTTTGTAATCACTTTTTAATATGGAATGTTTAAAGGCTTCTATAAAATTGTCAGTGGATTCTTAAAGGAATTATTTACGGCCTAAGACATCATACGTTGCAACATTAAAAGGCTTTCGTGTACTTAATTGCAACGTATGATGTCTTAGGCCGTAAATAATTCTTTTAAGAATCCACTGACAATTTTATAGAAGTCTTCGGGAAAATAGGATATAAGTCTTAAGAGTTTTGGCAACTTTCCAAGATACAACTATTCCCATATCAAGAATACCTACATTCAAATGCTTTGTCATTTCAGCCAGAATGGTGATCACTTGTATACAATAAGCACAGTTCCATGACCTTGTTCATAGATAATTCGTGGGTCTGTGTTAAGTGCTTGGGAAATATCAAGATCAGTCAGTGATGGATTCTACCACTACATGTTTTTAAAGTTGGCTCTTAAATTTCATCTCCTCCAGAAATGATCTTTAATCCTTCAGTCCTAGTTATTTACTTAGTCACATTTGCTTTTTGTGGGGCTGTGAATGTATGTGCAATTTCAAAGTAAGTTGCAGACATCATGGGACTCTTGTCTCTCATCCCTGTATGTCCATAATTCAGGACGTATCACCTGGAAATAAGGGCCCCAGAAACACCCACAATAACCACAATACCATTATCACACCCAAGACAATAGCAATTCCGTATTATCTGATATCTAGTTTGTATTCATATTTCTTCAATTATATCCAAACTGTTTTTTTTACAGCTGTTTTTTCCTCAAATCAGGATCCAAATGAAGGTTCTCATATTGCATTAAGTTATTGGGTTATGTGTCTTCAGTTTCTTTTAATCCAGGAAAAGTCCTTCGACCTTTTAATCGTATTTATTTTTTGTTTAACGACATTGACTTTTTGGAGAGACGAGGCCAGTTGTCTAGCAGATGTTCCACATTCTCTTTGGACTGATTGGTTCCTCATGATGTTATTTATTTCCCTCTCCCCTGAATTTTCTGTAACCAGCAGTTAGGTCTATGGTTTGACTGGATTCAGATTACATATTTTTGGTAGGAACACTTCCTAAGTGTATTTGGTATTGCATCCCACCAGGCAGTGCAGTCAGGTTGCCCACGCTCAATTTGATTTCTTGGGTAAGGTGGTGACAACCGTATATCTCCTGGTAAAGATCATGTTCCCCTCTGCAATGAGCAAGTACTCTGGGAGGGACACTTGGAAATGTTGGTAGATTGCCACCACCAACCCCTCCCATTCCTATTTGCAATTCCTCTACCCCCGACAAGAGGTAGAATCTATTTCTCATCCCTTGAAGCTGGATTGGCCTTGTAACTTGGTTTGACCAATATAATGTGATAGAAGAGGTATTTCTTTCTTTTTTTTTTTTTTTTTTTGGTATGCGGGCCTCTCACTGTTGTGGCCTCTCCTGTTGTGGAGCACAGGCTCTGGACGCGCAGGCTCAGCGGCCATGGCTCACGGGCCCAGCCACTCCGCGGCATGTGGGATCTTCCCGGACCAGGGCACGAACCCGCGTCCCCTGCACCGGCAGGCGGACTCTCAACCACTGCGCCACCAGGGAAGCCCAAGAGGTATTTCTTTATTTCTGGACCTAGGCTTTAAGAGGCCTTGAAGCTCCTTCTGCCCTCTCGGGATTAAGCCACCAAGTAAAGGAACTCAGGGTAGACTCTGAATGATGAGGGACCGCATGAAGGGGAGAGGCCCAGCCAGCACAGCTGGAGGCATCAGACGTGAGTGGAGCCATCTGGATCCCTGCGCCCTGGTCAAGCCGCTCCCGCCAAACACCACGTGCAGCAGAGGCAAGCCCTCTCCAGGGAGCTCTGCTAAACTGCAGTCATGAGAAATAATAGACGGTGTTTTAAGGCACTGTGATTTTGAATGATTTGTCTTATAGGAAACAGATCTCATGTAAATATTCTTTCATTCAATAGTTTTAGCATCATCGGTGATCCTTGCCTGGATCGACTATGTCATTGGGGTTGCCAGAGGCTAGTTTAAAATCTGTTATTCTCTCTACATTCATTAGCTGGCTTGTTTTATTGAGAGAGAGAGAGAGTGAGTGAGCAGGGGGAGAGGGGAGAACGCCAGCTTTCCCTCATTGACTAGGTATAAACTAACTGTACTGTGCCTTCTAAAAATGAGGGTAAATGCTTACTCTTTCCCATTAGTTATTAGTTTCAGAATAAAAAGTTGATGTAATATTTACCTCCAAGGATGATAAATCACGTTCTCTCCAATTCTTTTCCTCTGGTCTTCTTTAGCTGTCTCTCCTCCATAGTCACATGGCACCCTATGTATCGCTCACTGAACTCCAAGTGTTGCAGTGTATTCATCTGTCTATCCTGTTAACTGGACTGTTTCATTTTTTTTCTTTTCTGGCTGCGCCATGTGGCATGTGGGATCTTAGTTCCCCGACCGGGGATCGAACCCAGGCCCCCTGAAGTGGAAGCGGGGAGTCCTAACCCCTGGACTGCCAAGGAATTCCCTGGACTGTAAGTTTCTTGAGGGCAGGAACACTGGAGGCTCAGACTCAAATACACACAAAGTTCTCAGTGAAACTAGATTTCTGCCGTACTTCTACTTTGTTTTTTCTTCATGCATCTATCTTGCATAGTTTAGATAATAATTTATAATTTTTTTTATCCTGCAACTGTTTTTGTCTTGGTTATCTTGATTTATTGACCTTAGACATGATTCTGTTTCCTACTGGATAGATGAGCCCTTAGCTCACTTACATTAACCCTTCTCTTCTCTCTCCCAATTTTTGATAGTAAATATCACCATTTAGAATTCTTTTATTGGTTACATTTGAAACTTTTAATATTTTAAAACCACTATTTCTTCATCAATTTTTGAAACCTTGCATTACTACCCATTTTTTAAGATTAAGCTTATATAATGTCTGCATCCATTTTTTAAAAAGGATTTAAGATATGGGGATATATGTATAGCTGATTCACTTTGTTATAAAGCAGAAAGTAATACACCATTGTAAAGCAATTTATACTCCAATAAAAATGTTAAAAAAAGGATTTAACTTTTATTTTTTTTTATATTTAATTTTTTTTATTATTTTCTTGGCCGCCCCGCGCAGCTTGTGGGATCTTAGCTCCCCACCACGGATTGAACCTGGGCCCTCAGCAGTGGAAGTGCGGAGTCCTAACCAGTGGATCACCAGGGAATTCCTGTCTATATCCTTTTTAACACACCTCTTTCAATACTCAACGATCTCAGATGTATCTTAATGAAATATTAGGCAAACAGAAGAACATAAATATGTAGGCCCTGATACTCTCTAAAACTCACTTTTCTGCACTGCCATTCTGAGGAGTTAAATGGGTCCCTGGTAGATAACACCACACAGCATCTTCCATGTTCTGAATAGTGGCACGAATTGGTGTTATTTCTCCTAGGTTTGTAAATACTGCTTTACTGCTTTTTCAGGAGGGGGGAGTTCCAGGGGCCCTTCTTTTCCCATTAACCTTCACTCCTGGGGCCAGGGAACTGCTGTGGTGACTCTGACCACTGCTGAGGATACTTGTGCAGAGTTCCACTGGGCCTGCTGTGGTGCAGACTCCAGTCAAAACTCCACCCCACTTATCACTTGCCTCCCATAGATGCTCTCTTGAATAGTGGACCACAATGACTTTCTGATTCTCTGGTAAAGAATATTAGCTCAGGAACTTCCCTGGCGGTCCAGTGGTTAAGACTCCGTGCTTCCAATGCAGGGGGCGTGGGTTCGATCCCTGGTCGGGGAACTAAGATCCCACATGCTGCATGGCACATCAAAAAAAAAAAAACCACAAAAAACAAAGAATATTAGTTCAGAGCCAGTGTCCAATAATCCTGTGAGTATTCCCTTTCTTTATTTCACGGTAGCCTTAAGCAGCGTCAGACCCTTTGGGAAAGCTGAAGGGAAGCTCCCAGTGCACCTGAGATGTTCCTGTAGGATCCTTCCTCAACAATACAGTCTCCACTTCTTTCAGTGGTGTAGAGTCTATGACCGGATTGTGGTCTGGAAATTGAGTGGGGTGCTCCATCATGATGGGAAGACCTCTGCTTACCAGCTTTTTGGTTATACCAACACAGCAGCCCTTAGTAAAGACCCTAAGGACCCTGCCAACCTTGAATCACTGGTCAAGATCTCTGCAGGAAAGAGCACCCGGTTATCACGCCAGCCCTGCAGCCTAATGTGGTGACCAAGTCCACCTGGCTTGTGCTGGCTAATTGCCGCTACTTGGCTTCTGCAACCAAAAGATCGTTTCCAGCTCCAATGAAATCAAGGACCCAAAAAAACACTCTGAAATGCCTTCCTTTCATCTATCAGTGCCTTTGGTCAAGGGGCTGGGTTCTGGGTCTTCTCCAGGAACTTCTGGCTTTGTGAGTGATTCTCATGTGATAAATCCACTCCAGCATTTCTCCTCCTAGATATTAGGTTCTTTCTTTCACATCACCTTAACTGGAGTTCAGAGTGGTCGACTGTCAAGTTCAGTTCCTTCAACCAGTAAAGCAAACAATTAAAATCACTCTTGGCTGCTCAAACGAAAATTCTAAATTCAGAATCTGTGTTGACTGAACCCATACTGATAGATTCAATCGTATCTGAAATCAGACGCTTTTCTTGGCTAATCACCGACATAATCCATTCCCACACATAGTTCTCGAGATACTCAGAATCCTCCAAGCTCTCACAAATATACATATTTCGATAGTATGGATCCCACTCTACTAAATTTCCTTACGTTCACATAAAATAATCTTGGTGAACCTGTGAATTCCACTGATATAATCTGGCAACCTGCAGGATCAAATACTGAGTTTTGCTTTTGATTACTTTAGTACTCTGAATACAACAAATGTTTCTTTTAGCACAGTCATGGAGAAGCCCTGGGTTTCCAATTAGCAGTCCTTGAAGTTCTCACGCCTTCATTTTGTTGTACAGCAGCTGCAAAGTAGTTCCCCGATGTCTTGTCCTCACTGGACACTTCATTCCATGAGACCATAGACAATAACGTAATTAGCCGTTTACCATCCAGTCAGATGCTATTGATGCTGCTGCGATCCTGTTTTTAACGTCCTGCCATCTTTGTGGTGCTCAAGATTGAAGGACCTGGGTGGCAGCACCTGATAAACCAAGGCTAGTCAAGGGCCCACGTGACATCTGCCACCTAATGAAGAAAAGTAGCATCTCCCCACTTTGGTTCCTACAGCAGGAAGCCAGGGCCAGTCCCAAAACCAGGGAGGTGATTTAGATGAACATTCCTCCAAAGAACATTTGTTTGATGAATATCTTTTGTTCTTCTTTTTAACAGGGAAATAGGATTTACTGGCAGACAGGAGTAAGGAGGGCACGGCGCCAAGGCGCTCAGGAGCGCAGGGCCCGCCATGTGTCCAGGGCCACGACTAGGGCTGTGTTCGACCACACAGTCTTCCGGGGTCATGAGCTGCTTTTCGGCCACCATATTTTCAAATCCACCCACATGAACCTTAGTACATCCCTGCTTCTTGGAGATGTGGATCTTCTGGTGGCCAGGGAACTTGAACTTGGCCCCTTGGAGGGCCTCCATGCTCCTTGTTCTGCAGGTTGGTGCGGACGCACATTATGACTTGGCCAATGTGGACCCTGGCCCCTGTGCCCTCGGGCTTTCCAAAGGCCCCGTGCATACCTGTCTGGAGCCTAGGTTGGGGACAGCATACCAGTCATGAATGGGCTGGAAAGGGCTGTCTTCAAGGTATCTTAGGGTAACCTGTACAGGCAGCAGGCTGCACACACTACCGAGGAGGCTGTTTGCAGCTACTGCACGCTGGGCGCCCATGGGGAAAGGAGCACAGTCGGCTGAATTGGCTGCAAACGCTTTCCTTTTTTCTTCTCTTTCTCTTCTTAAAGCCTCTTCTGTTATTTCATAGAGTTCCAGAGGAGACAAATGCCTGTGATCAGTCAGTCAAGCCGACTGCAATTCTTACTTAAAAACTTTTACTTTCATTTTTGGAAATTAAAGTGTTTAAAGATAAAAACAAAGAGAAAAATAAGTATCCATATTTCTATCACGCAGATTTAGCCACTGTTAATTTCTTGATGTATTTGTCTTCATTCCTAATTTTCTTCTCTTGTAAAAGAAATAAAAATTGCAGGGTAACAGGGAGAGAGGCAAAAACTATACATGCTCATTGTAAAGTATTCAGACTTAGAAAAAATACAAAGACTCATTCACTCAATAAGTATTTATTGAGCACCTGTCAGGCACCAATACTGTTCCAGACACTGAAGGTACAGGAGACAATAAAATAGACAAGAAAATCCCAGCCTTCATGGAATATACATGTTAGGAGGAAAAATTACAAATAAGAAAAGTAGTAAATTATATAGTATGTTGGACGATGATAAGTGCTACAGAGGAAAATAAAGCAGGGATTGGGGTACAAGGAGAGTCACGACGAATTGCCACTTTAAGTAGGATGACCAGGGAAGGTCTCAGTGGAATCTGAAAATAAACTTAAAGGACCTGAAGGAGGTGAAGAAAGGAAAAAAATCAAGCCAAATCTCACTACCCATAAATAACATAATGAACGTAAGGTGAATGTAATTCCAGATATCTTTCTATGTATATGTACAGATATCTGGATGAATGGTTATGATGAATGTACAGAAAGATACAGCTGGGAGAAATATACTGTTATAAAAAACGAATTCACACTATAAAAGATTTCTTTTCAATCATCAATAATCTGTTTATTAAGCACCTATTTTTGTTTCCAGAGACATACATATATACATACATGTATCTGTATCACCCAGATGTGGGTTTGGGATTGCATTAAATCTAGAATCAATTTGGTTAGAAATGATATATATATATTTTAAAAATTACTTATTTATTTATGGCCTGTGGGACCTTAGTTCCCCAACCAGGGACTGAACCCAGACCCCTGGCAGTGGAAACACGGAGTCTTAACCACTGGACTACCAGGGAAGTCCCAGAAATGATATTTTTCTTAAGAGTCTTCCAACTCATGAATGGGTCCCACCACTCCATTTATTCAGGTCTTCTTTAGTTTCTTGTGGTAATGTTTCATAATTTTCTATGCTGAGGTCTTACACATCTTTCAGATTTATGTGAAGGTATCTGATGCTTTCTGATGTTACTGCAATCAGGATTGTTTTTTTTTTAATCAGTACTGTTTTAATTTCAATTTCTAATTGTTGCTAGAATATAAAAATACAATTATTTTTATGTATTAGCCTGTATCCTGTAATCTTCTTAAATTCAGATTCTTTTTCTAAGTTTATTAATTTGGATTTTCTACATACACAATCATGTCACCTGAGAATAACAATTTTGTTTCTTCCTTTTTAACACTGGCTAGAATCTCCTGCACAAAACTGAAAAGGAGTGGTGACAGCAGGCACCTTTGTCTTCTTCCTGATCTCTGGGGAGTTAAAGTTTTCAATAATTCACAATTAACTATGATGTTTGTTAGAATTTTTTTGTTTCTTTAGTGGATGCTCTTTATTAAATTCAGAAGCTCTCTTCAATTCCTACTTTGAGTTAAAAAAAAAATCCCAAACGGGTGCTGGATTTTATCAAATGCTTTTTATGACTCTATGAAGATAACTTTTTCCCTTTAGTCCTGTAAATGTGGTAAATATTAATTTTTCAATTCTGAGCTACAGTCCTTGCTTTGCATTGCAGCATGTAAACGGAAACTTGCTGGTTTCTGTGGTGTAAATCACTTCCACCACGGCAGGTTTCAAGCTGCCAGAGAGGTGCCTGCAGAGGTGGGCAGCAGTGTGTAACAATGGTTCTTGTGAGCCAGTGTGAGCCAGCTCTGGCTCACCTCTGACTGCAGTTCCCAGGAACGAAAATGTACAGCTTCACTAGACCAGCAGGAACAAAGCAACTTCAAATTACCTATTTTATTAAAAGTCTCACAGACAATCTAGGAAGTAGATAAAATATGGATATAACTCCCTTAATTTTTTCAAGTCTTGATTAAGTACCTAATAAACAGTGTCTAGAACTATGTTAATGCAAAGGAAAAAACATAACTCTTTGAAGAGCTTACAATCTAAACGATCTAAACAAAATTAACAGAGTGTGCTTGACACTTGGAGAAACATCTTAAGATAGTCACAACTCGGTGCTAAAGAAATCCAAAGGTTGGATGGGGTAGTCTAGGAATTCTTCCTGGAAGAGATTAGATGGGTCATGAGCTAGGTCTTAATGGAAATCACGGGATTTGGACTAGCAGAGGAAAGAAGAAAGGAGGCAGGAGAGCACCCGGTACCTGTGGGAGCTCACAAAGCCGGGCGACATTCCCAGCACTCTGCTGGGGAGGTGTGCCTCCATTTCCCACCTGTGCAGCTGCAAGTGGCTAAATGATACTTCACATTAGTAATCAAATACACTCATTCTGGCTTTCTGCATGTTGATGACAGTAAGCTCAAAAACCAATTTTCTACTGAAATACTTTTATAATTAAGGTCTCTATAGAGTTCTCAGACTGAGATCAAAAAGTGTTCCTAAACATCCAGGGAATAGCTAGCTCACTGAGTTGCTCAAGTAGGGTTTACTTGGCGGCTCAGAAAACATCTACCCAAAATCAGAATGGCCAAGGTCCAGACAGAGCCCGAACATTGTTTCCTCTTGAGTATTTATCTGCCCATAAAGAACACATGGAAATGACCTATGCTCTACCATTCTAAAATAAGTCTAAAATTATTAGATTCTAGAAACAGTTTTAAAAGCAGAAATGTGGAAAATGGAGCTATGGCTAGAAGTGACATGGACACTGAGGCACGGTTCTCAGAGCACGTGTAAGAACTGAGTGATAAAGTATCCACTCATCATCAACACTGGACTTACACACTACTTGGCCAATTTAAGTAAAATACTTCCTCAAAACAAATTTTGGATTCACAAAAACATCTGGATTTCAGCTATTAGTTATACTAATATAGTTATGTTAATTATCCTAATGATATGATTAATAGCAATACCGTATGATTCTGAGGTGGATAAAGTAAAATGTCTCGTAAGACGTCCGCAAAGAACTCAGTGTTGGTGTGCCAAGTTAATTCCCAACTCTCACACAGTAGTTACTGAAAAATAGAATTTTCATGCATACATCCTTAATTAATAATTTTTAATGATTTCTTTGTATCTAATCAATTTAGATAATATTTTCTCCTATACAGAAGATTCCAAAATAAAGAAGCACACACAGAATATAGCCAATAGTAGGTTGTATCAATTTACTTCACGTAAGAACAGCACATTTCAGGCCTACGACTTCCGTTTAATATCAACGAAAACAACCTGTACAGAAAACCCAAAGGCAACCATATAGCACAATATGTAAAATGTGCAAATATACTTTAAAATGCAAGTTATCCTATAGCATTTTCAAGGCAGAACTTTATAGTAAATTAAGGAATCTACCTCATTCTAGCTGACTTAATAACCCTTTGCATGTAGAGCCAATGCAAATGTACAAGGCACAACTTAGTGTTGGTGCTCAAGTATGTAACACACACCCTCAGATTATTTATTTGAAGATATTAAAATAATACAATATCATGTTTGTATTTTATTATTTAAGGAGACATCAGCTCATTTCTAAAGCTTCATGAAACATTACACTGATAACATACGTGTGGCCAGGACGAGCTGTTCCTTGAACTTAAAAGGTAAAAGACAAGACTCTAGCTAACCTTTAATATTAAAAAAAATTTATATATATGTACACACACACCGCCCCCATCACACACAAGAAACTTCCCATAATCCAAAGGGAGGCTGTCCCTTTTAGCAAAGGCTCCCATTACAGTATTCCACGGCAGAATTATTTAAAAGGTACACGTTTATTAACCCCCTGTTTTGGTCAATCTTGCTACAAAAAGACACTGAAATAGACAATTTTCTTCTTCAAGGTAGAGACAATGCCTAATTTAGAGAGTCTTTCTCTTGAGATTGCACAGTAAAAGGTATTACTTAGTTAAATATAAAAAAGCTTGCTGCTTTTACAGAAATTATTTAAATCTACAAGGAGAAAAAAGTCAACCTATCAAAAAACCAGTAAAAGCCTTGGCTAGAACACAATTCAAAACCTTTCAAACCCAATCAGTGCTCTTTGCTGTTTTACTGCCCATCCCTGAGAGTAAATCATTTTTAATTTTTGTAATAAAGTAAATAAATTTTACATTGACAAGAATGATGCTTAAGTTTTTTTTCAAAATATGAAATAAGCCCCACTTCATTTTAGTTAAAAAAAAAATGAATGCTCTTTGCAAAGACCACTATTTATAAAAATTTAAAATATTTGTATCTCAATCAATTTTAATCTTCTTTTTACTAGGTAATTTCTATGTTTTTGCTATTTATGTCACTCATTTGCTTATAACCCATTATTTTATAATTTTTGTTAACAGGAGGATTTAATTGGTAATGGAGCAAAAGTACATATAAAACTTAAATGAATGCTGAAGTGAGATCTCTATTTTCCTGCAGTAAAAGCGTTTTACCGGAAATAATCTGACTGCCATCCTAGAAAGGCAAAAATACCTATGAAGGAGAGAACACACGTGGTAAACGTCTTCCTTGTTGTCTTTGGTCTAGCCTTCTTGGCCAAAATCTTCTGTAAACTTCTTTAATTTCAACAAGTCGTGCTCATTGACTGTGGGCTTTGTGCTAGATAGTGACCGTAACATATCCGACTGTCAGGAAAAAGAAGTGGGGGAGTATTAGTAATAGATTTAACGGAATAAAAAACATTTCATTATCAACATTCCTAACTTTTGCCTAAGGTTAAATGTGAAAATCTGCATCGTGCCATAAACTACTGACGATAAACTCTCTTGTTTTCCTGAAGGACATCTTTGACCAAGTTATTCCTTTGCTTATAAACTTTCAGTTGCTTGCCTTGTCACGATCACAACTTTCAAAGGCTCCTCAGCACCCTGAGGAAGTACAGTCCTCTTAGCCTGATGATCAAGGCCTCCAGAATTAAGTCCCCGATCGCTTTTCTGGCCGTATCTGTTTATTCTTAAACAAGAGAGCAGTTGTCCAAGTGCAACTCAAAAGGAATGCAGTCATTCACTTATACTTATGTGAAACAGAATAATACCATTTAATCAAAATCAACTAATCAAAAATTTTAACTGTTAGTTAAAATTACAATCAAAATGGTAAGAAAATATACAAATATCAAGGATTCATTAAGAAATTAACTTCTAGGCCATGTCTCCTGTAAAACAGTATGGAAAACAGTCAAAAGAACCAAAACTTTAAAAAATAAACCAAGGATTGCAACAAAAAAGGATTTCTGAATAATTTCTCAGATAAGCATTGTGGTTGATTAACACATAAATATATCTATGTTTACAGATGTATTTCTCTCTATATATGCATACAAACTTATATGCATATATGTACATATTTGTCTATATATCTAGGTCTACACATCACGTGAAAGTTTCCCCTTTGAAAGTTACTGTTAATTTTGACATATAGATTTGAAAATCTATAACTAAAGCAGAAGATTTTTAAAAATGACTGTTTATCAATAAGAAAACATAAACATAATAAATGTACCTTTTCAATCACAGTAAGTTCACTAAAATTAATATGGCTTACAAAATAATAAAGTCTTACGAATTATTTTATTTCTTCCAATAGAAACTACAGCAATGTCATTTTTATGAATATTCTAATTCCTCTAATATAAACAGAAATGTAATTTTTTATAATAAAAATTTTGTTTTCAGAACTTTTTAAAAGAGTAGTGCATTATTTAAACTTTCTATGAAGCTCTGAGAAGTAAAACAGGAAAATACTATTATGAATACTATGATTCACGCATTAGCGTTTCTGGATATTTTACAAAATCTGAGATTCAGGGGAAAAAATTTTAACCAATCCCACCATTTTGGTGATAATATCCCAGCTATAAGACCTATAATGTCAGAAACCTGTATGTTTTTAAAAATAGCTTATTCACTTAAAATTTCCTCGAAGCCCAAGAAAACATTTTAAAGATAATTATTTTTTTATATTTTACATTCAACTAATCTTTAAAACTTTTTAAGTAGTTAGTATTAACCTTTTTGAACTAATTTTACAAAACTGAAAATTTTATCTGACAAATTATAAAATATAATTTTTTTCTGCCTGCACGGTGCAGCATGTGAGAGGTTTAGTTCCCCAACCAGGACTCGAACCCATGCCCCCTTCACTGGAAGCATGGAGTCTTAACCACTGGACTGCCAGGGAAGTCCCCATAAAATATAAGGTTTTAAAATTTTTCTTAAAAGCAAACAAAATGTCAAACCATGCAAACAACTGGCTCCAAAAGTTTATCCCCAGGGACATCCATCCACGTCATCTCAATGGCACCAGGATCACCTGGAGAACAGGGCGTTAGCAGATCATCTACTATGTTGTTAGGATCAGCTTGTGAAGGTCCGCAAACCTGGAATAAACAGTACAACAACAGAACAAATTAAATAAACATTAAGATTTAGACCAGGGCTTCCCTGGTGGTGCAGTGGTTGAGAGTCTGCCTGCTGTTGCAGGGGACACGGGTTCGTGCCCCGGTCCGGAAAGATCCCGCATGCCGCGGAGCGGCTGGGCCTGTGAGCCATGGCCGCTGAGCCTGCGCATCCGGAGCCTGTGCTCCGCAATGGGAGAGGCCACAGCAGTGAGAGGCCCGCGTACCGCAAAAAAAAAAAAAAAAAAAAAAAAAAAAGATTTAGACCATTAGCAGGAAATCTGAAAATGTACTATTATTTTATGTTTTGTTAAAATGCTTACTTCTGAAAATAAACAGAAGCGTATACAACAAAAAGTGCAATTAGCTCTGGGTGATGGGATAGATTTTGCTTGATTTTAATCTTTTTCTTGGATGATTTTCTATATTTGAAATTTCCTACAATAAAATTACTTAGATGATCATAGGGAGAAAATAAGTTAAAATAAAGTAAAGAAACAATTACCTGTAGCTAAAATTTTCTTTTTTTTTTCCTAATGATTATTAGGTGGTCATAATCCTAGAGACCAAAAATAGACTTACTTAACACACTGCTATATTTAAAATAGATAACCAACAAGGACCTACTGTATAACACAGGGAACTCCGCTCAATACTCCGTAATAACCTAAATGGGAAAAGAATTCGAAAAAGAATAGATACATGTATAACAATCACTTTGCTGTACAAAACTACCACAGCAATGTTAATCAACTATACTCCCAAAAAAAAAAAAAAAAAAAAAAAGACCTACTTAAAAACTCCTTTAAGCTACTCTGTTTTCCATAGCCAAGAAATTGCTGTGATCTTTGGAAGGTTTATTATTGTGAAATTACTGAATCTTTGTCTTTCCCCACAAAAACTCCTTCTTCAAATATAAGTACAAAATTAAATGCTGAATGTAATTTCAGTGCTATCTTACAATTCATAACTGATTTAAAAGAAAAAGTTTTAATAACATCCAGAAAAAGAAACTTTGTGACATAGAGTCACATATAGTATTTAGAAGGCAACACACTTGTATCAAACCAGGGACTGCTTTCATACTTAATACTTGTTTTACAATGATCAATCTTAAATACTGTCTCAGGATTGGGGCAGGGGTAGAGAAATAAATATTTTCACTTTACTATGTGTATTTTATTGTCTGTCTTTGCTCACAACAATTTCAGTGGCAGGGATTTTTGTGTTTTTTAACTTAAGTACTTTAAGTACTTTTAACTTAAGTACTTAAGTTTAACTTAAGTACTCTGACTTACCTCTGGGCCCAGATTAGTACTTATACATTTAATAAATAAAATACACAGGCAAACTTGTTCTTGCTAATTGAAAAATGGAGAAGATGGAGCCACAGAAAGATCTACTATAGTTGGTGATACAAACGGCCTGATGTTAAAAGAGATTTGCCTGGGAATTCCCCAGCGGTCCAGTGGTTAGGACTCGCTGCTTTCACTGCCGGGTTCAATCCCTGGTCCGGGAACTAAGATCCTGCAAGCTGTGCAGCACGGTCAAAAAACAAAAAGAGAAAGAAAGAAAGAAAGAAAAACGAAATTTGGCTGCTTCAACTCTATCCTCCTAACAAGGGCCTGGCTTTAGGGTCATACAAGCCATCCCTAGTAGTTATACAGAGAACTGAACGGAAAGTTCTGAGTATGAAAGGACTGAGTTCCTTCTAAATGGCCAAGAGAATTTAAGAAAAAACACAACGGTTGTGGCATAAACTTGATTCTGAGCTAACCATATTTCTCTCAGTAATGAAATGGCTGAAGAAGAGATGAGTAATATTTACTGGGCTATTCAGGTACCATGACAGCTGTTTTATGAATATTCCTTCATTTCATTTTCATAAGAGCATTTCAAAGTAGTAATTATCATCCTTACTTAAGAGATGATAAAAACTGAGACTTAAAAAGGTAATGCAATTTGGTCAAGGAGATAAAACAAGTAAATTGTAGAGTCAGGCTTCAAATTCAGGTTTTAATTCAAGCTCCTCATTTAAAAAAAAATTTTACTGTGGTATATAACAGACACATATGTGTATCAGAGTCATGACATATTAGTTTGTCATATACCGATGGATTAGGTTTGCTAACAGTGTTTCAGGATTTTCATATCTACGTTCATGAGCATACTGGAGACTGCTGTCCTCAGCAAAAGAGCTGGTCCAAATTACCTAGTCTACTGTTACTTAAATTGAATATCCCAAGACCACAGTCTTTTCACAAAATTCTCTCTCAAACCATATACACTCAAGTCATTCATGCAGACCAAACAGTGCATGGGAGAAGCAGGAGAGAAGAATGGTTGAGGCTTCTGAAGTACACCTTACCTAGAGAAAAACCACACCTCCAATCCTCTCTAGCTGTACCTTGGCAAACTGTGTTAAAAACATCCAAGTCCCAGTTTAATCATGTTAGTCTAGAACTAACCATCAACAGGTGGCTATATGTACCTTTTGTAGAGCTTCTGTGAGGACCAAATGAAATAGGAAGATGATGGAGCAAACACAGTGCTGGGCATGTGAATATTTAAACAATATTAGCTATTATTATTTTTACTTTATTGATGAGGTGTAAACATACTAGATTCTGCTCGAGGATATTCTAATTACATCAGAGACAATCACAGATTTAAGTTTCTATATTTATATCAAAATAATAAATACTTCAAAAATCACTGCACACAAAGTTTTAAAACACTTTGGGAGAACTTATTTTCAATGAAATGGAAACATAATCTTTTATGTAAATCTACTTATTTATTATACAAAACTGAAATCTTCCTAAAATTCTTCAAAGACAAGTCAATCATGGTCTCAAAGCTTGATTTTAAAAATATATGAAAAGATGGATAAAAGTTCCTTACCTTTTTAAAATGAGTAGCTGACTGTACTTTCCTAACTGGCTGCATAAGTGCATCACGTACAATGACACTTATGTCTGCCCCTGAATAGCCTTCAGTTTTCTTCCCAAGTTCCCGGACATCTGCTTCTGTTAGACTGTTCTGAGTGGTCCCCAAGTGCAGTTTAAACATTGCTGCTCGGGCATGGGCCTCAGGCAAAGGAATATAAATTCGTTTCTCAAATCTTAAAATGAAAAAAAAAATTACATCAAGAATATTACTATATAATACTATTTAATTTCTATTAAAAATTAGTTTTTCAAGAAGAAACAAGATATTTAGATATTCTCATTTATACAAAGTTAAGCTGAATCAATTAAATGGGCTCATATCCATCAGAGTTAAACAGATACATATTTAGGTTAATAAAGGGGAAATATCCAGAACACATTAATAAAACCAAAATAGCCAGGGAACCAGTCTGGAGTGCTTTAGTTTTTCTCACATGATTTTTGAATTATTTTGGCCAGAGTGTTCACGTGTCTGGAATTCATGACACGACATGTCCTACAGGATTACAATTTCCTGTAGAATGACACTCTGAACTCCTGATCAAGGGATTAATATGATTAAAAGTGTGAAATAAGAGATGACAAAAGAATTACCTAAATTCTAAGGAGTAAAATCACTCAAAATCTTATAATTTTGCTTGCCTTCTTAGAATTTCAGCATTTGGAGATAAGGAGGAAGCAATGAGGGACAATTTAAATGGGTCTGTGAAGACATTTTCTTCTCCAGGTAATTAGTCTCTCTGGCAATAAGAGGAATTTTAAAAGTTTCCACTATCTCTAGAGATGGGTTTAGAATTAGGCCATTTTTCAAAAACAACCAGCACATTTCCTTTCTTGATACTGGATGGTAATCTAACATTCTGGCAAACCATCAAGTGAATGGGGTAAAAGCAGCAAAAACTGAAGTGTTCATTTTTACCATGCACAATTAAATCAATGGGATAGGGAACTGTGAAGCAGTGAAAAGTAAGGAGTCTGTATACCTTTCCTGTAGCTCAAGTTTCATATTCAGTTAAAAATTATAGACAGAATTTTTTAAACTGAAACTATATCTTTCTTAGCATACTTTAACTTGTAGAATTGTCATTTTGCTAAAATTTTATATTTAGCAAAATGGAAAAACCTTCAATGGAAGGTTTTTCCATTGAAATATCAAACTGTATATATAAATTTCTGAAGCATCAGTGCACCTACTAAGCTTAATTAGAACTAAAGTAAGCATTAGGTAACATACTTTCGGACGTGAAAGATTCCAGTAGGTGTAAATCTTGGATCTTGAACACAGCAGGCAAACAAACAAGTGCCTGCCTCTCTTCCCCAAGGCGGGGGCCAATAGGGTTCGAGCACATTAAAAAACATTCTGAAGTTATCAGAATGCCTCCTCAACTAGACAGAATGGGAATTAATATTCACTTATTATATTGTAATTAGAAATAAGGTATTTACTGTATCGTCATACCTTCGCCTAATGGCAGAATCCAGAACCCAGGGTATATTTGTAGCTCCCAGAACCAAAATTCCATCATTGTCCACACCAACCCCTGCATCAAAATAGGTAATGTTTTAAATAATTTGCCATTTCAAGTGTTCTTTGAACATCATGTGTTCTCTTATGAACGTGGTACTTTAATGTTAAAATGCCTCATCTTGAGACTTTCTCTCTGAAAAAAACTGTATTTAACCACATTTCTTACTACTAGAATATGATGCAAATATTCCCTAGAACCTCCTAAACTGTGGGAAAATACTATTAATATTCTTTTCAAAATATTTCTTGAAAGATTTAATTTGAAGTTTATATATTTTTATTGATATTGTTTCTGGCATGTTATAAGTGAATATATTAATCTCTTCACTATTTATACCAACGCGATGATTACAACTGGGTAAAAATTATGTATGCATGTGGATCAGAACGAGACATGGCATAAGACTTGGACTATAAGAACGGAGAAATTCTGCTTGAAAGTTTTTCCATTACTGTCATAATAATGATTATACAATAAAGAGAAACTATTTTAAAAAATCAGCAACACTACCTTGCATTTGAACTAGGAACTCTGTCTTAATTCTACGTGCAGCTTCACTTTCATTTTCACTTCTTGAACCACACAGAGAATCAATTTCATCAATGAAGATAATGGAAGGTTTACTCTCTCTGGCAAGTTGGAATAAGTACTTAACTTGCCTAAAAATAAATAAAGGTTTCAATTTCTAAAAAAAATAGTAAATGACACATGACAATGAAAAACCTAAAACAAAACTATATACCAATAGTATAGGAACTCTACAGATTAAAAAGTCTCATCACGTTTTGATCTCTAAAATAAGATTACTACATTTGGATAATTCATTTCATGATTTACTAAACCATACACATATCATATATGCTATCTTCTCCCTATGAAATAAATTCCAAACTAGGGACTAATCTAACAGAAATGAATACCACCTGTATTTATAATAGCACTTTTTTTGAATGTCTATTAATGATATAAGAAACCTATTACTTTATAGACTGAAATAGTGACTACCAGGCAAAGAAAAACTTAAAAAAAAAAATCAATTTACTACTTACTTTTCACTTTCACCTAGCCACTTAGAAACAAGGTCAGAGGAAGATATTGAGAAAAATGTTGAGTTGTTTGCTTCTGTTGCTACAGCTTTGGCCAAATAGGATTTTCCTGTTCCAGGTGGCCCAAATAACAGGATTCCCCTCCAAGGTGTTCTCTTGCCTAAAATTTGCATTAGAAAAATAACATGAGACTTTCAAGACTGTTGACTTCAGTTACCAGAGACATCATCCACAGTGAAGAATACCGTGAAGAGGTTTCCACTCTAAAGCTAGCCGTAGAATAAAACAACATTTAAATAAATCAATCTAAGGTAAGTATGTCCTAAGTGTACTTTGCTTTTTCTAGAGACCACTGTGTCAAAACTGTGTTTATATAGCTATAATCCTTCTAAGAGAAAGTTCATTTGCTTGCTCACTCATTCAACCACTACGTATTGAAACCACGACATGTAGGCAGAGAACTATGAATACAAGGATCTCTGCCTTCCAAGGCCTTCCAGTCTATTAAACAGAAAAGAATTCAGTTAAAAGGTACTTCCTGATCATCTACTATGTGCACTGCTCAACATCAGAATATTGTAGGAGAAACTATACTCACAGGAGAAGGGCAGCTGGAAATATTCTTTTAAAAATATTTATGACCTTTGGAGGAGCGAAACTAACACAGTTTGGATGACTGGTGAAGTTCTACTCAATTCCTGATTCCACAAGGAAGCACAGGTTATTTCAGGTGGCAGATTCCCATTCCAGTGCTTGGGTAATGATAAGCGGACTCTACCTTAAATACTAGTTTTGCCAAAATATAATAGCAAGTGAACAAGTAAATTCTTTGTATCTCAGTTCTGCTAATGAGAAATTATAATGCTGCCTTAAATAAACCAGGCTGGGTTACAACTGGCAATAAAATATCAAATACATATTAAAAAAACCTACTAGGTGTAAACTGTGGGTGGACACACGGTGTCTGTAAAAGAATGATATACAGATGACTGATGGCAAAACTAAATATCATGTTTATTGTTATGAAAGCCTCAACTTTACTTGAATTCTATTTGCCTATTTTAAATGTCTGCAATTATAAATCAGTGTTCCCTTAAGTGCGGTACATATACCACTGGTGGCAATGAGATGCTTTTAGGTGGTATACAAATACTTTTCAATTAAGTAATTTTTAAAATGCATTCTATAAAAACACTAATTTTTCCATTTATAGAGATACAAAGAAGTCTTCTAAAATAAAGTTACTAAGTAAAAACAAGTGAGCAAAACAATCTATGGTATTAGAAGTCAAAAGCGTGATTACCTCTGGGGAGGAAAGAGGCAGAGAGGGATTTCTAGGTTACCAGCAGTACTTTATCATCTGGGTGATGATTATACAGGTGTACTCTGAATGAAGCTGAACACTTATGGGTTCCTGCATGTCTTTGTATATTATGTTACAGTTTAATAAAAAGTCTGCTCTAAAAGTGAGTGATTTAAAGAAAAATATTTAAAAAATAATGGTACACGTATATGGAAAAATTCATGAAGATGACACATATAGGACTCATGTTTGGGAAACACTGGTGTAAGTAACACAACATAAAATGAGTTCAACCGTATTTTTGTACCTTTATAGGATTATGATGTCAACTTTTACACTGTTAGTTTCATATTCCTGAAGTGAGGTTGTGAGTCGTACCTCGAAGCTAGGTGGACAACGGGTGGCCCACGGGTCCTTGCTCTTCATCACTGCTCTATACGACATCACTGTCTGGACCTGTTCAGTTTGAGGCCAATATCACAGATTTGCTCTCTACATAAACCAGCTTGCTTTTAAAAGGAAAAACCTCTGTTTCACTGTTAGACTGTGGGTATAGCCATATCACAAACACAGGCTATCAGTCAAAAAAAGGACAATGTGAAGGAACGGTTCAGCACAGACAAACCACGTACTGCTGGAGCTGTAACTTCAACTGTACCCAGATGGTGGGTTAGCAATATTCTCCTTGCAGTGATAAAGAGCTACTAGAGGATACGTGCTTCATATGAAACTGTTCAATAATTTTAACTCCTCTGTTTAAGAAATGGAAATACTCTTATAAGACTAGTACATGTCCACTGCAAAAAAATTCAGATCAAAGTCAAAGGAGAAAGTAAAAATCACCCATAATCTCATCTCCTAGACATACATTAACATTTTTATGTCAATCTTTCTACACCTATTTCTCAGCACACACATTTAACAACATGGAATCATACTATACATACTATGTAACTTGCTTTTTGATCTTCACAATATAGGTGGACATTCTTCTATGTCAATTATAATGTAGATCTAAATTTCTTAATGTAGATGGTATCCTATACTCTAATGAGTGCACAGTATTCTACTGTATGTCCATGATTTACCCTATGCCCTACTGCTTGACATTTAGGTTTTTTTGCAATAAATATATTATAAATATGTATATGCATATGAAATAAGTATCTGTGTAAAGGTATATCACTGCCTTACAACAGAATTAAGGTAACAACTCGTGATATAATGACAAGAATTCACAATACTTTACTTCAGTCATCAACACATTTAAAAAAAAAAAACCATCAAAAATAATTATTTAAAGGTCATCTCACCCGTAAAGAGATGAGGAAATTTAATAGGCAATATCACAGCCTCTTTCAGTGCTTCTTTGGCTCCTTCGAGACCAGCAACATCGCTCCATTTCACATTTGGTCGCTCTATAACAATGGCGCCTACAAAAAATTAGGTCATCTTTAAAGAGCACTATTCCATCACATTTAGAAGACAACAAGAAATAATGATGAAATACAGAAATGCATTATAACTTTGTCTGGAAAAGTTCTATGTATTAAAAACATTTCTGAAAGTGTGTGATGAGGACGAAGTTGTTAGGGAGTAGTGAGGGGGAGTCAGGACCTGGGGTGGGGAGCCAGATAACCTGGGGTAAAGTCACTTAACGTTTCTACCTCCACTTCCTCACGGCGAAATAAAAACAATACCATCTGCCCAAACTACTTAGACAGGTTAGTAGAAAGATCAAATAACGTAATGAACGTTAGAGTGCTAGGAAGAGCACCAAACGTTACAAAAAGTAGTTGTAATGTTTGAGTACGTTGATTCTGGAATAGCTCCTATTTCTCTCTCTTTTTTTTTTTTTTTTTTTTTTTGCGGTACGTGGGCCTCTCACCGCTGTGGCTTCTCCGGTTGCGGAGCACAGGCTCCGGACGTGCAGGCTCAGCGGCCATAGCTCACGCGCCCAGCCGCTCCACGGACCGGGGCATGAATCCGTGTCCCCTGCAGCGGCAGGCGGACTCTCAACCACTGCGCCACCAGGGAAGCCCTATTTCTCCTTTTAATCAAAAGAAACGGTGATCTAATGCTCTCCTTAACTACAGAAAGAAAATATACTTAACGACTTTAACTGAAGATAGGCAGGTGGATGGATGGATAGATAGAGGGAGAGGGGAAGGGAGGGGTGAGGAAGCAACAGGGATGATGGAGAGGAGAAGGTGTGCTCTTACAGACATGCAATACTTTCCCAAGGTTTGCCAAATTTTCTATCTGGCTTCTAAATAGGCCTATTTACAATTTTTGTACATTAACAAAGTCATTCAAATGATTTAGTTTTTGGACACAATATATTCAAAAGCCATAGCAAACTGTTGCAGTAAGGAGAAGTAAAAATCAGTAAGAAAAAAAAAAAAAAAATCAGTAAGAGTCCACAAAAGATTTCTCTTACTATAGCGTGCTGGCAAAACTTTCCAGATCTTTTATCAAAATCTTTCCCAATTTTCAGTATATAGAAATTGCTCAACTACAAACTACAAAGTAGCCTGTTCAAAGGTGATGTGTAATTGTTTTAAGTATAATATCACCACTCACACAATCTACTGATTACCTATGATATTAGTTTTATGGGTATTTTTTCTTGTTTTGAAAGATCATCTATTATTCTAAGAATGCTATACTCTGCAACTTACTTCCCTAAATTATGAAAATCTTTAGCTATACATTAAAATGAAATGAGGGACTTCCCTGGTGGCACAATGGTTAAGAATCCACCTGCCAATGCAGGGGACATGGGTTCAAGCCCTGGTCCGGAAAGATCCCACATGCCGCGGAGCAACTAAGCCCATGTGCCACAAACTACTGAGCCTGCGCTCTAGAGCCTGCAAGCCACAACTACTGAGCCCACGAGCCACAACTACTGAGCCCGCACACCTAGAGCCCGTGCTCTGGAACAAAAGAAGCCACTGCAATGAGAAGCCCGCGCACAGCAAGGAAAAGTAGCCCCCGCTCGCCACAACTAGAGAAAGCCCGCGCACAGCAACAAAGACCCAACACAGACGAAAATAAATAAGTTTATTAAAAAAATAAAAAAGAAATGAAACCATAAACACTTTTAGCATTCTAAAAGTTCAGACTAAGTATAAATTAAGAAAAATAGCCAATTCACTTTTTCTTTTCTATGTCCCATACAGATTAGTAACCCTACATGAGGAAAATATTACATCATCTGATAGGATTTTGTGTCAGTTAAACAAAAGTAAATTTATATATAAGCATTATCTGGTCAACTAAAATCTTTTGTTACGAATTTTCTAAATGTGTCATAATTTATCTCCACATTTAACTAATACTTTTCTCTTTAAAAATTTAAGCTAGGTGACTTTGGAATGTTCAGTGATAAAAGACTATTTAGACAAAAGTAGTGTCAATTATTAGATACTGATTAATGATTTTTAAAATTAAAAGAGAGGGATTATTAGAAAATAAAAGCCAAATAATTTGATAATTCCCAATTGTACAAATTTATGCATTCTTTTGATTATACTATTTATTATACTAATATGTTATTTAACCTCAAAGTCACTGAATATCAAAATTAACAGAAAATTCAAATCATGAACTTTAATTTTAATAATAAAATATTACACTTAATGTCATGACCTAAAACAGAAGTAAAAAGATTTGGAAAATTGTTTCAGGAAAAATGAGGAAAGATTCAAAAAAGGATATTATACGATGAAATCCATCAGCAAACCATGAAACTAAAAGATGGAGAAAAAGGATTCTCAGATACGAAAGGCTAGGACTCCTTCATATTCTATTTCATCCTGAAATTCCAAATAAATTTCCTCATTTAAATGTTTTAAGCATCTGTATTTTTATACATCCTTGGGCCTTATCATCACTCATAGGAAATGTAAAAAAAAATTCCTTATTAAAAATTGTATCTTTTTCAAAATTAAAGATACAATCCAATTTTTACTTCCGTGGGGCAGAGCCAGAGAGAGGAGGAACAAAACCAAAAGAACAGATAGAAAAAAGCTTTTTGCCTTACAAGTAAAATAAAGCCACTTGGCATGGACCACTGGGTTGCCCAAAAATACTTACTGAGGATGAAGTATGACCACACTGCTCGAGGCAGTGCAAACTCAGTTACTGCCCTTGGACTACACCCACCATTGACGCTGGCGTGTAAAAATACCCTCGTTAACTGTAGTGTTTTCAAAATACTATCCTTATAGTATTACCCTATACATCCCAGAGGGGTCAGTAAGACAGAAATATTACCAAAATGGAGATCAGAATAGCAAGATTAAAGGTCTGGCCTTAATGGATCTCTTTCCCAGATATGTGTTCTATTCAGCAAGATTCAAATGAGATAAAATACATGTTACCAATGACTGAGCATAAAATTCAACTTGAAAAATCATTAGATAACATATCAAAGAACAATCAAGTCTCAGTAGCTAAAGAAGCCAGCAATTAAATAGATGCCTTTTTAGATACACAGAGCTACTATTTACTGAGTCCCTAGTACTGTCAGATGTAATATTAGGCAGTTTTTACATTGTCATTAACCTTTTAATTGCCCTGAAAGTATTCTTAACTTCCACTTTAGAGCTGGGTCTCAGACTCTGAGAGGTTAGGGAATTGCCCAAGACTAGACAGATTTAGGCAGCAGATCCCGGAGTGGAATCCAGATGTGAACGCAGCTACAATCTATGCCCTCTGGATCATGCCACTTCACTACAGTAGGGAGAAAGGGCTTTTATAGGTGTGGAAGGTAAAAAACTGAAAGCCGAAAGAGGGAAATGTAAATGGGAATGCTGAAATGGGATAAAAAAGCAGATTAGGAAGAGCAGGTAGGAAACATGAAAAAAATAGCATCAATGAATAAGCTACAGCAACAGCAATAAAAGCCAAGTGTGAGTCCTCATGCATTCTGTTCCTCTGACAGGAAATTTCAATACCATCAGATTTTATAGTAAGCTAATAGTATAACTGCTACCCTCTCTAAAAGGGGACAAATAAGACAAAATGAAAGACAGTAAGCTTTTAAGGCAGATATAAAATGAAACAATATTTTTACTGCATGGAAAAAAAACCAACCCATTAGAGACCCTATAGAGCAAATCTTATAAACATGTTCTCAACAAAGCCAGCATGTGACCACTGGGAACCAAAGCCAGTTCTTGAACCTCATTTAAATACAGGTGGGAAAAAAAACCCAATTCAAATAGACAATTCACTATGAGCTTTTTAAAAATAAAATAGTAAATTTAAAAATGAAATCTAAAGCAACCTTGAAGTTGACTCTGTAGTTTCTTTTTTTCAGGATCATCAGATTCTCCTTCCCCATCACTGTCATTCCTAATAAAAAGAATTTAATATATTCAAATGATCACTCATTGCTATCAAAGTAAGGCAAAAAATAAAGGAAAAGATTAACCTGAAATATCCGTAATTTAAGTGGCAAAGTTAGACATTCACATTAAAAGTTAAGCTTATTTTATTACTTTTCAGAATATACTAAATAAAATAGTAAGCACAGGCATATTACCCATCAAAATGGAATCATGAACAGGAAATGGACAAAACGACCAGAATGAAGTCAGGAACCAGCTCCAAATTCCCACGACATACCTATTTATGTACTGATATTAATTCATAAATGCATGACCCACACCTCATTCCACAAAAGATTTAAGATGAATTACAGGAGTGTTGTAAACAATTAACAATAAAAAAAATCAGGACCAGGCAAACTATATATTAGAACAAGAAGCCATAACTAGGAGGAAAACCCCCCCCAAAATATCAACTATTTAAGGTACAAAGGTGCATAACCCTTAGCCTAGGGGTTCCAAAGGATGGATGAAGCTTTTGATGAAAATGAACTGACCCCAAAGAACAAGGAGATCAATGCACACATTTCATATCTAGGGATTTATTCTAAGGAAACAATTTTAAATGAGTTCAAGGATTTGACTACAAGGATAATCATGCCCATATTGTTTGCAATAGGGAAAAAATTAGAAATAATGTATATTCAATTATAAGGATTAGCATGTGACAGAATACACTGCAATCTTCAAAGCAAAAAATATGGCATTACATTATTTTTCACATATAAGACATAAAGGGGAGTAAAAAGATGGACAGGTTTTATCTCAGAATGGGCTTGCTTGGTTATCACAGGGTGGTGGGGTTATTTATGGGTAAGGTGGAGACTGCAAACTGATTCACCTTGACATTCACTCCAACCTTCTTCTACTGCGTTTTCTTGTACAGTAAAGACTGTACTTGTTATAAAACTGCCCTTCCCAGGCTCGCCTGCAGCTGAGGCTCCACAGGAGACCAAAGTCCTGCTGGAAGGCAGAAGCAAGCAACTGAGGTAGGGGCTGCATGCGAGGAGACGCCTGTAGGTGAAAGCACTGCTTTGCTGAGGGCGCTGTGGCAGGGCCTACTGCCCACTCCCCGGCACCGGAATGCTGGGCAAGGGAGCTGGCAGCAGTGGGATCCCTGCTGGAACTACCCTGGTGGAGGGGGGCATTTCTCCTAGCCATGCGGAATCCAAACTTGACTCCCCGGCCCTCGAATTCTGTAAGGGAATGCACTACAGGGATCCCTGCTTTCCCAAAGTTTGCTTTATGCCACTTTGCTTTTACAAAAGACCTATATTAGTACTGTTTTCAGTAACTGAAAGATATCCAAAAACGATCATCACTTTAATGAAGGCAAATAACGAAAATAGCATTTAGCATTTGTTTTACAGTGAGCTCTTATGAGGCAGCACGCACCCTGAGCAGTGAGAGGGGCCCCGCCAAGAGCCTTCCGAAAACCACACTCCATCTCATCACCAAGCTGAACTGTGTCAGCTTTGAACTGTGTCTGTGAGCATCTGTGCTTTATCTCCATTTATTTTTGTGCATCCATTAGCAAGAGGTAATTGCTTCTTTGCTTTACCCCATTTCAGCTTAAAGTGGGTCCCGCCATCCAACACAGAACTGGTATCCCCCTGCTAGGCAGACATCTTAGGAGGGACACTACACGGTCTCCAAGCAAGACCAGGTGAGGCTCAACTCCCGGGGGAGAGGACGTTTCTGCGGGCCAGGGGGTCTCAGCGAGATCTGGGGGTCCAGGTACTTGAGGTCAACTGATCCTTCCCAACAGCTTTCATTTCATTTTCATCTGGAGTCCCAGTCTTACAATACATGCCCCAAATTTCACACAAGAAACCCAGTGAGGTTCAACTGATCTTGAAATCCAATAAGCTATGAGATCAGCTGGGTCTAATTTTTGTCATGCCAATGCTAGAGCTATAAGATAAAATATTCTTAGGGTATCAAAGGAACTCTCCGGTTCCCCGACCATGTCTTGAACAGAGAATATAAAACCTTGAGCTTATAAGTTTTTTCAAACTCTCCCATGTAATTTGAGGCAGGCTGTCAACTCTAGTTCTCAAAATGGCCTTTCGTAGTAGCCACAAAGCCCCCAGAGCACTGCCTCCAGGGCACTCCATGCCTGGTGACCACAGGGGTTATCTAAGTTGCTTGTACCACTGCTTACCATGAACTGTAAGTATTACATCCTATAATGCTAATCAGAATTTCCTGCCTTCATATCCAACGAAGCCAGATGACCCCACCCCAGAGTCTTGTTTTCTCCAAGTATGTTGTCACTTGGAACCACTTCTGGCTCCAATTAATAGAATGATCAGAGGATCTGGGTAGAATATGTTCCCACTGCTCAGCACAGAGCCTGACATGCACACATTAGGTGCTGAATACATAAATTCTGCATCTGTAAGTGATATATCGCCCATCTAGGAAGACAATTCAAAAATGAGTTTTGATGTTTATATAAATTATGCTGTGTCGCTTTCTTTACAATGATAAAGTAAAGCAAATCTGATGCAAATCCACATCAAAAAACTTACATATCCAAAATTTGTTTTATATTACCAGAGTTGTTTTTCATTTTGTCCGTGTGCTTAGTACTAAGTCAATACTACTAGTCAAAGATTCAATTCACAGATTACTCCTACAATTTTAAACTTCATTACATAATGGGCAGAGGGTAAAGAATTGAGTAGCATTCCTACCAAATGTTTTTTCTACTACTACCAGGCAGTCAAGGAGAGCAATTTGAGGTATATCACCCCCGAAGCTTGGTAAACTAGGGGTCCACAAACTTTTTCTGTAAAGCACAAGACAGTAAATATTTTAGATTTTGTAGGCCATACGGTTCCTTGTCACAACTACTCAGCTTTGCTGGTACAGCACAAAAACAGCCACAGACAACAGGTAAGTGAAGGCATGAGGCTGTGTTCCAATAAAACTTTAGTTACGAAAGCAGGCAGCAGGTCAGATTTGGCCCATGAGTCACGGTTTGCCAACACCTAGTTTAAACAAAGGAAATTTCCTTCACAAATTAAATTCAATTTTATCCTGTAATTCGACACAATACAATCTCACTCTAAAATACATACCCCTTCTCATCAGCTGGACTTGGCTGTCCCTCTTTCACTGGCTTCTGTGGTTTTTTCTCCTTCTTCTTCAGGTACTCCTTCAGTTTTTCTGCTCTATCAAGATACTCTGTACACTTGGCCCTGATACTTTGCTTGGCTTTATCACCCTGTGCTTCATCTATTGAAGGGAAACGAGAGAGATTTTTCCTTTAGTATTCTTTACAGACAGGTATAAAACTCCTAGACATACTTTTCCAAAAAGGAAAATCGATTTTGGAGGAGAGAGAAAAGATCATCTGTAGCTCATCATAATCCATGATTATCAATCCTTTCTATTCCTTCCTCCAGCAGGGTTGGGGGCCAACAGTGAGTGTGAGTCAGAGAGAGTTCTGAGCAAGACACTAGGATATCTTAAGTTAATGTTAAATAATAAGAAGAAATTATTTAATATTCTGTGGGCTTCATACTCTTCCCTTACATTCTGTGCAGACAGCTAAAAGCGGCTTATCTCATACAAAACCAATTATAAGACAAATAGAAGTAAAGCAATATTAACCATTTCCATCAACGTCTACATAAGCTTTATTTCAGAGTATAAAAAGTGACAGAAATCCCATATATTATGAGTACCACCAGTACAGTAATTTTACTAAAGGCCCCTGTGAGAGCTGTTTGAAAAGGAGACTTCAGCAATATACGCAGTGTGTGGGATTAGCCCCACCTATCTTATACGTTATGATTAATTCTTAGTTTCACTTTAATGTGACAGAAAAACCTCAAAATTAAATAGGGAAGCTCAAAAGAAAATCCTAAATTATCCAACTGCTAAAATTTTTTTTAAAAAAAAACGAAGTTTGCCAGAAAGACACTTTTTCAATGTCTTATTTCACATATGTTCAGCATTAGGTTTAAGATCCATGAAGGCAGGGGTCGTTATCCATTTCTTCCTCACTGCTGTATCTCAGTGCCTAGAACAGTAGCTGGCAGGTGGTAAACACTGAATACATATTTGGAAATACACAAAATGTCTCCCAACCTATTTTTGTTTGTTTCTGTTTTGGCTGCGCAGCACAGCATGTGGGATCTTAGTTTCCCCACCAGGGATCGAACCCGCACCCCCTGCAGTGGAAGCGTGGAGTCTTAACCACTGGACCACCAGGAAAGTCCCCCAACCTATTTTTAAAACATCTATTTTCAAAGAGATGTTTAGAAAATGAGTAGGTCCAGATTACATAATCTGCGTACATAACCAGTAAAATGAAAACTTTTTCCCACTGACTATATGGCATTTTAATATGTTTAGGTGTACAAAGTAATAACTATGACACCTGTGCACATTTGTTGGTTGAGTACTTAAAAACTACTAAGAAGCTAGTGGGACTCTTTTGCAAATTGATGGTTTATAATTTTCTGGCATTGTACTTCAATTTTTATAAATGAAAGAGAATAATCTTTTTAGTGTTTTTAAATAAAAAAACAAATGATGACCTTACATTTAACTACATGGAGAAAATACTGTACAGCGTGTTGGTAGAGTTGAAGGGCTTCCTCGTAGTTCCCAGCTTTGTCTTCCTGGGCTGCTTTGCTAGCAAGATCTATCGCTTTCTGTTTGAAGGGAGGCAAAACTATACCATCAAAATCAAAGCATAGCATAAGTCTGAAATAAATAATCACGTTGAATGTTTTCTTTAAAAATGAAAGCAACCTTAAAACAAATCTACCTTTTTTTCTAAATCACAACTGCATTGTATTATAAATTATAATTATTTATAAAATGCAAATTACATTTCTTCTATAAGTAAATGCTATCTGAACACCTCTTTATCTAGTACCAATCACTGAGATTCTCACATAATTTTTCACTCAACAAAAGTCAAGCTCAGGGCTAGTAAGGAATAATCAAGTAACATGAAAATTCAAGTTAAAAGCATTTATGGAAATTCTCAAAAATCAAATGTCTAAAGCATATGACAACAGTAAAATTTAAACGGGGTAAAACCCCTTCAGAAGCAATAGGGCAATGAAATACCAAGAGTCTGAAAAATACCCAAATCTTTTAACTCAGTAATTAACTAAAAGGTTCACTGAGCAAAGACAAACCAGAGAGGTCTTTTGAAAAAACAAAAACAAAACTTGAAAACTTAAATTTTAAATAGTGAAAAGATGCCACACAATATAAAAAGTAGAATTGTTAAATATTAAGCAGTATTTGTAATAATATGGAAAAATGAATAATGGAAGTTTTTAAAAAGCATTATACAATTTTTACATATAGCATGAGATCAAGTATTTGAAACAACAGCAAACAAACAAATAAACTTTTAAAAAGCACAGAAGAAAGATGGGAAGGAAATTTCACAGAGCTTATCTTTGATAAGACTCAATTTTTTTCATTTCCTACTTCACATCTTTCAGAAATTCCATAATGAAATGGGCAACTTTTGTAGTACTTTTTAAACTTTTTATTTTATATTGGAGTAGAGTTGATTAGCAATGCTATGTTAGTTTCAGGTGTGCAGCAAAGTGATTCAGTTGTACATATACACGTATCTATTCTTTTTCAAGTTCTTTTCCCATTTATGTTGTTACATAATATTGAGCAGAGTTCCCTGTACTATACAGTAGGTCCTGGTTGGTTATCCATTTTATTTTACTTTATTAAAACTTATTTTATTTTTTTAATTTTGGCTGTGTTGGGTCTTTGTTGCCACGTGTGGGTTTTCTCTAGTTGTGGCGAGCGGGGCCTGCTCTGCGTTGCGGTACGTGGGCTTCTCACTGTGGTGTCTTCTCTTGTTGTGGAGCACAGGCTCTAGGCTTGGGGGCTTCAGTAGTTGTGGTGCGTGCAGGCTCAGTAGTTGTGGCATGCGGGCTTCAGTAGTTGTGGCATGCAGGCTCAGTAGGTGTGGCTCGCGGGCTCTAGAGCGCAGGCTCAGTAGTTGTGGCGCATGGGGCTTAGTTGCTCCGCAGCATGTGGGATCTTCCCGGACCAGGGCTGGAACCCACGTCCCCTGCACTGGCAGGTGGATTCTTAGGCACTGCGCCACCAGGGAACCCAGATCCATTTTGAATACAGCAGTGTGGACATGTCATCCCAAATTTCCTAACTGTCCCTCCCCCACCCCTGCAACCATAAGTTTGTTCTCTAAGTCTGTGAGTCTGTTTCTGTTTTGTAAGTTCAAAAGTTGTAAATAACTTAAAAAAAACCCACACACACAACTACCAGAAATAGATCCATACAGCTATGTCCAACTGAATTTTGACAAAGATATAGAAAGGCAAGTTAACGGCAGAAAGATAGGTTTTTTTTTTTTTTTTTTGTGGTACACCGGCCTCTCATTGCTGTGGCCTCTCCCGTGCGGAGCACAGGCTCCAGATGCGCAGGCTCAGCGGCCATGGCTCACGGGCCCAGCCGCTCCGATGTGGGATCTTCCCAGACCGGGGCACGAACCCGCATCCCCTGCATCAGCAGGCGGACTCTCAACCACTGCGCCACCAGGGAAGCCCCAAGATAGGCTTTTAAAGAAATGGTTCCAGAGCAAATGAACATCCATAAGCCAAAAAAAAAAAAAAGAGGAAGAACGCCTCAAACTAAACCTTGTACTCTGTACAAAAACTAACTTGAAATGGATCACAGACTTAAATATAAAATGCAGGGCTTCCCTGGTGGCGCAGTGGTTGAGAGTCCACCTGCCGATGCAGGGGACGAGGGTTCGTGCCCCGGTCCAGGAAGATCCCACATGCGGCGGAGCGGCTAGGCCCATGAGCCATGGCCACTGAGCCTGTGCGTCTGGAGCCTGTGCTCCGCAACGGGAGAGGCCACAACAGTGAGAGGCCTGCGTATCACACACACACACACAAAAGTAAAACTATAAAATCCTTAGAAAAAACAAAGAGTATCTTCACCATCTAGGGCTAGGCAAAGGGTTCTTAGACTTGACACCAAAAGCACAATATATAAAAAGAAAAAATAAAAACAGTATATTGGCATAAAAAAGACACATAGATCAATGGAACAGAAGAAAGAGCCCAGGAATAAACCAACACATATGTTCTCAATTAATTTACCATAAAGGAGCAAAGAATGTATGATGGGGAAAGTACAGTCTCTTCAATAAATGATGCTGGGAAAACTGGACAGCCAAATGCAGAAGAATGAAAATGAATACTATGTTATACAATACACAAAAATAACTCAAAATGGAGTAAAGATTTGAACATAAGACCTGAAACCATAAAACTCCTAGAAGAAAACGCAGATGATAAGCTCCTTGACGTTGGTCTTGGTGATATTTTTTTGGATTTGATGCCACAAAGGCAACAAAAGCAAAAATAAGTGTGACTACATCAAACAAAAAAGCTTCTGCACAGCAAAGGAAATAATCAACAGAATGAAAGGTAACCTACTGAATGGGAGAAAATACTTGCAAATCATATATATCTGATAAGGGGTTAATATCAAAAAATATAAAATACTCATACAAATCAAGAGCAAAAACCAAAACAATTTGATCAAAAAATGGGCAGTGGATCTGAATAAACATTTTTCCAAAGAAGACACACAGATGGCCAACAGGTACGTGAAAAGGTCCTCAACATCATTAATCATCAGGGAAATGCAGATCAAAACAACAATGCGTTATCACCTCACACCCATCAGAATGGCTATTATCAAAGAGACAAGAAATAAAAGGTGTTGGTGAGGATGTAGAGAACAGGGAACTCTAGTGTACTGTTGATGGAAGTATAAGTTGGTGCAGTTACTATGGAAAATAGTATGGAGGTTCCTCAAAAAATTAAAAACAGAACTATCATATGATCCAGCAATTCCACTCCTAGGTATTTATCTGAAGAAAATGAAAATATTAGCTTGAAAAGATATGTGCACCCCCATGTTCACTGCAGCATTATTTACAACAGGCAAGATATGGAAACACCTAAGTGTCCACCAAAGGATGACTGGATGAAGAAAAAATATATATATCAAATATTATTCAGCCATAAAAAAGGAAATCTTGCCATTTGCAAAAACATGGATGGAACCTGAGGGCATTATGCTAAGTAAAATAAGTCAGACCAAGAAAGACAAATATCATATGATCTTACTTATATGGGGAATCTAAAAAAAAAACCCCCAAAAACAAAAAATGAGCTCACAGACAGAGAACAGACTGGTGGTTGCCACAGGTGGGGGGGTGGGCGAAACAGGTGAAGGGGGTCCAAAGGTACAAACTTCCAGCATAAAGTAAATCAGTCATGGGGATGTCATGTGTAGCATGGTGACTATAATTAATAATACTCTCTTACGTATTTTTGAAAGTTGTCACAAGAAAAATATTTTGTAACTATGTATGGTGACAGATGTTAACCAGATGTACTGCGGTGATCACCTCACAATATAAACAAATATCGAACCATGCTGCACACCTGAAACTAATATAACATTATATATCAATTACACCTCAAAGGAAAAAAAAATGATAAATTGGACCTCATCAAACTTAAAAATTTTGGGTCTGTAAAACAGCCTGTTAAAAGGATGAAAAGACAAGCCAAAGAGTGGGAGAAATGTTTGCAAACCACATGTTTGGGAAAGGACTAGTACTTAGAATACAGAAAGAACTCTCAAAAATCAAGTTTAAAAACAACTGAAGTAGAAAATAAGCTAAAGACATAAATAGACATTTCACCAAAAAGGATATACAGATGGCAAATTAGCACATGAAAAGATGTTCAACATCACTAGCCGTTAGGGAAATGCAAATTAAAACCACAGTGAGATATCACTAAACATGTATCAGAATGGCTAAAATAAAAAATAGTGACAATGCCAAACAGTGGTGAGGATACAGAGAACTGGATCACTTATACATTGCTGAGATGTAAAAAGGTACAGTCACTCTGGGAAACAGGTTTGTTTTTCTTACAAATCTAAACACGCAACCACCACATGAATCAGCAACTCCACTCCTGGGCATTTATCTCAGAGAAATAAAGACTACGTTCACATAAAAACTTGTACTTGAACATTCCAGATGCCCTTCATGGTTAAACCGTGGTACACCCAGACCAGGGAGTACTACTCAGTAACAAAAAAGAATGAACTACTGATATACGCAACTTGGATGAATCTTGAGGGAATTAAGCTAGGTGAAAAGAACCAATCCCAAAAGGTTACATACTGCATGATTCCATTCACATAACCTCAAATGACAAAACCAGAGGTGAAGAGCTGTTTAGCATTGTCAGGAGACAGGAATGCGGGGGGAAGAGAAAGGGAAGTAACTGTGGCTATAAAAGGGCAACGAGAGGGATCCTCTGGGAGAGAACTCTTCTGTATCATGACTACGGCGGGGGGATACAGGAATTAACTCGACGGAACTCTGTGTGCACAGACACACACACACACACACACTTAAGACTGGGGAAATCTGAGTAAGACAGTAGAATATATCAATGTCAACATCCGGGTTGTGATACTGTACTATATAGTTTTACAAGATGCTGCCGTTGGGGACAACTGGGTGAAGGGTACACAGGCTCTCTCTGTATTATTTCTCCCAACTGCGTGTGAATCTACAATCATCTCAAAATAAAATTTTCATTAAGAAAACTATCTTTAATATTTTAAAATATGCACACACATACAAATTAAGAACAAGCATGATTACTGAAACATTCCACCTGTATTAATTTAGGTAGTAAAACTATTCAACAGAAATAAGAGCCAGTAGAAAAAAATAATCATGGCTACGCTATATTAAAAATAAGCATACAATTAAGATAAGAAATTATACAAATAATCCAAAAACTAATCATATGTTGAAAATATTGTATTTTGAAGCAGTTGCTCATGGACTGCATAGAGATGGGATAAATGGGAGGAAGAGGCCTTCCCTCTGCTGTGGCAGGAGGGAAGAAAAATAAATGGTGTGTCTCAGAACTGATAAAATGTAGCAGTACATGTTTGACAGTTCAAATAGCCTGAACTTGGAGCTAAATTTCCAAGTTTGGTAAACTCAGCAGGATATAAAGGGTGGAGTCACAGCACCTGGTCAACCGGTGGTTTGGTGTACCTGGTCTAATAAAAATGTATCCAGAAGGCTCAGAGGCTAAGTCATGTAGCAGAAGTAAGTTCTTCCTTTTTCTGGCTATAGTTTCCTTCTTATGCTATTTTCAATTGCTGTGCCTGCCACTCACCTCTTCAGCTATGCATTCCCCTCATTTGCTGTCAGCCCTCTTTTAGGAACCAAAATGACATTTGTTAAAACTCATACAGTCAGTATTTAAAAATCTAGCTCCAAATACGGTACCAATCACTTTAAAGCAGCCTTTCTCTGATGATGGATGCATCTGTATTTGCACTGTCCAATACGGGAGCATATGGCTTTTGAAACTTTTGGCTAATGTGACTGAAGAGTTTTAAGTTTTATTTAAGTAAAATTTAAATTTAAATTGCCACATGTGGCTACCATACTGGACAGCACATGTTAAACCTTTAATCGAAGATGATGATTGGAGGATATGCATCTGTTTTTCCCCTGATGAATGCTCCACTTCACCCTTGTTTCTGTTAGCATTTTTCATTTGAAACAAAATTAACCATGTCTTGCATGGTTTGGGAGTGCCAATTATTCTTTCAGAATATAACCCTGACCGTCTCCATCGCTACCACCCTAGCTCAATCCACTATCACATCTGTCAAACCTACCGCCTAGCCTCCTCGAAGCGGTCAGCCTGCTTCCACAGTTGATACGGAAGTCCACACAGCACCAGTGAAGGGCACCCTTTGATGGCTTCCCATTGCGAACAATAAATCCCAAATGCTGGGTCATGATCTACCTGGGCCCTGGCTCTGTCTGGGTCTCACCTGAAACCCTCTAGTCCTCCTTCACTCAGGCAGCCTGTGGACTAGGACCCCTCTGCCCACAACACTCTTCCCTGCTCTTTCCCCAGATGGATGCACAAGGGTCTCATTTTCAGTCACAGTTCACATGCCAAGTCCTCAGAGAGGCCCTCCCTCCTCTCCTATTTCAAAGGCTGCACCCCATCCCTGATCTCAGCCCTCCCCTCACCCTGCACTTCTATCCCATTGCTGTGTTTATCATTGTTCCCCTGCATACTCACTTACTGGCCATCTCCTTTAGTATACAGGGAAGCTTCACAAGGAAGGGGACTTGCACTGCAGGCATGCAAACAGCCCTCCTTCAGCTAGCCCTGACACTAAAACCCCCTTCAGCTTGGTTCTGCTTCTCTGCTACCTTCAGAACCCAAACCTCACCAGCGCAGTCTCTACTCTTTCCAGTTCCTTTTTTTCTCCTTACCCTTCAGCTGCCAATCTGGGCTTCTGTCCCTTACCTTATCAATAAATCTGCTCATATCAAGGTTCTCTGTGGTGCCAGATCCAAAGACCAGCTCTGCGTCCACCTCGATCTCTCGACAGTATTCTACAGCAGCATCACTTCCCTCTGGAGCGCTGCCCTCTGCCCGCTTTCCTCCCGCCGCTGACAGCTCCTGCTCAGTTTCCTTTGCTGACTCTCCTTCTTGAACCTGACGCTGAAGTATCAGGGCTCCTCAGGGCTCGGGCGTCCTTCTGTTTCCTCCCTCCCTATGTGAGCTGTTCTCAATGACTGAAGCTGATTATCTTCAGGCTGATGATTCCCAAATTTATTCAATTTTAAAACACGCCACTCTTCTGTTTAAAATCCTTCCAGTGGCTTGTTTCTGTGCATGTGGGTTTTGTTTTGTTTTGGCCTGTCCTCTCCCACTAGAATATAAGCTCCACGAGGACAGGAGTCATGCCTGTTGTACTGGCTTTTTTATAATCTGGAGGCTGGCACAAGACTGACTGAATCTCAGGGTCAGCCAGGATCCAGTCATTGATATGGAGGCACAAAGGCTGGGAACATCTGGGACTGTCCTTTTCAGATTAGGAGACCATGATGTGCCCACGCTAGAAAACCCTGGGAAACTGGGTAAATTCCAGACCCACCCATCTCAGGAGGAAAGCTGTCCCAGCCCCTGTCTTTCAAGGCTGATTCTTTCCCTGGTGCTCTGGAGCCCATTCCTACCTTCCTCCTCAGACATTCAGTCCCCTCGATTTTAACAGCTCAACTGTTCTCCCCAACCTAACCTTTCCCTTTTTGGGGGAGCATTCTTTAGCATAAAAATGTATGCAAGTCCTACCTTAGACTCATAGCTACAAAACACCAACAGAAACACACCAGCTCTCCCCAATTCTAAGGTTCCCATGTAGCTACCATCTTATTCAATACTTGCCTCTTCACCTCCACAGCAAAGCCCCAAAGAGAACCCGAAGTTCATCTCGGTTTCTTGATTCCTCCCACGGCAATGCTTCCTGCCCCTCGACTGCAAGATCTCTCACTTATCTAGTTATGGGTCACTAGGTGAGAACTTAGCCCTCGTAAGAGACACCTCACATGGCCTCCTTTGGCCATCAACGCACCATCCTCTCCAGGTTTGACTCTTGGCTATGTCACGATTCTTTTTCAGGCTTCCTTTTCTCTCTCCTTAAACGCTGATATTCCACTGGGTCTGTGCCTTGGTCCTTGTCTTTCCTCATTCTATAAACTTTCCAAGATGGCCACACCTCTGCTACTAACTCCCAAATCCTTATTCCCAGCCTAGCCTAAGTTTTATACATATGTACCCAGCTGCTCAATGGACAGTTCTACCTGACTGTCCCCACAAGCATTTCAAGCCCCTGAAGTTCAGGACCACCCTGGCTCCAAATGTGCCACCTCTTCTTGTAATCCCCACTGTCAAGCTGTGCCCTGTACACACACAATGGTTTCATTCTAAAACAAAAACGTGAGCTTACTGCCTTCTCTGACTCCCCTCTGACAGCAGGATGGGGACCAATCACCTATGTGCAGCACACACTGCTCCTTGTCATGTGGCTTAACTAGGCTTGACCCCTCACCTGGCACACTCCGTTCCCGTCACACCAAACTACAGGGACAACCCAGATGGCTCAGACTTCATACCTCCGTGTACAGCGTGCTCTCCACCTGGAATACCCTATCCCATTGTCCAACACTCAGCACAGTCACTGTGGTCTTCCAACTGCAAAGTCCTTCCCAGCACCCCCAGGAGGCCTAGCCTCTGCTTCCTCTAAATTTCCACTGCCTCTTGTACATCCTTCCAAAGGTCACAAAGTATCCTAGTAGTCCCTTTATGTCTGATGTTTTCACGTCAGAATATAAGCCCTTGGAAATCAAGGATGATACATTTCTTTTATGATTCCCCAACATGTAGCAAAATGCATGACATAGTAGACACTCAGAAAAGTAAATATTCAGGACTGCGTAAACTTTGAGTTCTATACACAATGAACTTGCAGTTTCTCCCGACCCTCTGCGAGGTTTATTACACTTCTAGACTGAGGCATATGTTGTTTTTCTCTGCTTGGAATGCATCCCACTTTCTTGTCCAAGAAGGCATGACTTCATAGTGAAAAAGCACAAACTTATAAGCAGATAGACCTGGATTCAAAACTAATCTTCAATACTAATTAGTCTTCAATACTAATTAACTGTATGTCTTTGGGCAAATCATAAACTTAATAAGCTTTTGTTTCTTATACTGTGAAACTGGAGTAATACCTTGAAGAGTTGTTTTGAGGACTAAATGAGATCACATCAAACACCAGGCAGAAAATTAGTGTCAGTACCTTTCACTCTTATCTAAGCTCACATCATCTTCTCTGCGGAACATTTCTCATTTATCCTTGAAGAGTTACACAAGCCCTTCCTTTCTGCCCTCTCACACTAACCTTTACTTCTATTAGAGCATTACTGCATTATTTTATTTTGATTTTTAGTTATCTGCATGCCTCCATTTGATTATAAGCATCTGGCTATGGGGATTTTGCCTTGTTCAGTGAGAAATCGATTCGTTAGTTGAATATTCTTCATCCAAATTTCCTACATTAGAAGGTGGAAAAGGTTGAATGAGAAAGCACATCTGTGACCCAACCACTGATAAAAGTATAACTCATTATCTCTCCCTCTGTTTAACACTATCAATTATGCCTTTAATATGGGTCAATCTCGAGCTGATTCACTGAAGAACATCCACAATCCAATCCAAATATGATGCAAAGGATTACAGAATGAAACTGCAAATGTTGCAAAATAAAAATGATCAGTAAATAGATGAAAATTATATTGTAGAATGCCCAAATCACATGCAAACTCTTGACAAATAAAAGTTGGTGTACTATGTATAAAACAGATGAGCAACAAGGATACATCGTATAGCACAGGAAATTACAGCCATTATCTTGTGTTAATTTTTAATGGAGTATAATCTGTAGAAATACTGAATCACTATGCTGTACACCTGAAACTATATTGTAAATCAATAAAACTTCAATAAAAACATTTTTTAAAGATGGTGGAATAAAACTATGCAGTTAACTGACAAACCAACAAGGATGAAAACAAGGCATTTCAAAAGAAATCACCTTTGATCCTCAAAGGAACAACAGTTTTATCAAATGACCAATACTTTTTCCAAGTCCATTTACCAAAAAAACCCCTTCTGAATGGGGCTACAAAAAACTAATATTAAGTGAAGATTGTTGCATCTTAGTTTAATGAAATCTTGTTGGAAAAAATACACATAAGTCAACACATGACTTATTCTTTATTCTAAGAAATAAGTCACGTTGCAATTATATTTTGTTAAAGACATAAAACATTTATTTTCATAATCTTTTGGGTTGATTTTCAAGATAAAAGTCCCAATCAAGTGCCCCACCTCCTTTTTGGTGAAAATTTGATCTCGATTTAAATCAGTCTACTTTCAGTGATTTTTCTTCAGGATCAATTATCCTGGGCTCAGTAGATCCTCTATTAATTATCCCAGGTGCCTATACCAGGCACTCAACAAAAGCCTTTTCAACTGCAAGATCAAGACAAAGATTCAATACAGGGATTCACGCTACTCTTTTGTCCCAAACTTGACTAGTGGACTGGAGCTCTCGAGGTTAAGTCATATTCTAAACTCCACTGAAGCCCCAGATCCATTCTAGGGATGGGAGACACTGTTTGAAAAATTTCTCATCTCCATGAATTCCATTCCACAGAGGTCTAGCAATTAAGTCTAAAGTATCAGGATTACATGCTTTATGTACAAAACACTGAACTCACTGCGGTAGGGGTGGGAAAGTGAAGTCACAAAGGAGTTTAAGAAAACTCCATGATCTTATTTATATACTATATTTTGGGAGCCATTAGCGTGCACCTGAACGTATAGCTCAATGAATTCACGGATTCCTCAGATTCTGAGACTGTGCTCACGTTTCTATTCACCTGACAGCTCGAAAAGAAAGGCTTTGCTACACCAGCTTGAGGAACTAGGAGAGAACTCGAATCACCCTATTTTCAACTGGTCCAGAGTAATGCACTGGATACATTATGTTCTTTCCTCTCTCCCTTACACTGACTGCAGCGTTCGTGCCTCTGTTCAAAGCTCTGCCCAGCTCGGTTCAAACTCGGCTGGTTTGAAAAGGAAAAACAAAAACAAAATCCTCAACAAAAGTCAGAAGTCCCACAAAGCCAGTGGGCTTGGGAAACCCCGGAAGCATGCGGAAAGCGTCCGATTCTCCCACCTGCCTCTGGGCCGGCGCGCCACCGCTTCCTCCCTCTTCCCCGCCCCCCACTTCCCACCCCACGCCCAGCGCCTCCCCTTGGCTTGGGCTCTCCAGGGGGCGGGAGGATGGCGATACCTGGAGGTTGCTCGAGGTGGATGCCATGGCGGAGATACGAGGCGGTTCCTCGAGGAGGAACGGGGGCAGAGGAAACCTACAGTGGCAACGTCGAGTCGAGCCCGGAGCTGCCCCAAACGTGCGCAGGCCGCTGGCTCTTGGACCTCAAGCGGCGGCCTCCTTTCCGGAACGTCTTCCAAAACAACACTGCGCTCCAAAAGCCAGCGGCCCCCCAAACCCTCACAAAACTTCCGCAACCCTGAGCCCCTCCGGGCTCTCGTCTGGCCTCTAGCCTCAGTACTTCCGCTTTCGTCATCACCACGCGCGCCACCCAGTCCCGAACTAAGCCAGCCGAGGCCTGGCGGAAGTCAGGCGCAGGCGTACTGCGGCTCCGGCCTAGGGGCAGGGAGACCGTTTGGGGTTGAGTGCTATACTCTTTTCTTCCTTTTACGGAAGTCTTATCCTTTGAGATGAGTTATTGTTTCTGGCTTCTTTCACTTGACGGAGAATGGAGAATGCTCTGTCAATTTTGTGAAAAATGTTATCCCGTCTCCAAGACCCGCTGGTTGGGGACTTTGGGTCCGTTACCATTTACTTCTGTGTAAAGTGGGGGTAATTAAAGTACCTACCTCAGGGTTGTGGAGAATGCTAGTGCTGCGCGGTTAGGCGCACTGCAGAGTGATAAGCGAACACTTCATCCCGCAAGCGTTTTCTCAATGGTTATTGTCATGGCTCTAGGAAGCCCCGAGAATTTCAATAAAAGTTATGTATGGCGCTGCCCTCAAGGAGCTTATGGCAGTCTGGTGGGGATGCAGGCTTCTGAACACAAGTCTTGTGAAACTGTTAGATCAGATATTATTTATTCCAGTTAACGTTACAGGGAAGGTTAATGGCTTGAGCAGGTGAGTGCTTTATGCGGGACCACAGATGTCAGGGATTAGTGGCAGAACTAAAAGAAGACCTTTTTCCAGCATTCTGTTGTTTGCAGGCACAGTCCTCTTTTTTTTCTTCCTTTCATAGTTTAGCTTCTCAAAGGAAAGCGAAATAGATGTTTAATCACTCCAACGTTTTACTTCCCTCTCATTCCCTAATTCTTTCCAAACATCTGGTGTCTCCTAAATAAAGAACTTCCCTCCCTCGCTTCTTACTTAGTATTGTCAAATACCCAGTTCTTGAAATCTCTTCCGGATAGTGTCCTAATGTCCTTCCTCTAACCTCTTCACTTTCTCCCCTTCTTACTCTTAAGGGCAGAATTTCCTCAAGAGTCTGACGTCCTCTTCTTTCTCACTACTCAAGCTCTGCTCATCTTATCCCCTTCCTGGGCTCCAGGTAGCGATAGAATAGAAATGGCTTCAAATTTAAATTTCTAGCCTGCTCTGTCCTCTGCCCAGCATTTATAGCTACCTCCCAGAGAGTTCCAAAAAACCATAGGGTTTTCCCACAAGAAAAATTCAACACGTTAAGAGCCATATTAATTATCTTAAACCCCAAACTTCCTTCTCTGATCTCTCCTTAGAATAATATATCACCAAATCTCCATCATGCAGGCTCAAAGCTAAAGCCCTCTCTCTGCCTGCGTCTATCAATTCTCCTTCCTACCCACTCTGTCCCCTTCCAGTTACTGATAAAATACTATAGGGACTCCAGCCCTTAGAATATCAGCACATAATAGACATTTAATAAATATTAAACTATTTAACTGAGCTGCTTAAAATAAGTCGCTGGTTCCTTAATGACTCTCAAGCTTGATTTTGCCTGAAGATACAACCAGATTCCAATTTACCTTTCAATTCAATCCCTAAATGTTTACTGAACACCCACTGAAGACAAGTCTACTGGGCATTAAGAACCTACAAAGATGAATAAGGTGTGGTCTTTGCCATTTAGGATTTTACAATTTAGTGGAAGGCAAGACATGTAATAGTGAAAAGAGAATTCATTTGAGTACCACAGTTGAGTACCACCATGTGCCAGGCTGTTTTAGGTGCTGGATATGAAGCAAAGAGTCAAAAATTCCTCTTTTATCACCAATACAGTAATAAGTCCTGTTGATACCATGTGCTCCCTGATATGCAATGAGGAGAGTGTCACCTGCGGTATTTTAAAAAATCTATAACCTCAGTCTCATCATGAGAAAGTACCATACAAATACAAATTGAGTTTTTTTTTTTAACTTCTACAAAATACCTAACCAGTGCACTTCAAAAATGTCAGAGTCATGAAAAAACAAGGAAAGACTAAGAAACTTGTCACAGGTTGCAGGAGACTGACAACTAAATGCAATATGGGATTCTGGACTGGATCCTGGAACAGAACAAGACAGTGGAAAAACTGATAAAATCTGAATAAAGTCTGTATTTTAGCTAATAGTATTATACCGATGCTAATTTCTTAGTTTTGATAAGTATACCATGGTTATTTAAGTTGTTAACAGTAGGAGATGTTGGGTGAAGCATATATGGGAATCCTCTATATCTTTGCAACTCTTTTGTAAATATTATTTTTAAATAAAATGCTTCCTTAAAAAGTCCTGTTCTTTGGGAGCTTACCTTCTAATGGAATAGAAACTTTTTACCTTTTACGTGTGTGAGATAAATAGAAAATATATATTGGTCTCTGTCCCTGGTTCCTGGCACAGAGCTCCTGAACCCTTGGAATTTCCTGGGTGATCGAAATGTCTTTTGTTCTAATGAGGTGATGCTGGGTGGGCTCCTGGATGAGGACTGATCACCATAAAGTCCAAGCCATGATTAGAAACTTGGAATTTTCAGCCCCCCCACCTCCATCCTCTTGAGAAGACAGAAGGGCTGAAAATGGAGTTAATGATCGATCATGCCTATGTGATGTGATGAATCCTCCATAAAAATCCCCTAAGTATGAGGTTCAGGGAGCTTCTGGGTTGGTGAACGTAGAGGTGCTGGGAGAGTGATGGGCTCCGAGAGGGCATGGAAACTCCTCGCCCCTTCCCAAATACCTCGCCCTATGCATCTCTTCTATCTGGATGTTCAACTGTATCCTTTATCATAACCTTTTATAATAAACCGGTAAGAGCAAGTAAAATGTTTTTCTGAGTTCTGTGAGCTGCTCTAGCAAATTAATTGAACCTGAGGAGGGGGTCATTGTAACCTCCGATCTATAGCCAGTTGGTCAGAAGCACAGGTAGCATCCCTGTCTTGTGACTGGCATCCGAGGACTGTGTGTGTGTGTGTGTGTGTGTGTGTGCGTGTGCGTGTGCGTGTGTGTGTGTGCGTGTGTGTGTGTGTGGCAGTCTTGTGGGACTGAGCCCTTAACTTGTGGGATCTGACACTCTCTCCAGGTAGATAATGTCAGAATTGAATCAAATTGCAAACCACCCACCTGGTGTCGCAGAGAATTGCTTGGTGTGAGGAAAAGCCTTCCAGTATTTGGTGATCAGAAGTATCAGAAGTGAAGTACAGCATGTGTAGGTAAAAAAGACAGGCAGGGAAGAAAGACCTAGCAGGGAAGAACTGAGTCATTCCAGTGTAACATGTTTAAATATGTAAGTGTAAAAATGTTATATTCTCTATGGTTTACAAAGTATTTTCACATATATTTTCTCATTTCCTAATTCTGTGAAGTAGATCTTAAATATCTCATTTTTACAGATGTGGAAACCAAGCCTGAGAGAGAGAGAATTTCCCCAATCCATGCAGCTCTTAAGTGGCAGAGCTGGAGTTTGAACCCAGGGAACCTGACTTGGGGTCCAGTATCAGAAGATGGACGGTGACAAGTGCTAGAACAGAGGCAGGACACACCGTGGTACCACAGAAGGGAGAATGCTGAATTTGGAAGGAGTGGTTAGGAATTTCTTAGGGAAGGTATCAGTTAAACTGACTCTTCAAATCTTAAAACTGATTTTGACAGAGGCTAGGCCATTTCAGGCAGAGGAAAAGCATGAATAAAGGCATGGAAGGGTGAAGTATATGACGTGTTTGAGGGATGGCTGGAATGTAGGGGAGCTGCGGGGAAGGAGTGACCGGAGAGGAAACTAAAATGGCACCCGTGGGCACTGCCAGGTGTTCAAGGCTTTGGAGATAAGGAGTCTGGACTTTGTTCTGTAGGGAGTAAGGATTCATTGAAAAGTTCCCCGCCCCCGCTTTGTCCCTCTTTCCCTCCCTGCCTAACTTTGTTCCTTTTAGAAGAAAGTAGCTAGTAGAGTCCTGACTTGGTCAGATAACAAGTTTCCCTTGCTCTCCGAAAGCAGAGTATTCCTGTGAAAGCTTCATAAGCCAACATGGCGTAAAGCAAAGAAACCATCACCTTAGGGCACATCTTGCTAACAGACACACAGAATAAATCGAGATAAAGCACAGGGGCTCACAGACACAGTTCAAAGCGATGGCTGCTCCATGCTGAGATGCTGAGTGTAGTTCCGGGGAAGGAGTTTGGCGGTGCCACTCTCCGTGGTGGTAACTCTGTAACTCACTGCGAAACAAACACTGAACTATATTTTTTCCTGATTTTTCCGTAAAAGCAAAAATCCTCTTCAGATTTCTTTCAGTTAGCAAAAACAAGTACTAACTCAGGTCTTTTGTAAAAGCGAAGTGACACAAAGCAAATTTTCAAAAAGTGGGGGAGACCTGTATTGGTTTTAGGAAGATGAATCTCGCAGTTGTTTTTGTAGGAGGGACCAGGGAGAGAGAGGAGGCAGGAAGGTGAAGCAGGAGGCTACTGCGACAGTCTTAGCTTTTAGAAAACAGAGTCTGCAGAGCCAAACAGCATATTCCCCATTCCTGAAGCACAGCTGCAATTTGGACTTTAATTAATACATCCTCCTTCCCTCAATTGCTTTCACCAATTCAACCTGTTAAAATCATACCTATTCTTCTAGTGCCTGTTCCAATGTCGCTTGCTCAAGACACCTTCAGAACCTCTCTGAACTCATAGCACTGTGGGACCTTGAATTGTCCTGAGATAATGCAGGCTAAGTGCCTAATACGGTGCCTGGAGCATAACAGATACTCAGAAATTGTTAGCCTCGCCTGAATAGTGTTCCTTCTTTCTAGACTGTAAGGTCACCAAGGCCTAAGACTTCATCTTATTCTTGTTTTGTTGTTGTTTTTTTTTTTTTTTTTTTTTTTTTTTGCAGTACGCGGGCCTCTCTCACTGTCGCAGCCTCTTCCGTTGCGGAGCACAGGCTCCAGACGCGCAGGCTCGGCGGCCATGGCTCACGGGCCCAGCCGCTCCGCAGCATGTGGGATCTTCCCGGACCGGGGCACGAACCCGTGTCCTCTGCATCGGCAGGCGGACTCTCAACCACTGCGCCACCAGGGAAGCCCTCATCTTATTCATTTTTATAACCCCCTCCCCCCACCCCATGCCCTCACTCCCCACATATACACACAGAGTATGTGCTTAAGGAGCCAAGGTGTGTTAAACAAAATGAAGTTTCCTTGTGAATGATCTTTGGCTGGTAGGTGGCATCTGTGGATTCGTCTTTCCACAGGGTCTCACACCCAGCCTATCCGGGACCAAACCCATCTCAGACCATCTTAAAGGAAATGCATAACCTGCTCAGGTCCACTCAGGAGTCAGGTCTCTGCTTGTTGTGTCACCAGCTCCCTCCCTGCCCTGGGACAGAGCAGTAAGGAAGGCAAAGCACTGACTGGGCTGATCATGGGAAGGAAGTGACTCATCGGGGATCTCAGGCAGAAAACCTGTTCTCCATATCAGGCAGCATACCTTTCTGAATGTGCTGGTCACCTGGAGGCCCAGCCCTTTCCCACTTATTGTTGTTCCTTTTACTCATATGAAGCTACAGAGAGTCCCGGCTGGATAGGTGGGTGTGGGAACCGACCTATCAACATCAGCCAGCCCTGTGAGGATGGGCGTGTGGACTAAGGCAACCATTCTTCATCACGCGTTATCTAAGGTGAATATTCTCTAAGGCATCAGCTCAGAAGAAAAGGTGAGGTGCCTGCCCTCTAGAAGTTTGCAAGCTAAGACATCATCCCCCAGACTGTGGGTCCTTGGACCACAGATAATGTACATATGTACAAACTGCTCAACCCAAGTCCCTTCCTGAACGTTTTCTCCAAGAACGTCTCCTTTGCTCTTGTGCTGGATTCAGTATTCAAGTGATTTTGGCTGATAGTGTCTTACTTGTTGAAGGAAGGTGGAAAATATTTGATCTCTTCTCAAAACTCCCTTTTCCCTCTCAGAGTAGGAGCTATAGTTTTTTCAGCTTTCTCCCTCTCTCAAATTCCAATTAATTGATCTTTACCAATAGAATAGGAAACAGCATTTTATAGCCTTAGATATACTCTCTGATATATTTACAGATGAAATGACTTGCTTTGTAAAAATGCAGTGTAGCAGTGGGTAGGTTGGCGGGGGGGAGGGAGAGTGCGTGCGTGTGTTATGAGTGAAACAAGAGATGGTCTGTTGACCATTGTAGCTGTCAATAAGTGCAGGGTGTGAGGGGGTGTTCACTGGACCAATTTCTCTGCTTTTCTGTATATTTTAAATTCTCCACAAGAGATTTTTTTAAAATTGCATTTCCCATTTGTGTCGAACTCCTATTTAAATTCTTTGTCCAATTTTCTACTGTAGTGTGCATCTTTTCATCTTTCTCTTACTGATTTATTCGTCTTTTGTATATTAAGGAATTTTATATTTTGTGATATGTGTTGCAAATATTTTCCCATTTTATTCTTTCAGGTATTACCTGTTTTGGGTATGAGAATATAAGTTTCAATATAGTCACATTTATCATTCTTTTTCTTTTTGCTATGTTTAGAAGAACCTTACTCACTACTAGGTTACTGGAGACCACAGTACACCTGTGTGTTCTTCACGTACTTTCAAGGTTTCATTGCTTCATTTAAATCTTTGACCGCTCTGGAATTTATTTTGGTGTAACAATTAAGCTCAGGGTCTGGTTTTGTTGTTTTATTTTTACTTATTCCAAATGGGTGGTCAGTTCCCCCAATGTTATTTACATCCTTCTTTTCTCTACTCATTTGAATGGCTACCTTTATCATATACCAATTTCTCACAAGGATTTGTTTGTCTGAAATCTTGAGTTCTAAAAATAGTCCTTTTCACCACCTACTCTTATGCCAGCAGAACTGTTTTTATGACAGTAGCTTTGTAATACAGTACCTTGTGGAGCTGCCTGCCTGATTCACCCTAAGCAGAATGGAAAACTAGCCAAGGGCTCAGGCTCTGATGCTAGAAGGCTTGGTTCAAATCTTGGCTGCAGCAAGTGTCAGGCAATTACTTAATCTCTCTAAGCTGCTATTTTTGCATCTATAAAATGTGGAAAGAATACTACCTGTCTAATGGGGGAATTAAATGAAACTAGCATATGGCAGAACTGGGCTTGGAACATGGTTAACACCCACTAAATGTTAGCTATCAATAATTTTCTAGATAGTTAAGGTTTTCTCATATTTACTTTTCCATGTTAACTTTAGTATCGTTTTGTCAAGGTCCACCTAAAAAGCTTATTGATTTTGTAACTGAATTGATAGATTAGTTTAAGGCAGATGGGGATCTTTAAAATATTGAATTTCCTTCAGGTTTCAGAAACATGTGATGTCTTTTCTGTCTTCTTGTATGCTTCTTAGTAGAGTTTCATTTTTTTTCTTCAGATAGTTTCTGAACATTTCTTTTAGGCTTATTTCTAAGGTATTTTATTGTGCTATTGTTGTCATCATAAGTAGTATATTTTCTTCTCATATTTTCTAGCTGGTTATGGTCTATAAGTAGGAAACCATGGGATTATATGTAGGTTAAATTGCCAGACATGTTGTTTCTAATAGATTATCAATATGCTCTCTTGGAGTTTCTAGATAAACAATGACAACATCTGCAAAGAGCCATATCTTTGCCTCTTTCCCATACAATGTTGAAAGTGTCAAGAGTAGTCATCCTTGACTTTTTCCTAACTTTAAAGGAAATGCTAGTGGTGCTTCACAAATAATCATTTTAAATGTTATTGTGTAAGTTTTCTATTGCTGTGTAACAAATTATCACAAACTCAGCAGCTTAAAACAACACATTTTTATTATGTCACACTTTCTGTAGGTCAGAAGTCCAGGCATGTCCTAGCTGGGCTTTTGCTTTGGGTCTCACAAGGCTGAAATTAAGATGTAACCTGGGCTGCGTTCTCATCTGGAAGCTCAGCTAGGGAAGGATCTACTACTTTGAAGCTCCCTGAAGTTGTTGGCAGAATTCACGATAGCTCACTTCATCAAATCCAGGAACACACACACACACACACACACACACACACATGAGTCTCGGCTGCTTCAAGTCTCTGACTCTAGGGAAGGGTCAGACCCTCTTTTAAAGGGCTTTCCTGATTAAGTCAGAACCACCCAGGATAACCTTCCTTTTGATTAACTCCAGGTCAACTTATTAGGACCTTCATTGCATCTGCAAAATTCCTTCACCTTTGCCATATTCTGTTGGTTTGAAGGAAGTCACAGTTTCTGTCTGTACTCAAGGGGAGGGGATTATATAAGGGTATGACTCATTGGATGTCCCTTAGAGTATGTCCACCACAGTAATATTTTACAAGACATCTCTATAAGGGAGATAGGAAAAATTAATATTTTAACATAAGAGAAATATGTAAGATTTCATATTATAAATACTATATAAAATTTTTGTTGGTTCTCTATCTAATTTATGTTTTACAGGACTTTCATAAGTATTACATTCATTAAAATAGGTAATTAGAAAAATGGAGTGACTGACAGAGAAAGAAAAATACTGTATTTTATCACATATATGGAATCTAAAAAATAGAACAAATGAATGAATATAATAAAACAGAAGCAGACTCATAGATATAGAGAACAAACTAGTAGTTATTAGTGGGAAGAGGGAAGGGGGAGGGGCAAGGTGGGGAAGGGGATTAAGAGGTACAAATTACTATGTATAAAATAAATAAATTACCAGGATACATTGTACAGCACAGGGAATATGTTCAATATTTTATAATAACTTTAAATAGAGTATAATCTATAAAATTTTTGAGTCACTATGTTGTACATCTGAAACTAATATAATACTGTAAATCAACTATATCTCAACTAAAAAAAAGAAAAAAGTGGAGTGACTAAAGACAGAAGCATATAAATAAAGGCTTAATGAAATATCTATGGCTTGCAAAATTGTATGGAGTAGAGCATTTGGTTTAGAAAGAGGAATCACCTCTTTGTTCCTTAGAGAGATGCTGACCAATACATATTCTAGCAGCAAAACTGGTTTAGCTATAGAAGCTCTTATTGTCCACTGAGAGCTCCTTCTCCAGAATGACTTGTTCTTGTTGTCTTTTGAGCAGGGAAAATCTCCCAAGATTGCTACCACCAAATCAACAGAGATCTGGGGTGAGATTGTGGGGATAGAATCATTTTTCGTTCAAAAATCAACCTCCATGTACTTCTCATGGACTAGTTTTAGGAGAAGGATTTATGAGAGTTTAGGTTCCATTTCTAATAACACCCAGCATGGGATAGCACGATTTCCCAAATGACAACATTAACAACATCAAGTAATGACTGTCTAGATTAGCAAAGGAATTTTGCCTATCGCTATCTAAGCCAAGATTTTCCCAAGAATTACAGCCTAATTTAGTTGTTCATTGTCCCATTTGATTGCTAAATTAAGTCAACTCTACAACAAGATTAAGCAGAAAGAAAACGAACACACTATGAGAGTAGCAGCTATGTGTTTTACAGGAGACGGCTCAGATATGATGTCTGTTTACTAGTGTTTTTTTTCTTCTTCTGAAAATAGTGGAATGCTCTCTTCACTCCTTTATAAACTCATTATTATCAACTTTAAGCAAATTTGTTGAGACCTTAAGCTTTGTTTCCATCTTCCTTTTCAAAGTGTGTAGACTTACATCTGCAGACATTTTCAAAGAGATATCATTGTGTCAGAAAAAAAAAATTGGTTGTGGTTTTGTGTACATGTCATGATTTAATTACTAGCTAAACAGTAAGTGGCACTATGGTAAATTTCTGAGTAATGATGAGCGTAATACTCTGGGTAGAGAGGGGTGTTGAGGCAGGATTGGGGACCCCTGAGTAAGAGGTCAACCTGACCACTCTAAGACAAAATAAGCGGGGCTTCCCTGGTGGCGCAGTGGTTGAGAGCCCGCCTGCCGATGCAGGGGATACGGGTTCGTGTCCCGGTCCGGGAGGATCCCACATGCCGCAGAGCATCTGGGCCTGTGAGCCATGGCCGCTGAGCCTGCACGTCCGGAGCCTGTGCTCCGCAACGGGAGAGGCCACAACAGTGAGGCCCGCGTACCGCAAAAAAAAAAAAAAAAAAAAAAAGCTGGCAATTTTCTTCCTTGTGATTTATCTGTAATTAAAAACAGATTTGAAAAGGATACATTTCAATGGTGAAATGAAAAACCAAGAATTGCCAAACCTAAAAAATGTCTTATGGGCAGCTGTTGTTTCAACGCAGCTTGAGGTCAATATTTTAACTAGATAAGACATTTAATACTCCTGTTTCCATTCTATTTGTAATTGTGTTGGTCTTGGGAATTAAAGTATGTGGGATGGAATTCTGATTTATATGTGTAAATAAATGTAAACCCTAGGATTTTAAGAGGAAACAATAGAATTGGTGATGTACCTATGTTTGAACCAATAGTACTTTTCAATCACTCAACCAACTGGTACTGATTGAGTTCCTATTAAGTAGTCAGACCTGAATCTGATGTTTCAATGAATCCAAATGAGAAGTCAAACATGACCCTTTCTCCGCAAGACTTCTAATATAGTTGGAAAATCAGAGCAGTTACAATCAGAAAGCCGTCTTCACTGGGCAAAATGAATACTAAATACAATGTAGACCTTATGAGTGAAAAAAAAAGTGGTGAGAAATGTTGTCTGCTGTGATCATAGAAAAGGTTGGGTCTGAATTGTGCCTAGAGAGGGCACTTTAGAAGCAATGGAGGAATTTACATTTGCTCATAAAAAACACTCCGTGGGGCTTCCCTGGTGGCGCAGTGGTTGAAAGTCCGCCTGCCGATGCAGGGGACACGGGTTCGTGCCCCGGTCCGGGAGGATCCCACGTGCCGCGGAGCGGCTATGCCCGTGAGCCATGGCCGCTGAGCCTGCGCGTCCGGAGCCTGTGCTCCGCAACGGGAGAGGTCACAACAGTGAGAGGCCCGCGTACCGAAAAAAAAAAAAAAAAAAAATTTAAAAAAACACTCTGTGCCACTGAGGAGGGTTGTCCTTTCTCATTATTCAAATTATAATTACAAAATGGAAGTCTTGAAAGCTCAAGTGTTTATTCACAATCTTGGCCAAATTCCACCTTGGAAGAGTAAGCATAGGTTAAAAACCACAGCCAATTCAATTATTTAATTTCACTGTATTAAAGCTCAAGGTTGCCAAATGATCTCATTACCAAATTATATCCTAAGGTCATGCTGGGAAAATAAGCTATTCTATGCCAGACAAACTACTCCCAAGGGCAACTCCTGGCCAATGATATTTTTGAAGTTGCAAAATGGCTGTGTTTTTCATTGCAAAATTCCATCCTCCACCCCTGGTACTCTTGGAGGGTTCCTAGGCTTACCCAATCTAGTGAAACAAAGCGCTGGGCCAAACAGTTATTTAAAAGACACTCAGTAACACATGAGTGACAACTAGTAGCAATCTGAAAAGCAATTTTGTAATAGACTTTACAATTGGACAACTTAGGTCTATAAAAATTATAGGAGAAAGCAGCAAGTCGTAGCATTAATGCCAAGTACCTTCCACATATTGTTATGATCAGGTATTTACCGGTTGCTAAAACACTCTAGTGAGAGATGTCAAGCTAGGGGAAATTACAAATAAAGATGTGAAAAGACTGGAAAGTTCAGCTTTCATTCTTCTTGTTTTAGGACCTGTTTTTAAAATGGTGGGACTTTGTAGGAGCAAAAAGTTCAGGTTCCCTCTTAAAAGAGAAAGTATATACCCCTATCAAGGCAAGGAATACCCCCAAAGAAAGTGGTTTTATTGTGCCAGTGAGAAATTCCAGAAAAGGGATATTATAAGAGCCCCTAAGGAGTAGATTCAGGTCAGGGGAAATATATACCTTGGAGAGAGATGAAGACATTAACTTATTTAGAAGCTGGCTCTCTTCAAAGACCCCAGAGTGTAAAGTATCATGTAATTGATCCAAGTGGACAATATGTCAATCAACAAATCTAAATTGAGTTGACTATTATGTGAAAGGCATCTAACCCTCCAAGCTCCTTCTAAATTTTCCGAATGAAAAAGGCCAGCATTGTGCATTGATTGTCTAAGTAATGGGTATTATGACGCAAATGTGTTTGAGAAATGCCCGCAGAGATGTTGTAATTTTACTGTGTAGTGTCTGCACATTGTCGTGTGGTAGAAAGAGCTCCCTCTGGGCTTGAAGTCTTGACGTCCTAGGTTCTAATCCTGACTCTCCCACTCAACAGCTTCGTGGACTTTCTTAGAGAGTTAAGAGAAGAGTTTGGATGAAACTCGGTGTGATTTAATCAGAAGACCCCAGGTCTATACTCAGCTCTGCAACTCCCTTGCTTTTTGACCTTAGGAAAGTCATTATTAGCTTCTGTTGTTTTTAGTGTGCTTGTTTGTGACGAGGATGAGCTAGATCATCTCTAAAATCTCCTATTGCTTTGCACCAACCCTTCAAAGTGTAGCATAATTATATTACTCGAAATTACTGTGGACGCATAGAGATGTATCTCTGCTTTTATGCCAGATTGTTGAGGCACTGTGATATAACATTAAGTATTAGAGATTTTGAGGTGAGACCCAAGGACAGGCACTTAACTGCTCTGAAACCTAGTTTTCTTATCTTTAAAACTGGACTAATAATTCCTACTTTACAAGGTCTCTGCAAAGGTAAGAGATAATGAACTACAATGTCTGGCCCATTGTGGACATTCAATAAGTGGTGGTGTTTTTTATCTTCACCTCCGTGAACCACTTGATGCCAAAGTGTAGCATTATTCCTGTGGGAAAATAAAATAGACTTCATAACAATCTACAGTTTCTAGGGGAGCTTTGTGGTAGACAGCATAATACTATCTTTTGTAATGGAGATGGTGATCAGATATGAAATTTTAGGAAAACTTACTAATGGACTCCAGTAAGAGTCCATTACTTTACAAAGGTATTGGATGTTACCTCTGTAATACCTTTTACTCAGATCTTAGAGTTAATTCTGACACTTAATGCCCATGGTTTCCACCGGTAGTTAGCTCCAGCAGGCCCCAAATTAACTTAAAGGGCTACAGTGTGGACTGGATGAATCTTCTCACCATGGCATTTTTCTTTATGATTCTTTTCAGGCTTCTATTTTTTTGCCACCATTCCTGACATGTCGCTTCGCCACTGCTCTGTGTTTCTACATTTTAGCCACCTCTGGATGCTGTTGGATGCTTCCTCTTTCTCGCAGGCAACCACAGAACAGCAGGCAGGTTTCTGCCAACCTCGCCACTTCCCTTCATCGTGTTTGGAGCAATAGTGATCCTTGTAAGGTGCAAAGTGAGAAACGCTTCACGTTTTACAGAGTAGCGCTCGATTCTGGAATCAACTTTGAATGAATTAACTTATTCCACTTTTGAGCATCTGCCATTCTCTGTTCTTGAACCTGGGACTTCTTGTTGGTTCTCATAAGTAGGCACTGATTCATACTTGCTTTGATGCTTTCACTGGCAACCCCCTGTATAAGGCACGATCCCTGTTCTCAGAGTTTATAATCCATTGCAGTATGGGGAGATTAGGAGTAGACAGTCCCGAGAGACAAGTGTGAGCTGAGTGTTACAGGCAGCGGATGCTGCAGGCGTGAGAAGAGATTGCTCTGGGCTGGACCGGGCTGCCTACTGAGATGCATGAACTCTTGAGCTGGTCCTTTGCAGCGGGAGAGGAGAGGCCCCGGGCCAGGCGTGGAGGCAGGATGGTGCCGACCACATGGTTTGTGCACAGAAGTTTCACAGAAGATTCTTATTATGCAATCAGTTCATAAGCTCATCTCTGCTGTGGACATTCTTCCTAGCCTAACACAGGGGAGAAAAGTGGATGTCATGTACTGGATATGTGAACTTGGTTGGATGATACGTCCATGTAAAGTCCAATTTCTTCAACAGTTACAGCCAACATCAAGGGTTAGTGGCACGTTTCAGATGGAACACGTTTCTGGGAGAGAGCAGCGCCTAGGTATCTGTGAGCTGCCGCCTCTCCCTCTGCTGCACGTAAATATACATATGCGACGGGTGGGTTTGGGGCATACTTATCTCTACAGTGTATTTATTTTATGTAAGAACGTATTCACTAATCAATTCTCCTACTTATGTGAATAAATCCAAATGTAGTAAATCTGTACATTTCCTGGCTGTTCGTTATTTCTGGAATATTCCTGTGATGGATTGGAAGACGTTACAAAATACTTTTAAAGAAACCTTGTCTGATGTCTGAGCACAGAAAGCAGGAGATTGTGTCTGGGGCTTCTGGCGATGCAGCTCCCAAGCTACTCGTTCTCGTTAAGGGGCTCCCAGTGTTTCAGTGTCCTGGTGCTGCTGTAATCAAGTAGCCCAGACTTGGTGGCTTCAAGCAGAAGAAATTCATTCTCTCGTCATTTTGGAGGCTGGAAGTCCCCAGTCAGTGTTGGCAGAGGCCTGCTGCCTCTGAAGGCTCCAGGGGAGGGTGCTTTCTTGCCTCTCTTAGTCTCTGGTGGTTGCCTGTAACCCTTGGCGTTCCTTGGTTGGTAGACGAATCACTCCAGTCTCTGACTCTGCTGTCACATCGTGTTCTCTTTTTTTATTTTTATTTTATATTTATTTATTTATTTACTTATTTTTGGCTGCGTTGAGTCTTCATTGCTGCACGCGGGCTTTCTCTAGCTGTGGCGAGAGGGGGCTGCTCTTCTTTGTGGTGCGCGGGCTCCTCATTGCGGTGGCTTCTCTTGTCGCGGAGCACGGACTCTAGGTGCGTGGGCTTAAGTAGCTGTGGCATGCGGGTTCAGTAGTTGTGGCTCATGGGCTTAGTTGCTCCGCGTCATGTGGGATCTTCCCGGACCAGGGATCGAACCGACGTCCCCTGCATTGGCAGGCGGATTCTTAACCACTGCGCCACCAGGGAAGTCCCACATGGTGTTCTCTTCATGTCTGAACCTCTGTGCCCCAATTTTCCTTTTCTTATAAAGACCAGCCATCTTGGATTTAGGGGCCACCCTAATCCATTAAGACTTCATCTTAATTTTTTAAAAAATTGAGATTTATTGACATATAACATTATACTAGTTTCTGGCACACAACATGATGATTTAATATTTGTGTATATTGTGAAATGATCATCACAATAAGTATGGTTAACATTTATCACCACACATAGTTACAACTTTTTTTTTTCTGTGTACCTCATCTTAATCTGATTACATTTGTAAAGCCCCTATTTCCAAATAAGGTCACCTTCATGGGTACTGAAGGTTAGGACTTGAACACATCTATTTTGGGAGGACAAAATTTAACCAACAGCCTGCAGGTTGTCCAAGCAGAAGAGGAGGGCAGGGCCGTGCTCCTCCACGTGGAGGTGGCTGACGGGTAGGGGCACAGTCTCCCTGGTGGACAGAGCATGTGAACTTACAAACTCAGCTTGGGCTTTCTTGTTTGAGTTTGGGATCCTAAGCAGGTGGCCCAAAGCAGCGAGGTCGGACTCCATAGACAGCCAGCTGTGGAGTGAATGGCCCTGTGTGTAGCTGTCATACCCGGGTGGGTGACGGGGTGGGGGTGGGGGGGGGTGGGGGAGGGGGGGCGTTTCTGGCCTCCTGTGGTTCCTGCTTAATTCCTGAGCTGAATTCTCTGGGCTTCGCTTCAGTTCTGTCATCGTCCTTATATCTTTTCACCTAATTCCCTCTCCTTTGTTTAAACTAGACAAAGTCAGTTTTTCCTGTTTGCAAGCAAGAACTCTGAGTAATAGCAATATCAAATTAATTTATTACCCAAACATTACCAGAAGGTTCCAAGGGGCAGCAGAATCCGGGGACAATTAGCTTCAGAAGAGTAACTGCCATTAAGCACATTAACTGTGGCAGGACATTAAATATTGACCACCAGGTCACCCCTTTATAAATAAAGGAGTTACATCAGGAAATTTCAGAATTTTACTCTTCAGTATCCAGAGGTCTGAAAGGGAAATGCAAATCATTTTAAAAATCGTAATTCTAAGAGTTTATGGAATCAGTTCCCCAATGGCAGGTCCATCTGCAAATTTTAAAGAAATTCTTCCACTCAATATGAATTAATTTATTTTTAGTTCAACCAATCTATCTGTTAATCAATTAACAATCTGTTAAAATAATTGATGCTCCAAACAGATTTCCCAGTTTTTCAGTCCTAAGTGTGGTAAGAGGTCCCTCTACTGGCTACTCACGGAAACTACAGCTCTCTACCCACGCAGCTGTAACACAGGAATTCAAAAGTAAGCAGTTTACCTTTTGTTGTAACCTCCTCGAAAATTGTCTGAGGTAGTAGCCTCAGGGCAGGAATAAGAAAAGGCACTGATTAGGAAGCCCGCTGTGAAGGAAATCTTGGCCTACAGCTCTCTGAAAAATGAAAATGAAAATGAAAAATGCATCCCTATAGAATAACTCTCTTCAGTAGAAAATATTGCAAAAGACACAAGTGTGAGCCATGTATTCATTTTTAAATTGCTTAGTGACCACATTAAAAAAAGAAGTAGGGCTTCCCTGGTGGCGCAGTGGTTGAGAATCTGCCTGCCAATGCAGGGGACACGGGTTCGAGCCCTGATCTGGGAAGATCCCACATGTCGCGGAGCAACTGGGCCCGTGAGCCACAACTACTGAGCCTGCGCGTCTGGAGCCTGTGCTCCACAACAAGAGAGACCTGCGAGCCGCGATGAAGAGTGGCCCCCGCTTGCCACAACTAGAGAAAAAGCCCTCACACAGAAATGAAGACCCAACACAAACAAAATTAAATAAATAAATAAATAAAGTAATTAAAAAAAAATTCATTTTAATTATGTATTTTTATTTAACCCAATATACCCAAAATGTTATCACTTCAGCTTGTAATCCATATAAAAAATTAATGAGCTATCTTGCATTCTTTTGTTGCACTTAATTCTTTGAAATTTGGGGTGTACTTTCCACCTGTAGCACATCCCAGTTTGCACTAGCCACATTTCAGGTGCTCCATAGCCCTACGGGGCTAGTGGTTGTTAATTAGACCGCATGGGACCAGGGAAACTCCAATAGCAAGGACAGGAACTCAAGAGATAAGATACTAGCTGTTTCATAATTTACAATTCATAGCTCAGGGTGACATCTCACAAGCTGTCCAAAACCTGTTTAGAAAAGGAACGTCAAAGATGAATAAACTGGCTGTCAAGAGCTTAAAGGTTCATGTTTTCTTTGTATCGTTGTTGGTGATACTTGGTACAAAGGGCTCTGCATAGTGGTTTGACATCATGTATGCGGAGCTTTCAAACATTCAGAATTTCCAGACCAGGGTTTACACCTGTGGGAATGGTAGCAGGGGAATGTGAGCACAAGCCGGCTCTGGGTATTAAGTTCCTGCTGGACAGTTGTTACGGCTCTTTGTCTTTCCATCTGGCACGTCTCTGTGGGCTCTCAGGATGGCTGCAGCCCTCAGTGGTAGAACTCTACCCATGACCTGCAGGAATAGCCTTGAGACTGCCTGCCGTCACCCTCTTGGCTGGCTTTCCTTCCCCCTTCTTGTGGGGTCTGAGGCTGGGTGGGCTAGCGAAAAGGAAGATACATACATAAAATGAAACTGATGAAATAATGTATATAATTTAATTAATTAAAATAAGTATATAATTAAACTAATTAAATTTACTATTGATTATGAAAGTTTTTGTGCTCAAGGGCATTTTTGGTGGGTCCGATTAGAAGGCGCCATGGATTCCAGTGGCAGAGCACGGCTTTTCCGGCGGAGGTGGTCAGAGATGCACCGAGATTACTGGGTGAAGCTGTTCAACACGCCTGACGGACGCTGTTAGGGAAAAATGGAAACAACTTATTCAACAATAGGCAATTACTTAACAATATATCTCCATAGAATGGCTATTATGCAGCTTTCAAAGGAAGGTTGCAACGAATGCTTTTCCTCTTTATATTTATTTTTCGGTTTTGTCCGTGTTACCCAAGTTTTGTATGGTTTGTGGTGAAACTTCGGCCCCGCCCACCGTTTCTTTCCATTTTCCTCTTCCCACGAGGGAGAACAGGGGAAATTCACCTTCCACTAGAGAAGATTATAAGGGATGTGGTGTCAGTGGGTAAAAGGCAAATTCCAAGTAATTTAATGTATGGAGCTAGAACAGGCATACGAGGAAATGTTTGAAGATACAGGATAAATTATGCATGTGATGCGATGAATTTTCAAAAATCAGACATTAAAATTGTAACTATTTTGACAACTGAATTTAGCTCTAAATATAGAGAAAAGAAAATACTCTGGCTTCTTATAAGTCAATTCAGCTACATTCAGTAATCTGGAGGGGACATTACTGATTTAAAACTTTGTCACACTCAGAACAAACTCAGGCACAGGCAGGGAGTATCCTGGGCACTCTTCCGTTCCCCAGGATAGATATTAGGCTGAGACGGCTTTGTATCGCAGCTGTGTAAGGTCCCCGGAAGAGGGTGACCACGGCGCTTCAGATGCCCTCCTGTGCCTGCACGCACTGTCGGACTGCCGTTTCCCCTGCAGGACTGCCGCAAGCTGGTAACCCCAGCGAGAACCGCTCTGTGGGGCTTGCTGTATCCCTGGGCCTCCTCCAGGGTTTGAGGCCCCGGCCCTACCTGGCCCTGGATTCTGAAACTTCGAGGGAGGCTTTATCTCCCTCTACCTCCAAACGACCTGCCGCGGGCTAGAGAGCTTGTGGGGTTCCCGGGCTGAACGTTACCTGCTTGCTTCCTTTCCTGACCCCCTCCTTCTTCCTCCCCAAATGAGAGGGTCTTCATTTTACTGGAGTAGGGGTAGGGCCTAAGGGACCTGGGTCTGCTCTATGATTTCTATTTTCACATCCTTTCTGCCTTACTCCTTTCAACCTCTTTGTTCTCTAGTTCAGGCCGTGCTGGGGCTGGTGGGAGGGCCAGAGAGTGTACATGACAGATGCCCATGAACGTGGGAGCCACATGCAACGACATCTCGCAAATCTCCCCCTCCCCTCCTCTGCTCACCAAAGCGTAGGGATTCTGAAGTGGCCCTGTGTGGTAGGGTGGTGGTGGGTCAGGTGACATGGGTCTTGGGGAGCACTAGAGCTAGTCAGGACAGAGAGGCCAGCCTGGGAAGAAATAGGGGCAGAAGTCTGCACCCTCAGCGATGGCAGGTGTTGGAACTGAGTCAAGAGAAGCATCGTGGTAGGACAATTCAGAGTGGAAAGAACTTAACCTACGTTTATGGACCATTTGTCCCACGATTCTAAAAGTTTATTTCTTCTTCTTCTTTTTCATTTATTTAACTTAGAAAGTGATGTGGTTGGAAACGGATTGCTTATTATATCTTGGGCATTAAAATTTACTTTCTTTTAACCCTGAGTAAATGCCTAGACACTTGAAAATGCAATAAATTAAAAGCATGTGGTGGCTTATAGAAATATTCTCTCTCTCTCTCTCTCTCTCTCTCTCTCTCTCTCACACACACACACACACACACACACACACACACACACACACACACACGTGCACACACCCCCAGTATGTCTGAGCAGGTCAAGTTGAGGGAATGTCTCTCCAAAATGAGCTGTCTAACTGAGGTGGCGATGATGTCACTCACTGGCAGTGAACTCATGGGGGCCGTCATCGAGGCTGACAGAAGTTAGAAAAACGAGTCCCCAGGGAAACACGTTGCTCTGCTTCTAGTTCCTTGAGATGTAAATATGTCTCCAAAAACGAATACGTCTATGCGTTCTCTCTTATCACCCCATAAAAATGTATCCCTGAGGTAGAGCAAATGTCCTGATGGATCTGTGTACTCAGCATTCCTTCCTCAAAGGTGCAGTTCAGCACCCTCATTCCTGGGGTGGCTGGGGACCTGAAATGTGATCTTTTTTTAAATGTATCCCCAAATTCCTTCCCCGCCCTTCTTCAAAGTGTGAGTTCACTGTGTTGAGCCATGATTCAATAAAAAGCGGCTTGCCCCACACCCTGATGAAACGTTCTTTTCGAATGTGTAACAGAAATGCCATCATTTCTAGAAACTGGAAGCCGGTGATTCTCTTGTAGAGGCTTGCTGGGGTGATCCTTTATTGGAACAAACCTCACTGGGAACTGTGCCCAGTCCCTGGGCAGAAAAGCTGCCCGATCACACTTGCATCCCAAAGCCAAACATGTTGTCTTACCAGGAAATGAATGAGGTCTCCTAGACATCTTATGGGAGCAGAAGAGGGGGTGGATTTGACCAAGGTGAGAGAGAGGAAGGAAGACTTGAAGAAAGAGAGGAGCAGATCCTCACTGGTTTAGAATTATCCAGAAAAAATTGAGTTTGGTTAGGGAAAATTCTGAATTAGGGAATACTTGAAACATACTTTAATGTTTTGAAACACTGTGTATAACAAACTAAAATACCTATGGTTAGTCAAGTAAATGAAAAATGGACTTTTTGGAGTCCTACATCATACATTAATACATGCTAACTATAAAAAAATTATTTTTAACTTTTAAGCAAATATAATCACAGTACCATATCTACATGAGAATAAGTTTCAAATTAGTGAAGTCAAAATCAATGGAGCTATTGGGCTTATTACTAATACTAAAGTGATTATTGCCTAATAATCAAAATGAGAACTGCTCTAAGGTCTTTGAAAAGACATTTGAGGGGTGTTCCCCTCTCCAATGGAACAATTTGAATTCAAAGGTCTGTAAGGATATACCCTATTGGTAACAGACTCAGATATCAGGAGTGCCGACTCATATGATAAGGGTAATTTTAGTGTTTGAAGAAACTACCACACTGTTCTCCAGAGTGGCTGTACCGTTTTCCATTCCCGTTAGCAGTGTATGAGAGATCTACTTTTTTCCCATCCTCATCAGCATTTGATGTTGTCACTATTTTTTTCTTTTAGTTGTTCTAATATGTGTGCAATTCCACTAAATCTTTTATAATGCAACAAAAACATTGTCCCACTGAAAATAAAGTTTGTGGGATCTGTGGAGAATAGGGAAACTTGACAAGTTCAGGGAAAAAAATCCATAGGAATGTAATGTGATAGATGTCAGTCTGGAAATGTGAAATGCAAGCATTTCAACAGAAGCCCATGCTTCCAAGGGGAGCACTTCCCTGAGATTTTCTTCTTCCTTCAGTGAATCTGACACATCATACATTTCGCTTTCGAATCTCTTTAGTCTCCTGCACTGTGTAAACGGTCCTTGGTCCTCCTTAATTTTCCTGACCTTGACACTTTTGAAGATGACAAGCCAGTTATTTGGTGGAATGTCTCTTAGCTTGGGTTGGTCTGATGTTTCCTTATGATTGGATTCAGACTTTTTTTTTTGGGCAGGAATATCACAGAAGTGATGCTGTGTTCTTCTCAGTGCATCCCACCAAGTGGTACATGTTTGTCCCATTACTGCTGATGTTAACTTTAACCCCTTGCTCAGGCCCATTTAAAAAAATATTTTTTAGAATGGTTTTCGTTTCACAGCAAAATTGAGAGGAAGGTGCAGAGATTTCCCACACACCCCGTCCCCACACATGCACAGCCTCCCTCGTTATCAACATCCTTCACTGAAATGGGACATTTGTTATACCTGATGAACCTACCTTGACACATCGTAATCCCCCAAAGTCCAGAGTCTTACCTTAGGGTTCACTCTTAGTGCTGTACATTCTGTGGGTCTGGACAAATGTATAATGACATGTATCCATCATTATAACCTCATACAGGGTATTCCCACTGTCCTAAAAATACTCCATGCTCTGCCTATTCTTTCATTCGTCCTCTACCCCCACACCCCCTGGAAACCACTGATCCTCTTACTGTGCCCACAGTTTTGCCTTTCCCAGAATATCACATAGTTAGAATCATACTGTATGTAGCCTTTTCAGATTGGCTTCTTTCACCTATTAATCTGCATTTACTTTCCTTCATGTCTTTTTGTGACCTGATAGCTCATTTCTTTTTAGCCCTGAATAATATTCCATTGTCCAGATGTACCACAGTTGATTTATCCATTCACCTGCTGAAGAACATCTTGGTGGCTTCCAAGTTTTGGCAATTGTGAACAAAGCCGCTATAAACCTCGCATGCAGATTTTTGTGTGGACGTATCTTACCAAGAATATCAAGAAGCATGATTGCTAGATTGTATGGTAAGAGTGTGTTTAGTTTTGTCTGAAATTGGTCTGTAGTTTTCTTTTCTTGTAATATCTTTGTCTGGTTTTGGTATTAGAGTAACGTTTGCTTCACAGAATGAGTTAGCAAGTACTCCTTCTTCTTCTGTCTTCTGGAAGAGATTGTAGAAATTTGGTATAATTTCTTTTTTAAATATTTGGTAGAATTAATCAGTGAGTCCATTTGAGCTTGGTGCATACTGTTTTGGAAGATTATTCGTTATTGATTCAATTTCTTTAATAGGTATAAACGTATTCAGATAGTCTATTTCTTCTTGTGTGAGTTTCGGCAGATGGTATCTTTCTGGGAATTGGTCTATTTCATCCAGGTTATCAAATTTGTGGCTAGAGAGTCTCTTGGCCTCAGTAAACCCATCTGTAAAATGGGGAGGCAAATTGCTGCCTGCCTGGTTCATGAAGAGGGAGGATTGTGGATTAAGAGCATGGCCTTCTCACAGCAAAGGTGTTACATACATACAGGTCTTATTATCCTTAGTGGTAACACTATGTGTTTTCTTTTCTTTCATTGACTTAACATGAAGATTAAAATTTGCTTCTCCCTTGTCTCGAAGAGTCCTGAGCTTAATAAGTCTTCACATGAGGGGTACTATGCGTATGGTGAATTGCAAATACTGGGATGCAAGAGAGTCAGATCCAGGCCTCCCTCCCCATTGTTGAGCTGTCTGCACTTGGACAGCTGCTTGATTTCTTTGGATCTCAATTTCCTCATCTGTAAAGTAAGCAAAATAAAATTTTGTCTACTTGAAGGTGGTGGCTGGTCCAGTCTATCTGTTTTTTTTTCTCTTCTATTTATATTTAATTACTGAAATATATTTAAAATCACATGTTATGCAAAACAACATATTAATTTAGAAATATCGCATTTTTCCAAACACATTTTGCAAAGGATTTTATTCAAATTCCTGCACAGATCTTTACACTGACATCCTCTTCATCACTAGAGCCACTTCCCGAGTCACACAGACTGTCTGAAATGCAGGGTCTGTCTGAATTACTTTGAAGTGGTAGCTGGACTCCAAGCCCAAGGACCTGTTCACATGACTGATGGGCTTTTTCATCTGCTTTATACATATGGCAGCTGTGACCTCCACAACGTGACCACCTATTTTATTGCTTACTTTTGAAATTTAATTTTCATTTTTATCAAAATAACATACAGGCATAGTTTAAAAAGTCAAATTGTATTCACATACTCACTAAAGGAAGTTCTTACTACACAGAAGCAACAACTTTCAACTCTTTTTGCCTCCATTGTCACATGGCTGACATCCTGGAATATCTTCCCGTCATCTTCCCTCTGTACATGTTTCTGTGTCCAAACTTCCCTCATCTTATAAGGATACCAGTCATATTGGATTAAGGCCCATTCTAAAGATGTCATCTTAACTTGATTACATCTGCAAAGATGCTATTTCCCAATAAGTTCACATTTAATTACTGGGGGTTAGAACTTCAACATACCTTTTTTGGGGACACAATTCAACCCACAAGGCTGAATGCCTTCCTTTTATAATAGATGAGAATTTTATATCTCTTATGTCCTCACCTTATTTCCCTGTCCACATCTTCCCAATATATCACAATTCCTGGTTAAATCTACACTTGTTGCTTTCATTATTATAACTATACAAATATTGTTCATAACTGAAGCAAGTATATATGCTATAATTATATTTCTTGTAACTCATCTTGTTTTTCTTAGAGTTTATTGACCCTTTTTAAATTTTCTTGATTTTTGTTTTTTGTTTTTTTTTTTTTTGAATGTCTGGTTGCTTTCCTACACCCTCCAATGGCCCTGACCCTGCAAAATGCTTCCAATTAAAATTTTCACTGTAGTCAGAACTGTCCAATTATCAGTAAGTTCACGTACTCATTTTTGAAAACTTTCTGGGCTTTTGCTCTGTGGTTCTAGTAATTCCCTAGGTCTACTCTCAGTATTTTGGGAGATGTATCAGACAATATTTTGTTAACTGAAAGCGTGCCTTGTAAATGCCTAGCTCACCCCCATGGGTAGCTTGTAAAAAACTGAACCAGCATTTCCTGAAGGTAATACATAGACTGCTGACCACAGGAGAACAATTACTCCTTGTGTTATGTTCTGCTGAACGCTGGCCGAGGGTGTGCAGAGGGTAACGACTTCTGCTTCTGGTGGGGAGAGGGAAAGGAAGAAGACTGTTGGGCCAGGCACTGTAGAATGAAGACTTCTCCCGTGAGCTAGACCTTAAAGATGAGTAGGTGTTCACTGGCGAGGAAGGGGAAATGAAATTTTCCTGGTGTACTGAGGGAAATGGCACAAAAGCAGGAAAATAAATGTTTTATTTGGGGAATGGGGCATTCCCCTTGATCAGAAGAGGGGCTCCAGGTCAACTTCCTGAAAACCAATTCACTGCAGGATTAGTTCACTAAAGGAATTAATAATTATTCTTGAATAAATTCAATGAGTATATATATGTATGATATATATGTATGTATATGAATATATATGTATGTACATGTATATATGTGTGTGTATACGTGTAGATGTAATTCTAATGGCTATGTTGGTGAATATATTCTTTTTGAATAAATATATTACTTTTGTGTCTTTTCTCTCCTTGAGCCGGAGAGGCGGAAGACGTTCAAAAGAGAGGGAAGGTAGGGAATCCCAACATATTATCAACTCACATTCCTTCCCAACTGAATAGGCAGCTCTGTCTCCCACCTAGTCTTTCATGTTGAAATGTGATCGTTAAATTGGTTTAGGAATGTCCTCATCCTGAATACAGATTTTGGATCAAGTATCATTCAGTTGGTCCTTTCTATCTGAATGATGGAAGTGGTGAAAATCTACATAAGTTATCCCCAAACCTCAGAACACTTGAAAAGATACAACAGAAAATCATCTTTTCTAGGGGTGAGGCTCAGAGAACTGTTTTTTCAACCAGATTTGGAAAACACTGGCTACACCCCAACCCTTCCGGTCTTGAATTTCAGTATACATTCTAGTTAACTGGGGAACTTGTTAAAGATGGAGATTAGGGGGCTCCTCCCACAAATTCTGACTCAGTAGGCACAGGGTGGAACCACGCCCTGGAATCCTCATTTTACAATCAACCCTGCTGATTCTGTCAAAACTGACACCTAGGGCTTCCCTGGTGGCTCAGTGGTTGAGAGTCCGCCTGCCGATGCAGGGGACACGGGTTCGTGCCCTGGTCTGGGAAGATCCCACATGCCACGGAGCGGCTGGGCCCGTGAGCCATGGCCGCTGAGCCTGCGCGTCCGGAGCCTGTGCTCCGCAACGGGAGAGGCCGCAACAGTGAGAGGCCTGCGTACCGCAAAAAAATAAATAAATAAATAAAAAATAATGCCAGCACTTTGGAGCTGGAACATACAAAATTTGTGTTCTCCACCCAGATTAATTGCCCCAACAGCCTATATAATTGCTTAGACCTTGGATAAGATTGTCTCATTAGCACAAACACTGCTGTCTATGGTGGGAGAGTGAGGGGAAAAGCAACATAAGGTGTTTTTCAAGACGAAGAAACCCAGAAGCCTCTTTCTGACATTAGGTTTGTCTTATTAGTCATCTAAAAACACCTCCTAACCTAAAACCCATCTGATGATTTTTTTTTTTTAATAAATATTTATTTTTGTCTGTGTTTAGTCTCTGTTGCTGCTTGCAAGCTTTCTCTAGTTGCGGCGAGCAGGGGCTACTCTTCATTGCGGTACACGGGCTTCTCATTGCAGTGGCTTCTCTTGTTGCAGAGCACGGGCTCTAGGGCGCACGGGCTTCAGTAGTTGTGGCTCGCGGGCTCTAGAGCGCAGGCTCAGTAGTTGTGGCGCACAGGCTTAATTGCTCCGTGGCATGTGAAATCTTCCCAGACCAGGGCTCAAACCCGTGTCCCCCGCATTAGCAGGCAGATTCCTAACCACTGTGTCACCAGGGAAGCCCCCATCTCATGATCTTTATAATGACTTGGTAATTTATCTCCTCCTTGAAAAGACCTGCTAATACCTTCTGTGTAGTGTAGATTTTAAATTCAGCAATCAAATGCTAGGTTTGATTTATCGAGTAAGAAATCTCAGTTTAATTTGTACCTCGTGTTTCTTCTTTCTATTTAATTCTCGACTCATGTGCCAATAATCCTATTTACTGAATTTTTGTAAAGGAACTGCATTCCTTTTTAGGTTTTCTTTTTCCTAACTGAAAGCTAGCCTTGCTGTTATGGCTGCTCGGCTATTACAGGCATCCTTGTAATCTTTTGGGCAGGTGAAGAGGATGGGTCTTGCCATTCTCACACAACCCCCTTCTACTCCAAACCTACTCAAAGACTCGCTCCACTTTCCTCAGGCTCCTCCTTCTCTGGCTGATGGTCTCTTCCTGTGAAGCCATGACTGGTAACAGTAGGTAAATACCAGTATGCTCATCAAATCCTGGAATACTAAGAGCTTGAAAAACATAGGTGTAAAACACATATCAAGGGCGCATTATGTTACACAAGGAGAGTGAATACAGCATCTTTGTAATACTAACAAGTGGTGTAGCTGACAATATAATTCAGTTTAGGGGTGTGCAAGAATCCGGCTCCATAATAGAGGGACGTGTGGGAGTCACTATCACAGAGGGCAGCCTTGACCCTCTGCCAATGAATGGCGCTGAGCACAGAGCGGCAGGACTGGGCTTGATTCTAACCAAGTGAACAGGATGGTGGTGCAGCTTGTGGTGAGTTGTCACTTCCCCTTCAAAATCTCCTTGGAAAAGAAAACTGATAATAAAAGTGGAAGGTATTTTCTTTGTTTCATTAATTTTCTTCCATTCTTGACTCCATATTTATTTAAAAGAAAACTTATTTACGCATTAGAGGGCAGTGTGGTATTTGAGCAGGCTTGGTGTTTTGAGTCTGAGATCTGGATGTGAGCTGGACTCTATCTCCTACTATTTGTTATTTAAATTTCTTGTTTTTGTATCCATTCAGCCAGTCTGTGTCTTTTGGTTAGAGCATTTAATCCATTTACATTTAAATTTCTAATATCACTTTCCTCACTTGTAAAATTGGAATCATAGCCCATAACTGACTTTGAAAGAGATAATATACATACAATTTCTGTGGGGAAAAGGCTGGGTATGCAATAAAAACCTATGAACTGCAAAGATCAAAATATAAGTTGTCATAGTGATAGTGATGAAAAATGTCCATTATTTAATATGAAATATCAGAGTCCCCTCTTCCAGGTCTTCATCCTCCTCTCTCACTATTAGTAAATTCCACTTTTATTTTTGTTTTTCATATTTGTTCCTTTGCTATTGCTCTTTGCTGTTTACAAGACACCCAGACCTAAATGTAGAAAGTGGAAATTGCACATGAATTGTGTTTGTGTATGTACGTGTGCCTATGTGTGTGTGCTTGTATGTGTGTGATACAGTCAATTCTTAATTTCTCTCAAGTTTTAAGACTATCAATTTTTCTTCCAATTAAAATAAATCTACCCCCTTTTTCCTTATGTTTACTCTATGGGAAAAATAATCTCTCTGAGATTTATAACTTCTCTACAGTTTTTAGAGAGTAGAAATCATGATAGTTAATATTTACTGGACATTTATTGGTGGCAGGCACTATTCTAAGCACTTTACATGTATTATCTCATTTAATTCTCATGAGGAGTTGCTAATGTCACCCCCATTTTACAGATGCGGAGACTGAGGCAAAGGGAGATTTAGTAGTTTGCTCAAGGCCATGGAGTCAGTAAATGGCAGAGCTGGGATCCAGGCAGTCTCAAGTCAGAATCAACACTACTGGGACTTCCCTGATGGTCCAGTGTTTAGGACTTGGCACTTCCACTGCAGGGGGCTTGGGTTTGATCTCTGGTCAGGGAACTAAGATCCCATAAGCTGTGCACGGCTCAACGCTATTGGATGGCCTCTGTCGGTGTGTAACATGCCAGAAGCCTGTAATTTTGAAAGCATGAGCTGTGAACAATCAGTTTTGAACCACTGGGAGGATTTCTGATTCCAGGGCCTAGACGCATCGAATCACGGTCTCCAGGGATTTGGGTCTGGGAATGTGAAATCTGATTGTACTTCCTCTCCTGATTCCGCACTCCCCACCCCTATGTGATTCTGAGGCACGATGATGTTGAAGAACCAGTAGCATTAACATTTTGATCTAATTGGGTAAAAAAGAAAACTTTGATTTACCTACTATAATTTTTAATTCTTTACGTTCCTAAATATTCAAACAGCAACTTTCTTTCTTGGAAGTGGACACCGTTTCCTTTCATAATGATCACTGTCTGCACCATACCATTGTTACAAATAATTTATTGCTTTCTACTACTAGATATCCTCTCATGTGTCCTTTTACAAATTTAAGATGTTTATTTAATGTTTAGTGTGCAAAGCACTGTGTCAGTTCTAAGGGATGTATAGATAAATAAAATGTGGTCCTGCTCTGCATGTGGCTTAGGGTCTAGGGAGGGACCAGGCTCCAATGCACGTAAGAAGTGGGTGTGTATGAAGGGGTACAAGTACAGAACGGGGCACAGTGAAGAAATGTCTGGTCTCAAGTTTTTCATTGAATGGATTTAGAGCTACAACAAGCAAATCACAGAGTCCTCCAGGTGTGGGAACAAGAGGACACTGGATGGAAGGAATCACCCTTAAATCCCATGTTAGGAGGTAGAGACCAGGGCTTAACAGTTCTCATCTGAAGAGCCTGCCATGGGGCCTTACATACTACACAGTGTAGGTTGATTCATACATTTCTTCCTCTTCCCCCAAATTCCTTGGAAGCCTCCTTGAGAATTTCCTCCTGTTCCATGTGAAGCTAGTTGGCTTCATGTTTTTGAGATGTGTGAATTCTTACATTCTCTCCTCATTTAAGCGGTCCTGTCATCACATAGGACTAACGCTTATTAGAGGAAGGAGTATTTCTTATATCCCACGTAATATAGCCCACACTCCTCATTAAATGGGTACATTTAATCTCAAATTAAACACAAGACTATGGTGTTTAATACAAGTGTGCTTATTAAGAGCACTCCCTGGATTTAAATCTGGTTCCACCATTTACTAACGTTGGGACCTGGGGGAAGTTACTCAGCAGCCCTGTGCCTCTGTAGTTTTTTCCTTTTCAGTTATAAAATGGAATAAAAATAGAACTTATGTAAAATGGTTATGACAAGTCATGTAGTTAAAGGTCTTACTCATATCGCTTTTAAACATGTGCACACAAGACACTGTGGGCTTAGTTTTCGCCAGGTGCAGATGAGGGATTTGGTTATTTATGTATCTATCTATCTATCTATTTATTTTTTGGTAACAGCTTTATTGAGATACAGTTCACATACTGTACAATTCATCCATTTAAAGCGTACAGTTTAGTGACTTTTAGTATATTCACGAAGTTGTGTAACCATTGCCATGATTAATTTGTATAACATTTTCGTCACCCCAGAAAGAAACCTCATGCCCTTCAGCAGCACTACCTCTTTCCCCCAGTCTCCACCCCGAGTCTAGGCAACTACTAATCTACCTTGTATCTCTATAGCTTTGTCTATTCTGGACGTTTCCTTTTAAAAGCGTATTATGCTTCTTTCACTTAGTATAGTATTTCCAAAGTTCATCTACTTTGCAGCATGCAACATTCTTTTTGTGGCTGAAAAAATTCTATGGTATGGATATATCATATTTTATCCATCTGTTCATCAGTTGATGGACATTTGAGTGAGACAGGGATTTGGACTTGGTCACAGCCAGGTTTCCTTCAGAGTTGACCATTGCTTCTCCTTGAATGCTTTATTGCATCAGGTAGTGAGGCAGAGATCACAGTGGCAACTGAGTCAGCACGTGGGCTGGTGCTGTGGAAGAGGAGGAAGAAGGAGGAGAAAGAGGGCCAGGTGTGCCCCACCTGTGCTCCCTTCCTGCTGGGGGATCCTGTGCCCCAGACCCTCGGGCTCCGTCTTCCCTGACCTGGCTCATCTTGAAGGGGTCGGGGCTGCTTGCTGGTCTGGGGTGTGACATCAGCTTCTGCTGGGCCACTGAGCAGTCCTAGACCTCATCAAGGGAAACTCTGGAATTACTAACTTCTTAAGAAGCACAACTTTATTATTTATTTTTAACCTGTGTATCCCTTTATCAACAACTAAAACAGAAGGTATCTGTTGTACAACACAGTAGCAATTGGCTGATGGGAGATTTATGATGCCAAGGCCCAGTGGTGGCAGACAGCTTTTGGAAAGTAACTTGTCAAGTAACATAACTTTTGACATATATACACTAATATGTATACAATAGAAAACTAATAAGAACCTGCTGTATAAAAAATAAATAAAATAAAATTCAAAAGTTCCAAAAAAAAAGAAACATAACTTTTTAATCATAAGAAATGACAAATGATGACTGTAGGAAATTTGGAAGATACAGGAAACTATAGAAAGAAAATAAAAATACTCTTTAATTTCATTAGCCAGAAATAACTACTGTTAAAATTATTTTATGCATTTTCTTTGCCTTCTGAGTACACACACACATGTAATTTCTTAATATAAATCATACAACCTTAAGTGCATTACGGCATGAAACAAGTTTCCATATATGTATTTAATATTTAACCTACTCTTAGACAACTTAATTTTGTGAGTATTAGTCTTAGAAAACATTTTTTTAGTTGGTTGCTTATTGATGGACATTCAGCTAGTTTCTAGCTTTTCTGTTATAAATAATACAAACGTGGACATTTCTGTACGTTAATCACTGACCTTATCTGTAATTATTTCCTTAAGAAAGATTTCTAAAAGCTGTATTATTGGGTTGAAGGAGATGATTACTAATAAGGTAACATATTGCTAAATTATTTCCCAGAAGAGTTGACCAATGTACATTCCTACCAGTTGTATTGAAATTCTTATTTCTACTGGATACTTTGGAAAGGTTGCATTTTGATTCTTCTATTTGTTCCTTTTGTCCTATAAGAATTATATAAGAAAAGAAAATGATAACATAGTGTATATATGCAAATATTTGAACAGCTGAATGTGAAGTCACCAGATCATATAGCTCTGTTACCTAATGAATTAAAACCCAGTCATTAATGAACTAATATGTTTAATTTTTATTTCATTTTTATGTCACATCCAAATGTATTTTATACTGTCCATTTTCAAGAGTAATTGAGCTCTGTTTGGTTAGGTAAAGGCAGGCTTTCACTTTTTGACATCTACATCCAAAAGGAACATAAGGACAACAGGTCCAACACCTCCCTCCTTTTTACTGTGAAGGATTCCGAGGTCCAGAGAAGTTAAATATTTTGCCGATGATTAATACCCAGTGAGCAGTGGAGTGTGGCTCAGAATCAACTCCGAGATGAATTCTCTTTCCCACACTGTCATCTCTCTTTTCTCTACATCCATCAACCAAATCTAAGTGATGTGAATTTTCTACTTGGCTTATGCCTTTACACAGAGTATTAAGGATTTTAAAGGCAAATTATGCCACCTATGCCATCTGGTTGTCTGTGGTTTATCTCTGGAGTACTGATCTTTATTTTTTTCACTTAGTTTTTTTCCCCCTTAAGCTTGCATCTTAGTAAAATTCATGTAAATTCACGTACATTATCGGAATTCATGTAAATTATTTTCCAGAAAAGGTTGTTGTTTAATATAAAATTTCTTCTAGTTGGAATTTTAGGCTTCTCAAACACTAGATGATGATAAGACAAGAAGTATGAAAACATGTTAAGCTGTTGGATTCTCGAAATGGACATAGTCAGGGTTAAGGATTATAAATCTGGGTTTTGGAAACTTTTTTTCTATCTCAGAAACTCTAAGATGAAGTTGCCATATCTTTCCTGACTCAGTTTCTCCATGTGCGGAAAGGAGATTATAGTCCTCAGTGAGTAGAGGGGAGCCTTTATTGTGCAATTTCTGTAATTTTTTGAAAACGTGTAAGATTCGGGTTATTCCTCTGTTGTATGGGAGAGCTGTCATAGGCGTCGGTGGGAATAACACTGATCAGTGAGAAAAAAAATCCACTTGATGATTTGTAGGTATTTGGGGAGGGTGCTTAAGAATTTGCGGCTGAAATTCATCTTCTTGGAAGAGAAGAGAGAAAGGGAGAAAACGACTCTAAGCGTGCTGTAACAACACCCCTCTGAGTCATTCTGGGAGTGGCTGGGTGTACCAAGCCACCGCCGCCAGGATTCTGAGCAATCAAGGTACAATATTTGGAACATTTCAACCTACAGGTAAGGAAAAGAACAAACAAAACAGTCTCCTAGGTTATTAAATACTTGAGCTGATGATTACTGTTGTTGAACTACAGGAAACTATTGCTTGATAAAGTTGTATGATGAAGGAATGGCAAATTCATCTTTTGAGCTGTATTTCGTCCCTCCCACACACAAAATCTACTCTTTTAAATACAAAGTCAATAACATGTTTTGTCTTTTGTGTGTGTGGCACATAAAAGAGAGAGAAGACAGTTATAGATTAGTTCTGGAATTATAAAGCAAATGCTTCTTCCTACAGTTATATCATTTCCCACTAAATATTTTTAAAGAAACATTTATTTCCAAGAGTCAGAGTTACGTTCGGGCTTCCTTGGGTATTGCTGAATTCCTGTCTCTGGAAGTGTTTCTGCCCGGGTTAGACAAGCCCTGAACAGGACAGTTGTAAAGGGAATTCAGACATCAAAAGAGACAGTGGACAAAGATTTCTGATTTAAGTGCAAGTCTCTTTAAATCTCTGGGACACAGTAGCAAGCAGGTACCAGGTGTTCGATAAAATATAGCAGTGAATTAATGTGAATATCCTGCACCAGGCTTTTGGCCATTATGATTATTCCCTGAGCCTGTGCCTGCCTGGAGAATAGGCAAAATACTGATAATAACTACATGCTATAGGCCAGACACTTTATATGCATTGTCTCTTCGTGTATATATGTGTTTCATTTTACAGATGAAGAAACTGAGGCTACTGAGGTTAATCACTTTGCCTAGGATTTCTCAAGCAGTGAGTTGTAGAGTCAGTTTCTAAATTTATGATTCGGCCCGTTTAAACCCACGTTTCCACACCACAGCTGGATAGTGTCATTTTCGAGTGGTATCCTGCCCACATCACCCTGTTATGACCTTCTTACCGCTACTTGCTCCCCTGGTGCCTAAAATTCTACTTTAGGAGTTCAACTCATTTAGTTTAGACTTTGATCCTGGTTCATAATAAAACACCCAGGGCATGGAGAGAAGGGAAGCTATTAGTCACTCTTAGTTGAGCAAAATGAGTGGCTCTCTTTCATTTAGTCAACAAGCATTAATTGACTGCACATTGTCTATCAAGACCGTGTTGGCATAGTTACAAAAAGGAGTGAGGCTTGGTCCTTACCTTCAAGATTCTCGTAGCGAGATAGAGGAGATCGTACAATAAAATAGATTATTATGAGACAATGTGGTAAACGAACAACAGGGAATATTAAATGAGCACAGCAGATAAGTAATTGGCTCAGTTTCAGGTCCTTTTTCGGAGAACAGATTCAGTCAGAAGGGAGGAGTTCCCACTGAAAGAAGGAGCTGTAGGAAGGCAGGAAAACTCTGGAATATGCAAAGAGCAGACTCCGCAAAGAGATTCCAGGGCAAAATAATCCGTTTTCTTTTAAAAGGCTTTTTTTTTTTTTTTTGATGTGGACCATTTTTAAAGCCTTTAATTTATTAATAACAAATTTGTTTAGTCTTTATTGAATATTGCTTCTGTTTTATGTTTTGGTTTTTTGGCCGAGAGGCATGTGGGATCTTAGCTCTCCCACCAGGGATAGAACCTGCACCCCCTGCATTGGAAGGCAAAGTCTTAACCGCTGGACCTCCAGGGAAGTCCCTAAAGCTGGGTAATCCTAATCACAATATTTTATTGGGAACCCCATCAACAATTTCTCCCATCAATTTGGTATTACATATTCTGCTAAGTCTAATGTATTTAATTTATATATTCTTTACTTTCTTTCGTGATCACCTTTCTGTTTAATAGGTAGCTAGCTACCTCTTTGGCATCTAGCAGAATGAGCCATGGACGTGAGGGTGCTTTCTGCGGCACCACCATACTTGAGAAGTATGAATTATTACAACCATCACATATTCCTTCTATTTTATATAATATTTCACCTTCCGGTCCCAAGTGGGCTACTAGGGTTGCCCTTCTGTATGTATGCGTGTATTCAGCCTAAGGCACGATCCGCCGACAGCCCTGTCCTGCCTGAGCATGTTGCAGGCCTTTAGAAGCTGTGCAGACAACAGCAACTTCAGCGTGAATCATTTTTCTCAATCACGGACAAGCTGCCTAAGGGCCAGGGCAGAAGTGGGCGGGACGGAGGGAGGGCAGGCTGGGCGTGGTCACAGTGGGCGTGGCCCCGGTCGGCATTCAAGTGAGCAAGCAGCGTGCTTCTGCCCCACATCAAGGTCCTACCGCGTCTGGTTTTCCTTTTCCCTGGCCGTGCGATCGCTGTAACTTCAGGTAAGCAAAGTGCAGGTAGCAAGGTGGTGATTTCTCTCTTTCTGGCAAGTCTTAAAAGAAAATAGTTCTTTGAGATGGTGAACACAGTGGACAGAATGGCTTATTTTCAAGAGTAGGCTGTCAGCTTCAGTACGGCTATCACCCCCTACATGGGCAGCATTTCCAGCGCCCAGTCCTTTGGGAACCAGGCATGCCGTGTAGGGAGCAAAATTACTTAAAAGTACAAGGTAAGAGCATGAAGAAACAGCGTGGCCGGGAGGTTTTGGTGTTGGGAGGGCCCAACAGTGACTCGCAGAGGAGAAATTATTTCCGAGGACGTTTCCAGCCCTACCTTGGAACTCAGAATGAGTTTTGCGGTGCTAGTTTCAGAAAGGGTGTGGTGCCCCAAACCTGAAGAAAGTGGAGACGCACAGGAATGTCCGGCTCGCCTTCTTGTTGGCACTGTGGGCTGAGGTTCAGTCTGCGGAACTGCTGTTCTTTTTGGCATTTTAAAGCATCCAGTGGGTGTCCATTTACTTGCAACTGCGTTCTTCCAGGCAGGAAGTGTTCTCCCTCCCTATTCCTAGGCTTCAGGATACTTGAAGCAAATTACAGATTTCAAATGTGTGTTCCTGGACGACTTTTCGAATAGGTTGGCCCATAGTTTCTTCCTCATAGAAGCTACTGTTTTGATGGCTTTCTTTAAGCGTGTCACACCTAAGAGCAATTTACCAGGCCAGGCTGATCTGCAGGCTCGTGATCAGATGAGGCTCAGATTCCCAGGGCTGAGGGGTCTTCCACATCCTTCGGCTCCCACCTCCCCCACCCCCCATTTTGTGGGAGATGGGGGGAGGCTCACGGAGGAGAAGTGGCGTCCAAAGGTCCCTGGCTTACATGGGGCAGGATGAAGCGGAATCCAAGGCTTCACACTCACGGCTCCTGGACTTTTCCAGGTCACCATGAATTTTCTTAACAGCTTCGTCACCCCTACATTACCGAAGAGGTTTTGAATAGAATTGGGTGCGTCAAAACCTCAGTCCCCACCCATATACGCAGGTGTTTGATGGGTTCCTGGGTAGGTGGAGAGATGGAAGCTTGTCTGAAGAAAGGATTCTCCGTGTGAGTCAGTGGGTTTACATCTTTGCTTCTTAGCACCTGAATTCTGTCACTTCAGTCCCTCTGGGTTGTGGGTTGACTTTGAAGGTACGAAGTCTCAGCAATCTTGGTCGTCCTGGCGTGGTGAGTCTGGCCCTGATTTACTGTTTTAGGCAGCGGTGGGATGGCTCAGCGGTCAAGATCAGGCTTCTAACCAGATGGGAGCAGGTATGATGGCTCAGAATATCTGAGCAAAGCAGAGGCTCCCCTGCCATTGGAAAATAAGCAGTTGACCTTATTACTAAGAGCCACATTGTCCTTTCCTGCTGAAAAAGCACTTTTCATGTACACTTACTCATTTCATCACCTCATTAATCCTCATGCTATTCTTTCACACGGCAGAAGCTGCAGGATCTCCTATTGTCTTAATCTGCCTCTGACATTTTTCCTTGTGAGGTGAGAAAGTGAACAGCACAGACTGTGTGTTTAGACATTGCATTGTAGTTGTGGTAATAGGCAAAGGTATTGCCTAACGATTGTTTCCACCAAATGGTCTACAGATGAAAAGTTTGGGGAATATTGGCTTGGATGCATTAAAACTGTTAGAAATCTTGATGCAGGGACCAGTGAGCACCTGTGAGTCGAGAGAATTGACCTCCCTACGCCTCCACCCACCCCAGTGCACATGTCTGCATTCATCTGGGGTCTGCCTGCTGTCTCTGAACTAGCAGTTCTCTCTGGCACTCAGTTTTGCATGGCTAACTCCTCCTTATTCTTTAGGATGCGCCCGTAGTGCGACTTATTTGATGTCACTGTCTCTGAGGAGAGCTCACTGAGATTTCTGCTATGAGTGCGCTGTCTCCCCTAAGGGCTGCATGATAACTTATGCCCCCATCAAAACACCCATCACACCTACAGCACATATCATGCCACTAGGTGACAGCTCCTCGGAGGCGGGAACCGTGCTATGTTCCCTTTTGATTTGTTAATGTCTAGATCAGGTGCCTGACATGCATTATTAGGTACTCAGTTAATACTTATTAAATTAAAGCAATATAAGATTGATAGTTGGCAACACAAAGAGTGGAAAGAGAACATGAGTTTCTGCCAGTTGGAAAATCAGGAAAAAAAAAGTTTTGTGTTGATTTAAAAAAAAGAAAACATGTAAGAAAAAAGAAGAAGAAAACATGTAAGGTATCTTTGTATCTCTAAAGGGGTAATCCAGGACCCTTAGGATTTTTGGAACTCTATAAAGACTCCTGAGAGAACAAATGTCAGCAAAGACACAATTACCAAGAAGGAAGGTGATAGGTGTGGTCAGGAACTACCAGGCTGGAACATAGAAGAGTGAGTGCCAGGTCTGGTTTGACCACTCTCACTCCCCGCGTGGATGGCCTGGGAGAATCACTACGTCTCTGTGTGCCTCCCTTTCCACATCTGTAAACTGAAGAGATGGGGCCAGACTAAATCCATCCAAGGTCTTGTCCCCCTTTAAAGGTGTATGGCTTTAGGATGTATTGCAAACCATAAAAACAAAACAGGCAACTTTACAATTAAACTTTTACAACTTCTTGTTGTTTGTTGCATTTCTTTGTTGTTTATTACTACTTAAACTTTCATTTCACGTTTCCCTGATTAAAAGTGGCTTTTAGGGCTTCCCTGGTGGCGCAGTGGTTGAGAGTCCGCCTGCCGATGCAGGGGACTCGGGTTCGTGCCCCGGTCTGGGAAGATCCCACATGCCGCGGAGCGGCTGGGCCCGTGAGCCATGGCCGCTGAGCCTGCGCGTCCGGAGCCTGTGCTCTGCATCGGGAAAGGCCACAACAGTGAGAGGCCCGCGTACCGCAAAAAAAAAAAAAAAAAAAAGTGGCTTTTAAACATTTAAATCAATAAAAGATGTGGTGTTTTCTATGTTGATGCTGTAAATTAAATTCTCCTTACTTGTTCTAATCATTAGAAGGTTTTCATGAAAATGAAAGAAGTTATCTCTGTAACAATGGAATAATACAATGAAAAGAATCTGCAGCGATTTTAACACCCTGAACAGGTCATTAGATATGAAATTTACTACGCAGGAATTGCTAATCTCTACTCTTGTACCCATAATTTTTATAGCATTTGCTCGTGCAAAATGGTCTGCATAGGAACCTGACCCATTTTCCTGGGTGTGTATTGCTAAAGTTGGTGAGATTTGTTTAAATGCTTCATCTTGCACCACAGTGAGGTGGCAATTCGCTGTGGCCAAAATCATCCCTTGAACTATCTCAGACCAAATCAGCTTTACAGTGTTTTTAGGTCACTTGCCACTAATCACCAAGCAACTGATTAGATTTACCAGGCAGTATTTGATTGATTACTTAGTTGGTGATCATTTGCCTCCATAGACACCTCAGATGTTGGGTGTGCCCTGATTTACATTCTCCAACAGGGACTGAATCTAAGCCTTGAATTGCAACAAAGTGTTAATTATATTGTATAATTAACTGTACTTAAAGCCACCATGATCTTGTATTCACATAGAGCCATTTAGATGAAACAAATTGCAAAATGTTATAATGAATGAATGAATAATACTTCAGCGGAACAAAATGGCATTTCCTTACACTTTGATCCACTTCTGGGATCCACTTTTTGGTGTCTGCTGTCAAACTCCCTCAGCAGATTACTCCAAGGCCTTGAAAACACAAAAGACATCAAACTTCAAAGTTTGTTATAAATGATGCAAAATTATTCTAATTTCTCCTCCTGGGTGGTTGGAAATATGGGCTGGGAAGAACTACTTGGGCTTGATAAAACATAATTGGTATGTTTTCATACTATCATTGGTGTGGTTAGGCCTTGAGTTGTTGAAGCTTTGAGAAGTTCGCAGGGGTTTGGGTACAGGTTTCTCTATTTGGTGAAGAAATACCTCATTTAGGCTTTTCTATTTGGTAGAGAAATAACTCCTGTTGAATTTTAGTCATAGATGAACTCAGCATTATCAGTGTTAAACTTGCTGCCGGAGAAAGCCAGACTTCTTGTCCTGAAAGTCTGTTTGGGATTCCCCAAACGTTTTAGGAAGTTTCTTTTAATTTCCCTGTGGTGGACACATGCTTCTGTTTCTGCCTCATTGCCCTCTGTGTTCCTCATGCTCGTCTGCTTCCCCTGAGAGCTCACTCTCATCTCATGGCCCCCACCTCTCCCCAGATGAGAGAGCATAAGGTAGTAGGCCTTGAAGAAATGTAAGATGCCTGCCCTGACTTCAGGTTACCTTACTGTAGGTGCATAATGAGAACACTGAGTTCACTTAGCTGTACTTTTTGGACCAAGGAGGAAGCAGTCACTGGAGATGACCAGTGACCACGAACAGGTCAACAAAACTTTTTTTTTTTTTTTTTTTTGCTAATGAGCTTGTTTTTACAGATTCCAAGATATAGTATAATCTTTTTGATTCCATCCTACACACAAGCCACATGTCCCATAAAAGGGAGAATTCCAAAGAACTGTTTGAAGATCAAGGGCCCATTCCTTGATCTTATTCTCACGTCTTTGCATTTTGAATTTCTGTTCAGGTATAAGGTGCGAAATTGAGATCCTATTCATGCATTTGACTTTAACACATCCTTGAGTCCCGATTGAGGGAAGCCCTCTGTCTTGAGTGGTGACGCTTTGTCTGACACCGGGGAGCATATCCTGCCTGATGACCTTCAGTGTCATGTCTTCTAGGGGTAATGAGAGCGAGAGTTCTCAGTCAAGACCAGAGGCTCGCTGCTGCCATTTCCACTTCACCTGGCTCCGCAGTTTTAGATGAAGCTGCCCTCTCTTTCCTTTAACTCCCATGTTACTTGTTCCACTGTTCACATGGCATGGCATTCCGCTTATACATATCTGCCCCAAGAGATGGAAAACTCAGAGGAAGGGAGGGGGTACTCAGGTGATCCTTGTAATACTTTTCGTAGTGTCTTCCGCATAGTAGATAATGTACTAACAACAAAAGCAATCATAGCTATTGTTTATTAAATATTGCTCTGTGCCGGGTGCCCTACTAAGGCATTACTTACTTTATTAATTTTGTAGGGCTGCTGCAACAAAGGACCACAGATTGCGTGGCTTAAAACAGTGGAGATTTATATTCCCACAGTTCTGGAGACCAGAATTCCGAAATTAAGGTGCTGTCAGGCCCTTGCTCTCTCGGCAAGCCCCAGGGGAGAATCTGTTCTGTGCCTTTCTCCTGCTTCTGGTGTTGCCAGTGAACCTCGGTGTGCTTGGCTTGTAGAAGCATTGCTCCAATAATCTCTACCTCTGTCGCCGTAGGGTGTTCTCCCTTGTGTCTCATGTCATCTTCCCTCTGCACGTCTGTCTTTGTGTCTTTTCCCCTGTTCTTAAACGGACACCAGTCTTATTGGGTTAGGGCCACCCTGATGACCTCTACTTGATTCAATCTGCAAAGATCTTATTTCCAAAGAAGGTCACATTTACAGTTACCCAGAGGTGGGACTTCAACCTACCTTTTGGGTGGGGTGGTGGGGGGGCACAATGCAGCCCATAACACTTATGAAATATTAACTTGAATCACACAAAACTGCTGTGATTTGACTAGTTTTGATCTACAAAAAACCCAATTTTGTATGCTTTAACCTAAATCCTAATGGAAACAATATGGATAAATAAAACCAACTGATTTTGATCAGTGCTGTCCATTGTTCCGACCATGTGCAGAGGCCATCGTAGTCAAGTGGGCTCGAATTTGGAGATTCCGGGCAGAGCTGTACACAGAGGACCTCATATGTTGGGTGCTCAGATTTTAGGACGTTTGTGCAGGAGTTTCTTTACCCCTGGCTTTTAAATTTGCATTTACTGGAAGTTCCTTCCTTCCTCTCTTCTACCCAAGACCACGACTTTGTTTGAGTAGAATTCTTATTGCGTTGGCAAAATGCAGCTGAGAACACTTTAAAGGTGATTTAGAAATAACCTCACTCTTGTTCTTTGTTCTAGGCCCACCATGGATGCCCTGAGACTGGCAAATTCGGCTTTTGCCGTTGACCTGTTCAAACAACTGTGTGAAAAGGAGCCAGCGGGCAATGTCCTCTTCTCTCCAATCTGTCTCTCCACCTCTCTGTCACTTGCTCAAGTGGGTGCCAGAGGTGACACAGCAAACGAAATTGGACGGGTAAGCCCCACGCCTTGTTTCTGCTTTGAGTGGAAGCAGAGTTTTAAGAACACACAGGTGGTGCCTGGGGAAAAAGGAATGAGGCTCTGTGGTCGGAACTGCTCAGGAATGAGAGTTTTGACATTTCCAGCACTCTCTTAATCTGTTTTTAAATGTGAAAGCTCATGTATGTGTCCTGCAACCCATGTTTAGAACAGGCACTATGTTGTTGTGGAGAACGCAGGGATCTGCTAGGCAATCACGAGTTTTCCACTAACAAGTGGCCTTTGGCGAGTCACCTGACGTCTTTCTACCCGTTATATTGTAAGCATCAGGCAGGATGATGTTTGTTAAATGTTCCACTGCAGATATCCTGACCAGAAAGAGTGTAAATCTACACCCTCCTGTCTTACGCACAAAATTTATTTACAGCATCATCCTTTATATTAAAATGCAGCCTGAACTATATTCTGCTCTATAATATATTCTACCCTATCGGATAGATAGAATATATCCGTGTTTATTTCAATACAGAAATAATGTTTGAGATTATCTACCTTTAAGTAACGTGGATAAATAAGAAGATGGGTTGTGCTTACCTATGTTTTAGAATACTCCCTGGGATTTGAATATCCCATTTGAGAAGAATGGACTAAGGTGATGTTTTACACACGCACACACACACACACACACACGCGCATGCACACATATATAGGAGTATGCATATATATGTGTGTACACATATAAATAAAAAACTTTTAAGAATTTCCTTTTGGTTATAGCTGAGTATCTCTGTAAAGTTCTTAGACCTTCAAATGAGATGATTTTCTATACTGTTACATTTTAAGTCCTTATTTACTTTTATTATTTAAAAAAATTGAGGTATAATTGACATGTAACATTATATTAGTTTCAGGTGTACAGTATAATGATCAATATTTGTATATTTTGCAAAATGATCACCACAGTAAGTCTACTTAATGTCTGTCACCATACACAGTTACAAAAAACATTTTTTTTAATGATGAGAACTTTTAAGATCTACTCTCGTAGCAACTTTCAAATATACAGGATTATTAATTATAGTCACTATGCTGTACATTATATCCCCATGACTTATTTTATAACTGGAACTTTGTACCTTTTGACCTCCTTCCCATTTCGAGCAGCTCAGCCTCTTACCCCCTACCCCCCAATACTTGCCATTTACCTTTAGATAATAAGTGAAAACCCTTCTAATTCCGTTCCGTTATTATTCTTCCATTGATCATTCTAGTTCAACAGAATCTCTCTTTTCATGAGCTCATAAGCATTTAAAAAGGGAACATCTTTTATCTATAAATCCCCAGAAAATATGACCCACAAAATGTTATTTGTGTCAGGATGGCAAATTTACGCTTGAAACTGAGTGGAACTTGAAAAGGAAACTTCCTTTGTGGGAAGAGGAGCTGTACCTTTTCGTCCGTCCTCCTCTTTCAACTCCACCCCACAATCCCTACCCCATCTCTCATTCCTCATTTCTCATCTCCCATTAGAGAAGAAATAGAAAAGAGGACTTCCTGGTAGTGGGTCTGTTCCTCAGTAATAGTAATAAAGGTCTTTTCAGTACATGCAATTGTTTCCCCACAGTGGTTACTTGGGTTCTTTAATTTTCTGGTCTTTTTGCCTGTCATTAGGCATGAGGGTTACGTACAGCCTCGGACCAGCCAGTTTGACCCTGCAATACGGAGGCTGTGTGACTCGTTGGTGCAATGTGCCCATTTAGTGATCACCTGAGGTGTGGCATCAGGGCATGGTTCTTATGAGTTAGGAGAAAATCACCTTATCCTGACATCATGTTTTGGGCACCATGGAGCAGAGGAGATGCTGAGCTATTGGTTGAAACAAAAGAAAAGTTAGGAAAAAAATAAAGGGATTTAGGTCTTATGGAAGATAGCATCCTAGTTTTAAGTGGCTTAGAATATTACTATAAGAATACTTATTAACATTTTGAATCCATACGATATTTTAGGTGTCTTAACATATAATATCTGTAATCCTCATAGCACGTCAGAAGAGTAGGTGTTCTCAGTTCATTTTACAGAGGGGAAAGTACAGTTCTGAAGAGTTGGGCAAGATGACATTTCTAGTAGGTACAGGGTGGGATTCAAAGGCTACCTAACTGTAGCCCATCGATGGCATGGTAGCTGCCTACCATAAATGACATATCAGCCCATTTGGCGCTTGTTAGAGCAACTAAAAGGACTGGATGGGCTCTGGCTAAGGACACCTCTATCCTGGAATCTGATACCTGCCTAATGATTGTCTCTCGGTATTAATTTCTCTCTTCTTATCTCAAAATTGGATAGAGATTATAACCCAGCTTCCTTCTTTTCCAAGTTTGGAAAAGAGCATGGAGGCATCACTTTGAAGAAAGGGCGAAATTTCCTTATAGTTAAATCAAGAGAAGTGTATCTTTATAGCAATGTTTCTCAACTGGGGACAATTTGCCCCTCCCCTCCCTCACCCCTCTCCCGGACATTGGACAATGTCTGGATACATTTTTGTTGTCACAAATGGAAGAAGGAGTGCTACTGACACCTAGTAGGTCAGTGATGCCCAGGACAGCGCCCTCCCCCGCCGGTCCCAGAACATAGAATTATCCAGTCTGAACTGTCAACAGTGCTAAGGTTGAGAAGCCTTGCTTCTGGGAAAAACAGAGCCAGGAGATACTCAGGACCAACCCGAGGAGGTTGACCATGACCATGTGTCCGCCGCAGTGGGAAGAGGCAGTGCTTCACAGATAATAGATTTTTTTCTCTTCACAGGTCCTTCATTTTGAAAATGTCAAAGACGTGCACTTTGGATTTCAAACAGTAACATCGGATGTCAACAAACTTAGTTCCTTTTATTCCCTGAAACTAATCAAACGGCTCTACGTAGACAAATCTCTGAATCTTTCCACGGTAAGTGGTTCAGAGCAATTAGCAAGATTCAACTGTTTATCAGGGGTGACACGTTCTCATGGTTAGACCAACAACTTTTTGTCAGTGAAAATCCTTCCTAGGATGCTCATTTACGATTTATTTAAAATAAATTAGTCCTAATGGAGAGGTTGAATCTAGAGGGAATCAATTGCAGTCACATATTTTAACTTAAAATATAAAGAAGCTGTGAGTTTCCTTTTCCCTCTAAAACACCCACAGATCCCACCCTTCCTCTTAGCTTCCTCACTGAGAGAAATGGAGAATGGGATTATTACTCTCTAATAAATGTGTCTCTATAGATGCAAGACAGCTCGTGATTTAAACATCTTTGTTCTTAAACAGCAGGGCATAGAGCCTGGGACAACATTTTAAGTTCTTTACCTTATTTTTTCATGCACACAATGTTCTCCTGATGTTTCTCAAAATCAGTGAGAAAAATCATAACGGTATGAATTAAAAGTTTTCATCGGGCTTCCCTGGTGGTGCAGTGGTTGAGAGTCTGCCTGCCGATGCAGGGGACACGGGTTCGTGCCCCGGTGCAGGAAGATCCCACATGCCGCAGAGCGGCTGGGCCCGTGAGCCATGGCCGCTGAGCCTGCGCGTCCGGAGCCTGTGCTCCGCAACGGGAGAGGCCACAACAGTGAGAGGCCCGCGTACCGCAAAAAAAAAAAAAAAAAGTTTTCATCGGTCATAAACTGGTTTTGTTTGTTTTATGAGGCTGTTCAGGTGGGTATCTATACAAGGTAGAGGTGGTAATTTCAGCTATTTCTTGAAGGAAGCATATAAAGAACACAGATATATTCTTAAATTTGATCCAAAGTATATCATAATGCTTTAAAAAATATGTATTTGAAACACATAGCCAACATCCTCGGCTGCATAGTGGTCATTCTCTACTGTAGTAACATCAACTTGATTCAGTTTGTGTTTGGATGCTCAGAATTTCAAGCTTTCGAAATCTAAAAGGTAGACTACCAGTTAAATATTTTGCCATAGTTTTACCACTTTCTGCAATAGGTATTTGTTTTCCTGGTGGGGATCTTTTGAGGACATAGGTCATTAGATGTTGTTGTGAGTTTATTCTTACTGCTTAAAGGTACATATACACAGCCACTCTTCTTCCAACAATCACCTGGGGAATTAAAGAAATACTGAGATGTGGGTTGGGACCTGGGCATGGAAAGAATTTTAAAACTCCCTAGGTGGTCCTTAGTGATGCTTAACGCATTTTTTTTGCTGGCAGTGAAGATAGTGGAGGCCCTTCATCTTGCTGAGTCTCTGGAATGTTCTTAGCTCTGTCAGTAAATGGTAACACTCAGTCCCAAGGTTGGGTTGCAATGAACAGAATCAAATTGGGCAAGCCTGTAGTTGTTCTGAAAAAAATCCAAGGAGTCCTGTGCTTAGGAAGTGAAGTGACGTGACATTTAATAAGCTGTGTTTAGTTTGGTTGACCTTCCACTGAACATTTTGAATTATTTCAAACCGAGAGTTGCAAGGAATTTTTTAAAAGGCTGATTCCGTTGTTCCTGTTGGTTGTATATCATCTATAATTTTACTAGTAACAGTACAAACAAGTGTGGTCTGAGGAGGGCCACCTGTATCAGAACTACCTGGGTGTTAGAAGTGCAAATTCCTGGCCTTGGTTCACTAGAATCAAGATCACCAGGGACTGGATTTAGGGTTTTCCGTTTTTTTTTTATGCCTTTTCTTTTTTTTTAAATTTATTTATTAAATGTATTTCTTTTGGTTGCGTTGGGTCTTCGTTGCTGCGCACGGGCTTTCTCTAGTTGCGGCGAGTGGGGGCTACTTTTTGTTGCGGTGCGCGGGCTTCTCATTGTGGTGGCTTCTATTGTTGTGGAACGCGGGCTCTAGGCACGCAGGCTTCAGCAGTTGTGGCATGCAGGCTCAGTAGTTGTGGCTCGCGGGCTCTTGAGCACAAGCTCAGTAGTTGTGGCTTACAGGCTTATTTGCTCCGAGGCATGTGTGATCTTCCTGGACCAGGGCTTGAACCCGTGTCCTCCGCATTGGCAGGCAGATTCTTAACCACTGTGCCACCAGGGAAGTCCCGGGGTTTTGCATTTTTAACAAGCATTATAATGAGAAGAACTGCTCTGTTCCTTACAGTACTGTGTTTCAAACTTTAACATGCAGATGAATCACCTGGGAATCTCGTTAAAAATTCAGGTTCTGATTCTGGGGTGGGGCTTGACATTCTGCATTTTAACAAGGTCCCAGGTGATGCTGCAGGTCTTGGTTCTTGGACCACACTTTGAGTAGCAAGCATCTTTAGAATATTTACTTATTTCAGTGTGGATAAGATTTTTCTTCTCATAGAGTTCTCTTTTCTGTACATTTCTTCCATTCTAAGACATACATATATAAATTTACATTTTACCTGTATGTACATTTTAATGTTTCTGAAATTGGAATTCATATTATAATTGTTGTGTGCATGTAGCATAATGTTTCTTTTCTCCCCCCAAACTGATGCTAGATTGATGGAGGCATTTAACAATTGATATTGTCTTAGAATTGAACAAATGAAAGAATACAAAGAAAATTCATTGATTTTTACATAAGGTTTCAATTTATATAGTGTTACAGATTTTGAAGGAGTAACCATCGTAATAGAGATTTAAAAGTCCTTGTGCTAGAATTGTGTACCAACATAATGGTTTAACTACAGACTTTAAGGACTTCGTGATTTTATGAACTGGATGTTTTTCAGGAGTTCATCAGCTCTACCAAGAGACCCTATGCAAATGAAATGGAGACTGTTGATTTCAAAGATAAATTGGAAGAAACAAAAGGTCAGATCAACAACTCAGTTAAGGAACTCACAGATGGCAAGTATCCTTTACTTATTCTGCTATAAATCACTAAGTAAACAGACCATATCGTCTCGTGAATCTGCTAAGTATAAGATTGAACATCTGGAGGATTCCTTGAATGTTTTTGGTATACAAGCTAAATTCTTGTCCATCAAGCCATTTCAACCACTTGGATTTCTGGATATCATCAGTTGGCAGAAATTCTGAGTACTTCAGGTTTAGTCTGCTAAAATGGGCTGCCACATGCCCTTCTGGAGGCTTGGACGTGCCCCCAACAAAGTAAGGCTCTGGGCCAGTTCCAAGGCTGGTTTTTCAATCTGGAAGTGAAGGGCTTGGACTATAACTTGATGATCCCTGAGGCCACTTTTGGCTCAAAAATTCTACAAATTTGTCAAGGAAAAAAAGACAAAAGGTCTTAGATAATCAAATACACAGGTAGAAAAAACAGAACAAAACAAACCATGGTGGAAACTTGCCCCAGGTCTCACAACCCTCCTTACCCTTGGCCCTCTGATAGCCCCGGGGCCCGGGGTCTCTTCTGCAGCTTCCACCTAGTCCTGCCTCTTGCTCAGGCTTCCCTCAGGCCTCTCCCTTTCCTGACTCCTCCCTCCATTAAAATTCTCTGTGAGTTGTGCTCCTTGCTAGAAAGGAATTGGAGCTAAGATGAGCTCGGGTGCAAATCAGTGTTCACATCCCCCTTCCCAGGGGACATATTTGTACAGTTTTTGTATAAGGAGGTAGCTATTGGGACAAATGAATTTTCTTTGGCTTCATATGTAAAGAAAAATCTTGTCTAACTAATACCAGGTTAGGCAATTTTAAAATGTATATGTGAAAGGCAGCTCCCGTTTAAATTGCTGTGTGACGGTTTTGCTTTTTTTTAAATTTTTTTTTTGGCCGCCCACATGGCATGCGGGATCTTATTTCCCTGGCCAGGGATGGAACCTGTGCCCCCTGCAGTGGAAGCTCGGAGTCTTAACCACTGGACTGCCGGGGAAGCCCCCCAGTTTTGCTTTTAAAATTGTTAACGAATTGCATTTTCTCTCCAAGGCACTCTGTTTAAAAATCTTCATAAATTTGAGTTTTTTACTGGAGAACGTAGTTTGTGAAAAGACTTCTCTGAATTTGAAACCAGAAGCTCGAGGTTGAAGTTAACCAGCACTTACTAGCTCCCCACTTCTTCCATGATGCTATTACATATTCGACCCATCATATAGCGCTGGCAGGACAGGTTACATCGTTTGTGGGTCCCAGTGCAAAATGAAAACACAGGGCCCTTTATATTAAAAACCGCATTAAGAATTTTAAGATGGCGACAGCAGAGCATGAAACAGTGCAGGGCCCTTCACACCTAGTCACAGGCCCAGGAAGTGGGCCTGAGCAGTGGTGTGAAGATCTGAGAGATTAGGTAAATGAAATATCCTTGGCCAAAAAGTCAATGCTCTTCAAAGGCGAGGACTTCATTTTATTAAGGGCTTATCACCACCTGTTTTGGCTGTTGGGGATTCGACACTATGGTCATTACAATTGTTATGGAGCTTATGGTGGTAATTACAGCTGACCAGGATGCAAACAAAGCAGTGTGATTTGGGGAGGGGGCGGTGAGCTGCGGGGCAAAGCGGGGAGCACTGACCTGGCTTCAGACGTGCTTGGCCGCTGAGGGAGCCAGGAAAGCCACTTGGCCTCTCTGAGTCTCAGTGTCCTCAACTGTGAGATGGGGATAATGACCTTTGCCCTACAGGATCATCATAGGGAAGTGAGATAAGACACGTGACCCTTCGGAGCACAGGGCCCGGTGGAAAGTAAGCTTTCTTGCATTTTCCTTCCCGAGCACAGGCTCTGGAGTCAAAAAGACCTGGCTTTGAATTCTGAATTCACCCTTGCTCGTGCATCATCTTGGGCGAGGGACTTAACATGGAGTCTCAGCTTCCTCGTCTGTAAAGTGGGGAGCAATGCACGATACCGTGCCTGTGCATGGCTAGCACATTGCCTCGGACGGAATGGGCACTCCACAGTGGTAGCTTGTGCATTTCTTCTTGCTCCTCTTGCGTCTTTTCCCCCCTCCCTTCTCCCCCTCACTCTCCTCCCCAGGTCTCTTTGGAAAGTCTGGTTGAGGCAAGTTGCAAGGAGAAAAAGGGGTCCTTCTTAAATGAGATGGTCTGGGCTACCAGGCCGTACGTGGCGCGGCTCTAGCCAGGGTTAAATGCCCAGTCAGTGGATTCACATGGGGACATCAGGGGTGCTTTGCAAGCATAACCCCGTGCAATTTTCTGGTTTCCTACCATTGTTTGCAGGCCGCTTTGAGAACATTTTAGCTGACAACAGTGTAACAGACCAGACGCAAATCCTTGTGGTTAATGCTGCCTACTTTGTTGGGAAGTGGATGAAGAAATTTCCTGAATCAGAAACCAAAGAATGTCCTTTCAGAATCAATAAGGTATGTGGGCTGCGTGTTGCAGTCAAAGGATCCCAAGTATAGATCTGAAAAATTACAGCAACACAAGGGACCCTAGGAATTCACTCCAATGAGGAAAATTAAGGCACAGGAGGCAGTGGGCTTTTCCTTAGACAACAGCGGGGAGGGGCAGGGGCTGTTTAAGTGTAGAAAAAGAACCATAAGAGAGAGACGCTCACCCTTTTTCCAGAATGTCCTCAGGGTCTGATCTGAGTGAGAGTTTATAGAGCTTCTAACACAGTGGGTAAAGCTAAGTCACCAACCGGAAAATAACTACAGATGTTTGGGGCCATTAGTAAGAAAGGAAAAGAAAAGAAACAAACCAAATCCCAACATTAGAGGCCTTTGGATCATCACGAAACATTGACCATTTGGGAATCTCGTTCCAGGTTAATGAGCTCCTCTGTGATCTCATTTCTCACCTGTTAATAGTGAAGTAAATGGTTCTGATATTTTAATTTAAAAGATGCTTTGAGAGGGCTTCCCTGGTGGCGCACTGGTTGAGAGTCCGCCTGCCGATGCAGGGGACACGGGTTCGTGCCCCGGTCCGGGAAGATCCCACATGCCGCGGAGCGGCTGGGCCCGTGAGCTATGGCCGCTGAGCCTGCGCATCCAGAGCCTGTGCTCCGCAACGGTAGAGGACACAACAGTGAGAGGCCCGCGTACCGCAAAATAAATAAATAAAAGATGCTTTGAGGTACTCATTGGCTGTGAAGGAAAAAGCATAGCTTACTCGTCTGCAGTGCTGGGACTCATTATGGGGAAGAATTACAATAGAAACCTGTATCGCAGGGAAGTCTCATGAATACTACTGAGTGAATAATGAAGCCACATCCCATGCCAAAAACAAGTCATATAAATAGGTAAAGTGCCTCCTCTATAAATGAAACCGAAGCGCTGAGACTGGAAAACTGACCCATTTCGTTAGAGGACCTAGGATACCCCAGGTATCTATATGATGGTGTGGTTTGGTCTCATTTGATGAGATCTGGCTTGTGTCAAGAATGCAGACTCAGAACTGTGTGTCAGTCAGCACAATCTCGGAAGGAAGCTTATTTACCCTGTAACTCTTATGCATCAATTCTAATTTTCAGGTCTCTCCCAGCACCTAGAGTACTTAGCATTAATCACTTTTGTTTTTGCCAAATATTATCATTGTACTTTCTTAGTGCTAGAACCCAAGAAGAAAAGCCCTTCAAGATACAGTCTATACCTGAATTAACTGGACTGGTTTCCATGACTTTTTATTTGTACTCACAGCATTTGCATTCATAGTCCACACCCTCCCCTCCCAAATCCCCTGCTCCAGCTGTGTTTTCCACACTGAAATCGAATTATTTATTTACTTATCTGGATCTCTTACTAGTGCATGGACTTTTAAGGGCAGGGATGTTTTGCCCATCTCAGTTTCTATAATTCCTGGCCCAGTCCCTGACACATTAGTAGGTGCTCAGCAAATGTTCGTTGAATGAATGACCGATCTGTAAGGATCAGTTTGATTAAATAGCCAATAGCAAACAAAACCTTTTTGGCTTTTGGGACCGCCATGGGTTCCTGTGCAAGATGCATGGGCCGTTTTCCCTGGGAGAGGACGATCATCGCTGAGTGTGCTCCTTACCTACTCGAAACCTCCGTGGTCCTAGGGAGGGAGCCAGGTCCCCCTCTACTTGCTGTTCCTCCATTTGGCTTCCCAGATTACAGTGGTCTTCTCATTACTGCCTGCCAGGGCCCAGACTGACCCTGCACACAGGGCTCTGACCAGGCACCAAACAATTACTTCTTTAGACTCTGTATTTTTCACATATGGTTCCCTGAGTTTTAAACACGGCTTTTTGACTTTCTTAGTGTTGCCTTTTATTTGGAGCTAAAGTTGAACTTGACTGTACCTAGCCTCTGCTGTGAGCGGGGACCAAGTGTTGGCCCCAGTGACCCTCACACGGAGTGTTCCCTCCAGAGTGGTTAGGGTTGGCTCTCCTCCCTGGGAAGGGCTGGCAAAGGGGCCTTGAGAATGTTTAAGTGAAACCTGAAACATGGTGCTTCTCATACCGGCTGCAGGGCCAGCCCAGAACATCATCAGAACCAGGTAACAGTGAGTGAGTTCACCATGGACTTTTGTGCCGACCACCCTCAGATTTGTGGCTTTTACATTTAAGAAAATGTTAATGGATGTCTTTTATAAAGGTAGGAAGAATGTGTGCAATTCCTTTATTCTTGTTGTTAAATCATAAAGCTAGGTCATATCACGTCCTGGAGACTCAGACTCTAGAAGAGAATTAATAAGGATTTTAAATGCCATTGATCTCTCAGCGGTTCACCAAACAAAAAATAAAACACTATTCAAGGCTGCGTGGGGATATGTCCTGCTTTTGAATGCAGGCGCTATTACTTTTCCTTTGTTTCCTTTGAATTGCTTTTGTCAGCTCCTGAACTTTTGGGGTGATGTTACTAAATCTTTTCTCATGTCCTTTGGTGTCTCTTTTAAGGGTTAGACTAAATTGATGAAGTTATATTATTAAAAGTTTAGTACAGGGCTTCCCTGGTGGCGCAGTGGTTACGAATCCGCCTGCCAATGCAGGGGACACGGGTTCGAACCCTGGTCCGGGAAGATCCCACATGCCGCGGAGCAACTAAGCCTGTGCTCCACAACTACTGAGCCTGCGCTCTAGAGCGTGCGAGCCACAACTACTGAAGCCCGTGTGCCTAGAGCCCGTGCTCTGCAACAAGAGAAGCCACCGCAGTGAGAAGCCCACACACCGCAATGAGGAGTAGACCCCGCTCGCCGCAACTAGAGAAAGCCCGCTCACAGCAACAAAGACCCAACGTGGCCAAAAATAAAATAAATTAAAAAAAAAAAGTTTAGTACAGTACCTATCCTGACAAAGGTGGACACACACACTCACGTGCATGCACACACACCCACACCCACAAACACACACACACACTGTATTGGATATTTTCTGGGATGGTCGTTACTTAGTCCTGTTTTCAGAAGATACATCTTAAATTATGTCTTAGAAAATGGGATTATTGTATCCATAGTCAGTGCTGATAAATGAAATAGATGACCGTTTTTGGTGGTCACAGCTTCTGTGAATTCAGAAACTATTAGTACTCTAACCTGATGGAGATTTTTAGACAAATCTATACTTCTTTGAGGGAAATACGTGGAAGAATTACCAGTTAATTTCAAAAGTAGTATGTTTATTTTAAAATCATAATTTTGTTTCTGGTTATACATAGAGTCAAAGTCTTCAATTATTTATCAACCAAATATTTACTGAGCAATTACTATGTGCTGGGACATACCAAGATAATAAGACATGGTTTCTGCTTTGACTGTAGTCTAGTTGGGGTGGGGGTGTCACATACATACATTTTCTAACATTGTGACAAGTGTTAAAATAGAGGTATGTACAAAAAATAAAATAAGTCTAGCTTTGCTTGAAAATAGTGTTGGGTAACACTATTACCATTCGAAGATCCCACGTAAAAGCTTTACTGTAATATTATTCCTGCAGACCTGATACAATGTTTGAAATTTCCCTCCAAAGAGTTTCGGTTAACAGGCAAATATCCCATGGGAGGTATAAACCAAGACAATAAATTGCACTAAATTACTATCAGTCTTTTACTCCTTAGTATGAATTAATTTTTCTTCAGAAAATGAGTCACCTCTGTAGCAGAGATACAAGGTCAGATATTAATGGGGACACAGAGGAGAAGAAAAGTCCTGGGATGCTGCCTGGAGAGAAAGGCCTGAGTGATAGGAGCTGGAAGAGACTTAGAGATAATTTTGTTTGTTATCATTCTTAATTTTTAAAATCATGAAATATTGCAAGCATACAGAAAATTATAGAGAATAGTATAACAAACACCAATGTACCAACAACCACCTTTGTAAAATCTTTATATTTTACCTTATTTCCGATTCCCTCATTCCACTGACAAGGAAACTGAGGCCCAGAGAGGTTAAGTGACGTGCTGAAGGTCACAGCGTATGTTTATGTCACATTTGAGACTAAAACCAAGGTTCTTCTCTCTAATCAGATCAGAGCAGGAAGAGGGGACCGAGGGCGGGGTGACTAAAACCGAAGGCAGACGGAGAACAAAACAGCATAGTTTTGTTCTGCTATACGTTAACTTTTCCATATTAGGCATTGTATAAGGAAAAGCTACATAAATGGACATGTGGTGGGTTTGCACTGGAATTTACTTTCAAGTGAGCTCTACCAGGAATGGTTTAAAGATCTTGTAATTACAGGCATCTATAAAGGCTAAGTTAAAATTTGCCTGTATTTCCAGTCATCCTGTCTTATTTTTAATGTTTTGTATATGCAAATACAGTATTATATTATGGATAGATCCTGTAATTACAAAGCACATGGATAACTTTTCAAAGGAAGTCGTAAACTCTTGACGGGACAGTCTCTGATGGTGTAGATTACCTGCCTGCCTCTTTAAGCCATAATGATGTGAAACTATATCAGGAACGAATTTATGAGTATGTGTGTGTATAGCTGTGTGTGTATAGAGGGGTGTGTGGGCATGTGTGAGAAGAACAAGCAGAGCAAATTTCTTCTCCTTTTTTAGACGGACACCAAACCAGTGCAAATGATGAACGTGGAGGCCACGTTCTGTATGGGCCACGTCGACGGTATCAACTGTAAGCTCATAGAGCTTCCCTTTCAAAACAAGCACCTCAGCATGCTCGTCCTACTCCCCAAGGATATGGAGCACGGGTCCACGGGCCTGGAACAGGTGAGGAGGGAGGCGGGCGTCCAGCCCGCAGGCGCAGCGGAGCCAAGGAGATGCTTGGGCGGTGCTTGTGGGGCTGCGGCAGCCTTGCCTTAACGATTCACTTGCTCAATGGTCTCTAAGGGTTTCACTGTTCTTTGGGGGCCTTTCTCCTCAATGTTAGAACAGTTAATATTTATTTGGTACTTATAACGTGCCAGGAGCTGTAAGTTGCCCATGCGCACTGGCTCATCTAACTCTCATCGCAGTCCCAGGAGTGAGAAACTATAATATTACCCTACTCACGTTTACCACCGAGGGGCCGGAGGCACAGAGGGTGGGTAACTGGCCCAGGGTCACGAACTCGTGGGTGGTATGTAGAATCGGAAGGTGAGCCCAGGAAGTTGGAATCTGTGTTCTTAACTCCAGCGTAGAGCCCCTGGTAGCATCTTGCGTGAGTGTGGTGCGTGTGTCACAATTGACACATTCACTCAAGTCCACAGTGGACTTTGGGGCTTGCGCTTTGTGTTGCATGTTCTATGGGTTTCTGAAAAGTTCTTTTAATGCACACACGTATACAAGGTTTTATTATGCTTTTATCCAGGTAGAGACACAAGGTTTAACTGACAGTGGAGGTTTCACCTGCCTGGGAATGACTTTCTAGCTTCCCCTCTGCTCTGTCAGCCCCCTGCAGCCCCGAGACCCGTTGTTCTCCCTCAGCCCTGCCCTCCGGGCTTCCTGGCTCCCCTCCACCTGGGCCTCCACCGTCCACCAGGAAGAAGGAGGGGTTCTTTGACCAGCCCGGGATTCACCTGCTTTATTTCCGGTCACACCTCAGTTACTCCCTGACTTTCCAGGGGACAGTCTAACTTGGTCACCATCCTACCTGCTACTTTGATTCTATGTTTTATCCATCACTTTATTAACTGAATCATAATTCCCATCTTCATTCTTCTGTTCACTCATCTCTCTCTTTTTTACTGCACTTCACGCCTTAGTCTCATTTTTTTCTTGCAGCCGTTATTCAGCTGTCTCACACTTTACTTCCTTAAAATACCCTCACACCATTTTTTGTTGTTGTTGTTGTTAAAGTACAGAACGAAAGAAGATGATCTTTTGAGTCTCAGAAGGTATATTCAAGGATACAGGTCGTCTCAGTTTGCTAGGGCTGCCATAACAAAGTATCACAAAGTGGGTGGTTTAAACAACAGAAATTTAATGTCTCACAGTTTTGGAAGCTAAAAGTCCAAGATCAAGGTATCTGCAGGTTGGTTTCTTCAGCGGGCTGTGAGGGAGAATCTGTCCATCCTCGCTTCTGGAGATCTGCTGGCAATCTTTGGCTTTCCTTGGTTGTAGACACATCACTTCAGTCTCTACCTTCATCTTCCCAGGCATCTCCCTGTGTGAGTGTGTCTGTATCTGTGTCCGGAATTTCCTTTCTTATTAAAAGGACACCAGTCATATTGGGTTAGGGCCTAATGATCTCACCGTAATTAATTACACCTACAAGGACGCTATTTCCAAATGAAGTCATATTCCAAGGCACTGTGGGTTAGGACTTCAATACATGAATTTTGACGGGGAGCGGGGGCAGACACAATTTGACCCATACAATGGAGGAAAAAGGTTATTTTTTCTTCTTAATGACTTTTGATTTATGGATGAATTTTCTCTTGTCTTCTCACTCTCAGGTAGTAAATGGCCAAGAGACTATACTTTTTGGCTCAAAAATTCTAGTTACCTATGACAATCTTTTGGTCTTAATAATTTGTCTTAAATAAAACAGTGTCCATGAAAAAATACTTATCAGAACTTAGCAAGAGAATCCAATGGTTCCCTCTGCCATTAAAAAAACTCGTGACCAGCTTGTAACCTTGTCATCTCCCTGATTTTTATAGGTTTCACATGAGTAACTTCAGTGCAGAATTGCCCCATGTAGTAATAGTCAAGGTAGCATCATTCTCTGTTGCACATGTATTTCTCCTCTAGCCAGTGGGGAGGCTGGAAAGGCAAGGAGCAATTTAAGATTTGCTCAGTGAAGAATTTTATGTCTAAATCATTTTATGAGTCATTGCATATCTCTCATTTTAAAAATAGCCAACTGAAATAGATGCATTCTTCACCTATGATCTAAAAGGATGATCCTAGACAGTTCAAATTCTCATTTTGAAAAGAGTAACTTTAGCTTTAATTTGAGTTATGAAGTTTGATACCATGTCTAGGGCACGAATATTCTAGATTTCCTAGTAGAGAAATCAAGATAAGCATTCAATAAATATTATGCATAAAAACTTTTCTAGTTTTACATTTATTTCACTATTATCCATGCAACATCATAATCCATGCATTCATTTCTATAGAGCTACTCTATAGTTAAAAGAAATGCCCTCATAAATTTCAGAACAAAGGGACCATTGTCGTGGAGTGAGTGGAGGAGAACAATGCTAGGTAGCTGGGTAGACCATTTTTATTTTTAATTAATTTTTATTGGAGTATAGTTGATTTACAATGTTTTGTTCACTTCTGCTGTACAACAAATTGAATCAGTTATACATATAGATATACCCACTCTTTTTTAGATTCTTTTCCCATATAGGTCATTACAGAGTATTGAGTAGAGTTCCCTGTGCTATACAGTAGGTTCTTATTAGTTATCTATTATATATATAGTAGTGTGTGTATGTCGATCCCAATCTCCCAATTTATCCCTCTCCCTGATTCTCTGTTTTCCCCCTTGGCAACCGTAAGTTTGTTTTCTACATCTGTGACTCTATTTCTGTTTTGTAAATAAGTTCATTTGTACATTTTTTTTAGATGCCACATATAAGTGATACCATATGATATTTATCTTTCTCTGTCTGACTTACTTTACTCAGTATGTCAATCTCCACGTCCATCCATGTTGCTGCAAGTGGCATTATTTCATTCTTTTTTATGGCTGAGTAATATTCTGTTGTATATATGTACCACATCTTCTTTATCCAGTCTTCTACTGATGGACATTTAGGTTGCTTCCATGTTCTGGCTATTGCCAATAGTGCTGCTATGAACATTGGGGTGCATGTATCTTTTTTGACTTATGGTTTTCTCTGGATATATGCCTAGGAGTGGGATTGTTGGGTCATATGGTAGCTCTGGGTGGGTGGACCATTTTTAAGAGAACCTAGTCACACACCAAAACTGCAGGGCTGATTCCATCTTTGATGAACCATCTGTACTGCTTCCAAATAGGGCTCACCGTGACATTTTATGTTTTTAATCAAGGAGGATCTTTTACAATTGCAAATAAAGAAAAACAATTTCCTCTCCTTTTTGTCCTTCAGGTTGAAAAACAACTCAACTCAGAGACGCTATTGCAGTGGACCAATCCCAGTGCCATGGCCAATGCTAAAGTCAAAGTCTCCATTCCAAAATTTAAGATGGAAAAGATGATTGATCCCAAGGCTAGTCTGGAAAACCTAGGGCTGAAAAACATCTTTAATGAGAATGCATCTGATTTCTCTGGAATGTCAGAGACCAAGGGAGTGGCCCTCTCAAATGTCATTCACAGAGTGTGCTTAGAAATAACTGAAGAAGGCGGGGATTCCATAGAGGTGCCAGGATCACGAATCCTGCAACACAAGGATGAATTCAATGCCGACCACCCCTTTATTTACATCATCAGGCACAACAAAACTCGAAACATCATTTTCTTTGGCAAGTTCTGTTCTCCTTAAGTGGCAGAGCCCAGGTTAAGTCCCACCCGACTTCTCTGTAAACCCTGCAACCGAGAATCATTTTCTAAATACAATAAATTGTTAATATTGCTGGATCAGGAAGTTGCTCATATTCACACTAATAGGCCTTTCTTCCAATTTTTTTTTTTGTTGTTGTTCTTTCCCTCCCACCCCGTTAAAAGACAATACTTTTAATGAAAAGGAATCACCTTAGAGAAAAAATATGTATTCATCATTTGTCAAACTATCTAGAGTTTTTGGCAGGAATACAGTCTTTCACAAAGAAAATTCCTATAAGGGGGATCTGGAGAGGATTTTATTACCAAAGCTTAGCCTTCCATCACTGGGATACAGAATGTTCTAGACATTTGCTTTTCCCTGAAAGACTGAAGAAACTGGTACATGGGCTTTGCAAAACTTTCCTGGAGCCAATGAAACTTGGACATACGTTCAGGCTACTGTATGTCCACAGCGCCTTACATTAAACCCTGTGGGACAAATATTTCCTTCAAATTCTGATTTTTGGAGATTTTAGAAAGATAATGTGTGGCACATACTGTATGTTACGGATCTCCATTGATAGAGGCTGGAGCAGAACCCTATATATCAACACCTTAATATTTCTGCCACAAAATGTAGACTGTCCGCACAAAATAAAGACTCCAGGTAGCCCATAAGTATCAGGTTTTGCTGCCCAATCAGTGTGCCACCTACTTATGAAAAAACTTTCTTTTCAGAACTTTTTGAAATTTTGGAGTGTTGGACCTGTAGTAACCAAAGGACAGCACCTCAAGGGGAAGCTCAGATCTTATTAAGGATTCACTTTCACTGTTGCTAGAACCCCTACCTGGTTGTTGGGTTGGTGAGAGACCACCGGCAGGGAATTCTAACTGACTCACAGGCTGGTGGATGTCTGACCACCGGGGCTTAAATGCACAGGGACTTTCACAGCAGACAATAAAAGAATTTTACGAGTGTTGAAGGGACTCGTCTCTCTGTGTACTGTGATAGTGGGAAAGGGGGAGGAACTTCACGCTGCTAGGAAACGTGACTAAAGCTATTGATATGCTCGCACTGCTGTGACTTGTATTTTTCCAAAGCCTATGGGTTTCGTTACTGTAGACAGCTAGCTGGGAACCTACAACAATTGCAGTTTTTAAAGATGTTTCTGAGAAGTTATTTATGTCACCAGTTCACGTGTTAATTCACTACAGAAACAGGACGGCGTGGAAGATTGGGATCTGGTGACAGCACCCCCCTCTTTCTCCTCTGGCTTTGTTGTAAATAGGTTCAACTTTCTTCTTACTCCGAAGGTTCAATATTGAATTTCTTTTATGCTGTTGACAATAAAATATTATTGAATTACATGACTTGCTTTTTTCCATGAAGTTAGGTTCACCAGTTTGAAATAGAACCAAGCCCTCCATTGACAAAATGCTTTGGGGACGGGGATTGATGTCGAATGAAAAGGAATAAGAATAATGACTGCCCCTATTTCCTGGTCTTCCTTCCTGCCCACCAGCTCTTGCTTCCTCCTTCCAGCCCCTTTCATCCTGGGGAGGGAAGGACCAGGGAAGTGGCAGAATGACTCCCAGTGACATAAAAGTGTATCATGAAAGCAGAGGCCTTGTAGGAGGCCATGGAACTTTTCTCCAGCCTTTCCCACTTTGGGCCCTACCTCAAAATGTAATTTTATCAAGTTAAGCTGTATATGCCTAAAATGTTTTCTTTTCTTATTAAGTACTTTTTTTTTTTTTTTGGTCAATGTCATGTACATTTGTTTTAAATCAATTATGGTATCTGTGAACCTAATATTCAACACAGCCCTTTCCCTGTCTCTGCAGAGTGCTCAGATAGATTGTTCCCCGCCCCCCCCCCCCCCGCAATAAATGTTGAGCACAAAAAGTGACAAATGCCTGCGCATTCTAAAAAGAAAAGACCATTTGTGTGGGATTTCTGGGGGTGGCCGAAGCCAGGTTTTACCACTGTTGGCTCGTTATCCCCCTTCTCGAGGCTGTGAAATAGAAGGTGTGGGATGACTGTGCAAAAGCTTAGCGAGTGTTTCGAGGAGAGGAGAGATTAGTGCCGCTTTAAACCAAGTAAGCGTTCAGGGAACTTAAGGTGTCTCCTGGAATTTTTCAGAGCGCTGAAATTTGGACTTAACTCTTGCCTGGGATAGTCCCAGCCAGTGGTTTTCAACCAGGAGCAATTCTGCCCCCTAGAGGTTATTCGGCAATGTCCGAGAACATTTTTGTTGTCCCAGCTAGAGGGAGGGGTGCTGCTGGCATCTAGTGGATAGACCCGGGAATGCGGCTAAACACCCTACAATACCCAGAACGGAGCCCCATAGCAAATGGCACTCGAACGAGCCGATAGCACCGAGGTTCAGAAACCTGGGACTCTACCTAAAGCACAGATGCTGGCTGGAGGGATCCCTGAGTCAGAGCAAGGGCAAAGGTCTCCAGGGGGAGTGGAGCCTGCTTGCTGTCAGTTACAGTGAGATGTGGAGGTAGCCAGGCTTGATTATTTCGAGACTTTGCTCAGACGGTTGGCCCAGGGAAGGTGTGGGGTCTATAAGAGCCCAGCAGAGCACCCTGTGAGAGAAAGTTACTATCGGACACTTCTCCTGCGAGATCCTGGATTACGTCTTCACCTGTCAAGTTAGGTCCTTACTTCCTTACCTCTCCCTCCTTCCTTCGCCCCCACGAGTCAGGTGCTGTAGGGAGGGGCAGAAGAGCCAGGTAGGTAAGTGATGGTCAAGCCCCCCCCTGCTTCCTTTCCTCTGTGGTTAGTGCACCCAAACCGGACCCCAGCTGTGATGGATGGAGAAGCTTTTAATCAAAAGACAGATTGGGGTTCTGATCTAGAAGAATTCTGGTGGCTTTTTCACTTCTGAAATTGTGTGTATTAATACAAGACAGTGACTGGAGAAGTGTTAGTCTAGGGCCTCCAGTTTAGGGGGTTTGGTCTAGGGGATGGTGAGGATACCTTCAAGCCCAGTCTCGCCCAGCAGAGTGGGCTTGAAGGCATTGGAAAGAAAGAATTAAGCTGCACGTTCCTAGCACCTGCCGGGTCTAGTTCACCATTAAACCAGTTGTAGCTGTATTATCTCATTCAATCATCAAAACAAACAGATGAGGAGGAAAACCACAATCTCATCTCATAAATAAGGACACTGAGAGACACAGACTAGATATATAATCGGCTCAAGGTCACAGAGTTAATGAAAGCCAATGGCTGGATGTGAACTCATGCAGACGGGGACCAGAACGAGGGGGCCTAACATCTGTACTCAATGCCACCATCTTCCAGCTGGTACCAACCCTTGACAAACGGCCACCGGATGCACCCAGAAGAACTCCTCTCTCCTCTATACCACCTCCATTTTGGAGTTTCCAAATATTTCTCTTATCTCGGCAGTCCTTTTCTTGTCAACATCCCTGGATGTAACCGGCCCAATTAGGTCCATTTTTGATGGGCCATGTATTGTATGTGAAGATGCCTTATGGATGTTATTCCAGTTGCTTATTCTCACAATAACCCTAGAGATGGGGGCTATGCCTGTCTATTTCACCAGGAAACGTGGGATCAAAGGAAGTGGGTAAAGCCTCCAAATTGGTAAATATCAGGGTTGGGCTGAGCTCTGTCTGATCGCACAGCCCACACTTCTTCCGCTGTGACTCAGGGCCTCTGGACCATGACTGGGGAAGGCTCTCTCTGGCTTTACTGTGATTGATGCATCCCATGGGACCTCTGACCACCCAGTGTTGCCAAAGCCATCAGTCTGTCCCTCTCCTTCAGGAGCACCAAACCAACACTCTAGACCAGCCCCTGTGCAAGTCCCCGCTAGGACCCCAGGAGCAGCAGGACCGCCCTCCCGCCCTGGGGAAGCGCTCAGGTTACCTGGTGTTGGCTGGCAGGTTAGCATATTCTGCCTGAGGTGGCTGCACCCAGATAGCATCGAGAAGGAAGTGGGATTTTAGAAGGGCCTGGAGCCTCAGTCCAGACGTGGAAAGACAGGGCAGAGGCAGGGGTCTCACAGAGGAGATGCGTGTGCCCGTTGGCTATGGAAGAAACAATGAGGAGATCTGTGGGAGGGCTCAGCGTGGTTGTGGAACCTGAGGGGAAAGGTAGGAGCCCAGATTGAAACTGCGACGGTGCCGGGGCACTGGTGTCCCGAAGGCCTGCTGACAGCAGTGCCCAGGGCTGTGGTGTGGACACCAGAGCTGCCTTGTTGTGGGTGTATATAAAAATAACGCATCTATGTATTTACACACACACATAGACACACACATCCCTGGGGATGGCATTACTGAGCCATAGGTTATGCAAGTACTCAGCTTTGGGAGATACTGCCGAACGGTTTTCCTACGTGTTCTACCAGTGCCTCTCTGTTTTTCTTTATTATTATTATTATTGTTACATCATTACTGTTAATGATTATTTTTTCCACCTATGACTCTTAACAGCCCCACTGCCATTCCTGGAGTAATTATGAGCCGGGCACTGTGCTACATATGACATATATTATAATTCAGCTTCCACAACAATCCTGTGAGGATCTGTTTTAGGTGAAAGGAACCGAGGATCAGAGACATGAGGAAACTCGCTGAGCACATGAGGCTAGTAAGTTGCGTTGTTAGGATTGAAACCTCAGCTCTCTGACTCCAGAGCCCATGTTTATAATCTCTATGCGTTTGGTTGCATTAAAAAATTTTCACTTGGTATCATCTGATACCGCTTATGTGTGGAATCTAAAAATATAATACAAATGAACTTATTTACAAAACAGAAATAGAATCCCAGACATAGAAAACAAACTTACGGTTATCAAAGGGGAGGGTGGGGGGATAAATTAGGAGTTTGGGAGTAACATATACACACCACTCTATATAAAATAGATAACCAACAAGAAAAGCACAGAAAACTAGACTCAATATCTTGTAATAACCTAATAATGGAAACTAATCTGAAAAAGAATATATATATGTGTATATACATATATATATATTATATATATATATATGGCACTGAAGCACTTTGCTGTACCCCTGAAACTAACACAACATTGTAAATCAACTATACTTCAATAACAATTAAAAACTTTTTTTCACTTGGTGAATTAAACCGTTACCTTCAAGGGCAGATTTTCTTCTGTTTACATTAAAATGAAATATTATGTTAAATATAAGACAAATGAATGTAGATAAGGAGAAACCTTAGCTACATATTTACATAATAAGCAAGGCTTCTAGGAATGTTTACTTTTCAAACATTCCTGGTTAGCTAATACACTTTTTGAAAATTCTGAGCTTTTTCCTTAGGGGTCGTATTCAGTCAACTGCATGCCATTTGCTATTTAACACCACATTTGTAAGCCTTCTCTTTTTAAATTTTTGCTCTTAGACCTGAAACTGCTTCTACAACATCCTTGCCCTCAATTCCACCCGCTATGGTGGGAAGATTTAGGAGATGGGCATTCCCCTGTTCAATGGCTTCTGTCCGGGTCACCATCATCCACCCCAACAATAATAGCTGCTCGTTTGTGAGGGCTTTCAAGAGGGGATCAAAGTGTTTTCACTAACAGTAAATGACTATTTCTGACCCCCAGGTCCTGCCACGAAGAGTGTAGATGGCGTTATTCTCCTCTAGAGATGGGATAGATCCTGATGTGCCCCTGGAACTTCTCCTCGCCTTCCAGAAGCCTGGCCAGACCCATGTAGCTCAGGCCAGACCCTGAGCTCATGGACTGAGCCCTCCCTGACTCTACCACAGGCTCTCTTGTGCCTCCCACAAAGGATAAATAGCAATACATGCTTTTGATTGATGGGAAAAAAGCATCTGCTTGGGCAGGTCCTCCATGGGTTTGAGTCGCCGTGGCTGTCTCTTAGACCTGACAAAGGCTTCTTTGCTCTCTTAAAAAAAATCACTCAGTATTTCTGAAAGTGAGCCTGGAAGAACAGTCGTTCTGTGGAGATGAGAACCTGATATGAAAATCGGAGTCCATGGTTAAAAAGTCTTGAAAAGTTTGGGTTGAACAGAGTTAACCAGGGTCTGCAGTCCTTTCTCAGCTTTTGAGAAGTCAGTCAATGTGCCTTGTGACTCTCCGGGGGAGGCGTGAAGACTGGTTTCTTAAATTTATAGGACCTCTGAACCTGCTGGTCATACTGCACCTTGGAGGAATTTTGTTTTGTGGAGGAAGTTCTGGGGAAGGTAAATTTACCAATATCAGCTTGAGGAGGAAACCTCGGTTTGTCAAGTTGCCCTGTGGGCAGGAAGCCTGGATTCCGGCTCCAAGCCACTCACCCTTTCGAGGGCTGGGGTTCCATTCGAATATGAGGAAAGGCGTTTATCTCAATGATCTCTGAGATTCCTCTTCCTGCCAGTAACTACAGAATTTGTTTGTAAATCCACCATCAGTTGGATTTTAGAAACACTTGAATCTTTGAAGAACTATGCTGTAAACCAACTCACGTCCTGCAATAGTCTAAAAGTTTTGTTCTTGTTTTGGAAAATGAATCCTTTACCTTTTGGTTGCATTAGGTTCACTTTGGGGGGAAGTCCCTAATCAAAGCGTATAAGGAACAGACCTCCCCACAAACCTCAGCTTTTGGTGATTTGGGCTAATTGTAATTACTGAACACAAAACTTGCTGACAGGAAGACATTTAAATTAATTCCTGAAAAAGAAAGGGGGAACTGAGCAAGTTTAAGAACAAGAGGTGCTCAAATGTGTACAAGATTTAATTCTGAAATTCTGTAACTGCACCTGTGGAAAGTATCTTTCGATAGAACTTGTTTTTTTTCTTTCTTACATTGGATACATTTATATTTCTTATCAAATAGAATAAAATGGAAGCTGTCAATTTTGCATAATCTAAATCTGATGAAACATTCAAGAGACTCATAAACTGAGATAACTTATTTGACACATTTTGGCTTGTAGAACAAATGTTCTCTGAAGAGAGACACAGAGACTGTCCCTGTGACAATACTGGAGCTGGATTATTTAAGCGTTGCGATAAAGTCTGAATTCAGACTATTCCTCATGTAGCAGAATTTGCTCTGAGCTTAACAGGTACTTCAGCACCTAGAGAGAGACTATTTTCTCAAGAATTTAAATTTTGTTAATCATCAAATGCAACTTTGAAGATAATTTCTGGCAATTTTATGAAAGAGTTAAAAATACATCATACTGAAAAACTGCAATCTTCAGAGAAATACTAGTGACCGATTTAGAGACCAATATAATTAAGACAACGTTTAAACTACACGACAATAATGATTCTGCTTATGTTTATATTATTTTTTTAACGCTCAGATAATCGATTCTAGGAAGTTTTTTCTTTCTCCTATTTTGCTTGTGTGCACAGACACATGTTGCTTTAAAATAACATTTTATTTTTGAAAATAGTTTTTGTACAGAAATCTTGCAAAGCCCACCAATAAAATAAAATCAGTTTGTCAAGTAAATATTTCATATATGCGTATGTATGTCTGTATTTTAATTGGTTTTGGTGTCCTTTTCACTTTCAGAAGTGTCTGGTTTGGAAGATTAACTATATGGTCACACTTTCTATAAAAGACAGTATGAAAACAATTGTCTGCTCTGAAAGTGTCAACAAAGACAGAAAAGATAAGGAGAATCCATGTAATGTGATGGAATAGTCAAAATACTGTCAAGAAAAAGCTTTCTAATGCCCAGTTCTTCATCTCCGCATTGGCCTTGGGTGAGGTGTTTTTCATTTTTGCTGAGTGAGGTTGTTTCTGGTTGTTATCTCAAACCTGGCCCCATGGAAAGGGTTTGTTTCCATGTCTGGATTGATGCCAAGGCTGAGGGAAAGGAACAGCCCTATGACGTAGAGTTGAGGATAAGAATTCACTGGAGGAAGATTCTGGAACCGGAGGTGTCTGAGAATCATATACGCCTTGGGAAGGCATTGGACATTTCGCAGGGCAGGGAACCCGGATTTGATCCAAAACTTGTGCAGGTCTTAAGGAGCTGAGAGACACCAGGACTCCTTGGTCCTGGTTAGTCCGGGTCTCCTTGGTCCTGGTTAGTCCGAGTCCGAGTGCTTTCTGTCATCTGCAAACACTTTGGAGGCAGTTCAGTGTAAAGAGGCTACTGGCTTGGGATCTGACAAGCCACATACTAGTCCTAGCTCTCTCACTGGAGAGCTGGTGTAAATTTTGGGGAAATCAAACTTAGCCCTTGTGGCCTATGATTCCTCTGTACAATATTGTTTCTAAAGTTCCTTCCAACTCCAACAGACAAGAAAATCGGTCTTCTCTCGTCTGTTCCTCTTATCTTCCACTAGATGGCGCCGTTTGTCGCACTCTAACGGTGCCGCTCAGGATCTCAAACTTATCAGTTGTAGTAGCTTTTAAGACACGTCCACTCAGGCAGTGTCTGAGACCTTCTGCCCCTGCTTTTCTGGGGACGTTCTTGAAGTGCTTGCTTCCCCTTGCCTCGAAGACACAGCCCTCTGCAACTTTCCCTCTGCCTGCCCCTTAAATGTTAAAAATCCTTAGAGCTTTATTGTGGAGCCCCATTTTTTTTTCCCCCATTTTGTTTTTGATACAATTCCCTGGCATCAGTTGCTAGGTTTCCCTGCTGGGTTCCAGCCACATATCCAGCTGCCCCGTGGACACCTACAGGTGACACAGACACAGCAAGTTAAGGACCCACGCTGAATTCACCTTCTCTTTTCCTGTTCTCTTTCTTCGTATGTGGCCACACCATCCACCCAGCGGTCCAAACTGGACTCATATGATTTTCCACAAGAGTTTCCCGCCTTCACCTCACACAACCAATCGCTACATTCTGATATGTCTCAAATTCACCTACCTCTCTGCTGCTACTATCCTGATCCAAACTCCACGTTTCTCCTCTGAATAATAGAAACAGACTCTTAAATGGCCTCCTGTTTTTCTTTTCCTCCATTCGTTCATACTGCAGTCATATATAGATATTACATATGTGATATATACATACATATCACATATGCATCTATGTATACATATATATTCTTGTATGAAGAGATATTTGTAAAGAAATGTATGTAAATATTTTGTTTATTTACAGGTGTCTACTTCTCACCCCAGTGTAAGGGCCACGAGTGAGGTACGCGGGCCTCTCCCTGTTGTGGCCTCTCCCGTTGCGGAGCACAGGCTCCGGACGCGCAGGCCCAGCGGCCATGGCTCTCGGGCCCAGCCGCTCCGCGGCATGTGGGATCCTCCCGGACCGGGGCACGAACCCGTGTCCCCTGCATCGGCAGGCGGACTCTCAACCACTGCGCCACCAGGGAAGCCCCATAGTTTCTTAATTGTTCCTCCTTTGTTTCTGCATTCCCTCACTTCCCTGATTTACAACTGTTTGAATCTGCCCTTTGGTATTCAGGAAGGTCTAGGAGGCTGAAGTCTTTTGCCTGCAAATAAGACACGGAAAGAAAGGCTTTTGTGCCCAGGAGAGCTCCACACAATTCTACTCGGTTTAACTTCCAAGTTATAATTACTGCACACATTTTTTAGCTCCCATGGCAGGCTTCTGGTGGGACAAAGCATAGTCTCCATCATGGTGGAATGTGTTGGGGAAATATAATTAAAAATATAATCCTCCTCCAACCCAGAAATTCTTTCCACAAAGAGAAAACACTTTTATTATTAAGTAAGCATTAAACCAGGCAATTCGGTAAGAAATTGCAAAGGCAGATACTGTTATACAACCAAACAGATACAGCACATTACATACATATTCTCAAACAATAAACAGTAACAAGTTTTCAGGTAAGAGACTTCACGGCGCCATTTGTCACACAGAGTTCATCCTAGATTCACCTGGTAATTAGGGTGACCATCTGGGTTAGCTAATTGCTTTTATCCAGGGGAAAATTAAACTTCTCGTATCTTTAGGATGGGAGGTAGTTTTGCAGCTTGGCCCTTTGATTTCAGTGCCTACCCTTCAACAGAAGCTGGGAGGTAGGGTTGCTATCTCCCCTGAAATTTCCATTTCAAACATGGAAAAAGACATTCCTCTCCCATAAAGCTAACAAAAGGCTTATTTAGTCTTCAAAAGGAGATATATATATATATATATATAGATATATATAGATATATATATATATATTTCAAAGAGGAGAAAGTGCTTAGAATTACAAATTTCCTAAAGTAAATGCTGCGAGGAAAAGGAGGGGAGGGGAATCTCTTCTTTCATTTTCAACGGGAAGAATTAAGCCTCTTATTTTTAATTTCTATTTGTCCTTACAATTGCTACGATGACCTTGTGTTTTTTCATTTAATGTTAAGGCACTTACCCACAATCTGATTATCACAGCTGTCATATCTCACTCAAAAATTTATGTAAGATAATATGGTCGTTAATATACTTTCACGTCTCTCTTTAAACCCATTGCACTGTTTTCCTTCCCATTGTTTTTACTGTCTTGAGCGAGTACTCCCAGATGTTTGGAAATACTAGTCACCAAAAACACTTATTAGAACTACAGAGTATGGAAAACAGTGAGCCTTTGTGGACAATAGGATACTTGCAGAGCATTCTGCTTTGTTTAATATGAGTCACGGTTTATTCCCACAGCAGCGGTTTATGTTGTACTCTGTGTTCCTAGCCATGGATAAGTCTATGAATGCAAATTGTGATACTGCTCTAAAAGCCATAGTAAGGTCACACTAGATCCTTTAATATCTTTAATCTTAGTTATTTTAAATTGGGTCTGTGATAGTTCCTACATACATCTGTATCATCCTGGAGTCTGGTTCTGTTGATTGCTTTGTCTCTCTGCACAGTGGGTCCTTTTCTTCTTTGTGTATGTTTGTGAGTGTGTGTGTCTCACAGATTATTATTGCATATCAAATTTTGGGTGTGGTACAGCAGAGAAAGAGGGAGATAGCCTTTATGCTTAGAATGACTCTTCTTTTGCCATGTAATTAGCATGGGGTATGGAGTCATTCTAGATAGGATCTGAGCTGAGTCTGGATTTTGTTGTTACGATGGTTGCCTTCAGTGCTGCCCTGGCTTTCAATTCCTGTGGGGTTACACTGTGTTTGGGGCGGAGGCCTGACTGCTGGAAGGTTTCTCTGGGGGTCTGCACCGCTGCTATGGGAGTGACAAGGCTTGCTGCCCTGTCTCAGAGGTTAACGACTTCTGTTTCTTGGGGGAGAAGAATCAAGTGGGGCTTTTGGCCTTCTTGCAGTGGCAGCCCCTTCCTTCTCCACTGAGTGTGCCCTGTACCCAATCCTTCCCTTGAACACCCAGTGAGCCTCTGGGGAGAAGACTCAGTGGGTATAAACTCCCTGCGTGGCTGTGGCTCTGAGGGTCTGTACCGTCACGCTTGTCTGGGGCCCTGCCTTCCCCCATGTCTGCCCCAGGCATGTCAGCGTTTGCATCTGTCTCTCCTTGGGGGCACAGTAAGTCCTCTACGTATGAACGAGTTCCGTTTGAGAGCGCATTCGTTAAGTCCAATTTGTAAGTCCAACGACGTTAGCCTAGGTACCCAACTAACACAGTCAGCTATGTAGCACTGTACTATAATAGGTTTATAATACTTTTCACACAAATAATACATTTAAAAAACGCATAAAATAAAGAAAATGTTTTAAATCTTATGATACAGTACCTTGAAGAGTACAGTAGTACAGTACAGCAGCTGGCATCCAGGGGCTGGCATCGAGTGAACAGGCAGGAAGAGTTACTGCCTGGAGGAGGGAGAGGAGGTGGGAGACGGTAGAGCTGAAGCATCGTCAGCAGTAGGAGACGGAAGGCAAGCTGCCATTTCCCTCACGCCTGAACGCACGGTTGCATCTTTGAAAGTTCTCGACTTGAAGGTTCCTATGTAGGGGACTCACTGCACTTGTTTTTTCCTTAGATTTCAGGCTGGGTAGTTGTCTTGCACCTGTGGCTTTCTGATGAGTTCAAGCATTTGTGTGTTATCCAGACTCTCCCGTTAGAGGAGCGGCTCTCTTTCCAGCTTTCTCCATCACTGCAGAAGCTGGAAGGTTGCTAAGCCCTCTCTTCCCTCTTCTTGATTTTTCTCTTATTTCCTCCAGGGCGTCCTGCTCAACTCCAGGTGCTTTCACTTTTGGCAGCCTTTACATGAATTATGAGTCCCCACATTTTACCCGACTTTATTGAAAAAGGAATCTACAGAACTACCTTAGATTAATTAACTTTTGCTTACTACCATCTGCAAAAGAGAAGAGAAAAGATACTCATATACAGAGCCATTTTTTATGCTGGAAATCTCATTTTAATTTTTTCTGTTTCTGCATTGGCCCAGCAAGTTTCTCATTTACAACTTGAGCTGTGAACTTAAGCAACGGAAGAAGTTTCCAGGAATAACTAGCCATAAACTTATAGTACGTTTCCCTCCATATATGAATACATTGACATTCTGGATATGAAATATGTAAATCAGACACTTCTGGATTTGTGTCAAGTGCGGCTCTCCTCCTGGAAGCATTGTTTTCCTGCCCCTCCCTAACTATCCCACACAATCCAGTCCTCCCAGAGTGCCTGGTGAAGCTTTTCCGTACTGTTAAGTCTATCGTATCGATATTTTCTGTTCAAATGAGTCTCCACCACTAACCGGACTCATCTTTGCACGCTCAGCATGTAGATCAATGTCTGGGAATACAAGTGCTCAAGAACCTGGTCAGTTCCTGGTCCCTGCACATCTTATATCCAATGTTCTAGCTACCAATTTATTGGAGGAGCAAGGAGACAGCACCCAATGGAAACTTAGTAGCATCGACATATATACATTACCGAATGTAAAATAGTTGGCTGGTGGGAAGCAGCCCATAGCACAGGGAGATCAGCTCGGTGATTTGCGATGACCTAGAGGGCTGGGATAGGGAGGGTGGGAGAGAGGCTCAAGAGGGAGGGGATATGGGGACATGTGTATGCCTATGGCTGAATTCTCTTTGTGGTGCAAGAGAAACTATCATGGTATGGTGAAGCAATTATGCTCCAATAAAGATCTATTAAAAAAAAAAAGAATACAATTGCCCTAAAGAAAATGGAAGTGTTTAACTCCCATGTAATCTGTTAGGTATGAACCACAGGGCGATCAGCCCTGGGCCTGTTGATGATGACCAAACGTGAGTGGATAGGGGAATGGATACACCCAGACCTGTGCACTCAGTGCTTTTGGAGGATAACAGATCAGTGGGCAACATCACGTGTAAAATTGAATTGATCAAATAGAGAAAGGAAAGAAAGTAAATGAAGAACACCAGGCCGGGAGTCAGGAAGTTAGAGTTTCTATCCCAGCTCCGCCCTGACCTGTGACCTCAGGGAAGGCAGTTAATTTCTTTGGAATTTGGGGTTTTTTATTGCTTAAATGAAGAGCATTGTATAAATGATCTCTAATATCACTTCTAACATTATATTTGGTGAGTACTTCTAATGAAATGATCCACTATCTAATTACGTGGAAAATAATTAATCCAGGGAATTAAGGTCAACCACTTTAGCAATAAAAACAAATTTTGTTCATGTCCATTTCTAAATCCTCCTCCTATGTGGCAACTTTAGGGTCAGACAAACTGAATAAAAATCTGGGCTTTGGGAAGAGCTATGGGGCCTTGGGTAGTTTTGTTCATCTCTCTAGCCTTCAGTTTCTTCATTTTAAAAAATGGGTTTTAGAAGAGTTTCTATTGTATTGAGTTGTTTGAGGATAAACAGACTCCGCGCTTATTAAAGGATCTGGAACACGGTATGCCTCCAACTCCAACTGATATTTGCTGCTCTTTTCTTCATCTTTGACATCAGCATGACCACCATCACCACCACCATCATCATCATCATCAACAGCAGCATCCTCTAACTTTGCTTAGAAACCAAATCATAGCAACCATATTAGAACCTGCGCTGTCGTTGATCAGTCCTAAGACATCAGTGGATTTCAGGCAGAGACGCGTTCCTCTCTCTGCTTGATTTGTATCTCCAAGTCAGTATTTGCAGGTGAGTGATCCGGGACAGCAACGTGTGCATTAAACCCATGGAGGGTGTTCAAAAGTGCTGGCTCGTGAAGCTTACATGGATAAATCCCTTGGGTTTTGACAATATTCACATGTGATCCATTATTTGTGACGCATTCTGCATCTCCAAGCAGTTTTTATCTCATTGCCACACCCAAAGCCTCTCCCTACAGCAGGTGTTGGCAGAATAACCAGTTCTAAAATTGATATATGTCCAAGCTGTCTTTTTATGCCCCTATCTGGGTGTCAGCAGAAGGTCCCAAGACCTCTGAGCACTTATTTAACCGCCGCTTCTTCATCTATATGATAGGAATACTGGCATATAATTAAATGTGGTTAAATATATGTGAATAAATGGAGCTGGTAAGAAGGGGGTTGTTCTTAAAAACATATTTAATTAAGAGCTGTTTTTCACTCAAATACTTCTAGAGGCAACAATAACCATGCGTGTTTTGTATAATTCTCTTCTTCTCCCTCCTTCTCTGTCTACTTGATGAGGCAGAATTGATATAAAACAAAAGTGACACGTTGGGAGTGTACACATCAGTGACTCTTCACAAATGTAATCACCCATGTAGCCACCACTCAGTCAGATTATAGAGCGTTCATCTCAACTAGAAGTTTCCCTTGGACTCTTTTGCAATCAATTTCCTCCCTGATTCCAGCCCTGGGAAAGCACTAATCAGCTCTCTGTCAGGTGGGACTCCTGGCATACATGTAGAATTATCCAATGGGGACTCTTTCTGTCCAGCTTCTCTCCCACAGCACAGTGTTGAGAAGTTTCATCTGTGGCTCTGCAAGAATCAGTATTTTCTTCCTTTTTATGGCTGAGTCCTGTTTCATTGTTTATCCATTTACTTGCTGATGCCAATTTGAGTTTTTTCCAGTTTGGGGCCATTATTAATAAGACTGCTTTGAACATTGGTACACAAGTACTTTTGTAAACACCTGTTTTCAGTTCTCTTGGGTGGATATCAAGGAGTGGCACTGCTGTACCATATGTTGAGTAAACGTTTAATTTTTATAAGAAATTACCAAACTGATTTCAGAAGTGGTTACACCTTCTTGTATTCTCACCAGCAGTGTATGAGAGTTTTCGTTGCTTCACATTCTCTCCAAAATTTGATATGGCCAGTTCTCTACTTTAATAGATGTGAAATGGTACCCTGTGGGGAGGAACTTTGATAGCAGGTAAACATCCATTCAGTATAAAACTTTTAATTTAGTCATCTATTTATTTTGTATCAGTATGGCCTCGTTGTATTCTGTTTAATTCAATGCACTATAATCTATTACTTTAAAAATAAAGATACAGGGGCTTCCCTGGTGGCGCAGTGGTTGAGGGTCCGCCTGCCGATGCAGGGGACGCGGGTTCGTGCCCCGGTCCGGGAGGATCCCACATGCCGCGGAGCGGCTGGGCCCGTGAGCCATGGCCACTGAGCCTGCACGTCCGGAGCCTGTGCTCCGCAACGGGAGAGGCCACAACAGTGAGAGGCCCGCGTACCGCAAAAAATAAAGAAAGAAAGAAAGAAAGATACAGGTGTTGAATTTCCCTTCAATTTCTCTTACATGTGGCCACTAGGCAAGGCAGTAGGTTCTCTGCCTTCTAGTTGGCCTAGAATATAGGCAAAGCTTTTCAGATCTCATAGATAGATGTCTACCATGCCCTCTACCTGATATGATTCAAATGCCTATGAGCCTTTGTCTTACTTGCTTGCATTTATAAAGTTCCTTTGGAAAACCCAACTAAAATTACAAGTAGTTGAAAGGTGTGGTCTAAAGGCATTCTAACCAACAATTCTGCAAACGCCCCCCCTCCAAAAAAATCCAAACAACTCTATACCAGTTTCAAGTTCATTGAATCATTAGAAATTAATTCAGACATGTGATGGCACTCTGATCTTATTTATTACCTACAATTTTCCATTTTAATGTACAGGAAAAATCCCAGGTCCTGGGCCAAATTTTGATCCTCTCATATTTCTCAGAAACTCATTCCCATCATTCCTTTGCTTCAACCTCATTAAGTGCCCCAATGCTTCCCTGTTCATCAAGGCAACGGCCCCCTGCCCTGCCTTCCCTTCCCACCGTTCACTGCACCGCATACTCATGTGACCCACTCTCTGGCCAGTCTGTCAATTCCCTTGACCACGTCTCACACTTAATGGTGAAACATCTACTTCCTCTTCTGTGTTCCTGGGTTGCTAAGTTTGGCTGAGGAAAATTTTAACTTTGCTCACATCTTCCAAAATTCATGGTTTATGAAATCAGCTGGGATGAAGTACTGACTGGGAAGGATTTGGAATGGGTACAGTCCCCTAAGAAAAGCTATGTTTAGAAAATAAAAATTGTCCATACCTGACCTTTATATATTGATGTACTTCAAGGTCAGTTCTTGGCCCTCCTTTCTTATCACTTGACACCCTCTCCCTAGGGTCTCATTCCTGCCTTTAGCTACCCGTTTAAAAAAAAACAAAACAGAATTTTAGGGTTACTGAATAAATATAGTAAACTTTTGTTTTCTTTTTTTCATTTTTTATTTGTGGCTGCGTGGCATGCAGGGTCTTATTTCCCTGACCAGGGATCAAACCCATTCCCCCTGCAGTGGAAGCACGGAGTCCTAACCACTGGACCACCAGGGAAGTCCCCCTGGGACTGGGAAATTTTCTGTTGAGCATGTAGGGAAGAACAAATTATTTTATTATTTTTTTTTTAAGCAACAAAAGTCTCAGGAAGAGCTTTACATCCTCCCCCTTAACTGCCAAAAGCATTTAGATAGGGGGCCAATCCCAGGAAGAGAGCTATAGTGAGAGTCAAGTACAATGAATATGAGTCAGGTATGGTAGACAGGGGTGGGACATGAGGGGAAAGAAGGCCCTTTTTTTTTTTTTTTTTTTTTACATCTTTATTGGAGTATAATTGCTTTACAATGGTGGGTTAGTTTCTGCTGTATAACAAAGTGAATCAGCTATATGTATACATATATCCCCATGTCCCCGCCCTCCCACCCTCCCTATCCCACCCCTCTAGGTGGTCACAAAGCACCGAGCTGATCTCCCTGTGCTATGTGGCTGCTTCCCACTAGCTATCTATTTGACAATTGGTAGTGTATATATGTCCATGCCACTCTCTCACTTCGTCCCAGTTTACCCTTTCCCCTCCCCATATTCTCAAGTCCATTCTCTAGTAGGTCTGTGTCTTTATTCCCGTCTTACCCCTAGGTTCTTCATGACATTTTTTTTTCTTAAATTCCATATATATGTGTTAGCATACGGTATTTGTCTTTCTCTTTCTGACTTACTTCACTCTGTATGACAGACTCTAGGTCTATCCACCTCATTACAAATAGCTCAATTTCGTTTCTTTTTATGGCTGAGTAATATTCCATTGTATATATGTGCCACATCTTCTTTATCCATTCATCCGATGATGGACACTTAGGTTGTTTCCATCTCCTGGTTATTGTAAATAGAGCTGCAATGAACATTTTGGTACATGACTCTTTTTGAATTATGGTTTTCTCAGGGTATATGCCCAGTAGTGGGATTGCTGGGTCATATGGTAGTTCTATTTGTAGTTTTTTAAGGAACCGCCATACTGTTCTCCACAGTGGCTGTATCAATTTACATTCCCACCAACAGTGCAAGAGGGTTCCCTTTTAGCAAGGCCCTTTTGATCAAAGCCTTCTCTGTGTCCCATTGTCTGTGCATAGCATGGCAAACTTTTGTTTACCAAGCATTTGTTTTTCCCTATCTTCCTGTAAATCTTTCCCTCCCCTTTGAAGTCCCAGCCCCCTACATGCTTTTCCTTCTCTCAGATGCCATATAAGCCTCAATTGACTAATTTGTCCTCGAGTCTCATTTTTCCTATGGGGTCCCCATAAGTATGTAATTATATTGGATTTTCTCCTGCTAAGCTGTCTCTGTCAACTTAATTCTTAGAACAGTCAGAAGAACATAGAGTGTAGAAGAAAGTATTTTCCTTCCCCAACAAGCATAACAAATTTCAAGCTCCAGATCGTGTCCTGCAGATGAGCTCAAGACTCATGGATTCAAGTGCTTACTAGACAACTCCATTTGGATGTCTCAAAAGGAATTTTACAAAGTGCAAACTCAAGCCAAGGATCATCTCTTCTCTCCAAAACGAAATCTTCTTCCATCCAACCAGTTGGTTAGGCCAGAAACTTCATCATAGGTCTCGGGTTCTATCTCTCATTTCTGTCATATATAATGTGCTACCAAAATTCTATGAATTTTAGTTCCTAAGCAATTATCACACGTAACTATCTGTGAGGGAGGAAGAAACTTTATTCCACCGCACACGGGAGAGACCCAGGAAGACTGAGAAACTTGACAAAATGGCCCCAAACCTCACCTTAAAGACCATCTTCAGAGAAGACAAAAGAGGATGTTGGGTGTAGTGGTTTGGGACTTCAAAAATGCAGCTGACATGGAGATGGAAAAGCAAATGTTTAGTAACATGTTTGCTGGGCCAGGCGGAGACTATGGGCACAGAGGGGACTGATCTCCAGGCCCTGCCGAGCTTCCCCACCACCTCTCGCCCATATTCTCTGCAGGTATCTCTGGTGATAGCTCTGTTGTGGGAACAGGCCCTTGATCTAAACTCTTTAGGCAGCTAAGTGGGAGATAAAAAGAAAGACTTCCTGGGTCTTCCTGGGTCCTCTGTTTCTTAAAAATTATTAGCCTAAATTAATCCTCACGCCAAAAGGATACATTTTGGAGTGGCAAATTTTACTCCGCAAATATTTATCTCAGTTCCACTCTTGACATTCTAATGGTTTACTAGTAATTTCACTATATCCATGCTGTTCTTTCCTCTCACCCATTTACATCATAATAACCAGATACATATTTTAAAGTGGCAGATATGATCTCTATCCCCCTTTGGAAAACAAACAGAACCTGAAATGAAGCAGGACCCTATGGTCCTTCCCCCCATGTCCTCAGCCTGCTTTTTGTCTGTGGAAATAACTTTAGGCAAAGAATAAGTTTAATTAGAGAAGTGAGAACATGCAGAAACAAAGGAAAACAAAGGAGATCCAATGATAGTAATTTAGTCATTAAGCAAAGTCAAGGACTTTTATTTCCTTCTCAAGGGCTGTAGAAAATATTCTGAGCCGTATCCTGTGAGCTGTATTATAGATACTGAAACCCACACCGGGTGGAAGAAGTTAACTACATGGTGACCGGACTGTAGCCATGACATGAGCTGCCACAATTCTGAGAACCTCAAGGAAATGGGAAAAAACCAACCCTGGAACTGAAGACTAACTGTACTTAAAACAATCAAGATGACACAGGTCAGACCACCTCATGACCAGTTTCACGGTGACTGTCAGAGCTGCCTGTCATCAGAGCTGTTTCTGCATGGAGCCCCTCCCTCTGGGTATAAAAGCTCTTGCCCCCTGATTGTCAGGGCGGGAGTCGGCCTTTGGACAGGGGTCTGCCCTCCCCCCCTGGTTGCCAGCGTCCAAATTGAAGCAAACTTTCCTTTCCACCAACCTGGCCTCTTTATTGGATTTTGAGCAGTGAGCAGCCGGGCCCCACTTTCGTTACAAACCTACAATGTCTTTTCATTTCTTTAGAGATAAAACACAAAGTTCCTAACATGGACTCAAAGCCTTTCATGCTCTGGTACCAGTCTACCTCTTCAGCCTCATCATGCTCTACACTTGTTTTGAATTTTTCTTTTTATAAATTATTATATTTCCGAATTATCTCTCCTATGTGTGGCAGGCCACTTGCACTTTGTTGAAAAGAAAGAAAGCAAAACAGGAAAAGCAACAAGTAGTATGAGTAAGTACTGTATTATTGATAATGTGTTTTATAAGAGGAAAACTTTTTGGCATGTAAGCGTTCCACAGATCACTTAAATTCAAATAAATGTGGGTGTCTAGGTGAGTAGGTTTGAATAGTAGATACGATGTTCGAAACAGCAGCTATGTTATTTCAAATTCAGGTGAAGATAGAGTGTTGAAATATCCTTTTATTATATCTTGAACATTTTGTCCACATGGGAGTTACCATGGGGAGATACAGTAGGTTTAGTGTACATGCTTAGTGATGATTATGAGTTTGGAAAGGAAAATGAATCAAAGACAACCTGTTACTTCCAGCAATCAAGGCTCAGGAACAGCTCTGTGAATGTGCCCCGAGTGTAGCCGCTGGCTAATCACATCTCAGGGGAAGAGACTCTGCCATAGAAGAGGAGGCTGTTGGTCTTGTTGTGCTTGATGAGGAACAGGAAAGGGTGGTCACAGTGGAAACTGTCTGCCTCTATTGCTAGTTTTCGAACCACTACTATTCCAGTCCCACCTGCAGCCTCTGTACCCTCCTCATTCACCTCCACGAAGGACTTGTGGAAGACTTCCGACACCACCAGCTCTTGTTCACTGCTCATGCCTGAGAAGTCGGCTTTCCCCTCAGTGAAGGCGTCCACCATCCCCAGGGCTCTCAGCATGGGCTTGAGGTCATAGGTCTCCTCCACTTTGAACCGAGGTAGGTATAACTCCATTGCACGCTCTTTCATATTCTGTGGGCTCGTCCACTCTATTAACTTCTCAGCAGTGAGCTGATCTTCAAGCTATAACAATGAAAAAGGGAACAACTGGCAAGATTGTCAGAGGGCACGGAGCCCCCCCTTAACGTTGGATTGAAACGTGGAAATCCTTTAACAGTAAAAACATAAATACAGGAGATTCAGTTGATAGGGTTTTATCTGAGGAGGTAAAAATAACAGAGTCCTGAATATATATTATATAATCAAATAAATGTTCTTATATTTTCATGGCTTTGCTATTTTTATGTATATATGTACACATTACTAATATATGCATATGTATAAATATCTATACAAATGGATATATACATATATGCACACATATATGAAACAGAATGGTTAAATAAAATTATTTGTAGAAGATGAGCTATCTACTTCTTAGGCTCGTTCTCTATTTCGTGCTTCACTTTCAAATAACCTCTTGTCAATGTTCTTTCGTCCATAAATTTTTACATAGTGCATTTACAGCGTATAGCCTACTTTTATTCCTTTTTCTTGCTTCATTTATTCGTAAACTTTTCCTGTATAGATATATGTTTCTCTAATCAAATTTACATTGTTACATAATACTACCATTAAATTGATATTCAGTATATACATCTTTACTTAATATCTTTTAAGCATTCACTGCATGTCAGTCCCTAACCTAACCTAAGGTAATACTAACATGTATTTTTCCTCATTTAAAATTTTTCATTATTTTGAGCCACGTCTGTCCAACAGCTTTTCCCTTGTTTAGACTTGTTGTTATAGGATAAAATCCTAGGACTGAGATTCCCAATGTCATTGATAATGGGGAATTTAGAGCTGAAGCAGAAATATTCTGATGACTCTTCACATTTATTGCCGTATTGCTTTCCCTAAGGATTTCCAGTTTCCAGTGTTACGAGATATGTATTTTGAGTGTGGCGAGTTTACTGCCGCTTCCGCATCATCATCGACTATTATAGTAACGGCTTATGGCCTTTTATGCCAGATATTGTTATTGGTATTTTTACATATTAACTTTATTATAACTATGCTAACAGGAAAATTCTCTAATCCCCCCCTTTTTTGAAATCTTAGCAATGAGGCTCTGAATGAGCCTTTGGTCCATTCTGAGCACTTAGGGACCAAATACTTCAAAATTTAAAAGTGGGCATCAAGATAAAGCTATTTGTCTACCGTCTACAAAAGCACTGGGAATTAGTGGGCAATATGTAACCGCTTTTTTTTTTAATTTCCTTATTTTACTTGTGAGTGAACTTGCAAATATTTCTATGCGTCCCCTATGTATGCGTGTTAATCTCCTTGTCTTCAAATGAGTGGACTGGAATATATCAGAGGTTCGTATGGTTGCAAAATAGTTATGTGTGTATCTAGGTATATATGTTTTGTGAACTGACATTCCATAGTTTCATCAGAATATTAACGTGACCTGTGATGTACAGAAACACTATTCGTGTCATACCGTGACACCTAAGGTATCGGTTTTATTGTTTTGTTGTGTGGTTGATCTGCCAGCCACTAGCACCAGTCTGTGAGCAGCCCACAGAGCAGTGTCTCACTAGGAATTTAAGCAAGAGTAGGCAGCATTGGGGGTGCCAGCTTTTACCTGCTGCAGACCATCCACGTCATTGGGCAGCAGCAGAAACATGCTTAGCTCTTGGCCTTTGTACGGTATTTCCAGGATCTTGACTTGCATGTCCTCCAGTGACGTGAAATTGAAAAGGTCGGTTTGTTTCATCATCTGCACAGGTTTGCTTGTATCCTGCAATAAAGTCATGTGGCAAGAAAATGCGAAGTGAGCATAAGTCAAAAAGAAAGGTAATATTATTGTAATACCAAATACATCCTCCTTCTAAGAGATGATCTCGGAAATCTGTGAATTAGAGACAAGAGTTTCTTCAAGGAATCCCAACTAAATAATGTTAAAAAAAAAAAAGACAAGAAAATAAGCCTTGACAAATTCTATCTTCTACCCACAGCAGCTCTATATTAATCACTAGATATTTACATTTCACACTGAATGTGTAGCTATGTTATGTTATATACATAATTTATAGACAATACCTTGCTCAGCCAAAATTTTTCCTCCCCAGTATTTTCTTTCTTAAATTCCTTGTGCCACTGCCCTTTGAAATAGACTGCGTTCACCAGAACCAGAACGGTCCATCTATTAACAGAGCCTCCGGGAAAGAGATCCTTGATTTTTTCTGCAAAGAAAGAAAATCAAAGGTTTGTCATGAAAGGCACAAGTGGTTTGTCTGGAAGATGCTTTGAAAGTTACAAGTGACGATTAAATATTCACACAAATCACCACATTAGGGACTCTGTGCCCGATTGTTCACAAGGTGAAGCTTTCCTCACGGCGCCAGCCTGATGGAGTCACCCTCATGCAGACACCCCTTCTTCTGACTGGGAACGTGTTTGGTCTCTGGGGTGACATCAGTCATCTCACACTGAATTCTGATGGACTGATTTCAGCTGATCTTTCCACTGGTCAGTTTTCTCCCTCCCTCCCTACCACCCTCTCTGTCCCCTCAATTACTACCACCCTCCCCTGTTACCTCCATCCTTCCTTCTATTCTTCTTTTCTTCTTCACTTTCTTCTTTGCTTTCTATTTTTTGAAACTTGAACTCACCACTCAGAGGGAATGGGCCTGAATGTTCTTTAGGACAAATGACATGAACGCTAGAATCGAAAACATGGACTCAGACACCATGTCCCAGGGTGTCTTTGTCTTCATTTGCCATGTTGAGTTGCTGTAGGTTTGGCCTGTATTTAGGACGGGAGGTAGGATATTATTCATAGAATGGAGACATCATCCAGCCGCCTTCCGTGGTTGGGGAGGACGACTGTGGCCATCCCTGCAGGATGCGGGGATGGGGAAGTGGTCAGGCAGCTCCTGCTGCAGGTGGCAAGAAGGGTGGTTGGCAGGAGAGTGGCTCGTCTCCCAGTTAACAAAGGATAAGGGAACCCTTTTAATATTATCTCTTAGGGATCATAATCCAGACGTTAAGCCTCTAATTTAAAGAAAAAATGCGAATCAACCTGAAGTTTGAGCAGAGAGTTGGGATCCATAGAGATACTGTCATCCACAGACTCAGCTGAGTTTCCAGGTAGCTGGTCCTGGGATCCCTCCCGGGCTCCCCTTGTTTCTCTCCACACTGACGTGGACCATTCCACCCTCTGCAGTGCCCGCCTCCATCCCCTGCAATCTCATCTCACCCCGGCTCCTGGCACCCCATGCAGTGTCCAGCACAGCGCTCACACACAGCGGGGAATCTACAGTGATTTTGAAGGAGCGACTCTCCCATAACCTACTATTAGTTTGGCTTTCCACCCAGGAATTAATCATCTTCCGACTTTCTTCTGCAGCATTGACAAAATCAGCAGATTCCACACTGGCTAGGTAAAATTTCTCAACATTATCCATGTATGCCTATGACATGGGCAGGAAGAAAGGAGGGATTAAGAGTAATTTATCAGTAACTATGTAGGTTTTCCCAGATTAAACTGTGTTCAGTAATGACCAAACAGAGTACCTGAAACAATCCTTACGCCCACTTCCCCGGTGGGTTGTCAGGCTCTGGGACACTCTAGTGGGGGGTGTCGCGGGGCAGGAGCTGAATGCCCCCAGGGCAAATGCTCCCCATGTGGGTCAGCCAGGCTCCTCTGCCTCCCCCTCCCCCATTAGGAGATGGGATCAGTGGACCCAGGATGCAGACCAAAGGTGTGACAGGTCATGAAACTTACCTGAAGAAACAGAACAGTCTTTTCTCCATAGAGCCTGTTGGCTACGTTCAGCTCATAGGCATCAGTGGGTTTCTTAAACTCCGTCAGAAGCTTTTGAAATTGATGATGAATATTTCCTGGCCTTTCAACCTTCAAACACCAGAAAGTGAGCTCATTAGACTCTCATTGTATGTAAACACTACACCCCCATAGGTCTGTGAGCTCTGTTCCTAGAGTTTGGTATCCCCAGGGATGACATTTGTTGCTATCTCCCCATATATGGTGTATTTTACCAGAAATACCCTTCACAATCCTTACATTCAATCTTCCAGGTAATTCTTCCTCCTGCTCTAACACACTCCAGCCTTTTCTCTTTCGAACTAGAGATGCAGCACCATTCCACTATTGGATTGTGTTTTAATTGTCTCAAATGTTTAGGGACCAGCTAAAACTTAAACTCCTTGAGAGCCAGAGCCATAGTGCATCTCTAACAGTCATCAACTGTATGAGAACATGAAATTTGTATATTGCCCTATGTTATGACATGGAGCCCTGTTTTACTCCTTGGAGGGATTACTTTCTAAGACCCCTTGACTGTGCTCTTTGGCTGTTCGCTATGCCAGTCACTCTGAAGTAGGAGCAGTGTGTCTCTGGTACGCTGCCAACAGCTGCACATCAGCATCTCTAAGTCTTTAGTTCAACTGACACGAAAACAAGAGAGTTCAGAGAACTAAGAAACTTCTCCAAGGAGACAGAGCCAATTTTTCAACTCACGCTTATCTCAACCAGAACCTTCCACTTGCTAACTAAGAGTTTTGGACTATTTAGGCTACCAACCATAATTCTCACTCCATCATTTTCCAAAATATAGTTGATCATATGCTTATTGCTCTTAATCTAATTTAGGGGTTAATTAAAATCATATAATTTTAGCAACATATTGTGATTACTATAGTTATTATTATTCTATAATAATAATAATACATAACGTTTATGGGGGTTTCTGTCATCCAGGCACTCTTGTCCTGTTTTACATGTAGTTGCATGTCTTGTAGCAGACATTTTATTGCTCCTAGTTAATTTGTATGACGTCAAATTGTGGCTCAGAGCAGTTGTATTTTGCCACGTTCTCCATTCCTGAACAGAAGAGCACAATTTGAAGCTCCTGAGTTCCCTGGTGGCCTAGTGGTTAGGATTCCAGGCTTTCATTCCCGTGGCCTGTGTTCAAGCCCTGGCTGGGGAAGTGAGATCCTGCCAGCTGCATGGCATGGCAAAAAAAACATTCTTCAGCTTGAAGCTCCTTTGGGTTTCAGAACCCCTGCTCTTAAGAACATGCTACTCTTCTTTCAAGAAAACAAATATATAAGATAAATAAGTACATAAGATGATATGAGAAACAACTCTGTCCAATCTATTTTGCTTAAGATGTCCCCTAAAAACTGGCTTTTCCCTGTTTATCTGAAAGTCCCAGTTTAAACTCCGACCCTCTTGGATATGTGATGTCCTAGATCCAATGCTCTGTGACTCACGGGATCTTTTGCAGCTCCTCCTCCTTCTGTGTTCTCTGCGATTGCATTCGCGTGCAGGACCTGGAGGAGACGGGGAGTGAGACAAGGAGACTTTAGAGATCTATGTAGCCCAGAGTAAATAGAAAAGAAAGAAAAGAAGGAAGGAAGGAAGAAAGAAAGAAGGAAGGAAAGACAGAATCAAAACAAAATGCCAATTCAAAAAAAAGAAAAACCCAAAAAGAAAGAAAGAAAAAGAAAAAGAAATGTTCCGTGCAAGCACTGGCTCCTTGAAAAACACAACCTGCGTGTGAAAAACACAAAGCTCGTTGATCACCAGCCAGTTCAAAGAATCCTGATTCATTTTTCATTCATTGCTGAGCAAACATGTAAAGATGTCTCCCATGGATTTTAGTCAAGGCACCACTTCGACCTGAACTCTACCATTTAAAGCCTCACCTGTGGTCACTGGGCAGTTGTAGGGTTCATCCCAGCTCCCAAAGGAAGTCTAGGCACAGGGAAGAGATGGGGCGGAGAGCTGGGGGAGAGCATATGCTCCCACAGCTCTGTGCCCGCCCAGTCCGGGGGAGGTTTGCAGCTTCCTGTGCTACCCCTGGGGACAGCCAGGTCTGTGATCATCTGCACAGAAGCCAACAGGGAAACCAGGACAAACTGGTAAATGTAAATGTAAACCTACCTTCTGGATTTCTGATGCGGTGTCTCCTCGGGCCCCCAAGGAAGTCATGGCTAAGGCAGACATGATACTCAAAGGGGAATAGAAGATATTTTCCTTCTCTAATTGTCTGATCTGTTGGAACAGGTCGACTGCAAAGTGGATGATTCCTTCCCCGAGTGAACTCATGGTGGCTTGATGTAGTCTGGAACTCCTGCAGAAGCATCAAATTTATTTTATAATGAGTTTACTGAAAGGGAGGTTAGTCTGTAATAAAATTTTCATAAAAAATGCCTTATATGTGGGTTGTGGGATTCTGAAATCTATAGCTTCCTTCCTTTTACTTTTAAAGGTTTTTTCAATGTACATGTATACACTTCATAATTAGAAGACTATCGAAATAGTATTTAAAGAAAACTTTTGTGGGGACTTCCCTGGCAGTGTGGTTAAGACTGTGCACTTCCCATGCAGGATGGCGCAGGTTCGATCCCTGGTCAAGGAACTAAGATCCCACATGCCGTGTGGTGTGGCAAAAAAAAAAAAAAATAGGAAAAGAAAACTTTTGTGAAAACTAATAGAATATCTTTATCTTTTCTTCCTTACTGGCTGTACTAAGACTGGGTAGAAAATGCATTATAACAGATCAAAGACAAAGATTGATGTGTAACATCCCACCATCTCTCATGAGGCACCTCTATGCCTTTTTCTTGAGGGATCTGTGGGTACTGGACATCCTACCCTCCCAAACACACTTCCTCCTAAGGGAGCATTTGGTTTTTGGAAATAAATAAATTACCTAAAGATTAAAGGAAATGAAAAATTGTTTTACTTTTGTCCTGGCTAAAGAATAAAATACAATCAGACAAAACAAATTAGATAAATGATGTAACACACATCATTGTCATTATTTTCAGGAAGGATTCACGTAGTGAAAAGCAGAGCTGCTGGAAGCACTTACCTGTGAGCCTGAAGGAAGCAGAGGTGGGCAGACAGACTGTGAGCTGATGTGCCGCGAATCGTCAGGTCTGGACTATATACCTCTCTCTTGCTGCCTCCCATCCTTCACAGCAGCTGGTATTTCAAGTAAAGCAGCTTCTGATTTCTTCACCAGGCTACTCATCAGCTTCATGAGCACGAAGCCTCTATGAGTAAACGTAAGATTATTGTTTTATTCTCGTGCGTCCTTTTCACCTGCAGAAGAAATTGTGATCTGCGATCACTGGCTCATATGAAATGCATGTAGGTGCCTTTCTAGCGCCAAGGAGAATAAAGTTAAATTCTAACTTCTTCACGTGCCCTGAGCTACTGCGCCCCACCAGAAATAACCCTTAGAATATCTTTCTTGTCTTACATGTTGAATTGTCTTTAAGACCACTTCTAACACCAACAATTAAAAAGCTGACATTTTCTAGTTTATGTTCTGAAAGGGCTTCTCCAACCCGACCATTTCCTTAAGAATTATTCTATATAACCAGGAAAATAGTTCCAATTCTCAGCTTAAGAGATACTGGTGAAGTGTCTCAGCAGTAGGTGCAGAACAGGCATCATTTGCCTTCCCTTAAAGGCTGGACCTTGGCTGTGGTCCCCCCTGTGACCCCCATGCCCCTTGCAGCCAATCCCAGATGGCCAGTGACTTCTAAGGTCAGTGGGAAGCTCATTTCCCTGCAGTGTAATCAGCTCTCAGTGAGAAGGACAATGGATCCAAACAGGGGCCATTTTGGTGGCAGTATTCCAATTTTTTGTACAAAGATGTATCAGAAAAATAAACTGTTTGAACTCTAGAATTATGACATTTCTTGGTTAGCCTGCTATTCGTTATGCCATCTTCAAATTCGTGGTCTTGAAAACAGTGTCAAATGCCTGTGAGAAAAAAGCAGGAAAAAGAGTTCTTTTGAATGCCATGGTTAAGTCTCTTATCACTGGAGCTGTACTCTCTTCAGGGGCATGGCATTCTCATAGCAGAATAATATTAAAAACTGTTGACTTTTACTGAGGGGGGTATGTATTCACTCATTTCCCTCTTTAACACCTTATTCAGGCAGATCCCTTTGTTTTCCCCATTTCACCGATGACAGAAATGGGGCACAGAGTGGCTGAACAGAAGCCCAGGTTTCTAAGTTAGTGAACTGCACAGGTGAGGTATCCAGGCAGGTAGCTGGTTCAGGAAGCTGTGTGTGTATCCACTCCCCACAGGGTAGTCTGTGGACAGACTCTGTTCTTTTAGTGACATAACTCCTTGTGTTTAAATGAAAAGAACCTGTTTCTTCTGAACTTTCAAAAGAGATAATGTCCTCCCACAAAATGTGAGGTGGTGGGAATGGGTCCCCCAAATGCTCCTGTGTGGGCCCCTCAGTCACTAGGAGGGAAGGCTAGGGTTCAGACACTCTTTTAGGGCTCCATCCAGAGACCACCAGGAGCTTTGAGTGGGGAATGGGATTGGGGTGTTTTCCTCTGTGGGTGTGACTGAGAGAGTGTCAAATTGTGCTCACCTTCCATTCCCTCACACTGCTCTATCCAGCTGGAATTTAGTAGAAATGAATCACTTTGAGAGGGGAAAAGAAGATGGAGAAAAGAAAGTGTTTTTCTCCAGAGGACACTGTTCCCTGTGGCATGGCTGTCAGGGGGGAGATGCATTTCCAGGGTATCTAGCCCAATATCTCCCCTACCACCGGTGTGGGATGTTTGTACTGTGGACCAACGTTCCGACAGAGATATCACTCACATACAGTCAGCCCTCCACATCCATGGGTTCTGCACCCACAGAGTCAGTCAACCAGATGGAAAATATTTGGAAAAGATTCCAGAAAGTTCCAAAAAACACTCCTTAAATTTGCCCCACACCAGCAACTATTTTACTTTGTATCTACGACTCTTTACGTAGCCTCAACATTGTACTAGGTATTATAAGAAATCGAGAGATGATTTAAAGTGTAGAGAGAATGTATGTAGGTTATGTGCCATTTTATATAAGGTACTTGAGCATTCCTGTATGTGGGAATCCTTGGGGTGTCCTTGAATCAGTCCCCCGTAGATCCCAAGAAATGTCTGTAGTGTAAGTTTCATCTTTTAAAAATGTATAAGTCATTGGTTTTTAGGCCAGTGACAAAGTTGCGCAACCATCACCATGATCTTTTCCAGAATAATTTCATTTCTCCCCAGGGAAGCTCCCTACATAGTTCTTTCTTCCCCCCGGTGTTTGGAAACCACTAAAATCTACTTCTTGTTTCTATGGATTTGTTTATTCTGTGTATTTCATATAAATGGGATTGCACAGAATGTGGCCTTTTCTATCAGGCTCCTTTCACTCAGTATAATATTCTCAAGGTTCATCCATGTTGTAGTATAAAATGGCGCATTTCTTTATATGACTATATTATGCACCATTGTATGAAATATCACTTTTAAAAAAATCCATTCATGGGTGGATGTACATTTGGGTTTGGTGTACTATTGTGAATAATGCCGACGTGAACTCTCATGCAGAAATTTCAGTGTGGACGTGTGTTTTAATTTATCAGGCATTTACCTACGTGTGAAACCCTGGGTCAATGGCAAGTCTATGTTTGATTTAGAAGAACTGCCAGACTGCCTTCCCCAGAAGCTGCACCATTTATATTCCCACCAGACTATGTTGGCAGCACGTGTGTATGCAGTTCTGATTCTCTGCACGTCTCCAGCACTTGTTACTGTCCTTGGTCCTTTTTAACACCTGCCAGGAACAGAGTCTGTAGTCTCAGCACGTCGCTCATTCACAGGAAGATTCACCTGCAACAAGGTCCCAGAAGCACAGTAGATGGAGACACGAGGTGAAGGGAAGAGGAGATCTGTGTTTCTCAACCTGAAAGATGATTCTGCCTGATCCCCCAGCCCCCAGCACTGCTGCTCTTAGGGCTCCGCTGTCGATATGTGTGCAGTGACCCCTGAGTGATACTGTAGGTCAAAGATCCCCGAGCTGAGACCGGGTGGGGCTGAGTGAGGACATAGGAGTGAAGTCCAGAAATAGAAGGAAACGGGAAGAGAAAAGATCCAGGATGAAAAATGACAAACACGAGGAATAGGAACTTCTAGTCAAGGTTGCATCACAGACCACTGTCCCAGAGAGAGTGGAGGTCCCTGGAGCAGGAACAGGATGGGTTTCTTTGGGCTAAAAGAGAAAGGGATCTGACCCCCATAGACAGAAGCAAGAAGCTCAGCCTGGGCCTGGAGGAAGAAATAGGGAGACAAAGTAGGATAAATTGGTCTTCAAGGGAACTTTCAACTAGGACTAAATTCCGAGAATAAACTTTCAAGATTTTTCATGTAGAGTTTGGCTTTGAGGAAGAGACACTAACTGCCAAGGGCCAGGAGTTTGGTTAAATTTACAGAGATCTTGGGCTGGTTCAAATAGAAACCATATCATACTCTTTCCCCCGTCTTTGAAAAGTGCTCCTGGCATGTAATAGACACGGTTATGACACCCTGATGTCATTCAGTGTCGCAGAAGCCTCAGCAATTATCAGAAGATTTTGCAGGTCAGTAATTTCTAACTTATGTCTTTGGGAATTTTCTAAATATACACCAACATCATTGGTTCCAGGAATCCAGGAAGCTATTAAAATTCAAGAGGCAAGCACACCTTCAGAAAACATCTTGCTATTTCTAATACCTTTATCTGTTCATTAAGAACTAGTTTCTCTGTTTTCCTAAACCTTACTTCCTTGTGAAGGGCGTGAAGACTTGTCAGCATTATTAAGTTGCAAATCCTAGGGAGCATTTTATTTCTTCTTCCTTACCAAGTATGTGCCTGTCTGCAGGCAAACTGATTAGGTGAGAGGATCCTTCAAGCATCCAACAATAGCATATCTGCCAATTACCATATTCTCTACAGATACGGACATAGATATGTACACATTGAATAACATCTGAATAGGGTTAATAAACTTGGCTTTAATTTTCTCAGAGGAGAACCAACTGCAGTGAGATATAACAAGATGTTAGTTAGGGAATTGGTCTCATACGTGGGTTTATCAAGGCAGACGGAGACAAATTCATAAAACCTCCCCCCTCCCCCCCATTCCCACGTTTCCAGTTCCATCCAAGACAGTCATCCTAATCCATGCTTTCGATCAAATCCAAGGCTGTTCCTTGTTGAGCTCTTACAAATCGTCACCCTGTTTCATCTTGGCACTCCTGTTCTGCTACCCAGAAAAACGAGTTCAGGCACTCCTTTTTTGTAGGACTGTCCCTGTTCCTTCTTGCTTTACCTGAAATATGAATTTTCCCCATGACTTCCTGTTCCGTGACCTTTTCTCAGGGACAGCTCCTTACTACCCTATCTCCATACCATGACGCCAGGAAACATGGTCTTCTCTTTCTTTGATTCCCACTGGCTTTACTAGCCGTTGTCCTTTCCCTGTCCCAAAGCCTTAGTTTAAGTTCCTGGCCCTCCAGGTGATTCACCTTGTGCCCACCTACCAACTTGTATGTTACCCCTTAATATCCACTAAGTAATCTGTTGCCTCTCCACCTTTTAGGTTTTCCACTTCATCTCAACTGCTCCCAGTGTTGGGCGACTGGAAAACTTTCATTTTATTGGCAACAATTGAATTTATTCTTGTTTCATTTTACACCTCTCTTCTAGTTGAATCTCCTCCTTTGTGAAAAAAAAAACAAAAATTTTTTGACCCTTAAAAAAATTAGATCCATGATGTTTAATTTCTATTTGAAGATGTTCTATATATAAAGCAATACTAAGTGTTGCTGATGCCTGTCTCTAGAGTACCAGTGGAGACAGAAAGTTCTAGAGGGAAGAAGGAATTTGATTACATGGGATATGGTGTGCTGGGGATTTTATTTTGCTTCTCCAGTTTCACGCTTCACTGGCTCAACCTCCCCTGGCCCTAGGAGGCAGAGATGTAGGGAGACATAATCCAGGTCCTTCTCCTCTAGGGAACCTTGCATGTGGCCTGTGGGAGGAAGCAGGAGCAGACCCGCAGCAGGGTGAGCGCAGGGCGCTCGGTCACCCGGCTTCCTCTCAGCGAGGTTGCCAAGAGGAGGCTGCATTTCTTTACCAAAGGCCGCAGATCTTATCGGGCGGCTTTTCTGCAGCTATGGCTACCTTCTCTGGGTTTTGGTCACCATTCCTGCCCTTGCCATGTGCGTCTAGGGGTGGCAATGTCCCCCCACTCTTGCTAGCCCTGGGGTGCTTCACCATCCTTTCTTGGTTTCTCTTAGCCCTGACCATACTTTGTATAGTCCCTTGGTGAAACTTTCCTGAATTACCCAATTGGACTGTGTCATTTGTTTTCTGCTAGAGCCTTGACTATCACGGTAAGTAAATGGCTTTGGGAAAAACATCTTGGGATGGAATTTTTGGGATCAGGTTGGTCCCATATTGAGAAGAAGTGTGCTGAGAGGAGATGGGGCACTGGTGTAAGGCACATGTAGCACCAAATTATCAGGGATGGAGGCAAGACGTGGAGTGCAGGTGTAAGACGGGTGTTGGGACGTCGGAGGCTGTGGTGCTTAGTAGCTATTGTGACAAGTTGTGGGATCAGCTGCTTCGTTATGATGGGCGTGGGGAAGTCATTCGGCAGAAATCTGAGAAACAGTTTCCATGGATCTTGACAAATAAGTCCTAAAAGACATGTATATGTTTACGGTAGTAAGATGCTTAATCTTTCTAGGTCAGGAAAATGCAATTAATACAACACAGTGAGATTAACAGCAGAAATGCCGACAGTTCTTAAAAACTAAGGATTGGTGTGATGTAGAAGAGAATTACTGATAAAATGCTGATGCAAATATTTCTTAGTACAAGTAACTTGGTAATACTAGGCAGAATGTGGTTAAGATTCAGCAATTCTCTATTTAAACATGTACCCTGTATATACTCACAGGCTGTGCTCAAGGAAACATGTATTTTGGGTTAATTGCAGTACTGTTGGCAGGGGCAAGAAGGAGAAACAGCTTAGACATTTATTAATAGAATAATAAGGGAAACAAATACCCTAATTTTGTACAATGAACTATCCTACAGCAGTGAACATAAATGAGCCAGATATTCAAGTATCAGAAAGGGTAGGTCCTCAAACATAATATCTGGAGGAGAAAAACGTCCGTTGGCAAAGGAAGACTAGTTAACATTTGTGCATTGTGGATGGGAAAGACGGGAGACTGATCATTGAAATGCTATCCTGGGAATGCAGGGGACATGCGTGCTGGAGAAATGTAGAAATGGTGCTGGGTGTTACGTAACACCTATTTGTGATAGACGATTAGCTTCGAGAGCCATCTGCTCCATGTGTCGTTTGTCTATAGAAACCCTGAGACACACTGACAATGTCTGTGCTTGGTCTTTCAGGCTGAGGTTTACCCAGATGAGGGCAGATTCTTCATCTGTTTCCGTATCCACTCTAGTCTAACCCCATGACACTTAAAGTTTCCTGCTAAAGCCCAACAGTGATTTCCTAAGAGCTTCCTGATGGCCCCCTTTTCAGTCTTTACAGTGAATTTGCTGAATGATTTGTCAGTTGTTGACTCCTCTTCCTTGAAATCCTATCTTCAGCTCTCCTCCCCAGCTCTGACTTTCTGGGTAACATGGCCACCCTTAAGGGCAGGCTTCAGCTTTTCCTAGGGATCGACCACAGACACTCTCTCTATATCCTACCGGCTCATCCATCCACAGCAGTAACTTCAGTCTGGGAGATCCCTAGTGCATTTCTCTCAGCTTATGACCTGTCCCTTCCTTCGCACCCAGCTCTGTGTGCCATCCTCTCTCCCATCTCCCAGCTCTAGTGCCATTCATACAGATCTTCCCTCCAATTAATTGTAATTGATACTTAACATTTGGGTTGATTGATATTTTATATTAACAAAGGTCTTATTAAATCCCTTAGTTAAAATTTTACTCTGTAACTTCCCATCTTATCAGTAAAATGACATTTCCTCCTATCTCTTCTGTTATGGGGCTCTCTTAACGCTTCAGTAGAATAAGTGTATCTTTGGAACACAGAGAGATTTGTCCCTGTGCACCAAGGCTAGCAGTAAACAGGAATAATGGGTTGTGGGCTGCTTATATTTGGATGAATGCTTCTTGAAGATTCAATTTGAATTAAGGGATGTTTACGTAGTATGTTTGACCATCATATCTGTAGGCTTTTTCAGTGATCCATTCTCCCTGCAGTGGGTTCTTAGTTACTTTCTATGACTTAGTAGTGGGTTAAGTAATGGGTCTCTAACAGAGTGCTAGAAGCAGGGACATTTTTTCCTAATATTTTAACTTATTGATTTATTTAAATATTCATTCTTTTTCAGATTCTTTTCTCATACAGGTTATCACAGAGTATTGAGTAGAGTTCCCTGTGCTCTACAGTAGGTCCTCGTTGGTTATCTATCTTATATATAGTAGTGTGTGTATGTTTATCCCAAGCTCCCGATTTATCTCTCCCCCTCTGCCAGGTATCCCCTTTGGTAACCATAAGTTTGTCTTCGATGTCTGTAAGTCTGTTTCTGTTTTGTAAATAAGTACATTTGTACCATTTTTTAAAAATTAGATTCCACATTTGAGTGGAACCCTAGTTTGCCTCATCCTGTGAAGCAACCAGTTAGGCAACAGAGCAATCTTCTGACATCCTCACCTGGGATGGTTAGAGAATCTCAGGATTCAACAATATACAGATCTTCTTGCCTGGTTCATAGCATTAAAAATAGCTGGTGCCATAACCTCAGAGAAGCAGGTACTCAGATAACCACTGGCTCCAGAATCATAGAGTCTTGGAACTGAAAAGGCCCTTAGAAGCTAAATCAGCAGCAAGAATAAAATAAATTACAGAATATACTTAAAGGCTGAAAAGTCTACAAGCAAATTAAACATTCAGCAAAACAAACGGCACCAGTTCTTTAGTAGGTCTGCTGCGCTGTGGCCACTGCATGGGGCCAGCTTCAGGTCTCAGAGATGGGACGACAGCAGCATGGGGAAGGCACTCAAGAAAATCATTTGCTCCAACTGTCTGATTTGCAACCCAAGAAGATGAGGCCCAGAGGATTTTCTCAAGATTGCCCAGGAAATGGGACTAGTCACGTGACCTCAATCAGAGGGACACCAGGGACGTGGTCCTTTCTTCCCCAAACCTTTCTGGAGCCTGTAGCTCCACTGTTCCTTTCCTCTATTCCTCCAGCTCTCGCATCTTCTCCCTCCTCTCCCCTCCCCCTTATCTCTCTGTTTAAATCCCTCCACATTGACTTCCTGCTCCTTCTACCCTTTTTTTTATTGCCTGGTTGTACTGTAGAAATTTTTAGTATCCTTATGCTTATTAAATCAAGTATTCTGTTCTGAATCTTTTTTCATTTTACAAGTGGATATGTTAAACATTTTATATTTATCTCTCTAAAAAAGAGTACAGTAATTAAACTGCTTAGTGATCGTGCATTTCCTCTGTGATCTGAATACCAACCTCCACCCAACACATCCCCTAAAAAGAACCTTTTTCCCTTCCTGCCCCAGATGCTCCCTTTTGGATCTTAGCCCTGGAAATGTTCCTTTACTTTTAAACTCTCCAAATAAAACTCTATTGTATACACAAACCTCTGATAATAGGAGCACATCATGTTCACTATTTCCTGCTGTCAGCATCACTCAGTACACAGGTTGAAAACCTAAAACTAACAGCGCACCTGTACATAACTCCCACGTGTCTAGTTGTGTATTTCCTGGGGAAGACTTTCTTTGAGAAGCTGAACTTTGCCTCCCAACCCCACTAACACAAACACTGTGGACTGCAGTCTCTAAGGAATATGGAAATGGAGAGGGCGGTGCCAGGCTAGGGTGGAGGGGATTTGTTGAGAGACCGAGAAACTCAGGAAGCAGATCAGCCCTGGTAAGTCAAACCAACAGGTATGTTCTAAAATTCAGGGCTGGAGCTTATCAGAGGAGGGTTTAATGTGGTTCCACAGATGCATCAGATATATGTAGTTTTAGCACCACGGATGTCCCATTTCATTTCAGACCCAATCTCCCACCACTCTAGTGAAAGGCAGCTGAATGAAAGTTAGGGGCTGTAGATGGCAAAAGAGTTATTTCTTAGGATAAAGGATAATTAGCAGAGGGTTCCCATATACCCTTGTCTCCTCCTCACACAGTTTCCCCTATTATTAACATCTGGTATTATTGTGGTATGTTTGTGACATTCAACGAATCGGTATTGACATATTATCAAATAAACTCCATAGTTTGCATTAGGGTTCATTCCAATTGCTCCTTGCTAATATATAGGAAAGAAAGAATTGACTTCAGTATATATATAGTACAAAACATCATTCTTGATACATTCTAACGTTTAAAGCAAGCCACAGGGGAAGAGACTACAGAAGGTATGAATATCAAGAGGTTTACTGGGGGCCACCAGTGTAAGAAATCACAACATTGGAGAAGTAATTTATACACATGAACTACTAGGGAACCACAAGAGCCTTCTTCCCTTCATGCCCTAACTTGCGTGGAACTGGTGAAGCCCTACAAGAAATATTTCAAGTCAATTTCTACCGTGGGCAGAGGGAAGCTTTGTGGTTGAGGTCCTAATGCCAATGCCCAAATCCTCTCCGGGTGCAAGAAACTAGGATTTGCAATATATTTTCCAGGTGCTTCTTGACTGTGTCAGGGCCACTAAGATTTAGTAACTTTTTCCAGGTTTGTAAATTCTGCCTGAAAGAGTATTATTTTTTTAAAAATTAAACTTAAGCCTAACACCCTTTGGAGATGTATTTTAAACTAAGTATTTTGAAGAGGAAGAATAAAATATGAAAGACCAGTCTACTCTATTGTAAGACATTGTATAGGTAGAGTAATCATGACCATGTGGTATTTCTGACAAAGTAGATTTTCGACAAAGGTTTAAAAGCAATTCCATGGAAAAAGGATAGTGTTTTCAACAAATGATGATGGGGAAATTGGACATCCGTAGGACACACCTCTCAAAAATAAAGGAAAGAATCTTGACTTAAACCTCATATAAAAATTAACTGAAAATGGATTATAGTCTTAAATGTAGATATAAAACTATAGAACTTTTAGAAAAAAGAAAACATTTGGGATGTAGGGCTAGGCAAAAATTTCTCAGACTTGACATCAAAAGCATAATCCAAAAAAGGAAAAAAAACTGAACCTCATCAGAATTTAAAACTTTTGCTCTGTGAAAGTCCATATGAAGGAGATGAAAAGACCAGGTATCCAATTCAGTAGTTTCTAGAATATATTAACACCTCTCAAAGCTCAACATTAAAAAACAACCCAATTAGAAAATGGGCAAAGACATGAAAGGACATTTCAAGGAAAAGCATATGCAAAGAGCAAATAAGCACATGAAATGATGTTCCATATCATTAACAGTTAGGGAAATGTAAACAAAGACTGCAAACAGATATCACTACACACCTATCAGGACGCCTGAAATAAAAGTAGGAACAACACCAAATACTGGTAAGGATGTGGAGAGCTAGATCATTTATACATTGCCGGTGGAATGCAAAATGGTACAGCCACTCTTGAAAACCAGTTTGGCAGTCTCTTAGAAAAAAAAAAATAAACCCTAAACTAAACATGAACTTGCCATGTGACCCAGAAATTGGCATTTATCCCAGAGAAATGAAAACTTATGTTCGCCTAAAAACTCGTGCATAAATATTTATAGCAGCTTTATTCGTAATATCTACCAACTGTAAGCAACCCAGATGTCCTTCAACCAGTGAGTGGTTAAACATACTGTGGTACACCCATATGATGGGTATTACTCAGGAATAAAAGGGACTGAACTATTGATAAATGCAACAACCTGGATGAAACTCCAGTGAAAAATGGCAATTCCCAAAGATTTATATGCTGTATGATCCCATTTATATGACATGATTGAAATGACAGAACTACAGAAGTGGAGAACAGATTAGTGGTTACCAGCGTTTACGGATGAGACTGGGGTGGAGTGAGTATGATTTTAAAGGGGCAGCATGAGGAATCCTTGTGGTGGTGGAAATATTCTGTACCTTGACTTTGTTAAGGTTAACATCCTGGTTGTGACATTGTACTAGAGTTTTGCAGGATGTTATCATTTCAAGAAACTGGGTAAAGGATACACAGAATCTATGTTATTTCTTACCACGGCATGTGAGTGAACCTACAATTATCTCAAAATAAAAACGGTTAATTGGGAGATTGGGATTGACATATACACACAACTATATATAAAATAGATAACGACTAAGAACCTACTGTATAGCACAGGGAACTCTACTCAATACTCTGTAACGATCTATATGGGAACAGAATCTAAAAAAGAGTGGATATATGTATATGTATAACTGATTCACTTTGCTGTACAGCAGAAACTAACACAACATTATAAAGGAACTATACTCCAATAAAAATTAATTTAAAAAATACAACACTATTACTGATGTATAGTGAAATGCTCAAATCAGTCAGTTTAATCAGTTTTGATCAGTGCATGCACATATGCAACCGATACCCCTATCAAGAAATGAAGCATTTCTATGGCTCCAAAAAGCTTCTTCACGCCCCTTCCCAGTCAACCTCCCCCTAGAGGTACAACCACTGTTTTTTGTTACCATATGCTCTTGCCTATATATTAGTTTTTGTTTTCTGTTTTGGTCTGGCTTCTTTCACTGAGCATAATCCTTTTCAGATTGATCCAGCGATGTGTGTACCACCAGTAGTTTGTTCCTTTTGAATGCTGTTCCAGTGTATAGATGCACCATAGTTTGTTTACACTTTCTCCTCTCGATGGACTTCGAGTGCTTAGCTCTTATGTTTAAAGCTGCCATCAACATTCCGGTACAAGGCTTATTGTGGACATATGTTTTCATTTCCCTTGGATAAATACCTTGGAGAGGAATTGTTAGATCCTAGCCGAGATACCTGTTTAACTTTTTAAGAATCCAGCACTTTTCCCAGAGTGCTTGTGCCACTTGACATTCCCGCCAGCAGCCTAGGAGACAGCCTCGTCGATATTTCGTGTAGTCACTCTTTTTTATTTACTCATTCTAATGGCTGTGAAGTGGTATGTCTTTGTGTTTTAATTTGCATTTCTCTGATGATTAATGATGCTGAACACTTTGTTATATACTTTTTGGCCATTCATACGTATCCTTCAGTGAAGTGCTTGTACAAATACTTTGGCCATTTGATTCATCCTTAACTTTTTGGGTTGTAGTTCTTTGTGTATTCTATATACAAACACCTTTCCAGGTATGTGCCTTGTGAATATTTCCCTCCAACCTGTGGTTTGCCCAGTTTCTTAATAGTGCTTTTGATGAGACATACAATTTTTAAAAACAATTTAAAAAAAACCTATTCTCTCTTAGTTTACGTTTCAAGTAGTGAATTCCTCTTGACTTATTGTAAGTGTACAGACTAAAGTATCGAGGCCTATCCAAGACTTGAAATATCCACCTTCTGGTACTGAGAGTTGCTTCTTGTTGTTGAGAGGCTCTTTCTGTGCATCCTGGAATATAAGACAGAAGCATTCTCAATTATTTTTCTTGGGTCTGTGCTTCACACTCTTCCCATTTTGTTGCCACCGGGTCTTTGTCAAGAGCTATTCTGACTAAGTGGAAAGCGCTGTAGGTGTTGTTTGAAAGCTCTTGATTGTCAAGCGATGTGGATTCTTTTGAAAGAGTTGCTTTATGGATGGGAAAGTAAGTGTTTAGTGTTTCATTGAAAGAGTCCTGTCTTTTTAAAAATGTCCCGAAAGAAGACTGAAACTTTGGCAAAAAATGGATGTTGGTTGTGGGGATTACATTCGAAGGATTTGGGAAGCCTGGGAGGTGGGAAATTATGAATCACAGCAAAATGTACTTGTTGCAATATTATTCTCCCTTTATGTTACGAATCACGTGGGGTTCCAACCTCAACTGACGGTTGGTGAAGAAGCCTTGTGTATGTTCTTGGTCAGGATTTTCTTCAGTTTTCCAAACTAGCCCTTGCAAACCTTCATCTCTTGCCTCATCCAAATCTAAAGTGCATCCCTTTCCCCTCCACTCAATAAAAAGATGAACAGTTTAGTTTCTCAAATGGTTATTGCATGCTTACTAAATGTCAGGCATTTAGCAAAAGACATAGTCCCTGACCACAAGGCATGAACAATCTCGACAAAACTTTTAATCCTTCTATGTGCAAATTTATTTAAATATGTAACCATCCTCTCTACTCCACTCTTGTGTTGGGGCAGGGGCGGCTAGCCACTTGTCCATTTTTTTCTTCCCTTTAGTACATAAATTTAGTACCCTGAGTCACATCAGGCTGCTTTGCGGACCTTTCTTAGTTCTGTGTCTAGTTCAAATAAATGTCAGTAAGTTAATGTGTTTACCACAGTCTCTCAAGAAAAAGTCAGAGAGGTGGGGTTGCCAGATAAAACACAGAACACCCAGTGAAATTTGAATTTCAGATAAACAATGAAAACAGTTTTTAGTGTAAATATGAATTCGACATAGTATAAATATTTCCCATACAATATTTAGGATATATTTATACTAGAAAATTATTCACTGTTTACCTGAATTTCAAATTTAACCGGGCGTCCTGTATTTTTAATTGCTAAAGTTTACAAGCCTAAAAATGGGGATGACATTCACAAGGCAAATGAAAACTCCTCCAAATCAACCTTCTTGGCCCCTTGCCATTTCCCGCACGTAGAGCAGGTGCTCCCATCTAAGTGCCCAGGAAAAACTAAGTCAGTCTAAGTAGCCTCCTGTTTGTCCAAATCCATTCTTCTTTTGGTTTCATCCCATCAGAGGCTCTCAGTTCCACAGTAACTCTTTTGCTTCTCTGTTTCGTACCCATTGTCCCTGTTGAAGCCACAGAGGTGGTCCTGTCTCAACTGCTCTTCTGATCTCCTTCCTCTGGGAAGACAGGGGGGCAGGAAGGCTGTGGATACATACCATTCATTGTGTTTTTTCCCCTGTCTGAATCGGCTAAAGTTGCAGATATAAAACCTCTTCAGCTTTGCTTCCTCCAGCGTTGTCAAATGTCACAACTTTACGTCAAGGGAGGGTTCTTGTTGAATTTGTTCTGCAGTGCTTTGCGTCCTAGATCCTTCGCTTGGAACACCATTCAAGCACACTTTACTAAGATCACTTATGCCCTCCTAATTACCTCCAGGTTCCTTCTTGAAATTCTCCTCCTTGAACTGCTGAAGAAGGCTATCAGGTACGGGGGACACTAGTGGGTACCTGCCCAAGGTGAGGGAGAGGGAGAGGTAGAAATCCCGCCTGTGCTCTGCTCTCCAGCCCATGCTCCGTGTCCGAGGCTAGGAGGCCCACCCTCTCACCTCACCCGAGGCCCAAAAAATATTGAGAGAAAGTAGAAGGATTCAGGCAGATGGAGAACCAAATACGTATGGCAGATAAAGATTGGATGAAAGCCAGGATTAAGTATGAGCCAACAATGGGTTTTCCGATCCTGGTCCTGAGAATGAGACAGAGATGTACAACCTAATCACAAGGGTTGCTGCACTCTCAGTGTGGGGTGCTGCCCCAGGAAAACCTAGGCCAGGAGGAATACACTAGAATATGGGCTTCATTCGAACAGCTAGTGCCCACGTAAGGAAACTGGAGGGCAGCTCTTCTCCCAAACCCACCAGCAGGCTGTGTCATGGGTTAGACGTGTTGGACCCCTCTTGTGAGCTACTTCAAATTCTGTCTCCCCACCTCTGAATCTAGACGCTAGTGAGCTACCAGTTCTGCACAGGCTTTAAGTAACTTTGTGCATGGCACCCTGACAGCACCTCCTCTCCCTTTGCTTCTAGCTCCAGGGCTTTTCCGATGCTTTGGTGTGGGATGCGCATGTTTGCTGAACACTCAAGAGCAACCTGAGGGAACTCCCATGGGACCATCCTTGACCAATGGGGAGGAAAGCCAGTAGATAAGTGCTTCCTTCATTTTTCCTCTGGGTGGACAGTTCTGAGATACATGTTATAAGATTCCTCCAAAGGTCCATGGGGTCATGTACCAGTGGCCTGCTTATAACAACCATTGTATTAGCTTCCTCTTTCCCTGCTTCACTCCCCCTTCTCTTCTGCTTCTATTCCCTGAGATAATTTCCCAAATAGACTACATGCATGCAAGACTTGGAGAACTGAGGGAAAGAGTAAAGAGAATCACAGAAGGTTATGCTAATGGACGTCCTTCCATCTGGAAGGAAAGCTCAAAAGGAGTGAAAGAACGGCCCCTCCAATTGGGAAAATGACAGAGGGACAATCTAGACCAAGGATGAAGAAGACCTTCTCTGATCAGCCCAATTCTCAGATAACAAGAAAGCTAAGAAAATCATCATTTTCTTCTCGGATCTCAAAATAGAAGAGAATAAGGACCTACTGTATAGCACAGGGAACTTTACTCAATATCTTGTAATAACCTATAATGGAAAATAATCTGAAAAAGAATGTCTACACATACACATATATGTGTATATATCTATATACACATATTTATACCTGAGTCACTATGCTGTACACCTGAAACTACCACAACATTGTAAATCAACTATACTTCAACAACAAAAAAAGAGTTGAGAACAAGATGAAGAGGTGGAGAATCAGCCCTAACCAGGGATAGGATGATTCCAAATGACAGAAACCCCCAACTGGAATGGATTCACATCAGAAAACACTTGCTCTGAGCAGAGAGAGACGGGGCAGATTTGGGACTCTTTTTAGTTCTGTGCTGTTGGTTGAATACAAGTATTTTTATGAGAATCTTATGGGCACAGTGGATAGCAGGGCCATAATTTTAAACCTAATTTTTCTAGTCTGTGTCTTGCAGATCGGTTTAATTTTGACTAAGAGAGGACATGTCGCAGGCCGAGGATGAAGAGAAAAATCCCTGGCTGTGAAGGGCTTTCTCATGTCGTTAAGTGCAGTGCAGTCTGCCTTTACTGTTTAAGTTTGGACAGTGGTATCAACCTGGGATGTTACACGGCCAAGTGGGCTGTGTGTTACACAGACAGGAGGAGCCCTGGGGAGCTGCGCTTGATTCACAGAGCTGATTCTGGCTACTGGGAACCCCAAACATTTTTTTGTCTCTAGCTTTCATCCCTACCCCCGCCCCCCATCTCTAGCCTCTCTTACCTGGTACTGAATCATACCTCCTAACTCACTTGAGATGGGGTGGCTTGTGGCTCTTAGCAAGCTTTTAAACGAAAACCACAGAATAACTCCTGCTTGAGCTCACTCCTGGGTTCTTTCTATGGGACAGGAATCACCTGCCAGCAGACGGCTGAAGCTCCGCAGTGCTGAAGCTTCCGCAAGAGAGCTCGGAAGATCTCGGGATGAAGCGCCTCGGACCAGGCAGCGTGGGTCATGCGGGAGTCGTTCCTGCCGAGTAGCTCTGTGCCATGCACGTGACCCAGGCGACCCTTCGAACGCTGAGCGTGGCACTGACAGCTTGCATGAGTTCAAGTGATTCTTTTGAGAAAGACAGCTTATTTTCTTGAACAGAGGATAGGCTCGACAATGCTTCCCCTAGCAAAGCTGAAGGTTAGGGACTCAGTGCTTCTCCACAAAGCACTGGCCATCCTGAGAGCCTCCTGAACGCAGCTCCGGGTGGCTTTTAAAGGACTTCCTCCTCAGAGCCGTACTTTCTGCCCAGCAGGTGTAGACTTGAATCACTAAGGACGCAAATGGAAAGGGAGAGGCAGAAAGCAAAGGCTTTATATTTCCTCTTCAGAGACGCGGCTGCCATCTCTCCTGCCAGACTGTCCTCCTCACCACCGAAAAGCAACAAAGGTAAAGAGAAGTAGCTGTGCTTTATAATTGCAGCTCGTTTCTTGTCAAAGGGGAACAGATAAAAGCGGTAAAATATGGCATTGGGACAGGTCTGCAATGAGCCAAAACGAGGGGGCAGCTTATTCTTGAACTGAGGGGGGCTTTTTGTTAATATATACTTACATTAAACATATCTGAATATCACTGATAGTGTGCATTTTAAAATCCTTGAGGCAGGCTAAATTGACTTCAAATCCCTGATTTGTTTAGCAAAACAGAACTCTGTTGCTATTTTCTACTTACTCCCTAGTAACTCATTCAAAACAGAGCTGGTCACGTAGGGTTGAAGCCTCTGTGTGACGAAGCACTTCTTAGAGGACCTTCACTCCACTGGACTGGCCTTATTAATAACTTTATGTGTTGGGAAGAATTCCTTTACTTTCCTGGGTCTCAGCTTCTTATGGCTTTAAAATTAGTCTCTTAAGAATGGGTGAATTCTGTAAATGCATGTAAAGTCTCGTGGTTTATGTTTGTGTGATGGGGTGACCGTTCTGAAGTTCCTACTACTTCTAGGATCAATGAGCATATTATGAAATGAAGTTTGAAGGACGGAGCATGAGAGTAAAAGATTAGCCCTGGTTTAGGGAAGGGGAAGGAGGCACTAGAAAAGTTAATTCTTGTGAAATGGTTAAGAACCTACACAGGCTCTGTGCCAGGTTGTAAGAACCTGGTGTCTTAGCCACCCTTGGAGATGTACTTCTCCCAAAAGGACAGACCCAGGCCCTGTGTCTTCTTGCAATCCTTTAGTTGTCAGTATCCCCTTCTAAGACATGATCTCTCCTCCTGTTTCCTGAACAAAAATCCCCCTTCTCAACCTAGAAGAGTTGGAGCCTTGGGCATCCTTTTTTTCCTCTTTTTTTTCTCCCATGACAGCTTCCAGATGACACATCTCTTTTGCTTGGGAGGGATTTTTCTACCTTAAAAGCAGGCGGAAAGGTACATTAAAGGAACATTTCTGCAATTCTTCCTCTTTGAGACTCAATGTGAAGTCCTTCTATGTCTAAGGACACTTCTAACTTGCCCCCACTGACTGGGTGAAGGCTGCCCTGGGTTCCAAGCATCTTTGGTGGGATCCCATGTGCCTTGGGGCTTCTGTGTTCTATGGGTTCCTATTTCCTGAAACTGACTGGATAATATTAATTAGACCAGAAATAGTGAAATATTTAGAATGTCACTGTTGCTAATACATATTGATTCCTGGGTGATTTTGCAAACACTGATAATTTCACAGGTAAATTTTCCTTGCTCCCAAGGAATGTTAAATCTAGTAATGAAAACTAGAATAGTCAACAAACAAGAATTCTGTAAATTCATCTACACACACCTGTGTACACACAGACAGTCACCCAGGTTGAGGAAATTGTCAATTAAGGTTACTGCATAAAATCAGTTGAATATAAGAATAATACAGAGACTGTTGTGGAAAAACTCCTCTAACAGGAAGGTGGAATTTTGGAAAATAAATGAAGAAAGTAGAGTTCTCAAGTGCTAGGTTAATGATAGTTGAAACTGTCTTGCAAATAAACGTGTCAAATAACAAAGTTCATGAATTGATTCTAATTATGTATTTCTAATATTTTTTAAAGAAAAACCTGAGCCTAGAGTTTTCCTTCTTGGTTCTGTGATCTAAATGCTTGAAAAGCTATAAGATCTAACTGTGAAGTGAGGCAAATAATACTGTATTTATTAACCGCCAAATATCTGATTATGCCTATTAATCCTTTATATTTTGGACAAATTTCTTAATTATTCTGGTAAGATGCTATCATTATAAAATAGGGATAATAATCATAGTACAATAAAAATAAGATCATTTTCTCTCAAATAAAAGCTTATATGAATAGTGTATGGTGGCACGTGGGAAGAGCCTAGGCTTCAGAAGAGATGGACCCATATTTACATGATGGCTCCCCCAATTGTATTGTATGAATCCCCAAGCCCTCATTGCCTCATCTGCAAAACTAGGGTAACGTCAGCCATTCCGCAAGGCAGATTCTGAGTAATGTATGTATGGTGATTGGCATAGATGTGAGCCCTGTGATACAGTCATTTCCTTTACAAAGAAATTTCCACACAGGTGGGTAAGGGAGTGTGTATGAGACTACGCCCCTTAGCAGTGTTTGTGATGGTGTGGACAGGGAGGCCATTGGGTGTCTGTCACTGGGGAGTGGACGCACCAAATGTGGTGAAAGCACAACAACTCCTGGAAAAGATGCTGTGAAGACTGTTGAAATGACAACAAAGGATTTAGAATATGATGTCAGCTTAGTTGATAAGGCATCAGCAGAGTTTGAGAGGACTGAATCCAGTTTTGAAAGAAATTCTACTGTGGGTAAAATGCTATCAAACAGCAGTGCGTTCTACAGAGAACTTGTTCATGAAAGGAAGGGTCAAACGCTGTGGCAAACTTCACTGTTGTCGTATTTTAAGAAGTTGCCATGGCCACCCCAGCCTTCAGCATCCAACACCCTGCTCAGTCAGCAGCCGTCGACGAGGAGGCAAGACCGTCCACCAGAAAAAGGATTACGACTGACCGAAGACTCCGATGATGGTTAGCACTTTTTAGCAATAAAGTATTTTTTAATTATGATACGTATATTTTGGTTTTTTTAGACATAATGTTATTTCACACTTAATAGACTGCTGTGTAGCATTAACATAACTCATATGCACTGGGAAATCCAAACATTCCTGTGACCCGTTTTGTCGTGACATTCGATTTATTGCGGAGGTCTGGAACTGAACCCGAAATATCTCTGAGGTATATACCTGTATAGGCAATGAAACTACAAGAGTAAGCAATAAGGAGAACAATGATTAAGACACAAGTAAGAGACATGACATTTATTTGCTTCCAATTTTAATTAATAATTTTATCTCGGTCATGAGTGCTTAGGTCAGAAGCTGACACTGGTATTTCTAAAATTGGTTAGGACTTCTGATCTATGAAGAAACACAGAAGAAATAAAAGAAGAAGGACAAAATGAGGCAAATACCTTGGATTTATGCAGCTCCCCTGAGGAGTTGAGAACACTTCCTGCCCTGACCTCAGCCTTCATTTCATGGTCTGTCTCTCTATCTCTATCTGTCTCTCTCTGAGTCTCTGTCTGGCTCTGACCTTTTTTTTTTTTTTTTTTTTTTTTGTGTGTGGTACACAGGCCTCTCACCGTTGTGGCCCCTCCTGTTGCAGAGCACAGGCTCCGGACGTGCAGGCTCAGCGGCCATGGCTCACGGGCCCAGCCGCTCCGCGGCATGTGGGATCCTCCCGGACCGGGGCACGAACCCGTGTCCCCTGCATCAGCAGGCAGACTCTCAACCACTGCGCCACCAGGGAAGCCCCTGTCTCTGACCATTTTAAACAAACAGTGACAGCATATGAATTTGATTTCCAGCGATCCCTACTTCAGTTATAATGTTCGTTTTCTTATATTACCGCTGTATGTGAGTTAATAAAGTACTAGTTAAAGTGAGAAAGGATGTTTGAAACTATATAAATTTCTCCTTTAGCATACAGATTGTAGAGATAATTCAGAGAATTTGTTTTTCATGTAGTTCTTTTTTTTGCAACAGGCTCTAGTAGAATCTGTAAATAAGAATCTATATACTCAGTCTTGTTATATTATTATATATTGTTATAATATATTACAAGGTCACTATTTATTATGTGTATTATATTATTATTGTCATATACTTTGCCAAGCTAGGGAATTGGGTAGGACTACTTAGGCGTATAGACAAGAAGAAGCGGTGGGAAAACTCAGTCAAATTTTTTTCTCAAAGCACTCTTTCATCAAGACTGTACTAAGGCAGTTTATTCCCTAGTAATACTGACGATCACGTCCACTTTAGGTGAGGCCATATCATTTTTCAGGGTAAAAGTTCATTTCAGTTACAATTTATACGGTATTTTTATAGAATATAGGGATTGGGATGGGAAAGAGAATTTTCAAGTACATGATTTATTCAGGCCCTAAATGTCTTATTTTTAATCATACTTTTTAAATACCTATCATCCAGTAGCATAAAGTGGGCACGGCTACCCATTGACAAAATATAGAATCAGACAAGATTAGGGAGGATTAGGAACAATGGATGACACCGCTGCATAAAGACTGGATTTCACTTTAATGAAGCATTGTCATAGCCTCTGGGTAAGAATAAGAGAAAAGTGCTTCTGGGTAAAGTATCTTGTCAGGGAGCCCCCTCTTCCTCGTTGCTCATTCCACGCCAACATACAGAATTGAAAGGGTATCAAAAGGAATCTTGCTGATTTAAGACAGAATGTGCACATACTTTCATTTTATGTGTAAAAAATAAAACAAAAATTCTTCATACTGTGTTATTACTTTGCTTCTGTTAATCACAGCAATTCTATTGAATAAAAACTGAGTTTTCTCTACTTCATAGCTGGAAACTGCTAGATGCAAAGATGTAGAAGTTTAAAAAGTTTTTTAAAAATAGAGTTAGGCTCAAAGAATAAGTAGGCGGAAACCCTGGACAACAAAAATGTCCTCCTGAGGGAATTCTTCAGTGAACTTGAACCTGAGGATTCTTCAAAGTTATCAAATCATTAGAAAACACCCAACTGTAGGATGGTGGGCGGAAATATGAAAACAAGATAAAATTCAAATTTATTCCTTTTTGGTTGACACAATGATTTAATTTTAATGAAAAGCAGTGTGTTTGTTTCAAGAGCGTGCATGAGTTAAGCATGGCATGCCATACAGTGACGAAGCAGAGTGCTTGAGAGAACACACGCTTAGCATAAATCTACGATAAATACACTGTATGTTAGTGGGATGCCTTCTATTTTAGTGGGCTTTTTAAAGTCATATATTTCTTTTAGAATCTGATGAAAGCTATCAAACTTTTCCATAAAAAACGACACACATGCACATCCACACAAAACTCTACATGCAATTTCCCAGGCTTCTTTAAATTGTTCATAGATCCCAGGCTGAGAAGCGCTGATATACACGTCGATATACTTTTGTATTGGTGGTTCTCCAGCCTATCAAAGTGGTAGAGCACCTGAACGTTATGATAATCTTTGTGGAACATCACCTATTTTTAATACATCATACAATCTAGAAAAAAATCTTATATTTATATACGTGTGTGTATACATATATGCATATATATACCATATCTATGTATATGACTGTATTATATATGTGTGTGTGTGTGTGTGTGTATGTGTGTATATACCGTAAATGATATCATATCATGTCCATTATCCTTCCTTTGGGTAAGTCACTGCAGCCCAACCAATGTGACTGGGAAAGCTGTGTGTCTCAAATGGAGCCCTCGAAAGTTGCTTCTTAGTCAGGGGTTTGAACATCTCATTTTATATTTTGAAACTTAAGACAAACCATCTATAGCAGAAAGGACATCCAAAGCACTATCCTCTATGTTAAAAAGGCATTTGTCTGTACATTGGAGTCCTTCAAAACATATAGAGCTGAAGAAAAAATATTTTACCAGTAATGGTTGTAACAAAAGGTAAAAACTTTCATTTTTTTTTTCCAACTGCCATTGACTGTAATAAAATCTTCCTTTTTTTATTTTTGATAAGTTTCAAAACTGTATAATGAACATCTGCACATTCTTTGTCCATATTCACCAAAGTTAACATTTTGTTGCATATCCTTTATATCTATCCACCTATCTATCTATCTATCTACCTATCTATCATCTATGTATCTACATGTTTCCTGAACTATTTGATTGTAAGTTGCAGACACCATGACACTTTTCTCTAAATCCTTTAATATGCCTGAGAATAAGGACATTTCCTTTCAGACCAGAACAGCATTAACACACTGAGAAAATTAGTTTTAATGAAATGTATTACATAATATATGGTAATGTTTCCATTTTCTCAAGGTTTTCACATTGTATTTGGTGGTGTCTCATTAATCTCTTTAATCTGGATCTGTTCCTGATGTTTTGTTTTGTTTTGTTGGTTTTTTTCGTGACCTTGACTTTTTTTTGAAGGGTCTAGAGCAGAGGTCTTGTATAAAGTCCCACATCTTGGTTTTTTAAATTGTTTCCTCATGGTAGATTCAGGGTAAACATTTTGGCGAGATTATTACACGGGTGATGTGTAACACTGGGGGCACGTGATGTCTGGTTGTCTGCTCTGTGGAGCTAATTTGATCACCACGTGAAGGAGGGATTGACAGATCTCTCTACCTTATTTTATAAATAACCCACGGGGCAATACTTTGAGACAGTGAGTGCACTCTTCCCCAACATCTAGTGGTTTTAACATTCGTTGAAGATCCTTCCTGGAAACAACAACTTCATTTGGGATTAAAGATCATAAAACCATATATTAAAATTCCACCCTTCCTTCTATGTTTATTTAGCTAGCATTCTTCTAAAAACAGTATTTTCTCTCTCATTAATTTATATCTTTTTAAAATTAGTTCAAGATATTACATCCATTAGCTTGTTATTCTTTTTTTTTTTTTTTTTTTTGCGGTACGCGGGCCTTTCACTGTTGTGGCCTCTCCCGTTGCAGCGCACAGGCTCCGGACGCTCAGGCTCAGCGGCCATGGCTCACGGGCCCAGCCGCTCCGCGGCACGTGGGACCTTCCCGGACCGGGGCACGAACCCGTATCCCCTGCATCGGCAGGCGGACTCTCAACCACTGCGCCACCAGGGAAGCTCAGCTTGTTATTCTTTATCATGTACAAATTGCTCGAAATCTGGCCATTGGAAGCTCCCTCAAGCCAGATCCCATGTCCTTTGCACATGGCCTCATCACGCTCCGACGCCCCACAAGATATCCCAGGCTTTCCTGTGCTTTCCTTGTCCCATTCCTGGAATCGGCCAGTTCTTAGAGAAGCTCTAGTTCCTTTTAGCAGAGAATGTATTTAGAAAACAAGATTTGGGAGTGCTCCTGCCTTTATGGATATCTTCATTTCTAAGACTTTTCAGTAAGTAGACATAGAAAATTAATATGATATGATATATAATATAATAAATATGATACATTCATGTATTCACACAGATATTAACAAGTGAAATCCAGCCCCGCGGGTGTTTTCCTCACCTTGCCCCATTTCCTATTTGTAAATCCCTTCTCCCACAGTGAAAAGACCTGTTTCTCAAAAACATCAATATATGTATTTGCTTCCTACAATACGTACAAAAAAATGCTTGAGAATCAATTGGGAACTCTTTTTAACTTAGGAGGTGACATTTCATGAGTTCTTACTGACCCCTGGTGTTTTCTTTGATGCTTCTGTAGCTTCCAAATGGTTACTCATAAAGGGGTTGCTGCTCAAGGCTCAGGTTTTCTCTGCCTCAACACTGCCCACGCCGTGTGCCAGATGATTCTTTGCTATGGTGAGCTCTGCAGTGCACTGAAAGATGTAAAGCTATATAGCAGTATCTATTGCCACTTACCTGCTAGATATGAATGGCAGTACTTCCTCACAAGATCTGACTGTCCAAAATGTCATTGCTAACACCCCTGGGGGCAAAATCACCCCTGGCTGAGAACCACCGGTCTACCTATACGTGCAGTAGAAAGGAATTCTTACAAATACTTTCTAAGTATAAATGTCTAATTTTCTGATTAAAAAACTGAGTCATTACTAGAATTTTTCAGTTGGGTGTATTTAATGGTGTTTTCCAAAGTGCCCAGGACTGTTTAATTTGTTACTGTGCAGTCTCATCAATTGCTATGCAGTTTTCAAATACAATAATATTAAAATAAAAAAACAACTGTAGAATGAGTATGCCCTGAAAATATCATTTCATCATCAAGATAGCCAGTGAGCCAGGCCCAGCTGTTTGCTGCTGTGCCTTACATTTGATCTACATTAATTACCTTCCCAGTGGGCATCAGTTTGGCTAATCCCCATCAGCGTACACGTGAAATGAGTGACTCCCAGTCACTTAGTCATCCAGCAACTTTACTGTCTCTTACAGCAGGCGGGCCTCTGGGATCCTGCCCCAACTCTACATCCACAGTCATTCTGATGGGTTGATGCCCGATGGCAAAAGCCATTAAACAATTTAATTCATCAGGTTGAATATCCCCTCTCTTCACCTCTTTTTGTTTCATTCGATCACTTATTTTAAACTCTCAATAGACACTTTGCCCGCTAACTTCAAACCAGAATTAAGCTTGGCAAGTCACTGAAAATCTAAAATAGCTGTTTTAAACGTTTTTTATGCCACAATGCATCAGATAGTCTCAACACACACTGAGGGACTGTGGCGTAGAGAAAATGGGGTCACGCCCAACTGCATATTAGTCTTTGCTGTAGAAACTCCTAAATTTGAATTTCAAACTTTTTGGTGGACATTTCCTAGGTGCCTTGGAATATAAGTGTTAGCCCCTAAATCCTAAACCATGTATTGGGCCAGCCTTAAGATAATCAGAATCCTTGACCTTTGTTCCTAAATTTTTAGTTAACCACAATACCATCTTTGCTTCACAGAAGAAGGAATGGAAGTACTACCAAGTTTGGGGATTTTTTTAAAAAGAGAAAAAAGAGATGGATATCATTGAGAGCAAGGCCCTCAACTCAGGAATCAGGATTTTAGAGGCTTGGTTGGGATGTCACTCCCGATAGGCATGCCCCCTTCAAAGATCTGGATCGTATCAGGGGTCTCTATTGGTTCCAAATTCCATCCTTCTCCTGGCTGTTCTAATCTCTTTAGGATGGGAATCACAGAGAATTTTTGCTTTGAATTACCCCTTACCCTGCTTCCTCCAAAAAGCCTGAATGGGAGCGATGGGTAACCCCTTTCCAGTCCGGGCCAGCAGTCTCCTTTACGTTGCAGGAGTCACAGACTCATACTCTTAAGACTATCACCCCATTTTCAGATGTTTGAATCCTCTCTCTAAATCACTCTTGCAAAGCTCTGCAAGGTTTTTAAAAAATCTATCCTGGGGCTTCCCTGGCGGTCCAGTGGTTAAGACTCCGAGCTCCCACTGCAGGGGGCATGGGTTTGATCCCTGGTCGGGGAACTAAGATCCCACATGCCATGGGGCACGGCCAAAAATAAATAAAATAAAATCTAAAAATAATAAAAAATCTATCCCTATTAAATTTTATATTTTTGGAGGTGATATTTCCTGAATGTATTATCCAAACTTTTCCTCTTAGATTCTTGTTATCTACAAATTTAAATAGCTTGTCATCAATGCCTTCGATGAAGTCATTAGATGACATATCCAGTGCCTCTGTTTGTCCTTCAGTGTGACAGGAGTAGCTATGAAAACCTCTCTGGTCAAAAACTTCAGCCATGGCCAAAAATTGCTTCTATTAATGAACTGTAATTCTGGGTTAAGGCCTGAGAAACTTTGTTAAAGTGAAAATGCCATGGGAATTTGGAAACTTAGTTTGCCTCTCCAGCCCTCTGCTTCTTCTCCAGTAAAAATAGGAAGACTATAGCACCAGCTAGTCGGAGAACTGCCGCAAGGGTTAATGGGATAGCACATATTATGCATCTAGTACAGTTCCAGGTACATAACACACCCTCAGTAAAGGATTGCTCTTCACTAAATTGTTCCAACATTCCATTCTGGCAGAAAATAATCTGAATCGCTAGGTGTGCCTGCTTTTTCCAAAGTACTGGTGGCTTAAAATCTGCACGGAACCGGGGTTACTGATTTAAGATCACTTTGAGACATTTCTAAAAGGGTCTCCCATCAAATGTTGGCTGTCACCATCCTTACTCTAGGGGAATGCTATTTTTTGAGAGTGGCTGGGCAGCGGCCTCTCATATTAAAGCACACCAGTTTTTGTTTTGATGCAAATTAAATACACACACGCACACACGCACATACGTACATGCACAGATTCCCTCCAATACATCTTAAGGCTACCTTCCAGAGTGAGGGTGAGCCAGTGAATTTACCAGCTTGAATTATTTTTCTGGGACAAGCCTGACCCCTAGAGGACAGGTGTTGCATGTAAACAAAGCACCAATGCCGATCAAGAGCCAATGCCAACTCTCAATACTAGAGAGTTAGTTATGGAGTGCTCAGGTGAGCACTCCATAAGGGGTCAGACAAATGCTGGGGTTGGCACGGTGTGAATATAAAATCTTAATTCTGCGCCAAGTGGCTTGCACAAAATTCCATATCTCCTTGATTTCAAATGTATATTTTTTGACTCTATTGACATAATTATAATAAGCTGCACACATTTAAAATGAGCCATTTGATCAGTTTGACAGTTGTGCATACACACCAGCATATCCCAGATACTAAAGATTTCCATCCTCTCTAAGTTTCCTCACTCCGTTTTGCAGTCCACCCTGCCTCTATTCCTATTGTCAGACAACCACTGACTTGTCCCTATAAGTGAGTTCGCATCTTCTAGAATATTTTTTATAAATGCGATGAGATAATCTCCACTCTTTTGTATCTGCGTTCTTTTACTCAAACTAATGATTTTGAGATTCATCTAAAGTTGTGTGTGTCAGTGACTTGTCCCTTTCAATGCTGAGTACTATTCCACTGTACAGATATACCACATTTTGTTTAACTTGAGGTGGATCATAGACCTCCGTGTGAAAGTTAAAACATCCAGAGGAAGACGTGGGAGAAAATTTTTGTTATCTTAGGGTAGGCAAAGGTTTCTTAGAAGACCAACTGAACAGATGATAAATTAAAAAAAATATAATTGGACTTGATCAGCATTAAAAACATTTGCTCTTTGAAAGAAGCTGCTAGGAAAACAAAAAGGCAAGTCACAAATGGGGAGAAAATATTTGTACACATATATTACGTAAAGGACTTGTATATGAAATGACAATTAACTCAAAGACAAACAATCAATGTTTTAAAATTGAGATATAGTTGATTTACAATGTTGTGTTAATTTCTGTTATACAGCAAAGTGATTCAGTTATACATATACATGTGTGTTTTTTAAAATATTCTTTTCCATTATCGTTTATCACAGAATATTGAATATTGTTCCCTGTGCTATACAGTATGACCTTGTTGTTTATCCGTTCTGTATATAATAGTTTGCATCTGCTAATCCTAAACTCGCACTCCATCCCTCCCTACCCGCTACCCCTTGGCAACCACGAGTCTGTTCTCTGTGTCTATGAGTTTGTTTCTGTTTCATAAAAGTTCATTTGCAAACACTCAATTTTTAAAAAACAGTAGACGCTTCACAAAAGAAAAGATTCAAATGGCCAATAAGGACAGGAAAAGATGATGAACATCAATAGTTCTCAGGGACATGATAAATATATATAGTAATGCTTCAGAAATTGGATTATATCTTATAATTGATGAGCTAGCAACTCATGTGCGCCTTTATATGTACTGTTAGTACTTTTAGAAGCTAATATTTCTTGAGCACCAAGTTTTTGCAGTGTTCTAAGCACTTTGCAGGCATTGTTTCATTTAATCCTCACAAAACCCTTTGAAACAGTTGCTCTAATTAAACCCATCTTCATGGGTGAGTAAATTGCAGCTCAGAGAGTTTAAGTTACTGCTCCAAGTCACATAGCTAGTAAGTGGCAAAACCAGGCTTGGAATCCACTATCTGCCTCTATAGCCCATGGGTTTAACTATTCTGCTGTTCTTTTATTTTTATATTGATGGTGAGTCTTCAGTGGAGAACATCTGAGAAAACAGGATCTTCCCTGAGTCCTACTAATAACTTACTTCATTACATTTTGTGGGTCGTTAAATGAGTCACTAGGAGTTAAGTGCCTAATACTAGTAGATATAATATATAAATGTTAGTTCCCTTTCTTCCATTTATTTTGAGACTTGTTTTAAATTTCCCAAATAAATATTGAAAATTTCACAATTCAACTAATTTAAGCCATATTTTATTTCTCACTCCTTTGTTCATCTTTTTCACTTAACTTTTAATCTTTTCTGTGAAATCCTTTGAATGCTAATATTCTTTACCAGTGGTCCTCAACTAGGAGTGACTTTGCCTCATAGGTGATACTTGGCAACGTCTGGGGACATTTTTTTCAGATTTGCGGGGAGGACTGCTAGGGAGTAGAGGCCGGAAATGTTGCTTACCAGCCTACAGTGGACAGGACAGTCTCCACAGCAAAGAATTCTCCCTCCCAGATGCTAACAGTGCTGAGGTTGGGAAATCCTGCTCTGTACAAATATGCAGGATTTCCTTTATTGACCTCAGCTGAGAATAGTGAGAGGCTGCAGGAAACTAAAAGAGGAAAAATATTGTGGTCCCAGTTCTTGCATAGAATAAAATCCAGTGAGGGAAATAAAGAAAACACCACCCCAAAAACTAATGCTAAGAACAGTATAATAAATGTCTCAAGAGAAATAATAGAATATTTTAAGGCTTCAGACAAGGGGAGTAGAACTAGATAATCCAGTTGAGAAAACCAAGAAATGCTCTATGAGGATCAAATATGAAAATATCCTCCTTCCTTATGAAAATGAAACTTGGTTTCTCCACGGTTGGTGAGAAAAGACAATTCTTGGTTGCCAAACATCCTATACCTTTTAATACTCTGAGACACAGCCAGGACAAGGTTGAAATTGCTTAAAGAGACTTAAATAAAGGTGGTGGAGTCAGCAAAACAGAGCACCATGAACCTAGGTGATGTGTTGCACAATGTGCTTGCTCTCGGGGCATGGAGGCACATCCCATGCCAATCCCGGCCCCTCCGCCCCAGTGGGGGTGTCTCTTAATACCTGCTACTCTAAAGCACAAAGCCGGGGACCTAAATATCTTTAACTCTGGGCCCAGTTCTGACCCTGGCTAAGTGTGTAGCACTGAGCAAATGCGTTAATGTCTTTAAGCTTCAGGTTTCTCTTCTATGAAATGGACTAATAGCAGTACTAATGCATAAGGTTACTGTATACATTAAATTAGATAGTACATGCAAATTGCTTTGTACAGTGAACACACATGGTAGATACTCAAAAACTGTTATTCATCACTATGGTTTATTGTAGTTAATTGAATCAAAGCTTGTGCTCTTTTCACTAGAAAAAAATTACTGTCTGTATATAAGTACAAAATTAGGGGAGCACATATGAGGTGGTTATGTTGGCCCAGCATTGATGGAAGAGGGAGTGGGGTATGGGGAGGAGAAAGGAAGAAATGAAATGGAGGGTTCACAGAGAAGGTGCTGGAATGGAGGTACAAAAGATGTGAGGGATAAACCTTCCATAAAAAGAATTCAGAATAACGATTGTGGAGATGATCCAGGACCTCAGATAAAGAATGGAGGCAAAGATTGAGAAGATGCAAGAAATGTTTAACAAAGACCTAGAAGAATTAAAGAACAAACAGAGATGAACAATACAGTAACTGAAATGAAAAATACACTAGAAGGAATCAGTAGCAGAATAACTGAGGCAGAAGAACGGATAAGTGACCTGGAAGACAGAATGGTGGAATTCACTGCCATAGAACAGAATAAAGAAAAAAGAATGAAAAGAAATGAAGATAGCCTAAGAGACCCCTGGGACAACATTAAATGTACCAACATTCGCAATATAGGGGTCCCAGCAGGAGAAGAGGGAGAGAAAGGAACAGAGGAAATATTTGAAGGGATTAGAGTTGAAAAATTCCCTAACATGGGAAAGGAAATAGCCACCCAAATCCAGGAAGTGCAGAGTCCCAGGCAGGATAAACCCAAGGAGAAACATGCTGAGACACATAGTAATCAAACTGACAAAAATTAAAGACAAAGAAAAATTATTAAAAGCAACAAGGGAAAAATGACAAAATAACACACAAGGGAACTCCCATAAGGTTAACAGCTGATTTCTCACCAGAAACTCTATAAGTCAGAAGGGATTGACACGATATATTTAAAGTGATGAAAGGGAAGAACCTACATTCAAGATTACTCTACCCAGCAAGGATCTCATTCAAATTCAATGGAGAAATCAAAAGCTTTACAGACAAGAAAAAGCTAAGAGAATTCAGCACCACCAAACCAGCTCTACAATAAATGCTAAAGGAAGTTCTCTAAGTGGGAAACACAAGAGAAGAAAAGAACCTACAAAAAACAAAGCCAAAACAATTAAGAAAATGGTAACAGGAACATACATATAGATATTTACCTTGAATGTGAATGGATTAAATGCTCCAACCAAAAGACACAGGCTCGCTGAATGGATACAAAAACAAGACCAATATATGCTGTCTACCAGAGACCCGCTTCAGACCTAGAGACACATACAGACTGAAAGTGAGGGGATGGAAAACAATATTCCAAGCAAATGGAAATCAAAAGAAAGCTGGAGTAGCAATACTCACATCAGATAAAATAGACTTTAAAATAAAGACTGTTACAAGAGGCAAGGAAAGACACTACATAATGATCAAAGGATCAATACAAGAAGAAGATATAACAATTATAAATGTATATGCACCCAACACAGGAGCACCTCAATACATAAGGCAACTGCTAACAGCTATAAAAAAGGAAATTGACAGTAACACAATAATAGTGGGGGACTTTAACACCTCCTTACACCAATGGACAGATCATTCAGACAGAAAATTAATAAGGAAACAGAAGCTTTAAATGACACAATAGACCAGAGAGATTTAATTGATATTTATAGGACATTCCAGGTGAATTCTATCAAATATTTGGAGAAGAGTTAACACTTATCCTTCTCAAACTCTTCCAAAAAATTGCAGAGGAAGGAACACTCCCAAACTCATTCTACGAGGCCACCATCACCCTCATACCAAAACCAGACAAATATACTACAAAAAAAGAAAATTACAGACCAATATCACTGATGAATATAGATGCAAAAATTCTCAACAAAATACTAGCAAACAGAATCCAACAACACATTAAAAGTATCATACACCATGATCAAGTGGGATTTATCCCAGGGATGCAAGGATTCTTCAATGTATGCAAATCAATCACTGTGATACACCATATTAACAAATTAAAGAAGAAAAACCATATGATCATCTCAATAGATTCAGAAAAAGCTTTCAACAAAATTCAACACCCATTTATGATTAAAACTCTCCAGAAAGTGGGCATAAAGGAAACCTACCTCAACATAATAAAGGCCATATATAACAAACCCACAGCAAACATCATTCTCAATGGTGAAAAACTGAAAGCATTTCCTCTAAGATCAGGAACAAGACAAGATGTCCACTCTCGTCACTATTATTCAACAGAGTTTTGGAAGTCTTAGCCACAGCAATCAGAGAAGAAAGGAATACAAATTGGAAAAGAAGAAGTAAGACTGTCACTGTTTGCAGATGACATGATACTATACATAGATAATCCAAAAGATGCCACCAGAAAACTACTAGAACTAATTAATGAATTTGGTAAAGTTGCTGGATACAAAATTAATGCACAGAAATCTCTGGCATTCCTATACACTAACAACAAAAGATCAGAAAGAGAAATTAAGGAGACAATCCCATTTACCACTGTAACAAAAAGAATAAATTACCTAGGAATAAACCTACCTAAGGATGCAAAAGACCTGTACTCAGAAAACTATAAGACACTGATGAAAGAAATCACAGATGACACAAACAGATGGAGAGATACACCATTTTCTTGGATTGGAAGAATCAATATTGTGAAAATGACTATACTACCCAAAGCAATCTACAGATTCAATGCAATCTCTATCAAATTACCAATGGCATTTTTTACAGAACTAGAACAAAAAATCTTAAAATTTGTATGGAGACACAAAAGACCCTGAATAGCCAAAGCAATCTTGAGGGAAAAAAATGGAGCTGGAGGAATCAGACTCCCTGACTTCAGACTAAACTACAAAGCTACAGTAATCAAGACAATATGGTACTGGCACAAAAATAGAAAGATAGATCAATGGAAAAGGATAGAAAGCCCAGAGATAAACCCACGCACCTATGGTCAACTAATCTATGACAAAGGAGGCAAGGATATACAGTGGAGAAAAGACAGTCTCTTCAATGAGTGGTGCTGGGAAAACTGGACAGCTAGATGCAAAAGAATGAAATTAGAACACTCCCTAACACCATACACAAAAATAAACTCAAAATGGATTAAAGCCCTAAATGTAAAACTGGACACTATAAAACTATTACAGGAAAACATAGGAAGAACGCTCTTTGACATAAATCACAGCAAGATCTTTTTGACCCACCTCCTAGAGTAATGGAAATAAAAACAAAAATAAACAAATGGGACCTAACGAAACTTAAATCTTCTGCACAGCAAAGGAAACTATAAACAAGACATAAAGACAACCCTCAGAATGGGAGAAAATATTTGCAAATGAGTCAACAGACAACGGATTAATCTCCAAAATATATAAACAGTTCATGCAGCTCAATATTAAAAAAACAAACAACCCAATTAAGAAATGGGCAGAAGACCCAAATAGACATTTCTCCAAAGAAGACATACAGATGGCCAAGAGGCACATGTAAGCTGATCAACATCACTAATTATTAGAGAAATATAAATCAAAACTACAATGAGGTATCACCTCATACCGGTTAGAATGGGTATCCATCAGAAAATCTAGAAAAAACAAATGCTGGAGAGGGTGTGGAGAAAAGGGAACCCTCTTGCACTGTTGGTGGGAATGTAAAGTGATACAGCCACTATGGAGAAAAGTATGGAGGTTCCTTAAAAAACTAAACATAGAATTATCATATGACCCAGCAATTCCACTACTAGGCATATACCCAGAGAAAACCATAATTCAAAAAGACACATGCACTTCAATGTTCATTGCAGCACTATTTACAATAGCCAGGTCATGGAAGCAACCTAAATGCCCATCGACAGATGAATGGATAAAGAAGATGTGGTACATATATACAAAGGAATATTACTTAGCCATAAAAAGAAATAAAAAGAAATTGGGTCATTTATAGAGATGTGGATGGACCTAGAGACTGTCATACAGAGTGAAGTAAGTCAGAAAGAGAAAAATGAATATCGTATATTAATGCATATATGTGGAATCTAGAAAAATGGTACAGATGAACAGGTTTGCACAGCAGAAATAGAGACACAGATGTAGAGAACAAACAATGGACACCAAGGTGGGAAAGCGGGGGTGGGGTGGTGGTGGTGGAATGAATTTGGAGATTAGGATTGGCATATATACACTAATATGTATATAATAGATAACTAATAAGAAATTGCTGTATTAAAAAATAAATAAAATAAAAATTTAAAAATAAAATAAACTTTCAAGTTAATTAACTCAAAAAAAAAGATATGGAGGATAGCATTGGGTAGTTGGAGGGTTTGATTCAGTATATTGAAAAATAACTCAATGGAATTGAATTCACTCAACATTCACTGAATGTCTGCTTTACTCAAAGCAAAGATAAATCTGATTTACTGTATAAGGTCATTGCCTCGAGAACAAGACAGACATGTAAACCACTACCTATTTGAATTTGGGGTGAAGAATCTAGGTGTGTGTGGTAGGGGTTAAGGGACTTTCTCATCCCAGGAAATGGTAACATCAAAAACAAGGAGCAGGGGCTCCCCTGGTGGCGCAGTGGTTGAGAGTCCACCTGCTGATGCAGGGGATGCGAGTTCGTGCCCCAGTCCGGGAAGATCCCACATGCGGTGGAGCGGCTGGGCCCGTGAGCCATGGCCGCTGAGCCTGCACGTCCGGAGCCTGTGCGTCCGGAGCCTGTGCTCCGCAACGGGACAGGCCACAACAGTGAGAGGCCCGCGTACTGCAAAACAACAACAACAACAACAGAAAAAAACAAGGAGCAGGAAGAACTACACGTTATGTGGGAAAGTCTTTATCCAAAAAAAAAAAGCAAAAAGGGAAATGTAAGAATTGCCAAAGCCAAAGAAGGCCAAAAATAATTATGAAAACTGGGATATGAAACCAGAAACTGAAGTAGAAGGTAGATGGTCCCCTGGGCTGCACAGCTGGTGTTTGTCAAGTGGAGCAAAACTGAAGTTTTGTCCTCAGCCAGACAAGAATGATGTCCATTTCCCTTCCTCCATTGATATAGAGGGAATGAACTAGCAGTGGGGAATTTGTTACAACATAAATAGAAATGAGGTTTTTTCCTCTCCTGATAACAAGGAAAATAAAGGGAACAATGAATGGGCTGGAGAAGAAACAAACTGGACTGAAAGAGTTAATCAATCCTAGTTTTATTTTAACTGTTACTAATCTGTAGTGTCTGTAACTAGCTTTGTCCTTCACAAACCTCTCCTCAGGGATGCAAACTGTTACCTAAGCCAAACATTTGTTTTACTTTTTGATGTTTGTGTGTTTCTATTGTCAGCTGCATCTATAATTCCATTATATTGTGTCCACATGGGCTATGATACCATTCATCTTCACTTCCAGTTCTTGTTATGCTATGCAGTCATTGAAAGCATAAAAAACAAGATTGTGTGGACATTTTCTTCAAAATGCTCCACGTCATAGAGACTGTCATACAGAGTGAAGTAAGTCAGAAAGAGAAAAACAAATATCGTGTATTAACGCATATATGTGGAACCTAGAAAAATGGTACAGACGAACCGATTTGCAAGGCAGAAATAGAGACACACATGTAGAGAACAAATGTATGGACACCAAGGGGGAAAGTGGCGGGGTGGTGGGGGTGGGAGGTGGGATGAACTGGGAGATTGGGATTGACATGTATACATTGATGTGGATAAATGGATGACTAATAAGAGCCTGCTGTATAAAAAAATAAATAAAACTCAAAAACAAAAATGCTCCACGTCACTTAACTGTCCTTAGAGTGAGGATGCTTCATACCACGTGTGCATTTGCTGGGCCTGCATTCCAAAAATGTTGCAAGAATACGTGCACAGCTGGGTTGCACACGACACAGCAGCTGCGTGATGTGCTGCCATTACAAATATGCAGGAAGTGGGCTTTGCGTGTAGAACAGTCTTCCTGTCTTTCCTCATGATTAGAAATATATCATTAGGGAGGAGTGCTGGGTCAGCAGCTTGGGGTCAATGTGGCAATGACTAGATGCTCTGGTGCTCTTTCCTGGAGCAGGGGTGGAGAGTGGAAGCAAAGGCATGCGAGTGCCAACAACTAAGACTTCAGCACTTCAGATCTATGTTAAAGGAGTGGTCTGGGGACATATGGTGCTGAGCGTCTGTACCTCCCAGAGATCCCCAAACAGCATTTGGGTGGTTTAGAAGTGAGTGGCTAGGGGACTGGCCCTGCCTAGGCAGGTGTTCAGGTATGATGAGGGCCCTGATCACGTGATCAAAAAATCAGATAAGGTTTTTCCATCAACACTATCAAGAAATTTGATTCAATCATCCAGTAAATCGAAGAGGCAACGTGAAAACAGGGCATTACTGGTGAGGAGGTCGGGGGTTTCCTTATAAGGCAGCTGGTCCTATTTCCCAGGGTAAGATGACCCAGCTAAGGCTGAGCTGAAGGATGCTGCCTGGTGTATGGTAATTTTCCCTGATAGGTATCGCCCCTAAATGCAGGCTGACTTAGGTTTAGGTTAGTGACGTGGGCTGGGCACTGGGTCAGCCTCCATGTTATGGGTCCTGATATAGGAATAAACTTTATTGAGCTCAAATTAATGAAGCACTTACTATGTGTCAGGCGCTGTGCTAGGAAATAGCAGTGCACTGTCTCTTTTTTTTTGCGGTACGCGGGCCTCTCACTGTTGTGGCCTCTCCCGTTGCGGAGCACAGGCTCCGGATGCGCAGGCTCAGCGGCCATGGCTCACGGGCCCAGCCGCTCCGCGGCGTGTGGGATCCTCCCGGACCGGGGCACGAACCCGTGTCCCCTGCCTCGGCAGGTGGACTCTCAACCACTGCGCCACCAGGGAAGCCCTGCACTGTCTCTTAATGTGGGATTTTCCTGCTATAATCCCTCTCTTCTTAGATTCCGTTAGAACCTAAGAGCTATTTTGGCGAAGGCCACTTGTTTTAGGTTGGGTTCTCTCAGAAGCGGACTTTAAGCCTAGGATTTTTGTAGAAGTGAATTATTTAAGGAAGGGCCCCCAGAGGAAACCAGAAAGGGTACAGGGGAGGGAGGAGAGCAAGCCAAATGAGTCTGGGATTTCGGGTGAAGTCCCAGACTCAGTCTGATTACCTGAGGAGCTCTGGGGGGTAAGACTTCAGAGTTTGTACCACATCAGAACAAAGGAAAGGAGTTGGGCTTTTGTATGCTCACGTCAGGCAGCTATTGGCTATGGGCCTTCTGTGGGAGGTGTAAAACTCTCACTACTCCCAGCTCTCAGTACTAGAGACATGGCTCAAGAACCCAATGGAAATTCTCTGAATGTTGCAGATGTAAGCCATTAGCAGCAGAGCAGACAGAGCTGCGGGCTAGTATGTAGGCAAGGCACCAACAGTGCGCACTACACCCCACCAGTGCCAGAGGTTGTAGACAGGACATAAAGAAGGAAAGAGCACCCAGAGTCTTGTTACTCACGGTGTGGTCCTCAGAACAGCAGCATCTGGTCTATGGGGGATCCATCACCAAGGAGTTTGTTGGAAATGTGGAATCTCAGGTCTCATGGAAGACCTAGCTAAACAGAATCTGAATATTAGAAGAGTTCCAGGAAATTTGTATTCATATTAATTTCTGACTCGACCCCAGAGTGTTCAAAAAAATGATTTACCGACCTCCTAAACTGGCAGGAATAAGCACCGAGACCAGAGCTGCAACATGGTGGACTTGGAAAGTTCTCAGTCTGAAGATCCCCTGGCCTGGCAGCTGAAATCACAGGAAAGAGAATGCAGTCCTTGTTGAAAGCAGGGCAGCGTCCACTTCCCTACTCTGTACTCGATCATGCCAGGCTTGCTGGTTCCAAATTTCCAGACTCTGCAGTCTCCATTGCTTTACCTGGAACCCATATCTTTTTGGACATCAAGGGATGGAGGGGTAAGGAGAAAGGCTGAGGAGGAAGGGCTTGGGTGAAGACATAGGAAAGAGCACAATATAAAATAAGGCAAGATTTAGAGCTGACCCCACAATTTAAGCTTTTAAAATTTTAAAGGCGTTTAAAAATTTTCAGGTAAATCACTTGACTCAGCTTTGCATTATTAAGGAGTCACAGCACAACTCGTGCATGAGGAGAAACCTCTGGGGTGAAATACAGTGATCACCAAAAGGCCCCCAACAGTACAAAAATATCTTTTCCTCAGCATTGAAAATGTCTGCCATGAGAGTCACGATGGAGTCAGTCAACTAACACAGACACGGTGAGGGAGGAAATTTTGGGAGATATTTGGTTAAAGATGGTAAAGATTATACATGCTTATTTAATCTCAGGTCTTTCCTAAAATCACACAAGAAAATCATAAAGTTTTCTTATTGTTGCTGTTGTTGTTTTAAAGCATTAAGCTAGGGAGATAAAGAGAATTAAAGGGAATATAGCAGCAATAACTTTTTTGAGATTAAAAAGTAGACGGGTTATTATGAGTGATAATTGACTTAGCAGAACCCAAAAAGTTGAATCCTAGAAAGTGAGCGATGGGGAAGGCTGGTACCCACAGAATGTCTCTCAGGAATTGGCAGCACCGGGTACCTTAGAAATTGAGGGTTGAGCGAAAAACAGACAAACAGAAAGACTGGTAGTCTGTTGAAGAGCAGTTTGAAATTCAAATCCTCTCCCACACTCTACACAGCCTGCACACTGCCGCTCCCCAACCCGGTAGGAAGGTAGGTGACCCGGACTTGATTCTCTAGAGACAGTGAAACAGAGGGTGACCGCCAGATTGCGGTGCAACAGACATAGATAAGATCAGGGTTGACATAATGAAAAAGGGCAAGCAAGTGAAAGTTTAAATTCTGAATTATTCAGACTCCCCCGAGCACCAGAAATCTGGTAGCCATTATCCTGCAGGCATCCAGAGATAGTATTGGGGATATCCCAAAGAATAGCCCAGCTAGATGATCCCACTTTCTACACTTTTCTCCCTTTTTCCCAGGTTCCCTTCTAAGCAGAGCTTGCAGTTAGCTTTTTGATGCCCCATTCTAAAATAGGAGTAGACTGGCAAGGATCCACAAAGATTTCAGGAAAGCATTTAAACTAAGAGAACAATGTCAAATGGCAAAGTGTCTTCCATGTTAGAGACGCTTCTCCCGGCACCTGTCCTGAGGGGCTGGGAAACACAACCCAGAAGCTGAAAGAGTTAATGTTCCATGGAAGAAACCTAGATCAGAGAGAGACAGGAGACTAGAATAAGCGTATTGATAAATCCCTCTCTTTCATTTTGAAAGACTGTTCCTAGGTGTGCTATTTCCATACAGCTTCCCTGAGATGTCCTGTATGAATGACTACCTGGCTGGGTTTTCAAGCTGTGGCCAACCAGGTAATGAGCCATTTGGTAATAGCTTTCCATCTTTCTATGTATCTCCGTCCTTCCTCATTCCTTCTTGATGCCCTGGAATTGCATCTTGTGATAACCCTTAATCTGTAAGCTTTGCCTTAGGCTATTTTCTAGGTAACACAAGATATTACATCTGGGTCTGGGAATGACCGCAAAGAGCAGACCATTCACCCTCTACCCACTGATTCACATGGGACGATGGAGTAGTTGAAAAAATTATTATTGGATTTGGGTATTGAATTTTATTTTATTTCTATTATGAAAAAATTCAAATATATACAAAAGTAGAGATAACAGTTTAATGAACCTCTGTATACTCATCAACTAGCTTCAATTATTATCACCCTATGGCCTCTCTTGTTTCCCTGAAACCTCCACTTTCTCCCTCAGCTTTGATTACTTTGAAGCAAATTCTAGGCATCATGTTGTTTTATCCACAAATATTTCAGTACCTCTCACTAAAGGTAAGGGCTCTAGATTCATAACATAAGATCCTTTATCATAATGAAAAAATAATCATTTCTTCATAGCATCCAAAAAACCAGTTTTGCTTAAATTTCTCTAATTGACTCCTACTTTTCTCCTTTTGTAGTTAGATAATTTAAATCGGAATTCAAATACGGCCCACAAATTGCATTAAGATATATCTCTTCTCCCTTTCAATCTAGATTTCTCTGTTTTTGTCCTTGAAATATACTTTTTGAAGGAAATTAGTGATTTGTACACATATTCCCCCATGAAATTCAATAGTTTTGCTGATTGCATTCGTTCGTGCTACTTCCTTTAAGCATCCTTTTAACTCATGGATTTTAATGTATTTGAAATGCCATTATTACTTTTTTTTCATACTCAAATTGCCTTATTTTTGACCAGTGGGAGCTTTTTCACGCTGGCTTCTTGGTCCTTTTCACATGACCCTAGTAGTCTTTAATGCCCTCTTTGCTTTCTGGTATGACAATTACGTTCTAGATTCATCTTGTATATTTCCTGCCCCAGATATGGAATTAATTATTTTTTTAAGTAGCCCTAGTCCTCTTTAGAGGCAAAATTTTTAGAAGTTACTATAGGAGAATATCTTTCTGACTTTGAGATAGAAAGTTTTCCTTAAAAACACACAAAACACTAAGTATGTAAGAAAGTAGAGATAGATTTAATAGTGCTAAGACATCTTAAACAAAATTTTTTTAAAAGGCAAATTAGAACATTTTTGCAACATATAGAACTGAAAATGTGTATAAAGAACTCCGATAAGTCAATAAAAGAAAGACAAATAAAAACAGAAAAAAGTGCCACCCTAAATTCTGCCCCACAAAAAATTTTCATATAAGCATTTCACAAGACAGGAAATCTACATCATCATAATATTATGAAAAAATGTTCAACCTCTTCAGCCATCAGGGAAATGCAAGTTATGACCTACCATTTTTTAATAAGCTAGATATTCAAAAATTGAGAAATCTGACAATATCAAGTGCTGGGGAGGTATGTCTTAGAGATGTCTTTGTATAGTGTTGGTGAGAATATATCTTAGAAAATCACACCAGAAAACAAACACTAGAAACAAATTAAATATGTTTTGACAGGAGAATGGATAATTTGTGATACTTTAATTCACTCAGTGGAGTAGCAATGAAAAAGTGGACAACCCCTGTGAGAAACAACCTGAATGAATAATATAAAATGCAACAACCAAGATCCAGAAGACTGGATAGAATATGTAACATTTTTGTAACTTATTTGGTGTTGTTTTGTACACACCATAGAGAAACTCTTGCATTTCCCGTGTACATGTGAAGAGTTTCTCTAGAGCAGGAGTCAGCAAACTATAGTACATGGCTCATCACCTGTTTTTTTTTTTTTTGTGTGGTACGTGGGCCTCTCACTGTTGTGGCCTCTCCCGCTGTGGAGCACAGGCTCCAGACACGCAGGCTCAGCGGCCATGGCTCACGGGCCCAGCTGCTCCGCGGCATGTGGGATCTTCCCAGACCGGGGCACGAACCCGTGTCCCCTGCATTGGCAGGCAGACTCTCAACCGCTGCGCCACCAGGGGAGCCCCATCGCCTGTTTTTTAAGTTAAATCGTATTTGAACATGGGTGAGCCCACTTGTTTATCTCTGCTCTCCCACCACAACAGCAGAGTAGTGGTGACAGAGACCACAGGCTCAGAGACTAAAATATTTAGAGACTCTCCAGCTCTTTCATGAGTTTGCTGACCTGTAACAGGGAAGAGCCAAATCTGACTACATGTTGGGTCTGTTTCTTTTACTTTAACCGCTGCTTTCTGCTGCTTTTGTTCACTAAAAACATACTTAACTGTCTATACACAATGGCTTGCCTCGGGGAACACTGCCCCTCTGCCTGAATGTTAAACCAAGGTGCCTTTGTACATTCTGACCCTGCCCACCTGTGGATGGCTGCAAGAAAGAAGAAATTAATGGCCATTTCTGGGGACACTGGCAAATCTTATGGCCTTCTTACTGTACTTCCTCATCTCCTCCCCCTCTCTGTTCTATAAAAGAAACTGGCATCCAAACCCCATAAGATGGTTTTTTGGAGACATTAGTCTCCCATCTTCTCAGTCTGCTGGTTTCAAAGTTGTATTCCCTGCCTCAACACCTCATCTCTGATTTATTGGCCTGTTGTGCGGTAGGCAGAGCGAGCTTGGACTCAGTGACAGACCCCCACTCTAGAGTATATACAAGATAATGCCAAATTTGTATAAAGCTCACACATAATCTAAACCCCACACCCTATTATTTGGTTGGACTTTTATGTGATAAAGGCATAAAACTAAAACAAGGGAGTGATGACTATAAATTCAGAATAGTGTTTTCTTCAGGTAGGATGGAAAGGCAAAGAATGGGAGGGGGAGGAAGCCATAGTGAATGAAAGCTAATGGCAATATTCCCATCTATGTATTAAATATTATATTAGAAATATAGCAAATGAAAAAGACAAAAAGAAGTAATCCAAGAGAATTTCTCAGGATCGAATGACATAAGCTTCCAGGTTCCAAGGGCCTACTGAATACCAGGAAAATGGATAAAAGTAAGCCCACCCCAAGGCAAATCATCGTGGAATTTCAGAGCTGTTGAAACTCATGAGTATTATTATATTTTAATTGCCTGTATCAGACATTGGAAATGCAGGATATGTGTGCAACTTTCCACAATGATGTGATAAAAAGGAAGAGGATCCTACTTCAAGATTATGACGCCATATTAGAAAGTCATGAAACATACTTTCAATATGAGTCACAGATACAGGCTAAGATGTCATGACTCCTTATCAGGAAAGTGTGATGAGCAAACATTCTTCCTTGATCTTGGAGTTCTCCAAAAAATTTTTGTAACGGGCCTTATGTGCCTGTGTCGAGGCAAACAGGAATTGGTTATGAAATAAGAGTTTATAACTACTATAGAAAAGTTAAATTATTCTACTCAATGGCATGTCCTGTTAGTGTGTGAAAAGACAAAGCAGAACTTTCACATTAAGGCAGCAAGCGTGTGGGTGCAAGCTTTGAAATTACCAAGAAATATGATTAAAATAGTGTTGGAAGTGTGATAAGAAAAAAATTTTTTAAAAATCACTGAGACATAGTATCCTTTGGGAGATATTCATTCCTTTGACTTCAGATGAGCAAGTGCTCCAAAGGGATAGATTAAGTAACTAGAACCAAATGTCAGGAAAAAAAAAAAAAAGTCATCACAAGTCCAGACCTGATGGAAGTCTGAGATGTCCGATCTTTGTATGAGCTCACTAGCTTATTCTCTTCAGTGTCCAATACATCAATCATTTATTTCTTTCCATGAAGCCAATAGTCTTGCCAATCCCATGGAACCTATAACCTGAATTGTGGTGTTTAGCAGCATCTTCAAAAATTCTTTTTTCCATTAAAAGTTTTACTCATTTCTGTTTGGAGTCAAGTGCCCAATATAAAACTTGGAAAACTGAGGCAGATGGAGTAGCCTTTTCCCTTGTAAGTCCACTTTCTGTGGCCTTGACCCATATCATCTTCTTTTAGCTCTTTGCCTCCTTCCTTTGCACTTGATACTTCGTCACTGCTTAGAACTCTTGGGGTCCCAGATTCACTCAAATTCTGGAGTAGAGGAGATATTTCCCCTGCCACAGGCCTGATCCCCTCCATGCCTATTGCACAAGATCAAGGTGTCTGTTCCTTCGCCTACCTGCCCCTGAAGTTCCCTGAGCTCCTAGACCCAGGATCCCAACATTCACCTCCTATCCAGTTCATGGGACTCACTCTTAACTACTCTCTGTCCTGGAAGATAAAGTTTTCTATTATCATAGTGAAAGGGAAGAGAAGGAAACCCACACTTTGAGTCGTTCAGTGGTGCTACAATTGCGATACAAAAGTTTATTTTCAGTTTAGTTAAAAAAACATTAAGTAGGCATCGCCTATAACTGAAACATTAAACTGAAAAGTTTATTTTCAGTTTAGTTGAAAAAACATTAAGTAGGCATCGCCAATGAGCACATATTATACCAAGTTTAAAAAATGAGATACCCAATTTCTGCTCCCAAGAACCTTATTGGGGAAACAAATATGTAAAGATAGCACTTTAATACAATTTCTAAGCACATAGTAGAGGTAAAAGTGCTAGTAATCATTAATTTTGAGTACTTACTCAAAATTATGGCTATTATGATATTATGATAAAGTCTGGCTATTATGATAAAGTCTAGAGTCTTTAATGTGGGTGGAGAGGAAGGCAGAGACCAGATAAGAGATGGTCTTGGACACATGTGAACCCAGTTAGGGTTTTATCCTGTATTTAATGGGGACTCATTGAAGAATTTTAAGAGTCATGGCTGGGTCGTATTTACATTGTAAATACATCAAGCTATGGCTTAAAGGACAAGGCATTAGAGACAGAGATATCAGGCCAGAGATGATAAAGATCAGAGCCAGGGCAATAGTTTAGAGAAAAAAAGAGAAGCATGTCAACACAAAAAATATCTCAAAACTAAAATTAGTGAGATATGTTAAATGATAGATGTGAAAATGGATAAAAAGGAAGGAGTCAAGGATGTTGCTTTGATTTTGGCCTGATTGACTAGTAGACAGATGGGAAGTAGATGAGGAGAAACAGGTCTGGGAGAATGATGGGGAGATGATGTGTCCAGTTTTGGACACGCTGAAACCTGAGTGGCCACGGTCAGTCAAGTGGTGATGTCCATAGGAGGTTGGGTTTGGCAGTCTCAAGGTCTGGGAGAGGTCAAGCCTGGAGACAGAGCTGCAGGAGCCTTTGCTGTCTCCTTTCCCTCCTCCTCTCCAATCACCCACACATCCCATTTACATCCCCATCCATATTCCTGTCCACACATTCCATGTATTGTGACTAATGAATGGGGAAGAACTGAGCAATAATTTCCTCTCCCTCCTCATTTTACATAAGTCTAAATAAGGCTATCATAATTCGAAGACAATGTAAATTCTCTGGTTCAATCGTGTGATAAAACACATCACTGTCTCACAATTCATCTAATTTTTCTTTGCCATTTCCTTCCTAGAAATTAAAGGATCCCCCTAGTCATTTTATATGAGACCAAATCTGAAGTATCTGTGTATCATGTACATATTTTAATAGTAAGTGTCAGTCAGTCTGTGGTCTTTTATCTACTCAATGAAAAAAAATACAGAAATTCATAAACGTGTAAAACAAATGTAATTGACACCTGGATTTGGAATGCCTTAAATGATGATGTGGTTATTTATCTTCTATGTATGTTTTATGAAGGTTAACACTGAAACGTGTTACTTTTACTAGGCATACATCAGTGACCGAGATGTAGTAGGAACATGCTAGATAAGAGAGAGACTAAATTAAGGCTTGTTAAGCAATATACTAATCCATTTATCCATAACTAATCCACAAGGATAATACAGAGTTGAATGATGCATGCACTTGTGGCCACATGCACGCAATGTTATATCATTAGATTCTTGAAGGAAGTGCGTCTTTGTAAGAGTAGAGTTTCACCTGGTGTGCAAGGTGAGTGAATTCACGATTCACGATGCATTCTGAGTCTGTTCTGAAAATGCAGTCTCTCTTTGCATGCTTTTGTCATGACAAGTCTTAGGAAGGTGACTGACCTTCTCAAATAGCTGAATCATGGAACACTGGATACTTGCTCCCACGTTCTACCAACCGTGGCATCCATGTTGGGTTTATCACTTGGTAACAAGATAAATACTCTGACGAGGTGTTACACTCCCTAACAAAGCTTGTTTCATATACAAACTTTCTCACACTCATAGCTGGCCCAGGGTAACATCTTAAAATAGGTGAGGTTTGCTTTCTGTTGTCTTGGATACCGGGACTGGCCCTCTGTGTGGCCTAGGCCCAATCTCATTCAACACCTCATTCTTTTGCTTATCCTCTTCACACACACCGAAACTCCTTCCCTGACCACTTCTCCATCCACTCCACCATAAGCCTCTCTGCAGGAATTTCAAAACATGTATTATTTCTCCAAGAGGCATTAACATGCTATATTTTTATTGATACTTATAAAAGGAGATATTTATTCTCTGAGAACGATATTTCAAGGAATATATGTTGGAGGATGTTTTAGTCAAGGTGACCCCAAATTCACACTGCAGAGGTGGCTACCTTTACATACATTTGGTCCTGCTCCCACAACAACTACTCAAGTTTCTAGAGTGAATCATGCTGTCTAAACACTGACTAATTTGTATTAATGATTTTTGTTATAAAAACAGTGTTGCAATATATTTAACTGAAAGTCATTAATAAAATAAGATTACTATATGGCGTTGTTTCTTTTTTAACAATTTATTCTTCTTATGATATTGTGGGTTGTCTGGGTGCTTTTTGTTCCGGTGATACTTGGTGGAGTCATTCTCGTGTCTGAGTTCAGCGGGTGTTCAAGTTGGGGAGTTCTCCTCCACGTCTTTTCTCTCTCTGCATGATGTCTTATCTTTCAGGGCCTTTTTTTTTTTTTTTCTGGCCGCGCCGCACAGCATGCAGGATTTTAGTTCCCCGACCAGGGATCAAACCTGTGCCCCCTGCAGTGGAAGTGCGGAGTCCTAACCACTGGACCGCCAGGGAAGTCCCATTATATGGAGTTTTGTGTCAAAATGGGACTTTCTTTTTTTACTACAATTACATTATGCTTTGGATAACTTCAGTGATGACATTACTACTGAGGTAGATATGATACATCTTTCTAATTTGTATATTTCCCATCTACCAGCAAATCACATAGAAAGGGTAATTATGGAAGTGTTAGTGTTTGCTCATTCAAAGTGGAGAGGAGAATAGAAAGACATTACAACGCGCTGAGCGTTAATAAGTCATTTAGCAAGCATAATGCAAAACAATCAGCCCAGTGTCTATCCTAGTCACTGGGAAAGATTATCATGGTTGTGGCACTCACGGTGTTTACCATCTAGCAGGGAGATAGACACTGAATAGTTCACTGCATGGGCTATTCAATCACGGTTGGATGTGTGTTTCAAAAAAAAGTACAGTGGAGGTTATCTCCATAGTAGAATATTAGAACTTTATTCATAAGGTTGTTTTCTTATTTTGGGCATTATTTCTTCTTTATACCTAATTCAGTGCAGTGCTACTGGGAAGAAAATGAGCACCTTAATCAAATCAACTATCACACCCCTTGTTAACTTATTCATATTATTTAAAATTTAGCCCTAAATTCATAGATTCATAAATTGTTTGGGGAGTTGACATTTGGTAAGCATCTGTTTCTTTCTTAAAATTTTGTTAGGTTGTTTCTAACACTCATTACACTTCAAACATTTCTAAATGATATACAGTCAAAAGTTTTCTTTTATGGCTTCTAAAAAAAAAGAAAGAAAATGAACACCTTGATATAGATACTTTGATAATGTATTTCTGATTTTAAAATTAATGCATACCTATTATAGTACATGTAAAAAATTTTTAAAGTAAGAGAAAAAATGACCAACATCTATACAGTTATGACCCAGAGACATCACTGTTTACATTTTAACATATTTCCAAGTCGAATTTCTGCACATACTTAATGCATACAGTTCATGTCATCCTGTATATATAATTTTATAGCCTTCTTTTTTCCACTTAAGATTATCTCATACACATTTCCTAGAAGATAAGAAAATGAGAAGGTGAAAGACATTCCGTTTCATTATTCTTTACTTCCATAGAAGTGATCTGCCCTACAACTGTCGCATATACTATTTCAGGGTAACTAGTCTTATGATAAGACCTAATCTTATATATTTTATAATAGTTAGGAACACTTTGTAGGAGCTGTGCTTTTCTAATTGGTATCCTAGGAGGTGTCTCATCCTCTGGGTTTTTTCTCGTCCAGATTTCCCATATTTTTCTTCTTAAAACACCACTTTTTATAAGCCACTTCCCTTCTCAAGGGTTTGCAGTAAGCTGCCTTTAGATTAGCTCTCAACTCAGTCTGGAATTAGAGACCCCTCTGCAAAATGCTATCATCTTTCCTCTCTCCGTCCCCTAGACACCGACTGCTCCAGGCAGATCTCAGCCAGCCAGCCAATGTGCTTCCCACTTCGTAATTTTAGTGCCTTCCCTTTTCAATCGTCAATTTTTCATTTATCTCAACCCTTTCCTTGAGGTCCTAACACACCTTTTCAATCCTTTCCCCTCCTCCCTATGACACTTCCTACCTTTGGCACCATTCAATCTAGCTCTGAATCATTTATTGCCTTTTACAGCTTTCTCTAATTGTTTGATATGTGAATGTCTTTTCTTCGGATGCTGAGCTCATAAAATTGCTCTACTTGAGGCAGGGCAGCAACTCCCACACCTGGGCGCTCTGTTACAACAGCTAACACTATGGAGCACTTGCCCTATGAAGGATAATATGCTAAGTACTTGGCAGACATTATCCCATCCATTCTTCACAAAAGTCTGTGTCGTTTAGGAATGTTTTTGGCTGCAAATGACAGAGGACCCAATCTGTCTAACAATGCCTAAACAATACAGACTTATTTATTATCTAATGTAATTATAACAACAGGAACAAAAATTGGAGGTAGGTGGTTTCCAGCGTTGGCTTAGCAACTCTCTGATGTCCGGGCTCTGCTTTGGCATCTCCACAAGTCTTTTCGGCTTTCCGCATGGGTGTGATGTGGCTGTAGCATTTCCTGGCATCACATCCTCACACAGCCCTGCTCAAAGTCGGGTAGGAGGAGGGGGTGTAGGATAGGAAGTTCTCTTTGCATATCTCCTCTTATCAGGAAGGAAAAATTTCCCCAAACATTTCCCGGCAGACTTCTCCCACATCTCATTGACCAGAACTGGGCTATCTATCCACCCCCTAGACCAGCAACGAGGTCCTTCTTCCCAAGATCAAGAAATCTCTGAATAATACTAAAAATCAGGAAGAAGGACAGCAAAAATGGATTGCTCTTGCACAGGCAACCAACAGTACCAGCCACACAGCGTATTAGGAAATTAAAGTTCAGAGAAGCCGAGGAATTTGTGCAAGATTATGCAACTACTAAATGGCAGAAAGAGGTTTCAAATCAGATCTTTCTGAGCCTCTCAGAATCCACATCTTTGCTCACCACACTTTAAAGTCTTTCTAGAGAGTTTTCGAATCTTATTCATCAAAAAGTATTTAGTACCCACTTGATGCTCAGCACTGTTCTTGCTGCTAAAAGGGAATTAAGTGTACAGTATCATCTAGTTAGTGATAGAAGCCCAACCTGGATGAAACAGCTAGAACACATACAATTTATTAACTAATTAATAATCATTATTACGTTGCAAGTTCAAGTCTAAGTGGTGCGGTTCTATGTAGCAGGAGTTCACTGAGGTTTGTAGAAGTCAGACTGGATTTCATGGATGCTGTGGGGTGTGAATCAAACCTCACAGACCTGGATCAGTGGGGATAAGGGTGGCTAAAGTTCTAGGTATGTTCACTATTGGCTTAGCAGACTGCTGTGCTGCCTCTGTGTGGTTAAAAAATGGTTGAACAAATTGGTTACATTGCCAGAGGGGGCCCTCCAGCGGACTGAGACCGAAAAGGGAGAGAGACCTAGACCACAAAGCAATAGCATCTACTGAACTCACTGAGACAGAGAACTGGCTGAGTGCCAAGGGATGTGAAAACTTATAAAAGGGTCAGTGGCTCCCTGCAAGGTTTCTTCAGTCTAACGGAGGAAGCTGGGAGTTGAAAGGTCACTGTTGAGGTGGAATTCCAGTTCTTTTTGTGACCTGAGACCTTCCAGAAATGAATAAATCGAATAATTTGGCTTTTGACTGCCACATACATGTTCTGAAGAATGCACCTATCTCATTTTCCCTTTAATAATAATGAGGGGTTTGGGGTAAGTCAACTCAGTCCTTTTTGACCAGAGACTCACGTTAGCAAGACGAGGTAAGGATAAAATCTGGCTCATGGTCCAGGGTCAAGCTAAGATGCCCACACAGGGCTCAGACCCACAGGCTTGGTTTGTTTTTTTTTTTTTTGCGGTACGCGGGCCTCTCACTGTTGTGGGCTCTCCCGTTGCGGAGCACAGGCTCCAGACGCGCAGGCTCAGCGGCCATGGCTCACGGGCCCAGCCGCTCCGCGGCATGTGAGATCTTCCCGGACCGGGGCACGAACCTCGGCAGGAGGACTCTCAACCACTGCGCCACCAGGGAAGCCCCACAGGCTTGGTTCTGCAGACACTCCAGATTGTCAACTCAGCTCTTCAAGCACAGACATGGAGCTCGCCACACCAGCCGAGAAGCAGCATGGTGCCTTTACTTCTTTTCATCCCTATCCCTGTGAGGATTTGCTATGCATAAAAGTAAAGCGTGCAACTAGAGATTATCATACTAAGTGAAGTAAGTCCGAAAGAGAAAGACAAATACCATATGATATCACTTATAGGTGGAACCTAAAATATGGCACAAATGAACCTATCCTATGAAAGAGAAACAGACTCACAGACAAACAGAACAGACTTGTGGTTGCTAAGGGGAAGTGGGGAGGGAGAGGGATGGACTGGGAATTTGGGGTTGGTAGATGCAAACTATTACACTGAGAATGGATAAACAACAAGGTCCTACTCTATAGCACAGGGAACTATATCCAATCTCCTGGGATAAACCATAATGGCAAAGAATATTAAAAAAAGAATGTGTGTGGGCTTCCCTGGTGGCGCACTGGTTGAGAGTCCGCCTGCCGATGCAGGGGACACGCGTTCGTGCCCCAGTCCGGGAAGATCCCACATGCTGCGGGCACGTGAGCCGTGGCCGCTGAGCCTGCGCGTCTGGAGCCTGTGCTCCGCAACGGGAGAGGCTGCAACAGTGAGAGGCCCGCGTACCGCAAAAAAAAAAAAAAAAAAAAAAAAAAAAAAAAGAATTGTGTGTATGTGTAAAACTGAGTCATTTTGCTGTACAGCAGAGACTGGCAGAACATTGTAAATCAACTATACTTCAATTAAAAAAAAAGTAAAGTGTAGAGAAGCCATCTTTACAATGTGTTGCAAACACTTTTCAATAAGCTCTAACAATATGAACATTTTCAGACTCAGATTCTATTTCATTATGCCCATCTTTTATCTATTTTTACTCCTCAAGTTCCTTTGGTTGTATCTAAAAATCTAGTGAATTTTCTGAATCATGTTTTCGACATCACAAATTCCACTTAACACCTATAATTTATAGAGTTAAAAATCAACTTAAAGTACACAGTGGATTTTCATTGTTTAAACATAAGATCTATGTTCTAAAGAAGGGCAAATGAGAAGATCTTTGGGTGTGGTTTGTGACAGGATATTAGGGTGGAACCCAGAATTACACAGGAAATTATAGCTTGAGAAAATGTAAGACGGTATAAAATAGAGAATTTATAAGGAAGAAAAGTGGTATTTTTTTTCTTTCCATTCCCAAAGCATTGCTTGGGGGCGGCTTAGATTCAGAAGAGAAAGGATTCCATTGCTTTTAAGTATTGCAAAGAGCTCCCAGGCCACCCTTGTCAAAAGACAGAAGGGATGTTGCAGAATTTGGTACTATGAGAACAAGTACCAAACAACAATTTCGTACTGAGAACAAGAACAAACAGAAGCTGACAGGTTTTAGCTAGTTTTTACAGGCATGTGTAGATATTGCCAAATTCTTAAGTTTCTGAATGACATCATCCTCCCAACAAATTTCTTAAATGATGCCTTAGCAAACAAGCAATTCTATCCTAACGATGTGTTTCTGAGTAAAATGTTGACTCACTCAAAGGATACAGATTAGAAGGAGAGAGAAGAAAATGCTCTGTGGGAGGGACAGAGCTTTATAAAACCGGTCGTCGCCATGCCTGAACTCTTAACAACTCTCAGAGGACCGTTTCTTGTCAGACAGAGAATAACCAGGTATTTCAGTCATGTCCATGTCTATCTCTATGAAATATGGTTTTATTTTGCACACTGGTATTATTAATATAATGAAAATTAAAATGTGGGATGTTTTTAGAAGACGGGTGAAAATTTACTGGTGTTTTCTTGTTTTGTTGTTTGTTTGAGAATATTTTAGTTCTAGATTTGAATTAAATTTATAGCAAGACCTCATCTTAAATCTCAGAGGCCAGCAAAGGCCTGTGTAACATTCATCAAACCAAAAGGTACATTTAGGTTGTGATGTCAATTTTACCAAACAGCTTAGAATGTGTATATTCTTTACTAGTTAGTGTTTGGCACTGAACTTGATGAGAATAGCTAGACCAATTAAAATGTATTAATTTAGCAACTGAAAGTAATCTATAAATTGTGTATACATATAATAAAGGCAAAAAAGATGACTCAGGTTTTAATCTAAAACAATCAGAAATTAAGCAGGAAGTTGGGTTGGGTCAGTTCAGTACCAAAATACCTTTATTGAATTTAGTTCAATAATCAGTCAATCTAGTGAGAGGGGAAAAAATCAGCCAAATTAGTTGCTGGATTGACTGAAGTAATAGTTCAGTAATAGTAATAAATCATTTAATACCCCATAGACAAACAATTACTCATGATGAAAGTCATCAAATATCAGAAAATGTCTTTACTTTTGTGGAGGGAGAATTTGGTAATTTGAAAGGGAAATTTCCTTGAAGTTATTGTTTTCTCTGTGTTCTCATTAATTTTTGTGGTCAATTTCAGAATATCTGCACCGTGTCGTTGCAAAAAAAATTATTTAAAATGCTACAGCAAACTGAAATCTAACCTGCGACGCCAACGAGCACAGCAACTGTTGTAGTGGCTCTGGCAGCACCTCCCAAGTTCTTTGTCACCTGTGCCAAGTTTCAGTGGCACATCTGTCAACTTGTTTTACAGGAACGGACACAGACATCATGGAGCCCAGCCCCACATATGCTTTTCATCCGTTTGTTCTTCTAAAGAGAATATTCAATGTTGATTAGGAATATAACCTCCGGAAGCTGATAAAGTTGTGTAACTCTGGTGTTAAGAAATTCACAACAGGTGCTACCTAAGAGGTTATGCTATCTGATGTCACTCAGTGATTCAGTTTTACATGGTCTTCTTAGGCAGACTCTCACCTAAATGTAAGGTGTGGATTTGTTAGAGAATCAGAAGACACTATATATATATATATATATATATATAAATATATATAAATATAAACTTCTCAAACCTTATTTGAAAGGTCTGTAGGAAAAGCACTAGAGTTGGAATCAGAAGGCTGAGATTCAATCTAGGCTTTGAAACCAGCTGTGCAATCAACATCTTCATATTTTCATTGCTATAATAGGAATTACTAGGTTTAGTGGGCAAGTAATTATGCAAGTTAAATAAGGCAGTGAGGCCGAAGGAATTTGGTAACTGCAATATAGACAACACATATTATTTTTTATGATAAATGCAGTTAACTGTACCTGATCTTAAAGATAAAATTTAGACTACTTTTAAAAGAAGTACATGCATCTGGGATGATCCAATTCTGTCCTAATTCATTTTTTATTTCTTTATACAGTCAACTGAAATCCTAACGTGGCATTAAAACCCTCTCTGATAGTTTGTCTTGACACTTAAAGGTTGTTAGTGTCAAAGTGACAGACTATGGAGGTCGTTTTAAAGAATTAGGTATAGGAGAGGCCTCCATTGATTTTTCTGGCTCTGATCCCTTATTTATTTTTTCACACAATAGAGAAATATTTATTTATATTATTCTCAGTTTGTTTCTGAAATGTTACTGAGATAATTTACAAAAAAAGGTCTACCCAGGACTAATTCATCATAAAGATGATTTTAAATTGTAGAAGGAAGAGAAAACAAATTTCTGAGCCACCCAAGGTAATCTAATCTCAGTGATGAAGCAAGAGAAAAAAATAGCGATTTTAGTTTTTTAACTTAATAAGCCTTCTAGGAGTATTACAAACTTGCTTCCTTCCTCTTTTTATCTCCTCTTTGAGGTAGTATACCTCAAATACCACTCTTTGAGTGGTATTTCCCATAAGAAATTTTGACGCAAATTGCAATCACTTTCTTCAAAAGAAATGTTGGTGAACCAAGTGTTCACATAAAACACCCATGGATTAGGGTGATGTGAGCCTGGGAGGCCCTGCTGAGTGAGTCCAAGCCTGAAGAGCTGCAGGACGTGCCTCACGGGGCATGGGGCAGCTCCCCAGCCACTGTCACAGATGGTTTCCTGTAGGTGATGAGTGTCTGCGTCGCTTGGTGTATTTATAGATTTTGGTAATTGTAGGGTGTGTTTTAAGCCGCTACGAAAGCATAAGATACAGTTTGTCGGCCAGAATCAACAGGTGTGTCCAAGCGTTCGTTTGGCTGCATGCAGAGCCTTAGGTCATGGAGGGCGTGTCTGTTATTTATCTTCAGATGGTGGATGGGGTGTGTGTGTGTGTGTGTGTGTGTGTGTGTGTGTGTGTGTGTGTGTGTGTGTGTGTGTGTGTGTTCTATAGCCCCAGGACCACCCCTGCAATGGGACCTGGCATTGACTTCCCTACTAGGGATGGTGGGAGGAGGGGGCCTTTCCACCTCTCCCAGTAATGAACTGCTCAGCTCAGGGGTTGCTTTGGTAGAAAGGCTATGGTGTGTGTGAGTGGAGGGGTGCAGGTATGCGAGGTAGGGCTGTGTAAAAATGCCCACTCTCAAACGGTGAGTCTAGGTCACTTCTAGAAGCAAGGAATTTGAAAGAAGTTTGACCATCTCCATTGGCGCCAATCAGAGTGTATATGCACGTGGCATACATGTGAATATGCATGTATTTGCCTGTGGGGTGTGTGTGTGTGGTGTGTATCTGTGGGTACAACACAGAGGCTGAGAACATGACCCTGGAGGCTGGCTACCCACCTACCACCTTCAATTTCCAGTCCTTCCCCTTATAGTCGAGTGACACTCGTCACTTTTCTTCTCTCTGGGCAGTAGTTTCTTCCTTTGTAAAACAGGAATAGCAATGCCTTCCTCAGAGGGTTTCCATAAAGATTAACTGGTTACTACAGGTGAGATGTTTAAAACAGCATCTGTTGTACAGTAAGGTTTCGATAAAGGCTATTTATTGTTATTGCTGTTATTATCACTATTATGATGTGGAGTGTCACTACTCATCGCATGACTGCTCCCTCTATCTCAGGATTGGCTACATAATTTGCAGTAGCCAGTGCAAAGGAAAATGCAGGGCCCTTTGTTTAAAATTATTAAGAATTGCAAGGTTGTGGGAGCAGTGCATTGTACCGAGTGTGGGACCCTTTGTGGCTGCACAGGTCCCAGGATCACGATGATGCTGTCCCTGCTCTACCTCATGCTCTTGGATGAAAGGAGAACAGAGAGGGAACCCCTGCCCCGTGCAGGGTACAGCCTGTACTGCTCTGCTGACATCACTCAAAATGTTGAGTCATCTTTTAGAGCTGTTTATTTTTTTCCCCTCACTTTCCTTCTAGATTGAAACAATGGAAGAACTTTGCAAGGCGAACACAATCTTTGCCCTCAGTTTCTTCAGCCATCTGGCAAATACAAGTGCTGCCACCCAGAATCTCTTCTTCTCTCCATGGAGCATCTCCTCCACCATGGCCATGATCTACCTGGGTGCCAGGGGCAACACTGCAGACCAGATGGCCAAAGTAAGTTTCTGTTAAAGTTCCAAATTAGAACAGAATGATTCCTGAACTGAATTGTAGAATTGCTCTGATTACATGCCTGAGACAACTTGACTCTAACAAGGTCAGCAATCATCACAAGCCATTACAACACAAGTTCCTTAGATTCAAATCTATAAAACAGCCAAACCACAAACACCCTCAGTGGTAGACAGCAGAAATCGTACCAGAATTTCTTACCCTGCAAGGTTAGAAAGGGTTAATAGTGACAACGTCTTATATTTGATAGTATAAATGCTTATATTTTTCAAAGTATTTGCAAGCTTTATCTCTATTGGTTTTAAGACAAGTGTCATTTAACACAGTGGGGAGAGTGGCAGTGGGAATGAAGCACTTTTCCCAGGGCTTCTTCTGGTTTCCACCCTCCTAGCTCAGGTTCCTTCCATTCATGTAAAGAATTCCTTCCAGTGGTTTTAAGAGAGTGTCACCAAGGGAAAAGATATCCCAGACCCATGATCTCCGCACTCTGGGAGATGCACAGAGAGCAGTGTGACTTCAGAGGACCTCAGCCAACATTCTCAACCCCATGAGTTCATGTCAACAAAATGGGGCTGACGTGATGGCCAGTCCTCAAAGTCAAGGACAGGGTGTGGGACAGCATTGTGAGCTATTTCTGTTAAGGCCACTGGCTTCCTTCCTTGGTGAAGGAAGCTGACACCAGCTCAGTCAGGGGACCCTTTCACTAAGTCTGGGGCCATGGAAATATATTGAACTACTTCAACTGTACATGGCAATGGTCCTATGGGATGAATTCAGCACCATTAAAATTCACATGATCCTATATTTCCCGGGTCAGTGACCAGACAAAGTAATATATAATTAAAATTCTTTCCTATTCCCATGTGTACAAACATTAAAATTGAATGCTTTAAGTACAGGCTCTGGTTTCTCACCAACACGGATTCTGTTTTCAGCCACGCCAAAATGCTGCCGGCTACTTTTGAGTTTCCCAGGAGAACCGCACCTGAGTGTGTGCACATAGATAGATGGATATCTCCTTCCAGGTACACGGTGACCCACTTAAGATGGGTCTTGTTTGGAGTGGCCCACAGAGAGCGTTGGCCTATCTCACTGCAGCAGGAAAAGGGATGGAAGTGTCACTCCCTGCGTTTGTGGCAGTTTAAACATCAAGACTTACAACAAAACCCAGTTGCTCACATCTGAGAGCAGCAACATTTTGCAAAACTCCTTCCCTCTATTTTCTTTGCCTTGAAAAGAATAAGTGCAGTGAACTCTATTAAAAACTTTAGAGAACATCAGGGTCTTCATTTTTTAGATGTAAAGGCATCAGAAGCAATATTTCTTTGAGGACAAATGCCAAATGAAGTGCTCTAGGTACGTAAGTAAAAAATGGGATTTTGATGCAAAAGGAAAATTAACTTATTGGTCACTCGACACAACACAGCTTTTCTGTGTCTGGCAAGTGCTTTCAGCACATGGGACAAGGGGTTTATATAGTTTTCTTGTAACTGTGCTGCATGGGCAGATTTTAAAATTCAAAGACAAATTTGGTTAATTCCCTACTAAAAAACGAGGAGAAGCTCTTTGGTTGGAGGAGGAAGCAGGGATTTTGGGGACAGACCTGCCTGTGTTTGGGTGGTAACTTTGCCATTTACCAGGTGTGTGAGGGAAGGCATTTCAACTCTCTGAGCCTCAGTTTTCTTTCTTTTTTCTTGTGGTACGCGGGCCTCTCACTGTCGCGGCCTCTCCCGTTGTGGAGCACAGGCTCCGGACGCGCAGGCTCAGCGGCCATGGCTCACGGGCCCAGCCGCTCCGTGGCACGTGGGATCTTCCCGGACCAGGGCACGAACCCGTGTCCCCTGCATCAGCAGGCGGACTCTCAACCACTGCGCCACCAGGGATGCCCAGTTTTCATATTTTTAAAAGGAGAATGAAAATGCATAACCGGCAAGATGGGTGTGAAGATTAGAAAGAATAGGAGAAGCACGTGTTAGAACTAAAAGTTATCATAGCTGACACTTATAGTGCCCTGGCCAGGCACCTTTCTAAGAACGTTTTATAGTTTACCCACAGAATACAAAATCCTGTGAGGTAGGTGCTCTGATTACCATAGTCCTTTCATAGAAATGAGAAATTTAGGGCAAGAAGAGGCCACACAGTTGGGAATTGATACAGCTGGTAAAGGTGACATAGTTGTAATGGAATAAAGGAATGCGTGGAAGGGATAAACTCTTACAGAGCACAAGCGATGTGAGAGCAGCAGTTGTACTGTTACCAGCTCTTCTCTTTAGGGTAAGGCCACGGACCTGCCCAGGCCGAGCCGCCTCTCTGGGCAGGGTGCATCCCTCAGCGTGGCCCGGGTCACCTCACATCCCCCCTCCTGCAGCGACTCTCGCAGTGACTCGGGAGGCCTTTAGTGCTAGCTCCAAGACCCCATCAGTCTCCTTAAAAGGGAGGACAACCGGAGAAGCTGTTACATGAAATATTCTTCCCTTACGTGGCGGCAGAGTCAGACCACTTCTTTTCAAAGAGTATTAGGTAAGACTCATAATGTGTGATCTGAAGAGCAGAGAGAGACCCCACAAATCCTAACACCTCTCCTTCCAGCCTGGAGATTCACCACCTGCTGGACAAGCCTGCCTTTCCTTCCTTAGCAGAACGTCTACCTCTCCTGGGACCCCACGGGGATGGGACCCAAAGGATGTTGGAGGTGGGAGTGGGTGGGTAGCAGGGCCAGGCTCGGGGGTGCTGAGACTGGCTGAGCCAGGCTGGGAAGGCTCCAGTTTGGGGAAGGCCTCCTGAGGGCCCTCCCGGGGCCAGTGTGCACCTACCAGCTTCACTGCTATCCTGATCTGCCACTGACAACATAAAGAGATTCATATTGTCATCTTACCTCTGCCATTTGCCCCCCACATGGACAGACGTGTGGGATTTCTTTATGTGTAAATAAGGGATGTGCAAATATTTTAGGTGATCCCTGTAATATTGAGTGACCTGCTTTTATGTTTAAGCTAGCTGTGGCTTGTAGTTTTTGACAGGTTAGAAGTGTGTAATATATAAGGCCACTGAATAGAGAGATACAAGATTGGGAGTTAACCTTATTGCTTCCTTCAGAATACTGGCATGTTTTCAAGGCAACTTATGGGTTGGGTTATAATTTAGAGGTTATAAATCATCTCATCATAACAATTTGCCGTCAGAATGGCCAGCCTATGAATTAGCATAAAATAGTTCGTGCTGAGTCCTGTGAAGGACACTTCCGCTGGCTGACACATGTTACATATGAAGAGCATCTATGCTTGTTACCATACACAAAGACAGGAAACGAGAGTAGGACCACTAAGAGGAGCTTGAGAGCCATTGGTTTAAAAGTTACGTAATGCAGCAGGAAAATGCACCCAATTCTCTGGAATTCCAATTGTAGGTGCTTCAGTTTAACAAAGGTGGAGACCACAAAGTCGCCCCAGACACCCAAGAGATCTTCACCGGTTGTGAATTCACACAGAAGATCCAGAGGGGCACTTATCCTGATGCTATTCTGAAGGTATCTGACTCATCCATTTCTATTTCTTTTGTATTTTATTTCCAGAATATTCTTGTCTTAAAATCACAGTATTAGACAGGGAAGGAACCTAGTACAACTTCCCTCCTTCATAGAAAGACAACTAAGGCTCACAGTCCTTGAGTAAATATCCTACTCTGATAAGTAAGGGCAGAGCCAGGGTAGAATCCAGACTTCACGCCTTCCAGGCCAAGACTACTTCTAAATTCCATCACCCCACTCTGCCATTAGTTGGGGATGTATAATTTATTCTAATGCCATTGTGGAGACTCCTAGAATACACATGCATAGATGCAGATTTCCAGAGTAAGGGGTGACAAGTAATTGAGGAATGGAGAAGGCCCGGCTTGGTGACTTCATGAAAGGTCACTGACCCTCAAATATCCTTTATGTCCTCCCCTTCTATCTCCTATGATCTATCTATCTATCTATCACCTATCTATCATCTATCTATCTACCTACTATGTATCATCTATCTATCTATCTATCTATCTAATCTCTTCAGCTAATCTATCTCACGTAGTCATTTCTTTCCCCAATACTCCATTTCCTTAAACACCAGCTATCCAGCTACATTGTAGGAGATGCGCTCCTATGGGTAAACAACTTCCACGATCACACTCCTAAGTTAGGTTATGGGGAGATACCCCACATAGCTTTCTCCTTGGGAATGCTGATGCTCCATCTGCCTGTCAGCCGGGGAGTTATGGACTTAGGAGGGGAAGAGGCCCGTTCAGTATGGAGATGCTGCCAGGTCTGAATGGACAGCAGTCCAGCTGCAGGGCTCTGACCTCTGCTTCACCCAGGCGCTGCGGTGACTAAGCCCTGTTTGTGTCATCGTGCTTACAAACTTCAGGTTGGGGATTGGAATTTCCCTCAATTTCCTGCTTTCTAAAACCCAGATTTTCCACTTCACAGACTACCCCTTAATTATAAAACGGTACTTGCAGAAGTTCTATGAACTTTTTAAAGAACACTTCTAAGGCAACATTTTAATATAATAAAAATTGCTTACAGACTTTGTAGTTCAGGAGACTGTAAAAGGAGCCTTTCTTCTAGGATCTTTGTTACTTCATGGTTCAATCCAGTCCATAGGCACAGTAAAATCTGAAACAAATAAAAAAAATTAGCTGATATTATCCATATCAACAATGTTTCCTCAGAGATTCCTCTAACGTGCCAGAAAAAAGTATACTTTAATACAGCATTTTATTGATGTACTGGAAAAAATACCATTGCTTAAGAAATATCTTGTTTAGGAGTCTTGAGTTACATAAAGAGAGTCTCTCCTTTCTGTTTAAGGCACAAGCTGCAGACACAATCCATTCATCCTTCCGTTCTCTCAGCTCCGCCATGAAAACGTCCACAGGGGAGTATTTATTGGAAAGTGCCAATAAGCTGTTTGGCGATAAGTCTGCAAGATTCAGGGAAGTAAGTGAAACGTGCGATTTAAATGGCAGGGCCCCAAACTTACAGGGAGGTCAGTTTTAAAGTTGTTCTCTCTTATTCATGCTGAGGGAGTCAGAATTCCACATGGGTTCCCTTAGACTCCCTAAGGCCATTGGACACTATCCAACGCAGCTATCCCTATGCTCCCTCTGTGGGTGCTTTCTCTCCCTGCTGCAAAATTCCCACCTGTGAGTCGTAAGTCAGGAAGAGCACAGCTGATGTCCAGAGCCTCTATCCCCACACCCGACGTCTCCCCTTGTACCCAGTGGTCATAATGCAAAGCGTGCAGGACAGCAAATAGAATTGGGACTGGAGTTGGGGGTGGAGGTCAAGAGAACACATATAATCAGCCCCCCTAGCCAACCTCCACCCCTACCCCTACCTCAGGCTCCCCAGTCTTGACAGGAAGCCTGTAATTTATAATTACACCAAGGCTTGTTCAGTATATATTCTATGTAAACTTTGTCTTTTTTTTTTTTTTTGCTTTAAAGAGATACATGCAGCTCTCCAAGAAATATTACTCTACAGAACCCCAGGCAGTTGACTTCCTAGAACGTGCAGAAGATGCCAGAAAAAAGATTAATTCCTGGGTCAAGACTCAAACCAAAGGTAAAACCAAGGAAGTAGTTTCTGCTCTTCTTTCCACTTAGAAAGCACTTATGTAGTTTTTAGAAAACCATCCTTAGCCCTTACTCCCAACCTTAGTTATTCTGATTAATGTAACCTGATTCTTGTTGAGCCACGTGGTGTTTTAAGTGAGAAAAAAATAATTGAGGTCTACTAATAGAAGACATATATTCAGTACTTAAATAATCTGATTTTGGATATTACCTTAGAATAGAATATAAGAGGAGACAGCTCTTTTCTAACAGGACATACCAGTATTGGAATAATTGTGACTCTGTGTCTACTGTGGACAAAAACAAAGAAAAAAGGCGTGACCTTCAAATGAGTAATTGGTGTGAGAATACTAGCAATGGAAAAAGGAGGGATCATAAAATTTTAACTCTTCTGTTTCACCATTCAGAGTCAGTATGTTGTCAAGTTCTTTTGGTCCCTGCTCCATCTCTCCTGGATTGTCTAAGCTACTTCTACCTTTGTAATGCATGTCCTTAATTCTTTGTTGTTTTTTAATTTTTAAAAATTTATTTTATTTTTTTAACATCTTTATTGGAGTATAACTACTTTACAATGGTGTGTTAGTTTCTGCTTTATAACAAAGTGAATCAGTTATACATATACATACATCCCCATATCTCTTCTCTCTTGCGTCTCCCTCCCACCCTCCCTATCCCACCCCTCTAGGTGGTCACAAAGCACCGAGCTGATCTCCCTGTGCTATGCGGCTGCTTCCCACTAGCTGTCTATTTTACGTTTGGTAGTGTATATATGTCCATGCCACTCTCTCACTTTGTCACAGCTTACCCTTCCCCCTCCCCATATCATCAGGTCCATTCTCTAGTAGGTCTGTGTCTTTATTCCCATCTTGCCCCTAGGTTCTTCATGACCTTTTTTTTTTTTCCTTAGATTCCCATCCAAAATCCCACTACCTGTTAGTAGTGAAGCTGGGGTTCCCTCTTCTTCTGAGCCTTAGTCTAATTCTGGAATTCTTCAATTGGATGTTTAAAGTGTTTGCTAACTTAATGCAAAAAATGGATTTTCATTTACCTCCTGTGTTTAAAACATTGTTTCAAGCCATAGTGTGGGGTCTTGGTTTCTTCGTTACCACAGTGGAAAAAACACATGAACTAAGTTCTATAGAATTTTTAAAAAATGTTTTGTTTCTCTGAAAATAGTTGATCTACTTTAGTTCTTCATTTCTAGATTTTTAAATTACTGCTGTAAAATATTGACACACCACTGACAAAAATGAAGCAGGGAAAGTGAAGATTAACAGAAGTGAAAGTAAAAAGGTATTGCAAAATTAAAGAGACTCATGAAAGTCTTGCTTTTTTGAGAACAGCAAGAATTTCTCTTCTCTTTAAGCATTTGTGTTGAATGGCTGTAAATCAATCAGTGGAATTGCCAAAATGCCAAGTAGTCATTTGGGCTCATTGTTTTAGAAAATTTTATAATAATTTGAGACAATTTCTGTTTTATTTGTTAGGATCAAATACTAGTTTTTCCATATGCATTACAGAGTTAAATAAAGTCCTAGTAGATTTCTGTGGTAACCAAGAATTTTAATTCCCTGAGGGATATATTGAATAGAAATACTGAATGACTATACTGAAGCTGGTCAGACTACAGTGACCTTTTTGTTCGTGTCCTATGTCTGTCAGTAGGAATGGAAGACGGTGGAATTCTGACCAGCTGACAAGCATTGTGACCTTGGGAGGGTTGCTAATCTCTCTTACTATGATGTTCATTTGTATAAAATGACAATAATAATACCTACTAGAGTAGTTGTGAGGATTAAATAATGTATTTAGTGGTTGAAATATTGCAGAGCAGGTATTCACTATAAGTGGCCTGTCTCTTAAACCAACTATAAAAAAAAAAATCACGTTCAGATGTTATCATTTCTGAGAACCTTCTCTGACTCCTCACTTGTTTACTCCCTTCTCTGTGATGTCATAGTTCTCTGTATTATTTAGCTCTCTTATAGAACTTATCACACATTGTTTCCTGACTGATTTAGAATCTCTCTTCCAATATTCTCAGTCCCACCAGGACAAGTCTTCCTTTCTCACTTCATGAATCTGTGCTACTCCTGGTGTAGGTCTAGCCCAACTTCCAAAAAACTGTTTTTGGGTCAATGAATGGGTCACAGGCATAGACTGTCTAGACCAGATCTTGAAGGAGCCCTAGTGACATATGTACTGTGGAAAGGCACTATTATGTTCCTTAAGTGATTCTTTTTCACTCCCATCCGAATTAACTAACTTCATACAACTACAAAACTTTGAGAAAGAGTATAAAAGGAACTTAAAATTTTTTTCCAAGTCTGATAGTAATTCTAAACCTTAATTGCATTACTTCTTCATTTTCTCTTGGATTTTGCAAACCTCAGAAATCTGGTCTCAGTTTTACTTATGATTTAGGTAAATCGAGAGAAAAACTTAAGCTTGAAGGTCAACATCTCTGCAGAGTTTGATAAATGTGGATGCTGAGTTTGATGGTGACTCAAAAGATTCAAGAAATCATGATAACTTTACAGTTCTTAATCATGAAACCTAAACATATATCATATTTTCTGTAGGCAAAATCCCAAACTTGTTACCTGAAGGTTCTATAGATGCAGAGACCAAGATGGTCCTGGTGAATGCTGTCTACTTCAAAGGAAATTGGAAAACTCCATTTCAGAAGAAATTAAACAGGCTTTATCCTTTCCGTGTGAACTTGGTACGAGACAATGAGACAGATTTTCTTAACGTATATTTTAGGGCCTTTGACAAAATAGAGAAAGAAAAGTTAGGGACCACTCACTGATACTTGCACATAATTTGCCAGTTATAAGTTATGCACATTGGATAGTTGATTGACTCTATTCCATTTTTTGACCTGTCAAACTAGATTAATAATAATATCCAACTCAAATTATTGTTGTAAGGATTCAACGAGATTTTGCAGAGTTCTTGGCCCCTAGTAGGTACTCAACAAGTGTTTCAGTATTATTATAATTGTCCATCTTATTACTAATGGGTATAATTTTGAAAAAGCTAAATAGATCAGAGCCACTGTCAGGGTATACAAATAATTTATTTTGTTGATTTTTAGAAACATAGTTCTTCAGAACGAAAGCAGAACCCATTCTCTTTTACGTCTGATTGTAAATCTTTTGACATCTTAGTATCTACTTTCATATTTTACTTTTTAATAATTTTAGACTCAGCGCAAAGAAGTACAGATGATGTTCTTGCATGAAAAGCTGAACATTGGACACATAGAAGACCTAAAGGTCCAGATTCTAGAACTGCCCTATGCTGGATATGTCAGTATGTTCCTGTTGCTTCCAGATGAAATTGCTGAATGTTCTACTGGCTTGGAGTTGGTAAGGCATTCCAACTTCCATTGTTTTAAACTTCTGGGGCTAAACTTACCTTGGCATATGTCTACAACTTGGGAAATGGTGTGCAGTTTCTCATGGAAATATGTGAATTGGTTGAGAGGAACAGTGCCAGGTCTCACACTTTCACTCAAAGGCTTAAACTTATGTCATACATGCTACTTTCTTGCAAAATTTTTACCAAACTAGTAAATTTTAATATCACCCACGCTACAGTGAAGTTAAAGTCACTGATTGTTAACATCAGAAGTTGTTTTCCTTCTCTGCTAAGCACTCATTGGTTTTGCTTTTGGACTTGTAGCTGGAAAGTGAAATCACTTATGACAAACTCAACAAGTGGCTCAGCGAAGACACCATGGTTGAGGATGATGTGGAGGTGTATGTCCCCCGGTTCAAATTAGAAGAGCATTATGAACTCAAGCCCATTCTCATGAGCATGGGCATGGCTGATGCCTTCAGCCAGGGCCAAGCCAATTTCTTAGGCATGTCTGAAAAGAATGACCTGTTTCTGTCTGAAGTGTTCCATCAAGCCTCTGTGGACGTGAACGAGCAGGGCACTGAAGCAGCTGCTGGCACTGGGGTCATTATGTCGGGGAGAACTGGCCATGGAGGCCCACGGTTTGTGGCGGACCATCCTTTTCTCTTCTTTATCATGCACAAGATAACCAAGAGTATCCTCTTTTTTGGCAGATTTGCCTCACCCTAGTTTCCGTTTCTGCACAGGATGTTGTAATGTGAGGTATAAGCCTCAGAATTGCTCTAAGGGCCGAAACTTTAGCAACCTTTTGTACATATTTGTTTTTCTGAACAAATTCTATTACACAGTGAATATAAATACAGAAGTAGCTTGACATCTGTCAGTCATAACATTACCACCCTATTAATCCTTTGGTCTCCTAAAATGGGATGATATGTCACTTAGTTCTTCCTTACTCTTATTTTATTGCATTACCTTTTACTGTATTATTTATTATTTTATATAATGGCTTTTTATTGTTGTTCACTGTCTAGTGTAGCTGATACAGTTACAGAAGCATGTCATCACTTATTTTTCTTTCTAAGGAAATGCACTTATTTGTTCTTATAATGAAGGACGAGCAGGTGTCCTTCCATGCCCTTCTGTGATAAAAACCTAGAAGAAAGCATTGAACAACAGGAAAATATGAGTGGTGTGCATTTCTAGCATTATGTATCACATAGATGTGTCTGTAACTTATGGAAGGTTGTGAATATATTAAAAATAGACATGTTTCCACACAACTATTTGTTTGTTGTCATTCTGTTGGGTCTTTAGGTCATAAGACCTGTTTACCTTGATTCTCAGGAATCAGGTATCATGGCTCATTTGTGAGAACCAAGAAAAAATAAACAGAATAAAGGAGCCAAAGGAGAGGCGGCTGTATAGCACAGGGAGCTCAGCTCAGTGCTCTGTGATGACCTAGAGGGGCGGGATGGGAGTGGCGGGGAGGGAGGCGCGAGAGGGAGGGGATATGGGGATACATGTACACATAGAGATGATTCACTTTGTTCTACAGCAGAAACTAACACAACCTTGTAAAGCAATTATACTCCAATAAAAAAAAATGACAAAAAAAGGAGCCAAAGGAATAAGCGACCGTCTTGCAAGGAGCTCCAATGTTGGCGGGGGGGATGGAGTTGTGGGAAAAATGGATTAGAGCTGTCTTCTCACAGCAGCAAAAGGTATAGCAATTCAAAGGAATAGCTTGGGTCAGAGCCCTTTGGGGACACCTGTGTTCAAACCTCAAGGACATCAGGAATAAACACCAAGTCTAGTGGTCCAGACATAGAATCAAGGTCATAATCATTGATTGAGGTGAGCGCTCAGAGGGGTAGAGATGAACGTGGCTCAAGAGCAGAAGGGCAACATACAATGGGAAATATTGCCTAAGTGTGTTTTTCTCAAATAGCACTGAATGCTTTTGAGCGGATCAGAGAAGAACATAATTTAAGTCCTAAGAACAAAGGAAGGGCTTCCCTGGTGGCGCAGTGGTTGAGGGTCCGCCTGCCGATGCAGAGGACGCGGGTGCGTGCCCTGGTCCGGGAAGATCCCACATGCCACGGAGCGGCTGGGCCCATGAGCCATGGCCGCTGAGCCTGCGCGTCCGGAGCCTGTGCTCCGCGGCGGGAGGGGCCACAGCAGTGAGAGGCCCGTGTACCGCAGAAAAAAAAAAAAAAAAAGAACGTAGGAAGACCTGAGGTTTAAGGGAGCTGAGCTGGCTGCAGATACTGGCTACAGAAGTGTGGCTGGATCCTGGAAATGTATGCCGGTGTCACCGTCCCTACGATGAAAGCCAGGGATGGGTGACCTACTGGAGCATGGTGGCTAAAAAGGTAACCTCAGGACATTGACTTAACTGCATCCAAATCCCAGTTCTAACACTTAGGAGTTATTTAACCACAAGCCGGGAAATGATGCTTCTTCATGCTTCAGTTTTCTTTCAGTGTAAACTAGGGAAAACAATGCTTTTCTCATAAGGTTGCTGTGATGGTAAAATGAATTCATACAGAACAAGCAATTAAAAGAATGCTTAGCATGTACAGTACTTAATACACACTAGTGATAACGATTATTTTCTTTGTCAGTAATAAAACTGTCTCACTGTCAGCTGGTCAAACATAGAGTCCCAGAAAATTATTCTTATAATTCTTTAAGGCTTGAATTGTGGTTTGTTTCCTCTAAATCAGACGTTCTTGAAAATTAGGGGTTCTTCCTTGCATTCTCCTACTTACTTTTAGATTCATATTTTAAATGTACTTTAATAATTCACTCAGCAATGCGATAAGTAGTAACTTTCTGAATTGTTGTGAGTCTTAAGATATTCATATTTCACCATGATTATTGAATTAGAGCACGAGTATAGAATTCTAGGTTCAAAGCATTCTTCAGCACTTTAAGGGCACAATTTTATCATCTCCCAGCACCAAAGTTGTGGATGGGAAAGTTGATGTCAAGATAATTCTTGCTTCTTGTAGTTTTAATTATTTTATTTTTGTTTTTGATGATGTTCTTGATATTTCATTGCATTAAGAGTATTTTTAAACGGTTTAAAAATTTTATCTTGTTCATCAGGAGATGTTTTCCATCTGGAAACTTGTACCTTGGTTCATTGCTGGGAAACTCTCAGCCGCTGCTATGGCCCGAATGTTTGTTCCCCCAACACATATGTCGAACACCTAATCCCCAATGTGATGGTCTTTGTAGGTGGGGCCTTGGGGAGGTAATTAGTATTAGAATTAGTCATGAGGGTAAGTCCCCGGGATGTAATTAGTGTTCTTATAGGGAAATGAAAAAACAAAAGCTCTCAACCAAGTAAAGACAAGTAGGCAACCATCTGTGAACCAGGAAGACAGCCCTCAGCAAGAACTCGATCACAGACCCGCAGCCTCCAGGACTGTGAAAAATGAATGCTTGTTGTTTAAGCCGCCCAGTCAGCAGTGCTCTGTTATGTCAACCCAGACTGAATAAGAAAACCATTATACACTCAACTCTCTCAGCCCCACCCTATCTACTCTCTTCTTCTGGATTCCTATTTGAATAATATTGATGTACCTAGAGTTCTTTTATCGGTTCTAAAAGATTTTGAATACCTAATAAATTCATGCAATCTCAACATCAAACATGAAAAGACTAGAGCAAAAACTCTCCCTCCCACCCCCGTTGCCCATTCATATAGTTCCTACTCCCCCATCCCCATTAGTAATATCTGTACATATTGCTAAATATTCATAGGGCAGGCCATAACTAACAACAACAAGCAAGCAAAATTATGCTGAGATTATTATATTGTTAACTTAGGATACAATTACTCCTTTCTCTTTCCCTGCCCCCTCCAAACAGGCATCAAAATAATGCAAAACCGGGCTTCCCTGGTGGTGCAGTGGTTGAGAGTCCGCCTGCCGATGCAGGGGACACGGGTTCGTGCCCCGGTCCGGGTAGATCCCACATGCCGTGGAGCGGCTGTGCCCGTGAGCCAAGGCCGCTGAGCCTGCGCGTCCGGAGCCTGTGCTCCACGACGGGAGGGGCCCCAGCAGTGAGAGGCCCGCGTACCGCAAAAAAAAAAAAAAAAAGCAAAACCAAAATTTTATCAACATAACAATATATCAATATATAAAGATTTTAAACAAGAGGTAAGTGGAAAGCAATCTGAAGAAGGTTTGTGGGAAAGCATGAATAAAACTTAAGTCTGTGTCTTTAGAGAAGATGAAACAATTTCTTGGCTGGTTTCCCAGAATCTATATCGATGCATTAAATGTAACATAAATAACTAGAGCTGTGCGGTGATGCAGCCCAAGTCACTCTCTGGACCACTGGCAGTCAAGATGGACAGCCCCTCTATCTAGAGCCTCCATATGATACTTCCAGCTAATAATAGTCTGCAGCCATCCTGTGGATAATAACATCTGTTCAGCACATGTCAGGCAGGCACCATGGAATCTGCAGCCACAAGTTGCATCCCCCAGTGAAATTCAAAGCAACATTCTGCTCTGGGTTCCACATCAACATTCAACTATTAAACTCTGAGCCACTTTACCACATGTGCCCCATGAAGAGAAAAACAGAAACTGCGTGAAGAAAAAACACACACATACGCTATTAACAAAGATAATTCTCCTTTCCCTCAGTCCCTTCTGGACTGTGCTCCATTCCCGTCTCTCTCTCTTCACCCCCTTCACCATTCCTCCATGCCCTGCATCCTGTTATAGACAGTTTTCCCTTCTTAATAAATAAGGAGGAACATTCACAGGGAGAAACGGAAGAGAAGCAGAAAGTGATGAAGTAACATTTCACCCAGTAACTGTGTCTAAAACGTCGATCCAGACCCCATGTCTCTGGGGTGGGGACAGTGGACATGGGACAAGTTGGGGTTGTGCTCGGGGTTCTACACCAACACCCGAATGAGAAGAACAGAAACATTTCCTGGATGCTTCACCTAGTACCTTATGAGCAACTTTAACAGTAAACAGTTCACCAATAATATTCTCCATTTCCTTGCCCATTGTTATTCCACTAATTTAAACTAATTTAAAACTTTCTGTTGTTGAAAAAATAAATCTACCGGGGAAAACCACGAATTGCTGCCAGTTGGCAGACTCAAGAGGACATAAGCCAGGAAAGTGTGAGTTACAATTTGTTAGAATTCCAGTCTGTACATGCAGACAGACATGGAAAATGTGGGTAATTAAGTAATTCAAGCAAAACTCTGTCTATCCCTCTGTCTTTTTATTTGAGCTTCTGGCCAAGATGAAGTTGAAAGGAAGAGTGTATGGGCTTGTGAAAGTGAATCAGAGGGTGGGGTTAAGGAAAGGGTGGTGCTAGAAGTTTTAAAAAGTATTTCTACAGTTAAAGGTCACTTAACTCAGCCACGGTCTCTTGCTAAAGGAACCAGTTGCCAATTCTGCTCCCGTGTAAGAAAACAAGGTATTGTAAATAGTTCTTTGTTTTAAAATGTTTTATGTTTTCTTTCTTTGTTGAGGTACCTAGCTAAAGAACAATTTATCGAGACTCCCACAAAACAGAAATAATAGATGAAGGCCAGCCTCCAGGAATTCTGTGCAGGTCTGAGAGATTGAACCCTGAGCTGATTCAAAGTTGGTACTAGAAAGCGGGCTAAGCGGGAGAGAGCATTCACTTCCGAAGACGTCAGAAAGGTAGTTTTGCCGTGAATTGTGAAACTATGAATGGAGTTTTCTCCAGTCACATTTTTGGATTTGCTACCTTTGCATCTGTCAACACAGGTAAAAAGAAATAGGGTATTCTCAGAAGTATTGAACCAAAACCCTTCTAACCCTTCAGAAGAGCGGACTTGGCAACATGAATTTGAGCTTAGTCACTAATGTAGGGAACTAATGATTTGACTCTCTACCCTCCCGCCCACGCACACCTTCATGTCTTGGCTACCATTCCATGGGCCAGTAGCTTTCTTCTCTTTCGTGGAATAACCTAAGTCCCTAAGCTTACACTCCATGCTCATCATAAATCCTCCCAGACTATTAATTCCCTCAGAAGTGGCTTTAGGTAAATATTGAAGTGCTGCGGATTTGGGGGGTCATTTTCTGATATGCACAACTCCACCAAGTAGACAATATCATCAGTATCATCGGAAAGTCAGGAGGCCTTGGATGTCCTCTAATGGAAAAGGGGAAGAGAGTCCTTCCCGCTCCCTCCTCCAGCTCATCATCATCTCTCTTTCTTCCTCCTCCTGTTCATCCTCTTTCGTCACCCAATCCCTCCCTTTCACCGTAAAACCTTAAAGACAGTCAGATATAATGACAAAAGCATTTGTATTTAGAGTCCAGAGAATGGGACTGCAACGGTAGCTCTGCTGTTAGTTAGCTGTGCATGTTCGTCAGCACATCTAACCTCTCTGGGCCTCAGTTTCCTAGCAGATAAAATGAAGCAATTTGATTAGAGGGATTCCAAGGTTCTTTCCAACCCTGATTTGTGAAGAGTATGTGTATCTTTGATGAGACATATTGGCGAGTGATACTCTCCTTTTCTTATTTTCTTATTTCTTTAGTTAAGCCCCTTTACAGATAGAGATTTTACATATTTGACGTATGTGTGTATATTTATATGTATGTAAACTGATATATCCATATACCTTCCGAAAATTGCAAAAGAGCTATTTATTCTGAAAAGGGCAAAGTTGGCTTCTGATCTAGACATTTATAGTCTTTTCTGAAAAGATCACTGTCGAACCCTTGTATGGATAAATTATCTCATGTAGAATCTCATCCCCAAATTCTGCATCTTTCAGAAAGCACTTTTCACTGCCGGGATAATTTTATCCAGCACTGGCTGGCTTAGCGCTTCTATACTTTTTTTTTAAAGGCAGGAATTATTTTTCTTGTATGGTCTGGGCTACACCTGATATATTAATGATATTAATGAGAGAATTAATGAAGTTGAAGATACCTGGATATTAACTTTCCACAAGAAATTAGCTTTTTCATTAGAGTTATTGTTTTCAGGGATTTGTTACAAGTAACTAAACTTTAGAATAACCATAAATAATAAGTAGCAAGATAAAAATCCTCAGCCTTAAAATGGTAGTTTCTCCTCTCCTCCCTTCATAGTGATTATGCTTTGGCCACGGAGCCAAGCATTTTCCATATGAAAGAATTCACGAGTTCTTAAAAGATAAAGCTTCATATACAGGCAGTAAGCAAAGCATCATTTGCATGAATATAGCTGTAAGGAAAACAGGGAGGTTATTTACAATACAGCATTGGATCTGTCAAGGGAAATACTGATACACAAGTTTCGAACGTTTTATGAGGGCGTAGAATTGCTACAAGAGTAGAGGTTCTTGCTTTTCTTCTTTAATAAGATAATGTTAGCCTAGGATTATCATCAGCTTCTGAAATAGGTGGAAGCTATGACTAGGGATGATTTAGAGGCTGGGAAGCTGTTTGGTTAAGTGTAAGCCTATGACTAGGAGGGATTTCAACAGTATCACTGTTAATCCAAGTCATGATGAAACCAAAACTTTGCCTACACATGCCTCTCCCTTCATTCAACCATTGAACTAGAGAGATCTTCTGACCTTTCTAAAGTTCTCATTCTAGGTTTCTCTGAGGGCCAGGTGATATCAGTGCAGGACCAAGTTCTATACGACATTGGCACCAATGGGAGTTTCTAGGCTTAGGAATTTGGTTTATTTTTAATCATTTAATCAGCTTGAGAAATTATTTGGCTATAAAATGACAATAGATTGAACTCACTATTTCTTTGAGAGAGACCCAGTCTAAAAAGACTTAAATGAAAATATCAGGGTAATTAGACGTGAAATTTAGAAGGTGAATATAATATTTTTAAAAATGAGAAAGTTTGAGTTCCTTTGTTTGTTAAGATTGGTTTCAGAGGGTCTCACGTGAGTGAGGATAAAGGCAAGCAGGTCTTGAGGTCTCTACTTCTCTATGAGCATTTCCACTAAACTGTGAAAGATTTCAAGTTTAAATAGATAAAAAATGGTGGCTAGAGCCCAAACTATAAACACTCTAAAAGAGAAATAAACAAGTATTTGTAAGTTTTCATTTTGTGCAAAGTCCTGAGGTGGGTGTTACTGGATGTGCAAAGCTGAGTAAGAAAATTTTGCTCTCAAGGAAATTATCCTAGAGTTGAAAAGATATAAATCTATGCAAACAGAACTAGCAGTATGATAAGCTCCAAGCAGGCAGCAAAAGCTATTTTATGGGTCTTTGGTGGAAGACGTGCTCCTGTGAACCCCAAAGTTCAGAAAAGGCTTCCAGAGGGAAAGAAGAACCGGAGCAGAGTTGGATTTCAAGAGAATAAAGGATAAAGGAACCAGGATATCATACATCAGGGTGTGAAGGAATAAAAAAGGTTAAAAGTATAAAAATATGGATGAAAGATAATTGAGAAAAAGTACAAAGTTGAAAAGGGGTATAATTATTCCTCATTTACTGGGTAAAGTCAGTAGGCATGTGGTGTGTTGGTAAGAGGCACTGGGCTGATTCCTCTGCCATTTATATCCTGGCATTTTCAACAGGGAGCCGCTAACTGACCAGAATCCAATTGTTCTCTCATGTGAATTAACTCTGAAATTTGAGCCAATTCTCTTAAACTCTCTGGACTTCATTTTTAAAATATTTAAAATCATGTTGGAGTGGAATTTTTCTAAAGTTTATTCAGCTCTTATGAGTGTATATATACATAGTATATATATATATAAAATCAGATATATATATAATCAGATTGGATAATACATTCTTTTGTCATTTCAATGAAGGGTAATTAAAAAAGATAATTATGCAAGCCAACAAATCCATTTACAAAAGTTAAATAAATGGAAAGGATTATTAACATGTTCTCTAACTTTATTTTTCTTAGATTTTCCCAATGGACTCTCTAGCAAAATCCGTCAACCAATTTGCTCTGGAGCTTAGCAAGAAGCTAGCTGAATCTGCCGAGGGTAAAAATATCTTTTTTTCTCCCTGGGGCATCTCAACCTCCTTGGCCATGGTGTATTTGGGCACCAAAGGCACCACGGCAGCCCAAATGTCCCGGGTGAGTGAGAAAGGTCAACCATCCTCTGTTGCCTTAAAATGAAATGCTTTTCTTGTCTTTTGTTCACTTCTCTCCTGAAATCCAAATAGCCCACGTTTTACAACCACGTCCTCCAAAATAAAAGACACACTTTAAATAAATTTTCTAGACCATAAAAAGAAATCTGAGAAAGTGAATCAATTTGAAAACTCTTTCTAGGAATACCGTTTAAGAATCAGTGTTCTCTGGCAAAATCAAATGGAGAGATGATGTTCCCTTACCCAGGTGCCCAGTGGGTAAGGAGTAAGGAAATTGAATAGGGAGAGGGATAGCAACAGGAAAAGTCAACCTATCTTGTGATTTCAAGCAGTGTTATCCCTGCCCATACCCAGTGAATTCCGGGGAGCTCAGAACTTGGGCTTTGCCATTACTAAAGGCAAAAAAGCAGCCAACTGAAGTCTTAAGGACATTTTTATTACCGGTAGTCTCATGCACTCAGGTTGGATTCGTAAGTAGGAGAGATGATTGAGCTGGGTGGGCACTTGGTAAAAAGAAGCACACAGAGATACAAAATGGTACATGGAGAGGTTAGCGAGTTTGGTTCAACACCAAAAACAATTTTATTTTGATTATTAAAATATTTCAAGAAAGTAATGGCTCATACTTTAAATAATAGAATTAGTCATCATCTTTCTAATCTCAGAAGCATTTTCTTGAAGAAAAAAATAGAAAAATCAAGTGAATCCTGTTCCTCATGCTTTGTGTGGTTGTTACTTTGTTTGGTCCCTGGTTGTCTAGATGAATCTAAAGAGCCCATTAAGGGCATTAAAATAGCAAAACAGAATTATTGTATAAGCAATTATCAATTTGATGTAAGCATACTCAAATCATAGCGAGTGTATGTGTACGTGTGTAGCCTTACGTAGCAAAACATATCAAACAGCCATATATATGTGTATCTGTATCTATGCTTGTATAAACATATAAATATGTGTGTGTTTTAAGTAAAAATAAAAATAGAAGAGAGTAAATTCAGCTCTAAATCATACAACGATTGAAAGGCTAAGTGACAAAATTTCCACCAAGAAGCTGGCCTCTGTGACAAGTATGGAAATGGGCAGAGCCAGCAGTTCTGAATGAGACAGGCAGAATACATATTGTGTCAGTTTGGGTCTAGGATATCCCCCTTATGCTCATAATTTACAAGGTATTGTGTGGTTTAAAAATAGCAACAACAAAATTTTGGTTCACAGAAAAATCCTGGTTCACAGCTAGTTAATAATTGGCTCATTATTAAAAAGTTTAACTATGAATGTGATAGACTTAATCTTAGATAAATGTCAATTTGCTTCCACTCCATATAAATATATTGCTGGGTGTTGCTTACCCTTGTTTTATTTCAATGTCACTGAAATATTAACAGCTTCAGTTTGCAATTGAGACTAATGAGTTGCTTAGGCACCTCCCCTTTTTTTTCCCTATGGCAAGTGGTTCCTGTCTGTCGCCATGTGTCAGCACAAACTTTGGTAAAGTAGACTTTATTCCTTTCTGTAAGCTGGGTCCAGGATGCATGCAGGAGATGGAATTATCACTTTGTTTTCTCAGGGGAAACACAATGTCCACATCCTTCCTGTGACCTGTCACATGAATTGCTGGGGTGAAGACAAAGACTCTATCTCCATATGTCAGATGGTGGTAGGCAGTGAAAACTGAAGCACTTAAGTAGAAAAAGTAACTAAAATTCCTGAATTTTCCAGATAACTGGGGCCATGATGGCATTTGCTTAAATTATCTAAGTGACGGTCTCAGTTGAATACCTAGGCTTCTTTTCAAACCAATCATAGATAAAAATGAAACTCGGAAAACATGAGAATTTTACCTCTAAGGCTATTCCCAACATTATCCTCAACGTCCCATAAAAAGCATTAAAATAAAGAGACTAGCAATTTAAATTCAACTTAAAAATTTATTTAAAAGCAGCTCTTGACTTACTCTTACTAGGTCAGGTAACACACCATTTAAGTCAAATCAGCGCTCCCTTGGTTCATTAATTATATGTTTTGTATCTATAGGAACAAATGGCTTGTAGTTGCTGATGTGTATTTCATATGATTACATCTCTGCAAAGTGCATTCACATATTGCCTTTTTATTGAAATTACAGGTTCTTCAGTTTAGCAGAGACCAGGACAGCAAATCTTGTCCTGACAGTTTTGAAAAGAAAAGGAAAATGGTATGTCTTATATTTCAATATCTATTTGATAATTAAGGAGAAAGCACTTTGGCACATGTTAGTGGCTAAATTAAGCAACCTTTAATAGGTAACTTTTCTTTAAAATATATGTTAAAATTATGGGACTTTTTTTTTTTTTTTTTTTTTTTTTGTGGTACGCGGGCCTTTCACTGTTGTGGCCTCTTCCGTTGTGGAGCACAGGCTCCGGACGCACAGGCTCAGCGGCCATGGCTCACTGGCCCAGCCGCTCCGCGGCATGTGGGATTTTCCCGGACTGGGGCACGAACCCACGTCCCCTGCATCGGCAGGCGGACTCTCAACCACTGCGCCACCAGGGAAGCCTGGGAAATTTTTTAGAGTGCAGAATGTCTACACTTTTTGGAAGGGTAATATTCTTTTCCCTTATCTCTTCGTTTCCCTCCCTTTCAAAACTACTCTACTTTCAACATTGTTCTTACTTCTGCAAACTCTTTCAACATTGTTCTTACTTCTGCAAACTAAGTGTGAAGAAAATCATGTCCCAGCAGCTATTACATTCCTGCACTAATAATACTAAAGAGAAGGTTTTTTTATCTACCATACAATCGATTTTGGCCTTTGTTCGTAAACTTTAAATTATTTCATTTACTATAAGTTGTTCATATACACTTAGTTCTTGTTCAACATTTTTATTTAACCAATTTACTTTCTTTTAAAGGAATTCGACGTAGGCAAGGCTGAAGAAATACGCTCTAATTTCCAGACACTTATCTCAGAAATCAACAATCCCAGCAATGCTTGCATACTTAAAACAGCCAACAGGATCTATGGGGAGAAAACGTATCCATTTCACAATGTAAGTGCAAACATCTTATTTCAAGCTGATGGGGAAGAGTCACATGAGATCTATCAATAAACTCTTTGTACTTTTCTCCAGGGATCCCAGGGACAATCTTAATGTAGATGGAGTATGTGGTCAGCATTTCTGATAAACAATCGTTTAGCCTGACCAATGTGTCAAGTTGTAAAGGAAACCAATAACATATTTCAAACCAAATCTGGTGATCAGATCTTTATGCCCAGAATAAAGGGGTACACCCCAGGAACAACCCATGAAGACTCGTAGAAATGTGGTTTATATAATCCCTGGGCCAACATTTGTTTCATGGGAAACAGAGCAAAAGATATAGAATAACTCAATATGGTGAGTTTGAAGGAGCAGAGGGTGGTGTGGTCATAGGAGTGTGGCAGGAGACTGTGTCCTCAAGAGCAAAGTTGACTTTGCGATCAGGTAAGTCACTTCACATCTTGACTTCAGACACTTTAAGAAAGATACTTAACATGGAATTGAATTAACTTCTCTTCTGCTCTGATGGTTGAGACACCCACAGTGCAGACCATGAGTTCATCTTCAGTTCAGATGCAAGGGCTCCTCAGAGGACTCAACTCCAAACCAAGCCAAGCATTTACTTCTTTCATGTTTGTCCATCACATCCTTTGGCACACTTCAGAAGAAAGCCAGAGGACCCAGGTGCCCAGTGGGTAAGGAGTAAGGAAATTGAATAGGGAGAGGGATAGCAACAGGAAAAGTCAACCTATCTTGTGATTTCAAGCAGTGTTATCCCTGCCCATACCCAGTGAATTCCGGGGAGCTCAGAACTTGGGCTTTGCCATTACTAAAGGCAAAAAAGCAGCCAAGTGAAGTCTTAAAGACATTTTTATTACTGGTAGTCTCATGCACTCAGGTTGGATTCGTAAGTAGGAGAGATGATTGAGCTGGGTGGGCACTTGGTAAAAAGAAGCACACAGAGATACAAAATGGTATGTCTTTTAAAATATCCACAAGCCCTAGCTGTGCACAGAGAGGTTGATCAGAACCCACGAGTCAAGACAAGGAATAGGTACCTCGACAATGTTTACGTTTTCTTTTTACTGGATTATAAATTGTACAGAACGTAGACTTCATCATCTCCAAACCACTGCCTGGAAGCTGAATTAACTCAACACTTTTTAACTGCACACAATTCCTCTATAAGGTAATAAATTGAAGGAATGCCACAGCTGTCCTGGGGAATAAATTATGTTTCAAGGCAGGTGCCCCCCTAAGCAGCAACCTTGGTTATAGCCCACTTAGGATGATGGCCACTGAGGGCAGCATCGACAGCCCGAAGGAAGAAGCCTGCTTTTGCCCTTAGAATACCTGATGAAACCTTTGAACGGTCTTGGAAATCGGTTTCCATGGCAGGCCACAGCTTCCCTCAGAAGCCCTCCCCAGGCTCTTGGGAGTTTAGAGTCCATAGACGGCAGCTGCCAGACCCAGGGTTCTCAATCTGGCTCCATCTCTACCACAGAAAGCCCAGTACTCCTCGGCTGGAGTCGCTCCTGGGATTCCTAGAATGGTCCTCCTTTTCATCCCAGCCCCATTTCCCAAGGACGAATAAAAACAGACGAAGATATGGAGGCTCCAGAGCTGTGGGAGACGGGCCTTCCTTCCATACCTGCGGCTCTGCATGGCTAGTCCGTGCCCAGCTAAGTTGACACAGGGCGGTGTTTCGTTTTTAACCAAAGCTGGAGTGTGGAAAGATTGAGGGGAGCAATGGGGTGGCAGTTTGCAATTGTCCATCTAGCTGGGTTTTTTTTTTTTTTTGGATAATCAAAATAGACTTGTTTATTGATTCTGGAAAAATTCTACAAAAGGAGATTTTACCTGTATCTTCCAGAAATATTTACAAGACATGAAAACATACTTTGGCTCAGAGCCACAGTCTGTGAACTTTATGGAAGCTTCTGACCAAATCAGAAAGGAGATCAACTCTTGGGTTGAAAGCCAGACTGAAGGTAAGCCTTCTCCAAGGTACTCAGCGGTGCACTTTCTCCAAGTATCGCTTTATTATTTTGAATTTGTGTTATGTATAAGTATAGGCATTTCTTAAATAGAACTGTGGACACATTCTAAATATTCAAAACATTTGTTTTATTCATGCCCATAATTTTTGATTTATAGCTTTTGCAATAAGTCTTATCTAAAACAGGTAAGACAACCATTTTACCAAGTAGACAAGAAAATGATCAGATTCCACTAATTCCAAGGAGGACTCCAGGGATAAAAGGCAGAAAAATGCAAAAAAGGAATTTTGGAATACTGCTGCACTTGTGGTTTCTAAAGAAAAATAGCTGCTGATGAACAATGAAAATGTGGCAGTAAATGTACTACATAACCTTAAGTAATTTCCAAAATAGGTCATATATTAGCTTAGAGTATGGGCTGAGCTCTTGTAACAAAGAGACCCAAAATACAATATCTTAATAAGATAGAAGTTTATCTCTGACCTAATAGTCACAAGGTAGATAAGCATTCTGTTCCATGAAGGCATCCAGAGACCCAGACTAGTGGGTTAGCTCAGCCATCCTCGAGACATGGCTTTTATATTTGTCTAAGGTGATTCTTACATTTGTCAGTTTTACAGTCAGCAGGAAATAGGGAAAATAAAGCCTCTTTGCTTTTAAGGGGATGCCCTGAAACTTTCACACACCAGTTCTACTCATATCCCAAATTTGGATACATGGCCCATTTTATGCTCTGGTGACCAACTTGTCCTAGTTTGTAATAAAGGTCTTTAAAATGTAGTTTTTAGCTGGGTAGCCACATGCTACCTAAAAGTTAAGCATTCTATTTCTAAAAAGGGAATAGTAGAGGGATTCTCAGAGGCGATTTAGCAGTTTTTTATTATGATTCTTATTTTAGAAATGAGGAAGCTGAGGCTTTAGAGAAACTGTTACCAAGATCAGATAGTTTAAAGCTTCAGAAATAGGACTGAAATCTGAGTCAGTTTAGCTCTGAAGTCTGAACTCATTTCAATATTCCACGCTTCCTTTTCAATTGATATGTCTGTTGATGGTCCATTATATCTCACAAAGAAATACCAAAGGCGTAATCGCTAATGAATATTAATGATTAAGCCTTTGCTTTGCAGCAACGAACATGGAATGTTTAGGTAATCCCCCTCCCCCCAGACTTCAGAGTTCATTTGTATATTCCTGCCAGATATGCTTGCAGAGGGTCCCACATACTTTAAACTCGACATACTGAAGTCATATTCAGAACAGCTTATCCACACCTTGTCCTCTCCCTGCACTCATTCTCCATCCCGGCGGATGGGTGGCTACCACACACCTGCCCAGATCAGAAGTCCGAGAGATACTCTAAATTCTCCCTTTTCCTTTGCCTCCTCCTGCGTGTTTCTGAGTTCATCTTTCCTTTCCAATCTCTTCCTCCTCTGCTCTCGGCTTTGTCATCATTTATCTGTGTTAATGCAATAATCTGTTTCTCATCTTGCTCCCCTCAAATGCAACCTCCATTCAGCCATCAGAATGACCTCCCTAAAATGTGAATTCGACCAAGTGGACCACGTACTCAAAATCCATCATGGTGCCCCACATCCTACAGGATGAATTCAAGCTGCCTAAACTGACATAGAAGGTCCAACAGGACCGTGAAGTCTTGTCTGTCTCTCCACTTCAACTCTTGTCATTCTCTGACTCAAAGTTGATACTCAGGAATTCTAAGTGGCACAGAGTCCCTGGAACTCCCTGTGCTACCTCACAACCCCATGCATTTGCTCATGTGTCCCTTCAGTTCGAAACACGGTCCCCTCCCCTGCCACTCCCAGCCCCTTCATGGCCACTGGATAACATCTCAGAGGTTCGCTCAGGCATAATGTCCTCCCCTGGCTCCCAGGCTGAGCTGAGAGCCTTTTTCGTTGCTCCAAAACCCTGTGGGAACATTTACCTTGACTTACCACGTTGTTATTGAAATTAACTGTTGAAGTCCCTGCCTCTCCCACTAAACTCAAGAACACCAAGGGCAGTAATACTACCTTATTTGAGTTTCTGCTTTGAATCACTAACAGATAACAGCCCTGCTCATGGTAGCTATTCAGAGCAATGTTTATTGAAGTGAATTGAGGAAGTTGGCAGCCCTAAATTCTCAGTTCCTTTTTCACTGGACTAGTGACTCAGAAGCCATGGTGAGGCAAGAGTGACCATTATCCTTAACTTATTCCTGATTTGGATTCATCTAAAAGTAAGTCTGTTTTGAGAACTACAGATTAGCTAGCATTTACAAAAAGGAATTACTTGCACTGTTCCAGTTCACATGAGGACCAAATGTGATTCTATAAACAAAAGCACATTGTAATATATAACACAAATTCAATGTAGTAGAAGTAGGGGCAAGAATAGTGCTGGAGGGCTTCCCTGGTAGCGCAGTGGTTGAGAGTCTGCCTGCCGATGCAGGGGATGCGGGTTCGTGCCCCGGTCCGGGAAGATTCCACATGCCGCGGAGCGGCTGGGCCCGTGAACCATGGCCGCTGAGCCTGTGCGTCCGGAGCCTGTGCTCCACAACGGGAGAGGTCACAACAGTAAGAGGCCCACATACCGCAAAAAAAAAAAAAAAAAAATAGTGCTGGAGCTGAACTAAATCTCAGCTCTCAAATTCCTACCCAGTGCCCACTCTGTTCTCTGGAAGACAGGTGGGGACCCTACAGACAGGAAGGCGGGGAGCAACTCATCTGCTATCTTTCGCCCCTTTCTGAGCTGAGTGGAGAGTCATTGTCTGACACGGCGTAAGCTCGGTTTGCAAAAGGATCCTTGCCGTGCTTCCCCCGCACAGGCTGACACACTGAAGGAGCATGACAGGATCCATCTCTCAGGGGTCCCCAACCCCCGGGCCTGGGCCTGTTAGGAACCGGCACGCACAGCAGGAGGTGAGCGGCGGGCAGGTAAGCGAAGCTTCATCTGCCACTGCCCGTCGCTCCCCGTCGCTCGCATCACCGCCTGAGCCGTCCCCGCCCGCCCATCCCCACACCCCGACCCCCAGCCCTGGTCCGTGGAAAAATTGTCTTCCACAAAACCGGTCCTTGGTGCCAAAAACTCTGGGGACTGCTGCTCTAGATTACAGAGCTGTCTGGATCTTCCTGTGATGATAGAAATATGCCATAAATCCTAGGGTTGCCATAACAAATTACCACCAACTGTGTGGTTTAAACCAATAGAAATATATTCTCTCATAGTTCTGGAAGCTGCAAGTCTGAAGTTAAGGTGTTAGCAGGGCCTTGCTCCCTTGGAAAGTTTCAGGGAAGAAACCGCTCAACGCCTGTCTCCTAGTTGCTGATGGTTATTGGCAATCCTTGGCTTGTAGACACATCTCTCCAATCTCTGCCTCTGTTGATACATAACTTTCTTCTTTGTCTCTCCTATGTCTCCATGTTTTCACACTCTGTGTGTGTGTGTCCGAATTTCTCTCCTCTTATAAGAATACCAGTCATTGAATTAGAGCCCACCCTAATCCACTATGACTTCATTTGAACTTGACTGCATCTGCAGACTCTGTTTCAAAATAAGATCACATTCACAGGGACTGGAGGTTAGGATTTAACATATCTTTTTGGATGACACAATTCAGCCCACAAAAGTAATATTCTCAAAAAAATTTATAACCTAAATATTATCTTGAGGAAGCATCAGACAAACTTGAACTGAGAATTGAGCATTCTACAAATATTTTTCAAAAGTATCAAGGTCATGAAAGACAAAGAATGAATGAGGAACATGAAAGACAAAGAATGAATGAGGAATGAAAGAAAAAGACTAAAGGGGACCAAAAGGAAATGACAACTAAATGCAACTTGAGCTCTTGGATTGATTTCTGGTCCAGGAAAAAAAGGACTTTATTGGAACAACAGATGAAATTTAAATAGGATCTGTTAATAATATTCTATTAATACTAACTTCCTGGCTTGGATCATTGGTGGACACAAGATGTTATCATTTAACGGTATTTCATAATCATCATTTTTACGTATGGTGTTTTACCAGGATGTAACTATATCATTTGAAATCTGTCCTTTGGCTCTTTTAGGAAAAATCCTGAATCTCCTACCTGATAATGCTGTGGATTCTGCAACCAGAATGGTTCTGGTAAATGCCCTTTACTTTAAAAGAATTTGGGAACATCAATTCTTGGTCCAAAATACCACAGAAAAGCCTTTCAGAATAAACAAGGTAGGAACCTGTTAATAACCAGTATGAATTTTTACATGGCATTGCAAAGGGAATTCTATTTTAAATTTATTCTCTCTGACTATATGCTCCTGTAAACTATGGCTCTTACTAGGGCAGGGATGACCGTGCTAAAAACCCCAGTTCCATCCTACCTGGAAATTCCCCTTTCATTATTTTTTCTCTGAAAATAGACTACTCACATATTTTATTACTCAGTCCTTGCTGCAACTGTGGTAGAGTAGGTAAGGTAGTTATTACATTTATTTCCCAGGTCAGAAATGCAGCATGGTTAAGTGAGTAGAGCCATGCTTAAGTTGAAGGCTTCCAGGACCATAACCCCAAACTCTTCGCTTACTAGTTCTATTCTTGTTCTATTAAGGCAGTACCACCGTGTACCAAACTCTTACCCTTCCATAAGAAAAAGAAATAAAATTTTAAAATCTTATTTCTTTCGTTAACATTTCCTTCTGTGTTAGGACACAGCACACTTGTTTTTGATTATTTCAGCAACAAGGGAGACTAATGGAAGCTGACAGATACACCTAAGGGCTGGATGTGGCTGGGTCTTGGGACTTGAGTGGAAATAAGGATTCAAATGTTGTCAGGATTCATTCTCTATCTTTCCAACTCTGTTTCTCCCATTATTCTTCTCTCAGACTGAAGTCTAACTTCCTCTGCGGCCCAGTCCACAAAGGCAGAACATGGCTACCCACATCTCCTCCATTCTACAGACCAGTCTGATAGGTCTCATTCCAAATTCCTAGGAAAGGAACAGATTGGCCAAAGATTGTTAACATATTTAGGTCCTGGGGTGGATCACCTCACATAAACAGTGCTGCTGAGGACCTACTGCTGTAACCATATGGTTATGTGCAATAGGAGGTTTTCAGTGGGGTAAAGATGGGGAAGGAACTGAACATATAATGCAATAGGCTAACTGGAAATGCGCTGGATAGTTACTTGGCTTAATATATTCACCAGGAATTTTCAGATGCAAGTGATAGAAAAGCATTCCAAACTAGCTCCAGTAAAATGGGCATTGTGTTAGCATTAGCTTATGCAACTAAGAGGAACTGGGAAGTCTGGGAGTGGGATCTTTGAATCTCAAACATAATCCATTTTCTCTGCCCCACCCCTGACCCCTCCTTTTTGCCTTCATTCTCTAATTCTAAAGATAGAATTTATCCATATGACCAGGGAATATGACAGCCCCATATTCTAGCTTCACAACCCTACTACATAGACGAAGTCCTGGCTGCTAGCTCTGACAGAAAGCTCCCAAAGAGGACTCCGGCTGGTGCCATTCACATGCTTATCGCTGAGACAATCACTGTATCACAGAGTATCCTGAACGAACAGCCCTGCTCACATGGCCACGACCTTAGCAGAACAGTAGGATCTTGTGATGGACATTTAGCTCCACATAGAGTGGATAAATAACATATGTCTACAATGTCTGAATTGCAGGGTTTTGCTTTTGTTTCACCATTGGCTTTACTAAAAATTCATAATGTCATGTATCTACCATTACAGTATCACACGGAATACTTTCATTGTCCTAAAAATGCCCTGTGCTCCAAACATTCATCCCTCCCTCTAAATCCCTGGCAACCACGGATCTCTTTACGGTCTCTAGGGTTTTGCCCTTTTCAGAATGCCATAGAATCAGAATTGCATAGTATGTAGCCTTTTCAGACCGTCTTCTTCCACTTAGCGATACGTATTTAAAGTTCCTCCATGCCTTTTTTATGGCTTGATAGATCATTTCACTTTGTTGCAGAATACTATGCCATTGTATGGATGTAGCAGTTTGTTTATCCATTCACCTTACTGACGGGCATTTTGGTTGCTTCCAGTTTTTAGCAATTATGATTAAAGCTGCTATAAACATTTGCATGCAAGATTTTGTGTGGACACGTTTTTAACTCATTTTGGTAATTACCCAGGAGCACAGTTGCTGGATCACATGGTAAGACTGTATGTAGCTTTGTAAGAAACCACCGTACTGTCATCCAATATGGCTTCCACTTTGCATTCTCACTGGCAGAGAATGTCAGTTCCACCCTCGCTAGAAGTTTATGTTATCAGTGTTTTGAACATTTAGCCATTCTATTAGATCTGTAGTAGTGGTATCTTCACTGTTTTAATTTGCAATTCCCTAAGGACATAAGATTGAACATCTTTTCATATGCTGTAGGTCTGCCTTTGGTGAGGTATCAGTTCAGATCTTTCGCCTGTTTTTAAAATTGGGTTCTTTGCCTTATAATTGTTGAGTTTTAAGAGTTCTTTTCAAATTTTGGATACCAGTCCTTTATCAATTATGTGTTTTGAAACTCTCATCTCCTAGTTTATTGCTTGTCTTTTCATTCTCTTAGTGAATTTTGGTTTTATGATACTAAAATACCCTCACACAAAAACAAAAACCACAAATGTTTGTGTGTGAAATGCACCTTACTCAGTTTCGGAATCATTGGCATTTACAGAGTTTGCACAAGACTCTTTTAAGTGTTTGGTAGAATCCAGCTTGCCATGACTTATAGAGGATGCCGTAACAATGTCAGAGGAAGAAACTCCCACATCATTTATCGATGATGTTCTCCAGTAGAACACATATTTCCAGAAAACAAGGTTTGAATAATTTTATTCAGCATTTAGCGGAGGATCACTAGCTTTGCCAGTGTCCCAGACTACTGGGAACCAATGATGCTAAAGAATTAAGGATTTGGTGGAACACCTCCCCACTGATTTTGCTACGTATATTCTACAGACTACAAGCAAACCAGTGCAAATGATGTCCATGAAAGAAAAACTTCAAGTATTTTACATAGAAAAGCCACAAGCCATAGGCCTTCAACTCTTCTATGAGAACCGTGACCTCAGCCTACTCGTATTACTGCCGGAAGACATCAGTGGGCTGGACCAGGTAAAGGGATCAGGCTATTCATCCCTACCTTCTTTCCTCTCCCCTTTGGTAACAAGTTTATTTCCTATATCTGTGAGTCTGTGTCTGTTTTGCATATACGTTTATTTGTATGGAGAAAAACTTTAAAAAAAGACATCAGTCTGTCTGACACGAAGAGGGTTCTAGTGTTTATCCCTCCGGGGAAAAACATAAAGACATGATCTCCCAGTTCTTTAATTTCTGCAGAGGAAGGCAACCAACGTACCTTGAGGCCTAGGTACTGTATTTTTACATCATTTAAGCTTTACAAAACTTTGTCAGGTTGATATTACTATCCCTCAGGAAGGTTAAGTAATCTATAGACATCTTTAGCATAGGGGAGTCACACAAACAACCACACAAACAACAGATAGAGATGTTTATTGTCAGCCACAAAGCTGTGTGGATTGATCATGACAACCTTTCAGTCAATATAGGTCTTTCTTCTCCTTCCGACAGGACTTACCTAATTAATTTTTTAATCACTTGCATTAATCTAGCCTTAGACATATGTTTAAAAACATTAAATGGATTACATTTTTTTTTTTTTTTTTGCGGTACGCGGGCCTCTCACTGTTGTGGCCTCTCCCGTTGCGGAGCACAGGCTCCGGACGCGCAGGCTCAGCGGCCATGGCTCACGGGCCCAGCCGCTCCGCGGCATGTGGGATTTTCCCGGACTGGGGCACGAATCCGCATCCCCTGCATCGGCAGGCGGACTCTCAACCACTGCGCCACCAGGGAAGCCCCTAAAACATTTTTAAAAAACATTTTTTATCAAGTTAACACTCTTCAGGAGATATAGTCTGTATCAGTGCATCTTCAAGTATTATTTAAGTTGTTCATCTGTTAAACTTCTCTTAAGCCTGACTTTGGTCTGACCACATTTCTGAGCAATTTGCATGTCTAAACTGAACACTAGCTTCTCATGCAATAAGTGTTCTGTCGTTCTTTACACTGTGCCTAATTTCTTGTGTGCCAGATTCTTTAGGTTTCCACCACCCTACTAGTGTGTAGAAAGATTTCTAAATAGTGTCATAAAATTTGTGAAACTGGAGAGGATAGTAGAAATAAGACCAAGTGTGAATACTAAACCATTAGAGTTACACCCTTAAAAGATAAGCCTTTCTTTTTAAAAGTGCAGGTTCCTGACCTGAAGATATTGTCACTTACTGCACATAATTTACAAATATGTCACTGATAGCAATACTTGGATCTAGAAAATTCTTAAAGTAGCAAAAGCATGTGCTTTGAAACAAACATGTTATTTAAAAAATCAAACATTGTTTATCATATATATGTACGCATATGTGTATATAATATATATTTATTATTTAAAAAATTTTAAATATAAAGAAGAGAAAAAGCACCCTCAAAACAACTATTTAAAATATCATTACTCTTGGGACTTCCCTGGTGGTCCAGTGGTTAAGACTCTGCACTTCCAGTGCAGACAGCATGGGTTTGATCCCTGATTGGGGAGCTAAGATCCCACATGCCAAGCAGCGAGGCCAAAAGATTAAGAAAAAAAAAAAGTCATTACTCTTAAGATTGGAGGATTTTCCTTTCTTTGCTTTTCTTTCCTTATTTTTTCGTAGTTTATAGTTACTAGTTTCATATTGGCGTGATTATATAGACATTTTACCTCAGATTTTGTTTTCAAGGAATTGTTTACTATGTTAATAAAACTAAAGTTTTTTTTGTGCCCTGGCATACAACATGTCCTAGAGTATATGCTTTTGTGTTGACAACACCTAAGTGTATATTTATATTGATGTATTTGCATGTGTAGTTGATGTCTTGCATATTATCATAGAAGTACTTCCATTTCGGATCAAGGTCTAATCTAGAAAACCTATATCCTGAGAACTATTAATCTGCAAAATGATTATGTCAAGGATGTGTGGAGGATCTCATTATAAACAAAGAATTTCCAAATGTGTGTGTTTTGTTACCTTTGGTAATAGGAGTGACTATAATTCATTTATATAATATCTAAAGGTCTCACTCAACGAATAGTTCTCACTCCACTCTGAAATTACTGACTCTTTCTTCCTTGGCTCCAAACTGTAGCTGGAAAAAGCCATCACCTATGAGAAGTTGAGTGAGTGGACTAGCGCTGACATGATGGAGGTGTGTGACGTGCAGCTGCATCTTCCCAAGTTCAAGCTGGAAGAGACTTATGATCTCAAGTCAACCCTGAGCAGTATGGGGATGAGCGATGCCTTTAGCCAGAGCAAAGCAGATTTCTCAGGAATGTCTACGGAGAAAAACCTATTTCTGTCCAATGTTTTCCATAAGTCTTTTGTGGAAATAAATGAACAAGGTACAGAGGCCGCAGCTGGTACTGGGAGTGAGGTGAGTTTTCGAATTAAACTCCCCTCCGTTGAATTCAATGCAGACCACCCATTCCTCTTCTTCATCAGGCACAACAAAACCAATAGCATTCTATTTTACGGGAGATTCTGCTCCCCTTAAACCCTGCATCTCTCTCATCAAACAAGAGCATCTTACAGTGTGAAAAATACACATATGATGGAAAAACACAATTATAATAAAAACCAGTTTATAGCCTCTTTTTAACATATAAATATTAGCAAAATTATCTTGAAATAATATATTCTAGTTATCCTATCATGCCTATATAGCTAGAGAGAATGGCAAATTTAACTTTTTTAACTTTTTTTTTTTGCTGACATTCAGTTTTATTATTTTTTACATCTTTATTGGAGTATTAATGCTTTACAGTGTTGTGTTAGTTTCTGCTGTATAACAAAGTGAATCAGCTATATGTATACATATAACCCCATATCCCCTCCCTCTTGCGTCTCCCTCCCACCCCTCTAGGTTGTCACAAAGCATTGAGCTGAGCTCCCTGTGCTATGCGGCTGCTTCCCACTAGCTATCCATTTTACATTTGGTAGTGTATGTATGTAAATGCTACTCCCTCACTTCGTCCCAGCTTCCCTTTCCCCACCTGTGTCCTCAAGTCCGTTTTGTACGTTTGCGTCTTTATTCCTGCCCTGTCACTAGGTTCATCAGTACGTCTTTTAGATTCCATATATATGTGTTAGCATACGGTATTTTTCTCTTTCCGACTTACTTCACTCTGTATGACAGATACTAGGTCCATCCACCTCATTACAAATAATTCAATTTTGTTCCTTTTTATGGCTGAGTAATATTCCATTGTATACATATGCCACATCTTCTTTATTCATTCATCTGTCTATGGACATTTAGGTTTAACACATTTTATCTTAATGTGACTTTTATTTACATTTCAGAAATTCGGTTGTTCAACTGAATGCCTTAAAATGCTTGAACTACCTGGTCACTATTTTCATTGTCACTTATTTTCACATGCATCATTTAGTGAAGAAAAAAATCTTTATAGAGGTGATATATTGATAAACAAGAATTTTCTCAAGACTATTACTCTGATGGTTCATAAATTACCACTGTAAAATTAAATCCCCCTTTTCTGCTATTTTAAAAATACTTATGTTGACATTAATGGAAGAACTAGTGAAATCCAATGAAATCTGGAGTTTAGTTAATAGTAATGTACCAATGTTGGCTTCTTAGTTTTAAAAAAATGTTCCACTGTAATATTAGAAGTTAGCATTACAGGAAACTGTGTCAGAAGTATATGGGAATTCCCTGTTTTATCTTTGTAACTTTCCTGTGAATTTAAAATTATTCCAAAATAAAAATTTTATTGGAAAGAATTATTACGTGTGAAAGTTGTCACATTAACATCCTTGCTTTTAAAAATCATAAGCTAGAAGACTAGATTTCCAATTTATATAAATGTGTATTGTCAGTTATAGGAAGATATCCTTAGTAAAACTTTATCTCCATAAAATTGGCTGTGTTTTTCTAATTTCTATTAAAAATGCTCTTACGCAATGGCTCATTGGTAGTCTCATCAACTGTTATTCTAATTTTAGAGATTGAGTCTATCATTCTAGGCTGCTTTTTCCATTTTAATCTACTAAGTGAAAGATATGATCTGATATGGATCCAACATAAATGGTGTATAAACTAGTATAAGAAAATGTATTTTCTGCATCAAATCTTGGTTTGGTATCATAGAATAAAAAAAAATGATTCTATGCTTTAGCTCCAAAGATAGGAAATTGTAATATATATAACAATTTACCATATCATTATAAAACATTTTGCCTCTATCCATAATACCTCACATTAAGTAACAATGAAAGAAATCCCCTGTGTCTGTGTTCTACTAAATTAAAAGTCCTTAAGTGTTATGTATCATGTGGACTCATAAGAAAAGTAGGTAACAAGTGAACGGGGAGCATGGAAACCAAGCCAAGATAAAGGAAGACCAGAGTAACTGTGTGTCAGAGGCTGACAATCAGAAAATATTAAACACAGTATTTTTCAAACAAACAAAAGAGGAAAAAAGGATGATACTAGAAACTGCAGGTTAGTAAGATGCATTCAGGCAGTCATTCATTTAAAAAATGTTTGCTGAGCATCTACACTGTATCAGTTGATATTCGGGGCATGAAGACTACACTTTTTTTTTTCCAAGGATTTATTGTATTTTATTTTCTCCAATTTTTTTTCTATTTCAGTATCACTCCTTTTCCTCATGTTATTATTGTCCTACAAGTATGCACCTTTATGAATTATAAGCCCATGAACAGTTTCATAATTATTGCTTTATGCAGCTATCTTTTAAATCACATAGAAGGAAAAGTTACTAACAAGGATAAACTTATGCTGTCTTTTATACATATTTACCTACGTAGCTACTCTTACTGGTGCTCTTTGTTTCTTTGTGAGAATTATTGTTACTGGAAGACTACACTTCTGAACAAAAACAGACCCTGGTCTCCAGTCTCTTGGAGTCATGGAGCTTACAAACTGGTGGGAGAAACGGACTCAAAGTGGATGTTAGTGCAAGGAATGATTGCAAAACAAACTGCAGTCATCTTGGAGACACATGTACCTGTGTGTGCACATGAGTATCAGGCTTTTTCAATAATGAGGCTTAACGTATTTGCTGATGATATTTGTTTTCCTCCCTTAGTGCAAATGTATATAGCCTATCTTTTTAGAAGATTAATAGACCTTAGAACAATAGATAATAATCACGGTCTGTTGAGAGCTTCCGGGAAGATGGCGGAAGAGTAAGACGCGGAGATCACCTTCCTCCCCACAGATACACCAGAAATACATCTACACGTGGAACAACTCCTACAGAACACCTACTGAACGCTGGCAGAAGACCTCAGACCTCCCAAAAGGCAAGAAACCCCCCACGTACCTGGGTAGGGCAAAAGAAAAAAGAATAAACAGAGACAAAAGGATAGGGACGGGACCTGCACCAGTGGGAGGGAGCCGTTTCCACACACTAGGAGCCCCTTCGCGGGTGGAGACTGCGGGTGGCGGAGTGGGGAGCTTCGGAGCCGCAGAGGAGAGCACAGTTACAGGGATGCGGAGGGAAAAGCGGAGAGATTCCCGCACAGAGGATCAGGGCCGACCGGCACTCACCAGGCCGAGAGGCTTGTCTGCTCACCCGCCGGGGCGGGCGGGGCTGGGAACTGAGGCTTGGGCTTAGGTCGGAGCTCCGGTAGAGGACTGGGGTTGGCGCCGTGAACACAGCCTGCAGGGCGTTAGTGCACCACGGCTAGCCGGGAGGGAGTCCGGGGAAAAGTCTGGAGCTGCCGAAGAGGCAAGAGACTTTTTCTTACCTCTTTGTTTCCTGGTGTGCGAGGAGAGGGGATTAAGAGCGCTGCTTAAAGGAGCTCCAGAGAGGGGCGCGAGCCGCGGCTAAAAGCGCGGACCCCAGAGACGGGCATGAGACGCTAAGGCTGCTGCTGCCGCCGCCAAGAAGCCTGTGTGGGAGCACAGGTCACTATCCACAGCCCCTTCCCGGAAGCCTGTGCAGCCCGCCACTGCCGGGTTCCCGGAATCCAGGGACAACTTCCCCGGGAGAACGCACGGCGCGCCTCAGTCTGCTGCAACGTCACGCCGGCCTCTACCGCCGCAGGCCCGCCCCGCACGCCGTGCCCCTCCCTCCCCGCGGCCTGAGTGAGCCAGAGCCCCCGAATCAGCGGCTCCTTTAACGCCGTCCTGGCTGAGCGAAGAACAGACGCCCTCAGGCAACCTACACGCAGAGGCGGGGCCAAATCCAAAGCTGAGCACCTGTGAGCTGTGAGAACAAAGAAGAGAAAGGGAAATCTCTCCCAGCAGCCTCAGGAGCAGCGGATTAAAGCTCCACAATCAACTTGATGTACCTGCATCTGTGGAATACATGACTAGACAACGAATCATCGCAAATTGAGGAGGTGGACTTTGGGAGCAAGATCTATGATTTTTTCCCCTTTTCCTCTTTTTGTGAGTGTGTATGTGTATGCTTCTGTGTGAGATTTTGTCTGTATAGCTTTGCTTCCACCATTTGTCCTAGGGTTCTATCAGTCCGTTGTTTTTTTTTTCTTTTCCTCTTAATAATTATTTTTTTATTTTAATAACTTTATTATATTTTATCTTACTTTATTTTACTTTATCTTCTTTCTTTCTTTTTTCCTTCCCTCCTTCCTTCCTTCCTCCCTCCCTCCCTTCTTTCTTTCTTTCTACTTCTACTAATTCTTTCTTTCTACTTTTTCTCCCTTTTATTCTGAGCCATGTGGCTGAAAGGCTCTTGGAGCTGCAGCCAGGAGTCAGTGCTGTGCCTCTGAGGTGGGAGAGCCAACTTCAGGACACTGGTCCACAAGAGACCTCCCAGCTCCACATAATATCAAACGGCGAAAATCTCCCAGAGATCTCCATCTCAACACCAGCACCCAGCTTCACTCAACGACCAGCAAGCTACAGTGCTGGACATCCTATGCCAAACAACTAGCAAGACAGGAACACAACCACACCCATTAGCAGAGAGGCTGCCTAAAATCATAATAAGTCCACAGACACCCCAAAACACACCACCAGACGTGGACCTTCCCACCAGAAAGACAAGATCCAGCCTCATCCACCAGAACACAGGCACTAGTCCCCTCCACCAGGAAGCCTACACAACCCACTGAACCAACCTTAGCCACTGGGGACAGACACCAAAAACAATGGGAATTACGAACCTGCAGCCTGCAAAAAGGAGACCCCAAACACAGTAAGATAAGCAAAATGAGAAGACAGAAAAACACACAGCAGATGAAGGAGCAAGATAAAAACCCACCAGACCTAACAAATGAAGAGGAAATAGGCAGTCTACCTTAAAAAGAATTCAGAAGAATGATAGTAAAGATGATCCAAAATCTTGGAAATAGAATAGACAAAATGCAAGAAACATTTAACAAGGACCTAGAAGAACTAAAGATGAAACAAACAATGATGAACAACACAATAAATGAAATTAAAAATACCCTAGATGGGATCAATAGCAGAATAACTGAGGCAGAAGAACGGATAAGTGACCTGGAAGATAAAATAGTGGAAATAACCACTGCAGAGCAGAATAAAGAAAAAAGAATGAAAAGAACTGAGGACAGTCTCAGAGACCTCTGGGACAACACTAAACGCACCAACATTCGAATTATAGGGGTCCCAGAAGAAGAAGAGAAAAAGAAAGGGACTGAGAGATTTGAAGAGATTTGAAGAGATTATAGTTGAAAACTTCCCTAATATGGGAAAGGAAATAGTTAATCAAGTCCAGGAAGCACAGAGAGTCCCATACAGGATAAATCCAAGGAGAAATACGCCAAGATACATATTAATCCAACTGTCAAAAATTAAATACAAAGAAAACATATTAAAAGCAGCAAGGGAAAAACAACAAATAACACACAAGGGAATCCCCATAAGGTTAACTGCTGATCTTTCAGTAGAAACTCTGCAAGCCAGAAGGGAGTGGCAGGACATATTTAAAGTGATGAAGGAGAAAAACCTGCAACCAAGATTACTCTACCCAGCAAGGATCTCATTCAGATTTGATGGAGAAATTAAAACCTTTACAGACAAGCAAAAGCTGAGAGAGTTCAGCACCACCAAACCAGCTTTACAACAACTGCTAAAGGAACTTCTCTAGGCAAGAAACACAAGAGAAGGAAAAGACCTACAATAACGAACCCAAAACAATTAAGAAAATGGGAATAGGAACATACATATCGATAATTACCTTAAATGTAAATGGACTAAATGCTCCCACCAAAAGACACAGATTGGCTGAATGGATACAAAAACAAGACCCATATATTTGCTGTCTACAAGAGACCCGCTTCAGACCTAGAGACACATACAGACTGAAAGTAAGGGGATGGAAAAAGATATTTCATGCTAATGGAAACCAAAAGAAAGCTGGAGTAGCAATTCTCATATCAGACAAAACAGACTTTAAAATAAAGACTATTAGAAGAGACAAAGAAGGACACTACATAATGATCAAGGGATCAATCCAAGAAGAAGATATAACAATTGCAAATATTTATGCACCCAACACAGGAAGCACCTCAATACATAAGGCAAATACTAACAGCCATAAAAGGGGAAATCGACAGTAACACATTCATAGTATGGGACTTTAACACCCCACTTTCACCAATGGACAGATCATCCAAAATGAAAATAAATAAGGAAACACAAGCTTTAAATGATACATTAAATAAGATGGACTTAACTGATATTTATAGGACATTCCATCCAAAAACAACAGAATACACATTCTTCTCAAGTGCTCATGGAACAGTCTCCAGGATAGATCATATCTTGGGTCACAAATCAAGCCTTGGTAAATTTGAGAAAATTGAAATTGTATCAAGTATCTTTTCCGACCAAAACGCTATGAGACTAGATATCAATTACAGGAAAAGATCTGTAAAAACTACAAACACATGGAGGCTAAACAACACACTACTTAATAACGAAGTGATCACTGAAGAAATCAAAGAGGAAATCAAAAAATACCTAGAAACAAATGACAATGGAGACACGACGACCCAAAATCTATGGGATGCAGCAAAAGCAGTTCTAAGAGGGAAGTTTATAGCAATACAATCCTACCTTAACAAACAGGAAACATCTCAAATAAACAACCTAACCTTACACCTAAAGCAATTAGAGGAAGAACAAAAAAACCCCAAAGTTAGCAGAAGGAAAGAAATCATAAAAATCAGATCAGAAATAAATGAAAAAGAAATGAAGGAAATGATAGCAAAGATCAATAAGACTAAAAGCTGGTTCTTTGAGAGATAAACAAAACTGATAAACCATTAGCCAGCTCATCAAGAAAAAAAGGGAGAAGACTCAAATCAATAGAATTAGAAATGAAAAAGGAGAAGTAACAACTGACACTGCAGAAATAAAAAAAGATTATGAAAGATTACTTCAAGCAACTCTATACCAATAAAATGGACAACCTGGAAGAAATGGACAAATTCTTAGATATGCACAACTTGCCAAGACTGAATCAGGAAGAAATAGAAAATATGAACAGACCAATCACAAGCACTGAAATTGAAACTGTGATTAAAAATCTTCCAACAAACAAAAGCCCAGGACCAGATGGCTTCACAGGTGAATTCTACCAAACATTTAGAGAAGAGCTAACACCTATCCTTCTCAAACTCTTCCAAAATATAGCAGAGGGAGGAACACTCCCAAACTCATTCTACGAGGCCACCATCACCCTGATACCAAAACCAGACAAGGATGTCACAAAGAAAGAAAACTACAGGCCAATATCACTGATGAACATAGATGCAAAAATCCTCAACAAAATATTAGCAAACAGAATCCAACAGCACATTAAATGGATCATACACCATGATCAAGTGGGGTTTATTCCAGGAATGCAAGGATTCTTCAATATACGCAAATCAATCAACGTGATACACCATATTAACAAATTGAAGGAGAAAAGCCATATGATCATCTCAATAGATGCAGAGAAAGCTTTTGACAAAATTCAACACCCATTTATGATAAAAACCTTCCAGAAAGTAGGCATAGAGGGAACTTTCCTCAACATAATAAAGGCCATATATGACAAACCCACAGCTAACATCGTCCTCAATGGTGAAAAACTGAAAGCATTTCCACTAAGATCAGGAAACAGACAAGGTTGCCCACTCTCACCACTCTTATTCAACATAGTTTTGGAAGTTTTAGCCACAGCAATCAGAGAAGAAAAGGAAATAAAAGGAATCCAAATCGGAAAAGAAGAAGTAAAGCTGTCACTGTTTGCAGATGACATGATACTATACATAGACAATCCTAAAGATGCTACCAGAAAACTCCTAGAGCTAATCAGTGAATCTGGTAAAGTAGCAGGATACAAAATTAATGCACAGAACTCTCTGGCATTCCTATACACTAATGATGAAAAATCTGAAAGTGAAATGAAGGAAACACTCCCATTTACCATTGCAACAAAAAGAATAAAATATCTAGGAATAAACCTACCTAAGGAGACAAAAGACCTGTATGCAGAAAATTATAAGACACTGATGAAAGAAATTAAAGATGATACAAATAGATGGAGAGATATACCATGTTCTTGGATTGAAAGAATCAACATTGTGAAAATGACTCTACTACCCAAGGCAATCTACAGATTCAATGCAATCCCTATCAAACTACCACTGTCATTTTTCACAGAACTAGAACAAAAAATTTCACAATTTGTATGGAAACACAAAAGCCCCCGTATAGCCAAAGCAATATTGAGAATGAAAAATGGAGCTGGAGGAATCAGGCTCCCTGACTTCAGACTATACTACAAAGCTACAGTAATCAAGACAGTATGGTACTGGCCCAAAAACAGAAATATAGATCAATGGAACAGGATAGAAAGCCCAGAGATAAACCCACGCACATATGGTCACCTTATCTTTGATAAAGGAGGCAGGAATGTACAGTGGAGAAAGGACAGCCTCTTCAATAAGTGGTGCTGGGAAAACTGGACAGGTACATGTAAAAGTATAAGATTAGATCACTCCCTAACACCATACACAAAAATAGGCTCAAAATGGATTAAAGACCTAAATGTAAGGCCAGAAACTATCAAACTCTTAGAGGAAAACATAGGCAGAACACTCTGTGACATAAATCACAGCAAGATCCTTTTTGACCCACCTCCTAGAGAAATGGAAATAAAAACAAAAATAAACAAATGGGACCTAATGAAACTTCAATGCTTTTGCACAGCAAAGGAAACCATAAACAGGACCAAAAGACAACCCTCAGAATGGGAGAAAATATTTGCAAATGAAGCAACTGAAAAAGGATTAATCTCCAAAATTTACAAGCAGCTCATGCAGCTAAATAACAAAAAAACAAACAACCCAATCCAGAAATGGGCAGAAGACCTAAATAGACATTTCTCCAAAGAAGATATACAGACTGCCAACAAACACATGAAAGAATGCTCAACATCATTAATCATTAGAGAAATGCAAGTCAAAACTACAATGAGATATCCTCTCACCCCAGTCAGAATGGCCATCATCAAAAAATCTAGAAACAGTAAATGCTGGAGAGGGTGTGGAGAAAAGGGAACCCTCTTGCACTGTTGTTGGGAATATAAATTGATACAGCCGCTGTTGGAGAACAGTATGGAGGTTCTTTAAAAAACTACAAATAGAACTACCATATGACCCAGCAATCCCACTACTGGGCATATACCCTGAGAAAACCATAATTCAAAAATTGTCATGTACCAAAATGTTCATTGCAGCTCTGTTTACAATAGCCAGGAGATGGAAACATCCTAAGTGTCCATCATCGGATGAATGGATAAAGAAGATGTGGCACATATATACAATGGAATATTACTCAGCCATAAAAAGAAACGAAATTGAGCTATTTGTAATGAGGTGGGTAGACCTAGAGTCTGTCATACAGAGTGAAGTAAGTCAGAAAGAGAAAGACAAATACCGTATGCTAACACATATATATGGAATTTAAGAAAAAAAATGTCATGAAGAACCTAGGGGTAAGACAGGAATAAAGACACAGACCTACTAGAGAATGGACTTGAGGATATGGGGAGGGGGAAGGGTAAGCTGTAACAAAGCGAGAGAGAGGCATGGACATATATACACTACCAAACGTAAGGTAGATAGCTAGTGGGAAGCAGCCGCATAGCACAGGGAGATCAGCTCGGTGCTTTGTGACCGCCTGGAGGGGTGGGATAGGGAGGGTAGGAGGGAGGGAGACGCAAGAGGGAAGAGATATGGGAACATATGTGTATGTATAACTGATTCACTTTGTTATAAAGCAGAAACTAACACACCATTGTAAAGCAATTATACTCCAATAAAGATGTAAAAAAGAATAATAATCATGGTCTGTTAATCTCCTTTGTTGCCAGGAAAAACAAAACTATCAAAAAAAACTTGACTGTGAATGGAAGGATGGAAAAGCAGGGCAGTAGCTACAGAGTATAGAAGCAAGGAAGTTGTGGGGCGTTGTGTTTATTTGTTTGTGTTAATATGGGAGAGACTGAGTATATTTATGAGATAAAAAGACTCCAAAGAAGTAAAAGAGATAAAGTTACAGGAGATGACTAATGGAACCATGTCCTAGAGAAGAAAGAAGTCTACTTTCCTTGAAACAGAAGGGGTAGAGATATGGTAGGTCCAGTGAAGGGGACCACGGGCCACCCCTCCATTACTGGGAGTAAAGAGGAAAGATATTCCCTTTGCCACTATCTGTCAGAGACCAGGAGAACTAATCCCTATATGATCTTTATCCCATTCACGTTTAGTTAATGATGTGTCAGGGCTGTGGTTCCTTTAAGCTTTTCCAGAGTAGGAACTCTCTGACCCAGTGTAAACCTGAGATGGCAAGGATACTCGTCAGAATTGTTCTGTGATGCTCTAGACTGGAGGGTCTCCATTTATCTCTGACTCCTAATTAGCCTTCTCAGTTCCCCTCTAGAAGCTGAACTGCACAGACTTTTGGGTCAGGGATAGTTACTTGGATTTGAACTTCAACTTGGCTCTTTGAACCTGTGCACAGGCACTAGACCCACTGTTTCATAATGCAGAGGCTTGAGAGTTGCGTCCTCATGTGTCTGCCCTGGGCAAGGTATTGCAAAGGATGCATGCTACCAGTTGGTATTACTGTGATTAAAAACAACAACCTAGAACATTAAAAAGTAGAACTTTTACAATATTTTTAAATAAGCAGTGTAGCAACCATCGATAGCTTTTGAAAAACAATGAGGCTTGCTTATTATTTCATACCAAAGTACTTTAAAAAAGAGGTTAATTACTTACATATTTTTTTTAAAGTCTGGTGCTCCAAATGTGGTGAACTTTTCTGTGATCCTAAGTGGCTAATTACTAGTAGAAAATCTAGCAAGTATTCTTCAAAATAAATAGTCGATTGCCTTTAGGTAAAGGTACATCTTACCTATGAATGAGAAATCAACTGCTTTTGAAAGAGTGTAGACTGATTATTTTGAGATCATCTATATGGATATTTTCCATTATATGATTTTATTGCTAAAAAGATATTAACAATTTCATATTTGGGCACTTAAAAACTTGGAAACATAATTTTCTAAACTTCATTAAAATCTTAGAAAGAGAAAAGATTTGGTGGGCTTCAAACTGTCAAAAATATTTAAAATATGATAGTTTAAAAATTTTGGTTTGCAAGAACAAATGATTTTCAAGAGGATAAAGAGATTTTTACCAGTTAGATTTTAACCAGAAATCTTTGCATAATTAGTATGTGGATGAAAATCAAATGTCAGTGTTTAGTAAGTACAACTAATGATGGCTTTATTCCATTTTTAAATCAACCCATTTCCTGAGAAGCCTTTTCTTATAGCTATCAATCCAAGTTTAGAAATAAACTGAACTTAAACCAGGTCTTCAAATTACTGTATTTCAAAGCTTTAAACTAAGATTAAAACAGGCAAACATATATTCAATTACATTGATCTCATTAAATTTTAAAATAATTTTGGTAAGCACAAAAATGTACTTCTAATAAAAGTGTTTTTCTTATCTTAAAATTTTTTGTTTACGTGTTTTATAGCGTGCGTAATATATTAGTATTTAGCATAAAGCACATGTAAATTCGATAGTGGAGACGCATGCTTAAAAATTGTTTTGATGGGACGTCCTACCAAAACAGTTTGGAAACCACTGGCTTTAGGAAGCTTTAACCTCTGGTTTTGCTTTTACTTAATTTTCAAAGTGGAGTTCCGATTCTGAAGCTGCTCTTGCATACACGCGTACTAACCCAGGAAAACAAGCCAATGCCCCAATTGGCTAAGTCTTCCCCAAACACCCTCAGGGGACGGGTTACTTGCCTCCCCCGCCACGCCGTCTGCTCTCAGGCCGCGGCAGGAGGGTGCGCGCGAGCCTCAGCCTCCGCCCGGAAGTCCAGCCTGGGAGTGCAGAGTCAGAGATTGCACAGGGCAGCGCCATCTGCCGGTGCTCTGAGTCACCGCCGGAAGCCGGCCCGAAAGCAAAGCGGACGTGAAGCATCCACCAAGCTGGAATAGCAGCGGCCGCAGCAACAGCTGGAATCTCCCAGGTACCAGGGCGGGGAGGACTCCCGAGCCCTCAGGTTCCCACGGCGGCCGCCTCTAGCCTAGAGTTCCTGCGGAGAGAGGAAGGGAGGAAGGGGGCGAGGAGGCGAGGAAGGGAGGCCAGAGGCAGACGCAGGGGTTGGGAAAGGAGGAGGAGAGGACTAGGGGAACGACGGCAGGAGGTATCCGGGCAGGAGAGCTGCGGGGCTGGGGTCGCCCTGGCCCCCGCCGTACCCTGGGCCCCCGGCCCGCTTGGTCTGGGGCTCGAAAGTGAGTCTCCAAGAACCGGGCTCCGAGACCCGAGCGCAGGTGCGCGGTGCGCAGACCCGCCCTGGGTCAGAGGGTGGCCTCCGGAGTAGAAGGGCCAAGCGGCCTGCCGCCGCCGCTGCGCTGCGATTTGCTGGCAGTGAGGGCGTGGCCGGGAACCCGAGCCTGGGCGGCGGTTCCCGGACAAGGATGGGCGGGAGCTTTGGAGAGAGTGAGTGGGAGGACCGCAGGGTCAACAGGAAGACTGTGGCGTCCACTGCCTCCTCGCCCGGAGTTTGCATGGAGCCTTGGGCAAGTTCGCAGAGGTGCTGGGTCAATGCCACCTACAGCACAAGTCCCTGTCCCCTCTGCGATCCAGCTTATTGCGCGTACCTCCCCTCCCCTCCTCTTGTTCTCCTCCACTTCCTGCAACTTCTCATTCTTCTTTTTCTTCTTCTCCCTCCCTCCCTCCCCTCCCCTCCCTCCCTCCCCTCCCCTACCTCCCAGTCACCCAGCCTGACAGTTCCATCTTCTAGTCTTTAGTGCAGAAATTTCCTCTGTATTAGGCAGTCCCTGGTCTATTGCAGTGGTCTACCGGCAGGGTCCACAGCCTTTTTACCCACCAAATGGTGAGACGCAATATTTTTCTAAAACTTAGGTATAGCATTTGTTTGAAAACCGTTCCTGGCTTTCCAGACCATAGCTCAAGTCCAAACCTTCAAACCTGGCGTGAGGGGCCCCTCCTGCCTCACGCATCAGTTCTCTCACAGGAGACACACCCACCCAGGGCCCTGGGTCCCCGCACAAACCATGGCCTTCCTCTACATTCTTTGTACCTGCCTATCCCGCAGCCACAGCCCGAACATTCACCTCCCTCTTTCACCACTTTCAGGAGCTCCTGCCCAGTCCTGTTTCCCTTCTCCTGAACTCCTAAAGAGAATTCATTCTGCTTTACTGTGGGCTTCCTTAGCACTTTGTCGGTTTTCTTGGTACGGAGTGCACAGCCAGCTTGAAACCATGCATTCATGCATGTGTATCTCCCCAAGGGTGGGAGCTCCCAGTCAGGAATTATGGCATTTGTTTTTTAATTTTTTTCTTCAAAATCATATAAGGACAATTGGACATAAGTGCTCTTTGAACAGATTCACTTTGGGATGTGAGTATGGGATGGGGGAGTGGAGCAGGGAGATGACAGGCATTCAAGGCCCCCAGGAGAGAATGATGCTGAGTACAGTCAGCCCTCCCCTCTATCACTGGTTCTGCACTTGCACATTCAACCAACAGCAGATGGAAAGTATTTGAAAAAAGGTCTAGAAAGTTCCTAAAAGGAAAACTTGAATTTGCGCCCTCTGGCAACTATTTACGTAGCATTTACATTGTATTAGGGATTGTAAGTAATCTAGGGCTGATTTAAGGTATACAAGAGGATGTGTGTAGGTTATGAGCAAATACTATACCATTTTATATAAGGGACTTGAGCATCCTTGGATTTTGGTATCCACGGGGGTCCTGAAACCCATCCCCCATGGATACCGAGGGACAACTACTTGGAAGCAGAAGGCTTGCTTTTGTGGCTGAATCTGTCAGTTTTTTCTGAGACCTGAGTACAGTATTTAATTGTTCTGACCTTGTTTGTTCACCTGTGAAAGGAAAACGAGTTTAATGCCAATCCATTTTACTAGCTGGAAATAAAATCTTTTCACTGGTGTGAGCTGGGGCACATCTGAGAGGTGCACTGGTGTGTGTGTGCGATGGTGTGTCAGTGCTGGGGGTGAGATGCTGATGGGAAGTACTCTGCTGCTGACCAGCACCTGGATGTTGGAAAGGAATGGAGGTGAGGAAATGAGATGAAGAAAGAGGCAATATGGAAGAAACCAGAAATAGACATTTACAATTAAGAGCAGTTACAATGTAAAGAGGAAATTGATGTGATATTCCAGTTCATTCCTTTGCCTTTTCAGATTGGACAACTACACACACACACACACACTCACTCATCAGCCCAAGCTTATGTCTGCTTCACCTTGGTTCCTGTAAAACAAAGAAAGTTGCCCGCCATCCAGTTCTACAAGGATCAAGTCATTAGCCATTGCAGTCACTGACCTACAGTGCACGCTGAAAGGAATTCAGGATGAAAAACAGGATGAGGCACTCTGTGCTTTGGGAAAACAGCCTCCTTAGAGAGAGGTATCGCAGGAAAAAATTTTAATGAACCCAGATTCTTGCACTTCTCCTACGTAGGAAAGCATTAAAATCACTAACTGAGATATCTGGTCCTCGTGACTAGCAGTAACCCTTTACTGATATGTATGTCTGCCTGCGTGCATTCCCTAAAATCATGCTTCTCCCCCTACCTCCTCAGAGCTCTCTGAGAGGCTGGCTCCCAGCCTACAGTCCTCAGTAAGACCACCGAATAAAACTTAGCTCACGACTTAATCTCACGTTGTGCATTTTTTATTTCAGTCCACAGGTCAAAACTCTTATGCTCATGTAAGATCAAATCCAAATTTATTCCTGTCTTTCATCTCCAGTTTACCTAATTCTTTCCTTCTTTGAGTCTCTTTGGTGCCACCTTCTGGTAGGCGCAGTGCTATCAAGTTTGAATATCCCTCCTGGCTCCTAGGTTTTTATTTTCCGAAACATCCTCAAGTGTAAAGTAAGGAAATGTGGGGTGAGAAGTGGCCTGGAGGCAGGCTCTGTGGTGGGACTTGCCCACTGCAGACACATCAGCCTTGCAGCCCTCGGGTTCAAGCCCTGCAGCTGACGGCTCTGGAGGGACTTACTGAAGTGAGGGCAGTGAGGAACTTAACACTGTGTCCTCTATTAAATGACCTGTTAAGTATAGAGCACTGTTTTCAAATTGTGCCATTGTTGTATTTTCTTGGTTGACTTTTTTTTTTTTCGGTATGCGGGGCTTTCACTGTTGTGGCCTCTCCCGTTGTGGAGCACAGGCTCCGGACGCGCAGGCTCAGCGGCCATGGCTCACGGGCCCAGCCGCTCCGCGGCATGTGGGATCTTCCCGGACCGGGGCACAAACCCGCGTCACCTGCATCGGCAGGCGGACTCCCAACCACTGCGCCACCAGGGAAGCCCCTGGTTGACGTTTTAATACATTTTTTTCAAACTTTAAAGAATGTGCACTGGTTTGGGCTGTTGTTTTATATTTAGAGTGTGAACTTCACACCGTTTCTTTTTTTTTTTTTTTCCCACCACCCTTTTTTTTTCTTTTAAACCAGAGACATCTCCTCTTGAAAAAAATATCTTAGGATGAAGCTTCAAAGGAATCATTCAACAGTGAAGAGGCTCCAGTTAAAACAGTTGTGTTCCCCACCCACTTTCCCCTCCTGCCCTTGAGGCCCAGAAGACCCACCCCCTCCAAGTCTAAATGAAATATACTTTCAAGACTGCTGCAGGAGGCCCTTCTAGTCCACTGGGGAACTGAAAGAAGGACCAGGGAATGGACCATCTGTTTATAAAAATGAGCGCATGCATGATGACCCTTATCTCTAGGTGGAGTTTCCAGTACTTTTCTTGTTTGCTAATTTTCCAAATTGGAACATATTTTTCTTGTGTAGCTTTACAATTTTTGAGTTACAAATATACATACCAATTGAAAAAAGATAGCATAATAGAAAATATAGCTTATAGCATCATGGGATTATGGGTGACGATTTGTCCTTTTATGTTCCAAAATGTCTTCAACTGTAACAACAGAGAGATTCAGGGAAAACAAGATGAGCTGATGAACTTTAGTAATTTACTGACTAGCAGCCCAGGTTTCTAGAAGGTTTAATAGAAATAAATGCAGCATTTATAAAATTTTTCTAAAAGTATAAAAATTAATATGCTGCGAAAGCTTTTCACAACTTGCAGCAAGGTGCCTGCTGCGACTGTGCTCCCACCATCCCACGGAGACGATCTTCCTTGACAATTACATTTTAAAGGGATGGCTGCTAGGGACTTGAGAAGGATTGTCTTGGGCTGTAAAATAGGAAAGAGGCTTTTCAAAATGTTTACCTCTCAAAGGAGCAGAGGAAGAACTTACAATGACAAATTGCCTAAAGTAAGTGCTCTAAGGAAAGAGAGGTCAGGCACCAGAGGCAGGAAGAAGCTTGTCTAAAGTTTAGTCAAGCTTGGGGGGAAAGTGAAGCCTGGATCCAGAATTAGTGCCTGATTCAAAGTGTGCGTCTGATGACTGGAGATTTGGGCTTCATGTTCTACCTCCGTGCCCAGGGGCTCCCTTCACAGCTCCCAGCCCAGTTTCAACAGCTCCGGTGGAAAATGGTGTATTGTTTTCGAGTCCTTCGGATTTAAAGTAAATTTCGTGTCTTCCCAGGAGCCCACATTTTAGGGCAGACCATCCCAGAAAAACCCTCCAAAATCTGTTGAAATCCATCCGGCTGTTTTCATGTGACATCGTGACAGAAATGTCATTTTTATTTATAGTATATTATAATTCATAGAACATTGCTTATAAATTATGCCAGAGACAGCAAACTGAAGAACTATTAGTCATAGGGGGATTTATCTTACAGTTCTGGAGGTCAGAAGTCCGTAAGATATTGGCAGAGCTACATTTTAAGTCTGGAGGCTCTAGGGCAGAGTCCGTTCTCTTGCCTTTTGCAGCTCCCAGAGGCTGCCTGCGTTCTGTGTCTCCACACCGTCCTGACCGTTGCGTCCATCCTCACTTCTCCTTCTCTGGCTCTGACCCTCTTGCCTTCCTCTTTAAGAAGCCTGTGATTACACTGAACCCACCTGATGATGCAGGTGACTCCATCTCAAGGTCCTTAGTCCAGTCACATCCGCCCAGTCCTTATTGCCGTGTAAGATAACATTGCCACAGGTTTTGGAGGTTCAACACGGATGTCTGGGGATGCAGTTATTCTGCTGCCTATACCCAGTGTCCACAGACAGGGCTGGAGGTGTGACTAGTGACTAGTGCGCAGTGGCTAGTGGAGGGCATGGCTAACGTGCTTCTGTGTTGTGCTTTGGGTACAGACCTTCACTGATGGATGATCTCTGTGAAGCAAATGGCACTTTTGCCATCAACTTATTAAAACTGCTGGGTGAAAAGGACAACCTGCGAAATGTGTTCTTCTCTCCCCTGAGCCTCTCCTCTGCCCTGACCATGGTCTTAATGGGGGCCAAAGGAAACACTGCGGCGCAGATGTCCCAGGTATGCGTGCCCACCACAAAGGAAGACCAAGGGCGGGCTTCCTCTGTGCTTTCATAGAGCTGGTCTGTTCATCCTTCACTCCAGCTGATGGAAGCCAGTGAGGCTGGGAGGTGGGAGGGGCACCGTGGTGAGGGAGAGAAAGCGGACATGGGTGGAAAGGTGAATTGTGTAAGACGGAATCTCCTGCTAGTTTTCATGGGAGAAATCAAGTCACTATGTTATTTTCTGCATCTTTGATAAGAAAGGTGAACTAAAATTCTCTTCCACAAAAAGGCCAAGAATTTCCACTTTGTTCTGTTTTAAACTTTTGCTAACATTGTATTTCAAATTGAAATGCAACTGTGTAAATGAACCTTTTTGTTAAATCGGTTGTTTCTAGTGTACAATTATGCATAAGTGGAAGACGAATGCAACACAAATGAGGACTTACATCTTCTGGAGTTTTTTAGAGGGAATATATTATCTGATTGATCTGAAATGGGTTATATGTGCGCTTAGCTACCAATGAAGTAGTGGATATTACTTTAGGAAAGTAGACCGTCCCCTATTTATGTCTTAGTTGCTTTGACTGTCTGGTGAATGTATCCCAGAAAACTGTCATATACACATCATGTTCCCACTAATAGCGGGGTGCGCAGACACCCCCCAGAAGTGTGTCCACGGCCACAGTTGAATCCCTGGTGGCTCTTTTTTTTCCAGCTCCCTGGAGGAATGAGGCTTTGGACTGGGGTTGTTGGGAGATAAGGGAACAGCCTTGATTCTCACTCTGACCTGACATTTAAGTCACAGTCTGGTCTGGAGGACTTCTGTGGAATTGCTAATGAAACATTTCTGCTCATCTTGTCTTCTGTGGGTCATTCCCGCTACCTGTTTGTTCTGTTCTGTCTCCCTCCTGAGTTATTACGTGCTGTCTTCCTGGCATAGATAAATCTGCTAGAGCAGGGCTTTCCACCTGGGGGCGATTTTTCCTCCCTGGAACAGTTGACTAAGTCTGGACAGAGTTGGTGGTCATAACAAAGAGGTGCTACTGACATCTAGTGAGCAGAGGCCAAAAATGCAGCTAAAAATCCTAGGATGTGCAGGCTAGCCTCCCAACAAAGTATGTGGCCCCAAAAGTCTATACTGCCAGGTTGAGGAACCCTGTGCTAGACGGTTAAACAAAACTCATTTTAAAATAGGATTCTCGGTGATTTTCAGTGTAGAAATTTGTTTGGAAATAGCTCTTTGGGGGAGAAATGGCATGTCAAAAGTTGCCGTTCTCGTCTTCTATTACCAGGCACTTTGTTTGAACAAAGGTGGAGATATTCACCAAGGATTCCAGTCACTTCTCATGGAATTGAACAAATCTGGCCCTCAGTACTTGCTCAGAACTGCCAACAGACTCTTCGGGGAAAAGACATGTGATTTCCTGCCAGTAAGTATTGCTCGCACACTGATGAAAAAGAAATTGAAAATAATACAGAAACTACAGAAGAGCAGAGATAAAGTGTAGCTCTGCTGCCTTAAAAATGTGCTTTGGGCTTCCCTGGTGGCGCAGTGGTTGAGAGTCCGCTTGCCGATGCAGGGGACGCGGGTTCGTGCCCCGGTCCGGGAAGATCCCACATGCCGCGGAGCGGCTGGGCCCGTAAGCCATGGCCGCTGGGCCTGCGCGTCCGGAGCCTGTGCTCCGCAACGGGAGAGGCCACAACGGTGAGAGGCCCGCGTACCGCAAAAAAAAAAAAAAAAAAAAATGTGCTTAGAATTATATTTTGTAATTGTAATTTTGAATTTTATGATTCCTTCTGAATTCTGTCCTTTGAAAAAGTATTGTCTCTGATACATCTTCCCAGATATCAATTTCAATTTGCCCATCTTCCTGCACCCAGACCTGCCTCTCTCCCTTGATCCCCTTCTCAGTGACCACATCACTCTCGCCATCCCCTGATCTCATCTCTGATTGTTGGGCTGTTTCTGTGGAGCTGGCCTCGCAAAGTCTCTTAGATTTGTCCCGTCTTCTGAATCACCACCGCCATTGCCGGGTCCAGACTCTCACATCTTCTACACTGTTACTTTAATTGTTTCCTAATGGATCTCTCCAAACTCAGCCTAGTCTTTTCACACTACTGACAGAATAATCTTTCTAAAATTAAAATCTGTTCATAAAAAATAAGGTTTTGAACCTGGGTAGTTCCTATTTGCTGCAACATATAATTCCAAAGCTCCCTAGTCCAGTAAAAGCCTGCCATTGTTCAATAAGTGAAGTCCAAAAAATTATGCCACATAATATGCAGAGTGATGCTATCTTAAGATTAATGAAATGATCAGGACAAGTCTGGCCATCTCATTGGCCAGCAGTTCCAAGGGTTATTTTGTTAGACTCAGATACAATCGTGTTCTAGCTGCTGTTGGGTGCTGCCCTGTGGAGGTCGCCTGCTCTGGGCTTAAATATTATTGGAGATGATTCTGGATCCCTCAGCTAGTTAGGTTTTCTAGGATAAGCACTCGTGATTCCAGGAATCTCCTGGTTAATTGATATTCATTTTTGAATATCAGACTGACCTTGGAATACTGTAATTGGGGAATACTGGGGACACAGGGAACCATTCTCCACTTCTCTTGGTTGCTTGGGTCCTTCTTCTCTCTACATCTTCTTTCTTCTATAGAAGCTAAAATGTTTGAGAACAGGAGATGGGCGGAGGATGGGAGCCCATTGCCAGGCACATTATATCAGAAAACAAGTTTTCATGAGGTGAGTTATCCTTGGGTTTTAATGTATTGCATATAACAACCTTCTTGATTTTATCCCAACTTATATTCCATGGCTCATCCCTTGTCACTGTTTTCCCTAATACCCTACACACACACACACACACACACACACACACATTGAACCTGTAAGATTTGTTGATAATGTAGTTCTACTGTGGAGCCTCCCAATCATTCCCTAAGGATATTTCAGACACTGTGGTTGGTGCTGATGATACAAAAATGAGTGAAACAGGGTTAGACCACCTAGTAGGGGAGACAAAATCAAACAGAAAGTCAATATGGAGTTTAAGCGTTTGACAGGAATGTTCACGGGCTGTTTTGTGCATGGCTGCCGCCGTCTGTATTCTCAAAACATATTGTAGGGGCTTCCCTGGTGGCGCAGTGGCTGAGAGTCCACCTGCCGATGCAGGGGACACGGGTTTGGGCCCCGGTCCGGGAAGATCCCACATGCCGCGGAGCGGCTGGGCCCGTGAGCCATGGCCGCTGAGCCTGCGCATCCGGAGCCTGCGCTCCGCAACGCGAGAGGCCACAGCAGTGAGAGGCCCACGTACTGCAAAAAAAATAAATAAATAAAATTGTAATTATCGTGTGTATATGTTTCTCCCTCAGCAGACTGTGAGCCACCTCAGGTCCAAGGTCATGTCTTCACCCTGGTGTCCAGCACCTGGCACTGTACCAGGCACAAAGCCAGCAGTCTATACATTTTGATTAATTGCATAAATGAGTCTTAAAGTACAGGGTGCCCTGTGCAAGCATTTGTGCTAGAAACACGTTAAGAAAGAAATGTTTTCACACTTTTAGGAAACTTTGACAAGTGGAATGTGGCCAAACTAGGTATTTTGCATTTGTAGGCTTTTAAGGAGTCCTGCCAGAAGTTCTATCAGGCAGACCTGGAGGAACTGAACTTTTCTAAAGACACTGAAGAATGCAGGAAACACGTAAATGACTGGGTGACGGAGAAGACTGAAGGTGAGAAATTTTCATTTCAGGAGATGTGGTGTTATGAGGGACACAGAGCTGAGATTGCCGGATGTGACCTCCACGGGTGGCCACTGTGACCCTAACCTGGGATGTGACCTCCACGGGTGGCCACTGTGACCCTGTAACCTGGGATGTGACCTCCACGGGTGGCCACTGTGACCCTGTAACCTGGGATGTGACCTCCACGGGTGGCCACTGTGACCCTGTAACCTGGGATGTGACCTCCACGGGTGGCCACTGAGACCCTGTAACCTGGGATGTGACCTCCATGGGTGGCCACTGTGACCCTGTAACCTGGGATGTGACCTCCACGGGTGGCCACTGTGACCCTGTAACCAGTGGCCTGTTTATGTGTGTTTGCTGGGCTTTCAGGCCATTGATGCAATTCTGATATTTTTCTTGGGCTTATGAAGTGGTGATTTCTGAAAAATGCTTAAACCTAATGTTAGTCTCTCAGATGCCCTCCCCTCTGGAAGGTAATGGAACATCCCCGAAAAATGCTTCCTCTTTGGTTGCCCCATTTAACTTCTACCTGCGAGGACACTGCCGTGCTCTAAGGGCAGGACATTCCATTTAGGTTATAGCTGAGGTGGGACAACGTTTCATGTCACCTCCCAGTGGTGATGTGAGCCGCTCTAGTTTCATCCACAGCCCTCTCCTGCCCTCTGAACTTGGCTGTGGCTAAGTTTGCTTTTCTGAATTTGCTCCAGATTCTGGAAGTGCAGCTACTGTGGAGCATACAGGGTGCCCTGTCCAGACACATTCTGTCTCAGCAGAAACATTTCTGCCAGTTCTCAATTAGAGTGCAGAGAAAAAGGACGTGCTTTTCAGAACTCTAAGTACTCAGCACGTAATTTAGAGACGTCAGCAGGCGGGGAGGTTACGTCACTCGTTTGTTCACATGCCCACCTGGCACTCATTATTCCATCCGTTCCAGCTTATGGCGCATCCACTGCGCGTCAGGCAGCCACAATACCCGTGATCACGCAGGCAGCCAACGACCATCGGAAGGGAAGAGCCTTTCACGTTGATATTTTCGTACGTCACGTGTGTAGTGGTCTCTGGCTCTCCAGTGGATCTAGCAGCACTGAGTCACCTAGGGAAGCCAGAAGCTTCTCCACACCTCACCCTCCCTCCACCACCCACTTCCCCCTCCACGGCTGCTCACACCCTTCCTTCCAACAGGTTGACCACCCAAGATTTCCCGGAATAGCAGAGCTGGAGGGGGGGTTGGGCATCACCTTGTCTCCGCTCTCATTGGAAAACTCAATTTGGGCCCCTTTATTGCATCCCCCTAATTCTTTTGCCCCATTCCCTCCCTCCAGGAAGCTGCCTTCTCCCATTTACAGATCTGTATCCCCATCCTTTGGAAGCCTCTTCTCACCTAAATGAGACTTGAAGGTGGGCACAGAGCAACGATTCTTAATCAGAATCAACCTCTAGGGGATATCTGGCCATAACTGAAGACATTTTCAGTTGTCATAGTTGGGGGAAGTGATACTGGCTAAACATCCTAAACACACAGGACCATCCCCCAAACAAAGAATTATGTGGCCTAAAATGCCAGTAGTGGCGTGGCTGAGAAATGACGGTGCCAAGGTCGAGAAGCTTACAGTTGGAATCGAGACTCTTGGGTTATTTTCTCAGCTCAACCACTTGGTCGCCTATGTGACCTTGGCAAAAAGTCAGGCAAATACTCTGAACCTGAATTTCTACATCTATAAATTGAGGGCAAAATGGTCGTTGACCTGCCTGCTTCAAGATTCTTGTTTAAGGACAAACACTACGCTGTACGTGTGCACAGAATGAAACACCATCACCCCGATTCCTCAGGCAGCCGGAACTACAGGATCCAGCCTTTCCTCCACCAAGCCTCGGCTTTCAGTGTCAAGAGAGCTTTTGTAAAAGAATGTTTATTCTCCCCCAATAGCAATAACTTTCTCTCATACTCTTTACAGGAAAGATTTCAGAGATACTGGGGGCTGGGGCAATCGGTCCTCTGACTAAGCTGGTCCTCGTGAATGCAACCTATTTCAAAGGAAAGTGGAATGAGCAATTTGACAGAAAGCACACAAGGGGAATGACCTTTAAAACCAACAAGGTAGGGACATATTTTTGCAGATATACAGCTACTTTCTAAAGTACTACTCTGGGAAAGGTTGTGAGTGAATGGAAAAACATAATTTATTTCACACTGTCTTGATTCTTAATTTATTATTTCTGAAGGAATTTCATGCCCCCTATATATCTCTTACTGGAATGGGAAAGAGAAAAACGAAAATAATTGTTACACTGATCATTTTGTTTTTGGATCCTTGGTCAAATCGATCTTCTCTCTCTGGTCATGTTATTTGGATTGAAAGAAACTGTCTTCTAAGCCTTGGAATTATGTTTGTATTTTACTATCACTGTTGTATTTAGACACTTTCTTGCAACAGTCAGTGACAACTGTGACTATTTATTGCCTTAGAATTCATGGCTGTACAATTCCTAATACAAGAAAAAAAGTGTTAGCAAATGTTCAGGCCAGCTTTGTTTTTATTTATTCTTGGAACTTCTTAAGAAATAAAAATTATACGTATTTAAGGTGTACAAGGTGAGGGTTTGATAAACATATACATAGTGAAATGATTACCGCAGTCAAGCTAATTAAAATATCTTTCCCTCACATAGTCACCATATATTTTCTGTGATGACAGCACCGAAATCTACCCTCTTAGCAAATTTCCAGTATTTGATACGGTATTATTAACTATAGCATCATGTTGTATATTTGATTTCTAGAATTACATACCTAACTTTAAAACACTTTTCTCCACTTTTGAATATGATAACGGCTGGGGTCAGTAACTGTTAGCTTGGAATTTGACCTCCATCCGCTTGATAACAGTGTATTACACAAAAATTTATAAATCTAGAATATATTTGATGCAAGCTTTAAAAATGGTGGACCCTAGACATCTGATCAAGGTTCCCCCTTCAAGAAAAGCAAGGCCATAAAGCCAATTATATAATTGAGCAAGTTTTCAGAATAGAAGTATAACTCCCGGGGCTTCCCTGGTGGCGCAGTGGTTAAGAATCTGCCTGCCAATGCAGCGGACATGGGTTCGAGCCCTGGTCCAGGAAGATCCCACATGCCGCAGAGCAACGAAGCCCGTGAGCCACAACTACTGAGCCCGCGTGCCCAGAGCCCGTGCTCCGCAACAAGAGAAGCCACCGCAACGAGAAGCCCGCGCACCACAACAAAGAGTAGTAGCCCCCGCGCGCAGCAACGAAGACCCAACGCAGCCAAAAATAAATAAATAAATTTATTGGGGAAAAAAAAAAGTATAACTCCCTCTGGCCTATATACCTTTTCCAACCAGATCTTTCTGCCTAAAGACCTGAATATTAGTTAAATTTCCCCTTAACTTGGAGAAATAATTTTATTTTTTTAGATATATATATATTTTTAATGAATTTATTTTTGGCTGTGTCGGGTCTTCGTTTCTGTGCGAGGGCTTTCTCTAGCTGCGGTGAGTGGGGCCACTCTTCATCGCGGTGCGTGGGCGTCTCACTGTCGTGGCCTCTCTTGTTGCAGAGCACGGGCTCCAGACGCGCAGGCTCAGTAGCTGTAGTGCGCGGGCTTAGTTGTTCCGCGGCATGTGGGATTTTCCCAGACCAGGGCTCGAACCCGTGTCCCCTGCATTGGCAGGCAGATTCTCAACCACTGCGCCACCAGGGAAGCCCGAGAAATAATTTAATTAAAAGGTCCCTGGGAGTGCTTCTCTACCCATCTTCTCAAAAGAGAAAAAAAAAACACAATTTCTTCTGAGAATAATATAGTTTTGTGTCTCTCTATATTCATCAATTGATTCTCTCCTGCCTCATAACACTTGATCTGCTGGGGCAACAGAATGTTATACTCAACACTAATATGTAATAATGACGACTTTACATCAATCAGCATAAGTGCATAGAAATAATAATTATATGTACCTAGGGATTCTGTGAATCAGACATATCTTTTAGTGCACTGCGCTCATTTTTCAGTAATTTGATTTTAATGTTGTATTCTTATTAGGAGAAGAAGACAGTGCAGATGATGTTTAAGCAAGCTAAATTTAAAATGGGGTATGTGGAGGAGGTGCACGCCCAGGTCCTGGAGCTGCCCTACGTGGAGGGGGTGCTGAGTATGCTCATTTTACTGCCTGATGACAACACAGATCTCGCTGTGGTAAGCCCTTGGCAATGAGTCTGAGTGTCCATGGATCCAGGCTAAGCTCATTTTTAAAAGTCCATCCACCAGATAGCATTTGAGGAATTTCCAATTTAGGATTATTTTAAGGAGTGCTAAATGAACACCACTGCATGTCTTTGGGTGAACATGTGTATGCATTTCCTGTTGAGGGTACCACTAGGAGTGGAATTGCTGGTATTGACAAATTTTGATGAAGCTTAGAAGAGAGACTTCCAAAAATATAAGAACATTATTATTTATTTTGAAGGGAGGGTCTAGCTGAGAGCCCAATAATTACTGAACAAAAGGACAGGAAAAGGATAAGAATGGGTCTGGGCCGTGTTCCTCAAACATTAATGTGCATATTAACCTAATGGGATCTTGTTAAAATGCAGACTTTTATTTGGGGGGAGTTATGGCCTGAGATTTTGCATTTCTAACAAGATTCCAAGTGATGCAGATGCCGTTGGTCATAGACCAACTTGAGGAGCAAGCGTCTAAAGTACAGGTGAGGAATTTATCTCAGACACGAGGAACACATCTTCCCGTGACGGAAAGTGGGGGTTCAGGATGGGGGCAAGTAACTTTGTAGGGTGGGAGGCACAGGAGTGATAGTATGCTCGTTATCTGGCTCTCTGGGGTGGAGGGGAAGCATTATGATATTTAGTGATTCCTGTGGTGTAAATACCCCCACCATGGCTGAAGTTAGGCTCCCGAGGGTTTAACAATTGACTCTCACCGGAGATCCAAGCCAGCTCCAGCCCACCGCCTGCACACCAGCACACCGCTGTGACGCTAGGGCCTGCCTGATCTCCCTGGCTTCTCCATGGAATCAGGAAGGTCCTGGCATAAGTCAAGGATGAGCTCTGTCACGGCGACTTGAGAAGAAAATTAGGAGAGTCTAGGAATAGAGCTGACATCCAAACCCAGCTGTCACGGGAGAGGAGAACTCACCTGGACTCCAGGTGGTGAAGGGAAGTGGGGACGCAAGTGGAAGCCCCCTCTTCCTCCTTTATTTCTTCCCTGTGGATAAACAGAATGAGTTCTGGGTCTTGTAGGTTTTGAAACTCCAGGGCAGGCAGAGGGCAAACAAGGATGCCAGAAGCAATCGTCCTGTGGAATTCCCCATTGCTGCTCTCCCCTCCCCAGAATCCACATCTTCCTTCCCGTTCAGATGATCCCCGATTTCCCCATTTTTCATCCATCAGAGTTCTGAGCCATGCTTTGTCTCCCTTTTGTCGAACAAGTTCTCAAACTCATGGTAAAGTGTTCCGCATGAATACAATCAATTGGTTATGAGAATTTTCTAAATTAAAAAAATGCTTGAAATGAATTTGCTACAGATAGTTAAAAATAAAACCCTATCTTTGTCTCAGGTGTTTTCTAACTGTTCTTCTCTTGTGGCCATAAAACAAGGAAAATGCAAGAATTTGAGGGGAAATCCAGGTGTGTTTATAAGAGGAAATATCCCTTAGATTGTCTTGGACTAGATCTCACCATCTAACTGCAGGTCATGCGTGTGTGTGGAGGTGTTAATGAGTGGGGGGATGGGTGGGTACCAGGCTCGTGTCATCTAGCTTTTAAGATTTAACTCTTCATTATTTCAGTTGGAAAAGGCACTTACATATGAGAAGTTCAGAGCCTGGACAAATCCAGAAAAGCTGACTAAGGATAAAGTTCAAGTTTTTCTTCCCAGATTAAAGCTGGAGGAGAGTTATGACTTGGAGGCTTTTCTTCGAAGTTTAGGAATGACTGATGCTTTTGAGGAAGCCAAGGCCGACTTTTCTGGAATGTCAGCCAAGAAGAATGTGCCCATGTCCAAGGTCGTGCACAAGTGCTTTGTAGAGGTCAACGAGGAGGGCACGGAGGCAGCTGCGGCCACCGCGGTGGTCAGGAACTCCCTGTGCAGCAGAACTGAGCCAAGATTTTGTGCAGACCACCCCTTCCTTTTCTTCATCAGGCACCATGAAACCAACAGCATTTTGTTCTGCGGCAAGTTCTCTTCTCCATAAAGAGCTGCAGTCGTCGTACGTCACTCTGCCTACCCTGCCTTACTTCAAATTCCCTGTGACCAAATTGATGCGGTGGTTTGAATGCCAAAATAAAGTGTAATTATGGTAACAGGACCCCCTCACAGAGTTGTTGAGAGGATTTAATAGGTTGATAAAGAGGTTAGAGCAATACTGCTATAGCTGTACACAATATCATTATTAGACAAGAGTCAATTGCATTTTTATGCATCTAAAATGCAATAGTTAGAAAATGTAATTAATTTTGCACTAAAAATATAATGTTCTTAGGAATGATAATTAACAAAAGATAAGACTGTTACGTTGAAAATTATAAAGTGCTATTGACAGTCATTAACGATGACCAAAATAAATGGACATATTTCATATCACGAATAGACCTTGAGTTAAAAAATTGTCAGTTCTCCCCCACTTGTCCTATTGATGTAATTCTAATCCAAATTCTAGCAATGCTTCTATGGAACCTGACAAGTTTATTTAAAAATTTATATGAATAAGCAAAAGGCCAAAATTTATAACACATTTCTAAAGAAAAAGATCAAGTTGCAGAGCTCTGCTCTACTAGATATTGAAGCTTGTCATAAAGCCCTGGTAATACAGTGTGGTGTTTACACAGGGATAGACAAACAGATTAATAGTACAGAAGAGCCCAGAAGCATACTTATTCATACATGAAATGTGAAATAGAAAAGAATTGGTATTAGAGGTCAATAGGAAAACGACAGCCCAATACAGTATGCCGGGAAACATTCCTTATTTAAAAGAAGAAAACAATTATTGAGATAGTAAACACTTAACGAGAAATGAAAATTTTATATGCTTTACAAGAAAATATAGCAGAATATTGTATGACTTTAGGGAAAGGAAGGATTTTTTTTTTGGCCATGCTGCAAGGCTTGCAGGATCTTAGTTCCCCGACCAGGGATTGAACCCACGCCCTTGTCAGTGAAAGCATGGATTCCTAACCACTGGACCACCAGGGAATTCCCAAAGAAGGATTTCTTAATCAATATATAAAAAGCATAACAGTTAAGGTAAACAATGGACAAAATCAACTACATTAAAATACAGGTACTTTAAGTTTAAAATACACCATACAAATTATAAAAATATAAGCACAAACCAGGAGATGATAGTTTAACAAATTTAACCACTAAAGGATAAATCCTTTAGTGGTTAAATATTGCCATGAAAGAATCTGTAAGAAAACGGCAAACAATCCAGTAGAAAAATTGACATGAAATGGATACTTCACAAAAGAGGAAACAGAAAAGGTCAGTAAACACATGACAAGATGCTCAATCTCATTCATAAAAGAAAGCAAACTAAAATAGAAATTAGAGGTCAGAGGGGGATGTGGCCATCGAGGGAGAGCACAGACAGATTCACTGTTGCTGGCTTTTGAGGATGGAGGAAAGGGGCCCCGTCAAGGGACGTGGATGGAGAAGCTGGAAAGGACACGGAAATGGATTCTGCCACAGAGCCCTGAGAGAGGGATGCAGCCCTGCAGGCACCTTGGTTTTAGCCCAGAGACTTGCGTTAGACTTCTGACTAGCAGAGCTTTGAGATGGTGAATCTGTGGTGTTTTAGGTCACTAAGTTTATAACAGTTTGTTACAGCATCAACAGGAAATGAATACAGCATTCAACACTGATTCTTGCCATTGGCAAATGACAGAAACACATTTCTTTCTAACTTAGAAAAAAGCAATTTATCATCCAGTATCAAGTTAAGAAAACTGCTTGAGGAATAACTAGAACTATGGACCCAAGTGCCTTAGGCTCTTTCTTCATCTCTGGTTTTATTGTTTCTCAGTGTGTCAGCTTCCTTCTTTCCCCACAGCACTTGAAGCAGAGCTCCACCCCTCAACCCTAAAACCATAGTCTTAGGTTGGCCAAATTTTGTTCCATAGCTGTCCATCCTAGAATAAACAACAAGGGCAAAGCAGCTAGGAAACACAGAGATGAACTAGGGACAGTTACTATAATACGTTGCTTGGAAGACTGATCACGTGTCTGCGTTCCACCAAACCTGTTTTGGCCATAACTGAGCTGTGATACGTCTCAGTTCATGGCCTCCTCCTGCCAGTTAAAGACTAACACAACTAGAGAAAACAATTTAAAATAACATTGATCAGGTTATTTAAAAGCATTTGGATCAACAGAACTATCAGAAGCCAAGCTCATCCACTGTGTTGGTTTTTACTGCTGACACTTAACCACCATCCCAGTGGCTTGGGTAAAGGATCTTCGTCTCGCAATTCTGTAGGTCAGTGGCTTACCCCGGTCTTATAGTGTCAAAGTCAGGGTGTCGGCAGGGCTGCCTCCTTTGGGGGTTTTGAGGGAGAATCCATTTCCAGAGACATTCAGGTTACTGGCAGCACTGAGCTCCACGTGGTAGTAGGAATGAGGTCCCTGCTTTCTTGTTGCCTGTCAGCTGGGGGCCTTTTTTGGTGGCTTTCTTCCAGTTTCAAAGTCAGCGATGGTGGTCCAGTCCATCTTATGCTTTTGTAGGGAAGGGAAACTTTACTTCTAGCCACCACCTTAGGTTTTCAGCTGAGGCTCTTTAACAAAAAGATTAGCAAGAGAAAGACAGTTTATTACTGCATGTATTTGTATACACTACTACCAGATATTCCACTCCTAGTTAGAAACCCTAGAGAAACTGTATGTTCAAGAGACATGGAAAATAATGCTCACAGCAATACTATGTCATCACAGCAAGAAAAAATGCTAAAAGAAACCCTAGGAAAAAATGCTGAATTATTAAAATGAATAAATCATGTTGTATTCATACCAAGGAATCAGGGCTATCACCTTACTCAGCTCTGGGGCACCATTCACACTGTCAGCACCTTTCATACAGAACACAATGTACAAGGTTGTACAAATTTGTACAGAACACCATATATTAGGGAAAATGAATTAATCACAGCTGTCAGCGTAAAACAATGCAGAGTAAACATAACAAGTGTCAACTGCATTTGCACAAAGTTAAATAATAAGCAAACTGGTCATTATGTTGTTTAGAGCTACATCTATGTAGTTATAGAGAAAACTATAGAGAAAAAGCAAAGGAATTGCTAACACAAAATACAGGATAGTACGAAATCCAGGGCAGGGAAAGAATGTAATCAGATCAACAGGAAGCTTCAAAATTATTCCTGATACTCTGTTTCTTAAGTTGGATAGTGGATATTAGATGCTTCTTCAACTTACTATTAATCTTTAAATATACATATATGTATATCCATTGTGTTGTATCAGTGATACATTTCACAATAAAAATAATTTAACAAAAGAATGGAGAAATCATAGTATAATGTGATGCAATGAGGACTAAAACCAGCTAAGAGAAATAAGACTAACTATTGTAAATTTAATAGTGGAACTAAAAGTGACTTCCTTATTAAAAGATAAAAATCTTTTAGATTGAAAATGAAAAACGGTGTTTGGTCAAATGTGGTTTTCAATTAGCATACCTCAAACAAAGTGACATCAAGTGAGCAAAGATCTATCAGGGAAATTTAAATAAAGGGACAGCAGGAGTCAAACTATTAATAGCAGAAAAGGTGGACTTTAAGGAAGTGAATTAAAATGGAGAAATGCTGTCTTTTGATATAGAAAGGGTATGATTCATAATGAAGATAAAATTAAAATTTCAACATGCCTTTCAATACTGGACAGATGAACATAGAAAAAATAATAGAAATCTGATAAAAAATATCACCAGTATACTGTACTTCATAATAAGACCCATTTTTGTACATCTTCACACCTCTGAAAGATATGTCTAGATGTAATTTTCATTGTCCATATATGTTTGTTTTTAGTCATAGGTGTCTTTATTTTTTTCACTTCAGGTTATTGTTGATGCTATGTGTGTCGAGTATAGTTGCCATTAATTTTTAAACATTATATTATTATCTGGCCTTAAAAAATTACTGTAAATGCCAAAAATTACTGAAGTGAAACGGTGATGTGGAATTTGATATTAGAGAAGTGAATATCTAGATTTGGAAGAATGAGTGAAATTCCCAATTTTCTTGCAAAGCAATGACCATAATCCATAATTTATAGGACCTAAGAAAGGACAACCCTATAACCCTGTGTTATAGGTTCCCTATTATACGCTAACATCAAAACTTGCAGAAAGAGCATCAGTAGCTTGGAAGAAAATCCCAGACAATAGGGCTATGTTTGCTCACGTTTGGTAATGCCCACATACCAAAGTTCTTGCTGGCAGAATAAAGAATACTGTGATGAAAAAATGAACATCTATGGTTTTAAGCCCCATAAACATTTAAAAGAATCAGATTCTGAATATGGTTTTAAGTTATTTTGCAATTTATTTTGAAAATACTGCATTTTACATATGAAGAAGACAATATATATCTAAACACACCTAAAGGAACTCTTTACATATTTATAAATAAAAATTCAAGTGAAACAAAGTATTGTCTCATAATTCAATTGGCACAGCTTTTATTTCCTTAGCAATACATGAAATAATAATGCATTTCAGAGGGGGGTCATTTTAGAATTGATGACATGTGGTACAATTTATTTGATTATTTCTTCCCTTCCTATCTTACTGTCCAAAATGCATGGCCATCAAGTGTTAGACCCTCTGAATTGATCATCTACAGCTCAACTTTTCTCTATTTTCAAATCCTGAGCTATTTCCCGATTTTTTTTCTCCAAGTCCTTCTATTGACTGTTTTGGCAATAATGTTTTAAATTTCAGAAACATATTTTCTTGCCTTTTGTTTATTCCTTTCTGTCGTATCGGTCTGTGTGTCTGTGTCTGTGTGAGCGTGTGTAATAAGCTCTTGAATTAGCTAAAAATACCAAATGGGAATTGTTCACGTTCTTGTCTAAATTGTTTCTTCCAGATCAGCTCTTCTGAGTGTCAGTATCGTTCCCTCTATAGTAAACCAAAGATGTTCTTCAAGGTTCCTTGTGCATTTTGATTGTCGACTCCTACCCAGTAATGAATAATTTTGAGGATTGATGTAGGCAGCTCGTCTATGTTGCCTCTACTGTTGTCTATGTGTATAGGTAGGGCTCTTTATTCAATAGGCCTCTCTGTCAAAAAGTATGCTTAGCTGAGAAGCCTGCTTTTAATGGAGCGGTGTGTAACCTGCATTCTGTACCAGAGGGCGTGCAGGTAGAAAAGCCTGGCGTGCCTACCTCTTTCCCCACCTGCCTCCACTCCCTTTCCTCCTTCTTTAACTTTCAAATTTCAGAGTAGGATAAATTCTACTCTCAGGTTCTAGTCTCCATATTAAAAGCACCTTCTCTCTCTGGCCAGATTTTTAAATTTTCTTTACCAAAAAAGTTCACAGTTTTATTTTTCCCTAGGGAGCAATTCTGGATTGCCCATCACTCTGCCAACAGGGAGATAGATGGGAGGCATGGAGCCAGTGGGAGCCACTGGAGTTCCATCTCCCTTCTGCCCTCTCTCCCTCAGGGTCTGCTGACTCAGAATCCCGAGCCTGTCTGGGAATTCTGATGCCCACCAGTACCCGAGCATTCTCCTTTACGTGTGCCAAGCTGCTTGTTCCTTCACTTTGATTCATCCATTGATATCCTGCCACATACATTATGACTTCCAGAAATCAACCAGAACCTTGTGCCCACCATTGAACTCCCTCTCATCCTTCTTATTTTCATTGGTATATTTCTTTTTTCCCCTTCTATACAGTCATCAAAATAGGATATTTAGGGGGAAAGCAGGCAACACATGTTCCATGTTTACCATATGCCAGAAGATTGCTATTTGTGGACAGTCTTCTTGTGCCATTACACCTTGTGGAGTGAAGCTCATAAAGGTGAGCCAAAAGGATGCAAAACAATACAATGATGAACTATCCTAAGTATTAGGAAAAGAAGCAAAATAAAGGCTGCCATGAGGGAGTCACCTGGGAGACGTACTTAGATTGGCAATGAGGGACGACCTCTCTGAAGAAGTACCATTTAAGATCTAAATTTGAGTGGGAGTAACCAGGCTGTTAATGAGGAAGGTGTACCAGGACGAAGAAACAGCACATACAAACTCCTGATATTAAAAGATGCTTATTGAAGGAGAACTGAAACGGTACGAGTGTGGGAGGGAAGTTGTGAGCCGGGCAGGGATGTGCAAAGGAGGCTGAAGAGAGGCAAGGTCAGTCATGAAGGGTGCGTGTGTCACACAAAAAATTTACATTTAACTATTAATGCTGTTGGCACCTATTAAAGGGCTTTAAGTTGAAGAAGGAAGCACTTAAATGTGCAGTTTCCAAAGATTAATTGGACTGCTGTATGGAGAAAAATAAAATAGAGCAAAAGTAGAAACAAGACGTCCAATACGAGGATTATTTTAATAGTCTTGGCAAGAGATGAGGGCTGATGACACTACAGTAGTAGAGGAATATGCTTAGGAAAGGGAATGCGTTAGAGACACATTTTAAAAAGGAACCACGGGTCTCACTGTTAAACAGAATGTACCGAATGTACCAGGGTATGTGTGGGAGTGGTGAGGGCAAGTTAAGTTACTGAAGAGTTTGGGATGAACAAAGGAATGGAAGGAGGTGCTTTTCCTGCAATGGGGAAAAGCTGAAGGGGGAGCAGGGGTTGGGAGTTTTAGGTGTGATGGGAACCAAGGGTCCCACTTTGAACTGGTTAGCACTGAGATTCTTGCAACATATACTTACAGTTTGCCCTCCGTATTCCTGGAATTCAATCCGTGGTTGGTTGAATCCATGGATTTGGAACCCATGGATACAGAGGGCAAAGTGTACATTATTTCAAGAAGGTAGCTTCACAGCTGGGTGTGGAGCTCAGAAGAGAGTGTCAGATGAATGAAAGGTCAGAGAAGTGGCTGGGGACTCAGAGGACCTGAGCAGAGAGTGTGGGTTGAGAGTCCTTTCAGCAATCCTTCCTTATGCCAACTCTCTCACTTTTCATACCAGACTCTTCTCTCCTGGATAGTGAGCGAAGAATCACATTTCATAAGCAACACATTGACTTGATTTCTATTGCATGTGTCAAACAGATTCCATACATTATCTTTAGATTCTATAAGAGATTGTTCTTAGATTGTCGTTCTCTGAGTATTTTCCATGCTGCTTTTTCCCTTTTGATCTGAAGGTTCATCTCTACAGGCTCCATGACTTTTACTATATATATACTTTTTAAAAGTTTACTTATTCTTGAAAAATGTGCTGTCTGTATATCTGAAAGGCAGATTAAGCTACACAGCTGCAAATCTTTTGCAGATTCTAAAAGACTGAATTGTTTGAATGTCTCACCTATTGACTGATCCTCAGGACCTCTCATACTAAGCAGTGTTTGAAAAAAAATCATTTATTTCATCTTTTGGGTTTTCTATCTTTTCCCTTATCCCTAATATTTAACTCTGTGGGCTTCAATTTCCAGGATGCACCATGCCTTCGCCAGCCCTCCATCCTTTTTGCCCAATATTTTTTCAGAATTTACAGTCATGGTCCCTGTGGTCCATGTCATACGTCAGACAGACCTGACTGCAGAGGGCATAGGTCTGCACATGGACCTCTGGCTCAGCAGCTGTGGGGTGGTAGGGAGGCGGGTCCCAGCAAGTCTATGGCTTACTGAGCGTAACACAGAATGGACCTAAGACAGGAGGACAAATACTAGGCCCCAGCAGCTGCTGAACTTGAACTTCAGCCCTGATTAGGGTTGCCTCAATAACTGGGCAAAGTTGGATTTGAAGGGAGAAGCGATTGGTCTCACGGATGTAGAGAAGGCAGTTGCGAACAATTCAGAAGTCACTAACTAGTTCTAAGACCTCGAACAAGGTACTTCGCTTCTTTTGTGCTCCGAGTCTCCTCTTTTGTAACATGAAGGGGTTTACCCAGCTGATCCCTAAGTGGCCTCCAGCCCTAATGTTGTCTAACGAATGTGCAGCACAAGGCTGTTTGGGGCCATACGCCTGACTTTCTGCATTGAGATTTTTCATTAATTTGTAAGCTTCTGTTATTTCAGAGATGACTTTTGTTGTTAGAAATCCGAGTTGGCTCTAGTGGGCTTGTTATATCGACACTTTTTTCATTTCAGTTAAAGACTTTGATGATAGTTTCCAGTGAGAGCCCGGCAAAATAAAACCATGTTTTGTGTTCTAACATTTGTTTCATCTTCATCTTTTGTCAGCGGCAATATTGCTATTTGTCGTTTCAACATTTCCCAGGATCACTTCTTCCCTCATCTGGGGCCTTTGAAGTTTCTCTCATCAGAATGAAGGCTTTTGCTAATGGTTCTTCAGGGCTGCTGACTGTGTCAGAGACAGGGCTTTAGGCACGCCTGCTAAGGGTTAGCCAAGGTCTCCAGGCAATCTCTTCTCTTCCTCATAAAGAGAGAGACATTCGATTAGAGGACCAAGATTTGGAGGAAAAAGCTGCCGCAGGGCTCAGTGGCTCACGTTGCTTTAGGGCTGCTGTTTTGAAGTAACATTATTTATACTCACAGACCCTCTAAGCCTCTTCCAGGTAAGGCCTGGGAGTCCTGGGTTTGGGGCCAGCTGACCTGGTTATCCTTCCTGAGAAGCACAGCTGGTGACTGAAGCTGGCCAGAAAGTCCTTCAGCTGGGAGAGGCCTTGTGTTTCCAATGGGTCACAAAGCTTTACAGAAGGTACTTAAACAAAGCTTTCTAGTTGTCTCTACTGAGACCGGTTTCCCCATAAATCCTAAATCAAGGCACAATGCAAATGTGTTTTCAGAGACAACAGGTTGGAAATCAGATTTTTTTTTTTTCTGGTTGAAATCAGGTTTGTTCTGGTTTGAAATTAGATTTGTTCTGATCTGAAATCAGATTTGTTCTAGAAAACCCAGAATCTCCGAGACTTCTGTTTTCAGAGACAACACGTTGGAAAACAGTTTTGTTTTTTTTTTCTGGTTGAAATCAGGTTTGTTCTGGTTTGACATTAGATTTTTTTCTGATCTGAAATCAGATTTGTTCTAGAAAACTCAGAATCTCTAAGACTTCTGTTTTCAAGGGAGGCTGAAGTGAGGATGATCTCCTTACCTTCAGGTAGACATCAGAGAGAAATATTAACAGTGATGAATGGAAGGGATAAATAAGTTTTATTATTGCTAAAGGTGATAACTGAATAAGAAGGGGTTTACTGGAAAGTCACAGAGATTCAGTATTTGAATAGGGAGGGATTTTAGGAATAATCTAAATGCCACCCTTATTTTAAGGAGTCTAAGACCCAGAGAGTTAGTATGGCTTGTCCATCACCCAGAACATTGCCTCACACGTTACATAAGTTGATTAAATATTTTTGGATTAAGTGTCCAGTAACACGAATCTTGGTGACAGTCCTGAATTATGGACATGGAAGGAGAAGAATGGGAATCACTAGAACTCTACTCAAGAGTCCTTGACTTTGAAATTCCTTCTTTTCCATGGCCTGTTCTGAACCTCGTTCTAAGTCCTAAGACTTTCACCACCAGAAGCAGTGATTAGAGAGCTGTTTGTGCCCTCCCTTCTACATTTAAAGAATATCATCTATAGGAAAACAAGAGAAACCTAGGTGTCATTCTTCATTACTACGTCTCTGGTACCCCAATTAATTAAGATCTGATTCATTAAAAACCCTGCCTGTTTCTTAACTCCACATGCTTCTACCATCCTGACAACCCTTCACTAGTTCTTCTGCTCCAGTCTTATCCACTTCCTCCTGAATCTAATCTTTAACCTGTTATTAGGGTCATACTTCTGAAAAAGTAAATATATTTATACCAGTCTCCATTTTTCAATGCCTTCATGATAAAATCCAAACTTGTTCAAGTGACACGCCTGTTATGATCTGCCCCCTCACTAAGTCCTTATTCTCATTGTTTCCCATGTTTTTTTTGCTTGCATATAATACTTCAGCTGTAGTGAACTTGGTAGTTTGATTTATATTCCATGTTGGTTCGTATCTTCCCCAAATTGGATGCTTCTTCCCTGCTTCTTGCCATCCCATATCTGCCCACTGGATCTGCCCATCTTATACCTTGCAACCCAGAGACCTTCTCAGATTGTTCCCAGGTAAAGGTGAGACAAGAGGAACCGAGCTATCTGAAACTGATAACAGACTCACTGTCAGGTCCAAATCCTTCTATAACTAACCTCCCCTCATACCAATGAGTGTAGCTGTCCCCACGTTAGAGATGGGGGAAAAACTTACTAATGAGAGATTTAAAATAATGGTCTACAGATATATACCCAACAAGCAGCAAAGACGGATTTGAACCTTGGTTGAACCTTCCTATCAGTACCTCCCACCATTAGGGGGCAGCAGCTACCCCTGTAGAAGGCTGACGGTCGCTCTGCACAACACCTGACTCCTCTTTCTTTCCAAAAAGATAAGCAAAATTTACTTATGCTCATTTATATACAAATCATGGTTGTCCGTACGGAATTTCTTATTTGACTCTGACTCTGGTCTGGAAATAAAACTTTTATTACAGAAGCACTGCTTGTAATTATACTTAAAAACATTTAGAGGCAGATTACAGATTATGCTGATCACAATAACCATTTTCCCGGGTTGTAATTTCTCTTTTAAAGAAATTTATTTAGTCGTTTATAAAACAGACTAAAACCATTTCCAATATGCTACCACTTGGTGTCGCTACTAGTCTGTATGTAGTTGCCTCAACCATGATTTCATTTATTCTAGGCAAATAACCTGTTCATTTTAAAGAAATCCTTTCGGGATAAATTGGGATAGGTATATTAGAATTCAAATAAAATTTTTGCTTTTTAATTTTACTTTTCAAAAATTAACAGTGGTCGACTTTGGGTTTATTTCAGTAGACATACTTCTGAACAAATAAATCTTCTCTAATTAAAAATAAAAAGCCTCAGTTATTGCATCCATCATCTTGGTGCACTGAACAGAAATAACAGGACCTGAAGGAAACTCTGAAAATGTTGCCAAGGGCCAATCAATACAAAGTAAATTGGAACATTTAGAATTGACTTCTTACAACTAGTGATTTGATTATTAGTACCGTTCTAGTTTTCTTGTGCTGAAGATGTTGTAAGCATCTGGGTCCATTGAAGTGGGTAAGTAAAATAATATTGATCGAATAATTATGGTGTAAAGACATTGTGTTAAGTGCTTTACATGTATAAAGTCTAACCATCTTCATCATTATGACTGTTTTAATCCTTTACTTTTGTTTTGATGTTTTGCACCTTACAAAGCACTTTATCTTAATGTCTCCCATGAGGCCAAGGATGAATGTCAAAAATATTCAGGGAAACCATGAGAAACAAAAGAAAGACAGGGAAACATTTTTGAGTTGTACTCCCTATTATAATGGATTTATAAAAGTCTATCAGAATTTATTAGACACACCTTGATATTTGACTGCATATCTTCCCTAAGACTAGCTAAGCTCATCATATACTTTCATGGCTTAAAGAACAACAAAATTAAAAACAAAGGCAAAGAGAAAGTAAACGACCATCTCCAGTTTTTCATTTCTATGGTTATAACCTTCTTTCAGGATCAAACACTGGCTGGGTGATGAATCAAGGCCAGCCAAGGTGCATGAGTGTCCGCTATACCATGACTGTCAAATCTTTATGTTAGTATGGATTTCTCCTTGAGGTCTAACACTGTATAGCAAACTGCTTCTTGGAAATTGTCCAGATGCCTGCAGGCATTTCAAACTCAACATCTCTCAAAGGAAAGACATTTCCCATTCTGCATCCCCTGCTCCCTACACAGCCCCCACCTACTGTGCCTCCTGTGATTCCAGTCTCACTGAACAGTACCATCGTCCACTCCGTCTCCAAGCCAGAAACTAGAAGTCATCCTAAGCTTTCCCTTTTTCTTGCCTCCTACCTGCAGCCACTCCTGTCTTCCTGTTTGTCCTATGATGTCTCTCAGTCTGCCTTCATCTCCCCATACCCATGGCTAAAGATCTAGTTCAAGTTCCTGTCATCACTCTCGGAAAAGGGCTATTTCCTAGTTCCGGTTTGTCCTCTATTCTGCCAGACTGTTGCCAAAACCAGTCAGAAAAATCTAATCGAGTCTCACCCCTGCTCAGAGTTTTCCAGTAGCCAACCATTAACTACGCAATGAAATACTCCCTTTTATGTCGTAAAGAGAATCCTCAGGGTCTAATAACACAGTCCTCTGTTAAGATTTGTGCTACAGCAACACCACACTACCCAGTCAATGAAGAAATCAGTGACAGTGTGATTTGGTGACTAATGAACTTGCATGGCAATCCCTCCAATTGTCACATCACCATTAAAACTTTCTTTTTGGGGTCCTGAAGTTTTTACTGGGTTCACAAATCCTCAGAAAGAATGATTAACTGAATGTGTGAGTGCATGTGGAAGGTGTTGGGAATAGTACAAAGACTTACTGGTTAATACATACTTTTTTTTTTCCGGTACGCGGGCCTCTCACTGTTGTGGCCCCTCCCGTTGCGGAGCACAGGCTCCGGACGCGCAGGCTCAGCGGCCATGGCTCACGGGCCCAGCCGCTCCGCGGCATGTGGGATCTTCCCGGACTGGGGCACGAACCCGTGTCCCCTGCTTCGGCAGGCGGACTCTCAACCGCTGCGCCACCAGGGAAACCCAATACATACATTTTTAGTTATCTTGCTAAGGAGTCTCACGACACAGACATGGATCCTGTGTTTAGAGTCTGGGGTGTGGCTAGAGGATGCTGCAGGGACCCTGGACTTCCTTCAGCAGGTAGCTTGGGGCCATTGCTGGGAGGAGCTCTGCCTGCGTAATTCTCACTGCCACAGATGGCTGGATAACCTTGGGTAAGTTATTTGACGTCAGTTTTTCCCAAGCAAAGTTAAAATAGCAACATTAACCTACCCCGACAGGCATGTTAATAAGGGCATTTTCCCCAAAAGTGCCATGTACGAATTTTCATTAGTCATAGGGCTACAATAACAGTTAATTTTCCCTAGTTCTCCTTGTTCTTTACTGCTCATTCAAGCAAAAGATGTTACTGAAGGGACTGAGGTGGTGGTGAGGGGAAGTTGCAAAATATGCTGATGTACTAAATAAGTTGCAGAGACAATATAAAACGCAATCCAGACTGCAGAAGACCTTCTGATTTCCATCCCAACTAATCAGTAGTGATTCTACTGCAAACTCTTATCTCTTCTCTCGAAGTCAGCTCCTCTGCCAAGGACAAATATAATCTAACCAGAATGGCAAAAATAATAACTAATGCGTATAACCCCTGAAAATCTGTGAATAGTTTTCCCATGTGACATCTCACTTCATTAAGCTTCATGCTCACCTTGTTAAGAGGGTCTTTTAAAAAATCATTTCTAGGGGCTTCCCTGGTGGCGCAGTGGTTGAGAGTCCGCCTGCCGATTCAGGGGACGCGGGTTCGTGCCCTGGTCCGGGAAGATCCCACATGCCGCGGAGCGCCTGGGCCCGTGAGCTATGGCCGCTGAGCCTGCGCGTCCGGAGCCTGTGCTCCGCAACGGGAGAGGCCACAGCAGTGAGAGGCCCGCGTACTGCAAAAACAAAAAATCATTTCTATTTTACAGCTGAAAAACAGAAAACAAAGACAATGAAACTAAGAAATTTGTCCAAGATTAGAGACTGAGTTAACATCATGTTAGATTTTTTTTGTAGAGAAATCTTTTAATTGTTTGAAGGTGGGAAGAAAGTTACTATCAGTTTTAAAACAGAAAACAACCTTAGAAGAATGTGATTTAATATTATGGAAGGTGGCACTGAATTTACCTCTCCATGCCATCTGTGTCTAATGTGGACACAGTTCACTATCTATCTCAACTCTATGAATTCCCCCCAAACCTGCCGCAGTCTGACTCCCCTCCAGGCTAGGCCAGAGTACACGAAGTCCAGTTCGGACACAGCCATTGTTTTGCCAGTAGCTGCAGAGCAAGGAGAGGACAGCTCTCAGCAGGCGCTGGCCATGGTTCTAGTGAATAATTCATTGGGACTGCCACCAGCTGGGGAACATCCTTCTTCCACTGATTACTTGCTTTTATCCACCCATTTATCTTCATTAAAGACTTTGTTTCCTCTCAATAACTTGTCTCCAATTTTCCCATTTAAAGCTATTTTCCCCCCCTGGCTTTGAGGTTTTAGATACACTCTTTTCCTTCCCATACCAATGCTAACCACAAATTCCCTGTGCAATGAAAGTTTAAATCCTAAACTTTCACTATTCAGACTTAACCAAATGTCACAATGTTCAGTATTGACTTCATTAGCATAGGGTACAGACTAATGGAAAATTAGCCCTCTGGTCAACTATTGTGACCCTTCACTTAGAGACTTTTTCTGTGTGAAGATAACTATGGGTCTTCCCTTGCCAAGGACAAGTTTCAATTTCCAGAGCTCACTTTCTAAACAAGTCAATTAAAAGTAATCTGGCAAGCGGATGTTAGATTTCTCACATTCCAAAATTATTAAAAAATACATACTCAGTAGTCAATGTAAGTTTTATTTTCCTTCCCTCTGTATTTCAGTGATATTGAGTGGAAAATAATACAGGTTGTTTAGTTTTGTGTGGTTAATTTTAAAAATATGCTCATGGTTATTATGATTCTAGTGCCCTGATCTTTTTGTTATGCACTGAATTCTAATCTTACGGTTTTACTAATAATATGATTAGTGGAAAAATTACCACCTGATAATTTCTGAGCTCATTCTTTCTAATCTTTTTCAGATAATGGGTACCATGTTGCCAGTATTCAACCAACTATGAGTTTTGAAAAATCATTGTAAGTCAATTAAGTTTCTTGACTAATTTCCTTAATAGCCCAGGGCATTCGTCATTCAAACCTACCGCTTAATATATGTCATGTTTCCCAAGCATTTTCTCACTTATTCTTTGTAAATAGCAATTTTTACAAAGTCTTCATTAGTTCCTAATTGTTGAAATTTATCTTCTTCATTACACCTGCTAAAGACAGATTTTAAAATGAGTTAATTTTCCCTGCTGCTTTAGAGTTATTATATCTTATATCCTTCGTTTATTACAGGATTTAAATTATTCCAGTATATGTTGCCTTTGGCTTTGGAAACAGCTGAAAAATCCTTTGTGTGTATTTAGCATAATCCATAATAACTAAAATTTGGGCATTTTGAGAATAAAGATTTTTTTCTTCATTAAAAGTTATGTAGTAACATTACATCTACATCCTGCTAAATAAAGCATTAAACAGGTTTAGCGACTGAAGCTTATAACCCACTCAGCTTTTTTTTAGACATATTTTACTACGAAGCAAACCAAGGTGGTTTACCCCAGTATCTATACTAGAAGTCTTTCTCTCCACTCACCTTAGAAAACTTGGTCGTAAATACTTACATTTTAATTCTTTAAAGGTTACTCAGGCAAGTTTTTGTCTGGATGGAAAGTTTCTAGTCTTTCATATTTTAACTTTTTTCATCTATAACTTTTATCTCCATTTCAATATTTGCAACCAAAATGCATTTAAATATGGAAAAATTGTAAATATTTTGAATTTAATAGATATCTGCAAAATTGTGCTTTTATTTTCTCTTCTCTTATAGCTGCACACTGAAGGGGTCAGGGTCTGAATACATAAGTCTACCTTTCATATCTGAAGTAATAGTTTGCAGAATCCCAATAAGTGCAGGTGTAATTAATAAGGTTTTATGATAGTGCTAAAAAATGGCGTCAAAGTTCAAAAACAGAAAACTAACACAATTGCAAAACGCAGAGAATCCTTTTCCCGTGTTAATTTCTACCTCTCATCAGCTAAGACTTAGGAGGCTGGGGCCACTCTCCATCCTGCTAACCTTCCAGCTTCCAATTTCAAGTCTAGGCTGATTGCTCTGCATCACTGGACAAGACTCCCTCCCTCTTGGGGGTCCCAGCTTCAGTCCCCTTTTGGCTGCAAGTTAAACGTGGGTCTCACCCAGTGCTTTTGCCAGAACACCCAGGTCCGCCCGGATTTCTATGTGCATTAGCGCTTTCCAGCACCAGCCTGCCCTCTCTGCCCATCCTGCCTCTTCCCCACTCCCCCTGCCACCAATCCCCAAGTCCTTTTCCCTCGTGTTATGCACCCCCCAGCCCGGCTGCCAGGCGCGGGGTCCAGCCTTTCCATCTAGAGCAGCAGATTCTGCTTCCCTCACAGCTACTCTCAGAATTGACAGTTTCACTAAAAACAAACAAACAAAAAGCCCCACACTCAAAACAAAACAAACAAATACAACACTTACTACTTTCCTTCACAGAGTACAAGGCGAGACAGATGGGCCGGGTCTCACGCTTCTTTCCTGCGTTTTGGACCATCGTGTTTTCTTCTTCCCAGGGGGTGCACATCAATGTGTTCAATTAGCCACAGAGGGAGCCTGTGACGCCCTTATGCCTTCTCTGTCATTCACTCAGCACTGCTCAAGGATCAACGCTTGGATGTTATGTAAACACACCCCTTCTCCTTTTCCAGCTACTACATCACCTCTGACCCCCACCCCCTTCAAATCCCGGTTCTTTAGGTTGGCACAGTCCCAAGGACACTTTTAGTCACAGAGTCCTGAGGCACATGGGACATTCAGCGTGAGGTCATCTAGATTGAGGGTGTCTGTCCCCCCAGGTGTCACCTGTTGGTCTACTCTTGCCATTTTGCCACTTCTGTGGAGAGCTGAAGCCACCGGGTGGAGGCTGGCCAGACCTTCTAACAGATTTCCTTGCAAACTCTCTGCCTCCTTCCTTAATTTCCTGTGTCTGTGTCCAGCTCTGCGGTGTTTTCTTTTCATTCTCCTCACCCTTTTCAGTGCACTGCGGTCCTTCAGGATTGCATGGTCTATGATGGTCTGACACTGATGGCTGGTTACTGCCTGGCTTTCAGGTTCTCATTCTCAAATGGTTTCCAAACTGTGGAATGAGAAATCCTGGGTGAAATGTTACAGTCATTTATGTCATATCAGAAGCATTTCATCTGGGATCTCAGAAGTCTTTGGTGCACAGGAGGTGGCTCTCATTGCCCTCTTTCTAGGGCCTTATTCTCATCAAGGTTGACTGCTGGTAGGACTTGGTCCTTTGAGTCCAAGTGCTTCTCATACAGAATCAGAGCAATTCATGGTGAGGCCAGTCCTTCCTTGACAGTGGGGAAGGGCTGTGTGGTCTGTGGAAGTTTGAATACCTGTTTGATGGTAAACAGCATGCCTAGGGTGGCATACAGGGATGTTTTTTGGATTGCTATTTATACCTTAGAGTGGTTGTCAGATGTGTTATTTCCATAGATACCACCAGGTGGGAAGTGGGTTAGGGACTCTCAGGCACAGGCTGGATGTTAATGTTGTTCTAAAATAGGGAAGCACTATTGTGACGAAGCATGAAGTCGCATAAGATGCAGAGGACTCTAGTTTCTGATGGAAACTAGTTTTCAATGTAGTAGAGAGCTGACTCTTCATAGAAAATATATCCTGCTCTGGTTAAATAAAGGCTTGCTCTCTCCCTCCCCCCACCCCCGTATTGTTATCTCTGGACACAGTATGTTGCTCATGGCCAGACTCTATATAGTCCAGTCACCCTGGTAGTTTGGGCATGCCTCAAGGAATGGCTCTGTGTGTAAATCAAGCCTCTAGAACGCTTTGGCTTTGGAAGGTCATGCCTGTGTTGGCATGCTGTGACAATAGCTGAACATCACACTGCGGAAGAAGGACCATTCTCACCCTCTGGTATCTAGAGAACCTGTTTCTAGGCTGGAAATGGTAGTGAGTTCTTCAGTCACTATAGCCCCCAAACTACCAGGTTGGCAGTGGCTATCACTGAAGAGCACATGACCTTCTGGCATTGAGCATGCTTTTAATTCTTTTTCCTTGGAGGGACACCAGTCCAACTGACCCTTTGGATTTGAAGGAACCCAGGTAAGTGCTTGCTGTCTAGGAAAGAAAGGAAGACACTGCCACAAAGTGGGAATTGGAGTTCAGAAAAAATTTAACCAGAGTAGTAAACAGGTGGGTACCTTCCGGTATTGCTCAAGACATAGCAGTAACCAAATCACTAAAATAACTTTATCCCTGACATTTTTCTTCTTGTGTGGTGCTAGCCAAAGAAACCACATTATGTTATGAACCAAATTATGTTATGAAATAACCCATGAGGTTTCTATTTCAATGTTTTGTGCTAGCAAGTTCACGTAACTTCACACTGAATCTGCCTTACCAAAATCTTTATTAATGCAGATGATCGAATGAAATTGTACCAGTTGCTTTTCTTTTACTCACTAATAACAGAATTCAGAAACTGGCAAAAAGGAAAACTTACAGAATCAACCACTGCTAGACTTAGGCTCTTGACCGATTTCATGAGAGTTCAGTTTTTCTCCATTACTGGGCTCTGCCTTCTACTGCATAGCCTTTACTCTCTGATTTCACGTGGTGGCCCCCAACATTTCTGGGCTCATGAATGTTCAGAATTAAAGTCAGCAGATGCAAGAGCATAATTCTTTTCCATTAGTAAGAAAAAGCCTTATGAAGCTGATAGACCAGGACTGGATCACACAGCCATGCCTACGTTCATCAATATGGATGGGTGAGTCCTCTGCTCCGATGAGTCAGACATGAGTCACTTGCCCACCCTAGCATTGAAGATGGATTGGAAATGGAGGAGGTGCGGTTTCCCATAGAAAGTTCAGAGTACTGTAGAGATGATTTCCACCCATTACTCTGCTGTTTAGACCGGGCACATTGGACAATGGTGTAAAGAAAAGTGAGAGCCACTAAGAAACAGATTCATCCCTTTCCAGCCCTTCCCTGTCAATCTCTGCCTTTATCACTCAGGCATGATTAGACAGAAGCTTACCTTTTTTATTCTCTATTCCTGCAGCACATCGGTGTGATAGGGAAGATCCAGGAAAAATCATCTTACAAATGTGCCCAAATGAAAAACCAAAAACCATAAAACTAACTGTAGCGGGGGAGAGTAAGAAGGTGAAGTGAAAATCAGTAATTGGGGCAGCAGCCTTGGAGCCCCGTGGCTGGCAGTGACGGTCCCAGCGCTGTTTGCTATGCCCCCGGCTGGGCGCGAGGGAGGCTTTGGACAACTTGTCTTCACACAGCACATCTGTCTGCCTGAGGGCCCTGCATCCCGGGGAAGCAGCTTCTACAGGCCCCTCTTACCCTGCTCACGCACAGGAGCGTGGCTGCAGTGCCAGGGAAGCAAGATGAGCTTGTTGCCTCTGGAGGAGCCCTGTCGTTGTGGCTTTTATCCCCTGTGAGGCAGCCTTGATGGAGCATTTTATTTGACTGTTCATTTGAAATTGAGATGCAGTCATGAGCAGACGTCTCTCACGTGTAGGTGACCGGGGGGAGCAGATGGACCCTCAGAAACAGAAATTCATTTTTCGTGTGATTGTCTTTAGCGATTAAGCAGGAAGGAAACACCAGAGAAAACCATGAGGGTAGAACGAGGCTGGGGGCGACCTTCAAGATGGCGGAAGAGTAAGACGCGGAGATCACCTTCCTCCCAACAGATATACCAGAAATACCTCTACACGTGGAACAACTCTTACAGAACACCTACTGAAGGCTGGCAGAAGACCTCAGACCTCCCAAAAGGCAAGAAACCCCCCACGTACCTGGGTAGGGCAAAAGTAAAAAGAATAAACAGAGACAAAAGGATAGGGACGGGACCTGCACCAGTGGGAGGGAGCTGTGAAGGAGGAAAGGTGTCCACACACTAGGAGCCCCTTCGCGGGCGGAGACTGCGGGTGGCGGAGGGGGAAGCTTCGGGGCCGCAGAGGAGAGCAGAGCAACAGGGGTGCGGAGGGCAAAGCGGAGAGATTCCCGCACAGAGGGTCGGTGCCGACCAGCACTCACCAGCCCGAGAGGCTTGTCTGCCCACCCGCCGAGCTGAGGCTCGGGCTTCGGTCGGAGCGCAGGGAGAGGACTGGGGTTGGCGGCGTGAACACAGCCTGCAGGGCGTTAGTGCACCACGGCTAGCCGGGAGGGAGTCCGGGGAAAAGTCTGGAGCTGCCGAAGAGGCAAGAGACTTTTTCTTACCTCTTTGTTTCCTGGTGTGCGAGGAGAGGGGATTAAGAGCGCTGCTTAAAGGAGCTCCAGAGAGGGGCGCGAGCCGCGGCTAAAAGCGCGGACCCCAGAGACGGGCATGAGACGCTAAGGCTGCTGCCGCCACCGCCAAGAAGCTTGTGCACGAGCACAGGTCACTATCCACACCCCGCTTCCGGGGACCCTGTGCAGCCCGCCACTGCCGGGGTCCCGGAATCCAGGGACAACTCCCCCGGAAGAACGCACGGCGCGCCTCAGGCTGGTGCAACGTCACGACGGCCTCTGCCGCCGCAGGCCCGCCCCGCACTCCGTGCCCCTCCCTCCCCCTAGCCTGAGTGAGCCGGAGCTCCCGAATCAGCGGCTCCTTTAACCCCGTCCTGTCTGAGCGAAAAACAGACGCCCTCCGGCGACCTACACGCAGAGGCGGGGCCAAATCCAAAGCTGAGCACCTGTGAGCTGTGAGAACAAAGAAGAGAAAGGGAAATCTCTCCCAGCAGCCTCAGAAGCAGCGGATTAAATCTCCACAATCAACATGATGTACCTGCATCTGTGGAACACCTGAATACACAAGGAATCATCCCAAATTGAGGCAGCGGACTTTGGGAGCAGCTGTAGACGTGGGGTTTCCTTTCTGCATCTAATTTGTTTCTGGTTTTATGTTTATCTTAGTTTAGTACTTAGAGTTTATTATCATTGGTAGATTTGTTTATTGACTTGGTTGCTCTCTTCCTTTTTTAAAAAAAAATATATATATATATTTCCTTTTTCTCTTTTTGTGAGTGTGTATGTGTATACTTCTGTGTGCGATTTTGTCTGTATAGGTTTGCTTTTACCATTTGTCCTAGGGTTCTGTCTGTCTTTTTTTTTTAACTATAGTTTTTAGCACTTGTTATCATTGGTGGATTTGTTTATTGGTTTGGGTGCTCTCTTCTTTCTTTTACTACTTTTTTAATTTTAATAACTATTTTATTTTATTCTATTTTCTTTTATCTTTCTTTCTTTCTTTTTTCTCCCTTTTCTTCTGAGCTGTGTGGCTGACAAGGTCTTGATGCTCCAGCTCGATGTCAGGCCTGAGCCTCTGAGGTGAGAGACCAGAGTTCAGGACATTGGTCCACCAGAGACCTCCCAGCTCCACGTAGTATCAATCTGCAAGAGCTCTCCCAGAGATCTCCATCTCAACACTGAGACCCAGCTCCACTCAATGAAGAGCAAGTTCCAGTGCTGGACACCTTATGCCAAACAACTAGAAAGACAGGAACACAACCCCACCCATTAGCAGAGAGGCTGCCTAAAATCATAATAAGGTCACAGACACCCCAAAACACACCACCAGACACGGTCCCGCACACCAGAAAGACAAGATACAGCCTCAACCACCAGAATACGGGTACCAGTCCCCTCCACCAGGAAGCCGACAAAACCCACTGAACCAATCTTACCCACTGGGGGCAGACACCAAAAACAACGGGAACTACAAACCTGCGGCCTGTGGAAAGGAGACCCTAAACACAGTAAGTTAAGCAAAATGAGAAGACAGAAATACACAGCAGATGAAGGAGCAAGGTGAAAACCCACCAGACCAAACAAATGAAGAGGAAATAGGCAGTCAACCTGAAAAAGAATTCAGAGTAATGATAGTAAAGATGATCCAAAATCTTGGAAACAGAATGCAGAAAATACAAGAAAGGTTTAGCAAAAACCTAGAAGAACCAAAGAGCAGACAAACAATGATAAGCAACACAATAAATGAAATAAAAAATTTTCTAGAAGGAATCAATAGCAGAATAACTGAGGCAGAAGAACAGATAAGTGACCTGGAAGATAAAATAGTGGAAATAATTACAGCAGAGCAGAATAAAGAAAAAAGAATGAAAAGAATTGAGGACAGTCTCAGAGACATCTGGGACTACATTAAACACACCAATATTTGAATTATAGCGGTCCCAGAAGAGAAAAAGAAAGGGTCTGAGAAAATATTTGAAGAGATTATATTTGAAAACTTCCCTAATATGGGAAAGAAAATAGTCAATCAAGTTCAGGAAGTGCAGAGTCTCAAACAGGATAAATCCAAGGAGAAACACACCAAGACACATATTAATCAAACTATCAAAAATTAAATACAAAGAAAAAATATTAAGGGAAAAGCAACAAATAGCATACAAAGGAATCCCCATAAGATTAACAGCTGAACTTTCAGCAGAAACACTGCAAGCCAGAAGGGTGGGGCAGGACATATTTAAAGTGATGAAATATCTACAACCAAGATTACTCCACCCAGCAAGGATCTCAGTCAGATTCGATGGAGAAATTAAAACCTTTACAGACAAGCAAAAGCTAAGAGAATTCAGCATCACCAAACCATCTTTACAACAAATGCTAAAGGAAGTTCTCTAGGCAGGAAACACAAGAGAAGGAACAGACCTACATAACAAACCCAAAACAATTAAGAAAATGGAAATAGGAACATATACATTGAAAAGTAAATGTAAATGGATTAAATGTAAATGGATTAAATGCTCCAACCAAAAGACATAGACTGGCTGAATGGATACAAAAACAAGACCCATATATATGCTGTCTACAAGAGACCCACTTCAGACCTAGGGACACATACAGACTGAAAGGGAGGGGATGGAAAAAGATATTCCATGCAAATGAAAATTAAAAGAAAGCTGGAGTAGCAACTCTCATATCAGAAAAAATAGACTTTAAAATAAAGACTATTACAAGAGACAAAGAAGGACACTACATAATGATCAAGGGATCAATCCAAGAAGAAGATATAACAATTGTAAATATTTATGCATCCGGTATAGGAGCACCTCAATACATAAGGCAAATGCTAACAGCCATAAAAGGGGAAAGCAACAGTAACACAATAATAGAAGGGGATTTTAACACCCCACTTTCACCAATGGACAGATCATCCAAAATGAAAATAAATAAGGAAACACAAGCTTTAAATGATACACTAAACAAGATGAACTTAACTGATATTTATAGGACATTCCATCCAAAAACAACAGAATACACTTTCTTCTTAAGTGCTCATGGAGCATTCTCCAGGATAGATCATATCAAGGGTCACAAATCAAGCCTTGGTAAATTTAAGAAAATTGAAATTGTATCAAGTATCTTTTCTGACCACAACTCTATGAGACTAGACAGAAATTACAGGAAGAAATCTGTAATAAATACAAACACATGGAGACTAAACAATACACTACTAAATAACCAAGAGATTATTGAAGAAATCAAAGAGGAAATTAAAAAATACCTAGAAACAAGTGACAATGAAAACACCGTAACAAAAAACCTATGGGATGCATCAAATGCAGTTCTAAGAGGGAAGTTTATAGCAGTACAGCCCTACCTCAAGAAACAAGAAAAATCTCAAATAAAAAACCTAACCCTATATGTAAAGCAATTAGAGAAATAAGAACAAACCCCTCCAAAGTTAGCATAAGGAAAGAAATCATAAAGATCAGATCAGAAATAAATGAAAAAGAAATAAAGGAAACAATAGCAAAGATCAATAAAACTAAAAGCTGGTTCTTTGAGAAGATGAACAAAATTGATAAACCATTAGGCAGACTCACCAAGAAAATAAAGGAGAAGACTCATATCAATAGAATTAGAAATGAAAAAGGAGAAGTAACAACTGACACTGCAGAAATACAAAGGATCATGAGGGATTATTACAAGAAACTCTATGCCAATAAAATGTACAGCCTGGAAGAAATGGACAAATTCTTAGAAAAGCACAACTTTCTGAGACTGAACCAAGAAGAAATAGAAAAAATAAACAGACTAATCAAAAGCACTGAAATTGAAACTGTGATTAAAAATCTTCCAACAAACCAAAGCCCAGGACCAGATGGCTTCACAGGCGAATTCTATCAAACATTTAGAGAAGAGCTAACACCTATCCTTCTCAGACTCTTCCAAAATATAGCAGAGCACTCCCAAAATATAGCACTCCCAAACTCATTTTACAAAGCCACCATCACCCTGATACCAAAACCAGGCAAAGATGTCACAAACAAAGAAAACTACAGGCCAATATCTCTGATGAACATAGATGCAAAAATCCTCAACAAAATATTAGCAAACAGAATCCAACAGCACATTAAAAGTGTCATACACCATGATCAAGTGGGGTTTATCCCAGGAACGCAAGGATTCTTCAATATATGCAAATCAATCAATGTGATAAACCATATTAACATACTGAAGGAGAAAAACCATATGATCATCTCAATAGATGCAGAAAAAGCTTTTAACAAAATTCAACACCCATTTATGATAAAAACCTTCCAGAAAGTAGGCATAGAGGGAACTTACCTCAACATAACAAATGTCATATATGACAAACCCACAGCCAACATCCTCCTTAATGGTGAAAAACTGAAACTATTTCCACTAAGATCAGGAACAAGACAAGGTGGCCCACTCTCACCACTCTTATTCAACATAGTTTTGGATGTTTTAGCCACAGCACTCAGAGAAGAAAAAGAAATAAAAGGAATCCAAATCGGAAAAGTAGAAGTAAAGCTGTCACTGTTTGCAGATGACATGATACTATATAGAGAGAATGCTAAAGATGCTACCAGAAAACTACTAGAGCTAATCAATGAATTTGGTAAAGTAGCAGGATACAAAATTAATGCACAGAAACTCCTGCATTCCTATACACTAATGATGAAAAATCTGAAAGTGAAATGAAGGAAACACTCCCATTTACCATTGCAACAAAAAGAATAAAATACCGAGGAATAAACCTAACTAAGGAGACAAAAGACTTGTATGCAGAAAAGTATAAGACACTGATGAAAGAAATTAAAGATGATACAAACAGATGAAGGGATATACCATGCTCTTGGACTAGAAAAATAAACACTGTGAAAATGACTGTACTACCCAAAGCAATCTACAGATTCAACGCAATCCCTATCAAAATACCAATGGCATTTGTCACAGAACTAGAACAAAAAATTTCACAATTTTTATGGAAACACAGAAGACCCTGAATAACCAAAGCAATCTTGAGAAAGCAAAACGGAGCTGGAGGAATCAGTCTCCCTGACTTCAGACTATACTACAAAGCTACAGTAATCAAGACAGTATGGTACTGGAACAAAAACAGAAATATAGATCCATGGGACAGGATAGAAAGCCCAGAGATAAACTCACGCACATGTGGTCACCTTATCTTTGATAAAGGAGGCAAGAATATACAATGGAGAAAAGACAGCCTCTTCAATAAGTGATGCTGGAACAACTAGACAGCTACATGTAAAATAATGAAATTTGAACACTCCCTAACACCATACACAAAAATAGACTCAAAATGGATTAAAGATCTAAATGTAAGGCCAGACACTATCAAACTCTTAGAGGAAAACATAGGCAGAACACTCTATGACATAAATCACAGCAAGATCCTTTTTGACCCACCTCCTAGAGAAATGGAAATAAAAACAAAAATAAACAAATGGGACCTAATGAAACTTAAAAGCTTTTGCACAGCAAAGGAAACCATGAATAAGACAAAAAGACAGCCCTCAGAATGGGAGAAATTATTTGCCAACGAAGCAACTGACAAAGGATTAATCTCTAAAATACACAAGCTGCTCATGCAGCTCAATATCAAAACCACAAGCAACCCAATCCAAAAATGGGCAGAAGACCTAAGTAGACATTTCTCCAAAGAAGACATACAGATGGCCGACAAACACGTGAAAGGATGCTCAACATCACTAATCATTAGAGAAATGCAAGTCAAAAGTACAATGAGGTATCACCTCACACGGGTCAGAATGGCCAACCTCAAAGAATGTACAAACAAGAGATGCTGGAGAGGGTGTGGAGAAAAGGGAACCCTCTTGCACTGTCAGTGGGAACGTAAATTGATACAGCCACTATGGAGAACAGTATGGAGGTTCCTTAAAAAACTAACAATGGAACTACCATATGATCCAGCAATCCCACTACTGGGCATATACCCTGAGAAAACCATAATTCAAAGAGTCATGTACCACAATATTCACTGCAGCTCTATTTACAATAGCCAGGACATGGAAGCAGCCTAAGTGTCCATCGACAGATGAATGGATAAAGATGTGGCACATATGTACAATGGAATATTACTCAGCCATAAAAAGAAATGAAATTGAGTTATTTGTAGTGAGGTGGATGGACCTAGAGACTGTCACACAGAGTGAAGTAAGTCAGAAAGAGAGAAATAAATACCATATGCTAACACATATATATGGGATCTAAAAAAAAAAAAAGGTTCTGAAGAACCTAGTGGCAGGACAGGAATAAAGACGCAGATGTAGAGAATGGACTTGAGGACACGGGGTGGGGGGGGGAGGGTAACCTGGGATGAAGTGAGAGAGTGGCATGGATATATATACACTACCAAATGTAAAAAGGATAGATGTTGGGGAACAGCTGCATGGCACAGGGAGATCACCTCGGTGCTTTGCGCCCACCTAGGGGGTGGGATAGGGAGGGTGGGAGGGAGACGCAAGAGGGAGGGGATATGGGGATATATGTATACGTATAGCTGATTCACTTTGTTATACAGCAGAAGCTAACACACCATTGTAAAGCAATTATACTCCAATAAAGATGTTAAAACAAAAAAAGAACAAGGCTGAACTTTCTGTCTCATGCACCCCGTATGCAGGCTGGAGGAGAAGCTGGGTGCCTGGGGCTGCTTGGCCTGCTGACTTGTCCTAAGCTGTGTGAGGACAGGAGGACACGGCCAGCCTGGGTACTCTGTGGACTGCAGGGAAGAGCACAGACCTAATGAATAGACAGCCAATGTTGACTTGCTCTATGACCTTGAATAAAACCTGTATCCTCTCAGGTTTTATTTATTATATTAAATTACAATACATATATTTAAGATTTGGCTAAGTGATTGCTGAAGTGCCTACTGGCTCTGAAATCTTATGAGTCTTTCAGCTGAATCTCAACGTCCTCTTTCTCATTATCATCACTGTCATGTCCTGGGCACTGTACTCAACCTTTACAGCCATGATCCCATTTTATCCTCACTTCAGGCTTACCAAGTCTACGTTGGTGCCATCACCTCACAGAAGAGGACACTGTCTCCCAGAAAAGTGACATGACTTGGTCTAGGTGACTTAACCATGAAGAGGCAGAACTAGGAAACAGAGCCGAGATTGCTTTGATTCCAAAGTCCATGGTGACTACCTAGAGGAAGACAATATCTCTGCCAATGATGCATTAACTTATGACATTTTAAAATTCACGCATTAATTTACGACAATCCTTTAGCCAAATCTATCTAAAATCAAATACAGATCGTTATATTTTTGAACCAGGGATGAGTGGCTCCCTTTACAATGCTTATTAAAAGTGATACCGTGCAGGGCCCTGTGGGGCTCCTGGGCTCAAAAACCTTCCTGTGTCCCCCATTCCTTGATTACGGGAAATAGGCTTCATTCACCTTCCATGACCCTCCCTGAGTTCCAAGGAGCAGGTTCAAACAGTCGCTAATTAGGGAGGGGAGGGGATGTGGAGACCAGGGAGGAACAGTCAAAAGAAACAACAGGACAGCCTTGCGGCAGGGTCCAGGTTCCCCCTCATGGGATGCACACAACAATATTTTTGAGCTGTTTTGCAGTATCTTTTGCAGATACTGAAACCCCAACCAGGTGGGAGAAGTTAACTGACTGCTGCCCACCAGCACGTAGACCCCAGACTGGCTGAAACCAGAAGGTTGATGATGCTGACTCCCTATTACCTCACCACCAACCAATCAGAACAATGTCCATGAGCTGACCACGCCCTGCTCCTTGAACACTCTAAGATGCCTCACTACCCACTCCAGGTCGGGACACACAGTTTTGAGGGCACTAGCCCGCTGTGGCCCCCTTTGCCCGGCAAAGCAATAAAGCTATTCTTTTCTACTTCACCCAAGACTCTGTCTCTGAGATTTAATTCGGTGTTGGGGTACAGAGTCCGGATTTGGCTTCATTAGCTTATCTTAAAGATGAGAATAAAGATACTATTTGTACTGTAATATGATAAGTTAACTTAGCTGAAGTAAGAAATGTGTGGACACTAGCTGACACAATGTTGGTATGAAACAACTTACAGTTCTTTTCTCCCTTGATTAAACGAGGTTAAGACCGTAAGAAAGAAGCCATCACTTTGATATTGCTGCGCTGAGCAATGTCAATTGGGTTTCTAATAATCTTTTATTAGGGTTTGTGAATGAAAAGCCGAAGTCAAGGAATAAGTTCAGTCTGAAATCAAATATGGCCTAGACGTGGCTCTCAAATCAATGGCACAGAATCTTCTAAGAGATTATATCTATTCACTGAAAGCCCGAAGGGCACAACGAGAATGTGCGGGAGGAAACCAGAGATGTCAGCGCCATAAAAGAAACAACTTTCTAACAATTTAAGCTGCTCAAAGAATGAACAAAGGGCTTCAGAAGACAGTGCGTCTTCTGTCATCCTAAGTCTTTAGATGGCACGGGGAGAAGAAGGTCCTTTGTTAGGTGGGGTTGCACCTGAAGACCTTTATAAACTCAGTGCTAAGACTCTGTGCCTCAGAGACGCTATGAATCTGCTAAGATTTAATGGCTATTGTGGAGAGCCAAACACCTCAGGCTGCATTTTTAATTCACTTACTCATTCATTTAAGGTTTTTTTTTTTTTAGTGCATCTGTGAACCAAGCCCTGGTCTAAGCATCAGGGATATAAGATGAGTAAGATTTCTTCCCTTCAGTGAGCTAAAGTATAAAAAGGAAGAGACACATGTAAAATAGAAAATGTAATAATGCTTCACTGATGCTATATTAGAAGACAGTATAAGGTATAGCGAAATATAAAAATGGAGGTAATCAGTGCTTTCTGTTTTGGGTTTAATAACTTATTTTCTTTGTTAGTTTGGCCTGATCTTTGATTTTGAACATTCTGATTCAGTCTCTAGCTTTTTCTGTACCAGTTCTCCATATTTGCTCTGTAAATTGCAGTCAAAGGGAAAAGACACTCTTCAACACCACTTCAAATAGAAATTGACTTCCTGCTGGTAAGTCTACCTGGAGATACAACTTGAGATTTAGCAGTGCAGGTTGTGGTTGGAATGATGAGAAAGGGTGAGTTTAGCCTGGGACAGGAAGTAAAAGGAGAAAACAGAACCAAACAACAGTAAACAATAGTAGGAGTTCACTGATCCATATATACTTTTGGGTTGTTTAGTTTCCACCAATAGAATCAAAGCATCTACTGACTGTGGAATGACACAGCTTTGGGGATGTAAAGCACAATTCTTAAATCACTACTTAAACCGACATAACACATTTAAAAATATCTAGAATGAGCTACCATCACACAGCTGAGACTGTTGCTGTCATGACCACCTCCTGATGATTGCTTAGAAGAGGCTTTCAGAGAAGCTCCACTTCTTCACTCCATCAATTTTGGGGAAACATATCTTTTTTTTTTTTTAATATATTTTGAGAACATGCAGAGAGAGGGAATTATTCTTGTTTGTCCAGCATCCATTGCCCACAGGGTGTGATCAAAGCCAATAGCTTAGTTACAGAAAACTGCAAAGTCTGCACAAATGTCTTTTCATTCTCACCCGTGTACCCCGGGTCAGGTCCACACTGATGGTCTCACTGTACTTTGGGCATGACAGTTGCTTTCATTAATCTAAGACTTGCACATGCTTTCTCTTCCACCTAGAATACCTTTCCTAACGTTGTCACCTAGCTCGTTGGCGAACGTTCAAAGAAATTTCACTTTTTAATCTTTCCTCATTCTTCTATGCACAGTTATTAATACTCTGCCTCTTTTTGTGTTTTGGCCTTTGCCATGTTACACTGAAATATATTTTTGCATTATTTATGACTTTCCCTTTTTATTGTAATCTTCTGGGAGGCTAGGACTGAAACATTCATTTCTAAATTTCTATAATCTATTACAGTGCTTGAGAATAGATGTTCAATAGATACTTGATAAATGAATTAGAAAAATTTAGATATAAACCTGTGAAGTAGGTGAAATTGTCCCTATGATCTCAAAACACCTATTTATTTCCTGTCATAAAAAGCACCATATAATTGTAGAAGGAATAGTGGCCTGAGTCAAGATACTTGAACTTGTTGCCGTCTGTGCTGGCTACTTGTTGAGCAAGCTTTAGAAAGTCAGTGAACTTGAAAAAGACCTTGGTTTCTTTGTAAAGTCAGAGTGTTGTAGGAGATAATCTTGCAAGTTTCTACCAACTCAAAAATTCTGTGATTATTAAAAGTGGTCAATGGCCCAATGTTAAATCAATGTTATTATATAATAACGGGTATAGTAGATATGGAGATATAAGCCCTAAGTTTGCATTCTGAATCGGCAACCAAATGGTCGTGTGACATTGGATAAATCACTTAATATCTGTTTCGAATTAGTCGTTTGAAAAATGGGAATAAAATGGTAAGTTTAGTTTGGGACTGTTATCAGCATGCAATAATTCATTTGAAAATACTTTTCAAATTTGGTTATTAATTGCGCACCCACCCCATATTTAATTATTAATTATACCATGGCAGCTAAGACGAAGCCATCTTCATCTCTCAGCAGCAATAGTCTTCTGACCATCCATCCTGTTCCCAGAATAGAAATTTTAGAAATCTGATCACATGATTCCCTTGAATCAAACGCTCCAATGGTTTCCATTTAAAATTCAGAATAAAATCCTACCTCCTTGCATGGCCTACAGAAACTTACATGTCCTGATTTCTGCCTACGTCAATGTGCTGCCTGACCACTCCCATGCCTGTTCTCCAGGTCCACTGACCTGCTGGTCCCCTAATAGATTAGCTCATCCTGTCTCGTGCCTTCCTGCTTGCTCTCCCTTAGATCTTCCCATGGTTGTGTTCCATTCATCATTCTGGTCTCTGCTCAAATATCAGAGAGATAGTTCCTGCTCCAGTTCCTGCTCCTGCCTACAGCACACCTCTCTTCACCTTCAGGAACTCTGTATATCTTTACCCCCAAGACTTACAAAGGTTTAGTGACCTGCCCAAAATTATTCAGAAATTAGAACCCAGAAGTCCCGTGTTTTGTTTTGTTTTGTTTTAAGATCACATTCAGATACAGTGACCCTATTCTATTTCTTTAATATAAGAGAGACCCACTTCTAGGTGTACCGAGTGAAAATGTTCTAATGTAGCTGCCTGCTACCAGGGTCAACAAGTCATTCTTAGACATGGGTGGTGGAGCTTCAGACGTCATCCTATTTTTCATATTCCGAAAAGCATGGGACATAGACTAGATGACTAACGCAAGCATAAAAGGAATATGACAACTGGGGCTGCATTTTCCAAAAGGCATGCCGAAACAAAATACAACCATTGACTCTGTGCTCACCGGATTTTACCAGCAAGCACAATTTTGTGTTAGAAATTTGCAGAGAAGAATGGGAGGGAAAATAACTGACACATTTCACTGATGATACTCTAGCTGCGGATTGGTAAATAGATATGAACGAATTGCTTTTAAATGGTTATGTGACATGCTTTAGAAGGGCTACTCTGGGCTGAAATCAGAATCCACTCTTCCAGTCTTTTTTTGTAGCAATTAGAGATAAGAGAGAGTAAAAGTACTTTTAAGTTAATGGGTGACTAGAAGGTAAGTAGGAGCAAATTCCAGTAATTTGGATACCTTATCGGTCCCAGTTTCATGGGTGCAGTTGAAAAGTCCTAGCTGGTATTCAAACAGACTTTAAAAATATTTCCTGGGCTTCCCTGGTGGCGCAGTGGTTGAGAGTCCGCCTGCCGATGCAAGGGACACGGGTTCGTGCCCCGGTCCGGGTAGATCCCACATGCCGCGGAGCGGCTGGGCCCGTGAGCCATGGCCACTGAGCCTGCGCGTCCGGAGCCTGTGCTCCGCAACGGGAGAGGCCACAACAGTGAGAGGCCCGTGTACCGCAAAAAAAAAAAAAAAAAAAAAAATTTCCTGTGTTTGTTATTATGAAGGTAATCAGTATAAAATTTAGAAAAAACCAAGTAAGCAAAAAAGAGTAAAATAAAAATTACCACCAGAGGTCACCATTGCAAACTTTTTTCCCCCATGGTTTAAACTCAAGGACTCCACCGCACACGGGATCTCAGCTCTAGCTGCAGAGTGAGATAGATGCCCTGACAATGGCAATCTTCTATCTTCTTTCTAAAGCACTCAAAGTCTGTAAAGGCTCACTCAATATACCTTTGAAATTAGGAAACTATGGGCACTGTCCATTGTGTAGATGAAGGGGTGAAAATATAGGTCATGGGATATAAAAATGCAAAACAGTTCAATGAGTGGCAGAGTGAATAGAAGCCAAACTTTTCCCTTTCACAGGACTGGCAGTACTGTCACAGGCAAGTTTCCTTTTTAAGAGTCTTTTGGGTTATATTTCAATGAGGAAATATGATAAAAAGTAGCCATAAAGATAAAGGGTATTTTCTTTATGTATTGCAAAATAAAGAAAGTATCTGTATCTTTAGAGTCATAGCTGTATGCTTTATAAATATGTCTAACAGCCACATTCCACTAATTGTTGAACATCCTTTTTGGTGAAGCAGAGTCAGTTCCCTTTGGGTTTTTTAACTCTTTGCTCATTACTGTGATGGCATCCTGTGGGTTAGAAGGATACGCAACCTTTCAAAGTTGCCCTTTAAAAGAGTGAGTTTTATACAAGCAAAAGGAAAAAAGGGTGGGTTTTGAAACTGCCGGTCTCAAGTTTTTTAGGCATTGAAGTGTGTGGTGGTTTTGTTGAAGTGAATGGAGCTCTCTTAACATTCTTTGGTTGAGTTTACCTTGATGCTTCCTGATCAAAAGTGGGCATTTGTAGCCTGTTTAGAAAGGGAACTTTGCAGAATGTCTAACAATTTGGTGTTTGAGTCTATTGACCCTCATTCATGAGATTATCATCATCACCCACAGCAGCTACAGCAGGTACCAACCCCCCACTGGCCTCTCACCATGGCAGAAAATGACACGAGGACCACAGGAGATGCGGATATGCCACTTCTAATGACCTTGATAGCATTACAGTGACTTTATTATATCTACAAAACACAAAGCAATGTTATCACACGAAGGTTTACTGTCATCTTTTTCTTAATTAACTAAATCTACAAACATGCCATTACTTTTGGTCAATAAATCTTGAATATTTTATAATTCAGAAAAGTTCAAGAATGAAACACTGGGGCTTTAACCTTAGGCTGTGATAGTATGTGATATTTTCAAGTTGCTTCTCACGTGCTCTTAAAACTGGTCTTGAGGTTTAAGTATATTAAACTAGGCTTATTTTCAAAAGTCCAAGCTTTAATTTCCTCTTGAAAGTCTCTTAAACGGCAAGAAAATTTTAGCTGAATCCAAATTTACACTTTTAATAAATATATTACTCTCTATAATTGTGAATGCCAGTGGTTAAGAAACTAACTAAATAAATAAAACTAAAAAATAAGAAGTAATTATTCTTTCTTTTCCCAAAGGATTGAAAGACTACTAAGAAATTCAATGAGTAAACATTTAATGAATACCTACTTGAGAAGATCACTTTAGAAGTTGTTGGAAAAAGCAACAATAAATAATAGAGTTATTGTCAATAAGACAGCCATTTGAAGTAATCATACATATATTTATACATAATAACTATACATTTTTCATTTGTAAACCATTTGCTGGGTACCTAAAAGGTTTTGGACATTGAGAAGAAGGCCAAGGAATCAAAAATAACAATAATGATAATACTAGTTAATAATAGCAACTACCATTTAGTGGGAGCTTTTATGTGCCAGCATTTATCAAGCTTTCTCTGTCTTGCATTATCCCCATTTCTAAGTTACAGGACAGAGAATTAGACAAATTAAGTCTCTAATACACTTGTTGAGATCTATTTACAGAGCAGGAAACTAAACTCCGATCTGTTCAGCTCCAAAGGTATTCCACTTTATAATACGACTTCCCACACAAAGACATAGAAGACAACTCTGCTTTCCTTCAGAGATCACAGGTCATCAAGGGGATGCAGATATATAAAGAGTTAAAAAACAATGGAATAATTGGTATGATGCAGGCAAATCTAAACATAATACGCATTAGGGAGAAGGGAGCTCTTACCTGTCTCATGGGGCTCATTTGCAGAACAGCTGATGGTGTCCATTTTGAGTTGGAGGATGGATAAGAGTTCGCTGTACAATCAAAGACAGGAAGGTGTGCAGTTCAAGAGAATAGGAAGAGCAGAGTGTCATGGCAAGAGGGAAAGTGCACATGGCTTGGTGAGCCTTTGCACAGAGTGAATGTGTAGAATTGACAGGGAACTATGCTAGAGGAAAGCGGCTGAGAACACGGGAAGGATCAGAAGCGCCTGGCTGAAGAGTTTGCACTTTATTCTGTGAGCAGTGGGGGGAAATTAAAGCTGAGTATTGACCCAATTAAGTTTGTCTTGTCAAATGACCTACCTTAGCAGCTGGGTAGAGAATGGATAAGAGCAGGGAGAGGGGTTCCCCTGGTGGCGCAGTGGTTGAGAGTCCGCCTGCCGATGAAGGGTACACGGGTTTGTGCCCCGGTCTGGGAAGATCCCACATGCCGCGGAGCGGCTGGGCCCGTGAGCCATGGCCGCTGAGCCTGCGAGTCTGGAGCCTGTGCTCTGCAACGGGAGAGGCCACAACAGTGAGAGGCCCATGTACGGCAAAAAAAAAAGAAGAATTACATGTGAAAAAAAAAAGAACAGGGAGAGGAGTTGAAGTATTCTAGGTAAGAAATAATTAGGGACGCAACTAAAACAGTCACGTGCAGTAGAAATGGAACAGGCCAGAGAAATGGTCAGTGGGTTAAATCAAAAGAAACCCAATGAAAATACCCCTGTGGGAGCATGTGCCCCATGGTTGTGGTTTGAGTGACAAGTTTGGGAACACTGGAAATGGAGGAAAGTTTAAAGGCAGGTAGGTATAATGAGTTCAGTTTTAACCATGCTGAATTTCAGGTGCTATGATACATTATGGTACATATATATTAATAAGTCCAGTAATGATCAGAAATCCATGGATGCCTGCAAAGGAGAAAAATATTCGTGGCATTATAGGCAATATAGAGGTGACTTAGTCACTGGCTTCAGAGTGAATGAATACTAAGAATAATAGATGTAATCAGTAGTCCTCAACTTTTAGAGGAGAGGTGAAGGATGGAGGACCTGGGGGGGGGTGCTCAATACAAAAGACCACTTATTTAGCTCTTTTTTTTTTTTTTTTGCGCATGGGCCTCTCACTGTTGTGGCCTCTCCCGTTGCAGAGCACAGGCTCCGGACGCGCAGGCTCAGCGGCCATGGCTCACGGGCCCAGCCGCTCCGCGGCATGTGGGATCTTCCCGGACCGGGGCACGAACCCGTGTCCCCTGGCATCGGCAGGCGGACTCTCAACCACTGCGCCACCAGGGAAGCCCTATTTAGCTCTTCTTAAAATGCTTATATTGTCTTGGCGAGTGGATACGTGAAGATGGAGATGTAGTTTGTGTACGCGAGGAGCGTATGGTATATCAATGGGGGAGAAGTGATTTCAAAAAGCGGAGGTCCAAAGCATCTAATCCTACAGGAAGGTGAAGTAGAAGATGTACTGGAAGTTATATTCAATTTGGCCATTACATAATTCACTGCTCTAGAGAGAGAAGCTTCTAGAGAGAGTATGGTGGTGAGGGCAGCAGGCAGAGAAGTAAATGTGGAGTGATTCACATAGTTTATACCACTTTATCATGGAATTTATCTAGGAAAGAAAGGCAAATGGTGAGGTGATGAATAAAGAATGTGGGAGACATAACTGAGAGTGATTAGTTATTTTTAAGATGAAATTTAGCAAGCTTGGATTTCAGGGAAAGTAAGGAATAAAGGAGAAGCTGAAGAAGCAGAACAGACAGGAAATACTGATGGATCAAGTCTTGGAAAGGAGTGAGATTTAAATCATAAACCTGAGCCAGACCAAGAAGAAACTTTGTCTAAAACAGAGGACTTGAGCAATTAGGCCTATAGTGTAGATAGTTTTTCTCTATCTACAGAGGCAGGTTGACTTGCAGGGAGTGGTGGAGGCTTATAGGAGCTCTGAGGGTTTGACATAGCCATTGTGGGGAAAGGTTAAAGACAGGAAGGGGCTTGCTGAGGAGTTTTGAGGGCCCAGTTGAACCTGAGATAACTAACTTGAAATGACATCAGTCTACACTATCGTGAGGCTTTCCTTCTAACATTGCCTAAAAAACCCAGTTAAAGAGTGAATAGTCAAATTGTTTGACGATTGGTGCGGATGACTGGTGAGGTGTGTCTCGCAGGACCCGGTGTAGAGGAAGCTGAAGTTGCTAGCAGGAAAAGTGTTGATATGATAAACCTTGGGGTCTAGGCTGGATACGGAAGCATATTGGGAGATAATTCTCCATGATCCAGCGTTCCTGCACATCTTCTGAGCAAAGGAGGTTGACAGTTTTGCTCAAGGATGTTTGCCTAGGGTCTTCCCTGGTGGTCCAGTGGTTAGGACTCCATGCTTCCACCGCAGGGGTCACGGGTTTGATTCCTGGTCAGGGAATGAAGATCCCACATGCCAGCTGGCATGGCCAAAAGAAAAAAAAAAAAAAGACGTTTGCCTATTACACAGCTTTGGGGAAGATAGAGACAGTGGTTTCCCCCTGCGACACTGAGTGCTTTCTCTCCCTGGGGGCCTCCTTCCCCTCACTAGAGGTGTTCTAGGGAATAAAGGTGACCTCTCTGTGGAGTGGCAGGTGTGCCAGCGGGCCCTGTATAAGATCAGGATGTCCTTATCTAGGAGTTCCTCAGCCGTGACGCACGCCTATTACGTGTGCAGCATCCTCCACGGCATTGCCCCCGTGGAACTTGGGGGACAAGGGAAACCAATGTAAACATGAAACCCAGGCCTGCTGTGCCAGGGGTTACAAGCTGTCTAAGTTCATCTGGTACTCATCGTCTCCTTCCTGGCTGCATTTATGAAGTGTGGTGGCCACCTGCCAGCCACTGTTGCTACGGCTTAGGGATTGTTTGATGGCTTGCCTTGACAAAGTGAAGGGGGAGGCGGGGAGGCCAGTTCTGGGGTGGGCTTGGAAATGGGAAGGGGGCCTTGCTGGGTGAGAAGGGCATGTGTGAGTGCAAGGGAGGAAACAATAAGTGCCTAGAAGTTGTTAAAAGCAGACAGTACGTCATGGGAAGGTTTTGTGGAGGAGGTGATACTTAGACTCAGCCTTAAGGGATTTAAATGATTTGCAGATGCACAATGATTTAAAATGGTGGGAGCTACTTTCAGGGCGAGTGAGAGAGTAGAAACTGAAGTAGAAGCTGGAGCTTAAGAGACCAGGCTGGGTGGGGAACAGCACGGGCCCCGGGGGGTGGGGAGGAGGTGAGCTGCCCGGTTTAACCGTTATGAGCCCAGTAAAGTGAGGCTAGAAATGGCTCATTGGGGCCACCATCCATGAAGCAGACAAGGTTATGGGCGCTGTGCATTAATCGTAGGTTAAAAGCATTAAATTGAGCTTTAGCATGTGAACCGTTGGGAAAAAGCTAGCAGCCTATTAAAGGGAAATGAGAGAACACGGCACTCCTGTGAAGTTTTTGGTTGTATTAAATGTGCATTTTGAGATCCACTAGCTACTTACGTTTATGGCATCCTAACACTTAAACAAGAATGTTAAAGAGATTTACTGTAAAGACCAATCTATAAAATGGAGAGCTGCATCTGAGTTGGGCCTCACTGAGAAAAATAAACCCCAGGTAAAAGTAGCTATTTAGGAGTTGGGATCTTCGTAGGACAGAGATATATCCATAGGAGGAGTTTACAAAGAAATTTGAATGACTTAAAGGGTTGCTTTAATAAAAGAAAAAGTTTCTGGTGCTACTTTTTGGTTTAGCATCTGCCCCATTTTTTCTTTTTACTTGTTTATTTATTTACTTACTTATTCATTTAACAAGAATATTGCCCTTCCTTTAAACTGTCGATGTTTTGTCTACTTTTCCTAATTAGAGAAGTCAACTAAATGATTTGAGAATTTTCTGATTGCTTATTGATTTCTTATTGTTTGTATGAATATTAAATATAACATTTTAATCTTAACTAGGATGCATATTTTCCTGAAAGGTGCTTTTTTTAAAAAAAATTGACTTTGGGTTTATTACATTTACTGTAGGATAATTCTTCCCTTCATTTTATTCATCTTCTGGAAATGTCATTAGCAGAGAAAACTAAAAAGGCAAATGAAGATGTCTAGGGAGGTAAGCTGCCCTTGCTTTTCCTCTGGATAAATTATACAACAAGGTTACTCTCCCAATTAGATAATATCTTGGGAGATAACCAGTCACTTTCTAAACACAAGCACGTCTGAATTTTAAAATGTTAGCTTAATAAAAAGTGATGCATTTTGAATCTCTGGGCTAAGTACATAAAGCGTACTTGGCTAACCTGGGTGTGGAAAATACTATAACGTAGGTCAAGAGACTTTTGCAATCGTAACTACAAAGATACATACATGCATGCTTACGTATGTAAAAATTCGCTTTAACTTTTTTAAAAAAATAAATTTATTTATTTATTTTTGGCTGCATTGGGTCTTTGCTGCTGCGTGTGGACTTTCTCTAGTTGCAGCGAGCGGTGGCTACTCTTCCTTGTGGTGCGCGGGCTTCCCATTGCGGTGGCTTCTCTTGTTGTGGAGCACAGGCTCTAGGCGCGTGGGCTTCAGTAGTTGCCACATGAGAGCTCAGTAGTTGTGGCTTGTGGGCTCTAGAGCGCAAGCTCAGTAATTGTGGTGCACGGGCTTAGTTAGCTGCTCCACAGCATGTGGGATCTTCCTGGACCAGGGCTTGAACCAGTGTCCCCTGCATTGGCAGGCGGATTCTTAACCACTGTGCCACCAGGGAAGTCTCTGCTTTAACTTTTAAAATATTTTTATTTGTTTTATTGTTGAGTCATTGTTTGAATTTATTTCCTTCTATGTTCCTCCATTAGTTTTTGACTATAATGACTCCATTAATATTAATATTTTTTTAGGGCAAGGGATTTAGAGAGAGAATCTTACGAGTTTGGTCATTCTTAGGTTAGATGGGAGAAGATGTGCTTTTCTAGGACTGGAAATTTCTAAATTTTTAACCTCTGATCTCTCCCAAAGGATATCCACTTTTTGTGGGCATCTAATGAAATAAACACAAATTTTAAAAAATTCAGTGACTAAGATATGACTATAGTAATAAATACATTTGCGTGTTTAATCAAATCACAAATTATAAGCAAGGCCCTTAACTTTTCAATTCAAAAACTTCTCTCTGACTTCTTTTTTTAAACTTAATGAAGATATTAAAATATACACTTTCAAAACTATCTTTTTTTAATGTCATTTCTGGAAATATTTACATTTTTCAGCAATATAAATCATAGTCTTTATTTAGCCTGACACTGCTGGCTGAGGAATATGGAATGCAGTATTAGTTTCTGTAAGAATGAATTGACTTTGCCCTGAAATAAGGCTTCTCAGTAACAGCCCTGGAGAAATATATTGGTTACAGCTAAAACGTATGGCTATGCTTATACTTAAAACATACCAACATTATAAAACTGTATACTGGTTTCGGTAACAATGTATTCTTTCCAAAGGATTCATGTGGCTTTCAGCAAGAATGTATTGATTTCATTAAAATGTGCTCCTTGAGATAAACAAAAATTTAGTTAAAATGCATTGGTTTCTGTTAAAGTTCATTGACTGAAGTGAAGAACATTACACTACTACTAGGTTGCCTCAGGGTTTGGTAAGTATTGAATAGAGAAGTATACATCAGTAATAATAAAGGCTGGGGAAAACAAAGACATTATAAACCCGATAAAGATGTAAATATTCTCAGGCATTATTAGGTTGAATTTTGTTGCAGGCACTAAGAGTTGGCTCAGGTACTTTTCACAAAGTCAGTTCAACCTCGTGTATTCCAAATTCATGGGGACTCAGTGACTTAATAAAGGGACTCTCTGGTTTTCCCTCTATTTAAATTACTCTCCAGGAGGATATTAGGCACATAGGTTGCTCTTCAAGGCACATAATGTCTGAAAATTTCCACTTAAAAAACAGAGGATGGTCCCTCAATGAGTTAATGCATTTTTTCCCCCATAGGACCTAAAATATTTGCAGAGAATAGGCCATACTCTGGGAAAATCCAGTTGTTTTTGTTCAATCCCACATTGCTTCTTCATACTTGTCATAGAAAAGGAAGAGAGAGAAGGAAGAGAGGGGTAGGATAAGTACAGTTAACCATATTATTTCATATTTTGGTTTCTAAACAAACAAAAGAGAACCTAAGATTCCTAGGGGGAAATTATATTTAAACACTGTTAATTATAAAACCAACTAGCTTTCATACAAGCAGAATGTAGGTAGGTGTATTTCACGTGGGAAAACATTTTTCTCTTTGTTATCATTTTATATAATCAGAGCTGTACAAGACTAGGGTAGAAAAAGTAAAAGCATGAGCAAAAATAAAAAATTAACTTAAATCGCTGAATATCCTATTATTCATGAAAAATCATTTATATTTAGTACCTGTTTTTAACAGAATTTTTCTTCTTCACGACTATCAATATATTTATCTCTTTTAAAACAAATTGGAAGTTATGTGAATTTTGTGCTAAACTGTTTTTTTAAGGTGTATAGGAAACTGCATAAAAATAAATATACAAATAAATGAATTATAGTGAAGCTCATATCTGACTGAGCTGGCCTTTACATTCCCCTCAGCTTCACTAAACTTTAGACAGGTTTCTTCCTGACTTTAGATCCCTGACTTCTCTTTTCTTAGAGCATTTACTTTAGAAAACTTGCAACTGTAAATTCTTTCTCTGCTCCTTTGAGATGGAAATCATCTATAACCCAGGAAAGTCAATTCAGGAAGGACCTGAGAGCTGTCCTTTGAAATGTGATCATCGGGAGAGACAGGGCTCCATCTCCCAGGCTCCGTGGCAGGTAGGAGCCTAACTTCTATTCAGTGTCAATCAGCAAACACAGATGGCCTTAATCACAGCGACCAGCGTCCCCATTAATGTCCTCGAGTACTTTTTCATGAACTCACCCTAGTGTTTAAAAATACTCTTGCCTTTTGTTTCAGTGGAGTTGAGTTCAACCTCTCTCCCATATTGCAAAATAGCCTTGAATAAAGTCTTCTTTGACTGTTTAACTCCATCCAGTACAATTTTTCTTTGACAGACCCATGCGTGCACAATTCGTATGAGGATTTGTAGTGTTGACAGTGCCTTGAGCCCCAGCATGCCCTTTCCTATCCAAGTTAACCCTTTATGTCAAACTTAACCATTGTCTTGACTTGCTAATCACTTCCTTGCTTTTCTCCAGACCTTTTCTTTATACTTTTACTACTTAAATGTGTATTCCTAAACACTACTTAAATTTGATCTAGCTTTGAGATGCTAGAAATCTATTTAAATGGAAATAAATAATCTATTTAAATGGAAATAAAAAGCAAATATTATTTTAGCCTGGCTTCTTTTGTCCACTATCATGTTTGTGAGATCAAATCACATTGTTACATATAAGTGGAATGCGTTACTTTTAATTACTGTGAAGTATTCCGTTAAATGAATATGTCATCATCTATTTGTCCACACTACTGATAGACACGTGGGCTGTTTCGTCTTTGTGCTATTACAAATAATGTTGCTGTGAACACTCTTGTACATAAATCTTGTAGCATGTGTGTACTCTTTTCTTTATGAAACCTACTTAGAACTGGAATTGAAAGGTCACAAAGTTTTTATATCTTTAACACAAAAGAAGTATATACTTTCTTCCTTCCTTCTTTCCTTCCTTTTTGTTTTCTTTCTCCTCTATCTTTCCCTCTCTTCCTCCCTCTCTCCCCTCCCTCTTCCTCCCTCATCCCTCTCATTCTCTTTTTTTCCTTTTCTTATTTTTTTCAATTATATTGTAATCATTTAGGTGTGAATTTCTTTGTCATTCTGGTGATCCACTGGGCTTATTAACTCTGTATAGTGGTTATTCACCAGTTTTGAAAAATTCTGGCCATTTTCCTTTCAGATACTCCTTCTGAAATTCGTCTTTTCCTTTTGTGATTCTAATTAAGTTCATCTAAGAACTTTTTTTTTGTATTGCCATTGTCTCAAATTCAGGCTCTCTCATTTTTCCTTAAAATGTTGTTTCTTTGGATTTTATTCTGGATTTTTTTCCTGGTGTTTATCCCATTCACTAACTTATTTTTCTTTAGTTGTTACTAAGATGTGCACTTTCAAATATATCTACTGAGCTCTTAGTATTATTTATTTTTCAGTTTTAGAATTTCTCTTTTGTTCTTCTTCTCAAGATCAGCTTTGTCCTTTCAAAAGCTATGTTCCAGTCCTCTGCCAAAATACTTAGACTTGTCTGATCTCCTTGAATATAATAGTCACAATAATATAAAGCTAGTGCTAAACTCTCTGGGACCCTAGCGTGTTTGGTACTTTCTGATTCCCCTTCAGATCATCAGGTCTCCTGATTAGCCTGCTTATCTTTTTTTTCTTTTTGCGGTACGCGGGCCTCTCACTGTTGTGGCCTCTCCCATTGTGGAGCACAGGCTCCGGACGCGCAGGCTCAGCGGCCACGGCTCACGGGCCCAGCCGCTCCGCGGCACGTGGGATCTTCCCGGACCGGGGCACGAACCCGTGTCCCCTGCATCGGCAGGCAGACTCTCAACCACTGCGCCACCAGGGAAGCCCGCCTGCTTATCTTTGATTATGAACTCCACATTTTATTTGCAAATTTGTTTGTAAAAATAATTTGAGGCCTAAGATAACAGGTACACATCTTGACTGAAATGAAGCTGCGTGAGGATGGGAGGAGGGACAAAACGGAGACTTAAAAAGGGATATGAGGATATTTTGGGGGGGCTATTACGTGCATTATCTTGATGGTAATGGCCATTTCATGATGCACACATATGTCCAAATTTATCAGACTGACTTCTCTCTGTATATGTGAACTGTCAGTGATTCTTCAGTAAAGCTGCTAACATTTTTTAAAAAAAGAAAGTCACAATAAATCTGTACTGAACTAATAAATCCCAAATGAACAGTACCTTCTTTAGTTTAACTATACACAAAGAGATGAGGTGGAAGAATTCATTGCTTTTCAAATTTTTTAAAACACAAACTTATACAGATGTACTGAGTACATATGTGTTATAAGAAGATTTACTTTAACATTACATTAATGTATTTCAACCTTTGCCCACTTTTACTGAACTACCTCTTCCACAAGTAGCTGGTTTAATTTGTATAGTTTTCAGTGACCTGTGGTCATCACTGTAGTTTCTGGAAATTACTTTTTTAAAGAAAGCAATTTATTGTACTAAGGCGTAAGTTCCCATAATATAGAACACTTACAGCATTTTATTCCTAGTATGTAGGAGGGACTTGAAAATCTAGTGAGAGAAAAGCTGGCAGGTAACAAGATGGTAGCCATGAAATAATAAAATGTGATCATTAACCAAGGGAATGAGGCATTTATGGGAGCCACCAAGGGGTGAAATTGTGCCTTAGCTAAGACTTTCTGAGGAGAAGACTTCTTTTCTCTAGGCCTTTAAAATTTAATTGGAAATAAATTTATTATTCACCAATTGGTTTTCTTGTTCATTCCAGTAATTCGTACTTATTTCTAACTTTATTTATCACTAGACTGCAAAAAGGACGTGTGAAAAAATCTAAACTTTCTCCATTTTTTATGCAGAATTTGGAGAATTCCATTGAAATTCAGGTTCTGGGCAGACAAATTGCTTGCCTACTATACTATGCTCTGTGATTATAAAAGTCAAGAGATCAGAGACTTTGCTCCTGGTCAAAGAGATCACACACTTTGCTCCTGGTCATTGTAGAGCTGAAAAGCTTTCTGTTGTCATGGAAAATATTTTAATTTCTGAGTCAAAGGACAAGCATTTCTGTTTTGCTCAGATTCTGATGATAATCTACGTGAAACTGAACCTTCTATTCACCCGCTCTGCCTGTGAACCCTTTGTCAATTAGGGAGTTTGTGATGGAATTCAGAAACCCATTGGTGCATATGTGGGAATAACATTCTGTCGGTCAAGTAGTGAGGCAGGGGAGATGCCCTCTGCAACTTAATGCATAATAGCAACAGAAGAGTTCTTTGTAAGACCCTCAAACCTTCGCATTCTCAAAGTCTTGCTCTGTTTGTGCATAGAAGCTCCAGTGCAACAGTGTTTCTAGTGATGGAGCATCAGTGATAATCAGAAAGGGCAGCGGGAACCAAACGGGAGTTCAAGCTTCGTTTTTGAGAACCACCTACACTTGCTGTTGTTTATACAGTGAACTACTGACTGGGATGAATGTTTCCATGAAAGGCCATTCTTTTAAAATTTCCTCAGAATTTAAACCCTTCTGAGGTTGACCCACTTGCAGTTCACTGCTTAGTTTCGGATTCTTTCTTTGACAGTTAATTACAGGAAGCCTGAACTGTTGAACAATGTGCCTTGCCGACCAGTTCAAATTCTCCAACAAAATAAATTTAGCTTCACTTCATTGGAATTAAAAGGTTGACGCTTTCATCAAGAAACTGGATTCTGCCCCCTGCTTTGAAAAATGAACCACGTTTTGAGACATGATTTTTTTCTTTCTTCAATACCCAGTTGCTCAAATAGTGACAGAGAAACAGAAAATATTCAAGTGAAAAGAAAATCATGCACTAATTATTGGAGATGCTCTTCTGAAGTTCCGATTTCAAGAAAAATGCACATCCAGTATTTCTAATGGGAAATGAACAAAGTTTGAGACTGGTCCGGTGTTTGCATCTGTACTTTGTATTCATATCTCAGGCCTAGAGATATTAGAAGCAGCCGAGACAATAAGCAGGCACCGCTGTCCTTTTCAGGTGCTCAGCTCTCCCTGGTATCCTAATTACAGACTCTTCACATGAAGAATTCTTTTTGAAGGTAATCAGAGTGCTGTATCCAGAGGATGCTAATGAAAGTGAGTTGAGAGATCTGCTTCAAGGATGTCTTACTTTTAAGGTCTTGTCTTTCAAGGGAAAGAGAACAAACGTTTATTATTAAGGACCTACTACTATACGCAGCCTTTGGGTTTAATGTTTTCCATTTTAACCTGAATTCCTACAGTCCTTCTCTGATTGTAAGAGAGTAAACGAGGTTGCCTTACTGTGTAAGTGAAAGTTGGACAGCCTGTTATATCTCATGTACCTGTACCAAGTCTGGCCCATTTTTAAGGTTTCTTCCCTAGCATCTATGAGGATTCCTACGAGGTGTTTCCCAAGTTCTCATTCATGATCATGCTCTCAGAGTTGTATATTATGCACTATATATTAAGGCTCGTCTAAGGGTTCGATTTTGGTCTTTTCCCATATACCATTTGCCATAGGCTGAATGTTTGGGTCCCCCTCCCCTGACCCCCCATTCATATGTTGAAACCTAACCTCCCATGCAATGGTATTAGGAGACGGGGCCTTTGGGAGGGATTAGTGCTTTTATGAAAGAAACCTCAGGGAGCTCCTTTGCTCTTTCTGCCCTTTGAGGATATAGCAAGAAGACTGCCATCTATGAACCAGGAAGTGGGTCTCCAGTAATTACCTCATCCGCTGGTTCCCAGCCTCCAGAAATCAGAAAAATAAACTTCTGTTGTTTATAAGCCACCCAGTCTCTAGTAATTTTTATAGCAGCCCAACAGATACAGATATCATTCTACATGTATTAGAAAGGAAAAGAGAGGGGGGGTATTGAAGAAATATCTCATTATATAATCAGGCAATGCATATTTGATATACCGTTCAAATTTTGCATTCTAACATTTTATACATTTTTATACTTCATCTAGAAACAACTGTTTCATTACCAAACTTGATTAAACATCGCTCTCCTCCATCATAATGGAGGACAGATTCTGAACAGTAGCTTGGCAGAAAGTGTATTTCTTTCTTCTTTCTTTGATTAGTTTGTTAGACTTCATGTATGTAACTGTGAGAATTTGTCATTCTCATAGAATCTATACTTTCAGATGTTTTGGTCCCAGAGGATTCTGCCAAGATATTCATAGAAGAAAACAGAACTATAAAGGTTTGAAAACTCATTGATAAATGTTTTTCCCTATGGCCTAAGGCCTAAATCTCAGTAATAACAATAATCATGTTTAAGGGATAAAGTAATCTTCCCTTGTAAAACCAGTAACTCTCATTTCAATGGACAGGACTGTTCTCTGTCCTTGATAGATCTCATTCCTTTTCCTTTTGGTGAACCCCTGTGGCATTTCATCTTTCTGACCGAAAGTAACTCGAGTGAAAAAAATAGCATTAAACCTTAGAAAAAAAATTAGATAAATACCTCAGAAATTAATCAAGAAGTATGACTTATTTGAGAAACAATACTTTAAGTAAAATATTTTTATTATTTCTGAATAAAGCAGTGTGTTTCCAGAAGACTTATTTAAAACAAATTATTTATCATGACTAAAGTTCACTCAGATCAACTCATTATATATTGCTTGAATAGTTACAATATGGAAGACACTAGGGTATCTGCTTCAAGAAATAAAAAAGTAAACCAGATAGGATCAGTGGCCTTAAATATGCAGAATTTCCACAATTATTCTGTTATTGAAAATGATGTGTTCCAATGCACAAACTTGTGTAGGAAGTGAATTTATATAAAAATGATGTAACAAATTGGTCAAAATTCTGTGAAAATATCTAAGACTAATGATAATTTCCTATTTATTTATGTATTGTGAGAAAATTCAGTATTCTCCTATAGCAATTAATGTCATAGAAGGGCAGTATTCATTCAAAAGACAAGACTAGTTTAGAAAACAAACTGAGATTAGAAATGAATTTGCACTACTAGATATAAAATAGGTAACCAACAACGACCTACTGTATAGCACAGGGAACTCTACTCAATATTCTGTAATAACCTATATGGGTAAAAAATCTGAAAAAGAATGAATATATGTATGTGTATAACCGAATCACTTTGCTGTACACCTGAAACTAACACAATATTGTAAACCAACTATACTCCAATAAAACAAACAAACAAATAAATTAATTAAATTAAATTTTAAAAAAGAAATGGATTTGCATACAAGTGCTTAAGGTCTTGCTTTTTTGTTTCTTTGCCTTTGTAGACTGGATTGCTATGAGTATGAAGACATTACTATTGTTTTTGCTAAAATATGATCATATATTTAAGAAGTCATTTAAGAACAACATAATTCAAAATTATGAATAAAAGCACTGCAAAAACACTCCCCTCTCACTCCTCATTTACACCTCAAACCACATGACCTAAATTTGGGAGACAGAGATTACTCAATCCCTTCTTTTTCCATTCAAATTTTATGTTTTTATTTTTTTCCAGTCAAATGCAGAAGGTGAGTTCATGGCACAGTATCATCATTTGCCCAGGAAATTCCCTCCATTCTTTTAATTATTTACATGCAATAAGTTTTTCATTCCATTTATCATTATCACCCATTTTTATTCCCCTTTCCCAAGATAAGCAATTATTCTAATGTCTTTTTGTTTGTATATGCTTTTGAAAAGATTTGAAATTTTGTGTTCATGCATTTTCAACTTACATAAAAACTATTGGGTCATATATCAAATTCTGTTTTTTTTTTAAAAACAATACTGTTACTAGGCATTATGTTTATGAGATCCATCAATGTTGTTAAATGTGCATCTACTCTGTTGCTCCTTTCTGCTCCATAGTACTCCATGAAGGGCATCCATCAACCTTTATCCACTCCTCCAGCAACTAACTCCCCCAGTCTTGCCTCCAACTCCACACTTCTTCAAATAATGCTGCAGTAAATATCCTTATACACATCCCCTTAGGAGTCTGTGTGAGAAATTCATCAGGATATAAACCCAGGAGTGGTTTGCTGGATCACACGGGCAGGCCTATATAAAATTTAACTGAAGGTACCAGATGCTCTCCACAGGGGCTGCTGCAATTTACAATTCCACCACCAGTGCTTGGGGGCCCCTATATCTCCACAGTCCCATCAATTACCCAGCTTTCTAATTTTTGCTAGTGTAATAGGTGTAAAGTGATATCTGTTTGTTTTAATTTGCACATCTCTCATTTCTAATAAGTTTGAGCATCTCTTCATACATTCATACACTTGATAACTTCTGGGTTTCCTATTCACGTACTCTGTCCATTTCCCTATTGTGGTTGCTGTCAGTTTCCTGTCAATTTATAAGGGTCGTGTGATATTTTCTAAATATTATTCCCTTGCTTGTTTAGGACATGCGAGTATCCCCTTTCATTTTTTCATCTGTTAAATCTGTCCATGGTATACGACTTTGAATAGAAATCTTTCATGCTGATACAACCAAACTTATCAGGTATAGATATGCCTTATAATTTTTATTTTTGAAATTTTAAGAAGTCTTCCAAAGGTATGTAAATATACGTGTGTGTGTGTATACATCCTAGATTTCTATTAACTTTACAGCTTTCTGTCTCTCACATTGATCTTTGATTTGATCCATATTGTATGTGTTGTAAGGGAAGGATTTAGTTTCTTCCCCCAAGATAGGTTTGTCTTTCAGTATGTTCTTTTAAATAACTCATACTTTCCCCGTTTTTTGTGAAATCCTTTATCAGATATTGCATACACACATACACACACACATGAGTGTATTTCTGAGCTCTCTAGTCTGTTCTATTGGTCTCTTTGTCTCTTCTTACATACATCCCATACAGTTTTTATTATTATGGTTTTGCAGTATGTCAGTACTGGGTAATGTACAACTCTTCCTCTTCATTCTTTTATTTTTTTTTTCAAAGCTGAATTTTTTATGGACATTTGTCACACTTCTCTCTGACCACAACTGGGAAAGATCCTCCACTTTTGATGCCTCTTGTGATTATATCACCCCACCTGGATAATCCAGGGTAATCTTCCCATCTCAAGGCTGATAACCTTAAACTCATCTGCAAATTCTTTTTGTCTTGTAAGGTAACATATTCACAGATCTTGGGGATTAGGACACAGACATTTTTGGGAAGCCATTATTCTACCTACCACAGAATTGCATTGTATTTACAGATAAATTTGGGGAGAATTTGAGGAGTCCTACAACTCTTTTTATAGAGATAGTCACTTTGTTCTCTATAAATATCTTTCTTCATAGAAGAGTGTGTATTTCTTGGTTAATTCCTAGATTCTCTATAATTTTTGTTACTATTGTAAATGGTTTCTTATTTTTAATCTCATTCTATAAAGTTATAGCTAGTGTACAGAAGTGCTATTATTCTTGTAACTGATTTGGTATCTGGCAGGCTTGTCAAAATCTCTTATTAATCCTAACAGTTTTTCTACTGATTTTCTCAAACTTTTCTATCTTCCACATTTCTCTCAACCAGACATCAGTCAATTATGGCCTTATTGCCAAATCTAGCCGGCCACCTGTTTTTGTAAATAAAGTTTTATTGGAACACAGCCTCACTCATTTATTTGTAGCTGCTTTCATTCTGTAATGGCAGAGTTTAGCAGTTGTGATAGAGACTGTTAGTGGTCCAGAGAGCACTCCCCCCCCAAATATTTATTATTTGGCCCTTTATAGAAAAAGTTTGCTAAGCTCTGCTCTAAGCCTCTTGTTCCTTATCCATGCACTTTACACAGTGGGAGGAGTTTGTACACTTTATGGAGTGTTAAAAAGTGGCCAAAGACCCCAAATATTACCTTTGCCTAAAATCCATTAATTCTTATACTACTTCTGAAATCATACAAATTCGGGTTTACAAGGGTTAATTGTAAAGGGTTAATTGCATCTTTTCTTTAAAACTGGGACTCCCTCTAGGCTGTAAAGTGCAATTTTGAAGCACAGGGAAGGCATTACAGTGCTGGGAGACTGAGTAGTTTGTTGGTGAGATGAGACCACTGAGTACTTAGATATTGGGGGGACCCACAGGAGGGATCCCACTGAAATGGATAATTGATCAAACCATCCCCTTTGCCACACTGTGTAGAGTTGCCCTGCTCTCTGATTCTGAGCAACTACACTTGTATTGTGGAGATGACCTGTCTAGAAAGAAGGATCATCATGATGAGACAGGTATCAGGAGAGGCACTGCTTGGAAGAGCTTGAAGTATACCTTCTACGCCTCCTCAAGTGATCTCATATTGAAGGACCCTCTTCCTGCATTGTTAAGTGTGGCATACTTTGAAATCATAAATGAATTTTTAATAAAGAACTCTGTTAGTTGTTAAAAGAAAATAGAGAGCTTAAGAGAAAGGACCTATGGGACAGACACTTAGAAAAAAACGTTCATTCACTTTAGCTTGGCATTTAAAGTCCTCTATAGTTTGCCCATACATTAGTCGTTCCCAAACGTAGCTGCACAGCAGGATCACCAGGGTGCTTTAAAAATGACAGATTCCTTGAGCCTTGATTCTAAACCTCGTGAATCAGAATCTCTGGAGGTGTGATCATAGAGTCTTTATTTTTACAAAGTTTGCCAGTAGATTCATCTGTGTCTGGCCCAGCACTGTTCTAAAATACTTCAACCTTGCTGTCTTGCTGTCCATTACTACAGCTCACATACCTTTTCTTTAGGAAAATTAATTTATTTTTCCTTCCCTTACAGGCTTTGTTTTTCTATTACCATGCATCCCCTTAAAAATCCCCTCAGCCATGTTCATTTACCCCAATACCACCAGCCTTTCAAGCCCAGCCAATGTATCACAAATTTCCATGATTGTCCAGACAGGTGACCTTTTCCTTCCCAGAGTTCCAGTGACAATTTGTGCTGCTATTATGCAGTTATGCAAACTTTTTTCTCTGCTCCTTGAAGGCAGGGGAGTTCCATGAATTAAACAACTTTGTATCTGTCATAGTTCCCAGTGGTGACTTGAAGCAGGGTAGATATTCAGTAGACGTTTGTTCAATGAATGATACTTGGTTAAAGGACTGTGGCCATCCAGAAGACCACTCTGTTACTAAGAACAGTAAGGAGGAAAAGGGCTCAAAAATATCAGAAGACAAAAATCTTTGCCTCTTTTCTCTGAGTTTTTTGTTTAAGTCGATAATTTATTGGAAAAATATCTATATTCACTAATAAATTTCCACTCGTTAAGTCACTTTCTCTGTGAAGAGCTACTTGTAAAGTGTTCGATTTTATTTAACGAATGAGAAGTATGGACTCTGGTGGCGAGTCAGCTAACTAAGGGGCTGCCCCTGAATATCTACGCAAGCCTGGGACCGTGTGCCCTGCTGACAGCATTTCTTATAAATATGCCTCAGCAATGTGGGTCCTCAGACTCAGCGTCAGAGGTGTACGGAGCCTGTAGACCTGAAAAGGTCTGCATCACAGAAGTGGTGTTAGTTGCAGAAATTCTTATGAAAAGAACTGATATGCTCAAAAAAGAAACATAAGATTAAAAATATCTAAACACATACTTTATGTTGCTGGGTTTGGAACACCCACAAACTTTGGGTGCTTGTTTTCTATCTGTGCTGGTGATGGTAGGAAGAGGTTTTGATCAGTAAAGACACACAGTACTTAATTACACAGACTGGTCCTACAGGGATTGCTCGTTCACAAAAGGTCGAATCAGAATGCCAGCTGTGTGCTCCCTGGATGGGGCAAAATCTTCCCTGTTGACTTTTTCCCTCTCTTTAGAAGTGTGAGGATTTAGAATGGATAAACAACAAGGTCCTTCTCTAGAGCACAGGGAACTATATCCAATCTCCTGGGATAAACCATAATGGAAAAGAATATTTTAAAAAAGAATGTATATATATATGTAAAATGAATCACTTTGCTGTACAGCAGAGATTGGCACAGCACTGTAAATCAACTATATGTAAATAAAAAGAAAAGTTGAGGAATTTGGGACAAACTTCAAGTTAGAAGTCCCCACAAGACTGTCACTTCTGATACCAACTGCAATTTTGAAGGGTTCCAAAATCCCCTTCAGGTTTGCTAATTCACTAGAAGGATTCACAGAACTCACTGAGAATTGTTATACTCATGGTTATGGTTTATTACAGCAAAAGGATGCAGAATAGAGTCAGCCAAGGGGAGAGGCACAGGACAGAGTCCAGGAAGGGTACAGACGTGGGGCTCTGCTCATCCTCTTCCGTGGAGTCCTGGGTGACATTACCTACTCCCAGCCATGATGTGTGGTAACACACACAGAGTACTGCCAACTTGGAAGCTCATCCAAGCTTACTGTGTCCAGAGTTTTATTTGGGATCAATCACATCCTGTGTGGCTGAAGTTTACCTGGATGTCCAGCTAATACCTTTAGTCATCAGTTCCTCTGAAGGTTGGAATTGATATGGCATGGGTCACATCCCCACCATAAATCACATTGTTAGACTGACTGGTGGCCAAAGTCCCCAGGAAAACAAAGACACTCCTATCAGGCAGGATATTCCCAGGGCTGGGAGATCACCTCCCAGGAACCATGGACAAAGGCCAGACTTCCCTTTGGGTAAGGTTAATTCTTCCCTGCACAAGAAACATCAGGCTGCTTTTCTTCATCTGGCCTATTGTTTCTCCTCTGCCTCATTATTTCGTTTTTTTCCTTTTTGAAAAAATTGAAGTATAGTTGATTTACATTATTATATTAGTTTCAGGTGTACAGCATAGTGATTAAATATTTTTATAGATTATGCTCCATTGAAAGTTATTATAAAATATTGGCTATATTCCGTGAGTTATATATTACATCCTCGTATCTTATTTATTTTATGCCTAGTAGTTTGTACCTCTTAATCCCCTATCCCCCCCTCCCCCTCTCCCCACTGGTAACCACTTGTTTGTTTTCTGTATCTGTGAGTCTGTTTTGTTATATTCATTCATTTGTTTTATGAAATTTTGCTGTCTGTAACAACATGGATGGACTTGAAGGATATTATACTTAGTGAATTAAGTCAGACAAGGCCAAATACTGTACTTTTCATTTATATGTGGAATCTAAAAAATAAAACAAATGAATATAATAAAACAGAAGCTGCATCATCATTTCTTCATAGAACTAGATTTGTTTTTTGAAATTGACTTATATTTTTTTAATTTTTAAGTTTATTTTTATTGGAGTATAGTTGACTACAATGTTGTGTTAGTTTCTGCTGTATAGCAAAGTGAATTGGTTATACATATACATATATCCACTCTTCTTTTAGATTCTATTCCCATATAGGTCATTACAGAGTATTGAGTAGAGTTCCCTGTGCTAATATAGTAGTGTGTATATGTCAATCCCAATCTCCCAATTTATCCCTCCTCCCCCTTCCCCCGGGTAACCATAAGTTTGTTTTCTATGTCTGTGACTCTATTTCTGTTTTGTAAATAGGTTCATTCGTACCATTATTTTATTTTTATTTATTTTATTTTTTATTTTATTTTTTTGCGGTACGCGGGCCTCTCACTGTTGTGGCCTCTCCCGTTGCGGAGCACAGGCTCCGGACGCGCAGGCCCAGCGGCCATGGCTCACAGGCCCAGCCGCTCTACTGCATGTGGGATCTTCCCGGACTGGGGCACGAACCCGTGTCCCCTGCATCGGCAGGCGGACTCTCAATCACTGCACCATCAGGGAAGCCCTTTACCATTCTTTTAGATTCTGCATGTAAGCAATGTCATATTTGTCTTTCTCTGTCTGACTTACTTCACTCAGTATGACAATGTCTAGAAATGGACCTATTGTTGAAGTGACGTTTGGCAGTAGTTAGGAAACAATAGGCAGGGTCTGACAGGAGAGAAAGGGGATTAACACATAAGCAGAGCCCAATATACTTCTGGCACATATATGTTATTTAATCTTTAAAACAGTCCTTAAAGAAAGATATTATTTTTATTTGTAGGATAAAAGAAACAAAGCCTCAAAGTGATCACAAAGACAGTAAAGGAGCCGGAATTTGAAGCTGGGTCTTGCTGACTCCCAAGGGTGTGCTATTTCCACTATATCAGACATGAACCTGGGCTGCTGTTTCTCTTCCTCATCATGACTGGATATTTCAATGTAAGTAGTAGCCACTCCTGAGAATGATGGGAAGGGAAAAGGGGCTGTAGCCTATAGGTCAACAAAAACCAGTGGGTCTGTAGGGCAAGTGCCTGAACTAAACATGATGAACTCCTTTTTCCTCTCTGACCCACAAACCTACTTTAGATGAAGAACTGGTGTTGTGAGAGCCCACTGGCAAAATGCTTTGCCTATGTTTTGTACTTAAAATTTCCATTTACTGGAGAAAAGTAAAAACAAACAATTATTAAAACTTAGTAAATGCACTTATATTTTTATCCTTTGTAACAATGCACTGTAAAGTAGTTATGCTTATTTCCAGTTTCACAAATGAGCAAATTGAGGCTCAAGGGATAGTGAGTGGTAGAAATCCAGCTTGACTCCCATGCCCACCTATGTCCCGTCTGCCACATGGCTGTGTGTTACTCCATTGCCATGCACACACAGCCACTTCATGAAACAGAGGTTATGCAGTTCACTAGACGTGATCTTTCCCACCTTTTTTCATTATTTATAGGGAGAGGCACCGATACATTTCCAATGTTGCATATTCCTAGTATTTTGTAGAAATAAGCCCTGTCCCTGGTGTCAAGTTTTGAAGAAAATGAAGTTCGTGTCTGTTTTGTTTCAGGTTCTATTAGGAGCTACCCATTTCTACAGGAATAGGGTTGGTGAGATGTGTGGGAGGGAAGCATGAAGGCAGCGATGATATGTTCTTATTTTATTTTATTTTGGCCACGCCGTGTGTCTTGTGAGATTTTCGTTCCTCAACCAGGGATTGAACCCGGGCCCTTGGCAATGAGAGCGTGGAGTCCCGATCACTGGACCACCAGGGAATTCCTGTGATGATATATTTTTAGACTCTGTTCTATTACTTAGTCTTTGAAGGGGGCAGCACTTCCACAACCTTCATACATTTGTGATTAAATTTGTGATTTAATGCCTCCTTAGAATACAGTTATAAATCTAGGGGAAATTAAGAGGCAAAATTATTTTGGAACTCATAACAGTGGTACATAAAAGCATTCAGTCCTACTAAGTTTTAGAGCTCAGAGCCCAGAGAAGGGTCTGTGCATTAATCTGAAAGCTGGGAACCTGTGATTCAGCCAGCCAGTGTCAGTGTCATTCTATAAACCACCTATAGCCCCTAGAGGAGGTAAAAGCAGCCAAAAGCTATATTTAGTAGATTCTAGACTTGTAATTAAATGACAAAAGGAGAAGCAGGAGACAGGTGACTAGCTAGAAGTATGATTCAGCAGGACACACACTCTCTACTTTGGGAATGTCATATCTTTGCTATTTTGGGAGGAAAAAAATTGATTTGAATTAATATAAGTTCCCACCATTGGTTTCTTTAGGGATCAAGACATGTTTATGGGTTTCCCTGGTAGCGCAGTGGTTGAGAGTTCGCCTGCCGATAATAGGGGACACGGGTTCGTGCCCCGGTCTGGGAAGATCCCACATGCCATGGAGCGGCTGGGCCCGTAAGCCTGTGTGTCTGGAGCCTGTGCTCTGCACCGGGAGAGGCCACAACAGTGAGAAGTCCGCGTACCGCAAAAAAAAAAAAAAAAAAAAAAAAAGACATGTTTATTTTAGGGATGAGCATAAGATCAATGGCATAATATATTTTGCCAGAAAACATAATTTAAAGAGAAGCTCGTTAAAGCAGCCAAAAGAGAATTTTCTGAAGTGATCTATTTTCTCTTGTATTAATTTGAAAATAATATATATGATATGGGCTGATTTGATTGATCTTGAGAGACATTTTATTGAAGCCACCATTCTGATTCTTTTGAGAGCCTCTCACAGGTGTGAGAACTTTATTTTACAGATGTTTCAACTTTTTATAGGTAGTAAATTAATATTTTATGTTTAATTGCATAGGTGATATGTAATTTCAATTAATATAGGTTATATCATACTGAGATACAAATATATTGCTTTTATTTATGAATTAAAGTCATTTAAATTATTTTGTATGGTACTAATATGTAATAAACCTTAATAAGTCTTCTCATGCTAGTGATGTCTTCATAACAAAGGTTACTTTTGGGAACCAAATGTAGAAAATGATAGATTTAGATTGAGCCCTGTAGAAAAAACTTTGTGTTTCATTGGGGAAACTAAGCATGTTTTGAGCACAGACTTTTGGGTTATCCTAATCTTGATTTATGGGGGCTCTGGGCCTTTCACTGCCTTGAATATATTTTACAACTGTGAAAGTTATAGATTACTGATAACAATGCAAAAGGATTCTTGCCTACAGACACGTGAAAAAATTCTGTCTGGTGGATCAACTGACTTTCCTCCCTCCATGGAAAAAGTCAGTTTCCTCTCTATTTGTAAATCTATTTCAACATTTCTTCACTGCATATAAGTTTGTGCTTCTTTTACTTCTCTTTTAAATTGGTTGTAATACTTTATCCTTTCCCTTATTAATAGTGAGTTAAATAAAATCTTTAACTCATACTCATTTTATATCTATATGAATCATGATTTTACCCTATTTTTGAAAACTATCCTTTTCAAATGTCATTCTCAAATGTGACACTCAAATGTCATGTCTTTAAGAAGCCAGAGTGGTATCTTTCTGTCCTTGCTGGATATTAAATCATATTCATTGTTGCTTCTGTTTTGATATCCTCTGGTGTTGTTGCTGTTTAATCTGTCATTTTAACCCTTAAGTGTTCACAGGTGTATGTCTTGCTTTTTCCACCCCAGTTGCAAGCTCTTTGATGGTTAATGCTTCTCCATATCTCCTGCAGTGTCAAACATAGTATGTTACACAGAGTATGTGATCAGCTTGATAACTAGCAGGTGAATAAATAATAACGTTGGGTTTGTGTTTCATCCGTTCTCAGTACCTTCTCCGTGGTCCTTGGCAAGTGTTACAAGACTTGTGGATTCATGTCACAGATTGCAAATATCCCTGGAGTCCTATCCAACTATGAAAAAGGCAACTGGATATTCCTGATGTCTTTTTATTTTAACTTTTCTTATTTTTTTTCAAGTTATTTTTACATGGGAGCAGTAGTCAGTGAGTCCCATACAGGATAAATCCAAGGAGAAACATGCCAAGACACATATTAATCAAACTATCAAAAATTAAACACAAAGAAAAAATATTAAAAGCAGCAAGGGAAAAACAACCAATAACACACAAGGGAATCCCTGTAAGGTTAACAGCTGATCTTTCAGCAGAAACTCTGCAAGCCAGAGGGCTTTACAGTGAGCATACTGACACTTTATCAAGTTAAGTGACTCAAGATTTGCACCCAGGTCCTCTGACATCCTAAGGCACTCTCATTCCACTAAACCAGGCTACTTCCCACCTCTTGGGAAGGTCTTATCCTTTGGATTATCACTTCATGGCATAGCCTTTCCAGTATGCTATTACTGTGGTTCCATCTACAACACATTCTAAATTTTACCTAGAGTATTTTCTAGAACATTGTAAAGATACAAAGATAATTGTTAGTCAAAAATATGTGTGTGTGTGTGTGTGTTTTTAACATGGATGAGGACCTAGATAAAACTCAGATGTTGAATTCCTCCCCAGTTGTTTTTTTACAATCAAGGACTTAACTGTATGACAATTTAATGTTGAGCAACTCCACTCATATTACTTGCTTTCCAAGGCCTGTCCCAAGTATTGTTAGACTGGTGATGGGAAATCCTGGATCTGTAAGAGGGTGACAAGTCTATTGTTGGTCTTGAATAACCTTTCCCAAATTCTGTTGCATATTAGAAACCAGACCTTTGGGATCAGAATCACCAGGAATGGGGTCTAGGAAGTTATTTTTTCAAGCTTCCCAGGTGATTCTGATATACACTTCTGGGGGAAACAATGCTCTAGGAAATTTAATTCAGGAAAGATCTAAGGGCCTGGGAGCCAAATTTCACGGGAGCCAGAGAGCTGTAAGAGGTTGATGGATGGAGGCGTGGTTGTCCTAGAAAGTACTGCTTTGATTTTAATGTACTTGATTCTATCCCTGTATCTCTGAGGTGAGTGGAGGGGAAGCAACCCTGGGCCATTCTTTACAGCTCCCAAGAAGTATATGTTCTTGTATGGCTCTGCAGAGACATGAATCATTGGCCTAGCACCAAGTCCATAGAACTCTGGAGTTAAATATTGAAGGGGCCTATAAGATTTGTTTAGCTAAAATACTAATTATGAAAATAATGGAAGTAAATTCTTATTTAGACGAGCAATGAAGGGAAACAAATATTTAATAAAACATTTAAAAAGAGTGTACTACAACTAAAACCTTCAGCTGGAAGATATTAAAGAAGAAAAATAAATGGCGGGCATTCCTTACTTCAGGAAGCAAAGATGGAGTATTTTAAAAGTGTTTTGTAACTCCCCTGCACAAAATCTTTTAATGGATTTCTAATCACACTCAAAATAACATCCAAAGTCCCTGCCATTTATCCAAAGATTCTTCATGGTGAGACGTCTGCCCCTTTTTTTTGTGGTACGCGGGCCTCTCACTGTTGTGGCCTCTCCCGTTGCGGAGCACAGGCTCCAGACGCGCAGGCTCAGCGGCCATGGCTCACGGGCGCAGCCGCTCCGCGGCACGTGGGATCTTCCGGGACCGGGGCACGAACCCGTGTCCCCTGCATCGGCAGGCGGACTCTCAACCACTGCGCCACCAGGGAAGCCCGTCTGCCCCTTTTTAAATCTCTTCCTCTTGGGCTCTATTCCTTGATGATGCTCCACTGCTCCCCTGTCTTCTTGATTCTCCCCTCTGATAACCATGGAGCTTCCTCCCTGTGTCTTCAGGTCTCTGATCAATACAGGTTTAAGAAACCTTTCTAATCATCTTATATATAAGATCACCTCCTATAAATCTTTGTCTCCTTACTTTGCTTTATCCTTTCTTCAGAGCATTTATCACTCCCTGACTCCATGTTATGTATCAGTTTGCTTATTGGTTTCGACTCTTATGTATATGTGTGCCGTAAGGAAGGCTCTTTGATTTTTCCATTGTTGTATTAATATTTGGCCCGAAGTGGGAGTTTAGTTCATATTTTGTGAAAGAGTGAATGAATGGATGCTCATTAATCTACTCTACAAATTCAACGAGATCCCAATTAAAAACCCAAAGGATTTAAAAACTCTTGATTAAATGATTAAAAATTCATACATACTAGAATTTAGAATATGCATACTTTTTGAAATAGAAATCCTACTTGCAAGAAATTACTCTGAAAATAATTGAAAAGATGTTCAGAAATATCTATACAAAGATGATCATCACAGAATCATTCATGAAGTTAAAAATATAAAATAGTCTTAAATTCATAGATTAGAGCTAGGTTATATAATTTACAGTTCATCAAATTTAAAGGTAATCTCCTTGACAGAGATAATACAATGATAAGTGGAAGATGGTATGAAATAGAATATACAGCATAAGACCATTTAAAATATATGGTTATATGTGTATTTACACATATACATAACATGTCTATAAGAGGAAATATGAAGATATTAAAGTAATTATTTATTATCGGTGGGAGAAGGATGATCCTCTTTTAAAACTATTCCCTCCTTACATAACAATTATTTTTAAAGGAAAAAATTATTTTAGTTAAAAAAATTTAGTCCAGTTTATTATACTGATGAAAAAATTGGTCTCAAGATACAAATTGTGTGTGTGTGTGTGTGTGTGTGTGTGTGTGTGTGTGTGTGCATGCATGCATATTGAAGGTGGGGATAAAGAAGTATATCCAATATAATCCATCTGGAAAGAAAAGCAGGTTTGATTTAACTGAAAAGTTGAGAGTTGTTTTATTTTTTGTGAACCAAATAGCTATTTTTTATGAACCTCAAACTTAGCTGTCAAATTGTCTTGTGAGAAGACACTTGATTCAGAGATAGATATAACCTGCTAATAGAATGTATCTATCACAGGATACTAATGCAGCAAAGTGAAATCACATAAGCAATCTTTTTAGATAGGTCTTGGTGAATCTTGCTGATTTCAACCCAAATCAAACCTACGTTAAAATATTAATGCAAAGATTATGGGACTTCCCTGGTGGCACAGTGGTTAAGAATCTGCCTGCCAATGCAGGGGACATGGGTTTGAGCCCTGGTCCAGGAAGATCCCACATACCACAGAGTAACTAAGCCCGTGCGCCACCACTACTGAGCCTATGCTCTAGAGCCTGCGAGCCACAACTACTGAGCCTGCACGCCACAACTACTGAAGCCCACGTGCCTAGAGCCCGTACTCCGCAACAAGAGAAGCCACCGCAATGAGAAGCCCAAGCACTGCAACGAAGAGTAGCCCCCGCTCGCCGCAACTAGAGAAAGCCCACATGCAGCAATGAAGACCCAATACAGCCAAAAATAAATAAATAAGCTAAATAAATTTATAAAAACAAAACAAACAAAAAATATTAATGCAAAGATTAAACTATACAAGTACCAGGTCAGCCTGGAAAAAATTAAAAGGGAAGACAACAAGATGACTACTGAATCCTCAGGCACGAAGTTGCAATGTCTGGGTGTGAGCTCTTACGAGATAGCTATTTGCATAAACCAAGAGTCACAAAGAAAAAATATTTCTCAAAACGTAACAACACTAGTAATTCCCTAGGTTTATTTGCTGCCGATAAAAACAGTTATTCTTCTTTAAACTTAAGTGGATTTTGCTCAACATACTTGTTTGAATTTCATCCCTGTGTATTTTAAAACTGAATCATGTATATGTTAGGTTAAAAGAGTCCAAAGAGTTAGGTATTTGAGAAGTTAAATTTTGAGACGCTCATGCTGTGAAAATATTATGTGAGACTGTCAATTTAAGAGAAACATCTGGGGCTACAGTTAACCCACATAGCACCTTTGTACACAGAAATGTGCCCTCTCTGGAGAGATATGACCCCTAGGATGCATGGCTTGGTGAGCCTATTCTTTGGGCAAATTGGAAAAAAAGCCAGTATGGCCATGCTGAAGCCTGAGAGAAAAGGGGGCCTCCTTTATTTCTTGGTCCTGAGATTTGAAAGGGTATGTCTGTGAATAGCATAGACAGAAAATGTACTCCACAAAGCCTAGCCAAGAATCCGTATCACTGACCTGCTTATGGTGTGAATTCTGTACCTGGTCCTTGCCTGCTTTTCCAGTTTTGTTTCCTCTTTCATCCCCACATTGACTGTATTTTCTTGTTTCTTTCCAGCTCTAATCTGTTTCATTAGTTTCTCAGGATAGTTGTAGAACTTTCCATTGCCTTGCTATATGCTGATTATCTTACATTTATTTTCCACTTCTACTTTACTTAACCTCATCTGTTCATTTTTTAGGCTTCTTGCTTCATTCTCTTTTTAATTTTTCTTTTAAAATTCTTGTTTTTAATACATTTGGAAAAAAATCTATTTTAACTCCATATAAAAATCTGCAAATTCCTCAGTCAAGTTGGATTCAATTCTTAAAATTTAACTTTGTAATATTATTGTTTGTATTAACCTTTTTATTCCATTTAATTTTCTCTTACCTTGTGCTTAAATTTTACCTTTAATCTCCATTTAGCCATCCACCTTCCCTTTAACATCCTACTTTAATTTTCTTTTCTTTTCCCTTTCTCCTCTCTCTCTCTCTCTCTATAAATAATTCTAAAATGACCTAGAGGACATTTAGCCAGAGAAGTGGTGGTAACTAGACGTTCCTTACCACAGACAGGAGCTATTATAGGCCGGCTTTCTCCTTCTCACCACTGTGTCTGCAGCTTCCCCTCAGCTCCTCCTAACCGAGGTCTTGGTCCGCTTAAGGATGGCTCTTCAAACACCTCAGTTAGTCCCCCAGTTTTCCACAAATTCTATTTGTGGGCCTGACACTTCTGATTTCCTGGAATAGTGTTTCTTCCTAAATTTTCATAGTGTCTGGACTTTACCTAAGCAATATGCATTTCAAATCTATTGTCTGTTGTACATGCTACTAAATTCGAGACAAACGGCCAAGAGAAAACTACTATGTGGCAGTGCTGGCAGTCACACCAGAGATGAGACACTTCAGGCAAGAGTCCTTTCTGGCAAGGCTTGTCCTTGATAAGGAACGAAGTGATGCTGAGCTGCAAATGGGTACTTGGGGAGTAGGGATATGGGTCTGCTTCTAATGACCTTCTCTCCAAGCTGATTTCACTTCTATTCCAGTGGAGCATAAGAGCATCTTCCAGATGCTGGTTCTAAATTCCTGGCTCTCATTGTAATGTCTGGAGGAATCTGTTTAGAGTAGCTTTTTTTAAAAAAAAAAAATTAATTAATTTTTGGCTGCGTTGGGTCTCGTTGGTGCGCGGGCTTTCTCTAGTTGGGGCAAGCGGGGGCTACTCTTCCTTGTAGTGCGTGGGCTTCTCTTGTTGTGGAGCATGGGGTCTAGGCATGCAGGCTTCAGTAGTTGTGGCTCGCGGGCTCTAGAGCACAGGCTCAGTAGTTGCGGCGCACGGGCTTAGTTGCTCCGCAGCATGTGGGATCTTCCCGGACCAGTGCTTGAACCCGTGTCCCCTGCATTGGTAGACGGATTCTTAACCACTGCGCCACCAGAGAAGCCCTGCTATTTTTTTTTTAACATCTTTATTGGAGTATAATTGCTTTACAATGGTGTGTTAGTTTCTGCTTTATAACAAAGTGAATCAGTTTTACGTATACATATATCCCCATATCTCTTCCCTCTTGTGTCTCCCTCCCTCTCACCTTCCCTATCCCACCCCTCTAGGTGGTCAGAAAGCACCGAGCTGATCGCCCTGTGCTATGCGGCTGCTTCCCACTAGCTATCTATTTTACATTTGGTAGTGTATGTATGTCCATGCCACTCTCTCACTTTGTCCCAGCTTACACTTCCCCCTTCCCATATACTTAAGTCCATTCTCTAGTAGGTCTGCGTCTTTATTCCCATCTTGCCCTTAGGTTCTTCATGACCATTTCTTTTTTTTTTTTTAATTCCATATATATGTGTTAGCACATGGTACTTGTTTTTCTCTTTCTGACTTACTTCACTCTGTATGACAGACTCTAGGTCTATCCACCTCACTACAAATAACTCAATTTCGTTTCTTTTTATGGCTGAGTAATATTCCATTGTATATAGGTGCCACATCTTCTTTATCCATTCATCTGTTGATGGACACTTAGGTTGCTTTCATGTCCTGGCTACTGTAAACAGAGCTGCAATGAACATTGTGGTACATGACTCTTTTTGAATTATGGTTTTCTCAGGGTATATGCCCAGTACTGGGATTGCTGGGTGGTATGGTAGTTCTAGTTTTAGTTTTTTAAGGAACCTCCATACTGTTCTCCATAGTGGCTGTATCAACTTACATTCCCACCAACAGTGCAAGAGGGTTCCCTTTTCTCCACACCCTCTCCAGCATTTATTGTTTGTAGGTTTTTTGATGATGGCCATTCTGACCGGGGTGAGATGACATCTCATTGTAGTTTTGATTTGCATTTCTCTAATGATTAATGATGTTGAACATTCTTTCATGTGTTTGTTGGCGATCTGTATATCTTCTTTGGAGAAATGTCTATTTAGGTAGCCCTGCTATTTTTAAAATAAAATGCCTTTCCATGAAAAAAAAATTAAAAATTAAAAAAATAATAAAAATATATTAAAAAATGTAATTATAATCTATATCAGTTTTGTTCTGATCTCTATGTGTTTGTGTACTCCTTGTTTTTTTTTTTTTTTTTGGTCTTTTTCTCATTTTATATTCTTGCCTCCTTTGTCATAGATTAACTGACCATATATGCGTGAGTTTATGTATGTGTAATTCTTAATTGTCCAGACAGAATGCAGGCTCCTTAAAGAAGTGGGAAAAAGTATAGCTTTGGAGACTGGAAGTTGAACTTTGAGGCTGATTGTGCCACTACCTAGTTAAGGAAGCTGCCTTAGTTTGTGTTTGTGCTTTGCCATCACTAAACTGCGGGGCTAGAACAGATGGTACCTACTAGCAGATGGCATTTCGTTGTAGATCTTAGGTTTCTCTTCAGTTCACCATAGTCTCGTTTAGCACACTGTTAGGTACAGGGCGGGTTTTTAACATATGCTTTTCATTAATTGATAAAACATCTATTTTACATGCACGATGAGGTATGTGAGGCCAAGAAAATTCTAATCTTGTACTGTATGCGAAGGTAGAATTGAATCCAGTGCAGTGAAGAAAGCTACTCAGCGGGTAAAACTCAGCTGACCCAGAAATGGTGTAGTTAGTTCAACAGTTTCTTATCAGCACTAATCACTTAAAGTGATAATCAACTTAGTCATTTCTCTTATAGCCAAATTGTAATCCACCAAATTCTCAAGCATTTAAAGATGCATTATGTTTTTAATCAAGGAATTCGTTATCCTAAATTGATGAAAAGTGCATTTTCCAGATCAAAATATAGGAGAGGTCAAAACCTGACCATGGTGTGGGTGGGGCACTAGAAGGTTAAAGGGAAAGGAGTGTGGATGATGAGGTAATGTAGATAGGGATGAGGTCAGAGTTTCAAAAATTGAAAAAAAATTAGAGAGTCTCTTGAGAGTTATAGCTTTGGCAATTGTGTAAGGCTGCTTTTAAGGGTGAAGATGGTTTCTCATTTGGTTTCTGATTCAATAAAGCTACTCAATCAAGACGGAGGACATTTACACTCTATTCCCTGTTCCCTATTGAGAGTGTGCATCTTGCTCCCAACTGTACACTTCATAAAGCTAAATACTATCATTTCACGTCAAGTATGACTGGTGTGGCTGGTTTCTGTATGGGAGAGGCTCATCCCAGACGGAACTCGCTTGGATTTTCTCCTTGCTCTCCTCGCAGGCAACATGCCACTTTTGATTGTTTAGGCTCCTATGATGTGTGCGGCAAACAAGAAGTGACTTCTTACTCTAAGCAGAAGCTGCCTGATAAACAGCAGGGATGAATAATTTATAAGGTAGCAGTATGGAAAGTGGCATTTCACGCTTCTTTCCATGTAAAATGTCGCATGAATTCCAAACAGGCTAAACAGTTTAGAAGAAAACCTAAAATCGCCGGCAAGAGAAAGGAAAGAGCAGTCTCAATAATGTGGTAGTTACGACATTACTCGGGAAGGATTCTGATCCATATATTGCTCTCCATTGATTAAATGTGAAAACAAATTACAGTTTCTCAGATCAATGTTATGAAATAATTATTATATACATGGAAATAGCATCAATAAGGCAAGTAGGCTTAGGTTTTTTTCCACTCAATTTCAGTCAATTTACAGTAAATGAATCCTGAAAAAACTGCATTTTTCATTTTCTAATCATGCAGTAAGCCCTCCATTAACAGAGAACCCCAAAATGGGGTTTGATATATTATTATGCATCATATTGCAAAGTTAACATTAGTCCACTTAATCAGAAAACCCAAGCACATTGGGTCTCTGAATTCAAATCACCAAGCCCTTACTAGCTCTTTATTACTAAAGATGGTTAGTAAGATTAAACTGAAACTGTAGAAGATCAAACTTTTGAAAGTAAGATCACACTTTTATTTGATAATTAATATTTAGTAAGTTGATATTTTGGAAAGCTAAAAATTTAGAATTATCTTATTAAATTCTTGAATTATTACTTAATTTGGCTTGTGGTAATATACCCTTTTTAAAAGAACATTAAAAAAAATTAGATTCTTCAAAGAAATCTATTAAATACCCTTATATGAAATATTATAAGGAACACTCTGGGGGACAGAAAAATATTACATTATTACTTTTTTTCTTTAAGGATCCATCACTCAATCTGGATGGGAGGAGGGCAAGCAGTAACACCTTAGAGAATTAGAGATGATGAAATGGAATATTGTTTGGTACTAACTATTGCTCAACAGGAATTCAGAGAGAAAAGGTCAGCCTCGCCTGGAACACTCATGGAAGGCTTTATAAATGGCTGGAAAGTTTGTTATTTAGTTCTCAACTCTTCCCTTTCCCCCCTAGTTTACCAATAATTCCACATGATTCTACTGGCCAAGTAATTTTTCTGCCTTCACCCCATCCATAAGGCCACCAGCCCGAATATGGCAGCATATTTCTAAATGGTAGCCGTGCACTCAGTCAGACATTCCTAATGCATCCTAAAAGCCCCTGCTTGGGTGGTCTTCCTAAATAACTCCACTGTACAAAGAGCACCACTCAATCTAGCTCCTTAGCCAAATGTATAAGGTTATTCTCGACGGGCGCCTAACTTGCCCTTGTTCACAGAGCCAGTAAGTGGTGGAGCCAGGACACACATCCATGTGCTTTGCTTCAAAGCCTACGTACTTAATCCAAAATACCGTATTGTAATCACCAGGGATTTGCCTGTCTCCTGGGAAACTATTCTTTGAGAACAGCAGCTGCACTGTGTCTTATTCATTTCTGCATCATCAGTACCACGCCCATCAGATACTCAATACTAACTACCTGTTAAAGAATTTCAGAAATCTTGTATGTTGAAGGTGGGGGGACCCAATCAGGAAAACAGAGCCTATGCCAGCCACATCAAGAGAGGATATTTAGGGGAGAACTAGCGGAAAAAGTCTTAGAAAGGCTAAACAGACAAAAAGGGGAGTGATTGTTGGGTACAACATTTCAGTTTTCCAAGATGAAGAGAGTTCTGGAGACAGATCGTGGTGGTAGCTGCATAATACAAATGTACTTACTGTCACTGAATTGTCACTTAAAAATGTTTAAGGTAGTAAATTTTATGTTATGTGTATTTTACCACAATAAAAAAAATTCTGAGGCAAAAAGGGGACAGGAACTCAACCCAGAAGTTGATATCAAGAGAAAGGGAACCAGCTTTGGGGCTAGGAGGACAAAGGGAAGATTGTGTGGCCAGAGCTAGGGAGACTGGGCTGCCTGTGGTGAGCTAGGGCCCCAGAAGGAGGGGCTCTCTGGTCAGAGCAGAGACACGGAGGAGACAGAGCTAGTACCAGAGCTGGGGAACAGTGCACAGGCAGGTGCTGGCTTCTCTTCATACGCTGCTCTCTGGTCGCCCCACCGGCCGGACCCAAGGGGAAGCCAGCTGTCAACGTAGCCTGAGTGATATCATTTGCAGAAGTGAGGAGTAGGGGAAGGGCAGGGAATGGATTTTTTTCAGGGAAACATGCACAAAACTGGCACAGGGAAAGATGCTTCAGGGGACAAAGAGCGGGGTCTAAGACACAGTGGAACCGTATTGCATGTGGGGAGTAGGTAAACTAAAGATGCTATTCAGGTTGGGAACGACATATAAACACGTACTTGGGAATAACAGGGACACACGTTCAGTTAATAGAGTGAGGCCAATCTGGGGATATCTTTACGTGTAGGTGGAAGAGTTTTTATATAACATCACTAAATATTTGGAAACGGAAAGCATTAAGTGCACTCTTCAGTAGCATATAAAGATACCATGGACCCATCATACGTTAGAGGTAAATTAGGGCAGTTGCCAAGCACAGACTCCGATCCTCAGAATCAAATAATAGAAAGTCGTGATGTCATCTCTCACAACCTCATTCTAGAGAGGCTTTTATTATTCTACATAACAACCATATGAGAGAGGTATTACTCTTGCCCCTATTTTAAAAGTCAGGAAGTTGAGGTTTAGAGAAGTCAAGTAACTTTCAAGGTCACTCACCTGGGAAGTGACGGAGCTGGAACTTGAATGAGGCCATTAGACTCCAGAGCCACGTGCTCCCCATAGGATCTCCTGCCTTGGTTTAGGCACACTCAGCTCTCCAGCTGCTATATTTGGAGATCTCTGAAGACAGATGGCACAGTTGTCGGTAGCTTGGTCCAATGATTAGTCACTCCACAATCAATACATGATTTTTAATTTTAATTTCCAAATGACTTTTTCTCCCTATGCTTCATTCCTTTATCCAAGTAGAGAACATCTGCTCTGGGAGTTGTACTTATCTAAATTCAATCTCTTTCCTTTCCACACAAAACTACTTCCTATGCATTGAGGTATGAGAGTAAAAATGGATTCGTTCATTAGGAACCATCTTTGCCCTTGGGAAACTTGAATACTTTGAAGAGTTAAAATCCCCTTAGGAAAGTTTCACCAATTCCACCTCCTTTGCCGTTTCTTCACCAATTTTGTCTTCCCTAATTGCTTGTTTGTTTTTATCAGAAGTATTTTCTGGTTTCTAGTTTTTTTTCAACATCAATTGCATGGCTGCTATAGCTTTTATGATTTTCCCTCTACCACATTGTTGTGGTTTGGAAAGATTTTGTTGACTTACCTGATTCTTCAAATTAAGCATGGGAGATTTTTTTTCACTTTTCCTTGCACTTTGAAGTTTCCAAAGTCCTAACAGACGTGAGACGTGGGCAATGCTTGGCTGGATCTCCATCAAGGACCCAAGGAGATTTTCTCCTCTTTGTGAAATTCTCTGAGGCTTGCATGCAGTGATAATGCGGCAAGCAAAACATGTTCTTTCTATATAAAGAGAGAAAGTTATTTACAATAATTTTAAGACATGAGAAACTGCTCAGAACAGATTTTATTAGGGGTGTACTTGGGGTGATTTCGAGTTGGTCACAGGGAAACGTAAACAGTCACCGCTCTCCACCACTCGTTCTGGACAAAATCCTCAGGACAGAGAACATATCTTGAAGCACATTTGGTATATTATTACACATCCAGTAAGTAATTAATTATAATATTTTCAATGGTTGTGAAGGGAGCCTGAGGCACCAGTGCTTTTGGAAACAGATTTTGCGTATCTACTAAACTGAACAGCATAATAGCTAGTTTCTGAAAATATTAGTCTTAGAGGCATCATTCTATCCTTACTGTACTCTTTGTATTTATGCCTGAAACTTCTCCTGTGATGAGGATTTCTTTTAATTTGCAAGTATCTAGAGGTCATGTACCAGGTTATGTTATTTATTACGAAAAGTCCACAATTCCACCACGTGATGAGCTAGTTAATTTACTTCATTTCTCGGGCCTAGACTGTGATCCTAATCCTACAAATATGTGCTGACGTGGTCCTAGGGCCAGGGAAAAATGACTCATTCAACATGTACATTGTTTCGTCTGTTTTGGGCAAGACAGTTTTAGATGATGGGTGCAGGGGAGGGGTTTAAAGAGAAAGCCAGCATTGACCTTGATGAGGGGAACCACCTGAGCTAGGCTTGCGGGGTTTCCTGGGTCTTAAATCTGGGCGAACCAGGAGTTGATTCCCTTATTTTCCCCCAAAGAACTTACAATCTAATTGGAAAGAGAAGTGCCTGTAAAAGATGAGAAATAAAAATAAAGTACTCTCAATGGTGAGGAGGGAGAAATAATTTCCAGCTGAAAGGATCTGGGGCAAGGTGAGTGTAAATCCCTTAATACAGCTGGGGAGCTGGAGGAGAAAAATTAAATGAATGGTATTTTGGTAGGAAGGGATTTGATTCTGTCAAGGGATTTCGTTCTCCTAGATCTCCTTTGAAATGACCAAAATGATATAAAGCAAAGGGAGACAATGTTGTTATTACCAAAAACTGGGGAAAAGAACAAATCCCTTGAGAGAAAATTGCAAATAGTTTCTGCTGGATAGAGAGCTACAGGCGCCAAATTGAAGGAACACTGGAGGTTGTTTCACAACGTCCCCTTCTGAGAAGTTGGTGCAAGCTTGGAAATAAAAGAAAGCAAATCTTGGGAGAGCTCCATGGATATTCCTTAATTTGGGGTGGTGAGGGCAGGCTGTAGGCAGACACGGGATGCACTGTCATTAGGATCACTTCCACTGCTCTCCTGGGAATTAAGGAGCAATCCAAAGCAGACACTTGTGAACGTCCAGAGTTTCCAGTGAAGCTGCTACACTGAGCAGAGTGTGTAGTAGGGTAAAGCTTTCCTCTAGGCAGTGGCCCTTCCCCTGATAAAGTAGAACTTCTTCCTGAACCAGCAGCCTTCTCAGGAGAAGCCTGTATCTGTGTGCCTGTCATAGAGACCAAGATAAGTGCAGAGTCAGATATGGAGAGCTGACCCCTGACCACACAGAGAGAAACCTAACAGAGCTGGCCTTGATTGCCCACAGTTCTGATTTTCTTCTTGTTTCTTTTAGGCTGCTGGTTTCACTGAACTGGCAAAGCTGACTTAAAAACAAACAAAAACTGCTTGAGCTTAAAGTTTTAGAGGAGACTTCTAACAGCAAGCAGATGGACAGTGAGACCAGGAGCATCCTCCTACTCTATTTATGTGCAAACATGCTAGAAGAGACCTCTCCTCTCTCTAGGATGTGTAAACAGAAAACAGCCAATAGGAGGCTGGCAAAAAGATTTTACAGCTCAAAATAAGGAGAGGGACGCAGTACTCAATCTCCAGGAAGAGAGCTGGTTTTGAAGATTTACTACAGGAAATAAATTATATTTGGGCAATACCTTCTTTATGATCTCAGTAAAATAAAAGACAAGAGGGGCTTTTATATAAGAAGTGAAAGATGACACGGAACTGTAAAAGACCGAGGTGAAACACGAGCTATCTGAAAGTCAAAAAGAAAATGAAAGGAAGTAAAATAATTCGAGAAAATTAAAAATGCAATAGTGGAATTTAAAACTGTAATTAGAAGTCATAAAGTAACAGAACCAATACTGCAGAAATTTTAATTCGTAGATAGAAAACACGCTTGAAGCGGCTAACGGAATACAATGAAATGAACAGAAAAACAGTATTGATGAGAGAGGTAGTGGATTGAACAGACTTGGAGTTCCTATATATGCTTATTTGATGTTTCTGAACCAAAGACTAAAACAAATAGAATCATTTAAACATATAAAATTAGTAATTTTCTGAGCTGAATAAAAACTTAAACCTTCATATAAAAAGAACTCAAGGAGTACCTGGAAAAAGTTATGAAACATGGAAAATGTTATGAAAAGAGAGAAAAATTTAAATTTTCTCGCCATGAACACTTGGTATTTCTACAGTAAAATGTAAAGAATACTAGAAGAATAAGAGCTTTTAAGGGTGCTGATCAAAAAAATATTAAAAATTAGTAACTTTTCTATATACTAACCAAAACAATTTATTAAAGATAAGGGTTAAAGATATAATTAATAATAATAATGATAATAATAACAATAATAATAAATAGCTAGAAATAAGCCTAAGAAGGAAGTGTCTATATACAGAAGAAGTTTTATGCATAATACTATAAAATTTGAATGAGTGATGTGAATGCAAGCTAGAAAAAGTTGAGAATTAGTTCCTACTCTTAGATGAAAAGATTCAGTAATGCACAGATATCAATTTGCCCCCAATTTAATGCAATTCCAATTAGTATCTCAACAAGAATTTTTTGGAACTTGGCAAGATTATTCTGTGATGTGGAATTATCGGTGTCCATAAAAGAACAAAAATATTTTGAAAAAGAGGAATAACAGAGAGTGATTTTTCTATTACAGTGTTATAATGAATAACATAGCTGACTAGATAGTGAAGTCAATAAATAAAAACAGAAAAACAAGAAATAGGGAAAAATGCAGAAGTTTGTAGGATATAATTCAATTTATAGTAAAATCAATAGGAAAAATAGATTATTTATTAAATAATATTGAGAATGTTTACTATTAGGAAAGTAAAATGTTATTTCTTTCTTTATACTATGCCACAAAATTAATTCTAGATTAATTAGAAACCTAACTATAAACATTAATACCATAAAATAATGAACATAACATGGGGATAAGCATATCCACACATGAATGTCAATTTGATTACATGACACATTAAAATTTTTTTTATATTATAAAACAATTAGTAGAGCCAAGAACACAGAAAGAAAATATTTAATCAACATATGAAGAACTACTGAAATCCATAAGAAAAGTTTTAATACCTTATTAGAAAAAATTTTAAAGGACATCTAAAGTTGATTTACAAAGAAGTAATAATAATAGTGGTCAAAAATTAGAGGGGAACTACTTTTATATGATTCTAATAAAATGTAATTTTTAAATATCATTATTTTTCATTCATGGACTTAGTGCATATTTAAAATACTGAGAATTGTTGAGGACATGTAGAGAACTCTTAAACACTGCTGATGAAATTGTAAATTTGTATACTTCTGGAAGGGAATTTAGAAAGATGTGCTAGTGACAATGGTTTTAGAAATATTTATAAGTTTTGGCCCAGAAATTCCATTTTCCGTTGGTTCCTTAAGAAAATAATCTGAAATATTTGTTTAAAATAAATAATTTCACCATTAATTTTAATGGTGGAAACTAGAAAAATCTAATTAGGCACCGTTACACTATTATTTAAGAAAACTATGGTACATGCTTATCATAGAATACCATGAAAGATGGTATTAGTAACCATGAAAGATGTATTTTCAAAGGCCCTAACAGCTAAATTAATGTGCTGTGAATTAAACCCCAAAATGCAGAAGTTTGTAGGATATAATTCAATTTATAGTAAAACCAATAGGAGAAATACAGATTATTTATTAAATAATATTGTATATTTTCAAAATTTATGCTATTTTTCTGAAAACCAACGAGTTTGCCTCACAACTGTTAATTCCGTAGCACAATATTTGTAGCAAAAGCTGCTTATAATTTCTACTTAAGACAAGGAATTCTGATTTTCTCAGAAACACTACTTACTATAACTTTGGAGAAAAAAACCTTAACTTAAAACTTACAGTTTCTCTGTTTTCAGGTCAAGGTTTGAACATGAGCTGTATTTCATATTTAATATCAGATTTGCTTGTTCTTATGATGATTTACAAGAACTTTTAAAATGTAGAAGATGTGTGAAGAATTACTCAACTTGGTCAGAAGAGGGAGCTTATAGATAACAAAAAGAAAAAAAAAAAGCAAAAATCTATGCACTCTTATCAGAAGTATAGTATTATTTCAAATCCACATATCCACTGCTAATGAAAAAATACGTAGCCAAAGAAATATCTCGATGATAGCTTAAAAATCTGTTTTGTCTTATAATTTGATGAAATATTGAACTTACCTTCACTGTTAAGAGAATTTCATGTCTCATTCTAACAACTGTCTTCATATTATTTGCACATCTGACTATGTAAGTGTTGCTGATAGATAAGAAGTCTGGCTGATGGAGGTGCGTATCTGTATTGCTTTATCTTTTTCTCTTGCGTGTAGTTGGTAAATGAGCCAAGGGATGAGACGGTGCACAGCAAGAAGTCATGAAAAACTGACCACTGAATAATGAAAGATTTACTATATGTTATTTAAGAAAAATACAGGGGCAAAGTTCTCTGTTCAAAATAGTTTATTAAGGATAATGCTATAAATATAAAAGGTGAAATACATCAATCTAATTAAAGATTTTTTTTCTATATCAACACTCAAAATGTAAAACTAGCGTTCTAGTTCCCAGTAATGTGTGAAGTCTTCATAAACCTAACCATGTTGGAGGTGTGATAGTAAACTATAGCAAACCAAGAACCAGAAGAGAGTTTTGTTATTATGATAAACATATGATAGTGAGAAGTATAACCCAGAGCTCAGGATGTAATATTAAAGATAATCCTTTTAAAATTAGTGCTGATGAACGCCAAGTTCTGCATTCAACTCTTGGCTCTATATCTGGAGGGAGAAGTAAAAAATTTGAAGTGGGTTTACACCAGAGCCATAAGTAACAAATTTGGAAAAGAAATCATGACAAAATTCCGCAAATAAGGTGAATTCTTAAGTTAGTTACCTTGAAGAGAGAATTTGAAATTGTTACTCAACGTTTTTCAAATATAGGATGGTTGATCATACCCAGGGGGTGGGACCAGATGTCTTCCATCCTATGAGTGAAAAAAGACAATGAATTGTTCATTTCAGTGACTACTGTAAAACCAAAAAAAGTGAATAATTGGGGAGTTTACGCTTCTCCTCTTCTTTGGTGTGGATCAGTGCTAAACTGGCATGAAGCCTGGACCCGAACAAACTTAGATGTGTCCTATTATTTGTATGCAGCCTGGCTTAGATTGTTCTAAGTCTTTTTTGAATTTATGTGTGTTGCTGATTTAATTTGACAAAAAACGTCTGGTAGGGTCTAGGCGCTAAGGTGGCAAGAAGAATTGAAGGTTCTTATCAAGTAAGGGAGAAAGAAAGGAAGCTGGGGTTTTTAAGCAGAGAGAAAATGGAGGGCTGTTATTCACATCGATAGGAGGAAAAGATATTCTCTTTCTTTATTTCATTCTTTACCTTCTCCTTCTTATCAGTAATCAACCATTTACTTTCACTGTTTTAAGAGATGAAACTGTCCTAAGAAGAGGAGCAAAGCATTCTTTTTTTTTTTAACATCTTTATTGGAGTATAATTGCTTTACAGTGTTGTGTTAGTTTCTGCTGTATAACAAAGTGCATCAGCTATATGCATACGTATATCCCCACATCCCCTCCCTCTTGCGTCTCCCTCCCACCCTCCTTATCCCACCTCTCTAGGCGGTCGCAAAGCACCGAACTGATGTCCCTGTGCTATGCAGCTGCTTCCCACTAGCTATCTATTTCACATTTGGTAGTGTATATATGTCCATGCCACTCTCTCACTTCGTCCCAGCTTACCCTTCCCCCTCCCCATGTCCTCAAGTCCATTCTCTACGTCTGCATCTTTATTTCTGTCCTGCCACTATGTTCTTCAGAACCATTAAAAAATTTTTTTTCATATATATGTGTTAGCATACGGTATTTGTTTTTCTCTTTCTGACTTACTTCACTCTGCATGACAGACTCTAGGTCCATCCACCTTACTACAAATAACTCAATTTCGTTTCTTTTTATGGCTGAGTAATATTCCATTGTATACAGGTGCCACATTTTCTTTATCCACTCATCTGTCGATGGACACTTAGGTTGCTTCCATGTCCTGGCTATTGTAAATAGAGCTGCAATGAACATTGTGGTACATGACTCCTTTTGAATTATGGTTTTCTCAGGGTATATGCCCAGTAGTGGGATTGCTGGGTGGTACGGTAGTTCTAGTTTTAGTTTTTTTAGCAACCTCCATACTCTTCTCCATAGTAGCTGTATCAATTTACACTCCCACCAACAGTGCAAGAGGATTCCCTTTTCTTCACACTCTCTCCAGCATTTACTGTTTGTAGATTTTTTGATGATGGCCATTCTGAACAGTATGAGGTGATACCTCATTGTAGTTTTGATTTGCATTTCTCTAATGATTAGTGATGTTGAACATCTTTTCATGTGTTTGTTGGCAATCTGTACATCTTCTTTGGAGAAATGTCTATTTAGATCTTCTGCCCATTTTTGGATTGGGTTGTTTGTTTTTTTGATATTGAGCTGCATGAGCTGCTTGTATATTTTGGAGATTAATCCTTTGTCAGTTGCTTTGTTTGCAAATATTTTCTCCCATTCTGAGGGTTGTCTTTTCTTCTTGTTTATGGTCTCCTTTGCTGTGCAAAAGGTTTAAGTTTCATTAGGTCCTATTTGTTTACTTTTGTTTTTATTTCCATTTCTCTAGGAGGTGGGTCAAAAAGGATCTTGCTGTGATTTATGTCATAGAGTGTTCTGCCTATGTTTTCCTCTAAGAGTTTGATAGTGTCTGGCCTTACATTTAGGTCTTTACTCCATTTTGAGTTTATTTTTGTGTATGGTGTTAGGGAGTGTTCTAATTTCATTCTTTTACACATAGCTGTCCAGTTTTCCCAGCACCACTTATTCAAGGGGCTGTCTTTTCTCGATTGTATACTCTTGCCTCCTTTATCAAAGATAAGGTGACCATAGGTGCGTGGGTTTATCTCTGGGCTTTCTATCCTGTTCCATTGATCTATATTTCTGTTTTAGTGCCAGTACCATACTGTCTTGATTACTGTAGCTTCGTAGTATAGTTTGATGTCCATAAGCCTGATTCCTCTAGCTCCATTTTTCTTTCTCAAGATTGCTTTGGCTACTCGGGGTCTTTTGTGTTTCCATACAAATTGTGCAATTATTTGTTTTAGTTCTGTGACAAATGCCATTGGTATTTTGATAGGGATTGCATTGAATTTGTAGATTGCTTTGGATAGTAGTCATTTTCACAATGTTGATTCTTCCAGTCCAAGAACATAGTATATCTATCCATCTATTTGTATCATCTTTAATTTCCTTCATCAGTGTTTTATAGTTTTCTGCATACAGGTCTTTTGTCTCCTTAGGTACATTTATTCTTAGGTATTTTATTCTTTTTGTTGCAGTGGTAAGTGGGAGTGTTTCCTTAATTTCTCTTTCAGAGTTTTCATCTTTAGTGTATAGGAATGCAAGAGATTTTCTGTGCATTAATTTTGTATCCTTCTACTCTACCAAATTCATTGATTAGTTCTAGTAGTTTTCTGGTAGCATCTTTAGGGTTCTCTATGTGTAGTATCATGTCATCTGCAAACAGTGACAGCTTTACTTCTTTTCTGATTTGGATTCCTTTTATTTGTTTTTCTTCTCTGATTGCTGTGGCTAAAACTTCCAAAACTATGTTGAATAACAGTGGTGAGAGTGGGCAACCTTGTCTTGTTCCTGATCTTAGAGGAAATGGTTTCAGTTTTTCATCAATGAGAATGATGTTTGCTGTGTGTTTGTCAAATATGACCTTTGTTATGTTGAGGTAGTTTCCCTCTGTGCCTACTTTCTGGAGAGTTTTTATCATAAATGGGTGTTGAATTTTGTCAAAAGCTTTTTCTGCATCTATTGAGATTATCACATGGTTTTTATCCTTCAATTTGTTAATGTGGTGTATTGCATTGATTGATTTTCATATGTTGAAGAATCCTTGCATTCCTGGGATAAACCCCACTTGATCATGGTGCATGACCCTTTTAATGTGCTGTGGGATTCTGTTTGCTAGTATTTTGTTGAGGATTTTTGCATCTATGTTCATCAGATATATTGGCCTGTAGTTTTCTTTTTTTGTGACATCTTTGTCTGGTTTTGGTATCAGAGTGATGGTGGCCTCATAGAATGAGTTGCAAAGCATTCTTATAATTGTATTTTATATACAGTCTACCGGGAGACATTTATTTTATTGTTTGCATATTTTCATGGGTATCTCTGATCCCTAAATATGACCACATTTCAAGTATGCATGCTCTTTAAGTCTGTGACTTAAAACAGTTATTTAAAAGCACCATTTATCAAGCCCTGACCTCATGCCAAATTTTGGGTGATGTGTGATGGATGTAAAGATGAATGACACACAGTCCCAGAAGCTCACAGCCTCACAGAGGAGTCAGGCATGTCAACATACATTTAAAATCTGCCAAGAACTAGGTCCAAAGTTCAGTGATTAGATACAGGAAGCCATGGAGACAGGATCAGGTATGGATGGGGAAGAGTGATCTGTGGTTACAGAGTTGACCCTAAGCTTTAAAATGATCCCTCTCGGGAAAGCAAAACTCTTGCTACCATATCACCTGAATTCACTTGACTTACTTTTCTCTTTGCTGTCACAGGATTTCAGAGAGGATTTAACATGTAACGGGAGGAATTCTTCTCTCAGTTTGAAACTGGGTTTTCGGTCAGCAGCAGTCTCTTGGTTTCATTAGGTACCGGGATCCTTATTTCTAATTGCAATTGATTGATTTTGTGATGTCTACATCCTTCCATGCTGTTAGTTGCACTTTTCTGAATGCTTTCCTGATATGTTCTACATGACTAAGTCCACAAGTCAAATAGCATTGTGTGGTTCCTTGTTAACATACCTGCAGCATTTTAGGAAATTATTTAGGAACTAACAAATAAGTTCAAGTTGTACTCAGCTGTAGGATGCTCTATGCTGCTCTGGGCATTCATATAAAGAGAAAACCAGCTGCACATTTGGACTCTGAATTAGTGGCAGTCTCTGTTTATAATGCAACCCTACTTTGACAATTCTAATGTTTTTAAAGGAAGACTTAATAGACTTAATATCTAATTCTTCTTATAAGAGAGTTGGCTTGCTAACTCCAAGTTTTAGATTTTTTTTTTTGATGGAGGACGGTTATGACAGGATTCTCTGGCCTTGTGGAAAGCCCTGTGTAATATATAAAGTAATAAGCTGTGTACCAAACTAGAGTTTGCTCTGTGTGACTCTTCAATACCCCACAAAGCTACCCAGCCCTCGTATTTCAATTCATTAAATGCACAGAAGGTAAATTTGGGCTCTTCACTATATGACGCTTCTTGGAAGTGTGAAGAAGCATCACACGAGGGCCCGTGTTTCTTCAACATGAGTTCAGTACCGTCCCTGGGCCAGACTGTGCTCCTTTTCAGGGGCTTTCCTACAACAGCCTGGAATTAGGTCAAGGATTGTGAAATCGGTCCCTCTAGGTCACTGGTCATTAGTGGAAACTCAATCGAACCTACCTTTACCGGTATCCTAAAGCAAAGTAGTGCCAATAACTGAAACAACTCATAAAGTCTTAGGATAAATTGATTTTCTCTTTTTATCTGAAATCAAAAATAAATGTTCTCTTTTTACCTGACAAATTACCTCCTATGCATTTATAACTTACGCATTTCTCCAGGGATTTACTGCATTTTAAAATGAGCACTTGAGAGATCTGTGCACATATGTGCCCATATATGGCTTCCTGTTTTATTATATCAGGCAGTTGCCTGCTTCTGAGTAGGAGAGCGATGAATAAATGTCCCATGGCGGGTTGCTGATGAGAGTGTCGTGATTATTTTGTTGGAGACAGAGTGTGCTTGTATCCCCATCTATTTTATGGAGAGGAGCAAGGTGCTTGCTTTCCAGAGATCCTTCCCAAAGTCCTCTGCAAATGTCCTCTGTGAAAATTCCAAATGTTTGGAATGATCGTTTCATCATCAGGAGCACGAAGCTGGACATCTTCGCAGATGCTCTGAGTAACTCGATCTCTGCTGTTGCAAAGTACTATTTATCTGCAATCTAATTTGAGGCTCATTGTGAGTTTGTATTCAGTACCCCCCTTTTTATGGTTGCTTCAACTCAGAAGAAGAGATTGAGAAGCTGTTACAATTTGGTATTTAAAAAATGTTACCTGGTGAAATCTATGATCAAAAAATTAAGGAAAAAAGCCCACTAAAATTGTATAAACATGAAGTATACATATACATTTCCTACAAGGTGCTCCTTGCTTACTGGTATATGATGACAGAGACGTTCTCATTCCCCCAAATCTGCAGTAAAATGGAATTTCAAGGCATGCCATTGTTCAGTTCATTTTTTCAAAGAGGCCACAGACACTTCCGATGGTGTCAATAGTACAGTAAGTATTACGTATTCCATGGGAGGATCCGGGTTGGCAGATGAGAGACGCAGCACAATTTTCAATAGCTTGCGGTTATTTTCACGCGAACCAGATTAGGGGAAAATAGCAATTCTGAGTGACACTGGAGAAATATAATTAAAGAGACTTTGCTCCCTGTGCTTGTTCATACCCTGCAATTGGCCATGGCCGGACGTTACGGTTTGTAGTCATGCACATGACATTGTTTCCAGTGACATTCTGGCCTAACCCAGGGAAGGAAATGCGAGCAATTTGTCAACAGAGTTAGCCTTTGAGATTTCTGCTTTTACAAACCGAAGCTCTGACTGGTACCTGAACTTTAGAAGGTTTATTTAATGCTAAAGAACTTCAGCGTTTTCAGGTTAACCCTTCAGTTCAGGATTTTCTACATGTTTTATCCAGTGATCCATGACTTACCTCTGCTTAGCCCTCTAATCCCCTTGCTCTTGAGGTTGGCTTCTCTCGGCGAGTTTCCGTAAGTTTGGGCACGTGTTTGGCCCAGAGGCATGACAGGCTGGCTGAGACAGCACCTATCTTCTGGCTTTTCAGGCAATGGCGTCTTTACTTCACACTCCATCTGACTGCTTTACTTTTTTCTACCTCTGCAAACTTAGATCTTTTCACCACTTAGAGGCTTGAGGCTCCAATTACAAATGCTCTGAGGCACCCATTCCCTGTGCCATCCTGTTTCTGCCATTTATCTCCAGTTGCTATACTGTCCTATAGAGTTTCTGGGTCCTATCATGGTACCTGCATAATGCTTTACTGCCCCTGAAATGTGAAGAAATAACACCGATTTGTCATTTAAACCAATGCTTCTCTGCCAGTGTTCTGATGATGAGCCCATGGGCTAGCATGTCAAGTGTGTTTGCTTGTGGAGTGAAGAACGCACGGACTCAGGTACAGCTGTGGGGCTTCCATGGAGTCAAGGTGGAGACAAAGGGCTCAGGAAGAACTGGGATTAGGCTAGCAAGTAGATAAGAAAAGACAAAACAGAAACACGGCCTTGTTTCATTCTTCCCGTTTGGATTGGTGGTTTAAGCAGCAAACTGGCCACCTGCAGTTTTATTCGCTTACAGAAGAAACTAAGCTTCATAAATTATCTCAGAGAGTGCCACATGAGGAAAACTCCTGGAAACTAGTGAGCAAGCTACTGTATACAGAGAGTGACATCGTGGCTAAGAAGTGGAGTGGAATTAATTTGCACCTCAGGCCAGGCCTCTAAAATATTTTTCGTAATCCTTTTTTTGCTCTTACTCTCTTGCGTGATTCAAAGAGAAGGAATCCAAGATGGTGGAGCCACGTGGTGAAAAGAACCCAGATCCCTGAGTCACACTAAAAATAACAGAGTCCTTGGTGCAGGAGAAGGGAGGTTCATGGCAGAAGGGTTTGGGTTGATTGGAGGTGCCTAATCTCCTCCAATTTCTGGGCACATGCTCTGGGACAAAGAGACGAGTGGTCGAATGCTTTAGTAGGTGTCATGCCCGAGCAAGCACTGGGGATGTCTGAGGTGAGAGTGCCAAGGACTAACGGGGAGGATTTGACCTGCGGCAGGTACTCCTCATAGAGACGGTAAATACTGGTGGATCTGTAGAGTGTAGAGGAAAGAGAAAGACTGACAGAAGATCTCTGAAGTCCTTAAAGATTCAGGTGCCGGAGTGGTGGTGGCTGACCTTCTGCAGGCACCGAGAGAGACGGAATGCAGGAAGCAGTGGCTCATGCATCCCACGTTTGTGACTAATGAAAAGGAATTGAGAAAAGTCCTCTGCACTTGTGTTCAAAGGCGGACTATGGTGAATGTCCAGAGAATGGAAAACAGGTTTCCCCAGGTACAGAAATACATTGCAGACTCAGTGTCATTGGAGATACAAAGGGACCTTGGTTCCTTATGTTATTAGTATTAATTTGTAGGGAGGAGAGAGGGATGTGGCTGATGCATCTCTGAGGGTAGAGAACTATACTGCAGAGTCAGACCTGGGGGGCAGAGTGAAGGTCAGTGAGGCCCCATGACTGAGACCTGTCATGATAATGAGGCCCTGGAGTGATGACAGGCTTGCCCCACACCTCGAGGCACAGGGCTCTCCAGATGCCTCAGGGACCAACACAAGCAGGATTGCTGGGACCAGGCAGACAAACGACGTCTAAAAGTCTACAGTCTGTATGGTATGATTAAGGTAAAGACACAGAATAATACACCCAGCTTTCTGTTCTTTGGAGCAGTGTCTTACACCCAGGTTGGAAAACTACTATCCTTAAAAAAATGGGGATTTCTGATTTCTGGATGATGGTGAAACTCTAGGACTTGAGGAAGCAGACATATTCACTTCTGTTATGGTTGTAGGGAGGGCGGGATTTTTCTGTTAAAATCCCCAGCATGGTAAGAACCTGCTTGATTCTATGGGGGAAGCAAAGGATGGTTTGGAGTGCCTGGGGAATGAGGGACAGGGGACTCATGGAAGAAGAAGTGAACCCCATGAATGTTATGAGTTCGTATGACAAGTTGATTCTGGTCCTTTCTCTTCTCTCAGGTGGATGGAGAGAAATCAGGGAAGCTGAAAACTCGTCAGAGAATTCAGGGACTCTGCTAGTTAAATCTAACCCTCACAAACTGCTGCTGCTCTTTGGGGGCTAAGGACACTAGAGTCCCACTCCTTGCTCACAGAGGCTGATTAGAGTTGCCCTCCCCCCCTCAAGACTGAAGAATTAGAGCCAGGATTGACGTGTGTGTGTTTGTGAGAAAACAAAGGCTGAGACAAATAAGAGCGAGGAATAACGACTTCACCGGGCTCACATACACAGCTCTTAGAAAGGAAGTCCAGAGTCACACCCACAAACAGTAGTGTTTGGTGTGTGGTAGGTGCTTTCACTCTGGGACCAGACCCAAATAAGTGTCCAAATAAATAATTTGTTTATATATTTCCTACCCATCTGTCAGTGAATAAACATATAGGGTAGAGCCTTGGCAAGGACTACGAAGTCTTTATGCAGTGGAGGATGGAACAGGGAGAAGAAGGAAAAGATATAACAAAATCTAGCGTTTCTTCCCATTCAGGGGATTAAAAACAAATTTTGTTCTTTCCCCATATGTGCATTGAGGGAGAAAGCCCTGCTGAAAAATTAGCTAGGACATGTTATACCATCACTCCATTAGAAAAATTACTATTTTACATGTGTAGTGGTGTGAAATGGGTTTCTAGAAGAGTGTTAGTTTTACTAAGGATTTGAGAAAAATAGATTCAATCTCAGGGTAGGTGCTCTGATGAGTAAACTAAGAGAAGAACAGCCAGTAGGCTGACAGCGAGTCCTGCAACCCAGACCAACACAATGTTGTTTACTTGGGGTTGGTGCATGGGAAATAGACCAGTTCAAGAGAGGGAAAGAGTATTATAGCTTGGCATGTTAGGAATTGCCTATAATGCAAGACAGGGTGAAAGGTTAGAGAAATTCAATGGGAAGGACCTGATTTTTTATTGATCAAAACAGCTTTGGTCAGAGGCTGTGTCTCTTCGGTGGTAGAAATAGGGATTAAAATAGGAATTGACAACAAAGTCATGTTTCGTGTGATAGCCATGGGTATATTTGAGTAATCAGATGAAGGACTCATAACTGACTTCTATATTGAGCTGTCTTCTTACTGACACTGTCAGCATCCCCATCAGTACCACCATGGCTTCCATTTTTATTTAGCTTCTACTGTTTTTGGAAGTATGTTGGGAACGTTTCCATCTGTGACCTCACTAATCCTAACAACAATTCTGGTAGATAAAAATATTACTGACGTTCATCATACCTGTTTTTATGCTTTCTTCCTGAGCACAGAGAGGGCTGCCCTTCCTGTCCTCCCCCTGGCTGGGCGTGGCTATGTGCTTATTACTAGCCAATGGACAAAGAGGGGAACTGGTGTGTGCCACTGTCAGGCCCAACACTCAACTGCCAGTGGGAGACTCTGCTCTACCTTGTTACGGAAATCCAGGGGGACACTTTGTGTTAAGATGGCAGGGTCAAATAATTAGGTGGCTTGGATCCCTGAGATATCTTCTGGTCTCACAGGGGACTTTGCATGAATAGGAAATAACATTACTGTATGTATTACTATAACATTACTATATTTATTTATACTATTACTATATTTAAAACCACTGTGTGGGACTGTTTGTTATCACAGCATCACCTAGACTCTCCTTTTTCTACAAACTATACCTACTATGAGTTACATTTTACAGATGAGAAAACTAAGGCCTCAAGAAATAAGAAGGCTTTCTTGATATTGCACGTTAGGTCATTGAGCTGGAGTATGAATGTGTCTGTTTTTGCCTTCAAAACCTGATGGTAGTAAAATAGTTTGGGTAAGTTAACCAGCTAACTGGGATCTACTAGACCAACAGCACTGTAGAGGAATGGTAGCTTAGAAAAGCAAAGGGGAAAGTCTTTGGGGGTATAAATGAAACAGATTTTGAAGAAGAAATGCTTGTGTTTTTTTTGTGGTGACATATAAAGTTACCAACACAAAACACTTGGGAACCTGCTTGGAAATGACTTAGTTTTCTTGTCTAGGACCTTGTATCTGTGTCTATATTTTAGGTTCTTCCTCTCATGAGTTGTTCACAAGTTTACAGAGGTCCCCGCTGCCAAGTATGGAATACAGAATAAAATACACAACCACCACAAAGGACCCTTTGCTGTGGTCTGACACAAGCACAGCTCATTCATTCATGCTATACTTGAAAATATTAGGAATAACTGTGGCCATCGCTACCTGTGGCAAAACACCTTGCTGTGGATGGATGCACTGCTAATGACCTCCCAGCATGAAATATGGCTCCAAAATCATTTCTTGGTTTCCAATGCAGGGTGACTGGGGTGTTTTTCTACATCCTGAGTAGTGCCTGAGCACCTCTGTGTGGTGCTTTCTGAGAACAGAGTGGGGCTCCGTTTTGTTAAATACTGTGGGTACGGATGATTGGCAACTGCAGATCAAATGAACCTGTCAGAGGAAAGACCATGTGGGGAAAAAGTACTACAAACTCCCTTCAGATATATAGTTTCAGTCCTTTGACATTTCGTTCGTCAGGATGATTTCCTTGTTATGACAACTCATGTTTTTCCATTTCAATTCTTTAAAGAATGATTAACAGAGCTTCTAGCTCCCCTTCCTTCAAGACCAGCCGTCAATGTGGGATAGGAAAGAAGGCAGGGAGTGTTCCTTACAAGACTGCAAATTCCTTGGCAGACAGGATTTGGCCTTACTCACTCCTCCGCCCAGATCCCAGCCTGGTACCTGGCACACAGCAGGCTCTCAGCGCTGGATGAGAGAGCAAGGAGATGACCAGCCTCTGAGCTCACTCAGGCTCAGATGCCAAAGAAGCTCCTTGACACCACTACTTCATTTCTATGTTTGAAATGTGAATTCTTGTCTCTAGAATAGTAAAGAAAATAAATAATTGTAATATTGTAAAACAGAATATGAAAGGACTGAGGTCAGCTGGTTGACTAAAAAGTAGAAGACCAGTGCCCTAAACTTGAACCCTTTTACCATGTGATCCTGCCTGGAGAAGTGAGTCTGGGGAGAAGACTGCAGTGTTGCCCCTTTCTCTGTCCTGTCTGCATGTCTGTCTGGTCTCCAAAACTGCCTGCATAAAGCAGTCTAGGGCTTCCCTGGTGGCGCAGTGGTTGGGAGTCCACCTGCCGATGCAGGGGACACGGGTTCGTGCCCCGGTCCGGGAGGATCCCGCATGCCGCGGAGCGGCTGGGCCCGTGAGCCATGGCCGCTGGGCCTGCGCGTCCGGAGCCTGTGCTCCGCAACGGGAGAGGCCACAACAGTGAGAGGCCCGCATACCACAAATAATAAAAAAAAAAAAGAAAGCAGTCTAAGCTCCTTCAGGGAAGTGCTACGGAGGCAATGTGTTTCCATGCCAGGCTTCCTAAGGATTATGAGAAGCAGGTTTTGATACTTTTTAATAGTAAAATTTAATTAAACTAAATGTACCTCAGGGAAGAATAATGTATGCAAACTTATCACAAAATCAAGCACCATGGTGAGAAAAAGTGAGAGCGCAATGTGGATGAATTCCAAAATATCTGGCGTAAGCAACAAAACCAACTTATTCTGTTATTTCCCCTTAATATGTTGTGTGAGTCTTTCAACAGTTGGTTGTTTAATAATAGTAATCTTCAAGCTTATTTCTCCAATCAGCCCGCCTGTGACAGTCCTTCATTGTCAGTAAACACTGTGATACAATCAGTCTGCCGCAGATGCTCCTTATTCTATTACTGCGGCATAATCATTTGGGGGGATCTGTGAAACTAATGCAAAATCTCACAAAGCTATTCAGAAATATGGATTGAAAATGGAAGGCTGGAAAAATAGCTTGTCATAGCCCATTAGCAGCTACACAAGCTATTTAAGGAATTATTTTTCAAACGGTTCCTTTTTGCACATTACTTAAAAAAAAAAAAGATCCAAACTTGTTTGTTCCTGAAGAACAATGGGAACATTTATCACAGAATGTTAAGTCAGTTTGCCACATACTAATACGTCCACTGGAATAAATGATGCGGCTTGACTTAAGGTTAGTGTGTGCATTTTTCTCAGAGAGAAACAGCATTTCTGGTGTTATTTTTATTGAGAAGCGAGGATATTAATGTAGTAGAATTTAATGGTATAATTTCATTTATCTTTGATGAGCAAGATTCTGTACTTAACGACTGGCCAGTACTTCATCAGAGAGGATATTCGTTCTTTCATTTTTTTCTCTTTCTCCACTGTTTTATAAATGTTCATTCACAAATCCTGCTTCTCTCCAGCCTTCTCTAACACTGGTGTCTTTTCTCCGATCATTGATTTCTCTTTATTTACCAATCAATGGTGTTAGCTTCATATTTGGATACACTATTGTCCTCTGAGATGTCAGCAATTTTACTTGTTTTTCTCAACTCCTGATTAAGAAAACAACAGGTTTTTGTTTTCTGTTTTCTGTTTCTTTTTTCTCCCTATACTCCAGGAAGGAAAAGAAGGCATCTAATACTTAACAGTCACTGTGAGCCTATTATTACACTTGGGGCATTCTACTGAGCTCTTATGACAATGGAAAACTGACATTAAGAGGTACTGAAAAACTTGTCTAAGTTTTTTTGTTGTTTTTTTTTTTTTTTTTGGCGGTACGCGGGCCTCTCGCTGTTGCGGCCTCTCCCGTTGCAGAGCACAGGCTCCAGACGCGCAGGCTCAGCGGCCACGGCTCACGGGCCCAGCCGCTCCGCGGCACGTGGGATCTTCCCGGACCGGGGCACGAACCCGTGTCCCCTGCATCGGCAGGCGGACTCTCAACCGCTGCGCCACCAGGGAAGCCCTTGTCTAAATTCTACCGATCGAGCATATTGCAGAGTCAACATTCAAAACCATTTCATTCTGACACTCAAGCTCCTGGTCCTTCCACTTGCCCAGGGTAACATGGTCAATTCCGCCCTTATCTGGCTGATCCTCTAACAGCACAGTTAGAGACAGCATAAGCATGGGCTGTGTAGCCAGACGTACCCTAGAACCACTTATTCACTCTACCACTTACTGCCTTAGCAATTTACTTAGTTTCCAGTTAAAATGAGAGTCAGCTTACCAATTTAGAATGAAAACCTTGTAGGTAATGTAGCACGATGCCTAGTTATTAGTGACAGCCAGAGAATGAGATTACTATAACTACGACCCCAAGTGTAGTGTGCACATTCATCCCGGAAGAGAGTCATGAATTATGTTCTTTGATCTGACTATTTCTTTAAAGCTCAAAATTTCTACTCCCCACTCCCTCCATCACCCCCAGGCCAATGGAAAACAAATACTTATAGGTTGCTTAGAGGACCTGCACGTTTAGACCCCTGTGCTGGTTACACTGCATGTGAGAGTGATAAGACTCACACTTTCTGCTTTCCCCTCAGCCCCAGAGAGAAGTGTAAGTGCTGGTAAGCATTTGGGTCGCATCATTCTGGAGCCCCTGTTCTGCCAGCAGAAACAAGATGGCCGGTGACACTCAACCTCAGTGTATGTGAGCCCGATATATGTATGGCAGATGTGTGAAGAAGAGATAGGTAATCTCGACCTTGACCACTGCTTCTGGAAGCCCACGCAGCCATAAGAAGATGCTGCTGTTTTCCACGAGGTGTCTTTGGAGACTCTTTAGACTTTCTAGAACATACAAACATTTGAAATCCTCTCAAATGTGAATTTCTATTGATATATTCACAAATAACTATTAATCAAGTCTGGAGTAGATATTTATGATATTTATGAGAAGCACATAAAAATGGGAGAAAATATAAATTTCAGGGTCCTAAAATGAGCATTTCCAAAAGGGTTCTCCCTGCCAGTATCTTCAGTGATGTTTTCTGAATCCCACTCTGGGAAAGCAAAGGGGCATCTCGTTTTGTTATCCCAAACTCTTCTGCAGAGGATGGCTGAATGAACAAAATGTAAGTTCACCGTGTGTTATGAACCAGGGTGATTCTGCTTCAGTTCATGACAGTTTATACCCTAAGTCTATACTGGAACTTTCTGATATCTCCTTTGGTGCTTATTCCTAAGAATGTTTATTGTTTTGTGTTTTTTAATGAGTCTGTGTGAGAAGCTAGCGGGCGTGGTGGTGACGCACATAAGGAAAAACATCTGGAAAACTTCCAAGCATTTCAAAATGTCCTTCTTCTCCCATCTCCAACCAACTGCCCCCAAGCAGCACTAGGGCGATGCACCAATTTGCAGTCAGTCCCTTTAGGTGGTTTTGAGAGAACAAGGTGCTCTGTCAGCCAGGGAAAGCCGTGTGCTGAAATTTAGGCGAAGCTGTGAAAACCACACTCTCCCCACCTTACCTTCAACCCAAATCATCTGCCTTATCCACATTTCACAAGTATCAGTTTTGTTCTAGAGGGTCTGTCTAGTGTGCAGGATTTTGTGTCCCCAGATGTCCACTGTGCATATGCAGGTAACCTCAGTGACATTAATCTACCACCAACCATCAATTAGGGTATAAGCAGAGATCAAGCTATCAGGCATCCCACTGAGAAAGTAGGAGGCTTTCCAGCTCAAGGGTTTTGCCAGGAAGGAGGAAGGTGAGGTAGGAGTGACCTGTAGGTGATTTTTTTGGGGTGTGTATATGGCCTGTCTGTGGGGATAAGTGAGGAGGGAAATGTGGAGGTGTCAGATGAGACAGTGGAAGGAGAGCCTAAAGACACACTCTCTGTATTAAAACATTGTAGGATATTAAAGGGAAGTGGATCCCAGGTTTCTTTATGAAATTGCCTTACGAGTAGGGTCTAGATGGCCCTAATGTTCTCTTCAGCTGGACTAAACTTTCAATAGGGTCTTCCTGCTTCTAGACCCCTGACCTTCCTTCACTTGGAGGCTTTACTCCAGAAAACTTGCAAGTAGAAATTCTTTTCTCTACCTTTTTGAGATGCAAATCTTGCTAAAAGCCTCTGGCTGGCTTACAACTCAGGACTGTCTTTCTCAAGGACCTGGGAGTCATCCCTTTGAAATGTCATGGCCAAGGAAGACAGCACACTTATTTCCCAGTTTCTGTGGGAGGGCAGGAGCCTCACTTGCTCCAAGTTATAAAGGCCAGCTAGTGAACACAGATGCCCTAAAATCCCACCGTGTCAACCCTTTGGCGCTTTGTTTCAGTCAAGTTCGGGAGTTAAGTGCTGCCCTCTCTCCCGTCCTACAATAGCCTCCAATAAAGGCTTAAAGGCTCTCCACCTGCTTAACTGCGTTTGGTGCAGTTTCTGCTTTGATAGTTGGGTGAAAATGCTTGGTTTTCTTTCTTACAAACAGAAAGGGCTAAACTCACCAACTGCTTTAGATTTTCCACAGGCTTCAACAGAAATGATTCCTGAGGCGTGGAGAGGGCCTCTTCTGTGGTACGGTGCGAAAACCCACAAACTCGATACCTTTATTGAAACAAAGCAAAACAAAATAGTAGAAACAGGTCTTTTTTTTCCAGGTGATTTAGCAACTCTTTATTCCACTGGGTCACCACTTAGGATAGTTTTTAAAAGCGCATCATCGGTATCTAAGTGGTACAAATCACAAGTTCAGCTAGAGGGCAGCTCTTGGTTTCTCCAACAGGCAGATACAGCCCTTCTCTCCATGTTTCCATGACTTTTTTTTCCCTCTAAACCCAGAAAAGTGATATTTAAAGTCAAGCCCTTCTTGAGAAGCTTGTAGGGTAGAGCAAATGAAACCATCTACGGTGTCAGGCTCATTCCCGGCTCTGCCTGTTTCTCTCTTCTTTGCCCTTTGGTAAATAAGCAGCGTCATTTCTCTAAGGCTTTGTTTTGTCTCTTAAAGAGTGGTGAGAATAATACCTATCTTTTCTAATGATTAGGTGGAGGAAAACTCAGAAAGCCTTGAGCCTCCGGACTGAATGCATTATATAAAAGTAATTACTCAGTGTGAACAGCTAGGACGTATTTTATTCTAGTCCGGGGTGCCTCTGGTATTTATTTTGCATAAATAGAATGAGCTTAAAGGAACCTCAGCCATCACCTCCTCTAATGCTCTTATTTTACAGATAAAGAAAATGCATGATTCTGTGATATTATGAAACTGAAGTCAGTTAGGCTAAGTGTAGAAATTCCCATGCTTGATCTCCTCCCCAGACCTGGAACGTTGCCCACCCTTGAGCATTGTAAGGAGGAAGAGCCCTTCATTAACAACCTCTCCTGAGAATCAGCTGACTTTGACGAAAACAATTCCCCCAATCGATCAGATCTCAACTCAACATCAACACATCTTTCCTCCCTCCACCAACTCCACTTCTTGATAACTTTGTTTACCTGTGTCTGTAAAGGGAAGGTTTCTGCCTGACCTTCGAGACACTTGCAGAATCTCACAATAGGGGCTCTTCTTCCTACTGTCACAGTCTCCCTCCCCCTGCTTGAATTGGTCCCCTCACCGTATTGGGATAGACCCCCTCCCCTACAACGATGGCCTTCCCCCTCCTATTGCAATAGTTTTCTCAAATAAAATCTCTCCTTACCTAAGTCCAGGTTTGGTTTTATTTGATATTTCTACTCAACCATTATACCAGACACTTGTTAACTCATAGTTTTTGCACTGCTCACTTTATACTTATTTGCATTATTGGTTATCTTTCACCAGTCTAGCTCTTATTTCCCCAACTATAAAATAAAACTACTTGATAGGGTCCCTGCTTTATGTACGTATTTTTTATATCTTCCTTCATACACAGGACTATACTCTGTATCAGGTAGGGGCTTAATGACTATGTGTTGTTTGAAATTGGTTTATTTGATTTTCTTCATATAATTAATATCGCTATGTACAGCATATATTTAATGAATATCACTTTTGTGCAAGTGTAGAAAAATATGAATCATAGGTCTTGATCTTCAAGAATGCATGATTTAGCTAAGGAGATAAGACTTTTTGTCAGGCAATTAATAGCTAAGTGACAAAAGCAAAGGTATATATATTCCGATGGAATGAAGAGAGAGATGTAGCTTCCTGAGGTTAAAGAATTCCGAGAGGAGAAGGGATTTTCAGTAATCCTTGAGTGAAACTAAGAGGGAGAAGAGAGAGATCATTCTAGGCAGGTGAACCGACTGAGTAAGGACTGGAGCTGGTCTGGACAGTAGGACATCATTTAGGAAGTGGTTAGATAGAAATTCCAAGAGTTTCATGAACTTCAGATTAGAAAAGGGCTTGATTTTTCATTTAGCATACTTTTAAACCAATTTACTGATTCACTGCAATTAATAATTATATACAATTAATTATGTGTTGACTTTTACTGGGCTAAATATTAAAGGGATTAAAAATAGGAGATGAAATGGATACAGGTGCTTTTACTGCACAAGATACGGTAAGAACTTCTAGGAGTCCAGTTGTTATAGACATTCTGCCTATTGACAAAAATTCATCAACAATACTTTTTCACATTTCTGTTTTGATTGAAAATTACTATGACATGATTCCTCATAGTGAATGAATGGGATAAGTACCTCTCCCATGAGCTTTTGCCAACATACTTTTTCTGTGTCTCCTCCTGCAGTGGTGAGATGGGTTTTCTTGAACCTCACTGATAGTAAGCAAGAAACTGAAAATCTTCTGGATTATTCTACCTCAAAGACTGATCTATTACTCACATCATCTTTTCTCCATGGCTGTTTTTTACATCTTATTACTGTCTTGGGACACAATTTTGCTTTTGCTTTTGGGTGTACTTACGTAGTCTGTCTGATAGATGCTAAAAATGAAGTCTGTCAGGTAGATACTAAAATTGACAGTAATGATTCTCTTCTATGTGAATAAAAATAGCTAAAAGTATGGAAAGAAAGAACAGCCATCATAACAAAAAGCTGCATGAAAAATAAGCTTTGCGTCTTGATTTTTTTTTGTACCCTCCTCCCCTCATTTTTTGAGAAGCAGTTATACCTAATTAGTTTTCTTTAAACATAGATTTATGACCACTGGAGGGGGGCACCTTTTTTTTTGCGGTACGCGGGCCTCTCACTGTTGTGGTCTCTCCCGTTGCAGAGCACAGGCTCCGGACGCGCAGGCTCAGCGGCCATGGCTCACGGGCCCAGCCGCTCCACGGCATGTGGGATCTTCCCGGACCGGGGCACGAACCCGTGTCCCCTGCATCGGCAGGCGGACTCTCAACCACTGCGCCACCAGGGAAGCCCAGGTGGCGGGGGGTGCCGCCTTTCTATGAAGAGACCAGGAGCGTGAGCAATGAGAGCACAGCTGTTAAAGGCTCAGACCCGATGTGGAGCGTAATTAGCAGAGAAACCAAGCCAATTGTGATGGGACGTTGTGTAGAACAGATACTCCTCCTCTATCTTCTAAGATGGCTTTGATATTTTTTGTTAGTTTAAAGAGATTCTAAAATCTGAGTGAAAGTTAAATTTAGAGACACACACACCAAATCTTTCTATTAACTGCTACAGCTGGTTCAGATGAATGATCTAGTACTCCTGTGTGAAATGCACACAGCGATAAGTTAAATGTGCACTTTAAGATACTCTCTTAGGCTCTGGTACAGTTTAGAAAAATTCCTGCATAACATATTAAGGGCTGAGATGATTGAGAATATTTGTTTTAGCACTGACTTTCTTTGTGCATCTGTGAGATGTCTGGGGTACATTTCAGATGCTCAAGGAGAACCAATATATAGTTTTGTTTTGTTCTACGTAGGGAAGTTGTAGCCTCTTTAATCCTCCATTATTCAGCTTCTAGAGACCAAGGCATGAATGACAGCAATTTAGTTATCATGTTCTATTTCCAGCAGAACTGTTTGTAGTTTAGCTCAAAATATCTATCTTCTTAATTTTAACTGGTTTTGCCAGTTGCCAGTTAAACCAGATTGCAAGTGAAAATGAATATCATCAACACACTTAAATATTTCTGTGCATGATACAAAGCAGACTGTAGACAATTATAGACTACTGGAAAACGTGTTTCCACAGAAACTTTCTTGGAAATTGCTAGGAGTGTGTTAGACTTTAAAATCACTCATAGATGTATGCCCGAAATTTTAGTAAATTAGAAAAATATATTCTGCTTTAAAAGTACAGGTCTTCCACCTCCTAGAGAAATGGAAATAAAAACAAAAATAAACAAATGGGACCTAATGAAACTTCAAAGCTTTTGCACAGCAAAGGAAACCATAAACAAGGCCAAAAGACAACCCTCAGAATGGGAGAAAATATTTGCAAATGAAGCAACTGACAAAGGATTAATCTCCAAAATTTATAAGCAGCTCATGCAGCTTAATAAAAAAAAAACAAACAACCCAATCCAAAAATGGGCAGAAGACCTAAATAGACATTTCTCCAAAGAAGATATACAGACTGCCAACAAACACGTGAAAGAATGCTCAACATCACTAATCATTAGAGAAACGCAAATCAAAACTACAATGAGATATCATCTCACACCAGTCAGAATGGCCATCATCAAAAAACCTAGAAACAATAAATGCTGGAGAGGGTGTGGAGAAAAGGGAACCCTCTTGCACTGTTGGTGGGAATGTAAATTGATACAGCCACTGTGGAGAACAGTATGGAGGTTCCTTAAAAAACTAAAAATAGAACTACCATACGACCCAGCAATCCCACTACTGGGCATATACCCTGAGAAAACCATAATTCAAAAAGAGTCATGTACCAAATTGTTCATTGCAGCTCTATTTACAATAGCCCGGAGATGGAAACAACCTAAGTGTCCATCAACAGATGAATGGATAAAGAAGATGTGGCACATATATACAATAGAATATTATTCAGCCATAAAAAGAAACAAAATTGAGCTATTTGTAATGAGGTAGATAGACCCAGAGTCTGTCATACAGAGTGAAGTAAGTCAGAAAGAGAGAGACAAATACCGTATACTAACACATATATATGGAATTTAAGAAAAAAAAATGTCATGAAGAACCTAGGGGTAAGACAGGAATAAAGACACAGACCTACTAGAGAATGGACTTGAGGATATGGGGAGGGGGAAGGGTAAGCTGTGACAAAGCGAGAGAGTGGCATGGACATATATACAGTACCAAACGTAAGGTAGATAGCTAGTGGGAAGCAGCCGCCTAGCGCAGGGAGATCACCTTGGTGCTTTGTGACCACCTGGAGGGGTGGGATAGGGAGGGTGGGAGGGAGGGAGACATAAGAGGGAAGAGATATGGGAACATATGTATATATATATATAACTGATTCATTTTGCTGTAAAGCAGAAACTAACACACCATTGTAAAGCAATTATACTCCAATAAAGATGTTAAAAAAAAAAAAAGTACAGGTCTTCCTCAAGTGTATTGGGTTACATCCTGATAAACCATGTTATGTCAAAAATACATTTAATACATCTACCCTACCAAACATCATAGGCTTAACCCAGCCTACCTTAAACGTGTTCAGAACACTTCCATTAGCCTATAGTTGGGCAAAATCATCTAATACACAGACTATTTTATAATATAATGTTCAACAGCTCATGTAACTTACTGAATACTGCACTGAAAGAGAAAAACAGAATAGTTGTCTGGGTACAGAATGGTCCCAAGTGTACTAGTTGTTTACCCTCATGACTGAGAGCTGTGGCTGGCTGCCCACTGTCACAAGAGAGGATCATACCACATATCACTAGCCCAAGAAAAGATCACAATTCATAATTCAACGTATGGTTTCTACCGAATGTGTATCGCCTTCATGCCATTATAAAGTTGAAAAGTTGTAAGTCGAACAATTGTAAGTTGGGGACTGTCTGTATATTATATTTAGGGCAGTGAAACTGCTCTTTATGATATTATAATAGTGGATATGTGTCACTATACATTTGCCAAAACCCATAGAACGTACAACACCAAGAGTGAATCTTATTGTAAACTATAGACTCTGGGCAATTACCACGTATCAATGCAGGTTCACTGATTTTAACAAGTGTACCACTCTGATGCGGAATATTGATAGGGAGGCCGTGCATGTTGGGGACAGCGGTACATGGGAAATCTCTGTATCTTCTGCTCAATTTTGCTGTCAACCTAAAACTGCTCTAAAAGATAGTCTATTAAAATTTTAAAAAGCATATTATGTAAAGAGAGTAATAGACTTTAAGGCAATGATTCATACATTCCCCTACAGTTTAAGTATGGTACATATAACATTCATGTTGCTCACAAGATAACTTTGATAGCCATGTGCCATCATCGTAAACACTACAAATCACTAAACATTCACCATGAAACTGCTGATCACCCTTTCAACGTCTCCCTAAGCACCTGCCCTAGGTTATCCCATCATCATTTTTCTCCTGGACTGTAGCTATAGCCTGATAGGACCCTCTCCTTCTACTAGCTCCTTCCAAATGAACTTAGAATTGTCTTCCTAAAATGATCTTCAAGGTTCACAAATTGCAACACAAGTCAGACTACTCAGACCACACATGTACGTCCTGTACCCTAGCTCCTCTCAAAACGCCCAGTCTTTGTATCACACTCTACCCCTTTCTCTGCTAGTAAATCTGCACACTAGCTGCACCTTGACATGTATTCTGGTCTCCCCCAGCCTTAACCCTATCCTTTGGCTCATTTGTTTTCACATTCCTGTATGTTAATGTCTTATCATCAAAGGTCCATATAAATGCTACCCATCTCACACACACAGACACATACACACAGACACACACAGACACACACAGACACACACACACACACACACACACACTATTAGCCTTGAGATTATACTTCTCCAGGAATGGCATTCACAATATTTACCTTCTGCACAGCTTCTACCCACTGATCAGAACCTAACTGGTTATAAACATCCAATATGTTCTGGTTGAATGGTTAGCCTACAGCCCTTAGGATCTCTTGATTGGTTTCCCTGAGTCTTTTAGGAAGAGTTCAAACATCTTTCTGACTAACACAACCCTCCTCTGTGGTCCCATAGCACCTGTGTGTATCTCTATCATGGCTCTAACCACACTGTGCTTGAATCACACTTTGCTATGATTTCCATGCTCTGCCACGTAGAACGGCTGGCACACACAGACATTCAATAAAAGTTCGCTGGTGAACTGACTGAATTACAAAAAAAATGAATTGAGGCCAAAGACCAATTTTATCCATCTTCCCATAACTGTTTATACTAATTGCATCCATAAAGTGCTAGAAAAACATTTGTTGAATGAAACTGGAGCAGTTGTTCTCTAATGAAATCTTACTATTAATCATTTAATAATAGCAGTAACGATGATGATGGTAATAATGATGACAATGATACTACCAAACAATTGTACAGCATTCACTGTATGCCTGGCCTGTATTCAATGCTTCAAATGTACTTATTTAATCCTCATATCTACCCCTGTGTAGTGGTTCTATTATTTTTCCTGACTTGTAGGTGAGAACTGAGAGATTAAGTAGATTGTCTGAGTTCAGGCACCTCGTCTGTGGCGTGGCCACACTTCTATCCTGGGCAGTCTGACCCCAAATCCAATGCTCTCTTGCTCTGAATTCATTTTTGATGAAAACATGTTTTGATCTAATGAACCTATGATATATATGCATTGTTTTCCTTTCCCAACCGCCTGTCCTTTCTATTAACCACTGATACTCAGGCTTTGACCCTATTTCTCTGTAGAATATTTTCAATCAAAAGCTTGTAAATAACTTTCTTAGAGAAATCCTCTAAGACCTGCAACCGTTGTCCGCACGCTAAACTATTTCTTTCCCGCCTTCCATGAAATTACTCTTCTGTCTCCATATCTGTGTCCACCCCTTCATGGCTTCCCAGCTGAGGACACCTCGTGAAAGCTTGTTCCTCCTTCACTCTGCCTGGGCCGCTCAGCTTCTCGGTGGCCTCTTTACTCCTTAGGCATCTCCTGCCACAAATACCTCAATATCTTTTCCTCTCATCCTAATTATTCACCCACATTTCAGTCTCAAGTCTACTAAATAGATGTTGGTTTTTCTTTCACAATTAAAAACAAGCACCTAAAGAGTATCACCGCCATCTTAAATCATACTCTGAAATATTGATCCCTTAATTATATTAATAAACATGATTGGCTGATCCAATCAGCCAGTGAATCAGCCAGTGATCTCTTCAAGTTTCCTGATCCAATCAGCCACGTGGTGGTTTCATTTCTCATTTTTGCTTAAGGAATTGCTAGTTTGGCTTTGAACATCATCCTTGAGAGCTTGGTTTACATCTTTTTGGTTAAGAGACAGGTGAGCAAGAGCATAACTGTTTTCAGTATTAAAATACTTCTCTACCAATTGATAAATAATCACTGTACTCAGCCCCCTGAGCAAAGTCCCTCCAATCAAAGACCTTCCCTCAGGACCCCTGGACTTGCCCACAATCCAACAAATAAAGGAAATAATATTCCCTGACACAGCAGGACTCTTCTCAGGCTCTGTACCAATACCAAGGCCTGTACCATTCTGTTGTTAAATATTTTAAATATTGCCCCTGAAATGAGAAGTGGAGAACTTGAGTGGGCTGGCTCTCATACAAGATCAATTCAAGAAATACTCCTTTTATAGGATTCTTTGGAGCTTTTACGAAACTGCAGTGGAAGGTAGGATCTATGATGAGTCTATTGTCTCTCATTATAGGATTCATGTGATAAATTTCTTAATTTCTTTGGGAGCACCTTTTTTCTGGGAATGTAATTTGCTTCTCAGGAAATCTCTTGTTTCTTTTAATCTAACAGAAGGACTACATTATAGTATAGTTTTCTTTTTGCTTTGTCTTTTAGGAATTCCAGAATTAAAAATAATACTCAATTGAACAATAAAATTTTACAAGCTATTTGGTACATCTCTCTTTCCTCCTAAATGATTTATTAATTTAACATTTTTATTTATTTTAATACGATTTCACATTAGTAGCTGCATCAAAAAAATTTTTTTTTGGGGGGGTAGGTGGTAAAAAATTATACATAAATGAAGTATGCTCTGTGTTCTACTGGGCTTAGTGCTTTGGGTACCATGAGCTGCGGGGTCACTGCTGTGGTTTACCGTGTTCTCCTGGATGCCTCCAGACTTAGATCTTTATGCTTCTAAATTCAGGACTAAAGTTTCTTACTGTTAAAGATGAAATGGGTGGGAATAAATACTGAAAACACATTTAATTGTCCATGTACTTTACTCAAGAGTCCTCCTCTGAGATTTGTATATCCCTAAAGTTGACCTAGCTAAAAACAGGGAGAGAAAATCTCCAAATGATTTATTATTATTATTTTATGTTTTGCCTTATGTATTGAATTACTCTATCTGTGAGTAAATCCAACTACTCTTGGTACTTACTTAGTTCATGGACAATTACAGTTTTTCCAGTTCTTTCCTTTTCCTACCTTCCTTGTAGCCAAACCACATAAACATGTCTATTTTGTAGAATTAGTGAAGGCAGAAAGAAGTTACATTCAAAGTTGTCATCTTTGCTAAAGGTGATTTACAACGAGTCTAAGAAAAAGTGATGTGAAATGTTGCATGTTGAGGAGACCAATTAGAGTGAATACAGGTTTTAAATTTTCTATGCATGTCATTTTCAAGAACATTATTTTTTTAAATCATATATACCATGGATGATAGGCCCAAATGGGAACCAACCCTATTTTAATACTTTCTATTTATTTCCAACAGTCTACCCATTCCACAAATTTACACACAGTATTCTTTTAGTCTTTGTAGTTCCCATTCTTTGTTCAAGACTTTATACATGATATGTGGTCAGTGAATGTATATCCAATTTTCTTTTATTATAAACTATGCACTGTGTGCTTTGCTCAATGGGGAACAACTAAGTTCCTTTTCTTTTTCTCACAGTTTCTCTGTATTTTAAATGTCTCTTATTTAAAGTTCTGCCATTCTGCCAATCAAATGAATAATTATTATCATCCATCTGTCCTACCTTTTTAGCTACCCAATCAATCAATAATATATTGTGTGCCAAACATGTTTCCAAAAGAATACATACATAAATTAGACATTTTTCTTCTGATAAATATGCTTACCTTTCAGACTAGAAGATAGATATATAAGTAAATATTTTTCTATATAACGTAGTAAAATTAAACGGAAATTTGACAAAGTGCTACAGGAACGGAGCGAAGAGATCAACTCTATCCTCAGGAATTCAGTAAATGCTTCACAGAGTCATTGATATTTGTGCTATTGTTCAAAGTATGAATATGAATTTCCTCGGTAAAAGGAAAGAGAGCAGACAATGGTAGTCCAGATGAAGTGACGACTTTGTTCAATGATCTGGTTTATTCAAGGAACCTTGAGATGCTCAAGTTGCATGGTGGGGAGAGGCGGTGAGTAAATGCGGACAGGTGGAAAAGTGCTTTTATACAGGACCTTCCAAACCATGCTGGCCCAGTCGGTTTGGGCTGCAATTACAAAAATACCATAGACTGGGAGCTTAAACAACAGAAATTATTTCTCATAGTTCCGGAGGCTGGAGGTTGGAGACCACGGTGTCCCCAGGTTCTTGGGGAGCACCCTCTTCCTGGATTGTAGATGGCTGTCTTCTTGCTGTGTCCTCACATGGTGAAGTAAGAGAGCGAGGAAGAAAGCTCTCTGTGTTTCTTCTTATAACTAATCCCATGTACCCCCAATTGCCCTTAATCTCCAAATACCATCCCATTGGAGGTTAAAGTTTCAACATATGAATTTTGGATGGGGGTGGACACGAACATGCAGTCTGTAAAACACGCCTAATAACTTGAGTTTTAGTTGGTAGTAAAGGACAGAGACGGCTGGCCAAGCAGCAAAGTCACAGCTATCAACTTGTGTTGATAAGCGTGAACCAGAGACAAGGGATGAGGTATCTCACTTAGATTTTTGTGTGTCCATTTAACCCATGGACAAGGCATACTGCAAAAATATGGGAATTTATGATTAAGAAAGTAGAAATGGTATGTTCTTCAGCTGTACATATAACTAAAAGGGCTTCTTTTTAAACAAATCTAAATGAATAATATTCATGATGAAAAATTGGGAAGGTATGCTACTATTTATTAAAAAAATATGGTAGTGATTTCTTTATCATTCTAGATTATTGTGGGAACACTGACCTCTATATGTTATGCCACAAATTTAACTTACACCTAGAAAGTATTTATGCTAGACTTATGTGACATCTGCTGAGAAATCTAAATTACCAGTTGACAAAGATCATTCAGATAGGAAAATCTAAATCTATGTAAAAACGTTGAAAGGAGCAGATTTGGGCATCTGTAGGGGAGAGATGATAAATCATCCACTGATGTCAGAGGAAAGTGCGTGCTTCTGTATTGTTGGTGCGTCATGTGGTTCAGGTTGGAAATACAAAGCTAATTATTTTTCTTTATATATAGCATCTGTCCATGAAGGGCTCAAATAGCATTTATGTAATGGTTTCTCACAATGTTTCAGTGGAATAAGGGATAACCTATGATTGTAATTTATGGATCAGCAGGGATTGCTGGAAAAGTACTAGAAAGGTTGCAGCATCAACTTGTTTGGGATTTGGTACAACAAGCAGGCAAGACCAGAGAAGGCTGCAGTAGGTGGCTGAATTGCGGAAAGCAATGTACTGTGTAGAGACAGCCCCAGAAGTGTCATTAGAAACGGCGATTAACAATGCCAAGATGGAGGCATTGCCAGCCTATAGGAAATAAAGAAATATATAAGAAGCAACTTATCTCCCCCAAATTAAAAATCATTAATTTTCCAGGCCCAACACGTTGTCTAGTGAGCTCCATCATATTATTTATTATCCATTGTGTTGCTTTTTGTATTTGCAATAGCAAATATTTTTTATTTTGTTTTGTAATACGGGGTGAACACGATTTAAAATGAAATGAAAATTTATTAGGTCATTATTAGTGTATTTCTATATTCATTAAAATAAGGAAATGAAGGAAATCGGGAGAGTGGCTTATGATTTAAGTGCTATTCTGTAGGAATTTCAATGTATTCAGGCATAAAAAGTATCCTTTTAAATAATCTCTCCAAAAGAAAAATAGGTAGAATTATTCTACACTCTGCATGAACAGAGCAATTAGGAGTAGATCTTTTGTTAAATAGATTAATAGATAATTAGTCATTAAAAGCTTCAGAATTCTCTTCCTTCTCCCATGGTTCTTTGTGTTTATATGTGTGTAATGATAGGGGTGCCTCATTATTTCAATTATTTGCATGTATTGAGTAATAATCTGTTTCAGGCACTGTGCCGAATTCTTTACATGCATCATCTCAGGTAAATCTTAGATAACGTTTTACGCAGTTGATATTGTTCCCACTCTACGCGAGAAAAACAAAGCACAAACTATGGAATTTAGTAGTCGCCTTGGACCACACACCCACTGATTGGCAGAGTCAGGATTATGAGTTGAACCCGAGCTCCATGATTCTTCTCAGCTCTGCCTAACCCCTTTAGGGATGGAAAAAGCAGAGAAGACAAAGTCTTGAATTTCTGCTCTCTGGCAGGAGGTGTTTGCTTTGGGCAGAGCTGTAGATGGGGAAGTAGCTGCAGGATCACGCCCAGGAAACACTGAGGGGCTGTCTGGGTGACATCTGTCTTCGTCTTCTGGGGGCGGCACCAACCCAGCATGATATGACTCCCAGGATAAAGTCAGGAGGGATGAAGACTCTGGCTGTGTGGCCAACAGTGCTGACAAATTAAGTGGAGAGAATTAGTGAGTCCTCAATATGCTTCTAGAGGACATGGAGTGACTGGGACAGCTGGGACTCCAGCCATGACATTGGGTTATTTATATCCCTTTGCTCATCACCTGGAAAGTCTGGGAGAGCTGTCTAAGAAAATGGAATTGTACAGATGGCCAACGGGCACATGAAAAGATGCTCAACGTCGCTAATCATTAGAGAAATGCAAATCAAAACTACAATGAGTTACCTACCACCTGACACTGGTCAAAATCGCCATCATTAAAAAAATCTACAAACAATAAATGCTGGAGAGGAGGTGGAGAAAAGGGAATCCTCCTACATTGGTGCAACGTAAATTGGGAATGTGAATTGGTGCAGCCAATCAGGCTGCTTAACTCTCTGGACCTGTTTCTTTACTGTCACTGAGGAGTGAATAGATAATGTCCATATTAATTTTCTAGGGCTAAGTACCACAAACTGTGCGATCTCAACAACTAAAATTCATTGCTTCACAAATTTGGAGGCCAGAAGTCCGAAATCAAGGTGCCGACAGGGCTGCTTCCCTCTGAGAGCTGTAAGGGAAAGATCTGTTCCAGGGCTCTCTGCCTTGGAGATGTCCCATCTCCCTGTGTCTTTTCATTTTCACCTCCCCTCTATGTGTGTCTGTCTCTGTGTCCAAATTTCCCCTTTTCATAAGGACACCAGTAATGTTGGATTAGGGCCCACCCTAACGACCTCATTTTAACTTGGTTACATCTGTGAAAACCATATCTCCAAATAACAACACATTCTGAGGCACTGGGATTTAGGACTCCAACATGTCTTTTTTTGGAGGGGACGCAATTCAACCCATTACAATGTCCAAAATCTTTCCTTTCAGCTTTAACATTTTGTCAAGGCCAGATATGTGCTAGTTTGTATCCCTGAGGTTATTTTAGTGAGAGAAACACAAATGCACCTGGTTTCAGCTGAATGGAAGGAATTTGTTAGTTCACAGAATCCAGAAACATGAAATGACAGACACCAGCCAGATCCTTAAATGCTGAGAGGATTCTCTATTTGTTCAGCTCTGCTTTGTATCAGCTTTATTTCCCTTCTTTATAGATTGACTTCTTACATAACCAAAAAGTTGATGGCCGGCATCTTCAAGTCTTCCAAGGGTAAGGGAGGGGAGGGATAGGTGTGGATAACTATCTTCCTTGGAGTTTGAACAATCACAGACCGGGCATCTGAGGGTCCAGCTTAGACCAGGTGCTTCCCCTGGAATGGGGCAGCTGTAGCCCCACCCACAAGATTAGGTAGGAGCGGGACAGATATTTCTGAGGAGAATGGTAGTTCATAGAGTCGGCAGTTCCACAGAATTTACTACAGTTATGCCATTTAAAAATGTGTCATTCCCATTGATTGTCTGAGCATGTGTGATGCAGGACTTGTTCAGATCTCTGCCTGCCTGGTACAGAAGTAACCACACTGGAATAATCGTCTTGGCTGCGAAGGCTAAAATGAGCAGGCATTAAACAACAGTGTGTATGAACGCAGAGTGAATGGCCAAGCCGTGGGAAGAGGCAACACAAGGAAGGAAATCGCAAAGTATGAGGGGAGCTTCGGAACAGAGCATGTGTGTGCAGTTCCTTTTATCTGAGGCCTTGTTCTGCCTCAAGAAGGGAAGTTACACTGTGCAAGGGGCACTTGGGCAGGCAGGTGAGTGTGTGCTGGGCTGAGGGACACACGGACCTGATCAAAGCTCACAAAAGACGTAAGAACAAAGGGCGGGGATGCTGCGTGATGCTCACTTGATGTAACATTGCCCTGTATTGGTCACTGTCTGCCCACTCCTCTAAATTCATGTCCGCACGGAAACTGCAAATGGGACCTTATTTGGAAAGACGGTCTTTGCAGGTGTAATCAAGTTAAAATGAGGCCCTACGGGCTCACCCGAATCCAGTGACTGGTGTCTTTCTAGGAGGAAGGAGAGGGTGATTTGGACACACAGGCACACAGCGAGAATGTCATGTGACCACAGAGGAGGACATTGGAGGGACGCAGCCACAAGCTAAGGATCTGGAGGGTTGCTGGCAGCCTCCAGAGCTCAAGGAGGCAAGGAAGTGTTCCCCTTTGGAGGAGCCCTTGGAGGGAGCACACCCTTGTCGACACCTTGACTTTATACTTCTAGGGCCCCACAACTGTGGTAAGAATAAAGTTTTGGCGTTTAAACCACACAGTTTACAGTAATTTGTTAGGACGGCCCTGGGAAACCACCACAGACAGCATGCTTCAATTTTAAGCAAGAGCCTGTGAGCACAGACATAACTCCTTTTGAGGAGGCTTATGGCTTGTTGTAGAAGTCAAAAGTTAAGCCACTTCAACAATTAAAACCCAGAACTAACTTTCTGTAGTGGAGGTCTGTGAGGAGTGATGCTCCACTATAATGTTCTCTTTGGGGACCTGCTCAACTGGGCTCAGGGAGTCGCTAATTTTCACCTCTGTGTTGTCAGATATCCTAAACTTCCGAGGTTGAAATCAAATATACATGGTTTAGAGAAGAAAACCTATATCAAAGATTGAAGTTAATAAGAAAAATTTCTCTGAGCGTTCAACATGTCATTAAAACACACAATAAAAAGCACAAATAACACAGAGCGCTAATTTTCCTTCTTTTGTGTCTTCTCGTTTTATTATTTTTTTTCTATAGCCTTTAGTGCTTTCTTAATTCCAGAGTATTGCCTGATTTGGATGGGAAATATCAATTTCCTCTACTGAAATTCTTCAGATTGCTTCTCTAAATGTCAGTTGTATTGGGCTTTCCCTGAAAAAAAAAAATGCTGTCAGGGAAGCAGTTTGCAGATCAAGTAGATAACAGAAACCAGGAGGCTATTATTAGCTATGGAGAAGGCAGTGAGCTTGCTGGTTACATAAGTGAGAGAACTGGTAGCCTTCTGGGAATGAGGAGAGAAATGGAGAATTGATCAGTAAGGAAGATCTGGGCTGTTTCTCATTATCTCTGTTTTCCACCAAAAAAAAAAAAAACTAGCCAAGAATTGTGTTCTGGCCCTTCTGTCTGTCTGCTGTCATTTGAATCCAGTCCACAAAAGAATAATGTTTAAAGTGTTTCAACGTTGATTATAAAATCCCTAGGTCAAGTCAGTGGATACAAGCGAGAAGTAAAGAGTCAAGCACCTCTGTATGGAAATGTTATATCACACCCTGCTTTTGCTGTGTTACAGTTTATAAAAGTGTAGACAGCCCTCTCTCAAATTTCTTCACAGTTCATAACAATCTGACTGGTGGTTTGCAATTTCTTTTCTAATTAGATTTTTTGGCATGTAAAAATGCAGGGCTGCTTTAGTTCTAGTCCAGGGTTTTGTTTTGTTTTTGTTTTCCTCCACCTTTTTCTTCTTTTTCCTTTGTTTCCTTTTTATTCAGCAGTGGTTTGTTGCCTTCTGTTATTTTCTCACCCTTGGCCATGACATACTTAGTTAATTTCTGGCAGACTCTTGCCTAATGCTTGTCAAGTTCCATTTCTCTCTGTGTGTTTTCTTAGTATATAAAGCTCAACCATCACTCATTGTGTTTTTGAAGATAATGTTGGTTGTGAGCCTCGGAGGACTTCAGTAAACTTGCAATAAATGACCTTTTCCAAATGCAGGGAACAGTAGGCAGGGGCACAGCTGATAACCAGCACATGGAGACGGTATCAGTAAAAGCTGTCAGCGCCCCGGCAGAAACACTGAGAACTGCCACAGGCAGCTCCTCAGAATAGAACTCTTGCAGGAAACAGTTTCTTTTCAGTGACATTGTCCTTAAGAGCCTCCAAACATTCTCCCTCTGTCGGCACACTCCACCTCCAATCAAAAATCGAAATTCTAAACCAGCAGACTGAAATGCTTTTCAGCAAACCACTCAATGCTTAATCTCCTGAAAATTAAGGAACCAAATCTCCAGCTGGGAGAGATTCAGAGCAGCAGCCTCCAAACAAGGTCATCTTCGTGTTCTCTCCTCAAAGCATGCTCCTGTGTGCTTGCTCACATAATTAAGGACGAAACGATGCTAGGTGAGGGGTACATGGAAATGAAGTCACATGTGTCATCTGATTTATGGAAAGGATAATACATGAAACCTGATAAAATTCCTAGGCCAGTAACTTGGCTGCTACTGGTTTACAATTAGATGTGACAGAGTAAGGTAGGAATTAGTTGTTTTTCGTCTGAGTGGTACACCTGCCTAGTTTTCTAAATCAGTCCAGCATTTTCTGAAGCACATGCAATGTCTTGGGCAAGTTCAAGAATCTCCCCCTCATAATAAAAAAAGAAAAGAAAATTTGTATGTGTGCGTTTTAATCTTGAAAGATCTAAATGATTGGGTGACTAAAAGTAAACTCTATCAAATAAATAATAAATGGTACAGTTACCCAAAAATAAATGAAGCAAGTGATAGGACACCCTGTTTCTGACCTGTGAATCTAAGCAGAGATCCAAGTGAGCTTGCCAGACTCCTGACCAATGAAAACCCTAGGTTATAAATTTGTGTTTTAAGCCCTAAGTTTGTGAGAATGTGTTAGAGCAGCAATAGGAAACTAATGCAATAGGCGGTCAATACGTATTTACTGGTTGAGTTGGTGACCTGAGATGAGCTGGCCTGTCTTGGGTGACTTATATATCTCTGACTCAGTCACAGGGGACGGGATGGTCTAACGGGTCAGGCCTGACTCAGGTGTCTATTCCTGGAACCACGTGGATGGAAGGTTGGGGAGGAATGATTTCTCACAGCATGCTGAGGACTTTTATAGAGGGAAAGAGGGAGAAAAATTACAGAAAAATAACATACGATTCCCACACGAGCACCAGGATTCATCTTGAGAACAGATGGGCAGCCTCCTGAACACGACTGTCAAAATCTCCATCTGTCCTACAGCTCAGGAAGCACCAGAGTTGAATTACAGAGAAGAGCCCTCTGTGGACTGGAGAAGCTGAGGCAAACCTTTCACAGCAGGAGACCTTAATTGGGGGTGTGCATTACCATCACCTCTGGGACTTGGTCAGTATTCAGATACCCAGAGTCTGCCCCAGGCCTAATACAGTACGACGTCTGGGTGTGAGGCTTGAGCACCTATATCTTAAAATTGTTCCACAGATGAATCTGATGCAGGCGTTAGTCTGGAGTAGGGGTCGGCAGGCAGACTTTTCCCGTGAAAGGGTCAAACAGTAAATATTTTAGACTTTGTGGGCTATGTGGTCGCTGTAGTTAACATTCAAGTCTATCATTAAAGAGGAAAGTAGCCACAGACAGTTCATATACAAATGGATGTTGCGGCCGTGTTCCAATAAAGTTTTATTGACAAAGGAAGATTGTGGGTTGGATTTAGCCCCTGGGCTGTAGTTTGTGACTCCTGGTCCACAGCATGAGGATCTGTACAGAGAAGCAGACCTGGAGGGACAGCAGAATTCCCAGGAAGGTCAGAGGTTGTTAAGAGAGACACCAGCACCCGGTGGATGGGGCATGAAGGATAAACCCATAATTTGCTTAGAGAAAATAAAAGTGCCTGATGAAAAGCATACATTTCTAAGAAAAGACAAGGCTATAGTTAGCAATCATATGCACATTAACATTATATTCTCTTTCCCAGTTAAATTCATAGGTTGGAGTTAAAAACAAAACAAAACAAGACAAAACAAAACATCGTATTTAAAAATAAAAAGAAGTAAAGCCTGTTATTTGCAACACCATGGAGGAACCTGGAGGACATTATGCTATGTGAAATAAGCCAGACACAGCAGGACAAGTACTGCATGATTCCACTTATATGTGGCATCTAAAAGAGTCAAACTCACAGAAACAGAGAATACGCTAGTGATTACCAGGGAGATGGGGGAAATTGGGAATTGTTCAATGGGTATAAAGTTTCAGTTATGCAAGATGAATACATTCTGGAAACATAGTACCAAGAGTTAACAACATCGTATCCATGCATTTCAAAATTTGTTGAGAGTAGACCTCATGTTAAGTGTTCTTACTACAAAAAACCAACTAAAAACCAAAGGGGAACAAAGAAACTTTGGAAGGTGTTCGGTACCTCTATTACCTTGATTGTGGTAAAGTTATCACAGGTGTTTGCATACGGGCAAACTCATCAAATTGCACATAGTTAATATTTGATATTTATTTGCATTCAATTATACCTGAATAAAGCAGTTAAAAAAGTTTTAAATGAAATTATGGTTTCAGGATGTATTAATCACATATCTATACCTGCTTTGTCCTTCACAAGTTTAGAGGAGTGAAAAATTGAGCAAAGTGAAGTTAAAAAACTGAAGAATAAAGAAAAAATTAGAGATTACCTACAAGACAGTTTGTTTTTGGCATTTAATATCCCAAAGAGAAAGGACTGAGTGGTTTCTTAATTTATCTGTTATTACATGGAAGAAGTTCAAAGTAAGGGCTGTACATAAGGTATACACTTAAATGTTATAAAATTGAACAGGCTTTTAAGTAGGTTGCCATTGAAAATAAGTGTGGATTCTCTTTTATTTAGGAGAGGTTGTGTTGTAATTTCATCATTCTAGGCCAGTGACCTTGGACAAGTCACTTAACATTGAAATAATGATAGTATCTACTCACAAGGGGCTTGTGAAGAACCAGAGATAGTGTTTAAAAAAAAATGTTTTGTAAATGGTAAAAAAATCATAAAATATGGGTTGTTAAAATATGATAACAACTCTCTTGGATGTACTGGAACTGTTATCCTTAGAAGAATTCTATGCTATTCTGGTAATTATGGGATTCATTTATTTTCAGAAATGCATTTTTTCTAAGCACTTTGAAATGATACTCACACATATAAAACAACGTGCTGTAGCATTATCTGCATACTTAAAATGGGAATATTCTCACTTCATGATTAATGTGAGGGTGAGAAGCTCGCTCAAAATATTTATGGCATGTTTAAGGCTGATTAATTTTATGATCTCGCAAACCTGATCTGTTTCACAGTTTCTAAACTAAAATAGGATGTATGTTATTGAGCTATAAAGGTCTTGGAATGAAATTTTCTCACATCTTCATACTTGTATATGAACAAGCATAAGAAATGGCATTTTGCTGGCGGAGCTTCAGCTCATACTCCGCTGCCTGTAAGCACTGGTGGGTACAGAGTCGGGTTTGTACGTGGGGTGGTGGTTTAACATTTTCCCCAACAATCTGGATACACTTATTGTTCAGTATGGGCTTTCAGTTTATAACTGGCAGAAGAGATTGTAGTTTGTTTGGGTATAGAGGCTGGTGGGAGGAGGTATAGATAGATTCTCTGGAGTGGGTTTACAGCATCTCATTCTGGTCTGGCCCTTGGATTCAGGATTCCGGTTAATCACAGGAGTGAGGGTCCAAGGCTGTTGGAACTGTATTTAGGAGAGGACTGTAATGCTCTTGGCAAAAATAAGTGAAAAAGTGATACAAAGTCCAGGAGACAATTATTCCCACCACTTCTGAATGGGACGGGCTCTGCTGTTTGATGAGTCTCTAGACAACAAGTGTAAACTAGACTACGGATCACAGGGAAACCCATGCACTGCTGGTGAGAGCATACCCCAGAGTAACCCTCGTGGGTGGAGCATGAATATGTAGCACTTGGTGAAATGAGGACTGATTGTTATGCTATGAAAGACCCACCCCCCGCAACACACTCCCTTGTATGTAACCAGAGAAACCTAGTCTAGTTGTCAGAGTAGTTGAAAGTCATTTACTGTTCAGTAATAGGAGAATGCATATGGATACACACATGGAATATCACAAAGCAGTTGGAAGCAATGAATGATGTGTACATACTGCAACTTGGACAGATTTTTAAAAATACAGTGTTGACTAGGAAAAGTTAGCAGCAGAATAAATCCATAGTTCATTGCCATTTATGGAAATAAAAACATTAAATATTTTAAAGGATCAAAAACACACCCACAGAAATACAGCAAGCAAAGTAGATATCATGAGGAGCAGAGGAAGAAAGTGGGAACTGAAACTTTATGAACCAGCATACAGTGACAGCAACATTTTAAAAATTTCTGTTAGAACTGGAAGTAAAGGGATATATCTGGTCTTGGGTTGTTTGGCAATATAGCTAAGTCCTTTATTTTGAAATGATCTACTTGTTTCCATTTTATCTATATGATTCCCCTTATTTCCTTATCAAATCTGAATGAATTTTAAAAAGTAGCAACAAGAAGATTAATACAGCATCAAGATAAGGAACTATTGATATCTAACTTGGCAGCTTTGATTCCATTATATAGTAATTGGTAGATGACCCAATATCTGAAAAATATTGAATATATATATATATATATATAATTTCTAAATTAAGACATGCCAGAAATTTGGAGAACCTTTTCAAATAAATGTGGATTTAAGAGGTAAGAAGCACTCTGTCTTCAGGAAACACCACAAGTATCTACTCTTCGTGAATTACATGCAGCACCTAGTGTTTATGCCAAAATTTGCCTCTTTATCAATTTTTAAAATGCCGTTTATAGCTCCTTGGGTATTGGTAGTTGGCAAAAAAGAAACCTTGTTTTTCTATCTAGTCTGCATACTTTGGGTTTTATTTCTGTGAAATCAAAAGACTCTTAGACACACAGGAAGTTGACAAAAGTTGGTCAATTATTAATGTTCTATAGAATTAAGTTTTGCTGCCCATCACTTTATGTGCTTTTCTTTCGGTGGCAGACAGAATAATGGGCCCCTAAGATATTCACATTCTAATCTCTATAACCTTGATAATAATGAACGTGTTACCTTACACATAAAAGGAGAATTAAGGTATCAAGAAGATGAAGTTAAGGTTGCTAATCAGCTGAATACAAGACAGGAAGATTATCCTGGACTAACCAGGTGAGTCCAAGGTAATCATAAGGGTCCTTAAAAGTGTAAGAGGGACAGAGTTCAGAGTCAGAGGGATATGTGACTATGGAAGAATGGTCATAGAGACGGAACAATGCTGGCTTTGAGGATGGAAAAAGGGGGCCAGGAACCGAGGAATGCACACAGCCTCTAGAAGCTGGAAAAGGCAAGCAAATGAATTCTCCTCCATTGCCTCCAGGAAAGAATGCACTCCTACATTCTTGATTTTCTTCCCAGTGGGGCCTGTGTCAAACACCTAATTTACAGAACTGTGAGATAAGAAAATTGTGTTGTTCTAAGCCACTGAACTGTGGTTATTTATTATGGCAGCAACAGAAAATTAATGTACTGTTTGTTATTACACAATCATATGCCTATACAATGATATGCCCTCAAATTTAAGCTGACTGTTCCTGCTGAGTGTATCACTTCTCTTTTTGTAGAGTCCACTTGGTTTTAAAAGCCGTTAAGTTTTGACCTCAAAAGAGGTTTCAGAGTTAACTGCATTAAAATTGTAGAGTACTTATTTAGTCATTCCAAAATGAGGAAAAAAGTCTATGTAAAATATTAATATTTCATGGAAAGAACAAACCTCAGGCTATCCTCAGTAATTAGGAAAAAAGTTTTAAAAGAGAATTAACTTTTAATTTTAAGTTAATATTACAAAGTTTTAGTCAGCACTGTGTTAATTTTGTTCAAGTTACATGGTAACCAATATGAATTATTTTTTGGCCTTGGTCAAGAAAGTTTTGGGAATAATGTTATTACACAAATTGTCTATAGTAGCACAGACTGGTTATAAAGAATGCTTTTTTTTTTCCTTTGGTATGGAATGTCTGAAGGTGACAATGTATGTTTTTCAAGAAGTGGTTCACATTATGATTTTTTCTAGATTTTACCAGTTTTTAATTTAATTGGCCTATGAACGTGTGTAAATATGTGATGAGAACTCAAAAGGTGAATGTGGCCTTATGAAGCATCTTAAGTGACCAGTACCCATTCTAGGTTGAATACTGAGGTATTGTGCCAATGAAATAACATAGATGTGAAGGATTTGAAGTGATCCACCCTGTGCTCTGACAATCGTCCTGAAGAGAAGGAACATGACATAGCCAGTAAGCATCAAAGATCAGACCTGAACAGACCCAACCAGGTGGGGTTTCACAGGCAAACACATGTTGAGTTTACTGCTCCTCAGTTGCCGTTGAAGTATCCATTAATGGATGAACCACTAGGCAACATTAAGATGCCTAAATCTTTTGAGAGATTAAAAAATGGAATGTGATATTTAAGTAGAATCAGGCTTTAACACATGCTGTGGGGGAATAGAGCAATACAAGTGCAGAAAATTTTTCTGGCAGACTTGGACCTATTTTGAGAGGGGAGGTTTAAGTGTGTGTGTGTTTATTATATTGAACTGCTGCTAAATTAATAATTAGTGAACCTTCTGCTGAAAACTAAAGGAGATGCTTTCATTTCAGCTTCACATATTAGCAAGTCAATTTGTATGCTTTTCAGATTTTTTTTAACAGAATGATTTTATTACACTGTTTTCCCAAGTTTTTTCTTCTTCCAAAAGTATACATACAGCTTGCATAATGGAGAGCCGTGTATTTGGTGTAAAGGAACCATAGCACTCACGTGCATTCAATCATTTTGAATATCCCTCAATACCACATGTAAATCCTTTGGAATATTACCAGTGGTTTACATGGGACTTAGAGATTCAGCACCGTTCATTCCCCTCAGGAAATGAAAATTCATGGATACCTTCAAGCTAATTCATGGATACCTTATAAAGAGTTATACCAAATGGGTATGGTGGTATTATATGGTAACATAAGAACTTCAGCCATTGAACTAATATATTTCTATAGTGGTGTTAATGGTGGATGAAATGTATTGAATGAGTTTATGTGAGTTGAAGTATTGAGGAAATTTACATATATTTGCACATACGTACCACTTGTCCCAAGTTACTCCACAGAGCTCTATCTGTTCTGTCTTCTGTTTTTAACATTGCAAGCAAGTTGCACTCAAAATGTACTGATTTGTACAAGCGATATACAAATATGTAACTTCATTTTTTTGCAACTAATCCCTTGTCCTCCACCCCCATCCTTGCTGAAAATGCCTGACCTTGCCCACCACAGGGGCTGCGATCTCTCTTGTTTTAAAAATTCACCATTTTGAGTTCCTTACTCAGCTCTTTAGATGGTTTCCCATTTCCACGCTTCCCACAATGCATCTGGATGCAAAAGGAAGTATATATAATACAATGAATGGGTGGAGGATGACGGGGGAGTGGGCTGCTCTAGGGTCCACAGCTGTTGTCCCTCCTCGTTGGTTTTATCCTCTCAGTCAAGGCCCGACTCTGCTGTGCTAACTCAGGTGGCGTCCGTCTCAGGTTGACGCGCTTTGGCTACACCCTCAGCGGCCTCCCCTCGGCTGACCGAGCACCGCCATGTTGGATGCTGCACCACTTGCCATCCGGGAAGCAAAGAATCTTCCAGCCTCTGTCCAGAGAGTGAGAAACATCCTACCCAGGATCTGCACCCACCTCCAAGGGATCGCTATTGCAATCTCTCTTCTGAGATTCAATTCAGGGGGGTTAGGGGAGAAAAGACAGTAAAGTCTCACCTCATGCCCCCCCACCCCCCTCTCTCATGCTCAAGCGCCAGAAACTACAGTGGCCAGAAGAAATTTCTTCCTGTGAGGTGCAAACTTTCCTCACCTTTCCCTTATCTGATATTCTTATGTCTTTTCACTAGGACTAAATATAAAATTATTCTCAGATTTGTAAGTTTTGCTCTTATTTTGAAAAATCATGTTTTGCGGGGAGGCGGTCTATTGTATAATCTGCTTGCGTACCCACAATCAAGCCAGGCTTTCAACGCACGGTCTTATAAAGGAACGTAAGGATGCCTGCGGAGGAGCCCAAAGCAAAGCTAGGCTCCCTCTGCTCTAGGCCGTCTCCCAAGAAGTGGAGGGGCCAAAGGGGGTCCAAGTTTATGCTGCTTCTAAAAGTTGGAAGGAAAAAAATGTCTTCTTCCTTCTGGGCATATTCTCCTTCTTAGAGTCAAAGTTGGGATCTTCCACATATAGCAGCCTCAGTGTGGCTGTTGGTTGGTGTGCTTTATTTTATTTTACTTTATTTTTACTTTCAGCATCCTAGCAGAGAAGACAGTACTTTTGCAAGTACCTGGTGAAGGGCAGATTGTTTCCTCTGGTATGATGAATCTCTGGTTTCCAGGATGCCACGATCACAGCTGGTTCCAGGATTCCTGGAACCTGGCTTGGACAGGTTGGCCCTTGTCCGTGTGTGTCGCTGGGAGAAGCTAAGTCCTAAGGAAGAGGGCTGGAGGGATAAGCTGGAGACAGGTTCACAGGGGCAGGAGGGCAGAAGTCAGAGCTGGGTCCTTCCCTGAGCTAGCTAGCAGACAGTGGAGGTGGACTTGGCGAGCTGATAAACTGAAGGGGTGGAAATGTTCTCAAAATTTAAGGGAACAGAGTTGGAGCAGACAGCTATATCTGCTTGTAAAACAAATTAATCATATCTGCCTTCATGGCCACCGGAGGGAGGAATCCATGGGTTGAGTGCCTTGTGAAATATTGCCACGTCCCTTGGGGAGTGCTGGAAATGAATTTCTCACCATGGGATGGATGAGCACTAAAGACACCACCTGTAAATAGGAGAGCACCAGACTCGCCCTTTACAACAGGAAGTGTTTACCTGAGGTCCCTGAACTTCTAGGGGACCCTTCAATGGTAGGCACGGGTAAGTTTACCCTCGATATGGCTCGCAAACTTGTGTGCATGTGCCTTTGCGCATTTTGTCTCAGGAGATATTCTGGTACTTTCAGCAGATTCTCAACAGAATCCCTGATTCCAAAATATCAAGGGCCATGACATTAAAGGAAATGCAAACAGGTAACTTCTAACTTGGTACATGAAAACTCTTGTCCCTTTCTCAGAAATTCCATTGGAAAAAAGCGGTGTCACTGATCACAGAATTCATTTTCCAGTTTCATGAATCCCATTAGTGATAAAACTCATGCAAAAATGTCCACTTAAAAGAGAACAACAACAGAAACAATAAGAAAAGAGGACAAAGCCTGCCTTGGGCCCCCCATGAACATGCTCATAGGACCTTTACTATAAACTGGTGAGGAATTAAGAATTTCTTTAAATCACTGGGATTCTTTACAGGGATCCAGCTTTGGAAAATTCATTTGTGAGCCAAGCAGTGTGTGTGAGGACACGCAGTAGCACATGATAAATAAGTTAAAGTTTCTTTAAGGAATTAACGATTCATTCTCAGGAGGCCTTTATTTACTATAAAAACCCAAGTGACTTTTGTCCTTATCATGCTGATAGTTACAGGGAAATTGATTCTCTTCACAGAATTTCCTGATGGTCTCCATAAAGCATCAGATGCTCCTGGCCTTCCCCTCCTTGTTTCAGTAGCTGCTCTGCACTGGTCAGCATCATCCTCTCGGCAGCAATTAGAGGTAATAAGTAGGAGCTTACACAATTGATGGTGTAATTCGCCTGGACAGTGTGGAAGCAGCAGTTACGAAATGCCTCGCCAAGCAGAGCTCTTGTACCTGGTGCCTCCCTCCCATCAATTATCCACATAGCAAAGCCTAATGAAGGCACAAGGCAGGTGGTGTGGGGACTGTAGGAGTTCGGATGCAGAGCTTTCTGGTCCAGCTCAAAAGGACCAGACTTTGCTTAGTATGATTGCTATGAATTCCTTCTTCCACAACCCTAATTGATGCCTGTCTTAAATTAACCCTGAAAAGGTTTTGAGGAAAAGGGGGAGTAGAGGGGAAGGAGGAGAATGTGTATGATCTTCTCCTTATATGTCTTTCTGCAACAGTGTTTTTGATCTCTAGCATATCCTTTTGAGTCTTTCTTAGCATTGCCCATCTCTCTGCTTATGTTGCCTATCTATTCTACATGTTGTCTTCTTTGTCTATTAGCACTCCCAGCATATTATATTATATAATATATAATAGTATATGCTCCCAGCATATTATATTATAGTTTTAAATTCCTGATCTGATAATTCCAACATCTCTGCCTTTTCTGAGTCTGGTTCTGATGCTCGTTCAGTCTCTTTGAACCGTGTTTTTGGCTTTAGTATGCCTTGTGACATTTTGGTGAATGCCACATGGCATGTACTGGGTAAAAGGAACTCTGGTAAGTGTTGGTATGTGGTATTGTTAAAGAATACTGGTAGTCAGATTTCTCTCTTTTGAGCAGCCCTTCCTAACGTTCTTCCAGTCTGCCTCTCCGTCTTCTCCTCTTCACAGTTTGAGTGCATCTAAGATTTGTTGCTCTGCTCTATTTCATAGGCTTAAGGGAACAGAACAGACCCCTCCAACTTTCCCATTTCAATTTTTCAACATCTCCTCATGTTGCACAGAATAAGCAAAGTGTAAGGCTGAATAAAAAATTAGGTACAAAGTTCCTCAGAGTATTGTTAGAAGTTATAGTTGATTAAAATTTGAGACTGTTACTTATGAAAGATTGTCTGCTTTATGGAGAAAAGGCCCAGAGTATGAATCATAAATAAATAAAATGAATAATCCCATTTCCCATAAGAGACAGATAAAAATGAATTTTTTTTCTTAAAAGAAGTCAAACTGCAAAGAAGGAGAATAGGACCAATTGTGAATTTAAATGATGCCCAAATATTGCAATGATAACTGCATTTCTCATAAAGAGTGAAATATTTCTTAAGGATTACAGATTAAATTTAATTTCAAACCTCTGCAAGGATAATTTATTAAGTGGAAGGTACCATTTTACAAGGAATTACTTCTGTACATAGATTTTTTTTTTTCTTTTTCTCCTTTGGGTTCTCAAATCACACCACTTGATTCTGGATTGAACTTTCAGAAAAGTTTTTCTAAATGCAAACACTTTTTAAAAATAATGTGGTAAAAATATGGTTTGGGAGGTTGAGCCAGGAGAGTAGATATCACCAGTTACCAAGTGTTGATTTTCTTAACTATCAGAGTCTCAAACATAAGAAAACATTTATAAACCGAGAGTTAAAATCAACTGCTCTTAACATTAACAACATGAGGATGGGGCTAGCTATATTCAATCATTTATAGTTTCAAGCATATTTTCCCTCAATCAATGTTCAAAAATACAGTTTGAAAGAATGGAATGCTATTTAACTACAACGAAGTGGAATAACTGGCAAAGCATTGGTACCTGCACATTTACTTAACAATAATCTACATTCCTCCAGAGCCATATTCCTATTTGAAAGTTTGAAGGAATTGGTCTAGATTTCATTTTGCTGAAACTCTGTATATGATTAATTATGTCTGTCAAAATTTGTGCCTATTTTTCCTGTAATAAAACCTTATATATCTGGGATTGATGGCAAGAAAACTCTAATATGCATGGACTGAGCATGATCTGCCATGAACCTTCTCACAACTAGACTGCTTCTTGGATTCTGATGATCAGTTGGTTCATTTGTGTGACTCTGTTGAACACATGACGTTGATAGTGAATGAGATAAATGGCACTATCAGTTCTCAGAAAATCCAGGATATCTGAACTTGAAATTACTCGAGTCAAATTGGGATTTTTTCTTTGTGATCAAATATCCCTGCATGCCTCTTCTAGATTCTCTCAAGTCACTTAACTTTTCCTGTGCTTCTGCTTTTCACATCTGTTTTTGGGAAAATGACACCTATCTGTCTCAGTCTTCTCCTGTGCTTTTGGGATGATTAGTAATTCTGGGAAAGGAAATGTCAAAGCCCAGAAAGCAGGTTGGGGGCTCTCTCAGACATCCTAGGATCAATCCACAGAGAAGCATTGTTTATTTATCTATTTATTTATGAGCACGCTGTGTGGCATGTGGGATCTTAGTTCTCTGACCAGGGATCAAACGCATGCCCCCTGCAGTGGAAGCGTGTAATCTTAACCACTGGACCACCAGGGAAATCCTGAAGCATTTTATAAATAAGGAAATTCTGAGGATAGTGCAGTTTTATACCCCTGGATATTTTCAAAACTGCTTCTTTTGGAAATTCTTTGGGAAGAGGAGCTGTTCTACCTAAAGGTCATATTTTAAATATTTATTAGAAAGTAGTCTTCATTTACTGAGGGAACACTGTTTGCTCCAAGTTTTGGGAAAGTGGGATGGTAGGGGGGTGACTAGCTGTTCTTGCTTTTAACCTTGATAAATCATAGGTCTCTTTCCAGGGTTCACACTTATGTAAACCATGTTGGGCCAAGTTGGAGAAATTCAGGAGGGAACTTTGTGTTTGTTTTTGCTCTGAGCTCTTGTTACTATCCAGCTATGGTCTCAGGCAAAGAGACATTGGTGAAAGGTGTCCTGAGATTCCCATGATTTACCTTGTGACTTTGGATTTGTTGCTCAAGGTTCTATTAAATCCTTTCACAAACACTTTGAGTTGTAATTTCTTGGCTTCAAGTCCCAGGTGAAAATGAGCCTCAGAAAGTAAATGTGAAGTCAGAGGGCCGCTCAATGGCTCCATCGGGGCTCGGACTCTGACGTGGAGCCACCCAGGGCATGTCCTGTGTTTATGATGTTTCCCAACTCCTTTCCTTTTTGTCAAAACTTCTGTCCCAAAAGCATTCCCTCAGGGCCTGTTCTGCTGGTTGATAGCCTGCTAAACTTATAAATGAATCCAAGCTAGTGTTCTACTGAGTGCTATTTTTCTGGGATAATGTAACTGCATTTCAACACAGATATTCTTCAGATAACTTATTAATATACGAGAGTGGATCTGATGCTGACATTAGAGTCACCTGGCCAACTGGTGAGGCAGACATTTGGGGGACAATTTGGGACTGTTAGCATCCTTCAAATTGAAGTGTGTGGTAGGCAGCCCCTACTTTGGAAATTCAAGAGTATTGGTCTTGATAATGGTGTTTCTACCCTTTTGCATGAATATTATTAAGAAGATATATATGGGAACACCAGTCTCTTCCAGTATAATGTTATAATTTCGTCCCTGAATATTCATAGGAATTTATGGTGTGGTTATACCTCCTGTGTATTTGGAGAAATACCCCCATTATATTCACTTAGGGCTACTGTTCTAGAGGCCTCACTGCTTTCTAGTAGCCTCCATTGCCTATGGCAGGGCTTTCTGGTGCAGAACAAGTCACCATGCATCTGGGTCTCAGTTGTCTCACCTGTAAGGTAAAATGGTGGCACTCAATGGTCTTCAAGTTTCCTTGCAGTTCTAATACTCAGAGTTTCAATGTTTGCCCTGCTTTCACTGGCTTCTAATCTATCCCAAAATGTCTTCAGATTTCTGGGTGGTGGAATGAACAATCTCTGTGTGTAGATTCAAGATAGAGAAAATCTGATTCTAGGAACTTGAAGCTCTCGGTTGCAGTAATTGCAGCTCACCTCTGACCTTGAAAAGCCATTCCTTGGCGGCCGTGGAACTCATTACTTGAGAGCGGTTTGCTGTAGCCCTAGTTTCTCTGCCTTTGGAAGAAATAAAGTTCCCCTGCCTCATTTCTAACCTTCCTTTCATGGCAGTACCATGATTTTACTGACTCCTCAGGAAAGATCTTACCCATCTCCCAACATTCAGTCACTTCTGGGTCTGATGGATGAAGAATCAAGGTCTTGTACCTTTTGCTCTTCCAGAGGTAATAAATATAGTTTGCTGTGTCCACATGCCATAGATATAGGCACCAGCAGATCAGAGAGGGAAGTAGAACATTAAGCACAGAGAGTTCATTCACTCTTTTTCATGATAATGTGTTTTTGACTGCCAACGGTAATCTTAGCTCCTCTTTTACTGGACTCTTTTCTTTCCCCCACCTCTCTACCCTATATTTTAAGAGGCTATATATTCATATAAATCCTCAGTTTTTCTTTTTTGAGCCTAGTGCACTGAGCATTTCTACTCATGCATAAAATATGCCCTGGAAATTCCCATCACGGCTGCCTAAGTGTTTATTTATTTTTTACTTTTTGAGAGTCAGGCTCTGAGATGGTGCCTTTCAAGAGACAAGCAGTTATAGTTTTGCTATATGATTTGGTTCAGTTTTTTTCCTTCCATCTTGTTTGTTTATCAGGAGTATAAAAGGGAATTAAAGATATTATAGAAAGAGTTTCCCTTGGTGGTTACTTTTAGGTATTTTGTGAATAAATGGAATATATGGGTTTTAAAAAGAAATAGAATTATGGGAAATAGGATGTATTGTATATAGATCAGGTATTATGAGAAAATTCCTTGCAAAGTTGATCTGAATAATGTTGAATGACTAATTTTAAATTTCATGCAATCTAGATATGAAACAGGTAATTTAATCATAAATTTTCTATATTTTGATATTGGATTCTGGTATAATCCTTAGAGTAAAACCGGATCATTTTAAATTATTTTGGTAAATTGCCTAGTTGTATATAAATGAGGCAAAAAAGAAACATTTTTGTACAATTTTGTAGCTTTAAAAGTTTTTATTTCCTTTATAGCTCCAGTGTTCTGATTTCTAAAGATAAGGTGAGGAAATGAAGGTGTTTTATACTAACATGCTAAATTTTAAAATAATTTTTGTTTAGAATATAAGAAACTGGGCTTCCCTGGTGGCGCAGTGGTTGAGAGTCCGCCTGCTGATGCAGGGGGCACGGGTTCATGCCCCAGTCCGGGAAGATCCCACATGCCGCGGAGCAGCTGGGCCCGTGAGCCATGGCCGCTGAGCCTGCGCTCCGCAACGGGAGAGGCCACAACAGTGAGAGGCCCGCGTACCGCAAAAAAAAAAAAAAAAAAAAAAAAAAAGAATATAAGAAACTCAAAAACTACATCTTTGTTTTTTAATAATGAAGAATAATTTCTGAGTTACTGTTAAGGTGGACAGTATTGTTGGCCTCCTCTGAAGTGTACATTTAAAGACCAGACTGGAAATTTCCCCCATAGAGTTTTTTATGGGTGAAAATAAAAATCCAATTGTTTTCAGCTGCAACTAAGAAAATACATATGTGATAACCTATGCACAGCTATAAATCAGATGAGCTTTCAGCATTGTTAGAAGTGAAGTGCTCATGAAAGAGGCTGGGAAATGCCCACTGAAACCTTGGGCTGGCTCTGACCAGCTTATTTATAGCTTACAGGGATGAAATACCTCCTCCGGGATTTACTTACTACAGCTCTGCCAGAGGTTTCACATTCATAACCCCAGACTAAGACAACAGCCAAAGTCATGCAAGATCTCGCTGCCAGAAGAATGCAAATTTCCCATTCTGGCCCCAAATTGTCTCAGAACGATATGTTTTCTCCTTCCTGATCTATAAGAATTAATATCCCAGTCCACAAAGAATGCCAAACTATGTCCATTTTCTTTCTCTCTTTCTTTTTTCACTTATTAGTCAAGCCATATTCTTCTAGCTTCTATTTTTTTATAGAGAGAATAAAAAGTTTGAATGATGATTTGAGATAGTGCAAAAATTCTATTTTGGCATCTGAAGTTTATCTAGATTAACTGAAAATCATCCAAATTGACTGGATTGTTTTTAGTAAATATTTATAACTTATAAATATTTAAAAATATCTATATTGGTTTTTCAATTGGACCAAAATACAAGAGCATAATATGAACATATAGGTCCCACTCAGACATCTCCGGTGCGTTTATACATCTGAGTATAGAAAAAAGCAGACTCATCTTTAGCAGAGGTGTGCTTAACCTTGGATCAGACTTCTAGTGACTTTGAAGCAGTCGAAATAACTTTTAAAACTCCTGGCGGAGGGATAGAAGGATACACTATGATAGGGTTAACATCATTCTGTCAATATACATCTAATATTGATCAGACATACTATATTTTATAAAAACTGACAGCTTATAACGAAGCAATTCTATCAATTAATTTATATATAATCACATGGATGCTGAGAGGAAGGATTTTCACAAGTCCATGGATGTGCTAGAGTGAATATCATTATAGATGCTCCTGGGAGAAAATATGCATGAGCTGAAAGACGCTTTTAGGCAAATGATTCTCTGCCTGATGGAAGGATTCATATGATCAGTGCTGTATTTTCAGTAGTCAAGTGTTACCTTCAATATGTCTCCTATAGCTTGAGACACACTTTAGCTCATTCTTTCCCTATACTTTGGAAAGGAAGCAGCTACAGTAGCAGTTAATCATGATCTAGCTATAGACTTAATCAGGGAAGAAAACAAGAAGCCCTATCCTGATACAATTTACCCACAAAGCTTTCAAAGCAGGCAGCCCAGAGTTGCCTAGAGTGAATGAAATCAGAATCCAGTGCAATGTAGATGCAATAATTCTTTATTTCAGCACACCTATGCACCAGGTTGATATAGCTATCATTTGTCACAAAAGGCTTTTTGGAAACCAAGTGCAAGGTTGTCCCTTTAGCTAGAAGCTTACTTGGCTAGAAGGAAAATTGCTGGGGAGGGTGCAGAATAACTCACCTCCACTCTTCCTTCAGAAATGAGCTTACCCTGCATTTTCTTGCATTTAAATGGAAGAAAAGAGAGAGCTGAGTACTCAGGTGATCGACCTCGTCCTTGGGGGTTGGAAACCTATTAGAGAAGGCTTTACAGTTTCTCATAAGTGCAACCCTTTTAGGAGCTCTCCAGAGACGTCCTTCTGACCACTGCTCCCCTCAATCTCCACTCCCCACAACACAATTCTAAAGTGATTTTTTAATGTCCTTCAATTTCTCAGTCCTCATTTGTAAAGCATTCATAAAGGTATTTTTGAAGAATTTATGTGATACTTTATTCCTGGGAGAAAATAACCTAGTCAATGACAATAGTAAAAACAGAAACTTCTTAAACAATCCGGTTTGCTTTTCTGAATTAAGAGCCGAACTTACACTGTTACGGCACCTCTCAACACCTTCTTGTAATTTCTTGCCCTTTTTCTGTTTCCTCTACTAGATTCTAAGTTCTGTGAGGCAGGGACACTATATGTCCTGTTCATCCTTGCATCTCCAGATGCATATAAGATTAGTTGGTACTTACATATTTGTTGATACTTACATAAATGAAAGCAAGAAATAGGACACATGGAGAAAATATTGTGAGAGTACAACACATAATTCTCTCCCCAATATTGAGGATTCTTGTAATTTGACCAACCAAATATAAAATAGGGAAAACTGCTCCCTCAAATTAGGGATGACTCTTCTCCCCGAGCCAGACCTATTTTTAAATTCTTTTTACATAGGCAATTATGCAAACAGTTCAACATGAAAAAAGACCTGAAGACAAGTCAAAGGTTGTTTTATTGCTACTTTCATATCTACTTAAAGCAATACTGCAAAATATTCAGAGAGCCCCATGGTGACCTCAGCCTTCTATTTACGTAGTTTCAAGCCTTGCCTTATGAAATGAAAGTTTTGGGAACCCTTACCACACAGGTTTTTGGAGGATAGACAGGGACTATTTTAAAAAACCACTAGATATCTGTTTCAAATTGCAACCCATCTACTTTGGGCTCTTAAGGTTGAAAAGATTGGCTTGATGACATCAAATCATAACCCTATCACTTCACTTCTGCTAGGTTTTCTAGACCCTTTCTTGTTAACTGTAACATAAACAAAATGTTCACAGAAATTTTTTCATCGGATAATTTATTTGGGAACTTCCCAAACATTACATGTTCAATTTGATGTAATGATGTGAAATTTGTTATTCTGCAAAGATTCACATACATTATAGTGTGACTTACTTGAAAACACCGTTGTTTTCATCTTTTTTTCCCCAAGAGAAAGGGAGAAATAACCGAATACTATACGGTAGATATTAAGGGTACTTCATGCCTATAAAACTCCATGTTCTCCTGGAATACTGCATCATAATAGCAAGAAAGATGCCTCTCCCATCTCAGACATTTGGAGAAATTGCTGCTGAATACAGACTGCTGGGGACATGTTGAAGGAGCCTCATGATAACTACTGTAATGGGACTCAAGGTACCTGGACAGTCAGTGGTGGGGTTCCTGCCAAATCCCTAGGAACCCTTCTAACTCGGAGGAGTAAGGGCTGATCAGAGGCAGAGAGAAAGACAGATGTAGGCACAGAGCCTGCTGATGTGTCAGGCAATGTGCTAGGCTTGGGGGACAACACAGTTGAATATGACTCTAACTATGGCCGAGAGGTGTTGATAGGTAGACTTAGTGAGAGGGGAAAGGCATCTATATTGGGGTGTGTGTGTGTGTATGTGTCTCAAACATTTTCCAACTTTTAGAACTCATGTTTCTTTTGAAAACTCAACTCAACTTCACTCAAGTTAGCTCAACTAACACAAACTTCTCACAATACAGCACCCCTGGTTTTCTTATACATAACTCGAGGGGCTTGTGATCTCACCTCTCCTTAAGAACCAAACATTGATATTAACTAATGTTACAACACAGTCTAACATATGCTGTAACTGAAGTGTGAGCAGAGGGCAGTGGGGCATCAAGGAGTGAGAAATGGTCAGCGCTGACCCCTGCTGTGCAAAGCTGACATGGTGGCCATCACATCTGAACACAACTGGGTTCACTCCTCCACACGAAGTTCTGCACTTTGTTTGAGCTGGAGAAACAAGTTGAGCAAAGCAACATGTGCCATGGAGGGAGCACAGTCCTACTCACCATGCAGCAAAATGCTCTGGTAACTGTTAAAACTGAGGTAACGTCTGCACCGTAAGCTTCATGGCCATAATCCCAGGAATATCCCCCCAGTGGTGACTGGTAACAGGAGTACCCACTAGACTGTCAGCTGCAGCGGGCAGGACCCTAGTCTGGTTTGCTCAGTTTTGTGGCCTAGCTTCCCATACAGTGCTAGGTGCACGATAAACTCAATATTTGCTGAATGCCCTCATGAGTGACGGCCCTGTGGGAATACATAAAGAACTACTGAATTATGCTGAGGTGGCTTTATTTCTGACCAAAATCAGTATCAGCCTATATAAAAAAATAAGATTCACTTAAATTTTTTACTTTAACCACTGGGGAAAAATAGCTCTCTTATTCCTGATATTCCTCCAATGTGTAATTGCTATACTCTTGCAGCTTAAAAAATTACATCCAATGGAAATAGATATAAAAACTGAAGTTTTGTGTAAGAGATGATTAGAATTTTTTCCACAACTAAATATTTATTTGTAATTTGTCCTTCTAAAGAAGTTTTATACTTAACGTATGATTGCTGTCTAGATGTAAATTTAAATCATTTGATATTCCCCAAATATTCTGAGTTTACCCCATTAGTAATAATGAGAGTTCAATGGTTGTATAAGCCTATTCACTAAATTCAGAATGTTCTCCTTTGGGAGAGTTTTAATTAGATTTTAATAAGAATGGTGAATTAAACATGATTATTAAGAGACCCTTTATGTTGTACATTACTATGCGTCAAGATAATAAGGTGTATTTTGGGTATTTCAAACATAGATAAAAATAAAGAGGGGATGTAGTCTCAACTTGGCTGTTACCGATATTGATGAATTTCTATTTACTGGTTTGGAAATACATTTTTTCATTGCTTACATATTTCATAATTATCAGCCGATGTGCTTTAATAAGAATGGCTTATTTCAACCAAAGTAAATAATTCATTGAGTTATAAATGAAAGGCATATTTGGCAAGCCAAAGTGAAAGCATTAACATATCTGGGTCCCCCTCCACCCTGCTCCTTCCACCCCAACTGTTTGCAGATCTCAACATTCAAATCTATAAACCACTTAGCACTTGACAACTCCTGCTGAGGCAAAGCTTTGCCAATGCTGAGTAACAGATTGTTCAGCAGCACAGGAAAATACATCAGAGTTAAGGAAAGAAGGATGGCGTTAGTGGTGTTACAAAAACTCCCTCTTCCCTGCTTCATTCTGTAGCCTTTAATACAGAATATTGCAAGCTCTTCCTTTTTAGTCCTGGGAAAGAACCTGGTCTGCCTTGAAGAATTATGTCTGTAATACATGAGGGTTAAAGAGTTAGAAAATTAATGGAGGACAGAGAAATATTTGAAAATAAAAGCAACCCCTTCCTTGAGTTAAAATAATTCTATCTCTTTGATAGTGAAATAAATTTGCCTTCATTTTAATTTGATACTTTAAATATTAAACTTGTACTTTGCAAATCTGATGGCTTGTGGGACGTTTCGATTGATATTGTGGATTACAAACCAAATTATATATTTCTTTCAGAAAATTTTATTTATTTATTTCTTTATTTATTTTGCGGTATGCGGGCCTCTCACTGTTGTGGCCTCTCCCGTTGCGGAGCACAGGCTCCGGATGCGCAGGCTCAGCGGCCACGGCTCACGGGCCCAGCCGCTCCGCGGCATGTGGGATCTTCCCGGACCGGGGCACGAACCCGTGTCCCCTGCATCGGCAGGCGGACTCTCAACCACTGCGCCACCAGGGAAGCCCAGAAAATTTTACTTTAATATGTGTACAATAACAGTACTTTTCTATTTTACTTAATTGCATTTTAAATTTCTAAGATTGGATAGACGTTCTTATTAATTCTGCTTAAAATATATCAACTACTGTCTGGAATGAAACTGAAAAGTAATACTGTTAAGTAAATAATTACATTAATTATATAGATTTCATCACATGGTACAACATGTTCTAGCGGAGGTAACTACGTTGATTTAATGATCAGTTAAGTTGGCTGGGGTGTGGGAGTGGTGTGTGTGAAGTGGAAGCTGACAAATAACTTGGTTTAGATTATAAAGCCAGTATCAGCGTCAAGAATACAACTTTAGCTTTCTGCTTCCTTGTATATGTCTCTATTTGTAAAGAACACTGACTGCACAGTGAAAATGCCTTTCGCTATCACGTTCAAATGCCTAAAATTTAACCAGTGGGTAATGAGAGGAGCCTAGCTAATGGCGTGAACACGCAGGGAACCGGCTCACGGGTGTCCATTTTCTTTCAATGAAGCAAGGGAAGAGCTTGTACTTTGGGGATTGCCCATTCCTTTCCCGTCATCTGTCTATTTTTTATGTGTTTTTGCCTTTGCTATGACCCAGGGAAGCTGACTGAAGCTGGTGTAGAAGGTCTTTAGTCACGATGGGTTCTGTGCTGTGTGTGAAGCAAATCGCACTTGCGTGTGTTTCACCTGCTTCAGTGAAGAACTGAAACAGTAAGAAACAAGGAACCTGACCTTGTTCTATTTCTCTTACCATGATAACAAAGTCAATATTTATAACTTATTTTTTGTGGCTTTTAAAAAAGTGCTGCAATTGCTACTATTCTGTCATTTAATTTAGGGCCTCTGTGGTCTCTCATAATTAGGGAGTGAGATATCTTGGTTAATAAAATAGCATGGTTGACATAAATGGCAATTCTCTTTAATCTCTCACTCTTGAATATTCCTGTAGAGGCTCTTTCATCGGTCTCTTTAACTACTGAAGTAGCCTCCTAATTGGTCTCCCTGTTCCCAGTCTTGAATTCCTCCAATCCCTTATCCTCAAAACATTCAGAGTGATTTTGAAGTGCAAGTTAGATCACACCAAACTTCTGCTCAAATTGCTGCTCCACGAATTGTTTCCACTGTACTTAAAAATATCTACATTTCTTTCCAAGGCCTCCAAAGCCCTTTAAAACCTGGTTCCTAAGTGGTCCCACTGCTCTCATCTGATTCCATTCTACTTCACTAAGAACTGCAGTCACATAGTCTGTATATTCCTTCAATGTGCCAACCTCTTCCGCATTCAGGTCTTTTGTACCATAAGACAACAGTGCTTTCTTTTTCTTTTTTTTTTTTAACATCTTTATTGGAGTATAACTGCTTTACAATGGTGTGTTAGTTTCTGCTTTATAACAAAGTGAATCACTTATACATATACATATGTTCCCATATCTCTTCTCTCTTGCGTCTCCCTCCCTCCCACCCTCCCTATCCCACCCCTCCAGGCGGTCACAAAAGTGCTTTCTTTTTATTGGGTTCTTTCAGATAAAAGCAGAGTACAGAGTAAAAGCAAAATCCACCAGGTCACAGTAAGAGGTTGCTTTCTTCCAACTTTATCATTATCTGAGGAAGCCCAGGAAACCATTCCAAAAACTATTGTGTCCCCTTAAATAAAATCACTGGAGTCACTGGAGTTTTATGCCTTCAAGCATTCATAACTTTATAATAGGAATGTTATTTGAATCTTCAAATTCATTGCTATTTCTATCATTTCCTCTATGCCTACCTCAAAAAAGCTTTGGATTAGCTTTTGGAAATGAAGTCTATCAGAATTTCTGAAAATTACTAAATTTAGAGCCTTCATCTTTTCTTTCATCAGCAGCAGCTGGCGTGATACCATGATACTGTAATTATCAACACGTTCAGGTTAGGAGTGAAATTCTAGGTTTGCCACCTTTTTATTTCTCTCTGTCTCTGTCTCTCTCTTATCATCTATCTGCCTGCCTATCTATCTACCTATCTATTTATCTATCTATCTACTTTTAGTATCAAATAAATAACAATAATAATCAAGGTTTTTAGAACACCAAATACACACGTAAGAAGAAACAAAATCTTTTGGACTATGTCCCCACCAGTAAAATTGAACGAGTCACTGTATATGCTTTCCTTTTCCATATTTACCTGAAGAAAACTGATTTTCGCCTGGTGCCAATCTCTTAGGAAAATCAGTCAATTCATTTGATAGCATCTGCAAAATGTTGTCAACACCTCAGCACAGGATGTTCTACAAACACGATGTATTATTTTAATCATCATCTCTATCTCTTCTGCACCTAGTAGAGCATACTGTTTGCCATCCATCTCACACTGATGTTGTAGGGATTAATGAGATAATATCTCTAAGGTATTTAAAGCTTCTTGGAATCAGGGGGATATGTAAGTACAAGGGAATCTGATTATTAACCCAATACATTATGTTGCCACTTCACTCTCCCTTTTCATCAAGAGTAAATGTAAATGATTTATCAGATTTGCACAGATACAGCAATATAACATTAGGTTACTTTGGAAACTGGAGGGTGTGTGCGTGTGTGTGTGTGTGTGTGTGTTTGAAATATCATTTGAATCTAGTCTCTTAGGCAAACGCATTTCTATGCTGAACTATTTTGGTCACAATTAACAAATGTGATTAAAAGTTCAAATCTTGGTTCATGAAGCTAAATGTTTTGAACCACAAAGTCCATTAGGAAGAAAAAGTGATAAAATGAGATGTAAAGTCATTTCAGTAACCTTGTGACAAGACTAAACTTAACTGTTTTAACTGGGAGACCAGTTAGGAGTTTTACTAAATCTATGGACATATTAGTAGTAAAAGCCTGGATGGATGTTTCATAAACCTTGTCAATATTGCCCTTTCCCCATATAATATAACATTTCCTCTTTTAAAGAAATTTAGTATTCCTCAAATTAAAAACTGGATTTTGAATCAGAAACAGGGTGTGGGGATACTAGCATCAATCAGAAACAACCTGTGTATAATGAAGAATTAGAATCAATTAGAATAATATATATATATATACACACACACATATATATATATATATATATATGTAGTTCTGTGTAACAGACAAGAGCATTCCATCACAGCTTTTAGTACCAGTGCACTCTGCGATCATCTGTCTCTCTGTCATTCTGTCTTTTAATTCCTCTGTTGTCTCCATCTATCCCTCTATCTCTATTTCTTTTCTTTCTTTCTTTTTTTTTGGCTGCATGGCTTTTGGGATCTTAGTTCCCCGGCCAGGGATTCAACCCAGGGCCCATCTGTGAAAGCGCTAAATCCTAACCTTGGGACCTCCAGGGAATTCCCCCTCTATCTATATTTCAGTCCATCCATCTAACCATTTATTACTCTTTCATCTATCATATACCACAGTAGTTAATAAGCTAAGCTGTATATCTTCAGTGTGAAATAAGATTCATATTTTATGACAAGTAAAATTTAAACAAAAAATGATTCTTTGCACTTTGACTTCTTCTCTCCCCCAATGTCATTGTATATCTGCATTATGCATCAACCAGACCTTCCCCATCGGCAGAAACTCCTGTTCAACCAAAAAGAGCAACGTTCTATTAGCATCAATAAGACGACTCCTTAAAGATAACATTCTTTCTTGATAAGGGGTCACACGGCACTTACAACATTTGATGTACAGCCGTTTGTCTCAAAAAGCTTATATAATTGTGCCTTGACTTCTAACAGGTGCAACAGTTCTAAGAGCTTTCTGAGTTTCTGTTCCCAGGTTATAAAACTCAAATTTGAGTTGAATAAAATTTCTCCTCTTTCATGGGTTGACTATGGATTCATTTTCATCTACATCAGCCAAGATCTATCATCTGAGTTTCTGATTCTGCTGACTCTACATCTCAACCTGGATGTTTCAAGAGCATTACAAACTGAGCAAGCCTGAAAATGAACGTAAGCCCTCTCCACCACCATCTGCCTCAACCTGCCCTGGCCTGAATCTGCTCTCCCCTAAGGGTCTACTCATCAGTAAATGCACTTGATAGTTCCCAAGAGAACCTGGGAGACCCTGCCCCTCTCTGTCATCGCCCATTTTCACCTATTATGTTCTATTGTACATATTCTGTTTTCCTCCCTTAGTCTTATAATTGCTATTACTCAAAGAATTAAATGACTTCTCTTTAGTTCTCAAACTTGCAAATTGAAAGTTTAACTATTACATGTGTTTAGTTGGCTTCCTCTGCAGGGAATCATCAAAGCATTTGAATCAGGCGATCCTTTACCTAACTGGCCTACAAGGTAATGGATCTGGGATACATTTAGCGGTTATAAATTTCTCACTGTTCCACCGAAGTCAAATAATTAAATGTACATGTAAATTATTTTTTCTAGATGTTTGTTACATGTGTGTTAACATTAAAAAATTAAAATTTTTGCCTAAACATTTTCTATAGTAATAAAGATTTTATAGTAAATTATACACATTCTCTACTTTCTTAAATTATCCTGAACATAGGGGCTTCCCTGGTGGTTGAGAGTCCACCTGCCGATGCAGGGGACACGGGTTCGTGCCCCGGTCCGGGTAGATCCCACATGCCGCGAAGCGGCTGGGCCCGTGAGCCATGGCTGCTGAGCCTGCGCGTCCGGAGCCTGTGCTCCGCAACGGGAGAGGCCACAACAGGGAGAGGCCCGCGTACCGTAAAAAAAATAAAAATAAAAAAAATAAAAATTATCCTGAACATAATAATTTAATATTTTCTTGAGAAGTCAGAATTGGTATTTTGGATATCAACTATTTTGTTATTGTGTAATATGTTGATGCCTTCTCTTGAGGTGTGTAGGGCCTGTTTTCTGTTCGCTTAATGGCCCCGGGCACCTGTACTTTTAAAGCTTGTGCTTCTGTTACTGTCTTGTTCAGATTTGATTCAGTCTGTGTATCTGTGTAAAATTACATGTTCCTAGAGGCAAGGGGTGGATCTATAGTTTTCTTCACACAGCTCTTAGCATAGAGCTTGCCCAAGTAGATTTCTTTTGACGGTAAACTATTTTTTTAAGTGATGTCATCTTTTAATTCCGTTTTTGAGCAAAAGGGAAATGCTGATAAAGTTAATGTAGGTTAACAATTTCATATTAGTTTTTCCTTGTATGTAGTTAAGTCTTCAGTGGCATGTTTTAATCCACAGCATATTTGTACCAGTGGAATAACAATCTACAAGGAATAACTTTACCAGTTACTGATAATCTGAATAATCCTCTGCTGCTGATGAGACAGCCCATTTTAATGGCTTAAATGTATTTGGATACTGAATTTCCTCCTATCCCGGTTCCCCTTTCACATGCTGTCCGCATTTATGGAGAAATATTGGGTGTGAAATAGCTTTATGGTGAAATCATTGGGTGTGGGAAGGCCCCATTCAAACAAGACTGCCGTACATTTTGATCCAGGGGAAAATGGGGGAAGCGAACATTTATTTTGATGGAAATAGGACGGACTTCTGGGAATTACAGGCTTTTAGCCCATAGTTTCCCTTGATTTCTCAGAAAAAAATGTATCAGCGTCCACTTGGGATGGCTTGATGTCACCAGTGGGAATCTAAATTAACATACCTTCCCTTCTCCCTCATCTACTTCCAAATCAGGCTACACATGAACTAGGATGTGGTGGTCCTGGGGATGGTCCTGCCTCAAGCTCAATGAGGGTGTGTTTCCTCAAGGGTGCACTGACTCTAAACGTGTCACTGGGGATGCTGCTTTAATACAAGACCATGTTTCTTGGGACACGAAGAGTCCTACAAAAGGGAAGCAGGTTCTCTAAGAAGATATTAGCTTGGGGATCAAATTTCCCTGACTAAAGCCACCGACTACCCAGTGCTGGTCATCCAGGCAGCCAATCTAAGGGACTTCCATATATAAGACTGACTGAGCCACCAGCCAACATACTACAATTCACATCAGCAGCAGGAGCAAGTTCTGACAGACTGAAGAAAAACGCGAGGCTCGTTTTGTCAAGCTCTTTTCATTCCTGCCATGCTTTCCCTTCTTCCTACCCCCCACCAAACCCATTTCATCTTCTTAGTTTTCATTTTTTAAATACAGTTATGACACTAGTGGTTTCCAGCAGAAATAACAGGGGTTTGAACAAAGAAAACTGACAAAAAGTACCCTGGGATGAGTTTGCCTAAAATATAAATTGTTTTGGGGGGCCTATACCAGCTTTCTTGCTGGTCTCAAGCTGTCACCCTGGGTTATTTTCACTGTAGTCACGGGGAAGGTTAGCGGAAAAGCAAGCACCTAAGAATGAATGAAGCAGAGAATGAGAGTGGCAGGCAAGGTCCCTGCAAAGCTTGGAGCCAGGCACACACACATGGAGGGGGTTCTCCAGCTCCCCTACATACACACACACACACACACCACAGACACACACACCACACACACACACCACAGACACACACACATACACACACACACAACACAGTTGCTCAAAATTCTCCTTTTCTTTCCTTAAATATACAAAATATCAAGACAAAGCTAGAACATTTCCGTGAGTTCTCAGCTGTGAGCAAAAGGAGAAATCAAAATCTTTTTCGCCACAGTTTTAGAGTCTGAGTTAAAAGAGATGGATGGTTTTCAGCTCTTCACCTAAGTATCACCGACTCTCCCCTGCCCACTGTCTTTCTCTGCCTATTGGTCATCATTAGTGTGCTTTACCTTTGACTGCAGGGCAGAGTGGTGCCAAACCTCCTCCATTAATCAAGCCGCAGATGGAGATTTAGGGCCCATGAAACTGGAAAGCGGGGATCCTTTCTTTCTATTCCCTGAGTAAGCTTTAAGCTTTACAATAAACTTTACAAATGGTGGCTCTTTTGGCGTGTGTGTGTGTGTACGTGTGTAGTTTGGTGTATTTAAACAGCTGAGCAGAGTATTGACTCTGTACTTTCCAAAGTACTTTTCAAAACATGTCTTAAATATAAGCTTTGTTTAACATCCCATGTATTCTAATACCAGTGCTTAGTCAGTGAGCGCTCTTCAATCTCTCGTGTATTTCTGAAGTTGACTTAGGGCCTGAACGGGGAGTGCCTTTTTAATATTTATGGAGACTCACAATGTGAGAAATGCAAATGGGTGCAGGGGTAGATGCTCAGGGATGGCTTCATTTTGTTTAATTCCTAAGAAGCAGGGGTAGAACGTGTGCCTCTCTGGGTAGGAACAGACCTCATGCAAGTATTATTCAATAAAGACAGTTGACCTAGTGCTCCAGAGAAACAGAGCCAATAGGACGTGTATCTATATATACATACATATATATATATATATAGAGAGAGAGAGAGAGAGAGAGAGAGAGAGAGAGAGGGACAGAGACAGAGACAGAGACAGAGACACACAGAGAGAGAGAGAGACTTATTTTAAGGAATTAGCTCACAGGATCATGGACTCTGGCAAGTCTGAAATCTACGGGGTGTGCCGGTCGACTGGAAGCCTAGGGGACAGCTGATTCTACAGCTCAAGTCTGAAGTCTATCATGCTGAAGACTCAGGAAAGAAGGGGTGTTGCAGTTCAAGTCCGAAGGCTGTCTGCTGTAGAATTCCCTTTTGCTCAGGGAAGTCAGTCTTTTGCTCTAGTTAGTCCTTCAAATGACTGGATGATATCCACTCAGATTATGAAGGGCTTTCCTCAAAGTCCACTGATCTAAATACTAATTTCATCCAAAAACAACCTCACAGAAACATCCAGGCTAAGTTTGACCACATATATGGGCACTGCAGTAGAGCCAAATAGATGCCTACAGTGAACTATCACATTTACTCCAACCCAAGGCTCTGACCAAGTGATGGTGGGATCCATCAGTCAGATATCTCTCTTTGTTTTTAAATGCACAGACTTTAAGTGTACAGCTACATGGTTTTTACATGCACATACACACCCGTGTGTAACCACACCCAGGTAAAGATATGGAAAGTACCCATCCTCTCATAAAGTTCTCCTGTGCCCATTTCCAGTTAATTCTTCCACCCCTAAGCCTAGACACTTTCTGACTTCCATCCCTATGGACTTCAAAGAAAGAGAATTGTTCGGCATTTACTTATTTGTGTCTACTTTCCTTCACTCAACATGTTTTTGGAAGTATCCAAGGGGTTCTCAAAACTTATAACAACAAAAATAAGAATATGGGAATGTCTTTGTTCTGGTTCCTACAAGTTCCCCTTTTGTTTCTTACTCTGCTTCTACATTATGCTCCATCAGTTCTCTTCCCTGTCGATGCTGCTCTGTGTTCCCACACCCTTTTGCATTCTATACCTTATTCTTCACTGCTAATTGCAAAAAATTCTTCCATTTCATGGTCTGCAATTGCTCCAAGTCACGCTTTAAGTATGAGTCTTCAGTTGCTGCATGTAGTTGAAATGTTGAAGCCCTTTCCACCGGCCTTTAATTTACAGCTCTCAGTACCTAGGGATGTCCTGTTGTTTGGAGCCCCCTTGGCTGGAGGTCTCTCTGCTGTACAGAACAAGAGTAAGTGGTATTAGATAGGTCACCACTTTGTTTACCTGGAGGAAATGACTTCCAGGTTGAGTACTTCCTAAAAAGTATCTCTACTCCAGTGGATAAGTCATTTTTTAAAAAAGTGATATTCTCTCAGTGCACTAAAATCCAACATCCTTCCCATCAGTTTTAATCTTTGATTGTTGTCAAGTCCATTCTGGGGGGTAACACATGCTTGGATGACTTGTAAGCTACAACTGTGCTGCAGAAGGAGCTTGTAACTAGGTCTCTTTGGTTTGTGAGCTAACACTTCGCTATTCATGTCAAGATGGATCAGATTCTGCGCTCCCACTAGCACACCTCTGTGCAGGATACACTTGTGAACTGACTTTGAAAAGTCACACTGAATGATGTTGGCTGGGGAGCCTCCTGATCTGCTTTGTATCGTGAAAACCTGTTCAGGCCTTTGGAATCATCCCCAATTCTAGAACTATGCTTTATCCACTGGACTAGAGAAGGATGCCTTAAGGCTCATGAGCTCATATCTCACTGTGTATCACTGCTTTGGTGGCCAGTCAAGTAGCAAAATCTAAAATAATTCCCCCAGAAGTCTCAGGATGATAGTCAAGGCTCATGTGTATTCAGATGCTCAGTGCCTGTAATGGCAATTTTATCTAGTATTTCTTTGACTTTATCAGTATTTCCATATCCGCCCTTGTTTACGCTTTTGGAATTTACCCTGGGCTGAACTGTCAAAATCAATTCAGCAGAAAGACCAGCATTATATCTTGAGCATCAAGAAGGAACAATTTTTAAGCTTTAAAGATAAATTTAATGTGCTAAGAGAAAGCAAAGGTGATGACGTTTGCAATACAAACTCAGTGTAAACACAGCTTCCCATTCCCACCTCTTGGAATAAAGTGGCACAGAGGCCAGAAAGACTGACAACATACTTGTAGTGTAAACATCATAACCTGTTCAAAAGCCTTTCAAGAAGCACAGAGTATGATCCCCAACGGTGGGAAATTCTGTTCTCTAAACATAGTCTCTGATTCTTTTTGTTTTTCCTTCCTTCCCTCTCTCCTTTTTCCCTTTACTCTTTCATCCTCTCCCTTCTTCTTCACTTATTCCTCACTTTACTTCTTTCAATAAGTATTTGGGTCCACCTATTGCATACCAAACATCCTTCTAGCTGTTGACAAGAATCACAGTAAATAAGTAAAGACTAAGCCCTCATGGGACCTGCTCCTTCTTTTCTCCTCCTGATTGACTTCATGCCACACCATTGGGTTAAACTAGTAACCATAAAGTGGTAGCACTCCATTTCAGCTGACAACCACAGGAAAACCTTGTAAAAGACGTATGAGCCTGGGCTGAGAGTACAGAACAAAAGGGACATGGAAGCCCCCTTGCTTACAACTGCATTTGGTAGTGACAAGGAATAAGGCAACTGGTTCTGCACCTCCGCCAGGTCCCCATCTATCATGAGAGCCCTTGTTAGCTGGTGATTAGACTTCCTGGATATCAGTGATTACACTACTAAAGCACTAGCAATGCCACCCCAGTGGTAGCAATCACTGTTTCTGAGAATATCAGCTCAGAAGAGGAATCAGGAAACAGTTATAAGACACAAAGTTGCCTGGCTCACTGTCAGATAACTTTTATGGCTTTTAATTATTTTATGTTCTCATTTGCTTTCTGGGTAGCTTGAAATCCTTAGTCAGTAACACTGCCTCTTAGTGAATATGAACCTCAGATGCTTCTGTACCAGCCCTCACTGCACCCTGAAGACCGGGCTGAGATGAACTTTCATGTTGGTCTCCAGCGTAAGTGAATCTGGGAACCTCTGGACTGGTTGGAATATTGCTTTCACTGCACATTTCAATTTGTACAATGACAAAAAAAAAAAAAAAATGACTTGACTTAGACTTATATATTATGTACACTGAATCTCACTTCTTGTCTTTCTAATACCTGGCCCAGGTATTGTACATTTAGGTGCTTAACTAATAAATGTTGAATTAAATAAAATTGGAATATTATTCCAATATATTATATAAAATTGGAATATTATCACACAGATAATATCAAGACAGAAGTTTGATCCTTCTGTCTTGCTTCATGTTCAACTTAACATGAGGAAATTCACAAATACGAACAAATCTCTCTCCAAAAAAAAAAAAGAAAGAAAAAGAAAGAAAGAAAAGAAGGAAACTGGTGAAGGCCTTTATAATTATTTTCTATACGGCTTTATAGGCTCAGTGCCTACGCAAGTTTAGGACACTCTGACATGCCTCCTCTGTAGTTTATAGCAGAGACTATTGATATAGTTGGCAAGATCCCACTTTCTCAGCACTTCTAAGAATATTTAAAATACACAACACTTTTACTACAGAGTTATACTAGTAAGTTTAGATAATTAAATATAGTTATGTTAGTAGTTCGTGTAGGATGCTGCTGAAATGCCACACCTTTTCTGTCTCTAGGTTTCTGATTCTGGGGGTGTCATTGCTTCATTCATGATAGCTGAGGATTCGGTGAAATTTTCCATTTGGGAATCCTCCTTGCCACGGAACATTTTTCTGATGCTCGCCCTCTAACCATTATGGAGAAAAACAACTGGGGCTTGATCTCCTCCCATTCTAGGACCCAAGCTCAGTACCTGCTGGTCATTTGTAGGCTGTGCCTGTGAACTGTCCAAGAAAAATTGTCCCAGACAGAGTTAAACACGTAAAGAGGACTTTATTCAAGACTATTGCAAGAGGGGAGAGAGACTGAACTCAACTTCTTTGTAAGCAAAGACAGATGAGAGGACTTTTAAATGCTGGGGTGAGCTAGTGGAAAAGTACTCGAGGACATTAGTGGGGAGGTTGGTCAATGTGATGAGACCATCTCTGTCTGCTAATTGGCACTTACTGAAGTTAGATTCTTACCCTCCTGCAGAGATGGTGGGGGGGGAGGAGCTTTATCTTTCTTGATGATGCCATTTCAAAGGGATAGCTCCCAGGGTCCTTGAGAAAGACATTCCTTGGTTGCAAAACTGGCAAGAAGCCTAGAGAAGATCTATCTGCATTTCAAAGGGCTAGAGAAAAAATTTGCAATTACACGTTTTCTAAAGTAAATGTCCTAAGGAAAGGGAGGTCAAGGTCTGAGAGTCCAGGAAGAGACCCGTCTAAAGTTTTCTCAAGCTGAAGGAAACATGAGGCTGTCTTGGTAAAAGCTTATCCACTGACTTGCAGCTCTTAGTCTCCTTCATTAAATACTTGTTGGTTTTGTGAGGAAGGAATATAATTCTAGTTTCTCTTTTCCCTTGTGGTGGTCACATTCTCCTCTCTGATCACCACCTTCTGCCCTTCTTGTCCAGTGCACCTTGAGTTTCCCTGGAAACCTTCTTCACATTCTGCCAGCCCCCTCTCTAATGGTACATTTATTTATGAGCTCATACCTCACCTTCTTCCTACAAGAGTGTGAAGAGGCTCAATCTCATTATCTCTAGCCTTTATAGTCTGAATTTAGCTTCTGGGTTTCCAGAGGACAAAGACCTAGTCATGATGGAGTTCCGATTTACACACACCAATGGGTCAGTAAGCATTGCTTTGCCCCTAGCAAAGAAGAGCTCATTCAGTTACTCAGCCACAAGGCAGTTTCCATTAAAAAACTAAAGAAAATGTGGATTTTGTGCTGGTCTAAACTATAGACTGCAGAAGAGTCTGTTTCTTGGCATTCTTTGAAGTCTGAATGTTCACTGTGCATATGTTAAATGTCAAGTATAATTCACTCAAAATTTCAGCTCCAAAGAAAGCAAGAAATCAAGTATCGGGATCTACAGGAAACAATAAAGGAGGCAGTCTGCAAAAGTGAGGAAACACTAGATGATCTGAAGTTTGAGGAAAGCAAAAGTGTTAATTTTGTAAACAAAGAAAAGGCAAGCTCAAATAGATATAAGCCAAACTGAGAAGAATGTGTAAAGAACCACATAGAAAAGGATCTCGAAATGGCTAAGGATGGAAGACTGTGCAGATATAAAGTTCAGTCAACTTTCCAGAACCCAGAGCATCCTGTGACTTTCATCTCAGAGGAAGCCAGAAATCTGCATTGCTCTGCAGTTCTAAGGAGTAGTCACTTGCCAAATTGTGGGGTGAAAAGAAGGAAAAATAATTGACAGAAGCTCATGAAAAAAGTCCACTAATAAAAGATTTAGGTAGTACTCAGGAGAGGAGGAGAGCAGAAGACTATTGCTTGCAGCACTAAACTATGTTGACCTTATTTAGCAGGAGTCCTGAGTTCTCAGGTAGGAGTTCAATGCCTGGGTTAATGGGAGGAAAAACCTGTGATTTACAGTGCAGGTGTTTTGCAAAAACAGAGAGAATAACTGTTGACTTCTTGTCTTAGTGAGTTGTGGCTGCTTTAACAAAATACCATAGGTTACATAGCTTAAACAACAGAAATTTATTTTCATTGTAATAACATAATGTCCTGGAAGTTGGGAAGTCTGAGATCAGGGTACCAGCATGGTTTCTGGGTTTCTAGGTGAGGGCCTGCTTCTTCATATGCAGATGGACACCTTCTTGCGGTATCCTCACGTGGTGCAGAGAGAGATCATCTCTTTAGTGTCTCTCTTATAAGGGCATCACTAATCCTATTCAGAGTGCTCCGTCCTCATGACCTGATAACCTCCCAGAGCCCTCACCTCCATATACCATCACACTGGGGATTAGGGCTTTCACATGTGAATCGGGGGAAGGGGAGCAAACATTCAGTCTCTGGTACCTCTTAAAATAAACACAATGGGCTAATCTATTGAATTAGGTATATATACATTTGATGGTTAGGGCCCAGAATAGACCTTACCTTGCTATCAGTAATAAGTAATAATGGAAATAGTTACTAATTAATGGATGCTTCCTTCTTGTCCATCATAGATGGGAAAGGGTTGGGTTGCTCAGTTTAGCTCATCACATCTCCTCAGACATGAATAACCATGGAACTAGAAGACCCAAACCTTTTAGGGCATCCTGCAATTAGATACCCATCCAGTGTTTTCATTTTATCAGTGATGGCATAGGAGCCAGGGAAGGGTAAGAGACTATCTTAAATTCAATTAGTGGGCTTCCCTGGTGGCGCAGTGGTTGAGAGTCTGCCTGCCGATGCAGGGGACACGGGTTCGTGCCGCGGAGCGGCTGGGCCCCTGAGCCACGGCCGCTGAGCCTGCGCGTGCTCCGCAACGGGAGAGACCACAGCAGTGAAAAAAAAAAAAAAGAGTCTATCTTGGCTATGAACATTTAGATCTACCCATTTCAAACCTTCAGGCTGAAAGCTTTCATCCTTTTCTGCAGAGGCCAGGCCTGCAGATCCAGCTACAAGCTGTTTGAAGGTGGTGAAGTGAATTCTCTGGTCTCTCTCAGCCCTCTGGCTGGGATGACGAGGAGAGAAGAAAGGAGGGCTGCATTTGTGCCTGTCGTGAATGAGCCATCTGTTCTCTCCGAGGTAGCCGCAGGTGCTCTACACTTACATGGCCAACCCACCTCACTGTTGATGAGGTCGTCACCCTCTCTCTCCTACTTTTCTAATGCTGAGAGGCCATCCCATAGCATCTTGTTCCTAGAATCTTCTTAACCCTTCCACTCTCTTGGGAGCTACTATAAGGTACTGAAGCCTGGCCGCTTGCTTTAGGTTTCCTCAGCCTAAGCTAACAGCTCTCTTAGCACTTGTTCTTTTAGCCCTGCAAATGATCAAACCTCTTTCTTGACTCACTGAACTTCCAGCTTGGGGCATGTACTCTCTTAGTTGTATGCCTTGCAATTTTCAGGCAAGAGAAAGATCATCATCTGTTGCTAACCCAGTGGAATGGTTTGGGCATCTCCTCATCTTATAGAAAAGGGAGGAGCATCTCTATCGGGTGTTCCATAAACTCTACATTCACCCCAGAGAAAATCTCTTCTCATCAGCCTAGGTTACGATGCTTTTGCATCTGTGTTACATCACTCAGAGGTGGCAGTCCAGGGAGACAGCAGCAGGACGACAACGTCCCCTTTGCTAAAAGCGTACCTTTCAGAATCTGTTGTAATGAAATTGGAATATGGAATATTTAGCAACCACACTTTTTAGTCTCAACTGTTGTGTGGTTGACAATTATTGGAAATATATTTTATATATATAGTCCCTGCCTATATTAATTTGCTACATCCAGGAAGTTTAGCTTTTTTCTTCTCTGATGACAATCTATGTTTCCATGATCATACCTCCATCATGTGTAAGGACTAGAGTATTAACAATTTTATATTGATGGAAGCATCGTTGCTATAAACACATAACTTTCTATTTTGCTAGTTTAAAGCATTAGTTCCTGCACACTCCAGGATGTATTTTTGACAACCTAGACGAATTTCAAAGTGAATTTTGAGGACTATAGATATGAACATTTCATGTTTTTCTGCAAGAGATTGATTGACTGCTCCTAAAAATAGAATACTAGGGAGAGAAAATGTCAGAAGTCATCTAGACTAGTTTCCTACTTCCAAGCACTTAAATTTAGACCAAGTGTAGTCTAAACTTTTTGTTCTTTCTTTCTTTTTTCTTCCTATATAATGGAGACCCCACAATCTTCTTTGTGTTGGTTCACTCGAGCATTTCTTCTAATACCTCATGTAAATCTTCCCTTCTGTGATGTAAGCTCATTTTTTTTATACCTTTATCTTAGTTTGTGTTGCTGCCACTCTTTGAAGTTTCTCCTAAATTTGATTTCAGTGGTGGATAAAAGTAATCATCTAAATTCCCCTCAGACCTAATATCATGCACAGAGGCCTCAGGCGAAATGGATCTTCTCCAGACAGCTTCTAAGCCCAGGCAGCTCCTAAGCCCTAACTAAGGGAGAGTGACAGAGGGCTGAGAGCCTGCTGGCAGGCTGACACCCCCTACTCCCTCCAGACCCATAGAAGGAAAAGGGAAAGCCTCTTTAATGGGGAAAGGAGAGGGAACCAGGAGACAGAACTGAAGATGTCAAGTGCCTATGAGATTCCCCCAGAGTGAGATCAGCAGTTTTTTCCCCACAATATGAAGAAAGTGGTGTCGGGGCAGAACCTACTGAGACTTCACCAGCACCCCACTGCTCAGCCCCCTCCATATCCTGTTGAGTGCTGTCGCCTAAGCGTCCTTTCCCGGAGGTAAGAAGAGGAAGAGAGACTCAGTCATGGGCAGCAAACCCACTGGCATTTTTCACAGTTGGTAAGTATGGGTAATGAATAGATCATGTCTGATTGAAGGAGGATAAAAATAAAAGACTGAGAGAGGGAGAGAAGAGGGTGACCTGCTGGATCTTGTAGTAGAGAAGCAAGCTGAGTGTATGGAGAGAAATGTATGCATAGAATTTAAAAAATAGGGGTCCAAAGGGGAATATATTCGATATGGGATTATGAATGAGGTGAATTTACAAACTTACAGATCTCATTATTTTTTGGTAGCCTTACCTAGCTTTGATAATTTTTAAAAGGGTCATCGTTGATGCTCTTACATTAAATTAATAGAACGTTTTAATGTATTTTTAATATCTTAATACAGTGACCTACTTTCTCTATGGCAAGCTAAAAAACATTTATGTAAGCCCAACATGGAAGTGCGATTATATTTTCTTTTCAAATGTTCACGTTCTTTTCCTTCCTTCCTTCCTTCCCTCCCTCCCTCCTTTCTTCCTTTCTTTTTCTTTCTTTCTTTCTTTCTTTCTTTCTTTCTTTCTTTCTTTCTTTCTTTCTTTCTTTCTTTCTTGCCTCTTTTTGTTCATGTGTGGCTTTCATTCTGCCAACATTACTGCCTTGAGAGGAGGAAAGCTGGATGTTAATGAATGAAACTTTCTTTAGCATTTAATAGTTTAGAATCACGTATATCTAATGAAAGAACTAATATGGATTACTTGCCCCAACGTTGTAATTTTATACCCAAAGAAGTTCCTTTTTGGTAATAAAGGCAAAAGAGGCTAAAGTAAGGAACCCCTAGTGTGTTAAATTTTTATTATTTCCCGTCAAGGCCAAATTACAACTCCCATTTCTATTGCACTAGGGAGAATTTAAGACCTCTATACCCACATTTTAAAAATTTAGGAAGAACTGTACACAGTTGACATTTCAGGGTATGATCAAAGTGTTCCTCAATCTTTAATATGTACTTTAAATGTGTCAGATACACCATCACCTGCTCACTGTATCTTATAAACTTCCCTACATACCACCTGACATTAGCTGACCAAGTGATTTCACTGTTCAGTGTGTACTTTCTGCTCGTCAAGCCATTCTATTTAGCATTATGTCTGCTAAGGAGGTCCTACTTCACACTGGTAACAGACTGTGTCTATGCTTATCTTTCAAGTGCCCCTATCATTTTTAGGTATTTTAAGTGATTGCCATCACCCTTTCTTTGGTGGCCAGAAAGGACAGCAAGAACAAAATCTGCAACATTTGGTGTCACATTGTGCCTGATCTGATTCTGTATTTGAAAATCCTGAGAATTCACTGTGAAGTTCGAATTACTAACATGGTGTTTTCATCCCAAAATCAAGTTGTCAAAATGAACAAGGAGTTTCTGAAAAATAGGAATGAATGTTGTTAGGAAAAAGACCACAAGTTCATGTGTGTTTTTAGAAACCGAGCTAGCCCTGCCCACTTTGGGTAAATGCACTACTATCTCCCTTTGAACTTGCGACATCAGAACAACACGATGGGCTGAGACTGCTTGGGACCTAGATGCACAGCCAGCCAACAACAAATCCCGAGCATCCTTTTATACACAGATTTCTGTCCTTTGGTGAAATGATGTTTCTTCAAAGGCAAAAAAAAAAAAAAGTTTATTGTGAGAACATTTAGGTTCAGATGTCTTGGATATTGTTTCCTTTTCAGGGTGCGGTTATTTTGCTTAAATTGCACATGAATTGTTGAACACCATTTCCATGGTTTATATTCTCTTTTATTGTAAGCCAAATGATACCTTTCTTTACAGGTGACAGACGGGCAGCACAATTGAGGAAGCGCCATTAAGGAAAGCACACTGTTTGCCGGAAAAAAATCACTGAAGAATTGAGCGGAAAATCAAGAGCCCTAGAGAGGCATCAAAGTGACTGGGCATCCACGTAGTACATTCAGGCAGTACTGAGCTGTGAAAAGCACAGCTACTCTTTGCCTCCTTCCTTCACCCTCACGTGGAAACCCAACGTTCAACTGCAAAGATTGTTCAGCTCCTGAAAAAGGAAATTCAACTCAACACATATTTACTAAGAGGCTGCCCTGGAAATGCACAGTCATAATCACTGTGAGGCAAAAAGAAAGCTTCCTAAGCTGTAGACAGTATCTATGGAGCTTAAAATCTAGGACATTTAGTGTATTTTAAATGTGCATGTGCAACCATAAGCCCATGAGAGATACACAAACACACAAATATACCTAACATTTGTCTTAGTCGGCGGGGGCAGCTATAACAGAATACCATAGGCTGGGCGGCTTACAAGCAGAAGCAATTTATTTCTCACAGTTCTGGAAGCAGGGAGTCTGAGATCACGGTGCCTCCTGGCAGGGTTTGGTAAGAGTCCTCTCCCAGGTTGTAGATGGCTGTTTTCTCATCGTATCCTCACATAGCAGAGAGGACGAGAGAACTGTCTAAGGTCTCCTTCATAAGGGCACTAATCCCATTTGTGAGGGCTCTACCTTCCTGACCTAATCACCTCCCAAAGGCCCCATCTCCTAATACCATCCCACTGGGGGTTAGTCTTTCAACACATGAATTTGGGAGAACACAAACATTCAGTTCATAACAACACTGAATAAGGTTTTAAAAAGGAAGAAAGCACATTCCATTTCGGTTTGGAAAGTGATCCCAGGCTTATCCCACTTGTTGTTCCCTCTTTCTAGCACTCAATCATGGAATGGAAAAAGTGACATCTACTTGTGGGTACAGAAAGCTCAAAGTTCCTCAACTGGGTCACTAAGAATGATGATGAGAAAGCTTAATTGTTCTCCTTGTTTCTTGTTCTCTATTCTGGCTTTTGAGGGATAAAACGTCAGTATAATAACCTTTTGTTCAATGTATTCTGCGTCTTGAAGGTCAGGGAACCAAACCTTTAAAGTTGTCAGCCCCTGAGCTGAGGCGGGAGAGGCTGTTCCACTGTTATACAGGCAGTGGTTTCGATGCAATGCAGTGTACAAGAAAACCAAGGGGTCACGTGTTCATGTGTCCCTTGTCACTTCTTTGACATAAAGTTGGTCTGTTGGTCCCATGATATATTATACAGGAGCTGATATCAATAAATCAGGTAATTTGTGAGCCCTCACAGAGGCACTGCAGACAGGAAAGAAAAATCGGAGCCAGAATCTATATCAATTCTAGGAAGAACGCATCAGCATCCCCTCCAGGGCGACAGGGCCTCCTGCAATCAGCTTGCTGCCGAGTAGCTGACTGATCTCAAGAGATGATACCATGTTGAGGCCTCAGAGTTGATCTCAGCTGCTGACAGGTCACATGTCCTTCAGTGGCAGAAGCTCTGGAGAGAGAAAGCCCATCCTGATTGAGCTTTGTACATCCTCCATTTCTGCCCACGTGACTGTTCCATCCTGGGGCCCTTGCAGAGGCCTTGGAGTGGTGAAGACAGAGGCTGGCTGATGTCAGTGGACGGGCAATTTTGTGTATCTGGTGTTCAGTGTTCATTTATGGCATATGCTCTCTGGTGGGCATTGATGTAAAGCACAAAGATTCACATACTTTGTGCCCAGAGCCATTGGTCCATCCAAAGTCCTCTTGCTTAAATGTCCTTGTCTTTGCTCTTACACTATTACAATATCTTACAATATTATAATATTATTACTCAAAGTATTCCATAAAGCTCTGCCCAAAGGGCCAGTTTCTCTTCCCCAGTGTTTGTCAGGGATACCCACCCCACCCAAGTGGACTTGTAGTTTCCCAACTGTCCGTTTTCAGTCTGCACCAATATTTCAAGGTGATCCATCCAAGAATAAGGCTCATATTTCTTTTTCTTTTTCCATCTCTGGCTGTAGGGAACCCTTCCCCCCATTCCCACTTCCCACATAAGCCATAAAGGGAAGCTAAGGAAGGGATGCCAATTCAGAAGAGGCACATGTCATGGGGTCTGGGACACTGGTTTAATTTTTGTGTTCTGTCGACCTGCTTGGTCTGAATCCAGAATTTTCCATTGTTTATGACATATGGTGCACCTATCCCACCTTGTGACTTGGTGGGTATGACATTTCCCACTTCATGATAAGCGTCTCTACTTGATGTCCCATTCCTGTCTCACTCCATCAGAGCCTAGTGGCGTTCTGAGGAGAAGCTTTATGAATGGTGAATAGTTCTCTGCTGCAGAAGGCATGACCTCGCTCTGAAATCCTAGAGTTCTGTACCACGGCTCTTGGTTTGGGGGTCTTGACAGAAATGCCACATAGTGCCCTTATCTGCTGCAGATCCCTGGTGAACCACTGAGTCTTCCTGACATACAACCCAAACTGCAGGGCAGCCTGTGCCACAGTCTGAACCTACTGCAGAGTCCCTTCTTGTTCTGGGTCCTGCTCAAAATTTGCAACCTTCTGGGTCCTCCAACAAATGAGTCAGGGCTCTGTCTAAGTGTGGCATATCTTGTCTTCAAAATCCAAAGATGTTTACCAAGCATGGCCCCTCCTTCTTAGTGGTAGAAAGTACAAGGGCAATAAATTTCCCTGACCTTGGAGGGGATGTCCTGCCATGCCCCCAATCACTGGACCCCTAAAATCAATGATGTGACAGACTCAGGAATCTTTAAGGGTTTGCCTCTCACCCTCTGGTGCACCTTCTAGCAAACATGGGCATCCAGAGTGATTGCTCCTCATGACCTGTTCACATGATATAAAAAATGCAGTGGACGAGTGTGGTGCTCTGAAGCACATGAGGCACTCAAGCTCCTTTTGGACTATATTCTGACGGAGAGCAAGATCCATATCAATTACTTTAACTGAGAGAGTTTAACATAAGGAATTGGTTAAATAACTATTGGAAAATTGAAAAGCAAAAGGAGAATACTGAATTCATATTGAGTAACTACGGGATGTACTCTGTCCTCTCAGGTGGGGAAAATAAGAGAAGAAGTTGGGGTATTAAAACTTAGAAAGTTGAAGGTGGAACCAGATATATGATATGGGGTGTTGGCCAGATGGTGCTGGTACTCAGGTGCTCAGGGGTCCCCACAAAGCTGGGGCTCAGATCTCTAAGGAAGGTGCTACTGTGCCCGTGATAATATCTCTGAAGCTGGTTCTGAGAAGGTGGGAAAAACTCTGGAAGTGAGCCAAAAGTACTTCTAGGACAAAGGACCATTGCTAGAGTGGTGCTGGCAGAACAGAGAAAAATCCAAAAGAAGCGTGTCCCTTCTTCCTTCTCTAGCCCTCCAAATGCATCCAAGTCTGCCCGATTCTCATAAATCCAGACGTAAACTCCCTGGCTGCTTTATAAACTGGATTTATATAAGTGCTCTCCTGGCTCTGGAATAGAGGAGTGTCCTATTCATTCACTCTTTCATTAATTCATTCTTTCTTTCTAAAAGTTACTTCACGCTTACTACATGCTTCAAAAGCTAGCTGCTTTGCGCTGAAGACGCTTTGACACACATATTCCCTTCAGTTAAACCAGAGCAGCCAGGTAGTTAGAAGGAGAACAGGGCAGAGAAAATTATAGTGCAGGCTAACGAGACAGGTTTCACTGAGAAGAGTGTTCAATGGTTTCAGATGTTAAAAAGAGCTATAAATAGGTGAGTTAATTGAGCAAAGCCATAATCTCTAAAATTATCTATTTGTTTTCACTCAGAACATTTTGCTATTACCAAGGTTATAAGATATTGCGGATGCACTATTAGTTGATAGTTTCTCACAGAAGAAGGAAAATAACTTTTTAAAGAGATATATAGTCTGCCTAAGAAGTACGAACGCTATTTGGAGAAGAACTCAGAGAAATTCTAATGGGAATCTGCATAAAACACGCAGTTTATCAGTGAAGTAAAAAATGTAAAATTGCATGTAAATAGAGTTAAAAAATGAATGCCTCTAGTTTGCTGCTCATTTAGTCATTCTGGGACTCCTAAGAGACATTACTTTTCTTGCATGGTGTTTGGTTTCCTGTGCTTTGTTTGAGTTATTGTTAATTTTTAATTTATTTATACAATTATCTTAATTAAAACATCTTTTATTCACCCCCCCAGGATCAGGCAGAGTATAATTTGTAAAAACAAATTGTTAAGCATGTGTCCCATTGTGGAGACTGGGATCATGGTGAGAAGCAGGATAGATTGTTACTGATGTGAAAAGAGTGGCCTGGAGGAGCCTGGAAGGGGTGATTCAGAGTGAGGGGCAGCCCCAGGCAAGTCTCTCACTGGAGAAGGCTTCGGGATGATGGCTTTTATCTTAGATGAAACAGACCCTGTGGTTTCTCCTCAGTTGGTTGGGAAACCTCTACTTCTGGGGGCCTCTATCCAGTGATCACTTTGTTAGCCATTCTTGCTGCAGTACACCTTCCAGGACACGTGGGACACTCTCCAAAAGAACGTGGTCTTCACTTCGCAGAAGCAAGAGAGGCATCAAAATAAACATTCTCAGACTGACGCTTCACCACTGGGTTACTGGGGCCTTTCACTGCTTTTTTAAAATTTCTATTGGAGTATAGTTGCTTTACAGTGTTGTGTTAGTTTCTACTGTACAGCAAAGTGAATCAGCTATACGTATACACGTATCCCCTCTTTTTTGGATTTCCTTCCCATTTAGGTCACCACAGAGCATTGCGTAGAGTACCCTGTGCTATACAGTAGGTTCTCATTAGTGATCTATTTTATACACAGTATCAATAGTGTATATATGTTCGCTGCTTATTTTGATGTAATTGATAACCTGTGTAGTAAACTTGGGACCACTCATGTCCTGAAATATTATAGACTATTCTGTATCTGATTTGCAACAAACAGTAAGCAGAATAAGGCAGTGAAAGTTATGATGCTTTAAGGAGGAGCTTAATGTAATGCTTTCTTATTTCCTCATGTTGGTCTGAAAATTAGGCATTTTCTTCAACGGACTGTATTATTTTTTAAATGGTGCTTAAAAAATGTCAAGTTCAACATCACACAGGAATGAATTCTTTGCTTATAGTGATAGCTTATAATAGGAATCATGTACCAAAGTATAAAACCTTTGATGTTGACATGTATTTTAATAGCAGTAGATAATTGCTTTAAGACCATTAAGGAATGAATATGGGGGAAAGCCAATTCTCTTTGTAGTAGTTTTAGACCGAGGAAGTTATAAAAGTGGAGTTCATGAAAAAGGATGTTTGTGCCACTTGCTTCAATTATAACACATAAGTGTAGAAAAACCTGGAGGGCAAAATAAACACAAGTCCAAACTTTCCTGGAATCACTTGCTTTGCTGTTCAATGAATACAGCCATGTACAACTTTAAGACCAGAATTTTAGACAACATTTTAAGGAGTGTTAAGCCTACCCCCATTAGAAATGCTTTTCCTGAGAAAGCATTGCTTCCTAAAACACAGACCCGGCCTCTCCTTCAGCATCGTTCAATGACTTTAAGATCAGGTGGGGCCTTCCTGGCCTTCAGAGATCTAAATAAAGTGGGCTGAGATTCCAGGTCCATGTCTGTGACAGACCCCAGTCACCTCCACGATTTCCGCAAATTCTCGAGGAGCTACTTTCTTAGGATCATCTCTGTTACCACATCCGGAGCCTGCATACATGATCTATGTTTTTCCACATCCCCAGGTGGTGACGCTCAGCCTCACACCTGGTTTCCACGCGCATACTTTAAAACCTCTGGCAACAAGTGTCCATGAGACTTCACTTTCCTGAGGACTAGTGGAATCACAGGGGGGTTCGTGCCACTTACTTTTTCCTCCTTTCTCTCTTCCTCTCCCATCTTTACCGCCCTTTCTCTACCTCTTTCTGCTTCTTTCCAAAGGATGAAAAAAAAAAGAGAGAGAGAGAGAAAAGAAATCTCCATTTTAAACAGGATCATACGAATTCTTTTTCTCAAGACCCGGGGTCCATGGAACTTTCATCTCTGTGGTTTTACCAAGGCCTTCCCCCAACTAAGGAGTTCCTCTCACTATAAGAAGTCTTCCACCTGCTACGGAGAGAGCACAGCTTTACATCTCAAGTTTCTACAACTATGATTTCTTTAGTCCTCATAGTACCACCTTAGATGGTGGGAAGCAATGGGAGTTTTCATATTTGAGATGAGAAAAACTAGCCCAGAAAAGGAAGACATAAGACTTCTTACCTCTAAGAAAGGAGGAAAATCAATGAGAGTAAAAATCACTATCCATTTTTTTCAGTTACATCTGGGAATGTTCAAACAAGTTAATGACCTCAGCAAAGAAGTCTCTAATTTCATACCACAGACAGATATCAATGCACACACTTCTGTTAACCCAGGTCCTTTCCCAACTAAAGAAGAAAACACTATCACTTCAGCAGATACAGATTTGAGTGACTTCACAATGAATACAAAACGCGGAATGCTCCTCTTTTTTGTAGTAAACCAGTGGTGACTGGGTGGGAAGGGAGGGGAAGCATGGTCCTCAGCAGACTCCTTGATCAGCAACACATTCTGGACCAGCAATAATGTGGAAGCATCTCAGGGGATAGTGGAATTGTGCTTATGATGCAAAGTATTTTTTCATGATGCTGTGGTTTAAGTTCCCGCTTCATTTCCTGCTCCCTAGGGATAACTCTGGATGAAGTCCTTCTCTCCCCTTCCACTAAAACACGGGGACAAGCTTGCCACTCACTCTGCTATATACAATGATTATTTTATGTGTATGTATTATATGCACAAATGGCTAAGAGTTTTTGTACTCTGTCTTAAACATGGAGCAGAGTTTCAACAGAACCAAGATATCCAGTGCTTAAATTATCCATTGCTAAATGACCCAGAAAATCTCCAAATGGGGCATTCATATTTTCAGTCTATTATCACAAAATAATAAACTATCCACCAACAAATGATGCTGTTCCTTCCTGACTCAGTTTGCTAGAAATGCTTGTGAAAAAAGTGCAATATCAGTTTATCCAAAATAGTGCACAATTCAGAACCATCATTAATCCCTCATTGAATAGGGAATTATACATTACTACTTTGTCTTTAACAAAATTAGTGTACAACGAAAACTTTGTTAATTCAGGCCATTTTTCCAGGTCTTTGAATTGTAAACATTTTTACAATTTTGGTAAAATTATCTACTTGTGATTTCTTTATACAATAAATAGCTCATACAAAGAACCTCATTGCATCATAAAATTTTAGACATTTAGTATAAGGCAGTTTAGTGTTACTGTATTGCAGTTCAACAAAAATTTGTTGAAAGCTTATTTTGTGATAATCACCTGGGAATTGGGAATAAAAAGGCAAAGTTCTGATAAGCTAATGAATAGACAAATAGATTATGCAACTATTCATATGATATGTTATAACAAAAGCATGTTATAAGAACATCTAGCATTTCAGGGGCACTTACATTGTCCTGGGCATTGTTTCAAAATCCTTCATCTATTTTTCTTTCATAGCTAATTTAAACCTCAGAAGGACCTCATGAGGTATAGCCTATTATTGTCCCTATTTTACAGATAAAGAAACTAAGGGACAAAAATTAGCCAAAATCACACAGCTAGTAAGTGGCAGAAATGGTACTTGAACCCAGTGCCGTAAGTTACATCATACTCTGTAGCAACAACAGGAAATGACTGATTCTGACCAGCAGAATGGGAGGTGGTGGGAGACTTCACAAGTGAGGTGTATTTGATCTATGCTTTGTGGAATGAGTATACTCTTATTCAATGAAAAAGGAAGAAGGAATTTCTAAGGATAAATACACTAGCATGAGTAAAACACAGATGTGTAGAAGTGCTTGATATATTCAAGGGACAGCATGGCATATAATTCAAGAGTTGTGTGGTTGGAATGGAAGAGAAGGAGAAACAGTTTCTGAAATTTCAAGAGTTTTTGTTTTTTTCAGGCCTAAAATGGCATGATTTTCAAAGTCTATGGATTCTTTCAAGTCTAACACATTGACTTTTTTTTTGCATTTTCATCATAAATATTCATAATTAGCAGCATCAAATCATAGGCAACATACACAACTTTCCCAATTTTGCCATTCTGTAATGTGAAATGAATGAGTGCATGTGTGTAAATAGATACAGATTGGTAGTATACATGATCAATTTTGCTAAATAAAGTATTATTTTTCTCTAGATGCATACGAGGAAGTTGAAAATACTAGCTTAGACAATGAGAAAACAGGCTAACGTACAATGAAATAATTTTCATCCAGGGTAAGCCCAGCTTCCTCACTTCACTAGTTTTTAATTAAACCTCTGTCTGATCAAGTTCTCCATCTCTTTTCCACAACCTTTGCTTATAAAATTTCCTTCATTTGTTCCTTAGCAGCCTCCAAGTAGGGTGAAAAACAATCCTGTTTGATTGTTGTCTAGTATCTTCCTTTTACACATCATCTATAATTTTAGTTTAAAATATAATGTAAAAAAAATCAGAGAAGCAATTAAAAAGGATAAGAATAAGGCTTCCCTGGTGTCGCAGTGGTTGAGAGTCCGCCTGCCGATGCAGGCGACATGGGTTCGTGACCCAGTCCGGGAAGATTCCACATGCCGCGGAGCGGCTAGGCCCATGAGCCATGGCTGCTGAGCCTGTGCGTCCGGAGCCTGTGCTCTGCAACGGGAGAGGCCACAGCAGTAAGAGGCCCACGCACCGCAAAAAAAAAAAAAAAAAAGGATAAGAATAGAATATATAGGATATATATAGAATGTATAGAAACTGTGATGCCCAGGACCTAGATGAGAACATGGGCCCTCCAGAGCACCTCCAGTTCTTTAAGATACACACGCTGACAACAGATGAAAAAGAACCTTTCCTGGGCTTCTGAACACAATTCTGATGTTTCCTAGGGACAACCAAAAGGGAGCCTCAGATTCCTCAACTAAAAATGCCATCAGATGGTGAAGACCAGTCCCACAACCAGAAGCCCCTGCTGGGCCCTGCCCTGGGTCGGGCACGTTAGGTGACCCCTCTCTGGCTCTTCCTATACATTCTCCTTGCAGGACAAGGGATTTGTCCTCCAGAACCTGCTCAATTCTCCTTTTTCAGATTTTGCTCCAGACCTCCAAATTCCAGCCCTAAAGTCCCCAAGCTGGCTTCCAGCACCTGCCCTGGCCTCTTCCCTGCCTGTCCCTCCAGAGAGGGGACTCAGATGCTGTTTCCTCACCCCTCAGCCGGAGGGGTAGCCTGGGGGCAGCTGCCAGCAGGAGTGGGCTAAAGGGGTGAAGGAACATGCAACTGTACACTGTGTGGTCCCCTGGCCTGCATGCCAGCCTCTCGTGGTGAGGGTCCGAGCTGGCGATGAGAAGATGGAAGATCTATGGGTTTGAGTCTTTTGTTTGCACCCTTGCCCCAAGTTCAGCAAATGTTAGGGGTAGGCATTATCACGACACAGGCGTTATCACGACAAAGCTTAATTACAAAAAATTATCTGCGGATCATGCCACGCCTCCCCATATTTCCTTCAGAAGTTGAATTTAATCTTTCTTTCATTCACTCTCTCCTCCATTTCTTATCTATGGAGCAAATATTTATTCAGAACCACTTTGAGCTTACTGCTAGAATGCAGAGAGAATATCCAGAGATACAGGGCAACACTGGCAAGATGTGTGCTCCTGGAAACCAGAGGAAGACGGGTTTTCAGAAAGAGGAAGTGGTCAGAAGGGCTACTTAAAGTCTCAGTGTGAAGGCTGAAGGATGCTCAGAGGCTCTGCGGGAGGAAGGCCACAGGCTTCCCCATGAGAGCATCCAGCGAAATGGCAGAGGCGGAACTGAAGTGGGAGTGGGTTGAAGAGTGAGTGGGGAGTGAGGTCCTGAATGGTGGGTAAAGATTATTCTTGAAGACTTTTTCTATAAAGGGCTATGAGGAGATGCTGAGGTGACTAGGATAGGAGGGAGGGTTAAGGCAGAGAGGTTTTCAAATAAGAGAGATCTGACTTTGTTTAAAAGAAGCTGAGATCCCAGGGGTTGGGGCCACTGTGCAGTGCCATGCACCGCGTATAGCCCGTGCCTTTGCATGGGGCTCCAGCCTTGTGTAACACGTTTTATTTCAGTAACAAGATGTGTGGCTTCAGGTATAGCAATCGGGCAAATTTTAGACAGCTAATCAATACGACTGTTTCACCCCCTCCTCCTCTCCTAATTACATAATTATCCACAGAGCTATTCCGAGAACAACCAGTGGAGCTCTTTTCTCCCCACATTTAGGGTAGAGTTTTATTCCCGAAGTAGACTTCTCTGCTCCCTAAATTTTAATTTATTAACTGTTTCACCTGAAAGCGATCACCCTGGCTGTCAATTCCCCAAATAAAACATCTGCCTTTTCAATTCAGACAGCTGTAAGTGAAGAAATATACCAGGGGAGCAGAATTATGTTCTCTTTTAGAAAGTAGAGACGTTTACAGAGGCAAGGTTCTGACACCAGCTGCCTGGTCTGCATGGTGAATGAGGCCCGCGGCGCCATTAGCCTCGTGCTCACCTGCTCACGTGCTCACCCGCTCACCTGCTCACGTGCTCACCCGCTCACGTGCTCACCCGCTCACCTGCTCACGTGCTCACCCGCTCACCTGCTCACGTGCTCACCCGCTCACCTGCTCACGTGCTCACCTGCGAAGATTCAGCAGCAGCTCCTGCTCCTTAGTCCTCCCTCCTGTATTAACTGACCTTTTACAGTGGCTACTTGAGACCTGCAAGCTCTGAGGTCGTCAGTTCTCACAGTGCTTTGTTTTTCTGTAGCATCTGTTTGCATGACATGTGTGGGGTTTTTTTTTTTTTTTTTTTTTTTTTTTTTGCAGTACGCGGGCCTCTCACTGTCGTGGCCTCTCCCATTGCGGAGCACAGGCTCCGGACGTGCAGGCTCAGCGGCCATGGCTCACAGGCCCAGCCGCTCCGTGGCACGTGGGATCCTCCCGGACCGGGGCACGAACCCGTGTCCCCTGCATCGGCAGGCGGACTCCCAACCACTGTGCCACCAGGGAAGCCCGACAGGTGTGGTTTTAACTTGCTTTAAAATCATTTATCTCCTGAGGTCTTAGGTGCCATTTTGCAAGTCTATTAAGATGTCTTCAGGGGATGATACTTGTGCTAACTCTTCCTCAAACCTTGTTCTAAGTACAGAAGTCTGGGGGGCAAAAGGTGGGTGGACATCTTACACCAGGTAATATTTTTTACTCTCATAAGAAGAGTGCATGAGGCAGACACTGGAGAACATATATTATTAATATACTGCTTTTTCCTTTTTTTTCCCTGAATAGTTAAACCCTTTGGAGGTTTGGATTTTAGCCATTGCTGGTAAACAAAGCTGATGGAGACCCAGGATAATAGAAACAACAGAGTGTTCCGTGGTTCCTGCCTGCTCACAAACCTATTCCGCTTAGAGGAGCTCAGCCGGCAGCATTCACTGCAGGGCTGTTTACAGTTACTACCCCTGGAAAGGCAAAGGTGCAGACCCAGGTCCTGGGGTTTCATGGGCAGATTTCTTTCTCTCTGCCACTTGCATATCTATACTTCTTTTGTTAAAGAAGTGAGCAGAGGACCAAAATAAGCCTCTGAAAGATTGTCTTCTTTTTTGAGAAGAAAAAAAGAAGACTACTGTAATGATTAACTACCCAAGCAGCCCACACAGTAAAGTGCAGGGCAAAGAAAGAAAGGAAAATTTTGTGGAGCAGAGGTGTTTCAGGGAGTGTTGACCGGAAGAGAGTAGGAAAGAAAAATCTGTGCTAGTATGTTTTTCTAGATGAGGCTCACCTATCCCTTCACATTATGTACTGAGACTCTGTAAAATCATCCCAGGACTCAAGAGGGTAGAATCCCACAGTTCACAGGATCCTTAGCAGGGAATCAGGATATTGGTTTTGGAACAAAACTCTGCTTAACCCACTGCAGAGCAAAACCAAAGGAGCATGCTGCAATGTTAGGGGAACCACTGACGGAAACCGCCCGCTCTGGCCAGGCACCATAGTAACCACTTGCATGAGTTATCTTACACCAGGAGCTCCTGGTAAGGAACGCGGAACTAACAAGCTACCACCAACAGAAGAATTTCAGAAAAGTCAAAAGGAGAGAGGAGATGCCAGTCCATATGTCTTACCAACTCCCAGGATCCTTCTTGCTGTAATCGATCTTGGTTGAGCGATGTGCAGGCCACCAGGAAGGACCCTGAGTTAGAATGATTGGCCAGAGACAACCCGGAAACTAACACCATCACCATAAAACCCAAGACTGTGAGCCACGTGGCAGAGCAGTTCTCCTGGGTTCCCTTACCCTGCTGCTCTCCGCCCAGGCGCCCCTTCCCAATAAGGTCTCTTGTTTCATCAGCACATGTGTCTCCTCGGACAATTCATTTCCCACTGTTAGGCAAGAGCTCACTCTCAGGCCCTGGAAGGGGTCTCCCTTCCTGCAACATAGTCTCATACACCAGAAGCTACGTGGAGTTTAGATAGTATGTGACATAAAGGAGCTAGTTCCAGATGTGATAAGAAAAAGAAGGGGAAATCTATAAAAATATCAAATCACTATGTTGTACACCTGAAACTAATATAACATTATAAGTTAACTATACTTCAATAAAAATAAACAAAAAAAGTAAATAAAATGAAAAACAGAAAAGGGGGAGAAAAGCAAATGACTCTGCATGTTGATTCACTCTGTAACTGATTAACAGTAGGTGTAGTTGAAAACTATGACTACCTCCTACAATAGACATTTTATCACTTAAATTATCAGAAGTTTTACAATTCCCTTATGCATGTTATACTTTAATAACGTTTTTTAAAGTTTCATAACATTTTAAGTCTCTATAAAAATGGTTTTTAAAGAGTTATTTTCTAGATTGAAAAACAAAAGTCAAATAATTTGAAACAAAGGCCCTTAACTCCTTCCACTGAATTAAAAAACCTCAACTGAGAAGTTTTGTAACTTGTGATAAATGACAGAACACCCTCAAATTTAATCTTATTTGTTATCTTTGCCTCAAATCGATTAGTCAGGAAATGGGCAATTTGTTTAATGCCTTGGGTCATAAATATTCCATATCCTTCAGCTTTCTCATCAGCTAAGAGAAGACAATTTACAAAGCTTTACCTGAACAGACCAAGTAGTTTAGACCCAAGTGATTGCTTCATAGTTTCTGTGATAGACTGATAATTGTTTTCCCCCAAATTTCATATGTTGCAACCTATTCCCCAATGCGGTGGTACATGGAGGTGGGGCCTTTGGGAGGTGATTGGGTCATGAGGGTGGAGCCCTCATGCATGAATTAGTGCCCTTGGAAAAGAGACTCAGAGAGCTCTCTTTCCTTTTCCTCTGTCTGAGAACATAGTGGGAAGATGATGGTTTACAGATCGGGAAGTGAGCCCACCACCAAACACAGAATCTTCCCAGCGCCCAGAACTGTGAGTAATAAATTTTTGTTACTTATAAGCCACCCAGTGAATGGTAATCTTTTATAGCAGCAGATCTTTTAATTAAAGATCGTTTTCTTCTTAAGAATAGACATGCTTCTGATTTCATATTTTCTGTCTCAAAGACAGAAAATTGTGGTTTACAATATTCTATCTCTGTGTTAACCAATGATTGCTTATGTCACATCCTCTTTAGAGTTTAGGGGCTGCTTCTTCAGGTGACAGTCTTAGAATGCAGCCCTAACTTTTAGCTATCTTTCACTATCACTTCTGCATTAAGAAACAGTACACTCAAATAGCCATTTAGAGGATAAGGAATTGGTTTAGCTCTCTGAAAGAATTTTGGAGTACACATTCAAGGCAAATTACAGGCATGGAATATAGGAATCTGTGGGTAGCTTTCTAGAAAAATCTTGGTTTTTTCGCTGCTTCTAATTTTCTTTTACCTCCAAGCAAACCGGATTCCTTTTGCTTTAGTGCAATGCATGCTCACTCTATCCTAGCATTCATAGCACTCAGTGAAAATTGCATGTTTAATTTTGACCCCTACTAGAGTTCATAAAGGCAGAAGGTGATTTTGTTCATGTTTATTTTATTATTCTTAGTGTCTGGTAGTGTATTCAGCACTTTTTAAAGAGCTCAATAAATAATTTGCTGAATCTCACTGAAGCAAGGACTCTGCTGAAAGTTTATATAAATATATATAACATTTTTTTTGTCATAGACTATTAGACCTAGAAGTCTTTAAACAGCTACTCATTCATCTGTTTTAAAGTCTGTGTATGTTACTCCCAACTTTTCTATCTTGTCTGGTCTGTTTCTATTGACTGTTCCTCCCTCCCCTACCCACGGATCATATTGTTTGGCTTCTTCACTTGTTCGTCATTTTCGATTGTGTGTTGGACTATGGCGCCTGGTCTGGATTTTGTTTTCTTCTTTTGAAGAGTGTTAATTTTGTTCTGGCAAGCAATTACTGTACTACAGATCAGCTCAATTCTTTCGGGGCTTGGTGTTAAACTTTATTGAGTCTAGGATAGCCTTCCTCTAAGACAAGAGTAACTCTACTCCTAAGACCAGAACTTTCGGTGTCTCAGTTAAATGCCTGATGTGTTCAGAGAGTTGTCTCCACTCTCCTGCTCAAACCTCCTTTGTCTCCCAGTGCTGTGCAAACCCTGGAGTCTCCACTCATTTCTCTGCTCCCCAGAAGCCCTTCTCTACCAGTCTTTGTGGAATGTCAGCCTGTACATCCACAGTTTAGACTACTGCAAAGCCTTTCATTTATTAGTTAGTGAAGAACTCTTCAGCTTCTTCCCTGCACAGTTCACTCCTCCCTGGTTCCCTTCCCACTAACGGAGTCACCCCAGCAGCCCTGAATTCTAACCTCTACCTCCTCATCTTTGAGATACCTCCATGCCTAGCTTGGACCCAGGAGGGAGGGTAACAGCCCCAAGCCTGGCCCCTGCTGACTGTGTAGGCTGAGCACTCCTCACCAGGTACAGCCTGCTCTTAGCACCTTACACTCCAATGTAATGCTGCACAAAGCTCTGGGACCCTGAGTCCCTAAGACTCCCAGCCACTTCACTCAGCATCACGCTGTGGCATACAGGTGAGGGCTACTTGATGCAATCGGCAAGTAGGCTCAGAGGCGCTGCCCGCCTGCCAGGTGCCACTCTGAGCCTCACTGGTTCCGTGACCTTGACCTAAGCCCCAGATTCCTCTTTTGTAATATATATAGAATACTCATTCTTATATCTGAGATTTGATGAGTCCATGCTTAACATAGTGCCTGGCACACTCAATGCATGGAATAAATCATCCTCTGCACGATCCACATAGTTTTATTTCTCCATGGTCCAGCTTGGTGTGTACTTCCTGTAACTACTACCACTTCCCTGTCACAGTGAGGATAAGAAAGCCAAGCCCAGCTGATCTTTGGCAAGCAGAAAAACATCACACCAAACGGTGAGCATCACATCTAAGTGTTTATAGTCCTGGGCATAGACATGGATAGGAAATAGACACCAATGTTAACCTCACTTTAGTGAGGCCAGGACTCTACCTTGTCACTTGCAGTCTTTTGGACACCAACAGCATAAAAAGGGAATGCCCTATCCCCTTAGTTATTTTATTTGGACAGAGAAGATTTTTCCTCTTTGGGTGTATTGTCCTTGTCGGGGAGGAAGAAATGTTCCTCTCCCCTTCTAGGTTCATTTGGTTGGTCTAAGAAGTAAAGTGACATGAGACAGATTAACAGGAGGAAATTAAACAGAAGTTTAATAACACGTATACATGGGAGAGACCCAGGAAAACTGAGTAACTTGCCACAATGGCCCAAACCCTCACTTTAAATAACGTTTTCAGCTAAAGATAAAAGACGATGTTGGGGGTAGTGCTTTGGCACTTCAAAGGGAAGGAAGGCCATTTACATGGAGATGGAAAAGCAGATCTTTGGTAACATGTTTGCTGGGACATGCAGAAACTTTGGGACACAGAATGGACTCTGATCTCCAGGCCTCTCCAAGTTTCCCCACCGCATCTCACCCATATTCTTTGTGGATACCTCTGGTGATAGCTCTATTCTGGGAACAGGTTCTTTACTTAAATTCACTGGGCAGCTAAGGGGAAGTTAAAGAAAGACTTCCTGAGTCTTCTGTTTTTTAAAAACAATCAGTCTAACTTAAAACTCTTGCCAAAGAGACACATTTTGGGGTCGCATATTTTGCTCCCCTACATCCAGAAATTTCTATTCATCTGCTGTGTGAAGTATCTGATCTTGAAAATATTTTTTCCAGAAGTGAGCTAGGGTTTCAGTTTATTCACAACAGGCACAAAATTCTTCAACTTCTGATGAAGGAATAGGTATGTGCAATGAATAATGTTTGCTTCTACATTAAGATTTAATGCCAAATTGGTGGGTATCAATGCCTGCGGTGATGTTTCTTTATCCCTGCTTCAGCTCTTGGTCACATTATTCCACTACTCTGATCTTCATATAATAATGCCTCCCATCCCTTAAAGATGACCACATCCTAGTCCCCAGAACCTGTGAATATGTTATCTTACTTGGCAAAAAGGACTTGTGGATGTGATCAAATTAAGGATATTGAGATTGGGAGATGATCCTGGATTATCTGGATGGGCCCATGTAATCATAAGAGTTTTAACAAAGAAAGGAGGCAGGAGCATCGGACTTGGAGAAGGAGATGTGATGATGGATGCCGAGCTCAGAGAAACACAAGGAAGAGGCCATGAGCCAAGGAATGTGGGCAGCTTCTAGAAGCTAGAAAAAAACAAGGGAATGGATTCCCCTACAGAACTTCAAGAAAAAATAATGTAGCCCTGTTGACACTTTGATTTTAGGACTCTGACCCATAAAGATAGGAGAATAAGTTTGTGTTGTTTTGGCCACTAAGTTTGTGACAATTTATTGCAGCAGCAATAGGAAAATACAGTGGACCCCGGAACAACACATGTTTGGACTGTAAGGGGCTTCATACACAGATCTTTTTCAATAAATGCATATTACAGTTCTATACAATCTGCAATTGATCCAATTTGTGGATTTGGAATTGTGGATATGGAGGGCCAACTGTAAAGCTATACTTGGATTTTAGACTATGTGGGATTGGTGTCCCTAATCCCTGCATTGTTCAACTGTAATACAAATTCCTACCTTGAAGTTTGTAGGAAAGATTAGAGATAGCGTATGTTATACCTTTGGTAGATGATCAATAAATAGCATCGTCAAATTTCTTGTGCACTTCTGAGACTGATAGTAGAGTTTCCTGGCCATATTTACAAAAGTAATAATAGCATTAAAACATACATAGTTTATAAAGTTACTTAATAGGCATTATTGAATTTAAACCTCGTAAGGGATTCCTATAAGTTAGACCTATAAAAATTTAACATAAAAATCTAAATACAACTCTAAAAAATTCCCTACTTTACATGTAAAGGAACCACAGTTTCCAGAGATGTTGAACTTCTCCCAAAGTCATAAAGGGAATAAGTGCTGAAATTTGGAATTACATCCCAGTATTCTGAATTTAGAATATTTTGCCCACTATATTTTGCTGCAGTCTTTGTATTTTCTTCTGTTCCTGCCTGTGACAAAAGTCTGGCCTGTAGCTTCCTTTTTATTTGCAGCTCTTCTTTTTATGGTGGAGGTAAAAATTCAAAGAGAAAGACCACAGCCTCTATTTCCCTTTCTTCTCTTTACTCCACCTATGAGTCCCAACAAGAGAAGGTCCTTTTGTGAGTTTTAAAAAAGTTTTTTCTTCCAGGGTTTTTTGTTTTGTTTTTTTCAAACCTCTCTAAAACTTGAGCACAACTTTCCTTCTTAATGCTATTCCTTCACAGTCAAGTATCACATAGTGGTAGAATGCAAAACAGCTAGTGTTGGAGAATTCGGGCTTCTGCTCTGTTGCCTCCCTGCTACACACATTAGTGGAACAATTCACTCAACCTTGCTGAGCTTCAGCTTCCCCTCTGAAAAGCCAATGGTATTGCTATATTACTCTGAAACGTTATTTTCCGAATAACAGCTGCAAATGGTTAGAAAGCTTTTAAAACATTCGGCTTCCATTTAAATGCATGTTTCAAACCAGGCTTCCAAATGTCCAGTGATTCAAAAACACCTTTAGGTAATATCCACAAAGTAATTTCCAGCCATTGATTGACAGAAATGAACTCCTAGGGTGCTGAAATATACATCTTTCTTTATTGCCACATCCACTCAAGCACTTTACAATGTAGAGTCAAATCTGTTAGAATAGCCCTTTAGACGCATTTGTCTCGTTGGATTCAGGATGCATTCATTTCCGGCTGCCAAAGGTGTAGTTTGCTTCTCTTTAGGGTGCTCAGTTTGAGCTGACATCTGTTACAGGTACTGCCTGACTAATGAAGCCTTTTTATTTTCTTGAAGCACGATGTGACTCAGGGCAGCCCAGGGATGAAAAAAAGAAAGAAAAGTAAAAAAGAAAGACCAAGATTTCACACCAGAATACATTTTTTAAGGGATGCATAATGCTTCATTAGAGTTTAGGAACACAAAGCACAGATGCTGTGTTCTGTGCATCCTGAAACTGGGTTTTCTGCAGGTGCAGCCTCATGTTACCCCTTCCGGAGACTTACACGCTCTGTCCCCTTTAACAGGGAAGATCAGAGGCTTGAGATCTTTTATGAATTTCCCGAGGGAGAAAGTGGCTAGTTATGCAGAATAAATTAAACAGCCTGGGAAATTAAAAAAAAAAAGGGCTATCACCATTGTGATGATTCCATGTAGTGTGGCAAATTTGATTTCTGAAGTAGCACAGAGGTGTGAAGTCCAAGGTTAATGCTCCCCCGAGTAAGACTCCTCAACACTGCAAGGGGATTAATTATTGGCTGGGACGGTAGAAACAATAGGGAAACAGTTGCTGTCTAATGCCTTGCCTACTGAACTCAATTCTTTAGACTCATTTCAAATATTTCTTGTCCAGGTAGTTCACATCACCTCAGGTAGAAAAGACTAGTGAGTATCTGGAGACAAAAAAAGTCGATCACAATAGTCGTCACTGGCAATTGCAAGCACTATTTTATTCTTTTAAATTACTTCACATATGTGTTAACGTGACATCCTTATAAATGACACTTTGAGGGCATGGAGTAACCCCTGTTGTGAAAATAAGGAAACTGAGGACTAGGATCTTTAAGGAGCTTGCCTGAGATCACCAAAGCAATACACAGAAGAGGCTTAAAACTATTTGAACTCTGAATCTTTTGCCGTACCTGCTACAAAATAATATCACCTCCATAAAGCACTGAAAAAAAAAAGATCTCTTTATAGCCTCTTGCAACATTTCTTTACTATAGAAAAGTGCAATAAAATATCAACTTTATCCTTTTTTACTCAATGTATTTTCCTTACTGACATATTACAGGTCAAGTGGAACTGAAAAATATATTAAGATATAATGGTATCATCCAGCCATTGACATTGCACTTCTTTTACTACCAAGATGACTTCCAAGATGTCAATTTAAATTCCCAAAGATGGGGACTTGGACTTGTTTATGTTGTATTTCTGACTTAATAATAAACCAGGGCTTCCCTGGTGGCGCAGTGGTTGAGAGTCCACCTGCCGATGTAGGGCACACGGGTTCGTGTCCCGGTCCGGGAAGATCCCACATGCCGTGAAGCAGCTGGGCCCGTGAGCCATGGCCGCTGAGCCTGCGCGTCCGGAGCCTGTGCTCCGCAACAGGAGAGGCCACAGCAACGAGAGGCCCGCGTACCGCAAAAAAAAAAAAAAAATAATAATAATAACAATAATAAACCAATAGGAAAATAGCAGGTTCCTTCCAAACTCTATGGGTGATAACAATTCATTTGACCACCTGTAAATGTGTGAAATACAATATTCAATTTTTCAAGGAAATACCAACTTGGAATAAATGCTCATTTGAGGGGAAATATCACAGAATATCTGCAGTGTTCTCTCTTAGTGACTCCAGGTCAGTGGTGAGCCTAGTGGAAAGAGTAGACTCAACAGGTCACCCAACCAGCCTTTGTTCTGGAAGCCCTAGGACACAAAGAATGATAAAGGACAATGCAGAGAACTTTGCCTGGAAGTTTCTCAGAGGTCCAGTGGTGATACGGTATGGAGTCTGGGGAGAAACAATGAGAGCAAACTCAAAACCCAGGAGGCAGCCACAGAATGAGGCAACCCATTTTGGGTAAGAACATAGATTCCTGAAAAGCAAAAGGAACTAGAAAGTGAAGCTTCAGTCACAGGACAAGAACCACCCATCTGTTTGATCTTTCAGTCATTCGTACATATAGACAATAATTACTCTCAGCACCTAAACTTTGGATGCAGAGAACCCAAAACAAGGTTACGGAGATGCTGGAGAGATGGAATAAAATACTGCTTCTGGCTAACTTTGACCAACACGCAAAATGATCAACGGAATGTGACTTTGTTGCTATTATTAACAGAGGCAGAAAAGGTTCAGCTTATGTCCAGAACAATGTAAGTAATCTGGTGGTTGAATTAAAAACAGTTTTCTCAACAAGGTAATCTTTGACGTGGGGTTTGGGGAAGAATGTTATTTTGACATCCAAAGAACAGAGAGAAGAAAATAAAGATCATTCCAAAGAGAAAGTGGAGAATGTCAAAATATTAAGGTGATGACAGGGAACAGCATGTGTGTCCCTTTTGAAAATTTGATAATAAAATATAGAAATCTCTCCCCAGGAAAAATGCAAAAGTCTGCATCCAAACCAAAGTTTAACGTGTAATTTTAGAGGCATGACAGTCTTTCCTTAAATTGATGTATCACTTATGTCAGGATAACATTTTGCATGTTGAATTAGCCCTGCAGACTCTAGCACTGTCTACCAACAGAAGCGGACACACTTATTTTGCTTTTTAAGTCCTCATGTCATCACCCAGTGCACTTATGTTTACCACACAGTGGCCCTAGATGGAGAGAACACTTCCTAGAGAGAGATCATTTTTTAAATTCCGTGCAATATTTCTTTCCATGAGATAATTTTATGTATTTTTTTTTGTGTGTGTTTGTTTATCATTCCTCTCTATTCACTTTGGAGATAACTGCTTGCATTTGTAATATGTGTAAGCACAACATCTGCGTCCAAGTGAGTTCCTGTGTTCACTATTCAATGAAGCAATGAAGCTTTCGGAATGCAAAAACATTCCTCAAAACGTTGTTGCTAGTTAACAATTCTTCATGCTCCAAATGTTGCATCTCTTGCACCCTGAGTCTATTAATCTTGAAAATAACACAAGTTACATGGTTCTCATTATGCACTTTTAAGAATACAACAGAAAAGTGGTGTGAGGGGAGAAGGGAATTCAATCAAAGATTTCTTGCTGGAATCTTTCAGGCAAATGTTTTTGTGAGTACATCTTACTTAAGTCAAGGAATAAATTATTTTATGGAAACAATATTTTACTTATTGGATTAAAAACTTAGGCTGTCAGTCTCCTGAACCAAGATAATATTCTGAAAAATCAATAAGATAAGATTATCAATCTAGTAGAAAAACGAAGTCAGCCCATAACCACATGAAAAGATATTTAACCTCACCAGCAATTAAAAATAATAAAAAATATAAAAATAAAATGCCTTTTTTTTTTCATTAGCTGCCAAACATGAAAAATGAAGCACAGTACCTAGTACTTGTTAGAGAAGATGCAACAAAGAGTAAAACTTGAGGGCAATTTGGCAAATTATGCCAAAATTTTAAGAAAAAAAAAAATCATACTGTTGGCTTAGCAATTCCTCTTCTTAGAATTTATCCTTGGGAAGTATTATACATTTATAAATATGTTTGTACAAAACTGTTCATTGCTAAAATGTTAAACAGAACGAAAAATTGGATTTCCTACAAATAGGATTGAGCTACTATATATATAACAGGGATCTATGCAGAATAAGATTGTGCAATTATTAAATATGAATATATATATATATTTAGTGTCATGGAAAGGGGTTTACAATGTTAGGTGGGAAAAAGTCAACTGTCAAATTGAAAAATATTTGCTGCAAAAATTACGGTTAATATACATTTTACAAAGAAAAGTTTGGAAATATACAGCGTAAGTTAATAGTTGTTATCGCTGAGTAAAAGGATTTTAGGTAACATTTTTTCTATTTGCTCACTTGCATTTTCTCATCTTTTCAATTAGTGTGTTATTTCTGTAATGAAAAAAAATGATAAGTATATAGCATACCAACAAAAAGAAAAGCATAGTTCACTTAATATTTTATTGCATACCCTGGATATAGATACAATTTAAACTGCGAATATTTTTAAGTTCTTTTTCCTTTGTTCTTCACTCACAATTCACTTCCCTACCCCCCCACTGTGTATAAGGGAAACACTGTACTAGTTTAAGCAAACTAAATGAGCAGGCGGATGAAAAGTCTGCAATAAATTCCATGTGCGGAAGCTATGGAGCAAATCTACAATGGTGTACTGGCCAACTTAAAACTCAATTAACAGAAAATTTGCAATCTGGTCAAAATAAATGTTCAAATAAAATGGTAATATGCCTTATACTGCCTCATAACTAAAAATGAAATTTCATAAAAGAGAAGGAATATTTTAAAATTTCAACTTTCCTTCCAACTCTCAGTGGGGTCAGAGGAGAATTTTAATGATAGCACACAGCTGATATTTCATAGATAAAGTGAATCATGCCCCTAACTCTGTCATGAAAGGAAGTGGTGCATCTGTGGCCCTGGGTCTAGTGAGGTGATGGAAATCAGGCTTCAATCCACTCACTTATTGTTAGTCACTCACCAAGCATAGATGGAATGCCTCTGATAGACACAGTACTGTTTTATATTCCAGAGGAGGATTAAAGTCATGATCATGGTCATTATCATGAAGGAATTTAAAAAATTTGGAACTTACACATGCAACAGTTAAGTAGCAATGAAGAGGTGTATGTTCTCATACATCTTGATCACTGGTGCAGACATTTAGCAAATGGCTAAGGAGATACACAGGGAAAAAGAGCTCTACTGAGTTAGGACTCAAAGGAAAACCGGATTCCAAGTTATAGAATGGAGGGGGAAAGGCCATTCCAAAAAGAGGAAAACAGTCATATGAAGAGTGTAACATTTTCTGTTTAAGTTAGTTTTTGATTTTGTGAGAACGCTTGTGAGGGGAGCTCCAAATTTGATGTAGACAAAGCTGGATCTTCTCTTGGACTGTTGAATTGAGAGGTAAGAAAAAGGTATGCAGGGATAAAAAGGAATGTCATAGTTGACTGTGAGATAAAATGTTTACTGTGTTATGTTTTATTTATTCATTAAACATATTTATTGAAATCTGGCCGTGTCCCAGGAATGGAGCTATCCACTGGCACTACAATGGTAGACAGAACATAGTTCTCCACTCCTATAAACTATTAAGAATATGGTTACAATAAAACTTTTTATGATCATAATCATCTTTCTACTCTGTATACATATAAAATGAAGCTTATTATTAGCACATAGGTCCATTAAAATAAAGTAAAAAATAAAATGTAATTTCTATTGTAATGTCTTTCAAATGAGTTCATTATAGAAACAATATGGCTATAGATTATTCACATGAGTTTTTCTTTTAGCCACATATGGTGGTATGATGGCTTTCAACTTTTTCTTAACAGGGTGCACAGTAAGACATATCTTTTATGTCAAGTCTCGGTATACATACACAAATGCACATGCATGAAGCAAAAGCTTCGTAAGAAATAAAAAATAAGGAAGTGGAATTATAAAGTGTGGGCAAAAGGTGGACTGTGTGATGGTATGTAAATGGTATTAGGACAACTCGTTGTGCAGAATACATTTGTCCATACTTCATATTATACACAGAAATCAAGTGTAATTATATTAGAAACCTAATTGCAAAGTGAAAAATTCAGCTTTGTAAGTTAGAGGAAATAGAGGAAAATATATGCGCTAACCCTGAGTTACAGAAGATGGCTTAAATAACACATGAGAACACACACCCTAAAGCAAAGGCTAAAAAAAATGGTGGCATTAAAATTAAAAACAAACAAACTTTTGTATATCAAATTATAAAAGGAAAGACAAACATTTCCACTTCATATAACCAAGAAGGGTTACAAGGCAGGATCTATTAAGATTTCTTCCAAAAAATATCAATAGAGAAATGGGAAAGAAATGTGAACAGATGATTCACAGAAAAAAACCCCACCAAAATCCAGTAAATACCCCCAAAGATGCTCAACTTCACTAGCTATAACTGGGCAAATGTAGTGAGATGCCACTTCATAACCATCAGTTTGGCACAACTAGTTTGAAGGTGCAGATATTGGTCAGAATATGGCACATGTGAGCTCTCATAACATTGCTTCTGGAAATGTAAATTACACAATGCCCTTTGTGAGGAGTTTGACCAAATGTAACACTAGAGGCATTCTTGCATACACATGGAAGTAGACTTATAAAAAATGTCTTCTGCATCATTGTAAAAGCAAAATGCGGGAAACAACCTAAATACCTACTGAGAGGAAAGTGAATAATTAAATTATTGCATATCAAGCAAAGGAATACTATGTAGAAGTTAAAATGAATGAACTAGAGGTACCTGCGTCATTGTAGATAAATCTCACAAAATAACTCTGAGAGAAGCAAATTATATACGAATATGTAAAGAGTAAGACTTACATGCATATTTTAAATATACTCTGTTCTACTATATTTATGTGATTACCAACATACACACCCAATGAGGTAAGTGTTGTCATGTCCCATTCTATCAATGAAAGAACTGAGATAAAGCAATATAGCCAAGGTCACATGATTCTTAAATGGAGGGTGGGGAATGGGGCCTGGCTGTATGACTGCCGAGCCTGCCTGTCTAACCATGAAGCTCTGCTGTGGTCCCTGGCATTCCTCTTCTCCAGTGTTTTTGATGCTTCTACTGTGCCTTGTGTATAACTTTATTGTTCCATTTGTCACATTATGGAGTTGGTCTATCCTCCTCATCAATCTATATGTTCTTGGGGGTCCTATGATACTGTCATACCCCAGTGAAATGCTCAGTATATAGTAGGAGTTAAAGAATTTATTTCACAAATTAGGTATGAGACTGTAAAGTGTATATTTCATTGGGCTATATAATTAACTCTTAAAAATACTGTATATAGGACATTTCTGTGTAAAAACATTGGGGGGGACCTTTAAGTACCTTTGTTTTATTTGGATTTTAATAACACCAAATGAGTAAGTCAACATGTATAAGCCACTCTTATGTATTTGTTAGAGTATTCACCAGGTTATTTTCATAGACATATATTAGCATTTCAATGTGGAAGTTGCAGCAGTGAATTAAAAATACAGAATTGTGTTTTCATTACATTTTTCTTAATTGAATGAATATTTGATAATATTTTGATGTTTATAATCATCAGTAAGACACATTAAGCACTCACATAAACATGTGTTCATTTTGTAAGCACATTACATACAAACACACACATATGTGTCTTAAAAATTTTTTTTTTCCATTAGCAAAGCCACATTCACATTCTAACAGTCTATAGATCACTGGAGAAAGAAAACATACTACTTTTACCCAGTTAGTTCCTCTTTTAAATTATTGAATTGTACTGATGGTAAGACGAAGATGTATCTGGGCTACTGTCCAAAACAGACCTAGTTACTTTTAACTTATCAGCTTTTAAGTGGGTTGCCAAAAAAGATGCTGGCTTTTGACAAAATAGCCTTCCTCCGTATTTCTTGAACCCAATCTCTACGAAAATTTATCGCCTCAATTTTTTGCTTGTTTATCTTTCACTTTAAACATTTTACCTGCTTATATCCTTGACTTTGGGGTTTATTTGACTTTAATATGTTTACAAATCTGTTCCCAAGCAGATCAGGAGAGGCACATGAATCACAACAAACACTTGAGCCTGAACCGCTGACTCTTATTTTTCTTGTTTTTAGATTCAACACTGTTACGGAAAATAAAAGCTCAATCCCTTAGTATAAAAATTATCAGTATGAAAAGGAGTTTATTGCAGTAAAAGTGCCCTTGTGAGTAGGTACACAGGGTTAGTCTAGCACTGTTCCGATAGGAAGTCTTGCTTTGCATTCTAGCAAACACAAAAAAGCCCCACAAAGGAGGCAAACGTCGTCTTCTATCAGCTCACCCTAAATGAAGGAAAGAAAGCAAGCTGAAAATTGGTAGGAGAGTTGATTTCACTACATGTTTATGTTAATAGGGTATTTGACTTTTGAATGCTTCATAAACCTTGTTATACTCTGTGCTATTTGAGGGAGTAAAACAGCTGGAACACTGCCAGAAACCTTAATTGGAATCAGCTTAGCAGGGGCTGACACGGTTGCCCAGTGTTTAGTTTCAAGCTTATTATAAAAATGCAAAATTATGTGCCATTTATTTTTTTATTCCTCTTTGGTTTATGCCTGTAAAGGTAAGATTTAGCTGCATTAGGAAATAAACTCATTTTTTCCCTTGTCTGCCCCAGGCTAGGGCTCTGAATCCAGCAGCATGGGTATCATCTCTTCTAATTAGCCAATGGCTCCACTTCTGATGCAACAGAGAATGTCACAGAGATCTTTCCCCCATGCATTTTGATTACTGGCTAAATGATCACTCAGATGACCAACCCGTGGTTGAGTTACTGAGCTGTGTGGTCAATATGTCAACAATGTGGTGAGTGAGGCCAGAGAAACCTGGTCAAAAGTGGCTCTGGGGTGCTCTTAGGATTCTCCTACCGAAGGGTCACATTTGCTCTTGGTCAAATATCACACGTAGGCTCTCAGCTTTACTTTAAGCCATGAGAAATATATGTTTTCTGTCAAATTTTAGGGAATTAAGTGCTTTCAATTTTGTTTTTTAGTTGGGTTTCTCAGCTTCATTTGGCTCTAGTATTTTAACCTGTCTGTATCTTCTCTGACGTTGAAAAAATAATTCAGTTATTTAAAAAAATATTAAATGCCTACTATACGCCAGGAGATGTGTTGGATGATAATGACACCAAATCATATATAAAATATAATTCCTGTCTTGAGATCATTCCTGTTTTGAGATTATTCCAGAAATTGGAACAGATAACTTGGAATTAATTAGTGATAAGTGAATACTGATTAAAGATGTTGTCTGGTTAGTTGATCCAGAGGCAGCCTGACCCAGCCTTTTACTAAAAAAAAAAAAAAAAAAAAAGACATGGAAAAGGATAACAACCCCTCCCCTGGGTGTTTTCTGGTTGCACATGTGACAGATTTGGAAGTCACAATTCCATCCTAACAGAAAGTCAAAAGCTGAAAAGTCTGAAAAATCAGCACCTTCTTTTTGATCTATAAAGGAGAGGGGAGAACCCAGGGCAAAAAGCTGCCCCCAAGATTGGAGAGACAGACAGGTGAACACAGGTAGTCCTGGTTTAATGGGGCAGGGACTTACAAGCAGAAACCACCATGGAAACCAGTGCCTGAGTAGGAAAGCCTGAACTGTAATTGATGAATTGTTGGAGGTTCAGTGCAGACAACTCAGAGTTAAAAACTCCAAGGGGATCCAGGCACAGGTGGGCCCCCGCAATATTGCAAGATTGACCTCCAAGAACTTGACTAGGTTCCCACAGTAAATACTGGAGAAAAATCCTATTTTGCTTCTAGCAAAAGAAGGGGGAAAAGGAATTTTGAAATGCACCAGAGAACTTTGTTCTTCTTCAAAAGACCTGCCCTCTAGGAAAACCAGTTAACCAGAGCCTAATCTGCTAGGGTATTATCAAAGCCTAACTAACCTGGGGAAAAGTAAATAACCAACTCCAGCTGGCTCTGGCCATGCTGTCCCACCTAAGCGGGGAGAAAAAAAGCCCTATGAAACTCTTGGGAAGTTCACGGTCCAGAGGCACAGCCTCACCAAAAGATTGAGACCTAATCACAGGACTATAGACTACGTCCCCTCCCCGCAACACCTGACCACCACTTTACTAAAGCAGAACCTTTTACCTAGTACATCATATCCAGCTATCAAGAAAAAATTCTATGGTTCCCAAAGGCAAAAAAGCAAAATCTGAAGAGTCAGGGCACACTTCAGAACCGGACGTGGCAAGGATTATGGAATGATCAGACTGGGAATTTAAAACAACTATGATTAATATGATAAACGTTCGAAAGGATAAAATAGTGTGCAAGGACAATGTAAGGAGAAAGACAGCAATCCTAAGAAAGAACCAAACAGACGTGATCGTGCTCAAAAACACTGTAACAGAAATGAGGAATGCCTTTGACGGGCTTGTTAGTAGACTGGACGTGTCTTGATCACACCCCAGTCAGACTTTTGCTCACAACACGCTGCTCTCATCAAGGGAACAAATGACTTCCACGTTGCTAAATCTAATGGACTATTTTGGACTATTCTGGTTTTCATCTTACCTGATGCACTGGTAACATTTTATACTAATATTCTTTCTTTCTTTCCTGATACACATTCTTCATTTGGCTTTCAGGACACTGTGCTCCCTTCCTACTCTGCCATCATCCTTTCTCATCTTTTCTGCTCCTACAGCCTTCTCCTATTCCCAGCACTGGTATGCCCCAGGGTCCTTGGTGTTCATCTCTCCACTATCTACATTTATTATCCCTGACTCTATCCAGACACCATCTATTGTCTGACAAGTCTCTAAGTTTATACCACAACCAAACATCTTACTGAACCCCAGTCTCATCTACCCAATTTAGGTCAATGGTGGGGTGGATGAAATGGAGCATCTGTGTTTCACATAGTTATTCAAAGACCCAGGCTGATGGAAGCTCCACCATCTGCAAAAGAGGAAGCCAGATGGTCATGCACCACATCTCACGCTTCGGTGAGAAGTGACATGCATTGTATGAGCAATCGTATAGCCCCACACAAATGCAAGGAGGTTGGGCAATGTGGGAGAACCTATGGATATTCAGTGAGCACATGAGAAACTGCCGTATCACAGTACAGGTGCTACTCTCTTTATAAGGTCGTATGTCTGTATATCAGGGTCTACTTTGCCGTTTTCTGCATTTTCTGTTTTTCATAATGGGTATTTGGTGCGTTTGTAATAATAAAAATGTTAGTTTTGATTCTGTGACTAAAAGCAAATATTGTTGGGGCCAGGGTGTGGCAGTCCTTTGTGCAACATTAGGGCTTAATGAAAGTGACAAGGAAGAGAAGAGCTTGGAGGAGACTGAAATACAATGGACACAGGGGCTGGAGGAGATTGACCAGAGAGGGAATGTGAAAGCCATTTGTGAAGAAAATTTTAAGAGAAAGGGACTAATTTGCAGAATTCCTAAATGCCATGGTAGGGGAGAGAGGGTATTGGGAGGCAGGTTTGGAGCCTGTTGCTGTGTCTTGACTCCTGGGAGCGGTCAACGGTGGTAAATGCAAAGAAGTGGTTCATAGGAATAAAGAAGTAGAGATAAAAAGAAAATGGCGGTGGGGAATTCCCTGGCGGTCCGTGGTTAGGACTCCATGCTTTCACTGCTGAGGCTGCGGGTTCGATCCCTGGTCGGGGAACTAAGATCCCGCAAGCCGTGCAGCATGGCCAAAAAAAAAAAAAAAAAAAAAAGAAGAAGAAAATGGTGGCAATAACAATGGGGCTGCAGAGATGGACAGAGAATATATTGTATAGAAGATAGATAAAATGTACTGAGCTGTTATCCTAAGGAAATGGGCCTGTAAGGAAACCTGGGCTTGAATGAAACCTCAGTATTGTTAGGGAATATATATGTGTATTGTGCATGTCGCTGACTTTGAGAGGTAAGTTGTGCAATCCTATAAAGTGCTATATATTTAAGAGAAAAGGTACATGAGCAACTTGGAAGGTGAACTGGTCTTAGGATGGTGATATCTGCATGTGACAGAGGGAGGTGTAAATGCCATTTCAATTTATAATGCCACATTTGAAGTTGATTCTTGGGGGCAGAAAGAGCGGCTCTCTGTGTCATATCCAAGGTAGGAGCTGTGTAAAGATGTTAACAGCCTGAAGTTGAGGTGAAGGCCATATCTTGATGCAAGAAGATAAACCCCATTGTCCACTTCAGGGCAAAGTGTATTTGATTCTGAAACTGGCATCAGTCGATTTTTGAATAAACCTATTCACATTGCTTGAATGTATGAATGTCTGTGTATTCTTTCATAATGCAACAGACCTTGAGCAGTTACTAAAGGGGGCACACCATAATCAGGACAATGTCTTTTGCAACTATTCCCAGAAGAGTTTCAAAAGATTAACAGGTTGGAAGCCACCTAGTTGGATTGGCTAAGGAGTAAATAAGAGAAGAGGATGAAGGAACAGCTAGTGTACACAGTTCTTTAAAGAGGCTTGACTTCAAAGGGAATATGGGAGATCTGTTCGTTCACAGAATGCGCAACTATACATTTTTGTATACACACGAAGATGGTTAAAAGGCTTCCATGTCAGGTATGTATTTCTTACTTTCCCTTTAAATACTCTTTTAAAATTGAACAGTTGTTTTTATTGCTCCTTGTAGAGCTTTGTAGTTATAAAAAAAAGTAGATTTTTCTTCAATCAATGGGAGCTAACCTAAGGCTACAAATGCTTCGCAAACTAAGGCAAGACCAAGAGAGCAGCTGGGGAAACAATAATTTTGTTCTTTTCAAGCTTAAATTCATTGTTTAAGTTTTTTTTTTTTTTTTGGCGGTATGCGGGCCTCCCACTGTTGTGGCCTCTCCCATGGCGGAGCACAGGCTCCAGACCCGCAGGCTCAGCGGCCATGGCTCACGGGCCCAGCCGCTCCGCGGCATGTGGGATCTTCCCGGACCGGGGCACGAACCTGTGTCCCCTGCATCGGCAGGCGGACTCTCAACCACTGCACCACCAGGGAAGCCCTAAGTATTTTTTAACATGTATTTTATGAAGCGATCTAACACAGTTGCAGGGGAGGGCAGGAAAAAGGGGTCTGTCAGTGACAGCACTTTCTTCTGTTTTATCAGAAGTTTGTTTCTGGCCCAATATTCTGCACTTGGGCCAAAAAGGGCAGAGCTGCAGCTATCTCTACAAACCTTCTTTATTTTATTTTATTTGTTTATTTATTTGTTGGCCGCACAGCATGTGGGATCTTAGTCCCCGACCAGGGATCGAACATGCGTCCCCGGCATTGGAAGGGTGGAGTCTTAACCACTGGACCACCGGGAAGTCCCTACAAACCTTCTTTAGAAGGTAGTTTACTAGCCCTCAATTGTCAAAACTTGAACATGCATCTTGAAGATTTCACCTTCATCTCTAGTGCCTACCAGGACATTTCTTCCAACAACATAGTCACGTTCCTTAGAGAGTTCCTATTAAAAACATTTTCCCCGGGACTTCCCTGGTGGCGCAGTGGTTAAGAATCCGCCTGCCAATGCAGGGGACACGGGTTCCAGCCCAGGTCCGGGAAGATCCCACGTGTTGCGGAGCAACTAAGCCCATGCGCCACAACTACTGAGCCCGCGTGCCACAACTACTGAAGCCTGTGTGCCTAGAGCCTGTGCTCCACAACGAAAAGTACCCCCGCTCGTTGCAACTAGAGAAAGCCCGCGCGCAGCAACAAAGACCCAACGCAGCCAAAAATAAAACATTTTCCCCATCTCGTTATACGTCCTGTGAACTTTAGCTCCCTTTATAGGTAAGCCTTCTGAATATTTGACCATCTTCAGCCAAAAAAATTCCATTTTGCTTACAGTACCCGGCCTTTAGGTGATTGGACTTTGGTTGATTAACTCTTTAAGCATATACTCCTTTATTCATCTCTCTCTGGCATTGTATCCTCTAGTTTCACATTTCGCAGCAAGTTCTAAGATCAGATGACAAGCTGACTGAGCGTGATGCATGTCTAGACAGTAATGAAATACAAAATCTCCTGATTTCAGCCACTATGCTTACAGTACTTACAACCAAACTTAGATGAATGATTAAAGTACATCAACAGTACATGGAAAAACTCTATGGTAAATATGAGGAAAAATTCAACTCTCTAGAACCGATAGTAAATGGCAGCGGGCGGGGCACGCACTGAGTACAGGACGGGAGAAGGAGAGAACATGGCTAGAGGTCGGCACCAACCAAACAAAGTATTAAATGAGCAGGTGCCTTCTAAGAAGACGTCACAGGATGTGTGGGTATAAGGGACACGAGAATGAGAAGCAGGGAATTTCTCATGCAGACCTATTAACACAGACTATTTCGAGCTGGCTAGCATCTAGTCAAACTCTCAGTTTTTCACTTTACAAGTCAAATGTCTAAGGCATGAGAAGCTAAGTGACTTGTTCAAGGTAATACCACCAGCAGGTGGTAGAGCTGAAATTAAAACTTAGGTTTTTTGACCTAAAATTCTGCTTTCTTTTCAATATGGTATGTGGCCTTCCCTCGCATTGTTTTCCCTATGTACTAGTTCAGATTATTATTCAGTAAATATTTACTCATTCAGGCTTATGGTCACCAGACCTGTTTTATAGGTCAACATTTCCTAAATTCCTCAGGTACTTCATTTCTAGGACTCTCCAATCAGTTACCATCAAAGATCCCTACAGGTTAAGATATTAAGAATACTATTTTGTCCCTGATGCACCTCTCTTGTCTTTGCATAAGCACTGCCATTTGGTCTCTGCTATTTAGAGAGTCAGTCTCACTAATGGAATTACTCTTGGCCTAACTCCTACCATCATACTTGGCCCACAGAAGGCAGACAACATGGAGGTGGCTGTGTTCCCTCACTAATATATTTCTCAATGAATTAACAAAGCAAGTGTACTCTGAACTGTCTAGGAATAGTGTGTGTGTGTGTGTGTGTGTGTGTGTAAGTTTGTAGGGGTGATTTGGCATGATATTTCCACTCTTACATTCCTAGCTCCCTAAACCATTGGGTTCCATCCTCTATATTATGCCAGGGATGATCTGGCATCTGATCGTCACTAAATTGAACCCCCTGTTAAGTCCAAGTTTTAGTCCACCAACCAAGAAACCTGCTACAACCAGCTACACAGGCCAGCACATTAAGTCTAGCACCTCTAGTAAGTGCTCACATATCAATAAGTTTGATTAATAAGGGTTCTATCCTCCTAGGTCTAATTCCCTTGAAATCCATTCCCATACATATTCCCTGGGTTTATGGCAATATTAATTAATAAGCTAAATTAACTGTAAAAATTAACAAAATCTTCAAATTCTCTTGGTGTAAAAATTATTTCTCTTCAGATTGGTCTTTTAACGTCCCACCGGGATACCGATATCAGATCCTAGTTGTGGGCCTAATGGGAAAACAGGGTCATCGGGTTGAGTCGAGAACAGTAAGCATCCACCTGAAAACAACTGCCTCAGCAGAGGTTGTTACGTTAACCTCAAACAAGAGACTAGTGTTCGCGAGACCTAGGAGGCCAGGCTTCTTCCACTGCCAAGGGAGCCTCAAAAGTTCTGTATTCTCAGTCTTCTCGCATACCACCCAAATGGCACCTTTTCACTTCTCAGAGGCAAAAGTCACTGTGAGGGTCAAACAAGTGTATTTTTAATGTATGTATATATCTCCTCTATCAGAGTAAGCTTTCTGAGTGCTGGGCTTCTGTGTAATTCAATTGTGAATCAGTGCCTGGTGGAAAGAAAGCACTAAATAACTGTTGACTGAATAATGAAATTGAAGAGGGCTATTTGACTTCTAAGTGCTTTGGCAAATAACCGCTGTTTATTATTCTGGAGATGTATAAATGTCTTCCTTTATACAGTCGGCTATAGCTCTCAATAATCGTCCTCTTTCTTTCTGCTTCTCTCTCTCTCTCACACAGGTCACTGATCTGTGGCACGGCACAGAGACATTTAGAGTCTACTGCAACTATGACTGGAAGGAAATAATTCTCAGGACGAGTTCATTTGGGGGAAAAGCTGTCCCCAAATGGGAAGACGTTATTAACTGACATTTTCTATTTTGGATTGTCAGGCCATCCTGCTCACTTCAGCAACAAGAGCTTTGCTCCTCTGGGCTCCTGTGGTGTGTGTGCTGCGGTGACTTAGGTCATGGTCAGCTATCATGGACCAGGCTGGCACCTGAATTCCTCACGGAGTGCGAAATGTCTGTGAGGAAAACCTGGGGGCCTACTGTCTTCGGTGGGCTGGGTGGGGTCTCACCGGCAGGGAGTTCTGGTGTCTGTCAGATAGTGAAGAATCTCAGCAAATGGATTCTGAGACACTATGCAGAAATGAAATCTTTTAAGAAAAAGCCAAGATGTATCTTGGAAGAAAATCACTCAGGTCACATCTAAGGGACAGGATTGGATTAAGAACAGAAAGAAGGGAATGAATGCCAAATCCAGACACCTTTCCCAGTCCCATTCTTCTCTGCCCATCTGCCAATGGGAAACTGGGGACAAAAACAGACACCGTAGGCCCCCTGTATCCGTGGTTGCAGAACTCACAGGTAAGGAGGGCTGCCTGTATTCACCGTTTTATATACGGGACTTGGCACTGCAGAGTCTGGATTGTGATATCCGCTGGGGCTCCTAGAATCAATCCCCCTTGTATACCTAGAGACAACTGTACTTTCACATCTCCCTGTATTGAGAGGTGGTCTTAAGATGGTTTTCTGGCTGAAGAGACGTGAGATGATGTTTTTGGGAAGTTTCTAGGAAATATTTATTTTCTCCCTGATCAAAAGGATAAAGCTCTGGTCGTTGACTCGCCAGCCTCCGTCAGCCATCCCTTTCCCCATTTCTTGCCTTCAGATGTGGTCGTGTTGTTTGGAGCTGCAGCAGCTACTGTCAGATCAAGAGGTAAGAAGTTTAAACGATAAAGGAAATACTAAAGATGACAAAACAGGAGGTTGTGAAAAACCTACACCGTTAACGTCAGTAACATTAGCTTAAATTTTGGGAATTATTCAACTATATATGGTGACACCTATATGGCAGCGAGAGTTTGGCATGTTTTAAAGTCTATACCTATACCTATATGGTGTCTTTCTTTTTTTCTTTTAAACTAAAAAAATCAGTAAATATGGTATGCTACATGCTCTACTTGTAGGATCGCAGCAAAACATTCAATTTTCCGGGACCTCAGTTTCTCTAACTATAAAATGGCAATGAAGCCTTTTCTTTACAAACATAAAACAAGTTAGGTATGCAGGTAAAAATGCTAGATAAATATCAACTGTCTTCCCAAGGGAATTAAATGTATTCTGCATGAATACACTGATTCTGGAACACAAGATTCCTTTATTAATATGCGAGAATGGCATTCACATTTAGAAAGCAGGGACTCATGAGACATTAATTAGTATACCAGTTCCTTCCACAGACTCACTTTGTAATCTTTAGCGAATTATTTAATCTTTCTGATCTCTGTTTCCTCAGTGGTCAAATTAGAGATGTAATGCTTTCCCTACCGGTGTAATGGGGTTGTTTTAAAGATTGAAGATGGTGAAATATTTGGAAACAAACAAAAAACTGTGATATGTAAATATATAATATTAATATATCATTAGGGATATTTATGTATGAGACTAGAATGCCCCCATTTACATCTAACATGGAGTTTAAATACTGAGAAATTAATTAATATTAACTTGTCCTTTTGAAGGGAACTCTTGTTTACTAGGGATTTATTTTTGTATGTGTATTTTCAAATATCTATTCTCAGGCAGATGAGGGAGTCAGATTATTTTAAATTTCAAAATATTCTGTCATTTAAAATATTATTTATTATTAATAAAGAGAATACATATACAAATACAAAAAACTAGAGAGATACTTAACAGAATAAAATGCAACAGCAATTTTTTCCTTATGAATTGTCTTTATCATAACAATTTGAAAAAAGAAGTTAGATTATTTGTCCTGAAAAAAAAGTTTTAATATCTGTATTCAGAAATTGCCTAAAGTATTATTTTATGTGGGAAAGTTAACAGTCATGTCTATTTTCCTAAGGTTAGAACAAGAAAAGATATACATATATGTGTGTGTGTGTATATATATATATATATACGTATGGATGAATGTGTGTACGTACGTGTCTATCTAAGCATTCTGATTTTTACAAGTAAGGTTCTGCTATTGAAGGTTGGGGGTGTGTTATGAAGTGGATTAGATAATTAGATTTCCAAATGTTTGGATGGTTTAGAAGTTTCCGTGACCTTCTCAAGTTTGTTGGACCATTTTATAGAGCACTACAGCATGCGTGCTATTTACGCAATGTTAGTGAAATCCTGGATAATGGATAATGTTATATCCATGTACAGGGGGCTTATAATCCTTTAATATAATTAGTGTTATTTTCAGCATGGGCTGACAGTGTTCTACAAGAGAACTAAAGCTCTCCCTCTCTTTCAGCATCCCTTAAGCACTGTCCTTTCCAGATAGAGATGTCTTTCCAGATTTAGCTGCTCTTTCTTCTAACAGAGCTGACAGCCCTTGCTCTGACCATAAATGTTATTTTTAAACCTTCCCTTGCTTACTGTTACAAGTTTTGATAAGGTTTTGACCACTAGGACAATTACTGGATGCTGCTGCCTGTTTGTATTCTTATCAGACTACTTCTGGTAAAAGTTTCTACTTTTCTTATTCCCTACCTGTCTACTTTGCACTCAGGAAGCTTTGTCATTGGTAGGAATAAGAAGTTAGACTAGGCTGAAAACCACTTATCTTCTCCAAAATCTAATCAAATTCAATCCGTAAAGTATTATTATTCCCATTGTTACAAGGACTGCCAGAAAACGACTAAAAATTATAAATTAGACTTCAGACTTTCCATTTGACACCATTTAGCTAATGGTACTAGACTGTTGCCTTTTACTGGGGAAAAAGATGAGGGAAAAGCATCTGACCCCTTTCCCCTGTGATCTGGATCATTAAGTCAAGTTACTATGATTCACTCTTCTTTTTTTTTTTTAACATCTTTATTGGAGTGTAATTGCTTTACAATGGTGTGTTAATTCACTCTTCTTAAATGGTCTTATTGTTTTTGATGACTATACTCAGCTTCCTGGTTTTTCATTAAGTCCTACCCTCTTTAAAGTGGGAAATGTTGCTTTGAAGCCTCATTCTTGTACATCTCTCAGACTTTCTTCCCTTTATTTGTCATACCTATCCACTTTCACCGCAAGGTGTCTCGGCTGAAAACGGGAAAACCGGATGAAGTAGGAGTATTCAGATTAAATGCTAATGTAAATGTCTAGAGTCTGGCCTGTTTTAAAGTCTGTTACTCTCACTGCCATTGTGGGGGGAGTATCCTCAACAACTCCTATAAATGCTACAGGGAATTATGCATGTACAGCCCATCAACGTTCATGGGTGAATAAACCTTACAGTTTGTTAAGTTATGTAAAATCTATTAGAGAAGGGTGATGGGTTAATGTATGAGTTAGGTTCTGAATTTACCTGAATCAAACTTCTTAATAGACTACTTATTTTATGCTTTGTGCCAATGAATAATTAAGTCCCAGGGTATGCACCCTTAGGCAAAGCAAATTACTTATCAGTGGTGTTTGGGAATTGACATAAAATATTCTGTCTAACCTCAGAAGTGTCTCTGTTGTCATCTTCACAAGTCCAAGTAGAACTGATAGAGTTCTTTTTATTAATAGAACTGAGAGGTAAACCTGGAACAAAGCCAACTTTAGATGTGCAGTATTAACTTTACAACTGAAGGCAGTTTGTATAAGAAGCAACAATGAGGCCACATATTAGTGATTATTGCTGCTAATTTTGTGGTTTATGGAGCTTAGTTTTAATTTTTATATCCTACCAATGAAGCATATTAGATATTCATGTAAGTTACTTTGCATGAGACTTATTACAAGGCAGATGTAACTTCCTTGGCAATAACCTACCTGTGTCCAAAAAGAAAACTGTGATCAAGATTTCTAGCATGTAAGAAAATTTTTTTTTTCTTTTCTCCATCAATGGCAATAGGAGATACATTTCATAATGCACACACAACTTAATTTCCAATGTCAGTGATATTTTGCCACTATTATACCAGTCCTATTTAATGGCCACTTTTCCATGTCCAGTTGTAAAAGACTGTAACATGATTGAGATAACTTTCCTTTGAGGAAATGAGCTTTTGACTAAAATGTGCTGCTACTGTTTTTAATACAAGCTTTCTTAAGAGCTTTGGATATTAACAGGTGAGATTAAAACCGACTTCTTATAAAAGGAAATTGTTCCAGAGTTGATGTATTTTTCTCAGAGAGTGTAAGAGGTACAGAAAACAAATGTGACATTTCTTTTTATTTGATGAATGGAGCTTGGTTTAAGCATCGTTTCTGTTAGCCAAAAGGGTCCCTAAGGCGAGAGGAGTGAGATTCCTTGCTTCTCCCTGCTCCTCTTGAAATTCACCCAGGAACAAAAGAACAAGAAATTGAAACAAAAACTCTGTATTCTATGAACCTTGGAGACATCTGTAACTCCAATTCACAGTATAGGAACAGAGAGAATTAATGATAAAGAAATAGTAAATGACTTACTGGGATGTAGGGAGGTCAAACCTAAATGTCTACAGAGGGAGATACTGATGGGCAGTCAGTTTACCCTATGGGATGCTGAAAAGACTCAGGAATTAGAGGTCCAGATACCAGAGAATGTAGAAGGAAGGCAGGAGCTGGAAACAAGGAGATTGTTCCAATATTGGTCTAAGAAGCATTTTGTCCCCTGTGAGCCCACCCTCACTGCCTTGTTAGGCGTCTCCTCTGTACCCCCATAGCAAATGTTCATTTTGAATTATAGGAGGTCCAGAAAAACAACACAGAAAACAGAAGAAATAAAAACTTTAAACATTAATACAGGAAAATTTCTTGGAACTGGTAAATGTTCATTTTCTGATAAAAAAAAAGGGCTTGCAAAATGAGTAAAAACAGAAACACACCGATATTCCTCATCACGAAATTTCAGAATATACAAAAAGAAACAATGGTCTTCAAAACTGCTCCCTGTGGTCAGGAGAGCAAGCACATTCCTGACCCCAGGAGGAGGACATAGGAGGGGTGTGAGGAGATAGGAGACGCACCAGCACCACTGCCAACTTCGTCCCTAATTCAAACGATTTTGTATTTGTGAGAATCTTTACCTTCTTCTTGAGCTGTTGGCATCTTTGAAGGATGGCATTTGCCCAAGGCCACTGATTCGGATACTCATTGCGTAGAGGAGTTTGTCTCCATGGCCAATATTAATAAACAAGCAAAGGCCATGATTACGTAGATCCTACCATCGACTAGGGAAAAATCTAAATCTAAAGCTAAAACATCCTCAAATGTTAGGCTGTTCCTCAGTGGTTATGCTTAATCAGTAGGGACAGGTAGGCTGAGAGATGTCTGTAACAGGGCTCAAACTTAGAGCATCAGTCAACAGAGCAGTTTCCGTCTCATCTCCCAACTCTGAAGTCAGCGGCTCCAGGACAGATTTCCCAGTTCTCGCTGATGATTAAGCCTCTAAGGTTTTCCCAAATTTATTTTTTAAATGAGGCCTTTGGGTTCAGCCCTTTCCATTCCCTCTTCTATAGAAGGAAGTTTCTATGGGTTTCTCTTCTCTAACCCATCCAGTCAGGCACTCACGACCCCACACTATTTTTTTATTTTTACTTTATTGGAGCATAGTTGATTTACAATGTTGTATTAGTTTCTGGTGTACAGAAAAGTGTCAGTTATACACAGACATCTATCCATTCTTTTTCAGATTCTTTTCCCATATAGGTCATTACAGAGTATTGAGTAGAGTTCCCTGTGCTCTACAGTAGGTCCTTGTTAGTTATCTATTTTATATATAGTAGTGTGTATATGTTAATCCCAATCATTGAAACTGCTCTTGCTAAGGTCAGAAATTGTACTCAACTTTTGAGCAGCATTTTCTTTCCTGCCATCTCTTATCTGAAATATGCTTTCCTCCTACGACGGTGAAACTATGCCCTCCTTGTGGTCCTTTTCTCTCACTGGCTGCTCCTTCTTGATCACATTTTTCTGTCTCTTCTTGATCTACCAGGCCATGGTGGGGAAGCCCTGGACTCCATCCTACATATCTTCTCTTCTCCCTGCATACTCTACTCCTCTCAATCGCATCCAGTCTCAGGGCTTTAAAGTCAAGTTCTAGACTGTGGACTCTCGAAGTTTATCCCCATCCCATCCTCTCATTTTTCCTCAGGCTTGAACTTGGACAACCTAGCAGCCATGGACGTCTCCGCTGGGTGGTATAAGACGCCTGCACAGCTAAACTGGCGTGAGGTCCAGCACTGCAGTTTCTCACCTGCACCACTATAAAAGCTCAGCGTGGTCTCCCGCTTTCTTTTGTGTGCCTCTGAGTCCATTTTCCACATTACAGCCAATACCATCTTCTAAAGAAGGAATCTTCCCTGCTTCAATGTTTCTGTGTCATCCCACTGCAATCAATACAGGGTCTGAATTCTTTCCCACCACCTCAATGACCTGGCCCTGATTTTCTTTCTGACTCCACCTCTATCCACCTTCCCTGACCACACTCCAGTCAACTCATCTTCTTTCTGATCCACTAAACTCACTGAAAAGACAACTCTCTTCCCTGTGCTACTCACAATACTTTAGACAGCAAATATGTAGGTTTTTCATACCAAGCAATTCTGACACTAAATCCCTGGAGTTAGCACAGATCCCACAGTTTAAGGGGTCAGTCTCACAAGACCATCCCCACTTCAGACCCCAGTGGCAAATTCAGGGCTTCCCTACTTCTCACTGGCCAGCTATAAATTGGTGCTTCCCACAATCCCCTCCTCGGGTTTGATAATTTGCTAAAATGGGTCACTGAATTCAAGAAAGCACTTTACTAGCTATTATGGGTTAATTATAAAGGATACAACCCAGGCTCGGCCAACTGGAAAAGATGCATGGGGCAAGGTTTATGGAAAAGGATGTAAAGATTCTCTGCCTTTCACTTTCTCCCAGCCTGTCCATTTACATCAGTGCAAGTGTGCAACTGGGCATCAGGATAGCGTGAGGAAATTCAGGGATATTAACCATGTGTGATGTAGCTGAGATGTTCTGAATGCATAAATCTATATCATGCAGTGCGACTTAAAACTATGCACTATTTCCCGTCACTCTGTTATTCTTATTTTTGTTCATGGACCCTTCTCTATGGGTTATTTTCTTCCTGCTGCTCCACAGTTTTTCTACTCTGCAGGCCCCCAAATCAAGTCCTGTTCTATTTGGGTCTTAGTGAGACACAGTTAGGCTTCTGATTAAAACAAACAAACAAACAAAAACTACATTGTTGTTAATGAAGCAACTTCCCTTATTGGTTACTTGTTTTCCTCATTTCTGTGCCAAGACTCTCTTTTCCTCTAGTGTTTTACATCCGTTTCATTTCAGATTGTGGATTCTGTTTTGTTTTCTTTTCTCAGACTTGGCAGGTTTACCCAGCCTCTAGCTACCCCTTACTTTGCCGACACAAACATACAGATCCTCTATTACCTCACACTCTCTCAGGAATTCACACTGAATATTTGGATGTTATATCAACCCATCAACTTTCATTGCAGCATTTAAAAATATCTTATTTAACATTTAGAAAAAAATCTAGAAAAAATTACAGTATCTATAGTTTTTATAGTCTAAAGATGAGACTCTTTCTTCCTTTTGCAAATCATTTAAAATATTTTTTTTCCCTCAAAGGAAGTGTTCATAGCAATCATGGGTTTCACCATCTGGGAGTGGGAGCATAACGTCCAGGCCTCTTGTGAGCAAGTATATCAATACACCTGCTCTGAGCATATTACATAAATTTATGGCAGTAACTTATTGAGAGCTAACTCTGTCCGGTGCGATGTTAGGTGTTTTGGTGGTGGTGTTTAATTTAATCGATCAACAACTCTCTAAGGTTGAACTACTATCCTCATTTAACAAGAAGAAAGTGAAATTTGAAAGATTACATAATTTAACAAATAACACATAGCTAGGAAATGGAGGAGATAGGATTTGAACCAAGCTCTGTCAGTCCCAAAAGTCCATTTATTTCCACTTGCCATGTCCTCTTTGTTCAGAAATAAGTTTTAAGGAAGTATAGTATTTACACTGACTATATAATGTATATATAATGTGTTCAATGAATATTTAATAGATAAATATAGTTGTATTTACTTTCACTGATGTAAAAAGATGGTAAATATTCTGAAATTGCCAGATCATCTTTTAATTCCTCTGTTCAATAGTTTATCAGTGTTTTCTGTCATGAATGGAAGAAAATATTTGCAAATGATGTGATCGACAAAGGATTAATCTCCAAAATATACAAACAGCTCATACAGCTCAATACCAGAAAAAACAAACAACCCAATCAAAAAATGGGAAGAAAATCTAAACAGACATTTCTGCAAAGAAGACATACAGTTGGCCAACAGGCACATGAAAAGATGCTCAACATTGCTAATTATTAGAGAATGAGGTATCACCTCACACTGGTCAGAAAGGCAATCATCAAAAAGTGTACAAATAATAAATGCTGGAGAGGGTTTGGAGAAAAAGGAACCCTCCTACACTGTTGGTGAGAATATAAATTGGTGCAGCCACTAGGGAGAACAGTATGGAGGTTCCTTAAAGAACTAAAAATAAAGCTACCATATGATCCAGCAATCCCACTTCTGGGCATATATCCGGAGAGAACCATAATTTGAAAAGATGCACCCAATGTTCATTACAGCACTGTTTACAATAGCCAAGAGATGAGAGCAACCCAAATGTCCATAAACAGATGAATGGATAAAGAAGATGTGGTGCATATATACAATGGGATACTACTCGGCCAAAAAAAGAATGAAATAATGCCATTTGCAGCAACATGGATGGACCTAGAGATTATCATACTAAGTGATGTAAGCCAAAGACAAATATCATATGGTATTGCTTATATGTGGAATCTAAAAATAAAATGATACAAATGAACTTACTTACAAAACAGAAACACATCCACAGACATAGAAAACAAACTTATGGTTTCCAAAGGGGAAATGGGGGGATAAATTAGGAGTTTATAATGAACATATATACACTCCTATAAATAAAATAGATAACCAACAAGGACCTATTGTATAGCACACGGAACTATACTCAATATTTTGTCATAACCTATAAGGGAAAAGAATCTGAAAAAAATAGATATATATGTATGTATAACTGAATCATTTTGCTGTACACCTGAAATTAACAAAGCATTGTAAATTAATTATACTTCTATAAAAATAAATTAATTTTAAAAGAAGAACAGAAAAAAAATCTTTTCCGTCACAAGGGGTTCAAACCTCTTACTCTGTCAATCTTGAATCCTGTATATGAACTTTCAGCCTGAGCCAAACTGGAATCTCCTTTGCCCCATTGTAACCCCACATACTGCACCTTTGCTACTGTTTCCTTATACTAAATACTCCTGCCCCAAGACTTATCAAATTCCTAATTGCTGCCACACCTCAACTAGAATTTGACCTTGAAGGCTCTGCTGTTTTAATTGCCCTGGCTCTCATTGATAGCTCCTATCTCTGAAATCCTGCCATACTTTCTGTGTGTGCTGCTACCTGGAACTTAAAAAGTGGTTCATTTTGTTATTCATCTTTTGTGTATAAGAGTATCTTACCCCTTAAGAACTGTGAGAGTATTATTCATCTGTTGGTATCTCTGGGACCTAAAACTTAAAAGATGCTAAATAAGAGTTAAAAGACTTGGACAGTGGTGGGCTGCCTTCGATACAGCACCACACTGTAGCAGGGGAGAGTAAGCCAGCAAAGCTTTCATGTTATTTCTTTTCTTTTTCTCAGCCTGAACAGACGATGAGATACATTATATTTCTTTGTGTCTTCGGTATACCAGCATGCTGTCTGGAAAATAGCAAGTGGTCAATAATATTCATTGAATTTAACTCAATTAAGGACACTGTTGTGGAGAAGGTGAATTTCCAGAGCTGTCTGAATAACACAAGAGAAGACTTGATAGGCTCTTAGGAAAAGAATGATGTTCTTTCTAGCATGTTTTAACAAGGAAGGAAAAGTGGGGGAGGAGGGGAAACAAAGTAGAAGCAAGTGCCTGGATGAAAAACCAAATAAGGTAAATTTTAAATTGCCATACAGAGAATTACAGAAACTCTCCATTTCTGCAGTAATTTATTCACATCATTTCGGTTTTGCCTTAAGAACAATCTTGCTTGGTGCCTCAGTTTATGTTTTCATCTTAAGAAGTTTCAAATGGAAATATTGTATCCTTTGAGCTAAGAGATAAAATTCAAGATGCATCCCAAAGAAAATGCATTACTTTATTTATATAAGTAGGAATCACAATTCTTTAGATAGCATCTATCCTACAATATAAGAATGCAGGAAAAATCAAACTTGAGGTTTCTAGTTTTATACCTTTTTTTTTAAAACTAAAGACAGTCTTATAATTGCTCAGCTAGGTTTTATGTAGTAAAAGAGAAAATCAATTATTTTCAAATTATTTCAAAAGTTTTTCATAGACATCATCATGAAATAGACACTAGTATAGGCATAATTTTATTGAGGTTGAAATTATAGTCAGAACACAATTGCTCAAATGCAATGAAGGAAGTTTTGAACAGGAATAGTAAGCAAACCAAGATTAGGCAAAGGCATTAAACATGACTTAGAAAGTCTGGAAATATGATCATGCACACAGTAAGTTATAACCAGAATCACAGAATGTTGGAATTGAAAAGGCCCTCAGAGATAAAGACCCAGACCCACATGTAGGAAGGATTTGACTAGGACCAAAATCAGCCTTGCGGGCCTGGACCCAAAAAGAAAGGAGCTCAGAACATTTTTGTTGGAGTTCAGAACCACAAATTTAAGTTTTTATAATGCCTGATAATGAATGCAAAGAGAGAAGTTACTTTTTTAATAGTTTTTTTCCTCCTCTCTGTGAAATAAGTGGATTAAGACAAACTATATGTACTACAATATGGACTTCTTGAGGGCAAGGGCTACAGAGCGTCTCTTTCTGCATCTCCACCCCCTAAATATAAGGTCCAAGGCATATCGACAGTAGTTGGATCCAGTAATCATTGACTGCTTACAATGTTAATTACCTTAATTACCAGGTACATATATCAATAAACTGTTGCTGTTATGGGTTACACTGGGTCCCCCCAAAAGATATGAAGTCCTCACCCACAGACCTCAGAATGTGACTTTATTTGGAAATAGAGTAGTTGCAGCTGTAATTAAGATGAGGTGATAGTGCAGTAAGGTGGGCCCTTAATTTAACCTGACTCGTATCCTTATAAGAAGACAGACACAGAAGGAAGATGGCCACGTGAAGACACAAATGCACAGGGAGGACACCATGCAGAAATGGAGGCAAAGATACGAGGCGTATGCAAGCCAAGGAACACCTCCGACCACTGAGGCTGGAAGAGGCAGGAAGGATGGTCCCTTAGAGGCTTCGGAGGGAGCGTGACCCTACCAACCCCTTCCTGTCAGATTTCTAGCCCCAGAACTACAAAAGAAGGCATCTCTGTCGTTTTAAGCCACCTAGTTTGTGGCCCTTCATTGCAGCAGTCCTAGGAAACTAATACACGACCTTAACCCTCACTACAGCCCATGTGGTTTAGGGTCCTCTTATTTTATCATATAACTGATAAGGAAACTGAGTCCCCCAAGGCAAAGCAGCATGCTTAGGGTCACAGTGGCTGAGCAAGGCAGCAAACACAGGCAGTCTGGCTACAGAACCCATGGTCATAGGATATTACACAATGTTTGCTGGTTAAGTGAAATCAGTGCCTGGATGTGTAGTATTGCTCTATAGTGCATTGGAACATGCAAAATAATTTCTTCTCAACATATTGTACTAAATCATATTTTAAATAAAACAACAAAACCACTTGCAATGCGTTTTATGACCACCACCCCTCTCCTCCTCTTTCCACCAATTACTCACTAATAAGATGACTCAGCTCTCACTCAATTATAACAGGGTACTTTACATCTAATTATTTTTTTAAACCTTTATGTGTAGAAACCAAGAAAACTGCAATTTCAGAGCTTTGAGCATCTGTGCAGCTTTTAAAAAAAAAAAGGCTATTTCTTTGGTCCTTAGAAAAACCACCGCAAGAATCTAACAAGTGAAAAAAAGACACCCAAGACAACTTATTGCAATTGAGTGGCGAAGCTTTCTTTTGAAAAATAATAAATATGTGTGTGAGCTTTAGCAGAGCTCTGTATCTTCCACTGAGATGTCTGTTCATGAGCATCCCAACTGAGGAAACTGGGCCAACCAGTTTGCTAGGGATCCCTACCTCCCACCCCACATGCCACCTAAGAAATTTGCTAGTAATTTTGAAATTATAGGACATTTTCTGTCTAATCAATCCCTCTAGACCCAGGAAAATGGTGTGCATTGCAGGAGGACCTGTTTCTGAGTTGTGGTGCTCAGGTTAGAGTAGAAGGGAAGAAAGCAGCAATAAAACAATTCCTCCTGGTAAGTGGCTCCTCCCTGTCATTACCCAGCTAAGTGGGGAGGTGCTCTGATGAGCTGGCCTACTGTTACAGGGGTCGCTCCGGAGCGTGGCCAGAACACCTCCTGGTGTCCGTTTAGAACATCAAATGACTAGCTATTGCTGTAGCACTTAGCCCCTATTGCTCATATATAAACATTTTAAAATCTAACTACTGTTGAGGCCATAGGAGTCTTTAAGCCTTCAAATGAATAATTCTTGCCAGTTCAGAAGCCTCTTAGGGAAAGGTTGAAAGAGAAAGTCAAGCTCCACTTTGCAAACGTCAAGCCGTTCGTTTAAGGCTTTGTCAGGTGCAGACAGACCCAGTGCTCCCCTTTCAGAATGCCTCGCAGGTGTGACACCCTCGGGGAGGAGTGAAGTCACAAGGCTTGTGCATTTCACACAAGTGCAAGCTTACCTGCTTCTTCCTGGGAGCACAGAGACTGCTGACATTGGTTTATGTGTAAATACAGACAGTGAGGTCAGCGGATGGAGCTTATTCATTAGAGAACCCTATAAGCTGCAACAGAGACCAAAACCATTCTACAGAAATTATGCCAATGCTATTCTTCCATATGGAGTGGCTGCATCATTCTGGAATTTGGCTGGCTCACTGGGGACCTTTGGTAACTCTATTGACTTCACGGGGACCTATTTTTCTCAATATATAACATGAGAAGTGGTACTTTTAGATTCCTGACCTCTCTGAGTTTGTGAAACTGTGGCACAAAATTGAAGGCCACACAGCAGAGAGGAAGGAACTGGTCACTGGAGCCAACAGACCTGTCATGAAATGGCAGCTTAATGGCTAATTCAGTGACGTTGGACGAGTTATTGAAACTCTAATCTCTAGTTTCCTCATTCGTAAAATAAAGATATTTATACTGACTGCAGATCTGTTAGAAAATTAACAGAAATAACAAACATAAAGCAATCAACTTATACCTGTTGATAAATGATAACTTTTTTTTTTTGCGGTACACGGGCCTCTCACTGTTGTGGCCTCTCCCGTTGCGGAGCACAGGCTCCGGACGCGCAGGCTCAGCGGCCATGGCTCATGGGCCCAGCCGGTCCGCGGCATGTGGGATCTTCCCAGACCGGGGCACGAACCCGTGTCCCCTGCATCGGCAGGCGGACTCTCAACCACTGCACCACCAGGGAAGCCTGATAAACGATAACTTTGATCACATTCTCTTTCACTGTCTAATCACTCCCTCTAGACCCAGAGAGATGATACCCACCGAAGAAGAACCAGTTTCTGAGTTGTAATCCTCAGGTTATGGCAGAAAATTTTCGATTTTTTTTACAGTGCAGTTTTGACTAGCTTCTAACATAATGCCTGGCTGACTCCTGGTTTCCATAAACAGGTGTCTGTTGAAAGAATGCACGAGTGAGAGAATGAATGAGTGAACGCTAGATCCATACAGTGCCCTTCAAGCACCTGGATCTGTCTGTAGCTGATCATTCATGCAAACCTTCCCAGCAGCTGTCATGCTCTGGCAAGATTAATGGGACCTAATTATTCATTAAAACACCTTTTAAAAATTAAGTTATCCTTTCAACAAGGAATATTTTACACTCAGATATTCTACTAACACACTCTATCTAATGTATTCCTCGTAAGAAGCCTATAAAAATAGAAATTATTATCCTATTATAAAGTTGAGCAAAGGGAGACTTAGAGTAATTAAGAAATTTGTTTCTAAGGTCATCCAGGTAAGAACTAGCAAAACCAGGATTTAAACCTAGGTGTCTGACTCCAAAGCTACTGATATTGATCAATGGATTATATTGCCAAAAATTTAATCTCAAAGTGTTCACATACTGGTAGGAGAATGAAGACCTCTACACGCATATATAAGAGGGAAAACACCTAAGGGCTATGAGAGTACAGAGGAGAGATGGCTCCAACCAGGTACCAGGTAGGTCAACAGATAGTCTTTCCATGTTTGCTCTTTGGGCTTGCCTTCGAGGGATAGGCAAGTTTTTTATGTGGAAAAAATGGAAGGGGAGAGGATTTTAGGCAAACAAAATATAAGAAATTGCATAAAGAATTATGTATATTCATGTAATATCTGGTAATTGGTTTTGGTCAGAGCACAGAGGATGATATGAGGGTAGCCGTGGAGAAGGCCTGAAAGGGAAATCATGGAGTCTTAAAATCCAGATCAAGGAGTTTTGATTTCATTTGAAATGGAGAGAAGTGTAATTTTTGATACCGGCCCAGTGAATGATACACTCAGAGCTGATTTAAGAGGACCAATTGGCTGGGATGTGAAGGATAGAAGGGAGGACAGGAGACATGGGTGGTAAATTAAGAAGTTGCACCTATTCTGATGAAGGAAAAGAAAAACATTTGTTAAACACCTGTTAGGGAAAGGAATCATGCTAGACATTTTTCTCAAATCACATTTCTAGTCCTAATAACAATCTAATGAGGACATATTGACTCCGTTTTACAGATGAGATGGCTGAGGCTTGGGGATAAAATGGCCAAATGGTCAAGAACAAAGACAGTGGTGGGCTCTCAGGCTCTCTGAGTCCGAAGACCCCTGGGTTAAGGCAGACTCTTGGCTTCCAGCGACCTGATGGCAGGTTCCATCCTTAGGAAGGACTGGGCTGCAGTGGAGCATTAGGGACCTCTGGAACCCATGGCTTGAAGACTGAAAGGTTTTTTTGTGCTTCTTTCTACATACTGGAGTCATTTCTTCTCATTAAAGATGCGCTTCCTCAGAAACCTGGTGATTTTAACTACCAGCAACACCCACATTTAGCATCTTACTTTGTTAGCCTCTAGAGAAATACTTAGTTGATAATATCTCTCCAAAAATCTTGTGGATAAAGAATAATAACAACCTAGCTTAGGGTAAGTATTCATCTCTAGATCAATGAACTCTAGGCAGGGGAGCATGATCTGGTAGGAGCAGAACACCTTGGTCAGGCTCATGTCTGCGGCTGGAGGACATGGTCACACCTAATTAATATGGAATCTCTATTAATAAATATGTGGATGGAAAGAAGGCCAGTTTCTATCAAAAAAAATAAAAAAGAGTGCATGAGGCACATCATCCTATTGGTAGCCACTACATGCAGTGTCTTTCCATTAAAAAAAATACTTTGGAACTGGACTTTCATGACTGGAACTGGACTTTCATGAATCATAGGAGCACCAGGTGAACTGGAATGAAGAAGGCAGATGAAGTGGTCAGTAACAGTCTGAATCACAGACCATACCATAAACATCTCTTAAGGGTCTGTCTTCATAGGAAGGCTTGCCCAAGTCAGCATCACTGACATGAAAAGGGGCTTCCCCACTGTTTTGGAATCCTTGCTTTTATCTTATGTTATGACGTTAGTTTATATAAGCAACAGATGTATAATAAAACCAGTGATGATGATTGACTATTCATATGTCACCATCCCATAAGAAAATGATGGCAAACATCGCATCCTTTCTTTCAGAGACGGAGATTTTTCCAAATGCTCTGACAAAAACAACATGCATTTCCCTTT